>NC_088603.1:60868915-62347088 GCF_036013475.1 Columba livia | reverse complement strand
TTTTTGTCTTGCATTGCCTTGCCTTCCTTTGCCCATTTGCCTTTCCTTGCACTGCCTGGCTTTGCCCTTTTGCCTTTCCTTGCCTTGCTTTGCCCTTTCGCCTTGCCTTCCCCTGCTTTGCCTTTTGGCCTTGCCTTGCCTTGCTTTGCCATTTTGTCTTGCATTGCATTGCCTTGCTGTGCCTATTTGCCTTTCCTTGCCTTGCCTTGCCTTGCTTTGCCCTTTTGCCTTGCATTGCCTCTCTTTGCCTTTTTCCTTGCCTTGCCTTGCCTTGCTATGCTCTTTTGCCCTGCCTTGACTTTCTTGCCACTTTTGCCTTGCCTTGCCTTGATTTGCCCTTTTGCTTTGCCTTGCCTTGCTTTGCCCATTTGCCTTGCCTTCAATTGCCCTTTAGCCTTGCCTTGCCTTGCCGTGCCTTGATTCGGCCTTTTTACCTTTCCTTGCCTTGCCTTGCTTTGCCCTTTTTTCCTTGCCTTGGCTTTCTTGCCACTTTTGCCTTGCCTTGCCTTGATTTGCCCTTTTGCTTTGCCTTGCCTTGCTTTGCCCATTTGCCTTGCCTTGCCTTCAATTGCCCTTTAGCCTTGCCTTGCCTTGCCGTGCCTTGATTCGGCCTTTTTACCTTTCCTTGCCTTGCCTTGCTTTGCCCTTTTTTCCTTGCCTTGGCTTTCTTGCCACTTTTGCCATGCCTTGCCTTGATTTGCTTAGCCCTTTTTTCCTTGCCTTGCCATGACTTGCTTTGCGTTTTGATTTGCCTTGCCTTGCTTTGCCCTTTTGCCTTGCCTTGCCTTGCTTTGCTTTACCCTTTTGCCTTCCCTTGCCTTGACTTGTTTTGCCCTTTTGCCTTGCCATGCCTTGCATTGCCCTTTTGCCTTGCCTTGTCTTGCCTTGCTACGCCCTCTTCCCTTGCCTTGCCTTGCCTTGATTTGGCCTTTTAACTTTCCTTGCCTTCCTTGCTTTGCCCTTTTGACTTGCCTTGCCTTGCTTTGCGTATTGCCTTGCCTTGCCATGCTTTGCTCTTTTGCCTTGCCTTGCCTTACCTTGCTTAGGTCTTTTTCTATTTCCTTGCCTTGACTTGCTTGGCCCTTTTGCCGTGCCTTGCCTTGCCTTGTTTTGCCCTTTTCCCTTGCCTTTTCTTGCCTTGCGATGCCCTTTTGCCTTGACTTGCCTTTCCTTGCCTTGCCCTTTCGCGTTTCCTTGCCTTGCTTTGCTCTTTTGCCTAGACATTCCTTTCCTAGCCTTTTTGCCTTGCATTGCATTGCCTTGCTTTGCCCATTTGCCTTTCCTTGCCTTGCCTTACTTTGCCCTTTTGACTTGCCTTGCCTGCTTTGCCCTTTTGCCTTCCTTACCTTGCCTTGCTTTGCCCTTATGCCTTGCCTAACCTTGCCTTGCCCTGCCCTTTTTCCTTGCCATGCCTTGCCTTGCTTTGCCCTTTTTCCTAGCCTAGCCTTGCTTTGCACTTTTGCCTTGCCTTGCCTGCTTTGCCCTTTTGCCTTCCTTACCTTGCCTTGCTTTGCCCTTATGTCTTGCCTAACCTTGCCTTGCTTTGCCCTTTTTCCTTGCCATGCCTTGCCTTGCTTTGCCCTTTTTCCTAGCCTAGCCTTGCTTTGCCCTTTTGCCTTGCCTTTCCTTGCTTTTCGCTTTTCCCTTGCCTTGTATTCCTTGCATTGCCCTGTTTCCTTGCCTTGCCTTGCCTTTCTTTGCCTTTTTGCCTTGCCTTGCCTTGCCTTGCTTTGCCCTTTTGCCTTGCCTTGCCTTGTCTTGCCTTGCTATGGCCTTTTGTCTTGCCTTGGCTAGATTTGCCGTTTTGCCTTGCCTTGCCTTGCCTTGCCTTGCTATGGCCTTTTGTCTTGCCTTGCCTAGATTTGCTGTTTTACCTTTACCATGCCTTGCCTTGCTTTGCCCTTTTGCCTTGCCTTGCCTTACTTTGCTTTACTGTTTTGCCTTGCCGTGCCTTGCTTTGCCCTTTTTTCCTTGCCTTGTCGTGCTTTGCCCTTTTGCCTTGCCTTGACTTCCTTTGCCGTTTTACCTTGCCTTGCCTTTTTTTGCCCTTTTTCCTTACTTTGCCTTGCTTTGCCCTTTCGCCTTGACTTGTCTTGCCCTTTTGCCTTGCATTGCCTTGCCATGCTTTGCACTTTTGCCTTCCCTTGCCTTGCTTTGCCCTTTTGCCTTGCCTTGCCTTGCTTTGCCCTTTTCCCTTGCCTTGCCTTGTTATGCCCTTTTGCCTTACCTTGCCTTGCCTTGCTTTGCCCATTTGCCCGGCCTTGCCTTGTTTTGCGCTTTTTCCTTGCCTTGCACTGCCTTGCTTTGCCATTTTGCCTTTCCTTGCTTTGCCGTGCTTTGCCCTTTTGCCTTGCCTTGACTTGCCTTGCTTTCCCCTTTTGCCCTCCTTGACTTGCCATTCTTTGCAATTTTGCCATTCCTTGCCTTTCTTTTCCCCTTTGCTTTGCGTGGCCTTGCATTGCTTTGCCCTTTTGTCCTGCCTTGACTTGCCTTGCTTTACCCTTTTGCCTTGCCTTGATTTGCTTTGCCCATTTACCTTGCCTTGCCTTGCCTTTCTTTGCCCTATTGCCTTGCCTTGCTATGCCCTTTTGCTTTGCCTTGCCTTGCCTTGCTTTGCCCTTTTTCCTTGCCTTGCCTTGCTTTGCTTTGCCCTTTTGCCTTGGCTTGCCTTGCCATGCTTTGCCTTTTTGTCTTGCATTGCCTTGCCTTGCTTTGCCCATTTGCCTTTCCTTGCACTGGCTGGCTTTGCTGTTTTGCCTTTCCTTGCTTTGCCTTGCTTTGCCCTTTTGACTTTCCTTGGCTTTCTTGCCACTTTTGCCTTGCCTTGCCTTGATTTGCTTAGCCCTTTTTTCCTTGCCTTGCCATGACTTGCTTTGCCGTTTTGATTTGCCTTGCCTTGCTTTGCCCTTTTGCCTTGCCTTGCCTTGCTTTGCTTTACCCTTTTGCCTTCCCTTGCCTTGACTTGTTTTGCCCTTTTGCCTTCCCATGCCTTGCATTGTCCTTTTATCTTTCCTTGTCTTGCCTTGCTATGCCCTCTTCCCTTGCCTTGCCTTTCCTTGATTTGGCCTTTTTGCCTTTCCTTGCCTTGCCTTGCTTTGCCCTTTTGCCTTGCTTGCCTTCCTTTGCGTTTTGCCTTACCTGGCCATGCTTTGCTCTTTTGCCTTGCCTTGCCTTACCTTGCTTGGGCCTTTTTCCATTTCCTTGGCTTGCCTTGCTTTGCCCTTTCGCCTTGCCTTGACGTTCTTGACAATTTTGCCTTGCCTTGTCTTGATTTGCCTTGCCCTTTTGCCTTGCCTTACCTTGCCTTGCTTTGCCCATTTGCCTTGCCTTGCCTTCAATTGCCGTTTTGCCTTGCCTTGCCTGGCTTTACCTTATTGCCTTGCGTTGCCTTGACTGGCTTTGCCTTTTTGCCTTGCCTTGCTTTGCCTTTTTGTCTTGCATTGCCTTGCCTTGCCTTGCCCATTTGCCTTTCTTTGCACTGCCTTGCTTTGCCCTTTTGACTTTCCTTGCTTTGCCTTTTCTGTGCCCTTTTGCCTTGCCTTGTCGTGCTTTGCCCTTTTGCCTTGCCTTGATTTGCCTTGCTTTGCCCTTTTGCCTTGCCTTGTCCAGCTATCCCCTTTTGCCCTCCTTGACTTGCCATGCTTTGCTCTTTTGCCTTGCCTTGCCTAGATTTGCCGTTTTGCTTTTACCATGCCTTGGCTTGCATTGCCCTTTTCCAAGCCATGCCTTGCCTGGCTTTCCCCTTTTGCCTTGCCTTGCCTTGCATTGCCTTTCCCTTTTGCCTTGCCTTGCCTTACTTTGCTTTAACTCTTTTGCCTTGCCTTGCCTTGCTTTCCCCTTTTTCCTAGCCTTTCCTTGCTTTGCTTTGCCCTTTTTACCTGACCTTACCTTACCTTGCTTTGCCCTTTTGCGATGCCTTGCCTTCCCTTGCTTTGCCCTTTTTCTTTGCTTTGCCTTGCTGTGCCCTTTTGCTTTGCCTTGCTTTGCCCTTTTGCCTTGCCTTGACGTTCTTGCCACTTTTGCCTTGCCTTGCCTTGATTTGCTTTGCCCTTTTGCCTTGCCTTGCTTTCAATTGCCCTTTGCCCTTTTGCCTTGCCTTGCTTTGCCCTTTTGCCTTGCCTTGCCTCGCTTTACACTTTTTCCTTCCCTTGCCTTGCTTTGTCCTTTCGCCTTGCCTTGCCATGCTTTACTCTTTTGCCTTGCCTTACCTTTCTTTGCCCTGTTGCCTTGCATTGTCATGCTTTGCCCTTTTGCCCTACCTTGACTTTCCTTGCTTTGCCCTTTTGTTTTGCCCTGCCTTGCTTTGCCTTGCTGTGCCCATTTGCCTTACCTTGCATTGCCGTGCTTTGCACTTTCGCCTTGCCTTGTCTTGCCCTTTTGCCTTGCCTTGCTTTGCCCTTTTGCCTGGCCTTGCCTTGCTTTGCCCTTTTGCCTTGCCTTGCCTTGCTTTATCTTTTTGTCTTGCACTACCTTGCCTTGCTGTGCCCATTTTCCTTTCCTTTCCTTGCCGTACCTTGCATTGTCTTGCTTTGCCCCTTTGCCTTTCCTTGCCTTCCCTTGCTTTGCCTTTTTGCCTTGTCTTGTCGTGCTTTGCTCTTTTGCCTTGCCTTTCTTTGACCTTTTTCTTTGCCATGCCTTGTTTTGCCCTTTTGACTTTCATTTCCTTGCCTTGCTTTCCCCTTTTTACCAGGCCTTGCCTTGCTTTGCTTTGCCCTTTTGCGATGCCTTGCATTGCCTTGCTTTGTCATTTTGCCTTGTTTGCCTTGTTATGCCGTTTTACTTTGCCATGCCTTGTTTTGCCATTTTGACTTACCTTGCCTTGCTTTGCTTTCCCCTTTTTACCTGGCCTTGCCTTGCCTTGCATTACCCTTTTGCGATGCCTTGCCTTGCCTTTCTTTGCCCTTTTGCCTTGCCATGCCTGGCTTTGCCCTTTTGCCTTGCCTTGCTTTGCCCATTTGCCTTGCTTTGCTTTCAATTGCCCTTTTCCCTTGCCTGGCCTTGCCTTGATTCGGCCTTTTTACCTTTCCTTGCCTTTCCTTGCTTTGCCCTTTTGCCCGGCCTTGCCTTGCCTTGCTTTGCCCATTGGCCTTGCCTTGCCTTACTTTGCCCTTTTACCCTTCCTCTCCTTTCCTTGCTTTGTCCTTTAGCATTGCCTTGCCTTGCTTTGCCTTTCAGTCTTTCATTGCCTTGCTTTCCTGTGCCCATTTGCCTTTCCTTGCATTGCCTTGCTTTGCCCATTTGCCTTGCTATGCCCTGCTTTGCCCTTTTGCTTTGCCTTGCATTGCTTTGCCCATTTGCCTTGCTATGCCCTGCTTTGCCCTTTTGCTTTGCCTTGCATTGCTTTGCCCTTTTGCCTTTCCTTGCCTGGCTTTGCCTTATTGCCTTGCGTTGCCTTTCCTTGCTTTGCCTTTTTGCCTTGCCTTGCTTTGCCTTTTTGTCTTGCATTGCCTTGCCTTGCCTTGCCCATTTGCCTTTCCTTGCACTGACTGGCTTTGCCATTTTGCCTTTCCTTGCTTTGCCTTGCCTTGCCTTACCTTGCTTTGCCCTTTTGCCTTGCCTTGCCATGCATTCTTCTTTTGCCTTGCCTTGCCTTACTTTGTTTTGGCCTTTTTGCATTTCCTTGCCTTGACTTGCTTTACCCTTTTGCCTTGTCTTGCCTTTATTTGCATTTTTGCCTTGCCTTGCCTTGCCTTGTTTTGCCCGTTTCCCTTGCCTTGTCTTGCCTTGCTATGCCATTTTGCCTTGCCTTGTCTAGCTTTGCCCTTTTGCCTTTACCATGCCTTGGCTTGCTTTGCCCTTTTCCAAGGCTTGCCTTGCCTGGCTTTCCCCTTTTGCCTTGCCTTGCCTTGCATTGCCTTCCCCTTTTGCCTTGCCTTGCCTTACTTTGCTTTACTGTTTTGCCTTGCCGTGCCTTGCTTTACCCTTTTTCCTTGCCTTTCCTTGCCTTGCTTTGCCCTTTTCCCTTGCGCTTTTGCCTTGCCTTGCTTTGCCTTTTTGCCTTGCATTGCCTTACATTGCTTTGCCCTTTTGCCTTGCCTTCCTTTACTTTGCCCTTTTGTCTTGCCTTGACTTGCTTTGCTTTGCCATTTTTCCTTGCCTTGACTTACCTTGCTTTGCACTTTTGTCTTGCCTTGCCTTGCTTTGTACTTTTGACTTGCCTTGCCTTGATTTGCTTTGCCCTTTTGCGTTGCTTTGCCATTCTTTGCCATTTTCCTTTGCCTTGCCTTGCTTTTCCATTTTGCCTTGCATTGCCTTTCCGTGCTTTGCTCTTTTTCCTTGCCTGGCCTAACTTTGCCCTTTTGCCTTGACTTGCCTTGCTTTGCCCTTTTGCGTTGCCTTCTTTCCTTTGCCCTTTTTGCTTGCCTTGCCTTACCTTTCTTTACCCTTTTGCCATGCCTTGCCTTACCTTGCTTTACTCTTTTGCCTTGCTGTGCCTTGCTTTGCCCTTTTTCCTTGCCTTTCCTTGCCTTGCTTTGCCCTTTTGCCTTGCCTTGCCTTGCTTTGCCTTTTTGTCTTGCATTGCCTTCCCTTGCTTTGCCCATTTGCCTTTCCTTGCACTGCCTTGCTTTGACCTTTTGCCTTTCCTTGCCTTGCTTTGCCCTTTCGCCTTGCCTTCCCCTGCTTTGCCCTTTGGCCTTGCCTTGTCTTACCTTTCTTTGCCCTTTTGCCTTGCCTTCCCTTGCTTTGCCATTTTGTCTTGCATTGCATTGCCTTGCTGTGCCCATTTGCCTTTCCTTGCCTTGCCTTGCCCTTTTGCCTTGCATTGCCTCTCTTTGCCTTTTTCTTGCCTTGCCTTGCCTTGCCTTGCTATGCTCTTTTGACCTGCCTTGACTTTCTTGTCACTTTTGCCTTGCCTTGCCTTGATTTGCCCTTTTGCTTTGCCTTGCCTTGCTTTGCCCATTTGCCTTGCCTTGCCTTCAATTGCCCCTTTGCCTTGCCTTGCCTTGCCGTGCCTTGATTCGGCCTTTTAACCTTTTTTTGCCTTTCCTTGCTTTGCCCTTTTTTCCTTTCCTTGGCTTTCTTGCCACTTTTGCCTTGCCTTGATTTGCTTAGCCCTTTTTTCCTTGCCTTGCCATGACTTGCTTTCCCGTTTTGATTTGCCTTGCCTTGCTTTGCCCTTTTGCCTTGCCTTTCCTTGGTTTTCGCTTTTCCCTTGCCTTTTATTCCTTGCATTGCCCTTTTTCCTTGCCTTGCCTTGCCTTTCTTTGCCTTTTTGCCTTGCCTTGCCTTGCTTTGCCCTTTTGCCTTGCCTTGCCTTGTCTTGCCTTGCTATGGCATTTTGTCTTGCCTTGCCTAGATTTGCCGTTTTGCCTTTACCATGCCTTGCCGTGCCTTGCCATTTTGCCTTGCCTTGCCTTACTTTGCTTTACTGTTTTGCCTTGCCGTGCCTTGCTTTGCCCTTTTTCCTTGCCTTTCCTTGCCTTGCTTTGCCCTTTTCCCTTGCGATTTTGCCTTGCCTTGCTTTGCGTTTTTGCCTTGCATTGCCTTACCTTGCTTTGGCCTTTTCGCATTTCCTTGACTTGCCTGTCTTTTCCCTTTTGCCTTGCCTTGCCTTGGCTTCTTTTGCCCTTTTGCTTGCCTTACCTTGGTTTACAATTTTGCCTTGCCTTGTATTGCCTTCCTTGGCCCTTTTTTCTTGCCTTGCCTTGTTTTGCCCTTTTCCCTTGCCTTGCCTTCCCTTCCTTTTCTCTTTTGACTTACCTAGCCTAGCCTTGCCTTGCCCTTTTGCCTTTCCTTGCCTTGCTTTGCCCTTTTGCCTTGCCTTGCCTTGCTTTGCCCTTTTCCCTTGCCTTGCTTTACTTTGCCCTTTTGTCTTGCCTTGACTTGCTTTGCTTTGCCATTTTTCCTTGCCTGGACTTACCTTGCTTTGCACTTTTGTCTTTCCTTGCCTTGATTTGCCATTTTGCTTTGCATTAGCCTAGCTTGCTTTGCCCTTTTTCCTTTTCTTGTCTTGCCTTGCTTTGCCCTTTAGCTTTGCCTTGCCTTGCCTTGCTTTTCCATTTTGCCTTTCCTTGCCTTGCTTTGCCCTTTCGCCTTGTCTTCCCCTGCTTTGCCCTTTGGCCTTGCCTTGTCTTACCTTTCTTTGCCCTTTTGCCTTGCCTTGCCTTGCTTTGCCATTTTGTCTTGCATTGCATTGCCTTGCTGTGATCATTTGCCTTTCCCTGCCTTGCCTTGCTTTGCCTTTTTGCCTTTCATTGCCTTGCTTTGCCTTTTTCCTTGCCTTGCCTTGCTATGCTCTTTTGCCCTGCCTTGACTTTCTTGCCACTTTTGCCTTGCCTTGCTTTGCCCTTTTGCCTTGCCTTGCCTTGCTTTGCTTTACCCTTTTGCCTTCTCTTGCCTTGACTTGTTTTGCCCTTTTGCCTTGCCTTGCATTGCCCTTTTGCCTTGCCTTGTCTTGCCTTGCTACGCCCTCTTCCCTAGCCTTGCCTTGCCTTGATTTGGCCTTTTTGCCTTTCCTTGCCTTGCCTTGCTTCGCCCTTTTGCCTTGACTTGCCTTGCTTTGCCCTTTTGCGTTGCCTTCTTTCCTTTGCCCTTTTTGCTTGCCTTGCCTTACCTTTCTTTGCCCTTTTGCCTTGCCTTGCCTTGATTTGCCCTTTTGATTTGCCTTGCCTTGCTTTGACCTTTTGCCTTGCCTTGCCTTGCTTTGCTTTACCCTTTTGCCTTCCCTTGCCTTGACTTGTTTTGCCCTTTTGCCTTGCCTTGTCTTGCCTTGCTACGACCTCTTCCCTTGCCTTGCCTTGCCTTGATTTGGCCTTTTTGCCTTTCCTTGCCTTGCCTTGCTTCGCCCTTTTGCCTTGCCTTACCTTTCTTTGCCCTTTTGCCTTGCCTTCCCTTGACTTGCTTTGGCATTTTGCTTTGCATTAGCTTAGCTTGCTTTGTCCTTTTTCCTTTTCTTGTCTTGCCTTGCTTTGCCCTTTAGCTTTGCCTTGCCTTGCCTTGCTTTGTCCTTTTGCCTTTCCTTGCCTTGCTTTGCACTTTCGCCTTGCCTTCCCCTGCTTTGCCCTTTGTCCTTGCCTTGTCTTACCTTTCTTTGCCCTTTTGCCTTGTCTTGCCTTGCTTTGCCGTTTTGCCTTGCCTTGCCTTGCTTTGCCTTTTTGTCTTGCATTGCCTTGCCTTGTTGTGCCCATTTGCCTTTCATTGCATTGCCTTGCTTTGCCCTTTTGCCTTGCCTTGCCTTGATTTGCCCTTTTGCTTTGCCTTGCCTTGCTTTGCCCATTTGCCTTGCCTTGCCTTCAACTGCCCTTTTGCCTTGCCTTGCCATGCCTTGCCTTGCCCTTTTTTCCTTTCCTTGGCTTTCTTGCCACTTTTGCCTTGCCTTGCCTTGATTTGCTTAGCCCTTTTTTCCTTGCCTTTCCATGTCTTGCTTTGCCGTTTTGATTTGCCTTGCCTTGCTTTGCCCTTTTGCCTTGCCTTGCCTTGCTTTGCTTTACCCTTTTGCCTTCCCTTGCCATGAATTGTTTTGCCCTTTTGCCTTTCCATGCCTTGCATTGCCCTTTTGCCTTGCCTTGTCTTGCCTTGCTATGCCCTCTTCCCTTCCCTTGCCCTGCCTTGAATTGGCCTTTTGCCTTGCCTTGCTTTACTTTGCCCTTTTGTCTTGCCTTGACTTTCTTTGCTTTGCGATTTTTCCTTGCCTTGACTAACCTTGCTTTGCACTTTTGTCTTGCCTTGCCTTCCTTTGGACTTTTGACTTGCCTTGCCTTGATTTGCTTTGCCCTTTTGCCTTGCCTTGCCATTCTTTGCCATTTTCCCTTGCCTTGCCTTGCTTTTCCATTTTGCCTTGCATTGCCTTTCCTTGCTTTGCTCTTTTTCCGTGCCTGGCCAAACTTTGCCCTTTTGCCTTGACTTGCCTTGCTTTGCCCTATTGCGTTGCCTTCTTTCTTTTGCCCTTTTTGCTTGCCTTGCCTTACCTTTCTTTGCCCTTTTGCCTTGCCTTCCCTTGCCTTGCTTTGCCAGTTTGCTTTGCATTAGCCTAGCTTGCTTTGCCCTTTTTCCTTTTCTTTTCTTGCCTTGCTTTGCCCTTTAGCTTTGCCTTGCCTTGCCTTGCTTTGTCCTTTGCCTTGCCTTGAATTGCTTTGTCCTTTTGCTTTGCCGTGCCTTGCTTTGCCCTTTTCCAAGCCTTGCCTTGCCTGGATTTCCCCTTTTGCCTTGCCTTGCCTTGCTTTGCCCTTTTTCCTTGCCTTTCCTTGCCTTGCTTTGCCCTTTTGCCTTGCCTTGCCTTGCTTTGCCTTTTTGTCTTGCATTGCCTTCCCTTGCTTTGCCCATTTGCCTTTCCTTGCACTGCCTGGCTTTGCCCTTTTGCCTTTCCTTGCCTTGCTTTGCCCTTTCGCCTTGCCTTCCCCTGCTTTGCCCTTTGGCCTTGCCTTGTCTTACCTTTCTTTGCCCTTTTGCCTTGCCTTGCCTTGATTTGCCATTTTGTCTTGCATTGCATTGCCTTGCTGTGCCCATTTGCCTTTCCTTGCCTTGCCTTGCTTTGCCCTTTTGCCTTGCATTGCCTTGCATTGCCTTTTTCCTTGCCTTGCCTTGCCTTGCTATGCTCTTTTGCCCTGCCTTGACTTTCTTGCCACTTTTGCCTTGCCTTCCCTTGATTTGCCCTTTTGCTTTGCCTTGCCTTGCTTTGCCCATTTGCCTTGCCTTGCCTTCAATTGCCCCTTTGCCTTGCCTTGCCTTGCCGTGCCTTGATTCGGCCTTTTAACCTTTTTTTGCCTTGCCTTGCTTTGCCCTTTTTTCCTTTCCTTGGCTTTCTTGCCACTTTTGCCTTGCCTTGCCTTGATTTGCTTAGCCCTTTTTTCCTTGCCTTGCCATGACTTGCTTTCCCGTTGTGATTTGCCTTGCCTTGCTTTGCCCTTTTGCCCTGCCTTGCCTTGCTTTGCTTTACCCTTTTGCCTTCCCTTGCCTTGACTTGTTTTGCCCTTTTGCCTTGCCATGCCTTGCATTGCCCTTTTGCCTTGCCTTGTCTTGCCTTGCTACGCCCTCTTCCCTTGCCTTGCCTTGCCTTGATTTGACCTTTTTCCCTTTCCTTGCCTTGCCTTGCTTTGCCCATTTGCCTTGCCTTGCCTTGCCTTGCTTTGCCCTTTTGCCTTGCCTTGCCTTTCCTTGCTTTTCGCTTTTCCCTTGCCTTGTATTCCTTGCATTGCCCTTTTGCCTTGCCTTGCCTTGCTTTGCGCTTTTGCCTTGCCTTGCTTTGCCCTTTTGCCTTGCCTTGCCTTGCTTTGCCCTTTTGCCTTGCCTTGCCTTGCTTTGCCCTTTTGCCTTGCCTTGCCTTGCTTTGCCCTTTTGCCTTGCCTTGCTTTGCCCTTTTGTCTTGCCTTGCTATGGCCTTTTGTCTTGTCTTGCCTTGCCTAGATTTGCCGTTTTGCCTTTACCATGCCTTGCTTTGCTTTGCCCTTTTGCCTTGCCGTGCCTTGCTTTGCCCTTTTTCCTTGCCTTTCCTTGCCTTGCTTTGCCCTTTTCCCTTGCGCTTTTGCCTTGCCTTGCTTTGCCTTTTTGCCTTGCATTGCCTTACCTTGCTTTGGCCTTTTCGCATTTCCTTGCCTTGCCTGTCTTTCCACATTTGCCTTGCCTTGCCTTGCCTTCTTTTGCCCTTTTGCTTGCCTTACATTTGTTTACAATTTTGCCTTGCCTTGTATTGCCTTCCTTGGCCCTTTTGTCTTGCCTTGCCTTGTTTTGCCCTTTTCCCTTGCCTTGCTTTACTTTGCCCTTTTGTCTTGCCTTGACTTGCTTTCCTTTGCCATTTTTCCTTGCCTTGCCTTCCCTTCCTTTTCTCTTTTGACTTGCCTAGCCTTGCCTTGCTTTGCCCTTTTGCCTTGCCTTGCCTTGCTTTGCCCTTTTTCCTTGCCTTGCTTTACTTTGCCCTTTTGTCTTGCCTTGACTTGCTTTGCTTTGCCATTTTTCCTTGCCTTGACTTACCTTGCTTTGCACTTTTGTCTTGCCTTGCCTTGCTTTGCACTTTTGACTTGCCTTGCCTTGATTTGCTTTGCCCTTTTGCCTTGCCTTGCCATTCTTTGCCATTTTCCCTTGCCTTGCCTTGCCTTGCTTTTCCATTTTGCCTTGCATTGCCTTTCCTTGCTTTGCTCTTTTTCCTTGCCTGGCCTAACTTTGCCCTTTTGCCTTGACTTGCCTTGCTTTGCCCTTTTGCGTTGCCTTTTTTCCTTTGCCCTTTTTGCTTGCCTTCTCTTACCTTTCTTTGCCCTTTTGCCTTGCCTTCCCTTGCCTTGCTTTGCCATTTTGCTTTCCATTACCCTAGCTTGCTTTGCCCTTTTTCCTTTTCTTTTCTTGCCTTGCTTTGCCCTTTAGCTTTGCCTTGCCTTGCCTTGCTTTGTCCTTTTGCCTTGCCTTGAATTGCTTTGTCCTTTTGCTTTGCGATGCCTTGCTTTGCCCTTTTCCAAGCCTTGCCTTGCCTGGTTTTCCCCTTTTGCCTTGCCTTGCATTGCCTTGCCCTTTTGCCATGCGTTGCCTTACCTTCCTTTACTCTTTTGCCTTGCCGTGCCTTGCTTTGCCCTTTTTCCTTGCCTTTCCTTGCCTTGCTTTGCCCTTTTGCCTTGCCTTGCCTTGCTTTGCCTTTTTGTCTTGCATTGCCTTGCCTTGCTTTGCCCATTTGCCTTTCCTTGCACTGCATGGCTTTGCCCTTTTGCCTTTCCTTGCCTTGCTTTGCACTTTCGCTTTGCCTTCCCCTTCCCCTTCCGCTTTGCCTTGGTTTGCTCTTTTGCCTAGACATTCCTTTCCTAGCCTTTTTGCCTTGCATTGCATTGCCTTGCTTTGCCCATTTGCCTTGCCTTGCCTTGCCTTGCTTTGCCCTTTTGCCTTGCCTTGCCTGCTTTGCCCTTTTGCCTTCCTTACCTTGCCTTGCTTTGCCCTTATGTCTTGCCTAACCTTGCCTTGCTTTGCCCTTTGGCCTTGCCTTGTCTTACCTTTCTTTGCCCTTTTGCCTTGCCTTGCCTTGATTTGCCATTTTGTCTTGCATTGCATTGCCTTGCTGTGCCCATTTGCCTTTCCTTGCCTTGCCTTGCTATGCTCTTTTGCCCTGCCTTAACTTTCTTGCCACTTTTGCCTTGCCTTGCCTTGATTTGCCCTTTTGCTTTGCCTTGCCTTGCTTTGCCCATTTGCCTTGCCTTGCCTTCAATTGCCCTTTTGCCTTGCCTTGCATTGCCGTGCCTTGATTCGGCCTTTTTACCTTTCCTTGCCTTGCCTTGCTTTGCCCTTTTTTCCTTGCCTTGGCTTTCTTGCCACTTTTGCCTTGCCTTGCCTTGATTTGCTTAGCCCTTTTTTCCTTGCTTTGCCATGACTTGCTTTGCCGTTTTGATTTGCCTTGCCTTGCTTTGCCCTTTTGCCTTGCCTTGCTTTGCTTTACCCTTTTGCCGTCCCTTGCCTTGACTTGTTTTGCCCTTTTGCCTTGCCATGCCTTGCATTGCCCTTTTGCCTTGCCTTGTCTTGCCTTGCTATGCCCTCTTCCCTTGCATTGCCTTGCCTTGCCTTGATTTGGCCTTTTTGCCTTTCCTTGCCTTGTCTTGCTTTGCCCTTTTGCCTTTCCTTGCCTTTCTTTGCGTTTTGCCTTGCCTTGCCATGCTTTGCTCTTTTGCCTTGCCTTGCCTTACCTTGCTTAGGTCTTTTTCTATTTCCTTTCCTTGACTTGCTTTGCCCTTTTGCCGTGCCTTGCCTTGCCTTGCCTTGCCCTTTCGCCTTTCCTTGCCTTGCTTTGCTCTTTTGCCTAGACATTCCTTTCCTAGCCTTTTTGCCTTGCATTGCCTTGCCTTGCTTTGCCCTTTTGCCTTGCCTGCTTTGCCCTTTTGCCTTCCTTACCTTGCCTTGCTTTGCCCTTATGTCTTGCCTAACCTTGCCTTGCTTTGCCTTTTTTCCTTGCCATGCCTTGCCTTGCTTTGCCCTTTTTCCTAGCCTAGCCTTGCTTTGCCCTTTTGCCTTGCCTTGCCTTTCCTTGCTTTTTGCTTTTCCCTTGCCTTGTATTCCTTGCATTGCCCTTTTTCCTTGCCTTGCCTTGCCTTTCTTTGCCTTTTTGCCTTGCCTTGCCTTGCCTTTCCTTGCCCTTTTGCCTTGCCTTGTCTTGCCTTGCTATGGCCTTTGTCTTTCCTTGCCTAGATTTGCCGTTTTGCCTTTACCATGCCTTGCCTTGCTTTGCCCTTTTCCAAGGCTTGCCTTGCCTGGCTTTCCCCTTTTGCCTTGCCTTGCCTTGCATTGCCTTGCCCTTTTGCCTTGCCTTGCCTTGCATTGCCTTGCCCTTTTGCCTTGCCTTGCCTTACTTTGCTTTACTGTTTTGCCTTGCCATGCCTTGCTTTGCCCTTTTTCCTTGCCTTTCCTTGCCTTGCTTTGCCCTTTTCCCTTGCGCTTTTGCCTTGCCTTGCTTTGCCTTTTTGCCTTGCATTGCCTTACCTTGCTTTGGCCTTTTCGCATTTCCTTGACTTGCCTGTCTTTACCCTTTTGCCTTGCCTTGCCTTGCCTTCTTTTGTCCTTTTGCTTGCCTTACCTTGGTTTACAATTTTGCCTTGCCTTGTATTGCCTTCCTTTGCCCTTTTGTCTTGCCTTGCCTTATTTTGCCCTTTTCCCTTGCCTTGCCTTCCCTTCCTTTTCTCTTTTGACTTACCTAGCCTTGCCTTGCTTTGTCCTTTTGCCTAGTCTAGCCTTGCTTTGCCCTTTTGCCTTTCCTTGCCTTGCTTTGCCCTTTTGCCTTGCCTTGCTTTACCCTTTTGCCTTGGGTTGCTTTACTTTGCTCTTTTGTCTTGCCTTGACTTGCTTTGCTTTGCCATTTTTCCTTGCCTTGACTTACCTTGCTTTGCACTTTTGACTTGCCTTGCCTTGATTTGCTTTGCCCTTTTGCCTTGCCTTGCCATTCTTTGCCATTTTCCCTTGCCTTGCCTTGCCTTGCTTTTCCATTTTGCCTTGCATTGCCTTTCCTTGCTTTGCTCTTTTTCCTTGCCTGGCCTAACTTTGCCATTTTGCCTTGACTTGTCTTGCTTTGCCCTTTTGCGTTGCCTTCTTTCCTTTCCCTTTTTGCTTGCCTTGCCTTACCTTTCTTTGCCCTTTTGCCTTGCCTTCCCTTCCCTTGCCTTGCTTTGGCATTTTGCTTTGCATTAACTTAGCTTGCTTTGCCCTTTTTCCTTTTCTTGTCTTGCCTTGCTTTGCCCTTTAGCTTTGCCTTGCCTTGCCTTGCTTTGCCCTTTGGCCTTGCCTTGTCTTACCTTTCTTTGCCCTTTTGCCTTGCCTTGCCTTCCTTTGCCGTTTTGCCTTGCCTTGCCTTACTTTGCCATTTTGTCTTGCATTGCATTTCCTAGTTGTTCCCATTTGCCTTTCCTTTCATTGCCTTGCTTTGCCCTTTTGCCTTGCCTTGCCTTCAATTGCCCTTTTGCCTTGCCTTGCCATGCGTTGCCTTGCCCTTTTTTCCTTGCCTTGGCTTTCTTGCCACTTTTGCCTTGCCTTGCCTTGATTTGCTTAGCCCTTTTTTCCTTGCCTTTCCATAAATAGCTTTGCCGTTTTGATTTGCCTTGCCTTGCTTTGCCCTTTTGCCTTGCCTTGCCTTGCTTTGCTTTACCCTTTTGCCTTCCCTTGCCTTGACTTGTTTTGCCCTTTTGCCTTGCCATGCCTTGCATTGCCCTTTTGCCTTGCCTTGTCTTGCCTTGCTATGCCCTCTTCCCTTCCCTTGACTTGCCTTGATTTGGCCTTTTGCCTTGCCTTTCTTAACTTTGCCCTTCTGTCTTGCCTTGACTTGCTTTGCATTGCCATTTTTCCTTGCCTTGAATTACCTTGCTTTGCACTTTTGTCTTGCCTTGCCTTCCTTTGCACTTTTGACTTGCCTTGCCTTGATTTGCTTTGCCCTTTTGCCTTGCCTTGCCATTCTTTGCCATTTTCCCTTGCCTTGCCTTGCTTTTCCATTTTGCCTTGCATTGCCTTTCCTTGCTTTGCTCTTTTTCCTTGCCTGGCCTAACTTTGCCCTTTTGCCTTTCCTTGCCTTGCTTTGCCCTTTTTCCTTGCGCTTTTGCCTTGCCTTGCTTTGCCTTTTTGCCTTGCATTGCCTTACCTTGCTTTGGCCTTTTCGCATTTCCTTGCCTTGCCTGTCTTTCCCCTTTTGCCTTGCCTTGCCTTCTTTTGCCCTTTTGCTTGCCTTACCTTGGTTTACAATTTTGCCTTGCCTTGTATTGCCTTCCTTTGCCCTTTTGTCTTGCCTTGCCTTGTTTTGCCCTTTTCCCTTGCCTTGCCTTCCCTTCCTTTTCTCTTTTGACTTGCCTAGCCTTGCCTTGCTTTGTCCTTTTGCCTAGCCTAGCCTTGCTTTGCCCTTTTGCCTTTCCTTGCTTTACTTTGCCCTTTTGTCTTGGCTTGACTTGCTTTGCCATTTTTCCTTGCCTTGACTTACCTTGCTTTGCACTTTTGTCTTGCCTTGCCTTGCTTTGCACTTTTGACTTCCCTTGCCTTGATTTGCTTTGCCCTTTTGCCTTGCCTTGCCATTCTTTGCCATTTTCCCTTACCTTGCCTTGCCTTGCTTTTCCATTTTGCCTTGCATTGCCTTTCCTTGCTTTGCTCTTTTTCTGTGCCTGGCCTAACTTTGCCCTTTTGCCTTGACTTGCCTTGCTTTGCCCTTGTGCGTTGCCTTCTTTCCTTTGCTCTTTTTGCTTGCCTTGCCTTACCTTTCTTTGCCCTTTTGCCTTGCCTTCCCTTGCCTTGCTTTGCCATTTTGCTTTGCATTAGCCTAGCTTGCTTTGGCATTTTTTCTTTTCTTGTCTTGCCTTGCTTTGCCCTTTAGCTTTGCCTTGCCTTGCCTTGCTTTGTCCTTTTGCCTTGCCTTGAATTGCTTTGTCCTTTTGCTTTTCCATGCCTTGCTTTGCCCTTTTCCAAGCCTTGCCTTGCCTGGCTTTCCCCTTTTGCCTTGCCTTGCATTGTCTTGCCGTTTTGCCATGCCTTGCCTTACCTTCCTTTACTCTTTTGCCTTGCCGTGCCTTGCTTTGCCCTTTTTCCTTGCCTTTCCTTGCCTTGCTTTGCCCTTTTGCCTTGCCTTGCCTTGCCTTGCTTTGCCTTTTTGTCTTGCATTGCCTTGCCTTCCTTTGCCCATTTGCCTTTCCTTGCACTGCCTGGCTTTGCCCTTTTGCCTTTCCTTGCCTTGCTTTGCCCTTTCGCCTTGCCTTCCCCTGCTTTGCCTTTTGGCCTTGCCTTGCCTTGCTTTGCCATTTTGTCTTGCATTGCATTGCCTTGCTGTGCCTATTTGCCTTTCCTTGCCTTGCCTTGCTTTGCCCTTTTGCCTTGCATTGCCTCTCTTTGCCTTTTTCCTTGCCTTGCCTTGCCTTGCTATGCTCTTTTGCCCTGCCTTGACTTTCTTGCCACTTTTGCCTTGCCTTGCCTTGATTTGCCCTTTTGCTTTGCCTTGCCTTGCTTTGCCCATTTACCTTGCCTTGCCTTCAATTGCCCTTTAGCCTTGCCTTGCCTTGCCGTGCCTTGATTCGGCCTTTTTACCTTTCCTTGCCTTGCCTTGCTTTGCCCTTTTTTCCTTGCCTTGGCTTTCTTGCCACTTTTGCCTTGCCTTGCCTTGATTTGCCCTTTTGCTTTGCCTTGCCTTCCTTTGCCCATTTGCCTTGCCTTGCCTTCAATTGCCCTTTAGCCTTGCCTTGCCTTGCCGTGCCTTGTGTCGGCCTTTTTACCTTTCCTTGCCTTGCCTTGCTTTGCCCTTTTTTCCTTGCCTTGGCTTTCTTGCCACTTTTGCCTTGCCTTGCCTTGATTTGCTTAGCCCTTTTTTCCTTGCCTTGCCATGACTTGCTTTGCCGTTTTGATTTGCCTTGCCTTGCTTTGCCCTTTTGCCTTGCCTTGCCTTGCTTTGCTTTACCCTTTTGCCTTCCCTTGCCTTGACTTGTTTTGCCCTTTTGCCTTGCCATGCCATGCATTGCCCTTTTGCCTTGCCTTGTCTTGCCTTGCTACGCCCTCTTCCCTTGCCTTGCCTTGCCTTGATTTGGCCTTTCAACTTTCCTTGCCTTCCTTGCTTTGCCCTTTTGACTTGCCCTTGCCTTTTCTTGCCTTGCGATGCCCTTTTGCTTTGCCTTGCCTTTCCTTGCCTTGCCCTTTCGCGTTTCCTTGCCTTGCTTTGCTCTTTTGCCTAGACATTCCTTTCCTAGCCTTTTTGCCTTGCATTGCATTGCCTTGCTTTGCCCATTTGCCTTTCCTTGCCTTGCCTTACTTTGCCCTTTTGACTTGCCTTGCCTGCTTTGCCCTTTTGCCTTCCTTACCTTGCCTTTCTTTGCCCTTATGCCTTGCCTAACCTTGCCTTGCCCTGCCCTTTTTCCTTGCCATGCCTTGCCTTGCTTTGCCCTTTTTCCTAGCCTAGCCTTGCTTTGCACTTTTGCCTTGCCTTGCCTGCTTTGCCCTTTTGCCTTCCTTACCTTGCCTTGCTTTGCCCTTATGTCTTGCCTAACCTTGCCTTGCTTTGCCCTTTTTCCTTGCCATGCCTTGCCTTGCTTTGCCCTTTTTCCTAGCCTAGCCTTGCTTTGCCCTTTTGCCTTGCCTTTCCTTGCTTTTCGCTTTTCCCTTGCCTTGTATTCCTTGCATTGCCCTGTTTCCTTGCCTTGCCTTGCCTTTCTTTGCCTTTTTGCCTTGCCTTGCCTTGCTTTGCCCTTTTGCCTTGCCTTGCCTTGTCTTGCCTTGCTATGGCCTTTTGTCTTGCCTTGGCTAGATTTGCCGTTTTGCCTTGCCTTGCCTTGTCTTGCCTTGCTATGGCCTTTTGTCTTGCCTTGCCTAGATTTGCTGTTTTACCTTTACCATGCCTTGCCTTGCTTTGCCCTTTTGCCTTGCCTTGCCTTACTTTGCTTTACTGTTTTGCCTTGCCGTGCCTTGCTTTGCCCTTTTTCCTTGCCTTTCCTTGCCTTGCTTTGCCCTTTTTCCTTGCGCTTTTGCCTTGCCTTGCTTTGCCTTTTTGCCTTGCATTGCCTTACCTTGCTTTGGCCTTTTCGCATTTCCTTGCCTTGCCTGTCTTTCCCCTTTTGCCTTGCCTTGCCTTCTTTTGCCCTTTTGCTTGCCTTACCTTGGTTTACAATTTTGCCTTGCCTTGTATTGCCTTCCTTTGCCCTTTTGTCTTGCCTTGCCTTGTTTTGCCCTTTTCCCTTGCCTTGCCTTCCCTTCCTTTTCTCTTTTGACTTGCCTAGCCTTGCCTTGCTTTGTCCTTTTGCCTAGCCTAGCCTTGCTTTGCCCTTCTGTCTTTCCTTGCCTTGCTTTGCCATTTTTGCCTTGCCTTGCCTTGCTTTCCCCTTTTGCCTTGCCTTGCTTTACTTTGCCCTTTTGTCTTGCCTTGACTTGCTTTGCACTTTTGACTTGCCTTGCCTTGATTTGCTTTGCCCTTTTGCCTTGCCTTGCCATTCTTTGCCATTTTCCCTTGCCTTGCCTTGCCTTGCTTTTCCATTTTGCCTTGCATTGCCTTTCCTTGCTGTGCTCTTTTTCCTTGCCTGGCCTAACTTTGCCCTTTTGCCTTGACTTGCCTTGCTTTGCCCTTTTGCGTTGCCTTCTTTCCTTTGCCCTTTTTGCTTGCCTTGCCTTACCTTTCTTTGCCCTTTTGCCTTGCCTTCCCTTGCCTTGCTTTGCCATTTTGCTTTGCATTACCCTAGCTTGCTTTGCCCTTTTTCCTTTTCTTTTCTTGCCTTGCTTTGCCCTTTAGCTTTGCCTTGCCTTGCCTTGCTTTGTCCTTTTGCCTTGCCTTGAACTGCTTTGTACTTTTGCTTTGCCATGCCTTGCTTTGCCCTTTTCCAAGCCTTGCCTTGCCTGGCTTTCCCCTTTTGCCTCGCCATGCATTGCCTTGCCCTTTTGCCATGCCTTGCCTTACCTTGCTTTAATCTTTTGCCTTGCCGTGCCTTGCTTTGCCCTTTTTCCTTGCCTTTCCTTGCCTTGCTTTGCCCTTTTGTCTTGCCTTGCCTTGCTTTGCCCTTTTGCCTTCCTTTCCTTGCCTTGCTTTTCCCTTATGCGTTGCCTAACCTTCCCTTGCTTTGCCCTTTTGCCTTGCCTTGCCTTTCCTTGCTTTTCGCTTTTCCCTTGCCTTGTATTCCTTCCATTGCCCTTTTTCCTTGCCTTGCCTTGCTTTGCCCTTTTGCCTTGCCTTGCCTTTCTTTGCCTTTCTGCCTAGCCTTGCCTTGCTTTTCCCTTTTGCCTTGCCTTGTCTTGCCTTGCTATGGCCTTTTGTCTTGCCTTGCCTAGATTTGCCGTTTTGCCTTTCCTTGCCTTGCTTTGCAATTTTGCCTAGACATTCATTTCCTAGCCTTTTTGCCTTGCTTTTCCTTGCCTTGCTTTGCCCATTTGCCTTTCCTTGCCTTGCCTTGCTTTGCCCTTTTGCCTTGCCTTGCCTTGCTTTGCCCTTTTGCCTTCCTTGCCTTGCCTTGCTTTGCCCTTTTGCCTTCCTTGCCTTGCCTTGCTTTGCCCTTATGCCTTGCCTAACCTTGCCTTGCTTTGCCCCTTTTCCTTGCCATGACTTGCTTTGCTTTGCCATTTTTCCTTGCCTTGCCTTTCTTTGCCCTTTTGACTTGCCTTGCCTTGTTTTGCCCTTTTCCCTTGCCTTGTCTTTCCTTGCTTTGCCCTCTTATCTTGCCTTTTCTTGCCTTGCTTTGCCCTATTGCATTGCCTTGCCTTGCTATGCCCTTTTGCTTTGCCTTGCCTTGCCTTGCTTTGCCCTTTTTCCTTGCCTTGCCTTGCCTTGTTTTGCCCTTTTGCCTTGGCTTGCCTTGCCTGCTTTGCCTTTTTGTCTTGCATTGCCTTGCCTTGCTTTGCCCATTTGCCTTTCCTTGCACTGGCTGGCTTTGCCGTTTTGCCTTTCCTTGCTTTGCCTTGCTTTGCCCTTTTGACTTTCCTTGGCTTTCTTGCCACTTTTGCCTTGCCTTGCCTTGATTTGCTTAGCCCTTTTTTCCTTGCCTTGCCATGACTTGCTTTGCCGTTTTGATTTGCCTTGCCTTGCTTTGCCCTTTTGCCTTGCATTGCCTTGCTTTGCTATACCCTTTTGCCTTCCCTTGCCTTGACTTGTTTTGCCCTTTTGCCTTCCCATGCCTTGCATTGTCCTTTTACCTTTTCTTGTCTTGCCTTGCTATGCCCTCTTCCCTTGCCTTGCCTTTCCTTGATTTGGCCTTTTTGCCTTTCCTTGCCTTGCCTTGCTTTGCCCTTTTGACTTTCCTTGGCTTTCTTGCCACTTTTGCCTTGCCTTGCCTTGATTTGCTTAGCCCTTTTTTCCTTGCCTTGCCATGACTTGCTTTGCCGTTTTGATTTGCCTTGCCTTGCTTTGCCCTTTTGCCTTGCTTGCCTTCCTTTGCGTTTTGCCTTACCTTGCCATGCTTTGCTCTTTTGCCCTGCCTCGCCTTACCTTACTTGGGCCTTTTTCCATTTCCTTGCCTTGCCTTGCTTTGCCCTTTTGCCTTGCCTTCTCTTGCCTTGCGATGCCCTTTTGACTTGCCGTGCCTTTCCTTGCCTTGCCCTTTTGCCTTTCCTTGCCTTGCTTTGCTCTTTTGCCTAGACATTCATTTCCTAGCCTTTTTGCCTTCCTTGCCTTGCCTTGCTTTGCCCTTATGCCTTGCCTAACCTTGCCTTGCTTTGCCCCTTTTCCTTGCCATGACTTGCCTTGCTTTGCCATTTTTCCTTGCCTTGCCTTTCTTTGCACTTTTGCCTTGCCTTGCCCTGTTTTACCCTTTTCCCTTGCCTTGTCTTGCCTTGCTATGCCCTTTTGTCTTGCCTTGCCTAGATTTGCCGTTTTGCCTTTACCATGCCTTGCCCTGCTTTGCCCTTTTCCAAGCCATGCCTTGCCTGGCTTTCCCCTTTTTGCGTTGCCTTGCATTGCCTTCCCTTTTGCCTTGCCTTGCCTTACCTTGCTTTACTCTTTTGCGTTGTCTTGCCTTGTTTTGCCCTTTTCCCTTGCGCTTTTGCCTTGCCTTGCTATGTCTTTTTGCCTTGCCTTGCCTTACCTTGCCTTGGCCTTTTCGCATTTCCTTGCCTTGTCTGTCTTTCCCCTTTTGCCTTGCCTTGACTACCTTCCTTTGCCCTTTTGCTTGCCTTGCCTTGGTTTACAATTTTGCCTTGCCTTGTATTGCCTTCCTTTGCCCTTTTGTCTTGCCTTGCCTTGTTTTGCCCTTTTCCCTTGTCTTGCCTTGCTTTGCCCTTTTGCCTTGCCTTGTCTTGCTTTGCCGTTTTGCCTTGCCTTGCCTTGCTTTGCCCTTTTGCCTTGCCTTGTCTTGCTTTCCACTTTTGCCCTCCTTGACTTGCCATGCTTTGCACTTTTGCCATTACTTGCCTTGCTTTACCCTTTTGCCTTGCATTGTCTTACTTTGCCTTTCAGTCATGCACTGATGGGCCTTGCTTTCCCATTTTTCCTTGCCTTGCCTTGCTTTGCCATGTGCCTTGACTTGCCTTGGCTTGCTTTACCCTTTTGCCTTGCCTTGACTTCCTTTGCCGTTTTACCTTGCATTGCCTTGCCTTTCTTTGCCCTTTTTCCTTGCTTTGCCTTGCTTTGCCCATTCGAATTGCCTTCCCCTGCTTTGCCCTTTGTCTTTGCCTTGTCTTACCTTTCTTTGCATTTTGGCCTTGCCTTGTCTTGCCCTTTTGCCTTGCATTGCCTTGCCATGCTTTGCCCTTTTGCCTTGCCTTGCCTTGCTTTGCCCTTTTGCCTTGCCTTGCCTTGCTATGCAATTTTGCCCTGTCTTGACTTGCCTTGATTTGCACTTTTCCCTTGCGTTGACTTGCCTTGCTTTACCTTTTAGTCTTTTACTACCTTGCCTTGCTGTGCCCATTTGCCTTTCCTTGCATTGCCTTGCTTTGCCCTTTCGCCTTGCCTTGCCCTGATTTGCCCTTTTGCCTTGCCTTCTCTTGCCTTGCTTTCCCCTTTTGCCTTGCTTTGCTTTGCCCTTTTGCCTTTCCTTGCCTTGCTTTGCCTTTGCCCTTTTGCCTTGCCGTGCCCTGCCTTGCTTTGCCCTTTTTCCTTGACTTGCCTTCCCCTTTTGCCTTGCCTTGCATTGCCTTGCTTTGCCCTTTTGCCTTTCCTTGCTATGCCTGGCTTGACCCTTTTGCTTTGCCTAGCCTTACCTTGCTTTACTCTTTTGCCTTGCCTTTCCTTGCCTTGCTTTGCCCTTTTACCTTGCCCTTTTGCCTTGCCTTGTTTTGCCTTTTTGCCTTGCCTTTCGTTGCCTTGCCTTGCCCTTTTGCCCTGCCTTGCCTTACTTTGCTTTACTCTTTTGCCTTGCCTTGCCTTACCCTTTTGCCTTGCCTTGCCTTACCATGCTTTACTCTTTTGCCTTGCCTTGCTTTGCCATTTTTCCTTGCCTTGCTTTGCCAATTTGCCTTTCCATACACTACCTTGCTTTGCCCTTTTGCCTTTCCTTGCTTTGCCCTTTTGCCTTGCCTTGTCGTGCTTTGCCCTTTTGCCTTGCCTTGACTTCCTTTGCCGTTTTACCTTGCCTTGCCTTGCCTTTTTTTGCCCTTTTTCCTTACTTTGCCTTGCTTTGCCCTTTCGCCTTGACTTGTCTTGCCCTTTTGCCTTGCATTGCCTTGCCATGCTTTGCACTTTTGCCTTCCCTTGCCTTGCTTTGCCCTTTTGCCTTGCCTTGCCTTGCTTTGCCCTTTTCCCTTGCCTTGCCTTGTTATGCCCTTTTGCCTTACCTTGCCTTGCCTTGCTTTGCCCATTTGCCTGGCCTTGCCTTGTTTTGCGCTTTTTCCTTGCCTTGCACTGCCTTGCTTTGCCATTTTGCCTTTCCTTGCTTTGCCGTGCTTTGCCCTTTTGCCTTTCCTTGTCATACTTTGCCCTTTTGCCTTGCCTTGACTTGCCTTGCTTTCCCCTTTTGCCCTCCTTGACTTGCCATTCTTTGCAATTTTGCCATTCCTTGCCTTTCTTTTCCCCTTTGCTTTGCGTGGCCTTGCATTGCTTTGCCCTTTTGCCCTGCCTTGACTTGCCTTGCTTTACCCTTTTGCCTTGCCTTGATTTGCTTTGCCCATTTACCTTGCCTTGCCTTTCTTTGCCCTATTGCCTTGCCTTGCTATGCCCTTTTGCTTTGCCTTGCCTTGCCTTGCTTTGCCCTTTTTCCTTGCCTTGCCTTGCTTTGCTTTGCCCTTTTGCCTTGGCTTGCCTTGCCATGCTTTGCCTTTTTGTCTTGCATTGCCTTGCCTTGCTTTGCCCATTTGCCTTTCCTTGCACTGGCTGGCTTTGCTGTTTTGCCTTTCCTTGCTTTGCCTTGCTTTGCCCTTTTGACTTTCCTTGGCTTTCTTGCCACTTTTGCCTTGCCTTGCCTTGATTTGCTTAGCCCTTTTTTCCTTGCCTTGCAATGACTTGCTTTGCCGTTTTGATTTGCCTTGCCTTGCTTTGCCCTTTTGCCTTGCCTTGCCTTGCTTTGCTTTACCCTTTTGCCTTCCCTTGCCTTGACTTGTTTTGCCCTTTTGCCTTCCCATGCCTTGCATTGTCCTTTTATCTTTCCTTGTCTTGCCTTGCTATGCCCTCTTCCCTTGCCTTGCCTTTCCTTGATTTGGCCTTTTTGCCTTTCCTTGCCTTGCCTTGCTTTGCCCTTTTGCCTTGCTTGCCTTCCTTTGCGTTTTGCCTTACCTGGCCATGCTTTGCTCTTTTGCCTTGCCTTGCCTTACCTTGCTTGGGCCTTTTTCCATTTCCTTGGCTTGCCTTGCTTTGCCCTTTAGCCTTGCCTTCACGTTCTTGACAATTTTGCCTTGCCTTGTCTTGATTTGCCTTGCCCTTTTGCCTTGCCTTGCCTTGCCTTGCTTTGCCCATTTGCCTTGCCTTGCCTTCAATTGCCGTTTTGCCTTGCCTTGCCTGGCTTTGCCTTATTGCCTTGCGTTGCCTTGACTGGCTTTGCCTTTTTGCCTTGCCTTGCTTTGCCTTTTTGTCTTGCATTGCCTTGCCTTGCCCATTTGCCTTTCTTTGCACTGCCTTGCTTTGCCCTTTTGACTTTCCTTGCTTTGCCTTTTCTGTGCCCTTTTGCCTTGCCTTGTCGTGCTTTGCCCTTTTGCCTTGCCTTGATTTGCCTTGCTTTGCCCTTTTGCCTTGCTTTGTCCAGCTATCCCCTTTTGCCCTCCTTGACTTGCCATGCTTTGCTCTTTTGCCTTGCCTTGCCTAGATTTGCCGTTTTGCTTTTACCATGCCTTGGCTTGCATTGCCCATTTGCCTTACCTTGCATTGCCGTGCTTTGCACTTTCGCCTTGCCTTGTCTTGCCCTTTTGCCTTGCCTTGCCTTGCTTTGCCCTTTTGCCTGGCCTTGCCTTGCTTTGCCCTTTTGCCTTGCCTTGCCTTGCTTTATCTTTTTGTCTTGCACTACCTTGCCTTGCTGTGCCCATTTTCCTTTCCTTTCCTTGCCGTACCTTGCATTGTCTTGCTTTGCCCCTTTGCCTTTCCTTGCCTTCCCTTGCTTTGCCTTTTTGCCTTGTCTTGTCGTGCTTTGCTCTTTTGCCTTGCCTTTCTTTGACCTTTTTCTTTGCCATGCCTTGTTTTGCCCTTTTGACTTTCATTTCCTTGCCTTGCTTTCCCCTTTTTACCAGGCCTTGCCTTGCCTTGCTTTGCCCTTTTGCGATGCCTTGCATTGCCTTGCTTTGTCATTTTGCCTTGTTTGCCTTGTTATGCCGTTTTACTTTGCCATGCCTTGTTTTGCCATTTTGACTTACCTTGCCTTGCTTTGCTTTCCCCTTTTTACCTGGCCTTGCCTTGCCTTGCATTACCCTTTTGCGATGCCTTGCCTTGCCTTTCTTTGCCCTTTTGCCTTGCCATGCCTGGCTTTACCCTTTTGCCTTGCCTTGCTTTGCCCATTTGCCTTGCTTTGCTTTCAATTGCCCTTTTCCCTTGCCTGGCCTTGCCTTGATTCGGCCTTTTTACCTTTCCTTGCCTTTCCTTGCTTTGCCCTTTTGCCCGGCCTTGCCTTGCCTTGCTTTGCCCATTGGCCTTTCCTTGCCTTACTTTGCCCTTTTACCCTTCCTCTCCTTTCCTTGCTTTGTCCTTTAGCATTGCCTTGCCTTGCTTTGCCTTTCAGTCTTTCATTGCCTTGCTTTCCTGTGCCCATTTGCCTTTCCTTGCATTGCCTTGCTTTGCCCATTTGCCTTGCTATGCCCTGCTTTGCCCTTTTGCTTTGCCTTGCATTGCTTTGCCCATTTGCCTTGCTATGCCCTGCTTTGCCCTTTTGCTTTGCCTTGCATTGCTTTGCCCTTTTGCCTTTCCTTGCCTGGCTTTGCCTTATTGCCTTGCGTTGCCTTTCCTTGCTTTGCCTTTTTGCCTTGCCTTGCTTTGCCTTTTTGTCTTGCATTGCCTTGCCTTGCCTTGCCCATTTGCCTTTCCTTGCACTGACTGGCTTTGCCATTTTGCCTTTCCTTGCTTTGCCTTGCCTTGCCTTACCTTGCTTTGCCCTTTTGCCTTGCCTTGCCATGCATTCTTCTTTTGCCTTGCCTTGCCTTACTTTGTTTTGGCCTTTTTGCATTTCCTTGCCTTGACTTGCTTTACCCTTTTGCCTTGTCTTGCCTTTATTTGCATTTTTGCCTTGCCTTGCCTTGCCTTGTTTTGCCCGTTTCCCTTGCCTTGTCTTGCCTTGCTATGCCATTTTGCCTTGCCTTGTCTAGCTTTGCCCTTTTGCCTTTACCATGCCTTGGCTTGCTTTGCCCTTTTCCAAGCTTTACCTTGGCTGGCTTATCCCTTTTGCCTTGCCTTGCCTTGCATTGCCTTTCCCTTTTGCCTTGCCTTGCCTTACTTTGCTTTACTCTTTTGCCTTGCCTTGCCTTGCTTTACCCTTTTTCCTTGCCTTTCCTTGCTTTGCTTTGCCCTTTTGCCTTGCCTTGCCTTGCCATGCTTTGCCTTTTCGTATTGCATTGCCTTGCCTTGCTTTGCCCATTTGCCTTTCCTTGCACTGACTGGCTTTGCCCTTTTGCCTTTCCTTGCCTTGCCTTGCATTGTCCTGCTTTGCCCCTTTGCCTTGTCTTGCCATGCCTTGTTTTGCCATTTTGACTTGCCTTGACTTGCTTTGCTTTGCCCTTTTGCCATGTCTTGCATTGCCTTGCTTTGCCCATTTGCCTTGCCTTGCCTTGCTTTGCCCTTTTGCCTTGCCTTGCCATGCTTTGCTCTTTTGCCTTGCCTTGCCTTACCTTGCTTGGGCCTTTTTGCATTTCCTTGCCTTGACTTGATTTGCCCTTTGCCGTGCCTTGCCTTGCCTTGTTTTGCCCATTTCCCTTGCCTTTTCTTGCCTTGCGATGCCCTTTTGCCTTGCCTTGCCTTTCCTTGTCTTGCCCTTGTCTTGCCTTGCTTTGCCCTTTTGACTCAACATTCCTTTCCTAGTATTTTTGCCTTGCATTGCATTGCCTTGCTTTGCCCATTTGCCTTTCCTTGCCTTGCCTTGCTTTGCCCTTTTGCCTTTCTTGCCTTGCCTTGCCTTTCCATGCCCTTTTTCCTTGCCTTGCATTGCCTTGCTTTGCCCATTTGCCTTGCCTTGCCTTGCTTTGCCCTTTTGCCTTGCCTTGCCATGCTTTGCTCTTTTCCCTTGCCTTGCCTTACCTTGTTTGGGCCTTTTTGCATTTCCTTGCCTTGACTTGATTTGCCCTTTGCCTTGCCTTGCCTTGTTTTGCCTATTTCCCTTGCCTTTTCTTGCCTTGCGATGCCCGTTTGCCTTGCCTTGCCTTTCCTTGTCTTGCCCTTTTGCCTTTCCTTGCCTTGCTTTGCTCTTTTGACTCGACATTCCTTTCCTAGCCTTTTTGCGTTGCATTGCATTGCCTTGCTTTGCCCATTTGCCTTTCCTTGCCTTGCCTTGCTTTGCACTTTTGCCTTGCCTTGCCTTGCTTTGCCCTTTTGCCTTTCTTGCCTTGCCTTGCTTTGCCCTTTCGCCTTGCCTTGCCCTGATTTGCCCTTTTGCCTTGCCTTCTCTTGCCTTGCTTTCCCCTTTTGCCTTGCTTTGCTTTGCCCTTTTGCCTTTCCTTGCCTTGCTTTGCCTTTGCCCTTTTGCCTTGCCGTGCCCTGCCTTGCTTTGCCCTTTTTCCTTGACTTGCCTTCCCCTTTTGCCTTGCCTTGCATTGCCTTGCTTTGCCCTTTTGCCTTTCCTTGCTATGCCTGGCTTGACCCTTTTGCTTTGCCTAGCCTTACCTTGCTTTACTCTTTTGCCTTGCCTTGCCTTACCTTGCTTTACTCTTTTGCCTTGCCTTTCCTTGCCTTGCTTTGCCCTTTTACCTTGCCCTTTTGCCTTGCCTTGTTTTGCCTTTTTGCCTTGCCTTTCGTTGCCTTGCCTTGCCCTTTTGCCCTGCCTTGCCTTACTTTGCTTTACTCTTTTGCCTTGCCTTGCCTTACCCTTTTGCCTTGCCTTGCCTTACCATGCTTTACTCTTTTGCCTTGCCTTGCTTTGCCATTTTTCCTTGCCTTGCTTTGCTAATTTGCCTTTCTTTACACTACCTTGCTTTGCCCTTTTGCCTTTCCTTGCTTTGCCCTTTTGCCTTGCCTTGTCGTGCTTTGCCCTTTTGCCTTGCCTTGACTTCCTTTGCCGTTTTACCTTGCCTTGCCTTGCCTTTTTTTGCCCTTTTTCCTTACTTTGCCTTGCTTTGCCTTTTTGCCTTGACTTGTCTTGCCCTTTTGCCTTGCATTGCCTTGCCATGCTTTGCACTTTTGCCTTCCCTTGCCTTGCTTTGCCCTTTTGCCTTGCCTTGCCTTGCTTTGCCCTTTTTCCTTGCCTTGCCTTGTTATGCCCTTTTGCCTTACCTTGCCTTGCCTTGCTTTGCCCATTTGCCTTGCCTTGCCTTGTTTTGCGCTTTTTCCTTGCCTTGCACTGCCTTGCTTTGCCATTTTGCCTTTCCTTGCTTTGCCGTGCTTTGCCCTTTTGCCTTTCCTTGTCATACTTTGCCCTTTTGCCTTGCTTTCCCCTTTTGCCCTCCTTGACTTGCCATTCTTTGCAATTTTGCCATTCCTTGCCTTTCTTTTCCCCTTTGCTTTGCGTGGCCTTGCATTGCTTTGCCCTTTTGCCCTGCCTTGACTTGCCTTGCTTTACCCTTTTGCCTTGCCTTGATTTGCTTTGCCCATTTACCTTGCCTTGCCTTGCCTTTCTTTGCCCTATTGCCTTGCCTTGCTATGCCCTTTTGCTTTGCCTTGCCTTGCCTTGCTTTGCCCTTTTTCCTTGCCTTGCCTTGCTTTGCTTTGCCCTTTTGCCTTGGCTTGCCTTGCCATGCTTTGCCTTTTTGTCTTGCATTGCCTTGCCTTGCTATGCCCATTTGCCTTTCCTTGCACTGGCTGGCTTTGCTGTTTTGCCTTTCCTTGCTTTGCCTTGCTTTGCCCTTTTGACTTTCCTTGGCTTTCTTGCCACTTTTGCCTTGCCTTGCCTTGATTTGCTTAGCCCTTTTTTCCTTGCCTTGCCATGACTTGCTTTGCCGTTTTGATTTGCCTTGCCTTGCTTTGCCCTTTTGCCTTGCCTTGCCTTGCTTTGCTTTACCCTTTTGCCTTCCCTTGCCTTGACTTGTTTTGCCCTTTTGCCTTCCCATGCCTTGCATTGTCCTTTTATCTTTCCTTGTCTTGCCTTGCTATGCCCTCTTCCCTTGCCTTGCCTTTCCTTGATTTGGCCTTTTTGCCTTTCCTTGCCTTGCCTTGCTTTGCCCTTTTGCCTTGCTTGCCTTCCTTTGCGTTTTGCCTTACCTGGCCATGCTTTGCTCTTTTGCCTTGCCTTGCCTTACCTTGCTTGGGCCTTTTTCCATTTCCTTGCCTTGCCTTGCTTTGCCCTTTCGCCTTGCCTTCACGTTCTTGACAATTTTGCCTTGCCTTGTCTTGATTTGCCTTGCCCTTTTGCCTTGCCTTGCCTTGCTTTGCCCATTTGCCTTGCCTTGCCTTCAATTGCCGTTTTGCCTTGCCTTGCCTGGCTTTGCCTTATTGCCTTGCGTTGCCTTGACTGGCTTTGCCTTTTTGCCTTGCCTTGCTTTGCCTTTTTGTCTTGCATTGCCTTGCCTTGCCCATTTGCCTTTCTTTGCACTGCCTTGCTTTGCCCTTTTGACTTTCCTTGCTTTGCCTTTTCTGTGCCCTTTTGCCTTGCCTTGTCGTGCTTTGCCCTTTTGCCTTGCCTTGATTTGCCTTGCTTTGCCCTTTTGCCTTGCCTTGTCCAGCTATCCCCTTTTGCCCTCCTTGACTTGCCATGCTTTGCTCTTTTGCCTTGCCTTGCCTAGATTTGCCATTTTGCTTTTACCATGCCTTGGCTTGCATTGCCCTTTTCCAAGCCATGCCTTGCCTGGCTTTCCCCTTTTGCCTTGCCTTGCCTTGCATTGCCTTTCCCTTTTGCCTTGCCTTGCCTTACTTTGCTTTAACTCTTTTGCCTTGCCTTGCCTTGCTTTCCCCTTTTTCCTAGCCTTTCCTTGCTTTGCTTTGCCCTTTTTACCTGACCTTACCTTACCTTGCTTTGCCCTTTTGCGATGCCTTGCCTTCCCTTGCTTTGCCCTTTTTCTTTGCCTTGCCTTGCTGTGCCCTTTTGCTTTGCCTTGCTTTGCCCTTTTACCTTGCCTTGACGTTCTTGCCACTTTTGCCTTGCCTTGCCTTGATTTGCTTTGCCCTTTTGCCTTGCCTTGCTTTCAATTGCCCTTTGCCCTTTTGCCTTGCCTTGCCTTGCTTTGCCCTTTTGCCTTGCCTTGCCTCGCTTTACACTTTTTCCTTCCCTTGCCTTGCTTTGTCCTTTTGCCTTGCCTTGCCATGCTTTACTCTTTTGCCTTGCCTTACCTTTCTTTGCCCTGTTGCCTTGCATTGTCATGCTTTGCCCTTTTGCCCTACCTTGACTTTCCTTGCTTTGCCCTTTTGTTTTGCCCTGCCTTGCTTTGCCTTGCTGTGCCCATTTGCCTTACCTTGCATTGCCGTGCTTTGCACTTTCGCCTTGCCTTGTCTTGCCCTTTTGCCTTGCCTTGCTTTGCCCTTTTGCCTGGCCTTGCCTTGCTTTGCCCTTTTGCCTTGCCTTGCCTTGCTTTATCTTTTTGTCTTGCACTACCTTGCCTTGCTGTGCCCATTTTCCTTTCCTTTCCTTGCCGTACCTTGCATTGTCTTGCTTTGCCCCTTTGCCTTTCCTTGCCTTCCCTTGCTTTGCCTTTTTGCCTTGTCTTGTCGTGCTTTGCTCTTTTGCCTTGCCTTTCTTTGACCTTTTTCTTTGCCATGCCTTGTTTTGCCCTTTTGACTTTCATTTCCTTGCCTTGCTTTCCCCTTTTTACCAGGCCTTGCCTTGCCTTGCTTTGCCCTTTTGCGATGCCTTGCATTGCCTTGCTTTGTCATTTTGCCTTGTTTGCCTTGTTATGCCGTTTTACTTTGCCATGCCTTGTTTTGCCATTTTGACTTACCTTGCCTTGCTTTGCTTTCCCCTTTTTACCTGGCCTTGCCTTGCCTTGCATTACCCTTTTGCGATGCCTTGCCTTGCCTTTCTTTGCCCTTTTGCCTTGCCATGCCTGGCTTTGCCCTTTTGCCTTGCCTTGCTTTGCCCATTTGCCTTGCTTTGCTTTCAATTGCCCTTTTCCCTTGCCTGGCCTTGCCTTGATTCGGCCTTTTTACCTTTCCTTGCCTTTCCTTGCTTTGCCCTTTTGCCCGGCCTTGCCTTGCCTTGCTTTGCCCATTGGCCTTGCCTTGCCTTACTTTGCCCTTTTACCCTACCTCTCCTTTCCTTGCTTTGTCCTTTAGCATTGCCTTGCCTTGCTTTGCCTTTCAGTCTTTCATTGTCTTGCTTTCCTGTGCCCATTTGCCTTTCCTTGCATTGCCTTGCTTTGCCCATTTGCCTTGCTATGCCCTGCTTTGCCCTTTTGCTTTGCCTTGCATTGCTTTGCCCATTTGCCTTGCTATGCCCTGCTTTGCCCTTTTGCTTTGCCTTGCATTGCTTTGCCCTTTTGCCTTTCCTTGCCTGGCTTTGCCTTATTGCCTTGCGTTGCCTTTCCTTGCTTTGCCTTTTTGCCTTGCCTTGCTTTGCCTTTTTGTCTTGCATTGCCTTGCCTTGCCTTGCCCATTTGCCTTTCCTTGCACTGACTGGCTTTGCCATTTTGCCTTTCCTTGCTTTGCCTTGCCTTGCCTTACCTTGCTTTGCCCTTTTGCCTTGCCTTGCCATGCATTCTTCTTTTGCCTTGCCTTGCCTTACTTTGTTTTGGCCTTTTTGCATTTCCTTGCCTTGACTTGCTTTACCCTTTTGCCTTGTCTTGCCTTTATTTGCATTTTTGCCTTGCCTTGCCTTGCCTTGTTTTGCCCGTTTCCCTTGCCTTGTCTTGCCTTGCTATGCCATTTTGCCTTGCCTTGTCTAGCTTTGCCCTTTTGCCTTTACCATGCCTTGGCTTGCTTTGCCCTTTTCCAAGCTTTACCTTGGCTGGCTTATCCCTTTTGCCTTGCCTTGCCTTGCATTGCCTTTCCCTTTTGCCTTGCCTTGCCTTACTTTGCTTTACTCTTTTGCCTTGCCTTGCCTTGCTTTACCCTTTTTCCTTGCCTTTCCTTGCTTTGCTTTGCCCTTTTGCCTTGCCTTGCCTTGCCATGCTTTGCCTTTTTGTATTGCATTGCCTTGCCTTGCTTTGCCCATTTGCCTTTCCTTGCACTGACTGGCTTTGCCCTTTTGCCTTTCCTTGCCTTGCCTTGCATTGTCTTGCTTTGCCCCTTTGCCTTGTCTTGCCATGCCTTGTTTTGCCATTTTGACTTGCCTTGACTTGCTTTGCTTTGCCCTTTTGCCATGTCTTGCATTGCCTTGCTTTGCCCATTTGCCTTGCCTTGCTTTGCCCTTTTGCCTTGCCTTGCCATGCTTTGCTCTTTTGCCTTGCCTTGCCTTACCTTGCTTGGGCCTTTTTGCATTTCCTTGCCTTGACTTGATTTGCCCTTTGCCGTGCCTTGCCTTGCCTTGTTTTGCCCATTTCCCTTGCCTTTTCTTGCCTTGCGATGCCCTTTTGCCTTGCCTTGCCTTTCCTTGTCTTGCCCTTGTCTTGCCTTGCTTTGCTCTTTTGACTCAACATTCCTTTCCTAGTATTTTTGCCTTGCATTGCATTGCCTTGCTTTGCCCATTTGCCTTTCCTTGCCTTGCCTTGCTTTGCCCTTTTGCCTTTCTTGCCTTGCCTTGCCTTGCCTTTCCATGCCCTTTTTCCTTGCCTTGCATTGCCTTGCTTTGCCCATTTGCCTTGCCTTGCCTTGCTTTGCCCTTTTGCCTTGCCTTGCCATGCTTTGCTCTTTTCCCTTGCCTTGCCTTACCTTGTTTGGGCCTTTTTGCATTTCCTTGCCTTGACTTGATTTGCCCTTTGCCTTGCCTTGCCTTGTTTTGCCCATTTCCCTTGCCTTTTCTTGCCTTGCGATGCCCGTTTGCCTTGCCTTGCCTTTCCTTGTCTTGCCCTTTTGCCTTTCCTTGCCTTGCTTTGCTCTTTTGACTCGACATTCCTTTCCTAGCCTTTTTGCGTTGCATTGCATTGCCTTGCTTTGCCCATTTGCCTTTCCTTGCCTTGCCTTGCTTTGCCCTTTTGCCTTTCTTGCCTTGCCTTGCTTTGCCCTTTCGCCTTGCCTTGCCCTGATTTGCCCTTTTGCCTTGCCTTCTCTTGCCTTGCTTTCCCCTTTTGCCTTGCTTTGCTTTGCCCTTTTGCCTTTCCTTGCCTTGCTTTGCCTTTGCCCTTTTGCCTTGCCGTGCCCTGCCTTGCTTTGCCCTTTTTCCTTGACTTGCCTTCCCCTTTTGCCTTGCCTTGCATTGCCTTGCTTTGCCCTTTTGCCTTTCCTTGATATGCCTGGCTTGACCCTTTTGCTTTGCCTAGCCTTACCTTGCTTTACTCTTTTGCCTTGCCTTGCCTCGCTTTGCCCTTTTGCATTGCCTTGCCTTACCTTGCTTTACTCTTTTGCCTTGCCTTTCCTTGCCTTGCTTTGCCCTTTTACCTTGCCCTTTTGCCTTGCCTTGTTTTGCCTTTTTGCCTTGCCTTTCGTTGCCTTGCCTTGCCCTTTTGCCCTGCCTTGCCTTACTTTGCTTTACTCTTTTGCCTTGCCTTGCCTTACCCTTTTGCCTTGCCTTGCCTTACCATGCTTTACTCTTTTGCCTTGCCTTGCTTTGCCATTTTTCCTTGCCTTGCTTTGCCAATTTGCCTTTCCTTACACTACCTTGCTTTGCCCTTTTGCCTTTCCTTGCTTTGCCCTTTTGCCTTGCCTTGTCGTGCTTTGCCCTTTTGCCTTGCCTTGACTTCCTTTGCCATTTTACCTTGCCTTGCCTTGCCTTTTTTTGCCCTTTTTCCTTACTTTGCCTTGCTTTGCCCTTTTGCCTTGACTTGTCTTGCCCTTTTGCCTTGCATTGCCTTGCCATGCTTTGCACTTTTGCCTTCCCTTGCCTTGCTTTGCCCTTTTGCCTTGCCTTGCCTTGCTTTGCCCTTTTTCCTTGCCTTGCCTTGTTATGCCCTTTTGCCTTACCTTGCCTTGCCTTGCTTTGCCCATTTGCCTGGCCTTGCCTTGTTTTGCGCTTTTTCCTTGCCTTGCACTGCCTTGCTTTGCCATTTTGCCTTTCCTTGCTTTGCCGTGCTTTGCCCTTTTGCCTTTCCTTGTCATACTTTGCCCTTTTGCCTTGCTTTCCCCTTTTGCCCTCCTTGACTTGCCATTCTTTGCAATTTTGCCATTCCTTGCCTTTCTTTTCCCCTTTGCTTTGCGTGGCCTTGCATTGCTTTGCCCTTTTGCCCTGCCTTGACTTGCCTTGCTTTACCCTTTTGCCTTGCCTTGATTTGCTTTGCCCATTTACCTTGCCTTGCCTTGCCTTTCTTTGCCCTATTGCCTTGCCTTGCTATGCCCTTTTGCTTTGCCTTGCCTTGCCTTGCTTTGCCCTTTTTCCTTGCCTTGCCTTGCTTTGCTTTGCCCTTTTGCCTTGGCTTGCCTTGCCATGCTTTGCCTTTTTGTCTTGCATTGCCTTGCCTTGCTTTGCCCATTTGCCTTTCCTTGCACTGGCTGGCTTTGCTGTTTTGCCTTTCCTTGCTTTGCCTTGCTTTGCCCTTTTGACTTTCCTTGGCTTTCTTGCCACTTTTGCCTTGCCTTGCCTTGATTTGCTTAGCCCTTTTTTCCTTGCCTTGCCATGACTTGCTTTGCCGTTTTGATTTGCCTTGCCTTGCTTTGCCCTTTTGCCTTGCCTTGCCTTGCTTTGCTTTACCCTTTTGCCTTCCCTTGCCTTGACTTGTTTTGCCCTTTTGCCTTCCCATGCCTTGCATTGTCCTTTTATCTTTCCTTGTCTTGCCTTGCTATGCCCTCTTCCCTTGCCTTGCCTTTCCTTGATTTGGCCTTTTTGCCTTTCCTTGCCTTGCCTTGCTTTGCCCTTTTGCCTTGCTTGCCTTCCTTTGCGTTTTGCCTTACCTGGCCATGCTTTGCTCTTTTGCCTTGCCTTGCCTTACCTTGCTTGGGCCTTTTTCCATTTCCTTGCCTTGCCTTGCTTTGCCCTTTCGCCTTGCCTTCACGTTCTTGACAATTTTGCCTTGCCTTGTCTTGATTTGCCTTGCCCTTTTGCCTTGCCTTGCCTTGCTTTGCCCATTTGCCTTGCCTTGCCTTCAATTGCCGTTTTGCCTTGCCTTGCCTGGCTTTGCCTTATTGCCTTGCGTTGCCTTGACTGGCTTTGCCTTTTTGCCTTGCCTTGCTTTGCCTTTTTGTCTTGCATTGCCTTGCCTTGCCCATTTGCCTTTCTTTGCACTGCCTTGCTTTGCCCTTTTGACTTTCCTTGCTTTGCCTTTTCTGTGCCCTTTTGCCTTGCCTTGTCGTGCTTTGCCCTTTTGCCTTGCCTTGATTTGCCTTGCTTTGCCCTTTTGCCTTGCCTTGTCCAGCTATCCCCTTTTGCCCTCCTTGACTTGCCATGCTTTGCTCTTTTGCCTTGCCTTGCCTAGATTTGCCATTTTGCTTTTACCATGCCTTGGCTTGCATTGCCCTTTTCCAAGCCATGCCCTGCCTGGCTTTCCCCTTTTGCCTTGCCTTGCCTTGCATTGCCTTTCCCTTTTGCCTTGCCTTGCCTTACTTTGCTTTAACTCTTTTGCCTTGCCTTGCCTTGCTTTCCCCTTTTTCCTAGCCTTTCCTTGCTTTGCTTTGCCCTTTTTACCTGACCTTACCTTACCTTGCTTTGCCCTTTTGCGATGCCTTGCCTTCCCTTGCTTTGCCCTTTTTCTTTGCCTTGCCTTGCTGTGCCCTTTTGCTTTGCCTTGCTTTGCCCTTTTGCCTTGCCTTGACGTTCTTGCCACTTTTGCCTTGCCTTGCCTTGATTTGCTTTGCCCTTTTGCCTTGCCTTGCTTTCAATTGCCCTTTGCCCTTTTGCCTTGCCTTGCCCTTTTGCCTTGCCTTGCCTCGCTTTACACTTTTTCCTTCCCTTGCCTTGCTTTGTCCTTTCGCCTTGCCTTGCCATGCTTTACTCTTTTGCCTTGCCTTACCTTTCTTTGCCCTGTTGCCTTGCATTGTCATGCTTTGCCCTTTTGCCCTACCTTGACTTTCCTTGCTTTGCCCTTTTGTTTTGCCCTGCCTTGCTTTGCCTTGCTGTGCCCATTTGCCTTACCTTGCATTGCCGTGCTTTGCACTTTCGCCTTGCCTTGTCTTGCCCTTTTGCCTTGCCTTGCTTTGCCCTTTTGCCTGGCCTTGCCTTGCTTTGCCCTTTTGCCTTGCCTTGCCTTGCTTTATCTTTTTGTCTTGCACTACCTTGCCTTGCTGTGCCCATTTTCCTTTCCTTTCCTTGCCGTACCTTGCATTGTCTTGCTTTGCCCCTTTGCCTTTCCTTGCCTTCCCTTGCTTTGCCTTTTTGCCTTGTCTTGTCGTGCTTTGCTCTTTTGCCTTGCCTTTCTTTGACCTTTTTCTTTGCCATGCCTTGTTTTGCCCTTTTGACTTTCATTTCCTTGCCTTGCTTTCCCCTTTTTACCAGGCCTTGCCTTGCCTTGCTTTGCCCTTTTGCGATGCCTTGCATTGCCTTGCTTTGTCATTTTGCCTTGTTTGCCTTGTTATGCCGTTTTACTTTGCCATGCCTTGTTTTGCCATTTTGACTTACCTTGCCTTGCTTTGCTTTCCCCTTTTTACCTGGCCTTGCCTTGCCTTGCATTACCCTTTTGCGATGCCTTGCCTTGCCTTTCTTTGCCCTTTTGCCTTGCCATGCCTGGCTTTGCCCTTTTGCCTTGCCTTGCTTTGCCCATTTGCCTTGCTTTGCTTTCAATTGCCCTTTTCCCTTGCCTGGCCTTGCCTTGATTCGGCCTTTTTACCTTTCCTTGCCTTTCCTTGCTTTGCCCTTTTGCCCGGCCTTGCCTTGCCTTGCTTTGCCCATTGGCCTTGCCTTGCCTTACTTTGCCCTTTTACCCTACCTCTCCTTTCCTTGCTTTGTCCTTTAGCATTGCCTTGCCTTGCTTTGCCTTTCAGTCTTTCATTGTCTTGCTTTCCTGTGCCCATTTGCCTTTCCTTGCATTGCCTTGCTTTGCCCATTTGCCTTGCTATGCCCTGCTTTGCCCTTTTGCTTTGCCTTGCATTGCTTTGCCCATTTGCCTTGCTATGCCCTGCTTTGCCCTTTTGCTTTGCCTTGCATTGCTTTGCCCTTTTGCCTTTCCTTGCCTGGCTTTGCCTTATTGCCTTGCGTTGCCTTTCCTTGCTTTGCCTTTTTGCCTTGCCTTGCTTTGCCTTTTTGTCTTGCATTGCCTTGCCTTGCCTTGCCCATTTGCCTTTCCTTGCACTGACTGGCTTTGCCATTTTGCCTTTCCTTGCTTTGCCTTGCCTTGCCTTGCCTTACCTTGCTTTGCCCTTTTGCCTTGCCTTGCCATGCATTCTTCTTTTGCTTTGCCTTGCCTTACTTTGTTTTGGCCTTTTTGCATTTCCTTGCCTTGACTTGCTTTACCCTTTTGCCTTGTCTTGCCTTTATTTGCATTTTTGCCTTGCCTTGCCTTGCCTTGTTTTGCCCGTTTCCCTTGCCTTGTCTTGCCTTGCTATGCCATTTTGCCTTGCCTTGTCTAGCTTTGCCCTTTTGCCTTTACCATGCCTTGGCTTGCTTTGCCCTTTTCCAAGCTTTACCTTGGCTGGCTTATCCCTTTTGCCTTGCCTTGCCTTGCATTGCCTTTCCCTTTTGCCTTGCCTTGCCTTACTTTGCTTTACTCTTTTGCCTTGCCTTGCCTTGCTTTACCCTTTTTCCTTGCCTTTCCTTGCTTTGCTTTGCCCTTTTGCCTTGCCTTGCCTTGCCATGCTTTGCCTTTTTGTATTGCATTGCCTTGCCTTGCTTTGCCCATTTGCCTTTCCTTGCACTGACTGGCTTTGCCCTTTTGCCTTTCCTTGCCTTGCCTTGCATTGTCTTGCTTTGCCCCTTTGCCTTGTCTTGCCATGCCTTGTTTTGCCATTTTGACTTGCCTTGACTTGCTTTGCTTTGCCCTTTTGCGATGTCTTGCATTGCCTTGCTTTGCCCATTTGCCTTGCCTTGCCTTGCTTTGCCCTTTTGCCTTGCCTTGCCATGCTTTGCTCTTTTGCCTTGCCTTGCCTTACCTTGCTTGGGCCTTTTTGCATTTCCTTGCCTTGACTTGATTTGCCCTTTGCCGTGCCTTGCCTTGCCTTGTTTTGCCCATTTCCCTTGCCTTTTCTTGCCTTGCGATGCCCTTTTGCCTTGCCTTGCCTTTCCTTGTCTTGCCCTTGTCTTGCCTTGCTTTGCCCTTTTGACTCAACATTCCTTTCCTAGTATTTTTGCCTTGCATTGCATTGCCTTGCTTTGCCCATTTGCCTTTCCTTGCCTTGCCTTGCTTTGCCCTTTTGCCTTTCTTGCCTTGCCTTGCCTTTCCATGCCCTTTTTCCTTGCCTTGCATTGCCTTGCTTTGCCCATTTGCCTTGCCTTGCCTTGCTTTGCCCTTTTGCCTTGCCTTGCCATGCTTTGCTCTTTTCCCTTGCCTTGCCTTACCTTGTTTGGGCCTTTTTGCATTTCCTTGCCTTGACTTGATTTGCCCTTTGCCTGGCCTTGCCTTGTTTTGCCCATTTCCCTTGCCTTTTCTTGCCTTGCGATGCCCGTTTGCCTTGCCTTGCCTTTCCTTGTCTTGCCCTTTTGCCTTTCCTTGCCTTGCTTTGCTCTTTTGACTCGACATTCCTTTCCTAGCCTTTTTGCGTTGCATTGCATTGCCTTGCTTTGCCCATTTGCCTTTCCTTGCCTTGCCTTGCTTTGCACTTTTGCCTTGCCTTGCCTTGCTTTGCCCTTTTGCCTTTCTTGCCTTGCCTTGCTTTGCCCTTTCGCCTTGCCTTGCCCTGATTTGCCCTTTTGCCTTGCCTTCTCTTGCCTTGCTTTCCCCTTTTGCCTTGCTTTGTTTTGCCCTTTTGCCTTTCCTTGCCTTGCTTTGCCTTTGCCCTTTTGCCTTGCCGTGCCCTGCCTTGCTTTGCCCTTTTTCCTTGACTTGCCTTCCCCTTTTGCCTTGCCTTGCATTGCCTTGCTTTGCCCTTTTGCCTTTCCTTGCTATGCCTGGCTTGACCCTTTTGCTTTGCCTAGCCTTACCTTGCTTTACTCTTTTGCCTTGCCTTGCCTCGCTTTGCCCTTTTGCATTGCCTTGCCTTACCTTGCTTTACTCTTTTGCCTTGCCTTTCCTTGCCTTGCTTTGCCCTTTTACCTTGCCCTTTTGCCTTGCCTTGTTTTGCCTTTTTGCCTTGCCTTTCGTTGCCTTGCCTTGCCCTTTTGCCCTGCCTTGCCTTACTTTGCTTTACTCTTTTGCCTTGCCTTGCCTTACCCTTTTGCCTTGCCTTGCCTTACCATGCTTTACTCTTTTGCCTTGCCTTGCTTTGCCATTTTTCCTTGCCTTGCTTTGCTAATTTGCCTTTCTTTACACTACCTTGCTTTGCCCTTTTGCCTTTCCTTGCTTTGCCCTTTTGCCTTGCCTTGTCGTGCTTTGCCCTTTTGCCTTGCCTTGACTTCCTTTGCCGTTTTACCTTGCCTTGCCTTGCCTTTTTTTGCCCTTTTTCCTTACTTTGCCTTGCTTTGCCCTTTTGCCTTGACTTGTCTTGCCCTTTTGCCTTGCATTGCCTTGCCATGCTTTGCACTTTTGCCTTCCCTTGCCTTGCTTTGCCCTTTTGCCTTGCCTTGCCTTGCTTTGCCCTTTTGCCTTGCCTTGCCTTGTTATGCCCTTTTGCCTTACCTTGCCTTGCCTTGCTTTGCCCATTTGCCTGGCCTTGCCTTGTTTTGCGCTTTTTCCTTGCCTTGCACTGCCTTGCTTTGCCATTTTGCCTTTCCTTGCTTTGCCGTGCTTTGCCCTTTTGCCTTTCCTTGTCATACTTTGCCCTTTTGCCTTGCTTTCCCCTTTTGCCCTCCTTGACTTGCCATTCTTTGCAATTTTGCCATTCCTTGCCTTTCTTTTCCCCTTTGCTTTGCGTGGCCTTGCATTGCTTTGCCCTTTTGCCCTGCCTTGACTTGCCTTGCTTTACCCTTTTGCCTTGCCTTGATTTGCTTTGCCCATTTACCTTGCCTTGCCTTGCCTTTCTTTGCCCTATTGCCTTGCCTTGCTATGCCCTTTTGCTTTGCCTTGCCTTGCCTTGCTTTGCCCTTTTTCCTTGCCTTGCCTTGCTTTGCTTTGCCCTTTTGCCTTGGCTTGCCTTGCCATGCTTTGCCTTTTTGTCTTGCATTGCCTTGCCTTGCTTTGCCCATTTGCCTTTCCTTGCACTGGCTGGCTTTGCTGTTTTGCCTTTCCTTGCTTTGCCTTGCTTTGCCCTTTTGACTTTCCTTGGCTTTCTTGCCACTTTTGCCTTGCCTTGCCTTGATTTGCTTAGCCCTTTTTTCCTTGCCTTGCCATGACTTGCTTTGCCGTTTTGATTTGCCTTGCCTTGCTTTGCCCTTTTGCCTTGCCTTGCCTTGCTTTGCTTTACCCTTTTGCCTTCCCTTGCCTTGACTTGTTTTGCCCTTTTGCCTTCCCATGCCTTGCATTGTCCTTTTATCTTTCCTTGTCTTGCCTTGCTATGCCCTCTTCCCTTGCCTTGCCTTTCCTTGATTTGGCCTTTTTGCCTTTCCTTGTCTTGCCTTGCTTTGCCCTTTTGCCTTGCTTGCCTTCCTTTGCGTTTTGCCTTACCTGGCCATGCTTTGCTCTTTTGCCTTGCCTTGCCTTACCTTGCTTGGGCCTTTTTCCATTTCCTTGCCTTGCCTTGCTTTGCCCTTTCGCCTTGCCTTGACGTTCTTGACAATTTTGCCTTGCCTTGTCTTGATTTGCCTTGCCCTTTTGCCTTGCCTTGCCTTGCCTTGCTTTGCCCATTTGCCTTGCCTTGCCTTCAATTGCCGTTTTGCCTTGCCTTGCCTGGCTTTGCCTTATTGCCTTGCGTTGCCTTGACTGGCTTTGCCTTTTTGCCTTGCCTTGCTTTGCCTTTTTGTCTTGCATTGCCTTGCCTTGCCTTGCCCATTTGCCTTTCTTTGCACTGCCTTGCTTTGCCCTTTTGACTTTCCTTGCTTTGCCTTTTCTGTGCCCTTTTGCCTTGCCTTGTCGTGCTTTGCCCTTTTGCCTTGCCTTGATTTGCCTTGCTTTGCCCTTTTGCCTTGCCTTGTCCAGCTATCCCCTTTTGCCCTCCTTGACTTGCCATGCTTTGCTCTTTTGCCTTGCCTTGCCTAGATTTGCCATTTTGCTTTTACCATGCCTTGGCTTGCATTGCCCTTTTCCAAGCCATGCCTTGCCTGGCTTTCCCCTTTTGCCTTGCCTTGCCTTGCATTGCCTTTCCCTTTTGCCTTGCCTTGCCTTACTTTGCTTTAACTCTTTTGCCTTGCCTTGCCTTGCTTTCCCCTTTTTCCTAGCCTTTCCTTGCTTTGCTTTGCCCTTTTTACCTGACCTTACCTTACCTTGCTTTGCCCTTTTGCGATGCCTTGCCTTCCCTTGCTTTGCCCTTTTTCTTTGCCTTGCCTTGCTGTGCCCTTTTGCTTTGCCTTGCTTTGCCCTTTTGCCTTGCCTTGACGTTCTTGCCACTTTTGCCTTGCCTTGCCTTGATTTGCTTTGCCCTTTTGCCTTGCCTTGCTTTCAATTGCCCTTTGCCCTTTTGCCTTGCCTTGCCTTGCTTTGCCCTTTTGCCTTGCCTTGCCTCGCTTTACACTTTTTCCTTCCCTTGCCTTGCTTTGTCCTTTTGCCTTGCCTTGCCATGCTTTACTCTTTTGCCTTGCCTTACCTTTCTTTGCCCTGTTGCCTTGCATTGTCATGCTTTGCCCTTTTGCCCTACCTTGACTTTCCTTGCTTTGCCCTTTTGTTTTGCCCTGCCTTGCTTTGCCTTGCTGTGCCCATTTGCCTTACCTTGCATTGCCGTGCTTTGCACTTTCGCCTTGCCTTGTCTTGCCCTTTTGCCTTGCCTTGCCTTGCCTTGCTTTGCCCTTTTGCCTGGCCTTGCCTTGCTTTGCCCTTTTGCCTTGCCTTGCCTTGCTTTATCTTTTTGTCTTGCACTACCTTGCCTTGCTGTGCCCATTTTCCTTTCCTTTCCTTGCCGTACCTTGCATTGTCTTGCTTTGCCCCTTTGCCTTTCCTTGCCTTCCCTTGCTTTGCCTTTTTGCCTTGTCTTGTCGTGCTTTGCTCTTTTGCCTTGCCTTTCTTTGACCTTTTTCTTTGCCATGCCTTGTTTTGCCCTTTTGACTTTCATTTCCTTGCCTTGCTTTCCCCTTTTTACCAGGCCTTGCCTTGCCTTGCTTTGCCCTTTTGCGATGCCTTGCATTGCCTTGCTTTGTCATTTTGCCTTGTTTGCCTTGTTATGCCGTTTTACTTTGCCATGCCTTGTTTTGCCATTTTGACTTACCTTGCCTTGCTTTGCTTTCCCCTTTTTACCTGGCCTTGCCTTGCCTTGCATTACCCTTTTGCGATGCCTTGCCTTGCCTTTCTTTGCCCTTTTGCCTTGCCATGCCTGGCTTTGCCCTTTTGCCTTGCCTTGCTTTGCCCATTTGCCTTGCTTTGCTTTCAATTGCCCTTTTCCCTTGCCTGGCCTTGCCTTGATTCGGCCTTTTTACCTTTCTTTGCCTTTCCTTGCTTTGCCCTTTTGCCCGGCCTTGCCTTGCCTTGCTTTGCCCATTGGCCTTGCCTTGCCTTACTTTGCCCTTTTACCCTACCTCTCCTTTCCTTGCTTTGTCCTTTAGCATTGCCTTGCCTTGCTTTGCCTTTCAGTCTTTCATTGCCTTGCTTTCCTGTGCCCATTTGCCTTTCCTTGCGTTGCCTTGCTTTGCCCATTTGCCTTGCTATGCCCTGCTTTGCCCTTTTGCTTTGCCTTGCATTGCTTTGCCCATTTGCCTTGCTATGCCCTGCTTTGCCCTTTTGCTTTGCCTTGCATTGCTTTGCCCTTTTGCCTTTCCTTGCCTGGCTTTGCCTTATTGCCTTGCGTTGCCTTTCCTTGCTTTGCCTTTTTGCCTTGCCTTGCTTTGCCTTTTTGTCTTGCATTGCCTTGCCTTTCCTTGCACTGACTGGCTTTGCCATTTTGCCTTTCCTTGCTTTGCCTTGCCTTGCCTTGCCTTACCTTGCTTTGCCCTTTTGCCTTGCCTTGCCATGCATTCTTCTTTTGCCTTGCCTTGCCTTACTTTGTTTTGGCCTTTTTGCATTTCCTTGCCTTGACTTGCTTTACCCTTTTGCCTTGTCTTGCCTTTATTTGCATTTTTGCCTTGCCTTGCCTTGCCTTGTTTTGCCCGTTTCCCTTGCCTTGTCTTGCCTTGCTATGCCATTTTGCCTTGCCTTGTCTAGCTTTGCCCTTTTGCCTTTACCATGCCTTGGCTTGCTTTGCCCTTTTCCAAGCTTTACCTTGGCTGGCTTATCCCTTTTGCCTTGCCTTGCCTTGCATTGCCTTTCCCTTTTGCCTTGCCTTGCCTTACTTTGCTTTACTCTTTTGCCTTGCCTTGCCTTGCTTTACCCTTTTTCCTTGCCTTTCCTTGCTTTGCTTTGCCCTTTTGCCTTGCCTTGCCTTGCCATGCTTTGCCTTTTTGTATTGCATTGCCTTGCCTTGCTTTGCCCATTTGCCTTTCCTTGCACTGACTGGCTTTGCCCTTTTGCCTTTCCTTGCCTTGCCTTGCATTGTCTTGCTTTGCCCCTTTGCCTTGTCTTGCCATGCCTTGTTTTGCCATTTTGACTTGCCTTGACTTGCTTTGCTTTGCCCTTTTGCGATGTCTTGCATTGCCTTGCTTTGCCCATTTGCCTTGCCTTGCCTTGCTTTGCCCTTTTGCCTTGCCTTGCCATGCTTTGCTCTTTTGCCTTGCCTTGCCTTACCTTGCTTGGGCCTTTTTGCATTTCCTTGCCTTGACTTGATTTGCCCTTTGCCGTGCCTTGCCTTGCCTTGTTTTGCCCATTTCCCTTGCCTTTTCTTGCCTTGCGATGCCCTTTTGCCTTGCCTTGCCTTTCCTTGTCTTGCCCTTGTCTTGCCTTGCTTTGCCCTTTTGACTCAACATTCCTTTCCTAGTATTTTTGCCTTGCATTGCATTGCCTTGCTTTGCCCATTTGCCTTTCCTTGCCTTGCCTTGCTTTGCCCTTTTGCCTTTCTTGCCTTGCCTTGCCTTTCCATGCCCTTTTTCCTTGCCTTGCATTGCCTTGCTTTGCCCATTTGCCTTGCCTTGCCTTGCTTTGCCCTTTTGCCTTGCCTTGCCATGCTTTGCTCTTTTCCCTTGCCTTGCCTTACCTTGTTTGGGCCTTTTTGCATTTCCTTGCCTTGACTTGATTTGCCCTTTGCCTGGCCTTGCCTTGTTTTGCCCATTTCCCTTGCCTTTTCTTGCCTTGCGATGCCCGTTTGCCTTGCCTTGCCTTTCCTTGTCTTGCCCTTTTGCCTTTCCTTGCCTTGCTTTGCTCTTTTGACTCGACATTCCTTTCCTAGCCTTTTTGCGTTGCATTGCATTGCCTTGCTTTGCCCATTTGCCTTTCCTTGCCTTGCCTTGCTTTGCACTTTTGCCTTGCCTTGCCTTGCTTTGCCCTTTTGCCTTTCTTGCCTTGCCTTGCTTTGCCCTTTTGCCTTGCCTTGCCTTTCTTTGCCCTTTTTCCTTGCGTTGCCTTGCCTTGCTTTGCCCTTTTTCCTTGCTTTTCCTTGCTTTGCTTTGCCCTTTTGCCTTGCCTTGCCTTGCTTTGCCTTTTTGTCTTGCATTGCCTTGCCTTGCTTTGCCCATTTGCCTTTCCTTGCACTGGCTGGCCTTGCCATTTTGCCTTTCCTTGCTTTGCCTTGCCTTGCCCTTTTGCCTTGCCTTTCCTTGTCTTGCCCTTTTGCCTTTCCTTGCCTTGCTTTGCTCTTTTGACTTGACATTCCTTTCCTAGCCTTTTTGCGTTGCATTGCATTGCCTTGCTTTGCCCATTTGCCTTTCCTTGCCTTGCCTTGCTTTGCACTTTTGCCTTGCCTTGCCTTGCTTTGCCCTTTTGCCTTGCCTTTCTTTGCCCTTTTTCCTTGCGTTGCCTTGCCTTGCTTTGCCCTTTTTCCTTGCTTTTCCTTGCTTTGCTTTGCCCTTTTGCCTTGCCTTGCCTTGCTTTGCCTTTTTGTCTTGCATTGCCTTGCCTTGCTTTGCCCATTTGCCTTTCCTTGCACTGGCTGGCTTTGCCATTTTGCCTTTCCTTGCTTTGCCTTGCCTTGCCCTTTTGCCTTGCCTTCCCTTGTTTTGTCCTTTTGCCTTACCTTGCCTCTCTTTACACTTTTTCCTTGCCTTGCCTTGCTTTGTCCTTTTGCCTTCCTTGCCTTTCCTTGCTTTGCCCTTATGCCTTGCCTTGCCTTGCCTTTCTTTGCCCTTTTTCCTTGACTTGCCTTGCCTTTCTTTGCCCTTTTGCCTTGCCTTGCCTTGTTTTGACCTTTTCCCTTCCCTTTTCTTGCCTTGCTATGCCCTTTTACCTTGCCTTGCCTAGATTTGTCGTTTTGCCTTTACCATGCCTTGGGTTGCTTTCCTCTTTTCCAAGCCTTGCCTTGCCTGGCTTTCCCCTTTAGCCTTGCCTTGCCTTCCATTGCCTTGCCCTTTTGCCTTGCCTTTCCTTACCTTGCTTTACTCTTTGGCCTTGCCTTGCCTTGCTTTGCCCTTATTCCTTGCCTTTCCTTGCTTTGCTTTGCCTTGCCTTGCCTCGCTTTACACTTTTTCCTTCCCTTCCCTTGCTTTGCTCTTTTGCCTTGCCTTGCCGTACCTTGCTTTGGCCTTTTTGCATTTCCTTGCCTTGCTTTGTTTTGCCCTTTTCCCTTGCCTTGTCTTGCCTTGCTATGCCCTCTTCCCTTGCCTTGCCTTGCATTGATTTGGCCTTTTTGCCTTTCCTTGCATTGCCTTGCTTTGCCCTTTTGCCTTGCCTTGCCTTTTTCTTTGCCTTTTGCTTTGCCTTGCCTTGCTGTGCCATTTTGCCTTGCCTTGCCTTGCTTTGCCATTTTGCCTTGCCTTGACGTTCTGGCCACTTTTTCCTTGCCTTGCCTTGATTTGCTTTGCCTTTTTGCCTTGCCTTGCCTTGACTTGCTTTGCCCATTTGCCTTGCCTTGCCTTGCTTTGCCCTTTTGCCTTGCCTTGCCTCACTTTACACTTTTACGTTCCCTTGCCTTGCTTTGCTCTTTTGCCTTGCCTTGCCATCCTTTGCTCTTTTGCCTTGCCTTGCCTTGCTCTGCCTTTTTTCCTTGCCTTGCAAGGAAAGGTGCAATGGCAAAGCAAGGCAAGGCAAGGCATGGCAAAAGGGCAAAGGAAGGCAAGGAATGCATGGCTAAAGGGCAAAGCAAGGCAAGGCAAAAGGGCAAAGCAAGTCAAGGCTAGGCAAGGCAAAAGGGAAAAGCAAGGTAAGGCAAGGCAAGGTAAATGGGCAAGCAATGCAAGGAAAGGCGAATGGGCAAAGGAAGGCAAAGCAAGGCATGGCTAAAGGGCAAAGCAAGGCAAGGCAAGGCAAAATTGGAAAACAAGGTAAGGCAAGGCAAAAAGAGCAAAGCAAGGCAAGGAAAGTCGAAAGGGCAAAGGAAGGCAAGGAAAGGGAAGGGAAAAGGACAAAGGAATGCAAGGTAAGGCAAGGGAAAGGGCACAGCAAGGCAAGGGAAGGCAAGGCAAAAGGGCAAAGCAGGCAAGGCAAGGCAATGCAAAAGGGAAAAGAAAGGCAAGGCAAGGCAAAAGGGCACAGGAAGGCAAGGTAAGGCAAATCGGCAAAGTAAGGCAAGGCAATGCAAGACAAAAGGGCAAAGCCTGGAAAGGCAAGGCAAATGGGCAAAGCAAGGCAAGGGAAGGCAAGGCAAAAGGGCAAAATAAGGCAAGGCAAAAGGGCGAAGCAAGGCAAGGCTAGGCAAGGCAAAAGGGAAAAGCAAGGGAAGGCAAGGCAAGGTAAATGGGGAAAGCAATGCAAGGAAAGGCAAAAGGGCAAAGGAAGGCAAGGCAAGGCATGGCTAAAGGGTAAAGCAAGGCAAGGCAAGGCAAAATGGCAAAGCAAGGCAAGGCAAGGCAAAAGAGCAAAGCAAGGCAAGGAAAGGCAAAAGGGCAAAGGAAGGCAAAGAAAGGGAAGGCAAAAGGACAATGGAATTCAAGGCAAGGCAAGGCAAAAGGGGAAAGCAATGCAAGGCAAGGCTAGGGAAAACGGCAAAGCAAGTCAAGATAATGCAAGGGAAAAGGGCAAAGGAAGACAAGGCAAGGCAAAAAGGGCAAAGAAAGGGAAGGCAAGGCAAAGCAAAAGAAAAAGCAAGGCAATGCAAAGCAAAAGAGCAAAGTAAGGCAAGGCAATGAAAGGAAAAAGGGCAAGGAAAGGCAAGGCAAGGAAAAATGGCAAAGCAAGGCAAGGCAAGGCAAAAGGGGAAAGAAAGGCAATGCAAGGCAAAAGGGCAAAGCAAGGCAAGGCTAGACAAATGGGCAAAGCAAGGCAAGGGAAGGCAAGGCAAAAGGGCAAAGTAAGGCAAGGCAAAGCAATGCAAAAGGGCAAAGGAAGGCAAGGTAAGGCAAGTCAAAAGGGGAAATAAGGGAAGGAAAGGCAGTACAAAAGGGCAAAGTAAGGCAAGGGAAGGCAAAAGGGAAATGTAATGCAAGGCAAGGCAAGGCAAAAGGGCAAAGCAAGGCTAGACAAGAGGGCAAAGGAAGGCAAGTTAAGGCAAGTCAAAAAGGGAAATAAGGGAAGGAAAGGCAGTACAAAAGGGCAAAGTAAGGCAAGGGAAGGCAAAAGGGAAATGTAATGCAAGGCAAGGCAAGGCAAAAGGGCAAAGCAAGGCTAGACAAGAGGGCAAAGCAAGGCAAAGGAAGAAAACAGTTCAAAACAAGGCAAGGCAAGGCAAGGTAAAAGGGCAAAGCAGGGCAAGGCAAGGCAAGGCAAAAGGGCAAACCAAAGCAAGGATACGCACAGCAAAATGGCAAAGCAAGGCAAGGCAGGGCACGGCAAAAGGGCAAAGGAAGCCTAGGCAAGGCAAAAGAGCTAAACAAGGAAAGGCAAGGCAAGGTAAAAGGGTAAAGCAAGGCTAGACAAGAGGGCAAAGCACGGCAAGGGAAGAAAACAGTTCAAAACAAGGCAAGGCAAGGCAAGGTAAAAGGGCAAAGCAGGGCAAGGCAAGGCAAGGCAAAAGGGCAAACCAAAGCAAGGATACGCACAGCAAAAGGGCAAAGCAAGGCAAGGCAGGGCACGGCAAAAGGGCAAAGGAAGCCTAGGCAAGGCAAAAGAGCTAAACAAGGAAAGGTAAGGCAAGGTAAAAGGGTAAAGCAAGGCAAGGCAAAGCAATGCAAAAAGGCAAAGAAAGGCAGGGCAAGACAAGAATAAGGGAAAAGCAAGGCAAGGCAATACAAGGCAAAAGGGCAAAGCATAGCAAGGCAAGGCAAAAGGGCAAAGCAAGGCAAGGCAAGGTAAGGCAAAAGGGAAAAGAAAGGGAAGGCAAGGAAAGGCAAAGGGGAAAGCAATGCAAGGAAAGACGAAAGGGCAAAGCAAGGCAAGGCAAGGCAAAAGGGCAAAGTAAGGCAAGGCTAGACAAGGCAAAAGGGAAAAGCAAGGGAAGGGAAGGCAAGGCAAATGTGCAAAACAATGCAAGGAAAGGCGAAAGGGCAAAGCCAGGCAACGCAAAGAATGGCAAAAGGGCAAAGGAAGGCAAGGCAAGGCATGGCTGAAGGGCAAAGCAAGGCAAGGCAAGGCAAAAGGGCAAAGCAAGGCATGGCAAGGAAATGCAAAAGGGCAAAGCAAGGCAAGGCAAGGCATGGCAAAAGGGCAAAGCAAGGCAAGTGAAGGCAAGGCAAAAAGGGCAAAGACAGGGAAGGCAAGGCAAAGCAAACGGGAAAAGGAAGGCAAGGCAAGGCAAGGCAAAATGGCAAGGCAAGGAAAGACTAGGAAAGGCAAAAGGGAAAAGCAAGGGAAGCCAAGGCAAACGAGCAAAGCAAGACAAGGCAAGGCAAAAGGGCAAAAGAAGGCAAGAAAAGGGAAGGCTAAAGGACAAAGCAAGGCAAGGCAAAAGGGCAAAGCAAGGCAAGGCAAGACAAAAGGGCAAAGCAAGGCAAGGCTAGGCAAGGCAAAATGGAAAAGCAAGGGAAGGCAAGGCAAGGCAAATGGGCAAAGCAATGCAAGGAAAGGTGAAAGGGCAAAGCAAGGCAAAGCAAAGCATGGCAAAAGGGCAAAGGAAGGAAAGACAAGGCATGGCAAAAGGGCAAGGGAAGGCAAGGCAAGGCATGGCATGGATAAATGGCAAAGCAAGGCAAGGCAAGGCAAAAGGGCAAAGCAAGGCAAGGCAAGGAAAAGCAAAAGGGCAAAGTAAGGGAAGGAAAGCCACGGCAAAAGGGCAAAGCAAGGCAAGGCAAGGCAAAGGGGCAAAGCAAGGCAAGGCAAGGAAAAAGGGCAAAGCAAGGCAAGGCTAGGCAAATGGGCAAAGCAAGGCAAGGCAATGCAAGACAAAAGGGCAAAGCCTAGCAAGGCAAGGAAAGGCAAATGTGCAAAGCAAGGCAAGGGAAGGAAAGGCAAAAGGGCAAAGTAAGGCAAGGCAAAGCAATGCAAAAGGGCAAAGGAAGGCAAGGTAAGGCAAGTCAAAAGGGGAAAGCAAGGGAAGGAAAGGCAGTACAAAAGGGCAAAGTAAGGCAAGGGAAGGCAAAAGGGTAATGTAATGCAAGGCAAGGCAAGGCAAGGCAAAAGGGCAAAGCAAGGCTAGACAAGAGGGCAAATTAAGGCAAGGGAAGAAAACAGTTCAAAACAAGGCAAGGCAAGGCAAGGCAAAAGGGCAAAGCAAGGCAAAGCAAGGAAAGGCAAAAGGGCAAAGTAAGGGAAGGAAAGCCACGGCAAAAGGGCAAAGCAAGGCAAGGCAAAGGGGCAAAGCAAGGCAAGGCAAGGCAAAAGGGCAAAGCAAGGCAAGGCTAGGCAAGGCAAAATGGAAAAGCAAGCGAATGCAAGGCAAGGCAAATGGGCAAAGCAATGCAAGAAAAATTGAAAGGGCAAAGCAAGGCAAAGCAAAGCATGGCAAAAGGGCAAAGGAAGGAAAGACAAGGCAAGGCAAAAGGGCAAAGTAAGGGAAGGAAAGCCACGGCAAAAGGGCAAAGCAAGGCAAGGCTAGGCAAAATGGCATGCAAGGCAAGGCTAGGCAATGCAAAAGGGAAAAGCAAGTGAAGGCAAGGCAAGGCAAATGGGCAAAGCAATGCTAGAAAGGCGAAAAGGCATAGCAAGGCAAGGAAAGACATGGCAAAAGGGCAAAGGAAGGCAAGGCAAGGAATGGCCAAATGGCAAAGCAAGGCAAGGCAAGGCAAAAGGGCAAAGCAAGGCAAGGCAAGGCAAGGCAAAAGGGCAAAGTAAGGGAAGGCAAGGGAAAGCAAAAGGGAAAAGCTAGGCAAAGCAAGGCAAGGCAAAAGGGTAAGCAAGGCAAGAAAAGGGAAGGCTAAAGGACAAAGCAAGGCAAGGCAAGGCAAAAGGGGAAAGCAAGTCAAGGCTAGGCAAAAAGGCAAAGCAAGGCAAGGCAAGGCAATAGGGCAAAGCAAGGCAAGGCTAGGCATGGGAAAAAGGGCAAAGAAAGGGAAGGCAAGGGAAAGCAAAAGGGAAAAGCTCGGCAAAGCAATGCAAGGCAAAAGGGCAAAGGTGGGCAAGGCAAGGCATGGCTAAAGGGCAAAGGAAGGCAAGGCAAGGCAAAAGGGCAAAGCAAGGCAAGGCAATGAAAGGCAAAAGGGAAAAGCAAGTGAAGGCAAGGCAAGGCAAATGGGCAAAGCAATGCTAGAAAGGCGAAAAGGCAAAGCAAGGCAAGGAAACACATGGCAAAAGGGCAAAGCAAGGCAAGGCTAGGCATGGGAAAAAGGGCAAAGAAAGGGAAGGCAAGGGAAAGCAAAAGGGAAAAGCTTGGCAAAGCAATGCAAGGCAAAAGGGCAAAGGAGGGCAAGGCAAGGCTTGGCTAAATTGCAAAGGAAGGCAAGGCAAGGCAAAAGGGCAAAGACAGGGAAGCCAAGGCAAAGCAAAAGGGAAAAGGAAGGCAAGGCAAGGCAAGGCAAAAGGTCAAAGCTTGGCAAGACCAGGAAATTCAAAAGGGAAAAGCAAGGGAAGGCAAGGCAAAGGAGGAAAGCAAGACAAGGCAAGGCAAAATGGCAAAGGAAGGCAAGAAAAGGGAAAGCTAAAGGCTTTGCCCTTTTGCCTTGCATTAACTTGCTTTGCCCTTTAGCCATGCCTTGCCTTGCCTTCCTTTGCCCTTTTGCAATGCCTTGCCTCACCTTGCCTTGCCCTTTTGCCCTGCCTTGCCTTGCTTTGCCCTTTTGCCTTGCCTTGCCTTGCTTTGCCCTTTTGCCTTGCCTTGCCTGGCTTAGCCCTTTTCCCTTGCCTTGACAGGCTGTGCCCTTGTGCCTTCCTTGCCTTGCCTTGCCTTGCTTTGCTTTGCCCTTTAGCCTTGCCTCGCCTTGCTTTGCCCTTTAGCCTTGCCTCGCCTTGCTTTGCCCTTTAGCCTTGCCTTGCCTTGCTTTGCCCTTTAGCCTTGCCTTGCCTTGCTTTGCCCTTTTGCCTTGCCTTGCTTTGCTTTGTCCTTTTGCCTTTCCTTGCTTTGCTTTGCCCTTTTGTCTTGCCTTGCCTTGCCTGGCTTTGTCCTTTTGTCTTGCCTAGCTTTGCCCTTTTGCCTTGCCTTGCTTTACCCTTTTGCCCTGCCTTGAGTTGCCGTGCTTTGTCCTTTTGCATTGCCTTGTCTTGCTTTGCCCTTTTGCCTTGCCCTGACTTGCTTAGCCTTGCCCTTTTGCCCTGCATTATCTTGCTTTGCCCTTGTACCCTTACTTGACTAGCCTTTCTTTGCCCTTTTGCCTTGCCTTGCCTTTATTTGCCCTTTTGTCTTGCATTGCCCTTTTTGCCTTGCCTTCCTTTACTTTTTTACCTTGCCTTGCTTTGCCCTTTTGCCTTACCTTGCTTTGCCCTTTTCCCTTGCCTTGCTTTGCCCTTTTACCTTGCCTTGCTTTGCCCTTTTGCCTTGCCTTGCTTTGCCCTTTTGCCTTGCCTTGCTTTGCCCTTTTGCCTTGCCTTGCCTTGCTTTGCCCTTTTGCCTTGCCTTGCCCTTTTTCCTTGCCGTGCCTTGCTTTGCCCTTTTGCATTGCCGTGCCTTCCTTTGCCCTTTTGCCTTGCCTTTTCTTGCCTTGCTTTGCCCTTTTGCCTTACCTTGTCTTGCCTTGCTTTGCCCTTTTGCCTTACCTTGCCTTCCCTTGCTTTGCCCTTTTGCCTTACATACCCTTGATTCCCTTTTGCCTTGCTTGCCTTTCTTTGCTCTTTTGCCTTGCCTTGCTTTCCCCTTTTGCCTTGCCTTGCCTTGCTTTGCCCTTTTGCCTTGCCTTGCCAGGATTTGCCCTTTTGCCTTGACTTGCCAGGCTGTGCCCTTTTGCCTTCCTTGCCTTGCCTTGCTTTGCTTTGCCCTTTAGCCTTGCCTTGCCTTGCTTTGCCCTTTAGCCTTGCCTTGCCTTGCTTTGCCCTTTTGCCTTGCCTTGCCTTGCTTTGCCCTTTTGCCTTGCCTTGCCTGTCCTTCCTTTTCCCTTTTGCCTTGCCTTGCTTTGCCATTTTGCATTGACTTGCCTTGCTTTGCCATTTTGCCTTGCCTTGCTTTGCCCTTTTGCCTTGCCTTGCCTGTCCTTCCTTTTCCCTTTTGCCTTGCCTTGCTTTGTCATTTTGCACTGACTTGCCTTGCTTATCCATTTTGCCTTGTCTTGCCTTGCTTTGCCATTTTGCATTGACTTGCCTTGCTTTGCCATTTTGCCTTGCCTTGCCTTGCTTTGCCCTTTTGCCTTCCCTTGCCTTGCCTTGCTTTGCCCTTTTGCTTTGCATACCCTTGATTCCCTTTTGCCTTGCTTGCCTTTCTTTGCTCTTTTGCCTTGCCTTGCTTTGCTCTGCCCTTTTGCCTTGCATTGTCTTGCTTTGCCCTTTTGCCTTGCCTTGCTTTCCCCTTTTGCCTTTCCTTGCCTTGCTTTGCCCTTTTGCCTTGCCTTACCAGGATTTGCCCTTTTTCCTTGACTTGCCAGGCTTTGCCCTTTTGCCTTGCGTTGCCTTCCTTTCCCCTTTTGCCTTGCCTTGCCTCGCTTTACCCTTTTGCCCTGCCTTGAGTTGCCTTGCTTTGTCCTTTTGCAATGCCTTGTCTTGCTTTGCCCTTTTGCCTTGCCTTGCATTGCTTAGCCTTGCCCTTTTGCCCTGCATTGTCTTGCTTTGCCCTTGTGCCCTAACTTGACTAGCCTTGCTTTGCCCTTTTGCCTTGCCTTGCCTTTATTTGCCCTTTTGTCTTGCATAGCCCTTTTGCCTTGCCTTCCTTTACTCTTTTACCTTGCCTTGCTTTGCCCTTTTGCCTTGCCTTGCTTTGCCCTTTTGCCTTGCCTTGCTTTGTCCTTTTGCCTTGCCTTGCCTTGCCCTTTTGCCTTGCCTTGCCCTTTTTCCTTGCCGTGCCTTCCTTTGCCCTTTTGCCTTGCCTTGCCTTGCTTTGTCCTTTTGCCTTGCCTTGCCTTGCCCTTTTTCCTTGCTGTGTCTTCCTTTGCCTTTTTGCCTTGCCTTGCCTTGCTTTGTCCTTTTGCCTTGCCTTGCCTTGCCCTTTTTCCTTGCCGTGCCTTCCTTTGCCCTTTTGCCTTGCCTTTTCTTGCCTTGCTTTGCCCTTTTGCCTTACCTTGTCTTGCCTTGGTTTGCCCTTTTGCCTTCCCTTGCCTTGCCTTGCTTTACCCTTTTGCCTTGCATACCCTTGATTCCCTTTTGCCTTGCTTGCCTTTCTTTGCTCTTTTGCCTTGCCTTGCTTTGCTCTGCCCTTTTGCCTTGCATTGTCTTGCTTTGCCCTTTTGCCTTGCTTTGCTTTCCCCTTTTGCCTTTCCTTGCCTTGCTTTGCCCTTTTGCCTTGCCTTACCAGGATTTGCCCTTTTTCCTTGACTTGCCAGGCTTTTCCCTTTTGCCTTGCGTCACCTTCCTTTCCCCTTTTGCCTTGCCTTGCCTTGCTTTGCCCTTTTGCCTTGCCTTTCCTGTCCTTCCTTTTCCCTTTTGCCCTGCCTTGCTTTGCCATTTTGCATTGACTTGCCTTGCTTTGCCATTTTGCCTTGCCTTGCCTTGCTTTGCCCTTTTGCCTTGCCTTGCCCTTTTTCCTTGCCGTGCCTTCCTTTGCCCTTTTGCCTTGCCTTGCCTTGCTTTGTCCTTTTGCCTTGCCTTGCCTTGCCCTTTTTCCTTGCTGTGTCTTCCTTTGCCTTTTTGCCTTGCCTTGCCTTGCTTTGTCCTTTTGCCTTGCCTTGCCTTGCCCTTTTTCCTTGCCGTGCCTTCCTTTGCCCTTTTGCCTTGCCTTTTCTTGCCTTGCTTTGCGCTTTTGCCTTACCTTGTCTTGCCTTGGTTTGCCCTTTTGCCTTCCCTTGCCTTGCCTTGCTTTACCCTTTTGCCTTGCTTGCCTTTCTTTGCTCTTTTGCCTTGCCTTGCTTTGCTCTGCCCTTTTGCCTTGCATTGTCTTGCTTTGCCCTTTTGCCTTGCTTTGCTTTCCCCTTTTGCCTTTCCTTGCCTTGTTTTGCCCTTTTGCCTTGCCTTACCAGGATTTGCCCTTTTTCCTTGACTTGCCAGGCTTTTCCCTTTTGCCTTGCGTCACCTTCCTTTCCCCTTTTGCCTTGCCTTGCCTTGCTTTGCCCTTTTGCCTTGCCTTTCCTGTCCTTCCTTTTCCCTTTTGCCCTGCCTTGCTTTGCCATTTTGCATTGACTTGCCTTGCTTTGCCATTTTGCCTTGCCTTGCCTTGCTTTGCCCTCTTGCCTTGCCTTGCCTGTCCTTCCTTTTCCCTTTTGCCTTGCCTTGCTTTGCCATTTTGCCTTGGCTTGACTTGCTTTGCCATTTTGCCTTGGCTTGACTTGCTTTGCCCTTTTGCCTAGCCTTGCCTTGCTTTGCCCTTTAGCCTTGCCTTCCCTTGCTTTGTCCTTTTGCCTTGCCTTGCTTTCCTTTGTCCTTTTGCCTTGCCTTGCCTTGCTTTGCTTTGCCCTTTTGCCTTTCCTTGCCTTGCCTGGCTTTGTGTTTTTGCCTTGCCTTGCTTTGCCTTTTTGCCTTGCCTTGCTTTACCCTTTTGCCCTGCCTTGACTTGCATTGCTTTGTCCTTTTGCATTGCCTTGTCTTGCTTTGCCCTTTTGTCTTGCCTTGCTTTGCCCTTTTGCCTTGCCTTGCCTTGCTTTGCTTTGCCCTTTTGCCTTTCCTTGCCTTGCCCGGCTTTGTCCTTTTGCCTTGCCTTGCCTTGCCCTTTTGCCTTTCCTTGCTTTACCCTTTTTCCCTGCCTTGACTTGCCTTGCTTGTCCTTTTGCCTTGCATTGTCTTGCTTTGCCCTTGTGCCCTAACTTGACTAGCCTTGCTTTGCCCTTTTGCCTGCCTTGCCTTTCTTTGCCCTTTTGCCTTGCATTGTCTTGCTTTGCCCTTCTGCCCTAACTTGACTTGCTTTGCTTAGCCATTTTGCCTTGCCGTGCCCTTATTTGCCCTTTTTTCTTGCATTGCCTTGCCTTGCTTTGCCCATTTGCCTTGCCTTGCTTTGCCCTTTTGCCTAGCCTTACTCTTTTGCCTTGCATTGCCTTGCTTTGCTCTTCTGCCTTGCCTTGCCTTGCTTTGCTTTGCCCTTTTGCCTTGCTTTCCCCTTTTACCTTGCCTTGCCTTGTTTTGCCCTTATTCCTTACTTTGCCTTGCCTTGCCAGGCTTTGACCTTTTGCCTTCCCTTGTCTTGCCTTTCTTTGCCCTTTTGCCTTGCCTTGCTTTGCCCTTTTGCCTTGCATACCCTGGCTTTGCCTTTTGACTTGCTTGCCTTTCTTTGCCCTTTTGCCTTGCCTTGTCTTGCCTTGCTTTGCTCTTTTGCCTTGCCTTGCTTTTCCCTTTTTCCTTGCAATGTCTTGCTTTGCCCTTTTGCCTTGCCTTGCCTTGCTTTGCCCTTTAGCCTTGCCTCGCTTAGCTTTGCCCTTTTGCCTTGCCTTGCCTTGCTTTGTCCTTTTGTCTTGCCTTGCTTTCCTTTGTCCTTTTGCCCTGCTTTGCCTTGCTTTGCCCTTTTGCCTTTCCTTGCATTGCCTGGCTTTGTCCTTTTGCCTTGCCTTGCTTTACCCTTTTGCCTTGCCTTGCTTTACCCTTTTGCCCTGCCTTGACTTGCATTGCTTTGTCCTTTTGCATTGCCTTGTCTTGCTTTGCCCTTTTGTCTTGCCTTGCTTTGCCCTTTTGCCTTGCCTTGCCTTGCTTTGCTTTGCCCTTTTGCCTTTCCTTGCCTTGCCCGGCTTTGTCCTTTTGCCTTGCCTTGCCTTGCCCTTTTGCCTTTCCTTGCTTTACCCTTTTTCCCTGCCTTGACTTGCCTTGCTTGTCCTTTTGCCTTGCATTGTCTTGCTTTGCCCTTGTGCCCTAACTTGACTAGCCTTGCTTTGCCCTTTTGCCTGCCTTGCCTTTCTTTGCCCTTTTGCCTTGCATTGTCTTGCTTTGCCCTTCTGCCCTAACTTGACTTGCTTTGCTTAGCCATTTTGCCTTGCCGTGCCCTTATTTGCCCTTTTTTCTTGCATTGCCTTGCCTTGCTTTGCCCATTTGCCTTGCCTTGCTTTGCCCTTTTGCCTAGCCTTACTCTTTTGCCTTGCATTGCCTTGCTTTGCTCTTCTGCCTTGCCTTGCCTTGCTTTGCTTTGCCCTTTTGCCTTGCTTTCCCCTTTTACCTTGCCTTGCCTTGTTTTGCCCTTATTCCTTACTTTGCCTTGCCTTGCCAGGCTTTGACCTTTTGCCTTCCCTTGTCTTGCCTTTCTTTGCCCTTTTGCCTTGCCTTGCTTTGCCCTTTTGCCTTGCATACCCTTGCTTTGCCTTTTGACTTGCTTGCCTTTCTTTGCCCTTTTGCCTTGCCTTGTCTTGCCTTGCTTTGCTCTTTTGCCTTGCCTTGCTTTTCCCTTTTTCCTTGCAATGTCTTGCTTTGCCCTTTTGCCTTGCCTTGCCTTGCTTTGCCCTTTAGCCTTGCCTCGCTTAGCTTTGCCCTTTTGCCTTGCCTTGCCTTGCTTTGTCCTTTTGTCTTGCCTTGCTTTCCTTTGTCCTTTTGCCCTGCTTTGCCTTGCTTTGCCCTTTTGCCTTTCCTTGCATTGCCTGGCTTTGTCCTTTTGCCTTGCCTTGCTTTACCCTTTTGCCTTGCCTTGCTTTACCCTTTTGCCCTGCCTTGACTTGCCGTGCTTTGTCCTTTTGCATTGCCTTGTCTTGCTTTGCCGTTTTGTCTTGCCTTGCTTTGCCCTTTTGCCTTGCCTTGCCTTGCCAGGCTTTGCCCTTTTGCCTCGCCTTGCCTTGCTTTGCCCTTAAGCCGTGCCTTGACTTGCCCTCTTTGCCCTTTTGCCATGCCTTGATTTGCCTTGCTTTGCCTTGCTTTGCCTTGCCTTGCCTTCCCTTGCTTTTCCCTCTTGCCTTGCCTAGTCTTGCCTTGCTTTGCTCTTTTGCCTAGTCTTGCCTTGCTTTGCCCTTTTGCCTTGCCTTGTCTTGCTTTGCTTTGCCCTTTTGCCTTGCATTGTCTTGCTTTCTCCTTCTGCCTTGCCTTGCCTTGCTTTGCCCTTTAGCCCTTTCTTGCCCTTTAGCCTTGCCTTGTCTTGCCTTGCTTTGCCCTTTAGCCTTGCCTCGCCTTGCTTTGCCCTTTAGCCTTGCCTCGCCTTTCTTCGCCCTTTAGCCTTGCCTTGCCTTACTTTGCCCTTTTGCCTTGCCTTGCTTTGCCCTTTTGCCTTGCCTTGCCTTGCTTTGCCCTTTAGCCTTGCCTTACTTTGCTTTGGCCTTTTGCGTTGCCTTGCCTTGCTTTGCCCTTTTGCCTTGCCTTGCTTTGTCCTTTAGCCGTGTATTGACTTGACCTCCTTTGCCCTTTTGCTATGCCTTGTCTTTCCTTGCTTTACCTTGCCTTGCCTTCCCTTGCTTTTCCCTTTTGCCTTGCCTAGCCTTGCCTTGCTTTGCTCTTTTGCCTAGTCTTCCCTTGCTTTGCGCTATTGCCTTACCTTGCATTTGTTTTGCCATTTTGCCTTGCATTGCCTTGTCTGGTTTTGCAATTTTGCAATGCCTTGTGTTGCTTTGCCTTGCTTTTCCCTTTTACCTTGCCTTGAATTCCCTTGCTTTGCCCTTTTGCCTTGCCATGTAAGCTTTGCTCTTTTGTGCTGCCTTGACTTTCCTTACTTTGCCCTTTGCCTTGCCTTGCCAGGCTTTGCCCCTTTGCCTTCCCTTGCCTTGCTTTGCCCTTTTGCATTGCCGTGCCTTGCTTTGCCCTTTGCCTTGCATTGTCTTGCTTTCTCCTTTTGCATTGCCTTGCCTTGCTTTACCCTTTAGCCTTGCCTTGTCTTGCCTTGCTTTGCCCTTTAGCATTGCCTCGCCTTGCTTTGCCCTTTAGCCTTGCCTCGCCTTTCTTTGCCCTTTTGCCTTGCCTTGCCTTGCTTTGCCCTTTTGCCTTGCCTTGCTTTGCCCTTTTCCCCTGCCTTGACTTGCCTTGCTTTGCCCTTTTGCATTGCCTTGTCTTTCTTTGCGCTTTTGCCCTGCCTTGACTTGCTTTGCCCTTTTGTCTTGCCTTGCTTTGCCCTTTTGCCTTGTCTTGCCTTGCTTAGCCTTGCCCTTTTGCCTTGCATTGTGTTGCTTTGCCCTTGTGCCCTAACTTGACTAGGCTTGCTTTGCCCTTTTGCCTTGCCTTGCCTTTATTTGCCCTTTTGTGTTGCATTGCCCTTTTGCCTTGCCTTCCTTTGCCCTTTTACCTTGCCTTGCTTTGCCCTTTTGCCTTTCCTTGCTTTGCCCTTTTGCCTTGCCTTGCCCTTTTGCCTTGCCTTGCCCTTTTGCCTTGCCTAGCTTTGCCCTTTTGCCTTGCCTAGCTTTGCCCTTTTGCCTTGCCTAGCTTTGCCCTTTTGCCTTGTCTTGCTTTTCCCTTTTGCCTTGCCTTGCCTTGCTTTGCCCTTTTGCCTTTCCTTGCCTTGCTTTGCCCTTTTGCCTTGCTTTGCCCTTTTGCCTTAACTTCTTTTGCCCTTTTGCCTTGTCTTGCCTTGCTTTGCCCTTTTGCCTTGCTGTGCTTTCCCTTGCCTTTACCTTCTTTTGCCCTTTTGCCTTCCCTTGCATTGCCTGGCTTTGTCCTTTTGCCTTGCCTTGCTTTACCCTTTTGCCTTGCCTTGCTTTACCCTTTTGCCCTGCCTTGACTTGCCGTGCTTTGTCCTTTTGCATTGCCTTGTCTTGCTTTGCCGTTTTGTCTTGCCTTGCTTTGCCCTTTTGCCTTGCCTTGCCTTGCCAGGCTTTGCCCTTTTGCCTCGCCTTGCCTTGCTTTGCCCTTAAGCCGTGCCTTGACTTGCCCTCTTTGCCCTTTTGCCATGCCTTGATTTGCCTTGCTTTGCCTTGCTTTGCCTTGCCTTGCCTTCCCTTGCTTTTCCCTCTTGCCTTGCCTAGTCTTGCCTTGCTTTGCTCTTTTGCCTAGTCTTGCCTTGCTTTGCCCTTTTGCCTTGCCTTGTCTTGCTTTGCTTTGCCCTTTTGCCTTGCATTGTCTTGCTTTCTCCTTCTGCCTTGCCTTGCCTTGCTTTGCCCTTTAGCCCTTTCTTGCCCTTTAGCCTTGCCTTGTCTTGCCTTGCTTTGCCCTTTAGCCTTGCCTCGCCTTGCTTTGCCCTTTAGCCTTGCCTCGCCTTTCTTCGCCCTTTAGCCTTGCCTTGCCTTACTTTGCCCTTTTGCCTTGCCTTGCTTTGCCCTTTTGCCTTGCCTTGCCTTGCTTTGCCCTTTAGCCTTGCCTTACTTTGCTTTGGCCTTTTGCGTTGCCTTGCCTTGCTTTGCCCTTTTGCCTTGCCTTGCTTTGTCCTTTAGCCGTGTATTGACTTGACCTCCTTTGCCCTTTTGCTATGCCTTGTCTTTCCTTGCTTTACCTTGCCTTGCCTTCCCTTGCTTTTCCCTTTTGCCTTGCCTAGCCTTGCCTTGCTTTGCTCTTTTGCCTAGTCTTCCCTTGCTTTGCGCTATTGCCTTACCTTGCATTTGTTTTGCCATTTTGCCTTGCATTGCCTTGTCTGGTTTTGCAATTTTGCAATGCCTTGTGTTGCTTTGCCTTGCTTTTCCCTTTTACCTTGCCTTGAATTCCCTTGCTTTGCCCTTTTGCCTTGCCATGTAAGCTTTGCTCTTTTGTGCTGCCTTGACTTTCCTTACTTTGCCCTTTGCCTTGCCAGGCTTTGCCCCTTTGCCTTCCCTTGCCTTGCTTTGCCCTTTTGCATTGCCGTGCCTTGCTTTGCCCTTTTGCATTGCCGTGCCTTGCTTTGCCCTTTGCCTTGCATTGTCTTGCTTTCTCCTTTTGCATTGCCTTGCCTTGCTTTACCCTTTAGCCTTGCCTTGTCTTGCCTTGCTTTGCCCTTTAGCATTGCCTTGCCTTGCTTTGCCCTTTTGCCTTGCCTTGCTTTGCCCTTTTCCCCTGCCTTGACTTGCCTTGCTTTGCCCTTTTGCATTGCCTTGTCTTTCTTTGCGCTTTTGCCCTGCCTTGACTTGCTTTGCCCTTTTGTCTTGCCTTGCTTTGCCCTTTTGCCTTGCCTTACCTTGCTTTGCCCTTTTGCCTTGTCTTGCCTTGCTTAGCCTTGCCCTTTTGCCTTGCATTGTGTTGCTTTGCCCTTGTGCCCTAACTTGACTAGGCTTGCTTTGCCCTTTTGCCTTGCCTTGCCTTTATTTGCCCTTTTGTGTTGCATTGCCCTTTTGCCTTGCCTTCCTTTGCCCTTTTACCTTGCCTTGCTTTGCCCTTTTGCCTTTCCTTGCTTTGCCCTTTTGCCTTGCCTTGCCCTTTTGCCTTGCCTAGCTTTGCCCTTTTGCCTTGCCTAGCTTTGCCCTTTTGCCTTGCCTAGCTTTGCCCTTTTGCCTTGCCTAGCTTTGCCCTTTTGCCTTGCCTTGCCTTGCTTTGCCCTTTTGCCTTTCCTTGCCTTGCTTTGCCCTTTTGCCTTGCTTTGCCCTTTTGCCTTAACTTCTTTTGCCCTTTTGCCTTGTCTTGCCTTGCTTTGCCCTTTTGCCTTGCTGTGCTTTCCCTTGCCTTTACCTTCTTTTGCCCTGTTGCCTTCCCCTGCCTTACTTTGCCCCTTTGCGTTGCCTTGCCTGACTCTGCCCTTTTGCCTTGCCTTAACTTGCTTTGCCCTTTAGCCGTGCCTTAACTTGCCCTCCTTTGCCCTTTTGCCATGCCTTGTCTTGCCTTGCTTTGCCTTGCATTGCCTTCCCTTGCTTATCCCTTTTGCCTTGCCTAGCCTTGCATTGCTTTGCTCTTTTGCCTAGTCTTGCCTTGCTTTGTGCTATTGCCTTACCTTGCATTTGTTTTGCCATTTTGCCTTGCATTGCCTTGCATTGCTTTGCAATTTTCCCATGCCTTAAGTTGCTTTGCCTTCTTGCCTCGCCTTGCCTTGCCTTGCCTTGCTTTTCCCTTTTACCTTGCCTTGAATTCCCTTGCTTTGCCCTTTTGCCTTGCCTTGTCTTCCTTTGCCCTTTTGCCCTGCCTTGACTTTCCTTACTTTGCCCCTTGCCTTGCCTTGCCAGGCTTTGCCCTTTTGCCTTGCCTTGCCTTGCTTTGCCCCTTTGCCTTGCCTTGTCTTGCTTTGCCCTTTTGCATTGCCGTGCCTTACTTTGCCCTTTTGCCTTACCTTGTCTTGCCTTGCTATGCCCTTTTACCTTCCCTTGTCTTGCCTTTCTTTGCTCTTTTGCCTTGCCTTGCCTTGCTTTGCCCTTTTGTTTTGCATTGTCTTGCTTTCTCCTTTTACCTTGCCTTGCCTTGCTTTGGCCTTTAGCATTGCCTTGCGTTGCCCTTTAGCCTTGCCTCGCCTTGCTTTGCAATTTAGCCTTGCCTCGCCTTGCTTTGCAATTTAGCCTTGCCTTGCTTTGCCCTTTTGCCTTGCCTTGCTTTGCCCTTTTGCCTTGCCTTGAATTAACTTGCTTTGCCCTTCTGCATTGCCTTGTTTTGCTTTGCCCTTTTACCCTGCCTTGACTTGCCTTGCTTAGCCCTTTTGTCTTGCCTTGCTTTGCCCTTTTGCCTTGCCTTGCCTTGCTTTGCCCTTTTGCCTTGCCATGCCTTGCTTAGCCTTGCCCTTTTGCCTTGCATTGTGTTGCTTTCCCTTGTGCCCTAACTTGACTAGGCTTGCTTTGTCCTTTTGCCTCGCTTTGCCTTGCTTTGCCCTTTTGCCTTGCCTTACCTTGCTTTGCCCTTTTGCATTGCCTTGTCTTGCTTTGCCCTTTTACCTTGCCTTGCCTTGCTTTGACCTTTTGCCTTTCCTTGCTTTGCTTTGTCCTTTTGCCTTGCTTTGCCCTTTTGCCTTGCCTTCCCTTGTTTTGCCCTTTTGCCTTGCCTTACCTTGATTACCCCTTTTGCCTTCCCTTGCCTTGCTTTGCCCTTTTGCGCTGCCTTGTCTGGCTCTGCCCTTTTGCCTTGCCTTGCCATGCTTTGTCCTTTTGCCTTGCCTTAACTTGCTTTGCCCTTTAGCCATGCCTTGCCTTCCTTTGCCCTTTTGCCATGCCTTGCCTCACCTTGCCTTACCCTTTTGCCCTGCCTTGCCTTGCCTTGCTTTGCCCTTTTGACTTCCCTTGTCTTGCTTAGCCTTTTGCCCTGCCTTGACTTGCCTTGCCCTTTTGCCTTGTCTTGCTTTGCCCTTTTGCCTTCTCTTGCCTTTACTTTGCCTTTTGCCCTGCCTTGCCTTGCCTTGCTTTGCCCTTTTGCCTTGCCTTCCCTTGCTTTGCCCTTTTGCCTTGCCTTCCCTTGCTTTGCCCTTTTGCCTTGCCTTGCCTTGCTTTGCCATTTTACCTTGCCTTGCCTTGCTTTGACCTTTTACCTTGCCTAGCCTTCCTTTGCCTTTTTCCCTTGCCTTGCCTTGCTTTGCCCTTTTGCCTTGCATTGCCTTGCCTTGCTTTGCCCTTTTGCCCTGCGTTGCCCTTCTTTGCCCTTTTGTCTTCCCATGCCTTGCTTTGCCCCTTTGCGTTGCCTTGCCTGACTCTGCCCTTTTGCCTTGTCTTAACTTGCTTTGCCCTTTAGCCATGCCTTGACTTGCCCTCCTTTGCCCTTTTGCCATGCCTTGTCTTGCCTTGCTTTGCCTTGCATTGCCTTCCCTTGCTTATCCCTTTTGCCTTGCCTAGCCTTGCATTGCTTTGCTCTTTTGCCTAGTCTTGCCTTGCTTTGTGCTATTGCCTTACCTTGCATTTGTTTTGCCATTTTGCCTTGCATTGCCTTGCTTTGCTTAGCAATTTTCCCATGCCTTAAGTTGCTTTGCCTTCTTGCCTCGCCTTGCCTTGCTTTGCCTTGCTTTTCCCTTTTACCTTGCCTTGAATTCCCTTGCTTTGCCCTTTTGCCTTGCCTTGTCTTGCTTTGCCCTTTTGCCCTGCCTTGACTTTCCTTACTTTGCCCTTTGCCTTGCCTTGCCAGGCTTTGCCCTTTTGCCTTGCCTTGCCTTGCTTTGCACCTTTGCCTTGCCTTGTCTTGCTTTGCCCTTTTGCATTGCCGTGCCTTACTTTGCCCTTTTGCCTTACCTTTTCTTGCCTTGCTATGCCCTTTTACCTTCCCTTGTCTTGCCTTTCTTTGCTCTTTTGCCTTGCCTTGCCTTGCTTTGCCCTTTTGTTTTGCATTGTCTTGCTTTCTCCTTTTACCTTGCCTTGCCTTGCTTTGCCCTTTAGCATTGCCTTGCCTTGCCCTTTAGCCTTGCCTCGCCTTGCTTTGCAATTTAGCCTTGCCTTGCCTTGCTTTGCCCTTTTGCCTTGCCTTGCTTTGCCCTTTTGCCTTGCCTTAAATTAACTTGCTTTGCCCTTCTGCATTGCCTTGTTTTGCTTTGCCCTTTTACCCTGCCTTGACTTGCCTTGCTTAGCCCTTTTGTCTTGCCTTGCTTTGCCCTTTTGCCTTGCCTTGCCTTGCTTTGCCCTTTTGCCTTGCCTTGCCTTGCTTAGCCTTGCCCTTTTGCCTTGCATTGTATTGCTTTGCCCTTGTGCCCTAACTTGACTAGGCTTGCTTTGTCCTTTTGCCTTGCCTTGCCTTTATTTGCCCTTTTGCCCTGCCTTGCCTTGCCTTGCTTTGCCCTTTTGCCTTGCCTTACCTTGCTTTGCCCTTTTGCGTTGCCTTGACTTGCTTTGCCCTTTTACCTTGCCTTGCCTTGCTTTGACCTTTTGCCTTTCCTTGCTTTGCTTTGTCCTTTCGCCTTGCTTTGCCCTTTTGCGTTGCCTTGCCTTGCTTTGCCTTTTGCCTTGCCTTACCTTGATTACCCCTTTTGCCTTCCCTTGCCTTGCTTTGCCCTTTTGCGCTGCCTTGTCTGGCTCTGCCCTTTTGCCTTGCCTTGCCATGCTTTGTCCTTTTGCCTTGCCTTAACTTGCTTTGCCCTTTAGCCATGCCTTGCCTTGCCTTCCTTTGCCCTTTTGCCATGCCTTGCCTCACCTTGCCTTACGCTTTTGCCCTGCCTTGCCTTGCTTTGCCCTTTTGACTTCCCTTGTCTTGCTTACCCTTTTGCACTGCCTTGACTTGCCTTGCCCTTTTGCCTTGTCTTGCTTTGCCCTTTTGCCTTCCCTTGCCTTACTTTGCCCTTTTGCCCTGCCTTGCCCTGCCTTGCTTTGCCCTTTTGCCTTGCCTTGCCTTGCTTTGCTTTGCCCTTTTGCCTTGCCTTCTCTTGCTTTGCCCTTTTGCCTTGCCTTGCCTTGCTTTGCCATTTTACCTTGCCTTGCCTTGACCTTTTACCTTGCCTAGCCTTGCTTTGCCTTTTTCCCTTGCCTTGCCTTGCTTTGCCCTTTTGCCTTGCCTTGTCTTGCTTTGCCCTTTCGCCTTGCATTGCCTTGCCTTGCTTTGCCCTTTTGTCTTGCGTTGCCTTCCCTTGGTGTGCCCATTTGCCTTGCCTTGCCTTGCTTTGCTTTGCCCTTTTGCCTTCCTTTCCCCTTTTGCCTTGCCTTGCCTTGTTTTGCCCTTATTCCTTCCCTTGTTTTGCTTTGCCCTTTTGCATTGCCTGGCTTTGCCCTTTTTGCTTGCCTTGCCTGGCTTTGCCCTTATGCCTTGCCTTGACAGGCTTTGCCCTTTTGCCTTGCCTTTTCTTGCTTTGCCCTTTTGCCCTTCCTTGACTTTCCTTACTTTGCCCTTTGCCTTGCCTTGTCAAGCTTTGCCTTTTTGCCTTGCCTTACCTTGCTTTGCCCCTTTGCCTTGCCTTGCCTAGCTTTGCCCTTTTGCATTGCCGTGCCTAGCTTTGCCCTTTTGCCTTGCCTTTTCTTGCCTTACTTTGCCCTTTTGCCTTACCTTGTCTTGCTTTGCTTTGCCCTTTTACCTTCCCTTGTCTTGCCTTTCTTTGCTCTTTTGCCTTGCTTTGCCTTGCTTTGCCCCTTTGCCTTGCATACCCTTGCTTTCCCATTTGCCTTGCTTACCTTTGTTTGCCCTTTGGCAATGTCTTGTCTAGACTTGCTTTGCCCTTTTACCTTGCATTGTCTTGCTGTCTCCTTTTGCCTTGCCTTGTCTTGCTTTGCCCTTTAGCATTGCCTTGCCTTGCACTTTAGCCTTGTCTTGTCTTGCCTTGCTTTGCCCTTTAGCCTTGCCTCGCCTTGCTTTGCCCTTTAGACTTGCCTCGCCTTTCTTTGCCCTTTAGCCTTGCCTCGTCTTGCTTTGCCCTTTTGACTTGCCTTGCCTTGCTTTGCCCTTTTGCCTTGCCTTGCTTTGCCCTTCTGCGCTGCCTTGACTTGCCTTCCTTAGCCCTTTTGTCTTGCCTTGCTTTGCCATTTTGCCTTGCCTTGCCTTACTTTGCCCATTTCTCTTGCCTTGCCTTGCTTAGCCTTGCCCTTTTGCTTTGCATTGTGTTGCTTTGCCCTTGTGCCCTAACTTGACTAGGCTTGCTTTGCCCTTTTGCCATGCCTTGCCTTTATTTGCCCTTTTGTGTTGCATTGCCCTTTTGCCTTGCCTTCCTTTGCCCTTTTACCTTGCCTTGCTTTGCCCTTTTGCCTTGCTTTGCCCTTTTGCCTTGCCTTGCTTTGCCCTTTTGCCTTGCCTTGCTTTGCCCTTTTGCCTTGACTTGCCTTGCTTTGTCCTTTTGCCTTTCCTTGCCTTGCTTTGCCCTTTTACCTTGCTTTGCCCTTTTGCCTTACCTTGCTTTGCCCTTTTGCCTTGCCTTGCCTTGCTTTGCCCTTTTTCCTTGCCGTGTTTTCCCTTGCCTTTACCTTGTTTTGCCCTTTTGCCTTCCCTTGCCTTGCTTTGCCCTTTTGCCTTGCCTTACCTTGCTTAGCCCTTTTGCCTTGCCTTGCCTTGCTTTGCCTTGCATGGCTCTGCCCTTTTGCCTTGCCTTGCCATGCTTTGCCCTTTTGCCTTGCCTTAACTTGCTTTGCCCTTTTGCCTTGCCTTAACTTGCTTTGCCCTTTAGCCATGCCTTGCTTTGCCTTCCTTTGCCCTTTTGCCATGCCTTGCCTCACCTTGCCTTGCCCTTTTGCCCTGCCTTGACTTGCATTGCCCTTTTGCCTTGTCTTCCTTTGCCCTTTTACCTTGCCTAGCCATGCTTTGACCTTTTGACTTGCCTTGCCTTGCTTTGCCCTTTTGCCTTGCATTGCCTTGCCTTGCCTTTTTGCCTTCCCTTGTTTTGCTCATTTGCCTTGCCTTACCTTTCTTTGCCCTTTTGACTTCCATTGCCTTGCTTTGCCCTTTTGCCTTGCATTGCCTTGCCTTGCTTTGCCCTTTTGCCTTCCCTTGCCTTGCTTTCCCCTTTTGCCATGCCGTGTCTTGCTTTGCCCTTTTGCCCTGCCTTGCCTTGCCTTGCTTTGCTTTCCCTTGCCTTGCCTTGATTTGCCCTTTTGCCATGCCTTGTCTTGCCTTGTTTTGCCCTTTTGCCTTTCCTTGTCTGGCTTTGACCTTTTGCCTTGCCTTGCGTTGCCCTTTTGCCTTGCCTTGCTTTATCCCTTTCCCCTGCCTCGACTTTCCTTGCTTTGCCATTTTGCCTTTCCTTGCTTTGCCGTTTTGCCTTGCCTTGCCTTGCTTTGCCCTTTTGTCTTGTTTTGCCTTGCCAGGCTTTGCCCTTTTGCCTTGCCTTGCTGTGCTTTGCCCTTTAGCCGTGCATTGATTTGTCCTCCTTTGCCCTTTTGCCATGCCTTGTCTTCCCTTCCTTTGCCTTTCTTGCCTTCCCTTGCTTTTCCCTTTTGCCTTGCCTAGCCTTGCCTTGCTTTGTTCTTTTGCCTTGCCTTGCTTTGCTCTTTTGCCTTGCGTTGCTTTGCCCTTTTGCCTTGCATTTTCTTGCTTTCTCCTTCTGCCTTGCCTTGCCTTGCTTTGCCCTTTAGCCTTCCCTTGACTTGCCCTTTAGCCTTGCCTTGACTTGCCTTGCTTTGCCCTTTAGCCTTGCCTCGCCTTTCTTCGCCCTTTAGCCTTGCCTTGCCTTACTTTGCCCTTTTGCCTTGCCTTGCCTTGCTTTGCCCTTTTGCCTTGCCTTGCTTTACCCTTTTGCCCTGCCTTGACTTGCCTTGCTTTTCCCTTTTGCCTTTCCTTGTCTTGCTTTGCCCTTTTGCCCTGCCTTGACTTGCCTTGCTTTGCCCTTTTCTCTTGCCTTGCTTCGCTGTTTTGCCTTGCCTTGCCTTGCCTTGCCCTTTTGCCTTGCACTGTCTTGCTTTGCCCTTCTGCCCTAACTTGACTAGTCTTGCTTTGCCCTTCTGCCTTGCCTTGGCTTTATTTGCCCTTTTTTCTTGTATTGAACTTTTGCCTTGCCTTCCTTTGCCCTTTTACCTTGCCTTGCTTTGCCCTTTTGCCTTGCCTTGCTTTGCCCTTTTGCCTTCCCTTACCTTGCTTTGCCCTTTTGCATTGCTTTGCCCTTTTGCCTTACCTTGCTTTCCACTTTGCCTTGCCTTGCCTTGTCCTTTTTCCTTACCGTGCTTTCCATTGCCTTTACCTTGTTTTGCCCTTTTGCCTTCCCTTGCCTTCCTTTGCCATTTTGCCTTGCCTTACCTTGCGTAGCCCTTTTGACTTCCCTTGCCTTGCTTTGCCCTTTTGCCCTGCCTTGGCTTGCCTTGTCCTTTTGCCTTGTCTTGCTTTCCCCTTTTTCCTGCCATGCCTTTCTTTGTCCTTTTGCCCTGCCTTGCCTTGCTTTACCCTTTTGCCTTGCCTTCCCGTGCCTTGCCCTTTTGCCTTGCCTTGCCCTTTTGCGTTGCCTTGCCTTGCTTTGCCCGTTTACTTTGCCTTGCCTTACTTTGCCCTTATACTTTGCCTTGCCTTGCTTTGCCCTTTTGCCTTGCCTTCCTTTGCCCTTTTACCTTGCCTTGCTTTGCCCTTTTGCCTTGCCTTGCCCTTTTGCCTTGCCTCGCTTTGCCCTTTTGCGTTGCCTTGCTTTGCCCTTTTGCCTTTCCTTGCCTTGCTTTGCCCTTTTGCCTTGCTTTGCCCTTTTGCCTTACCTTGCTTTGCCCTTTTGCCTTGCCTTGCTTTGCCCTTTTTCCTTGCCGTGCTTTCCATTGCCTTTACCTTGTTTTGACCTTTTGCCTTCCCTTACCTTGCTTTGCCCTTTTGCCTTGCCTTACCTTGCTTAGCCCTTTTGCCTTGCCTTACCTTGCTTAGCCCTTTTGCCTTGCCTTGCCTTGCTTTGTCCTTTTGCGTTGCCTTGCATGGCTCTGCCCTTTTGCCTTGCCTTGCCATTCTTTGCCCTTTTGCCTTGCCTTGCCATTCTTTGCCCTTTTGCCTTGCCTTAACTTGCTTTGCCCTTTAGCCATGCCTTGCCTTGCCTCCCTTTGCCCTTTTGCCATGCCTTGCCTCATCTTGCCTCGCTCTTTTGCCCTGCCTTGACTTGCCTTGCTTTGCCCTTTTGACTTCCCTTGTCTTGCTTACCCTTTTGCCCTGCCTTGACTTGCCTTGCCCTTTTGCCTTGTCTTCCTTTGCCCTTTTGCCTGACATGCCTTTCTTTCCCTTTTGCCTTGCCTTGCCCTGCCTTGCTTTGCCATTTTGCCTTGCCTTCCCTTGCTTTGCCCTTTTGCCTTGCCTTGCTTTGCCCTTTTACCTTGCCTAGCCATGCTTTGCCCTTTTGCCTTGCCTTGCCTTGCTTTGCCCTTTTGCCTAGCATTGCCTTGCCTTACCTTTTTGCCTTCCCTTGTTTTGCTCATTTGCCTTGCCTTACCTTTCTTTGCCCTTTTGCCTTCCAATGCCTTGCTTTGCCCTTTTGCCTTGCATTGCCTTGCCTTGCTTTGCCCTTTTGCCTTCCCTTGCCTTGCTTTGCCCTATGCCATGACGTGTCTTGCTTTGCCCTTTTGCCCTGCCTTGCCTTGCCTTGCTTTGCTTTCCCTTGCCTTGCCTTGCTTTGCCCTTTTGCCATGCCTTGTCTTGCCTTGTTTTGCCCTTTTGCCTTTCTTTGTCTGGCTTTGACCTTTTGCCTTGCCTTGCTTTGCCCTTTTGCCTTGCCTTGCTTTATCCCTTTCCCCTGCCTCGACTTTCCTTGCTTTGCCCTTTTGCCTTTCCTTGCTTTGCCGTTTTGCCTTGCCTTGCCTTGCTTTGCCCTTTTGCCTTGCTTTGCCTTGCCTTCCTTTGCCCTTTTGCCTTGCCTTGCCGTGCTTTGCCCTTTAGCCGTGCATTGATTTGCCCTCCTTTGCCCTTTTGCCATGTCTTGTCTTCCCTTCCTTTGCCTTTCCTTCCCTTCCCTTGCTTCGCCCTTTTGCCTTGCCTTACTTTGCTTTGTTCTTTTGCCTTGCTTTCCCCTTTTGCCTTGCCTTGCCTTGTTTTGCCCTCGTTCCTTCCCTTGCCTTGCTTTGCCCTTTTGCCTTGCCTTCCCTTACTTTGCTTTGCCCTTTTGCCTTGCTTTCCCCTTTTGCCTTGCCTTGCCTTGTTTTGCCCTCATTCCTTCCCTTGCCTTCCTTTGCCCTTTTGCCTTGCCTTGCCTTGTTTTGCCCTTTTGCCTTGCCTTCCCTTGCCTTGCTTTGAACTTTTCCCTTGTCTTGCCTCGCTTTGCCCGTTATCCTTGCCTCGCCTTCCTTTGCCCTTTAGCCTTGCCTCGCCTTTCTTCGCCCTTTAGCCTTGCCTTGCCTTTCTTCGCCCTTTAGCCTTGCCTTGCTTTGCTTTGTCCTTTTGCCTTGCCTTGCTTTGCTCTGTCCTTTTGCCTTGCCTTGCCTTGCTTTGCTTTTCCCTTTTGCCTTGCCTTGCCTTGCCTGGCTTTGTCCTTTTGCCTTGCATTGCTTTGCCCTTTTGCCTTGCCTTGCTTTATCCTTTTACCCTTCCTTGACTTGCCTTGCTTTGTCCTTTTGCATTGCCTCGTCTTGCTTTGCCCTTTTGCCCTGTCTTGACTTGCCTTGCTTTGCCCTTTTGTCTTGCCTTGCTTTGCCCTTTTGCATTGCCTTGCCTTGCTTTGCCCTTTTGCCTTGCTTTGCCTTGCCAGGCTTTGCCCTTTTGCCTTGCCTTGTCTTGCCTTGCTTTGCCTTGCCTTGCTTTTCCCTTTTGCCTTGCCTAGCCTTGCCTTGCTTTGCTCTTTTGCCTAGTCTTGCCTTGCTTTGCCCATTTGCCTTGCCTTGTCTTGCCTTGCTTTGCCCTTTTGCCTTGCATTTTCTTGCTTTCTCCTTCTGCCTTGCCTTGCCTTGCTTTGCCCTTTAGCCTTCCCTTGACTTGCCCTTTAGCCTTGCCTTGACTTGCCTTGCTTTGCCCTTTAGCCTTGCCTCGCCTTTCTTCGCCCTTTAGCCTTGCCTTGCCTTACTTTGCCCTTTTGCCTTGCCTTGCCTTGCTTTGCCCTTTTGCCTTGCCTTGCTTTACCCTTTTGCCTTCCCTTACCTTGCTTTGCCCTTTTGCATTGCTTTGCCCTTTTGCCTTGCATTGTCTTGCTTTGCCCTTCTGCCCTAACTTGACTAGTCTTGCTTTGCCCTTCTGCCTTGCCTTGGCTTTATTTGCCCTTTTTTCTTGTATTGAACTTTTGCCTTGCCTTCCTTTGCCCTTTTACCTTGCCTTGCTTTGCCCTTTTGCCTTGCCTTGCTTTGCCCTTTTGCCTTCCCTTACCTTGCTTTGCCCTTTTGCATTGCTTTGCCCTTTTGCCTTACCTTGCTTTCCACTTTGCCTTGCCTTGCCTTGTCCTTTTTCCTTACCGTGCTTTCCATTGCCTTTACCTTGTTTTGCCCTTTTGCCTTCCCTTGCCTTCCTTTGCCATTTTGCCTTGCCTTACCTTGCGTAGCCCTTTTGACTTCCCTTGCCTTGCTTTGCCCTTTTGCCCTGCCTTGGCTTGCCTTGTCCTTTTGCCTTGTCTTGCTTTCCCCTTTTTCCTGCCATGCCTTTCTTTGTCCTTTTGCCCTGCCTTGCCTTGCTTTACCCTTTTGCCTTGCCTTCCCGTGCCTTGCCCTTTTGCCTTGCCTTGCCCTTTTGCGTTGCCTTGCCTTGCTTTGCCCGTTTACTTTGCCTTGCCTTACTTTGCCCTTATACTTTGCCTTGCCTTGCTTTGCCCTTTTGCCTTGCCTTGCCTCGCTGTGCCCTTTTGTCTTCCCTTGCGTTGCTTTACCCTTTTGCCTTGCCTTGACTTGCCTTGCTTTGCCCTTTTGCCTTGAATTGCATTGTTTTGCCATTTTGCCTTGCCTTGTCTTGCTTTGCTCTTTTGCCCTGCCTTGCCTTGCCTTGCTTTGCTTTCCCTTGCCTTGCCTTGCTTTGCCCTTTTGCCATGCCTTGTTTTGCCTTGTTTTGCCCTTTTGCCTTGCCTTCTCTGGCTTTGACCTTTGCCTTGCCTTGCTTTGCCCTTTTGCCTTGCCTTGCTTTAACCCTTTGCCCTGCCTCTACTTTCCTTGCTTTGCTATTTTGCCTTCCCTTGTCTTGCTTTGCCCTTTTGCCCTGCCTTGACTTGCCTTGCTTTGCCCTTTTGCCTTGCCTTGCCTTGCTTTCCCCTTTTTCCTTGCCTTGCTTTGCCCTTTTACCCTGCCTTGACTGGCCTTTCTTTGCCCTTTTGCCTTGCATTGTCTTGCTTTGCCCTTCTGCCCTAACTTGACTTGCCTTGCTTTGCCATTTTGCCTTGCCTTGCCCTTATTTGCCCTTTTGTCTTGCATTGCCTTGCCTTGCTGTGCCCTTTTTCCATGCCGTGCTTTCCCTTGCCTTTACCTTGTTTTGCCCTTTTGCCTTGCCTTTCTTTGCCCTTTTGCCTTGCCTTACCTTGTTTTGCCCTTTTGCCTTGCCTTGCCTTTCTTTGCCCTTTTGCCTTGCCTTGCCCTTTTGCCTTCCTTACCTTGCTTTGACCTGTTGCCTTGCCTTGGTTTACCCTTTTGCCTTGCCGTGCTTTCCCTTGCCTTTACCTGGTTTTGCCCTTTTGCCTTCCCTAGCCTTGCTTTGCCCTTTTGCCTTGCCTTACCTTGCTTTGCCCTTTTGCCTTCCCTTGCCATTTTGCCATTCCTTGCCTTCCTTTGCCATTTTGCGTTGCCTTACCATGCGTTGCCCTTTAGCCATGCCTTGCCTCACCTTGCCCTGCCTTGACTTGCCTTGCCCTTTTGCCTTGTCTTGCTTTGCCCTTTTGCCCTGCCTTGCCTTGCCTTGCCCTTTTGCCTTGCCTTCCCTTGCTTTGCCCTTTTGCCTTGCCTTGCTTTCCCCTTTTACCTTGCCTAGCCTTGCTTTGCCCTTTTGCCTTGAATTGCCTTGCCTTGCTTTGCCCTTTTGCCTTGCCTTAACTTGCTTTGCCCTTTTGCCTTGCCTTACCTTGCTTTGCCTTTTTCCCTTCCCTTGTTTTGCTCATTTGCCTTGCCTTCCCTTTCTTTGCCCTTTTGCCTTGCCTTGCATGCTTTGCCCTTTTACCTTCCTTGCCTTGCTTTGCCATATTGCCTTGCCTTGCTTTGCCCTTTTCCCTTGCCGTGCTTTTCCTTGCCTTTCCCTTGTTTTGCCCTTTTGCCTTCCCTAGCCTTGCTTTGCCCTTTTGTCTTGCATTGCGTTGCCTTGCTGTGCCCTTTTGCCTTTCCTTGCCTTGCCCATTTGCCTTGCCTTGCTTTGCCCTTTTGCCTTAACTTGCCCTTTTGCCTTGCCTTGCCCTTTTCCCTTGCCTCGCTTTGCCCTTTTGCCTTGCCTCGCTTTGCCCTTTTGCCTGCCTTGCCTTGCTTTGCCCTTTTGCCTTCCTTACCTTGCTTTGCCCTTTTGCCATGCCTTGACTTGCATTGCCCTTTTGCCTCTTCTCGCTTTGCCCTTTTTCCTTGCCTTGCCATTTTACCTTCCCTAGCCTTGCTTTGCCCTTTTGCCTTGCCTAGTCTTGCTTTGGCCTTTTGCCTAGCCTTGCCCTTTTGCCTTCCATTGCCTTGCCTTGCTTTGCCCTTTTGCCATGCCTTGACTTCCCTTGCTTTGCCCTTTTGCCTTGCCTTGCCTTGCCCTTTTGCCTTCCTTGCCTTGCCCTTTTGCCTTCCTTGCCATGCTTTGCCCTTTTTTCCCTGCCTTTACTTGCCTTGCTTTTCCCTTTTGCCTTGCCTTGCCTTGTTTTGCCCTTTTGCCTTGCCCTTTTGCCCTGCCTTGACTTGCCTTGCTTTGCCCCTTTGCCTTGCATTCTCTTGCTTTGCCCTTGTGCCCTAACTTGACTTGCATTGCTTTGCCCTTTTGCCTTGCCTTGCCTTTCTTTGCCCTCTTCTCTTGCTTTGCCTTGTCTTGCTGTGCCCTTTTGCCTTTCCTTGCTTTGGCCATTTGCCTTGCTTTGGCCTTTTGCCTTGCCTTACTTTGTCCTTTTGCCCTGCCTTCACTTTCCTTGCTTTTCCCTTTTGCCTTGCCTTGCTTTGCCCTTTTGCCTTGCCTTGCCCTTTTGCCCAGCCTTGACTTGCCTTGCTTTGCCCATTTGCCTTGCCTTGCCTATCTTTGCCCTTTTGTCTTGCATTGCCTTGCCTTGCTATGCCCTTCTGCCTTTCCTTGCCTTGCTTTGCCCTTTTGCCTTGCCTTGCCCATTTGCCTTGCCTCGCTTTGCCCTTTGGCCTTGCCTCGCTTTGCCCTTTGGCCTTGCTTTGCCCTTTGGCCTTGCCTTGCCTTCCTTTGCCCTTTTTCCTTGCCGTGCTTTCCCTTGCCTTTAACTTGTTTTGCCCTTTTGCCTTCCCTTGCCGTGACTTGCCTTGCTTTGCCCTTTTGCCTTGACTTGCATTGCTTTGCCCTTTTGCCTTCCCTTGCCTTGCCTGGCTTTGCCCTTTTGCATTGCCTTGCCTTGCTTTGCTTTGCCCTTTTGCATTGCCTTGCCTTGCCTTGCCTTCCTTTACCCTTTTTCCATGCCTTGCCTTCCCTTGCTTTTCCCTTTTGCCTTGCCTTGCCTTGCTTTGCTTTGGCCTTTTGCGTTGCCTTGCTTTTCTTTTTTGCCTTGCCGTGCCTTGCTCTGCCCTTTTGCATTGCCGTGTCTTGCTTTGCCCTTTTGCCTTGCCTTTTCTTGCCTTGCTTTGCCCTTTTTCCTTACCCTGTCTTGCCTTGCTTTGCCCTTTTGCCTTCCCTTGTCTTCCCTTTCTTTGCCCTTTTGCATTGCCTTGCCTTGCTTTTCACTTTTCCCTTGCATACCCTTGCTTTCCCTTTTGCCTTGCTTGCCTTTTCTTTACCCTTTTCCTTTGCCTTGTCTTGCCTTGCTTTGGTCTTTTGCCTTGCCGTGCCTTGCTTTGCCCTTTTGCCTTGCATTGTCTTGCTTTACCCTTTTGCCTTGCCTTGCCTTGCTTTGCCCTTTTGCCTTCCTTGCCTTGCTTTGCCCTTTTGCCTTCCTTGCCATGCTTTGCCCTTTTTTCCCTGCCTTTACTTGCCTTGCTTTTCACTTTTGCCTTGCCTTGCCTTGTTTTGCCCTTTTGCCTTGCCCTTTTGCCCTGCCTTGACTTGCCTTGCTTTGTACCTTTGCCTTGCGTTCTCTTGCTTTGCCCTTGTGCCCTAACTTGACTTGCATTGCTTTGCCCTTTTGCCTTGCCTTGCCTTTCTTTGCCGTCTTCTCTTGCTTTGCCTTGTCTTGCTGTGCCCTTTTGCCTTTCCTTGCTTTGGCCATTTGCCTTGCCTTGCTTTGGCCTTTTGCCTTGCCTTGCCCTTTTGCCCAGCCTTGACTTGCCTTGCTTTGCCCATTTGCCTTGCCTTGCCTATCTTTGCCCTTTTGTCTTGCATTGCCTTGCCTTGCTATGCCCTTCTGCCTTTCCTTGCCTTGCCTTGCCCATTTGCCTTGCCTTGCTTTGCCCTTTTGCCTTGTCTTGCCCTTTTGCCTTGCCTTGACTTGCTTTGCCCTTTTGCTTTGCCTCACTTTGCCCTTTTGCCTTGCCTCGCTTTGCCCTTTGGCCTTTGGCCTTGCTTTGCCCTTTGGCCTTGCCTTGCCTTCCTTTGCCCTTTTTCCTTGCCGTGCTTTCCCTTGCCTTTAACTTGTTTTGCCCTTTTGCCTTCCCTTGCCTTGCCTGGCTTTGCCCTTTTGCATTGCCTTGCCTTGCCACGCTTTGCCCTTTTGCATTGCCTTGCCTTGCCTTCCTTTATCCTTTTTCCATGCCTTGCCTTCCCTTGCTTTTCCCTTTTGCCTTGCCTAGCCTTGCCTTGCTTTGCTTTGGCCTTTTGCGTTGCCTTGCCTTGCTTTGGTCTTTTGCCTTGCCTTGCCTTGCTTTGCCCTTTTGCCTTGCATTGTCTTGCTTTACCCTTTAGCCTTGCCTTGCTTTGCCCTTTTGCATTGCCGTGCCTTGCTTTGCCCTTTTGCCTTCCCTTGTCTTCCCTTTCTTTGCCCTTTTGCATTGCCTTGCCTTGCTTTGCCCTTTTGCCTTGCATACCCTTGCTTTCCCTTGTGCCTTGCTTACCTTTCTTTGCCCTTTTGCCTTGCCTTGTCTTGCCTTGCTTTGCTCTTTTGCATTGCCTTGCCTTGCCTTGCTTTGCCCTTTAGCCTTGCCTTGCTTTGCCTTGCCCTTTTGCATTGCCTTGCCTTGCTTTGCCCTTTTGCCTTGCATTGTCTTGCTTTCTCCTTTTGCCTTGCCTTGCTTTGCCCTTTTGCCTTGCCTTGCTTTGCCCTTTGGCCTTGCCTTGCCTTGCTTTGCCCTTTTGCCTTGCATTGTCTTGCTTTACCCTTTAGCCTTGCCTTGCTTTGCCCTTTTGCATTGCCGTGCCTTGCTTTGCCCTTTTGCCTTCCCTTGTCTTCCCTTTCTTTGCCCTTTTGCATTGCCTTGCCTTGCTTTGCCCTTTTGCCTTGCATACCCTTGCTTTCCCTTGTGCCTTGCTTACCTTTCTTTGCCCTTTTGCCTTGCCTTGTCTTGCCTTGCTTTGCTCTTTTGCATTGCCTTGCCTTGCCTTGCTTTGCCCTTTAGCCTTGCCTTGCTTTGCCTTGCCCTTTTGCATTGCCTTGCCTTGCTTTGCCCTTTTGCCTTGCATTGTCTTGCTTTCTCCTTTTGCCTTGCCTTGCTTTGCCCTTTTGCCTTGCCTTGCTTTGCCCTTTGGCCTTGCCTTGCCCATTTGCCTTGCCTCGCTTTGCCCTTTGGCCTTGCCTCGCTTTGCCCTTTGGCCTTGCCTCGCTTTGCCCTTTGGCCTTGCCTTGACTTGCCTTGCTTTGCCCTTTTGCCTTGACTTGCATTGCTTTGCCCTTTTGCCTTTCCTTGCCTTGCCTGGCTTTGCCCTTTTGCATTGCCTTGCCTTGCCAGGCTTTGCCCTTTTGCATTGCCTTGCCTTGCTTTGCCCTTTAGCGATGCCTTGCCTTGCCTTCCTTTTCCCTTTTTCCATGCCTTGCCTTGCCTTGCGTTGCCTTGCCTTGCATTGCTTAGGGCATTTGCCTTGCCTTCCCTTGGTTTTCCCTTTTGCCTTGCCCTTTTGTCCTGCCTTAACTTGCCTTGCCCTTTTGCCTTGTCTTGCTTTGCCCTTTTTCCTGCCTTGCCTTGCTTTGCCCTTTTGCCTTCCTTGCCTTGCTTTGCCCTTTTGCCTTATTTGCCTTGCTTTGTCCTTTTGCCCTGCCTTTACTTGCCTTGCTTTTCCCTTTTGCCTTGTCTTGCCTTGCTTTAGCCCTTTTGCCTTGCCTTGCTTTGCTTTGCCCTTTTGCCTTCCATTGCCTTGCCTTTCTTTGTAATTTTGCCATGCCTTGCCTTGCCTTGTTTTGCCCTTTTGCCTTCCCTGGCCTTGCTTTGACCTTTTGCCTTGCCTTGCTTTGCCCTTTAGCCGTGCCTTGACTTGCCCTCCTTTGCCCTTTTGCCATGCCTTCCCTTGCTTTGCCTTGCCTTGCCTTCCCTTGCTTTTCCCTTTTGCCTTGCCTAGCCTTGCCTTGCTTTGCTCTTTAGCCTTGTCTTGCATTGCCTTCCCCTTTTGTCTTACCTTGCATTTGCTTTGCCATTTTGCCTTGCAGTGCCTTGCCTTGCTTTGCACTTTTGCCATGCCTTGAGTTGCTTTCCCTCTTGCCTCGCCTTGCCTTGCTTTGCCTTGCTTTGACCTTTTGCCTTGCCTTGAATTCCCTTGCTTTGCTATTTTGCCTTGCCTTGTCTTGCTTTGCCCTTTTGCCCTGCCTTGACATGCTGTGCCCTTTTGCCTTCCTTGCCTTGCTTTGCCTTTTTGGCGTGTCTTGACTTCCCTTGCTTTGCCCTTTTGCCTTGCCTTGCCTTGCTTTTCCCTTACATAACCTTGCTTTCCCTTTTGCCTTGCTTGCCTTTTCTTTACCCTTTTGCCTTGCCTTGTCTTGCTTTTCTCTTTTGCCTTGCCTTGCCTTACTTTGCCCTTTTGCCTTGCACTGTCTTGCTTTGCCCTTTTGCCTTGCCTTGCCTTGACCTTTTGCCCTGCCTTAACTTGCCTTGCTTTGCCCTTTTGACTTCCCTTGTCTTGCTTTGCCCTTTTGCCCTGCCTTCACTTGCCTTGCCCTTTTGCCTTGTCTTGCTTTGCCCTTTTTCCTGCCATGCCTTTCTTTTCCCTTTTGCCCTGCCTTGCCTTGCCTTGCTTTGCCCATTTGCCTTGCCTTCAATTGCTTTGCACTTTTGCCTTGCTTTGCCCTTTTGCCTTGCCTTTCCTTTTTTTAGCCTTATTCTTCCCTTGCCTTGCTTTGCCCTTCTGCATTTCATTCCCTTGTTTTGCCCTATTGCCTTCCCTTGCCTTGCTTTGCCCTTTGCCTTGTGTTGCCTGGCTTTGCCCTTTTCCCTTGCCTTGCCAGGCTTTGCCCTTTTGCCTTGCCTTGCCTTGCTTTGTCCTTTTCCCATGCCTTGACTTGCCTTGCATTGCCCTTTTGCCTTGTCTTGCTTTGCCCTTTTGCCTTGTCTTGCTTTGCCCTTTTGCCTGCCTTGCCTTTCTTTGCCCTTTTGCCCTGCCTTGCCTTGCCTTGCTTTGCCCTTTGGTCTTGCCTTGCCTTGCCTTGCCCTTTTGCCTTGTCTTCCCTTGCTTTGTCCTTTTGCCTTGCCTTCCCCTGCTTTGCCTTTTAGCCTTGCCTTGTCTTCGCTTGCTTTGTCCTTTTCTCTTTAGCCTTGCCTTGCTCTGCCCTTTAGCCTTGCCACGCCTTTCTTTGCCCTTTAGCCTTGCCTTACCTTGCTTTGCCCTTTTGCCTTGCCTTGCTTTGCCCTTTTTCCATGCCGTGCTTTCCCTTGCCTTTACCTTGTTTTGCCCTTTTGCCTTCCCTAGCCTTGCTTTGCCCTTTTCCCTTGCCTTACCTTGTTTTGCCCTTTTGCCTTGCCTTGCCTTTCTTTGCCCTTTTGCCTTGCCTTGCCCTTTTGCCTTCCTTACCTTGCTTTGACCTGTTGCCTTGCCTTGGTTTGCCCTTTTGCCTTGCCGTGCTTTCCCTGGCCTTTACCTGGTTTTGCCCTTTTGCCTTCCCTAGCCTTGCTTTGCCCTTTTGCCTTGCCTTACCTTGCTTTGCCCTTTTGCCTTCCCTTGCCATTTTGCCATTCCTTGCCTTCCTTTGCCATTTTGCGTTGCCTTACCATGCGTTGCCCTTTAGCCATGCCTTGCCTCACCTTGCCTTACCGTTTTGCCCTGCCTTGCCTTGCCCTTTTGCCTTGTCTTGCTTTGCCCTTTTGCCTGCCATGCCTTTCTTTGCCCTTTTGCCCTGCCTTGCCTTGCTTTGCCCTTTTGCCTTGCCTTCCCTTGCTTTGCCCTTTTGCCTTGCCTTGCTTTCCCCTTTTACCTTGCCTAGCCTTGCTTTGCCCTTTTCCCTTGCCTTGCTTTGCCCTTTTGCCTTGAATTGCCTTGCCTTGCTTTGCCCTTTTGCCTTGCCTTAACTTGCTTTGCCCTTTTGCCTTGCCTTACCTTGCTTTGCCTTTTTCCCTTCCCTTGTTTTGCTCATTTGCCTTGCCTTCCCTTTCTTTGCCCTTTTGCCTTGCCTTGCATGCTTTGCCCTTTTACCTTCCTTGCCTTGCTTTGCCATATTGCCTTGCCTTGCCTTGCTTTGCCCTTTTGCCTTACCTGGCTTTGCCCTTTTCCCTTGCCGTGCTTTTCCTTGCCTTTCCCTTGTTTTGCCCTTTTGCCTTCCCTAGCCTTGCTTTGCCCTTTTGCCTTGCCTTGCCCTTCTTTGCCCTTTTGTCTTGCATTGCGTTGCCTTGCTGTGCCCTTTTGCCTTTCCTTGCCTTGCCCATTTGCCTTGCCTTGCTTTGCCCTTTTGCCTTGCCTCGCTTTGCCCTTTTGCCTTGCCTCGCTTTGCCCTTTTGCCTGCCTTGCCTCGCTTTGCCCTTTTGCCTTCCTTACCTTGCTTTGCCCTTTTGCCATGCCTTGACTTGCATTGCCCTTTTGCCTCTTCTCGCTTTGCCCTTTTTCCTTGCCTTGCCATTTTACCTTCCCTAGCCTTGCTTTGCCCTTTTGCCTTGCCTAGTCTTGCTTTGGCCTTTTGCCTAGCCTTGCCCTTTTGCCTTCCATTGCCCTGCCTTGCTTTGTAATTTTGCCATGCCTTGCCTTGCCTTGCTTGGTCCTCTAGCCTCGCCTAGCCTTACTTTGCCTTGCTTTGCCCTTTTGCCATGCTTTGACTTCCCTTGCTTTGCCCTTTTGCCTTGCCTTGCCCTTTTGCCTTCCTTGCCTTGCTTTGCCCTTTTGCCTTCCTTGCCATGCTTTGCCCTTTTTTCCCTGCCTTTACTTGCCTTGCTTTTCCCTTTTGCCTTGCCTTGCCTTGTTTTGCCCTTTTGCCTTGCCCTTTTGCCCTGCCTTGACTTGCCTTGCTTTGCCCCTTTGCCTTGCATTCTCTTGCTTTGCCCTTATGCCCTAACTTGACTTGCATTGCTTTGCCCTTTTGCCTTGCCTTGCCTTTCTTTGCCCTCTTCTCTTGCTTTGCCTTGTCTTGCTGTGCCCTTTTGCCTTTCCTTGCTTTGGCCATTTGCCTTGCTTTGGCCTTTTGCCTTGCCTTACTTTGTCCTTTCGCCCTGCCTTCACTTGCCTTGCTTTTCCCTTTTGCCTTGCCTTGCCCTTTTGCCCAGCCTTGACTTGCCTTGCTTTGCCCTTTTGCCTTGCCTTGCCTATCTTTGCCCTTTTGTCTTGCATTGCATTGCCTTGCTATGCCCTTCTGCCTTTCCTTGCCTTGCTTTGCCCTTTTGCCTTGCCTTGCCCATTTGCCTTGCCTCGCTTTGCCCTTTGGCCTTGCTTTGCCCTTTGGCCTTGCCTTGCCTTCCTCTGCCCTTTTTCCTTGCCGTGCTTTCCCTTGCCTTTAACTTGTTTTGCCCTTTTGCCTTCCCTTGCCGTGACTTGCCTTGCTTTGCCCTTTTGCCTTGACTTGCATTGCTTTGCCCTTTTGCCTTCCCTTGCCTTGCCTGGCTTTGCCCTTTTGCATTGCCTTGCCTTGCCACGCTTTGCCCTTTTGCATTGCCTTGCCTTGCCTTCCTTTACCCTTTTTCCATGCCTTGCCTTCCCTTGCTTTTCCCTTTTGCCTTGCCTAGCCTTGCCTTGCTTTGCTTTGGCCTTTTGCGTTGCCTTGCCTTGCTTTTCTTTTTTGCCTTGCCGTGCCTTGCTCTGCCCTTTTGCATTGCCGTGTCTTGCTTTGCCCTTTTGCCTTGCCTTTTCTTGCCTTGCTTTGCCCTTTTTCCTTACCCTGTCTTGCCTTGCTTTGCCCTTTTGCCTTCCCTTGTCTTCCCTTTCTTTGCCCTTTTGCATTGCCTTGCCTTGCTTTTCACTTTTCCCTTGCATACCCTTGCTTTCCCTTTTGCCTTGCTTGCCTTTTCTTTACCCTTTTGCTTTGCCTTGTCTTGCCTTGCTTTGGTCTTTTGCCTTGCCTTGCCTTGCTTTGCCCTTTTGCCTTGCATTGTCTTGCTTTACCCTTTAGCCTTGCCTTGCCTTGCTTTGCCCTTTTGCCTTCCTTGCCTTGCTTTGCCCTTTTGCCTTCCTTGCCTTGCTTTGCCCTTTTTTCCCTGCCTTTACTTGCCTTGCTTTTCACTTTTGCCTTGCCTTGCCTTGTTTTGCCCTTTTGCCCTGCCTTGACTTGCCTTGCTTTGCCCCTTTGCCTTGCGTTCTCTTGCTTTGCCCTTGTGCCCTAACTTGACTTGCATTGCTTTGCCCTTTTGCCTTGCCTTGCCTTTCTTTGCCCTCTTCTCTTGCTTTGCCTTGTCTTGCTGTGCCCTTTTGCCTTTCCTTGCTTTGGCCATTTGCCTTGCCTTGCTTTGGCCTTTTGCCTTGCCTTGCCTTGGCCTTTTGCCTTGCCTTGCCCTTTTGCCCAGCCTTGACTTGCCTTGCTTTGCCCATTTGCCTTGCCTTGCCTATCTTTGCCCTTTTGTCTTGCATTGCCTTGCCTTGCTGTGCCCTTCTGCCTTTCCTTGCCTTGCCTTGCCCATTTGCCTTGACTTGCTTTGCCCTTTTGCTTTGCCTCGCTTTGCCCTTTGGCCTTGCCTCGCTTTGCCCTTTGGCCTTGCCTCGCTTTGCCCTTTGGCCTTGCCTCGCTTTGCCCTTTGGCCTTGCCTCGCTTTGCCCTTTGGCCTTGCCTCGCTTTGCCCTTTGGCCTTGCCTCGCTTTGCCCTTTGGCCTTGCCTTGCCTTCCTTTGCCCTTTTTCCTTGCCGTGCTTTCCCTTGCCTTTAACTTGTTTTGCCCTTTTGCCTTCCCTTGCCTTGACTTGCCTTGCTTTGCCCTTTTGCCTTGACTTGCATTGCTTTGCCATTTTGCCTTCCCTTGCCTTGCCTGGCTTTGCCCTTTTGCATTGCCTTGCCTTGCCTTCCTTTACCCTTTTTCCATGCCTTGCCTTGCCTTGCCTTCCCTTGCTTTTCCCTTTTGCCTTGCCTAGCCTTGCCTTGCTTTGCTTTGGCCTTTTGCGTTGCCTTGCCTTGCTTTGCTTTTTTGCCTTGCCTTGCCTGGCTTTGCCCTTTTGCATTGCCTTGCCTTGCCACGCTTTGCCCTTTTGCATTGCCTTGCCTTGCCTTGCCTTCCTTTACCCTTTTTCCATGCCTTGCCTTCCCTTGCTTTTCCCTTTTGCCTTGCCTAGCCTTGCCTTGCTTTGCTTTGGCCTTTTGCGTTGCCTTGCCTTGCTTTGCTTTTTTGCCTTGCCGTGCCTTGCTCTGCCCTTTTGCATTGCCGTGTCTTGCTTTGCCCTTTTGCCTTGCCTTTTCTTGCCTTGCTTTGCCCTTTTTCCTTGCCTTGTCTTGCCTTGCTTTGCCCTTTTGCCTTCCCTTGTCTTCCCTTTCTTTGCCCTTTTGCATTGCATTGCCTTGCTTTTCACTTTTCCCTTGCATACCCTTGCTTTCCCTTTTGCCTTGCTTGCCTTTTCTTTACCCTTTTGCTTTGCCTTGTCTTGCCTTGCTTTGGTCTTTTGCCTTGCCTTGCCTTGCTTTGCCATTTTGCCTTGCATTGTCTTGCTTTACCCTTTTGCCTTGCCTTGCCTTGCTTTGCCCTTTTGCCTTCCTGGCCTTGCTTTGCCCTTTTGCCTTCCTTGCCATGCTTTGCCCTTTTTTCCCTGCCTTTACTTGCCTTGCTTTTCCCTTTTGCCGTGCCTTGCCTTGTTTTGCCCTTTTGCCTTGCCCTTTTGCCCTGCCTTGACTTGCCTTGCTTTGCCCCTTTGCCTTGCGTTCTCTTGCTTTGCCCTTGTGCCCTAACTTGACTTGCATTGCTTTGCCCTTTTGCCTTGCCTTTCTTTGCCCTCTTCTCTTGCTTTGCCTTGTCTTGCTGTGCCCTTTTGCCTTTCCTTGCTTTGGCCATTTGCCTTGCCTTGCTTTGGCCATTTGCCTTGCCTTGCCCTTTTGCCCAGCCTTGACTTGCCTTGCTTTGCCCTTTGGCCTTGCCTTGCCTTCCTTTGCCCTTTTTCCTTGCCGTGCTTTCCCTTGCCTTTAACTTGTTTTGCCCTTTTGTCTTTCCTTGCCTTGATTTGCCTTGTTTTGCCCTTTTGCCTTGACTTGCATTGCTTTGCCCTTTTGCCTTCCCTTGCCTTGCCTGGCTTTGCCCTTTTGCATTGCCTTGCCACGCTTTGCCCTTTTGCATTGCCTTGCCTTGCCTTGCCTTCCTTTACCCTTTTTCCATGCCTTGCCTTGCCTTGCCTTCCCTTGCTTTTCCCTTTTGCCTTGCCTAGCCTTGCCTTGCTTTGCTTTGGCCTTTTGCGTTGCCTTGCCTTGCTTTTCTTTTTTGCCTTGCCGTGCCTTGCTCTGCCCTTTTGCATTGCCGTGTCTTGCTTTGCCCTTTTGCCTTGCCTTTTCTTGCCTTGCTTTGCCCTTTTTCCTTGCCTTGCTTTGCCTTGCTTTGCCAGGCAACAGGGCAAGTACTGCAGTGAGGCTCGTTCCCGTGTCTGCGAGTGTACAGACGGCTGTTTTATGTTCAAAGGCAAATGGTCTGCTTTTTTTTCTGTGCGTGCACACGCGATAACGTTGTCTCTTCTGAACACCGGTACCTCTGTGCGTGCAGAACGACGTGGTAAAAGACGTCTGCCTATGTTTTGGTCAACAATTGAGTGCGTGCGTTCAGACAGCGGCATCTACGCAGACGTCTCCTCAGACCCAGTTCTGAAAGTCCTGCACCCCCGGACTGAACGTATAAACAAGCAATTGCATCGGTGTGTGCAATCACATATTCAGACGGACGTCTTTAATCTCACAGAAGCACGAACGTATTTGCGTTCAAGCAAATATCCGAAACGATGTGTGAACAGATGAGCTGCTGGTATTTGCTCTGTTCGGCATGCTGCGTTGTGGCTCTCTTGACGATCGCAGGCTTATTGGCTTTCTTTGCACAACTAGGTATAGGGAGAGAAAGAGATAGCATGGGAAAGCTTGCCTTTTGCCTACTTCAGCACTGGAACCTAGTTGCTACGCCTTCCGTTTGTCCACATGCGCGCACACACGATTCCTCATCCTAAACCACGCAGAAACCTTGCCACAATCACCCAGCTGTGTGCACACATCGCCATGTGCACACACACGCAGCTAGAGAAAAGCACCTACCTTTTCACACCCTGATAAGTAAGCAAACGCCTGGCCACACACAGGCACACTTCCGCAAGCGCGCCCACTCCCGTCTATTGACAGAAAGAAAGACGTACGTGAAACGCACTGACATGCTTGAGGCTATACGCGTTTGTTGATGTATAGCGTACTGCACACACGCATACATAGCTGCAGAGAATACACTTTTGGAGTGTATCTGCAGATACGTGCCTGCTCCTGGACGACCCTGTGCGTGAAAGCATTTGCGCCTACAATCGTTTGTCTGTCCACATGCGTGTGCCTTGCAGCAGGCTCCATTCATGCTTAAAAGCTGGAGGGAGTGCACAGCTGTGCTGTTTCTTGTCAAGGCTCCGCATGTTGCACAGTCCTGCATTTCTCATGCGGACAGATGCAAGGGAGCTCTGCCAGGAAAGGAACAAAGACAGTCACAGGCAGCACTGAATGCTGCTCCGTGGTCCCTTTCTCCTGTGGCAAATGCTTCACAGTCGCCCGAGGAAAGACGCACAGCAATCAATCCACAAGAGAAACGAAACAGATCGTGCCATAAGGCAAAAGAACAGCACGGCATCTCTTCCAAGCTTATCCCTGATCTATAGCTGAGGGAAAGCATTTGTGTGCTTGTGCAAGAGCGTGTGTCTTTCCTGTAAGTGCTGGAGAGTTTTGCTCAGGTCTAGTTTACTCAAGCTTGACAATCAAGGTCTAGGATACCTGCAGACCGGTCCCTGTTTGTGTGGAGACAGTGTGCCTGAAAGTCTGTGTTCTTTAGCGCCTGCTGTATCTATCCATCGCTCCATACACGTGTGAGTCCATGTCTTTCCCTCCAAAATCACGTGGGTGGATTTCATGGCACACGAAAGAAGACGGGAATACGGGGGCGGGGGGAAGCCGGGGCGGGGAGAAAGATGAGTTGGGGGGGGGAAGAAAAAAAAGCAGCATTCTGGTTTTGGCAAAGCCAAGGGCTCCCATTTGTGGAGGCTGGAGATCTGGAGTCAGGTGCTGCAGGCACGTGTCCATGGTAGGGAGTCTGCAGCAAGGCTGCCCACAGCTGAAAGGCTCCCCGGCTGGACCACTCACCTGCATGGAGAGATGCTCCAGGGGAGCGGGGTTTTCCTGGCAGCTGAGGGTTCGCCAACACATTGCTGGGCAACGAGCCAGAACGGGGTTGCACTCTACACATTAGGGTTTCGGTTTTGCTAGAACACAAAAATACAGGACTTTTTCTAGGAGGTTTTAATAAGTTAGAGTGTCCACCTTATTTCCTTCTTGCCCCAGCAAGACACAGCACAGTCTGAGCTCCCACACAGCCAGTGGTTTGGGCTATTTCCAGAACCCTGAGTCACACTGGAGGCTCTGGCCCTGCCACCAGCAGCATGGGGAGCTCTATACACTCACTGATGACATCGTGGCCATGCCATGAGAGCCAGCAACACCTCCCAGACTCCTCTTTACAAATCACAGGCATCTCAAGGCATTTCTAGAGAGCAAAAGGGCCTGTGCAGCTTCTGCCATGTTTTAACAAACCCATCATGAAACTGTGCCTCTGCTTTTGTGCCACTCCACATTGGAAACCTAAAAACACACAGGGCATTACACTGCAGACAGCACACAGACCCAAAGAGGCACCTGTAGAAATGCTGGTACTGTGCTGCCTCATGAACCCAAATGGAGCTGAACTGCAAGTCAAGAGCATCAGTCAGCTGGGGGGGTTTTACAGACTTCAGGTTTGTTTCCCCCCTGGCCTGCACTACATGTTTAAGGTCCTCAAGCCAGACACCAGAGCAGTGCTACCTAACATGGTGGGAAGCAAAATCAGTCAAGCAGCCCAGCAGTGCTCAAGGCAGCCAGTCTTTTACTTTTCAACCACAGAGCATCACCCCCACATTGGGCTCTGCAGCAGGGCTGGGATGCCCATGGCTGCCAACCCAATAAACACATCTCTTGCCAGACAGCAAGGTGTATTGCTCCACCAGATCTGCAGAGTTCACCACCCAGCGCAGCCTTCCAGCTTCAGGTGGTTCCCTCTTTTATTTTAAGCCCAGAAGCCACTATCGTCAGGGTTTTGCGAGTTATAGACCACCAACAAACAGGAGCCCTGCCTACATTGGCGTCAAGAGATGCTGTTGAGCTGAGGCAGCTATTTTGGGGGTTAAACAGCAGGACACTCACAATTCCTAAAGCTGCCTGACCTCTAGGAAGTAGTAGTAGTGCTCAACAACATCAGCAATTATTTATGCATCTATCAACAGCAAACACTCCTGTGCGAGCTAATGTTATCTCCACCTCACAGATGTTTCACCTGGTCCCTCACCCTAGGTCTCAGGAAAAGCCCTATTCCAAGGATCCCTACACACCTGGAAGAGTTTTTATTTCTGACCTGAAAGATGGGATAAGAGAGATGTACTCCAGATTTTACAGCCTGCTGGGTGAGACAAGGAGGGTGACAATACCCCAAGGAAATCAGCCTCAGAACAGGGAGAGAGCTGCTCCCATCCCAGCTCTAGCACAAACCTGTCCCACCCACAAGCACCCAGCAGTGCTGCCTGTTGCCATCTCCAAAGCAGCTTTATTTAGAATAAAAACAACTGTTACAGGGTCTCTGGGGAAATGTCACTGTGTAACTATCCCCCACCCTGGGACCGCAGAGCCAGGCTCTCCATTTGCCCCACTGTTGCAGGGATGCACAGATGCCCAGTTCCTGCTGTTGCTTGCACCCAGGGGACAGGCAGCAGCAGGAAAAACGAGGGAGATCAGCCTTCATTTTAAAGGTCAGCCCAAAAGTCAGGAGAGATACAGGGTTCACTGACTTGTTAAGCAAACAGGATGAAGCTAAGCTCATCTCACATCACCTGTGGGCAGCCAATACCCAGATGGAAGGGAAAGTGGAGAGGCCAGCAGCTGCTCTCTGACCCCACAGCTATTTAGGTTTGAACAAATGACCCTCCAAGGCTGTGAACTGCTTAAACAAATGCAAAGTTCAGACAACTGTAAATTTGTTTCACTGGCCAAAAACAATAACAAAACATCAGTGTCTTCCAAAAAACAAGTCTGTGCAGCTCACTTGCGAGAAAGGTGCAAAGAAGCCAGAATCTGCTGAGCAGTGGAGATGTCTTGCCCAGACAAGACTGGGGGTGCGTGGCTATTTTGCTATTATTGCTCCCAAGAAAAGATGCAAGGTCACCATAGTCCTGCACACATTTGTAGGGAGAGGAACAGCAGAGGTCCCCTGGGCACAGTGGCTGAGGCAATATTTGATCACAGACTCCCCAAGTAGGCTCAGGGGCAGCTTGTGACATCACGCACTCAGTCAGGAGGTGACTCACCACAGCATGGGGGCTATTTAAGTCACTTGCCCTCAAATCAGTAGCAACTTCCCACACAATGATCCCAAACAGCTTCTAGGAAATGGAATAACTTGGCCAGCATCTCCCATCAAAACAACTCTATGTGCCCTTGTCCCTCAGTGAGCAAGGGAGGCACATGAGAATTGACTACCACAGTAGTGAGCTTTGCCTTTGCAATGTTTGAATAAAAGGCAGGCTACTACTCCCTTTTCTCTCCTTGAAGGCTGGGCAAGAGGGTGGGTTTTCACTCTTTGCAATACCAGAAGCATCTGGTCATTGTTGCTATTCCAAAAGTAGCTTAAAAACATCACTCAAAAACAGTCTCAGAGCTGTATGCAAGCCTAGTGAATGAAAATCTCAATAGCAGAGAGGACACAGCCATCAAAACCAACATAACTTCTTGTCTCCAAAGGCTCAAACTGGTAAGAGGATCTGCTGAGCTGAATACTGCAGGAATATCCTGTGATTTACACAAGTGTTGTGTAATTCATGGCATGAAAATGCAGCCACGCTTTCCTCAATCTGTCCAGAGATGAGCAACAAGGAGCAGAGACAAAAGCACTGATGCAGATGACTTTCACCCCCAAATCCCATCTGGGACCCCTCAATCACCCTTTGCCATTCAAACCACTGTGATGGAAGCTGTTCTTTTACTGGTTTACTGCAGGGTGAAAGAAAAAAAGAAAGAAGTCTCCAGGAAACAGAAAGCCACTGTGAGTTTGCACAGTCACATGAACCAACTGGGACAGGTCACCAGAGCAGATGAACCGCTGGCTTCCCAGGTTCAGCCACACAGAAATATGCATCCAAGTATGCAGCTTCTCACACGCCTCTCGCTCAGGAGCGCTGCCAAACCCTCTTCAAACACTCCTCCAGCCACAATGCGTTCCTACCAGGGGTTTGACTCCTGAAGAAACCTCCCATCCATCCCCAAAGGTTGTTTTCTGAACAATTATTTTCAGTCCCTCCTGCAGGCAGAAGATTGTTACGCTTTACACCTGTCTGAAAAAGATTCCCAGCAAGCCACAAAGTATCTCACCACACCTTCCCAGACAAACCCTTTTTCTCCCCATGGGCCAGGCATGGAGCTGCACGCCAACTGCCTCACAGCAGGAAGATTTAAAACCTCAGACCTTGCTGCTTCATTTTACCACCAAGCCCCATAACTTGCTTGTGTTTTGGTTTCCTTTACAGGGATAACAACCCTCAAGTACATTTAGGAGGTAAAACAAGCTGCATGAGGAGCTTTAACACAACAGCATAAATCCCAAATTTTTCATAAAGAAGCATTTAAAGCGGGAACATAAGCATCTAAAATGTTAGAGTTTAGTCTATAGGGAATAAACATGAAAAACAACATTTTTGGTTTAAAATTTCCCTTTACCCCCACTTGCTGCAGCATGACTTACCTGCCATCCCCATTCTCAGATGCTGAAATACCTCTTCTGATGTCCCCAGTACAACAGCACTCTGAATAGACTGAAAACTTACCCACCACAACAAAACAACCTCCAACTCTACACCCAACCTGGGAGAGGGCCTTCAGGTCCCTATATAACCTGACCTCACAACTGGCAGCTGTTGGGGATTAAGTCCCAGAAAGTGAGGGTCAGCAGTAATTCACAATTACCACCTCAGAAGGGTGCTGGGACGGAATGTCGAGCCAGAAAGCAGCAGGGGAGCACCATGGCCCCAGCGGAATGGGATCAGGGGCAGGACCAGGGCAGCCAGAGGTGCATATCCAGAGCAACCTTATCCCCTCTGGGGTGACCTTATCCCCCAGGGGTTCATGCCCTCTGGGTCTAAGGAGTGCTGGCAGAGGGGGAGTCAGACAATTCAGGGAGGAAATGAGAAGAAGTGAAGGTTCAGCAGATGTGTTATCCCTTACGTCACACAATAAGCATTAAAAACATGCCAGCCACAGAAACTGCAAAGACAGACTAACTGGTGGCAGAAGTGAAGAACGGATGTGTGAACTAACAACTCGCTTCTGTAGATACACAATAGAGTGTAAAGCAATTTGATCAGAAACAAAATATTTATACAATATTTGGTGTAAATTCTGTAAATACACAAAATATATGATTTTATAAAATAATAAATTTTGAAGTGTCAGTACCAGCTATTCCAAACCAGAATTTTACATGTCCAGTAAATATTTAGAAATATTACTGAATTGGTTTTACTTTTTAAATGTCTTTATCAGCGAGTCAAGAATAGGAATCATAAGGGAGGTTCTTACAAAATTTCACTCACATCAAAACCAGCCAGTAGGTTTTAAGACATTAATCCGAAGTAGATGTAAATACAAACTGGCAAGGCAGAATAAGCTAAAGCTTGTGTCTAAATTAACTTTAAAGTATGCTACAGGTATCGATACAACAGGCAACACCAAAAAACTGCAAGAAGAGGATGACTTTGCTTTCTTTATTGAGCAACTCAACATGCTGCAGACCAGAACCTATAGGAAACACAAGATCAACAACACCTGAGAGCCTGCAGCTCCTGCAGCAACTCAGAAACTGTTGAGAGGATCAAGAAACACAACTTGATTCTCAAATGCCAAAAATGTTTACAAGAACCAAAAGAAATTGTTAAGTGCTTGCTGCAACCAAAAGATACTGAACTGACTGAAGACAATCCTGAAAGCATAGATGTGCCTGCCAGGATACAGTGCATAGCAGAAAGAATTAGGTGTAACTATATGTTCTGTTCTCTCTGAGTTCAAGATTTCATTATCCCAAGTTCACAGCTGCCTTCAACAGACTAAAAGCCTTTTGACCTTTTTATGATCAAAAGAAAAAGGAAAAAAGACTGACAACGCATCAAAGCTTTGGCAGAGTCTAGGTCCCACTACAATGAGAACATGCATTAGCAAAGCTTACCCCTTTATATGGTTATAATCAGGGGGTGAAAAGAGAAGATTTCAATGGATTCTAAAAACTACCACCCCAGGCCCCAAAGCATGCCAGAAAATTCTGGAGAGGTACAATATACTGTCTTTCCAATAGCCAGAACTGCAGTATTATGGGCAGTTCATTCAGTGAAATGACCTCATAGGTAATTTCCTCCTGCTCCCAAAAGCTAAAAACAACAGTTCATTCTGTGTTATTTAAAAAGACCAAAAAGCCCACAGTGGTGTTTGCTTCTTTTATTATGAAAGATACAAAACCACAGAGTGTAGTGAAGCTATCTTTAGAATCATGAACTTTTTTGAAGCAACCTCCTATTTACATACACAAAATTCCTCAAGTGGAACAATATCAAATGTGAGACACATTATCAGAATATACCATAGATACAAGTTCAGAGATTTAATACCTCTGTTACTCTATACATGATTGTTACACGAGAAGTCAATTCCTACTTGTCTTACACAAGCATTTTGAATTAAGCTTATGAAACTACTCAAACAAAAATAAAGCAGAATCTGGTATCTGACTTTATAGATATAGTACAAAATAACAGAGCCAGGTTTTCAGCCAGGGCTAGTCTTCTCTCATGTCAAACTATTAGTGATTTTTATTGACTTCAAACCAGAAATAGCTCAGGAGTCAAAAATGCACTGATTTTTCAGATCACTGATCAGTTATTAGGAAAAGCAAATATTTTTATTTATTTTTAAAAAACTCTTCCCTCAAACAGGAAAGCCAAAAAAATCACTGAGCTTGCGAGGACACATCGCTTTGTATTGTTTTTAAGTGGAAATGACTACTGCTTAGTAAAACAAGGCACTTCTTCCTTTACATCAGCCCACTTCCCTAGTTTTTAGTTCAGCATCATTTTACACAGAGAAGTGACTTCAGCTATGCCATTTGTGACAGCAAAAGGGATATTGTTAAGAACTGTTTCTCTCCAAGCATGGATGGCCTCAACAATACCTTCTGGATTGCTCGAAGCCATGTCAAACAGTGAATATATGGCTGCCAGCTGCACACCCCAGGGAACACCTGCAAAAAGTTAAGACAAATCAGCTTACAGAAACTTGGATATGCAGTAAAGTTTTAGAGAAAACTGAATCTAAAGAAACCATTCAAGAGTCGGAATTAAAACACATCACAGTTGGGATGCCTAAAACGGTAAAGTAGCAAGATGATAACCTGCATATGAATTCCATAACATTTCATTTTATACTGTTAGAGCACTTTCCAGTTTTCTGAATTCAGTAGGTTTTGCATATTCAAAGGATATACAAGATTTAAGCATCTAGTGATTTTAATCTAGTTAAGGGTGATCCGACATGTATAAAAAGTCAGGTTTACATAGTCTGAAACAGATACAAACATGTGGGTCCCTTCCAACTCAGGACAAGGATCATCAAGTCCAACTCCTGTCCCTGCACGGGACAACCCCACAGTTCACACCATGTGTCTGAGAGCATTATCCAGTCTCTTCTTGAACACTGTCAGGCTTGGGGCCGTGACACCTCCCTGGGGAGCTTGTTCCAGTGCTCCATCAGAACCTTTTCCTAATGTCCAACCTAAACCTCCCCCTGGCACATCTTCCTGCCATTCCCTCAGGTTATGTCACTGGTTGCCCGAGAGAAGAGATCAGTACCTGCTCCTCCGCCTCCCCCTGTGAGGATGCTGTAGCTGCCATGAGGTCTCCCCTCCATCTCCTCCAGGCTGAACAAACCAAGTGACTTTAGCTGCTCCTCATACAGCTTCCTCTCCAAACCTTCACCAACTTCATAGCCCTCTCTGGACACTCTCCAGTAGCTTTATATTTTTTTGATCCTGTGGTGCCCAGAGCACAGTGCTCCAGGTGAGGCTGCACCAGGGCAGTGCAGTGTTTTGGCAAATGTGTCTCCATTCGTGTGTGCTTTGTTCACATTGGCAAAACTTCGTATTGTGCACATTACGCTAAATTCCTCTAAATATACATTACCTTCCTCTTCTGCATGCTGTACAAACACTCCAATTACAGAACTAATATTCTTCACTGCAGCAAGATATCCTTCCTTCAAACCTATTTGGCCCAATCGACCTGAAAGAAAAAAGGTTACTATGGATCTGACATTTAGACAGTCAACTTCCTAATTTTTAGACTTACTGATTGTCTGCCGAATTATCAACAGAAAATGCAAATTTCAATTACAAAAATTAGTCATTCTTGTTACTATGTTTCTTGAGAACAACAGTTGTCCTATTCCTTTTGTGACTAAGACCCCAAGGCATTTTTCTTCAGATTGATACAATCTCCTGCAGGTTTACAATTTGTAAGTGTAAAACTCTCAAAGAATGCAATTTTTTTTAACAAACAATATTATATAGCCTACATACTGAAAATATCTTATTGAAACCCAAAGTTTATCTGTTTACCTTGAATGCCATCTAGATCCCAAATAAATAAACCTAACTTAAAATTGCAAGAGCTATCATGTTGCATATAAAACCACATTTTACACACTTTGCTATAAAGCATATGTAGCTGTAGATTATTTCATTTTAAATGCGTAAAACATGTTGATATTTGTTATCACGAAATCAGAGTAATATCTCTCAAAACTTAAGTACATGCTTTCCACAGGCTGACAAACAGAAAAAATATCTGCATAGATTTGTAAAAGTTTGGCTTTTAAGGTGAAAATTTTTGGAGAAAGTGAAAAAAAAAATCAAGATCCAAAAAAACGCAAAAATACTTCAATTCACTTTCCAGGTAGGCTGAAACTTTCAAAGGACATACTTACACAAAGCAGAAGCTGAGCCAGGAAATTAGATTACTTACCAATTAACCTTAGTGTCAATGCTATAACACTATCAGGAATGGAGAGAGCAGTTTCATATCCCTTTCTCTTCTTTGCCCATTTATCCATAGAAGGCCAAAGCACTTTGCTGTGAAAGACAAATGAATTTGAAAACCTGATACTGCATGAAGAGGTGGTACAATATTTATATAATAATGAATGCAAATGGTTCTTCTGTTTACCATGTATTCCATGGCTCCACTTGCATCTTTAGTTCACCTTCTAGAGAAACTCATAATATTCCAAGCATCCCCAAATCTGAGTAATGTAAAGATGGTTTTAAACCCAAGCAATCAAAACTAGCTTTCTGGAGAAATCATTCCTGTTCCGAATAGTATTCCTGATCATCCTCCATTCATTTCCCTGTAACATTCTACATCTCTACCTAAAGTCAAGGACTTTACTGAATTCATAAATGTATATGAAATTGCATTACTTTCAAATGTCATGTTGATATGTTATACAAGCTTCTTATGTGGCTGAAAATTCACAGTTTGCGTGTTACAAGTAGGATCTGATGCTTCTTTTTAAACCTGAAGGAACCTGAGATAAGACTTTTTTCATCCTTAAAATTATGCTTATAGACCTAGTTACCTATTATCATCACAACTCCACATAGACAATCAACTCTATATGGCTTTAGTTAAAATGACATACCATTGACTGAAGATTATTTGTATTCATTTTAGAAGTATTTCACTGAAAATAACTTCTTTAGTATTTGAAAGCATGTAACTTGTATAAAAGACTTGATTATGATTGTAAGCTACTTGTGTTTACTTTATACTCAATGATTACCTTATATCATAGTTAAACAAATGCCATATTTTTTGAAATTCTATTAGGTTATACGACCTCTACATGAAAATAAGGACTACCAGATCAGTATAGGTATCAAAATGAAATCTTTCAAACCAAGTTAGGTATGGTAGCAGTCTATGCATTTAATCTAAGTATTATAATGATTTTCGAATTAAAATCAGACTGAAATCAGGATAGTACACAAATAAGTATGGTTACATTTCACTTTCAGCACATCAAAAGTTCCACCCTCATCTTCTAGTGATAAGGGGGAGGGGAATCCCAACAATTAAGTTCAGAGGAAGACAATAATTTTGCTTCATTGACAAACAATCCATCTCAAGATCTTTCACAATTTTCCCTATTTTTAAAGCAATTGTTTATTAGAACGGTTCCATAAAATTCTACATTGACTCATCAACTGCTCATTTTATCTTAAAATAAGGCACACACACACTAGTCCAGGTCTCAGGTTAAAATACCCCCATTTCTAAGTATCTATGCAATGTTTTATTATGTTAGAAGCTAAGTCAAAATGTCTCAAATTTGGGGGGGAAAAAAAAAAAAAACAACAAACATGAAAACAATCCACAAAAAAAACACACACAGAAAATTGCCACAATACCTTATAACATTGTCATGTGTCCAATCCCATTTCAGATGACAGCAGAGTAGATCAATAGCAAATATGTACTGCCAAGCATTGTCACTCAGATCTTCTCCATATTGCTCACTCAGTTGAAATTCTACTTTTGGACATGACTGCATTTCTGAAAGCAGGTTTGAGACCATAACACCAGCATCTAAAGAGGAACTCTGGAATTTTATAAGGTGGTTATCTTAATGCATGAAAAGTTACCAACTCAGAACCAAACTCTTTACATATGTTTGATTCTGATTGTTCACAGCATCTTGCACCATAAATTCAACTTTCAGTTTGACTTAACACAAAAAAAAAAGGACATAAACTAAAATCTTCAAGTAGTCAGTATTTTTCTTGATGCTTTTATGAAAAGGAGAGTTTGGGGGAAAAAAAAAAAACCTCAACAAAACCCAGAAACCCTACACCCACTCTCCTCTCTCCTACAATCTGGGGATTTTTGTTTCTCTTAATGAAGCTTTAAGGTCAGAAGAGTGTTTTCCAATGCAAGAAGATTAGACTAATCCTGCTCACTTTCTAAGTTGTTTTGTTTTTAATTATTTGCTGTTTCTAAGATTGTTAGAGTTTATTGTTCATCATGGGCTGATTTCCAAGCAAGTACTTTCCATAGTCGAGGTAGTAATAACTGAAAACATGTCATCTGAAGTAATTCTGCTAATGAAATAGCTAAGGCAAGCAAGGAAATTTAAAAGCAAACATTCTTTATATATCTGATTTATTAAGAAAAATGTCTAAGCTTATCACACAAATACAGTGGATGCTAAGCATTTCTTCTCAGTACAAAAGCTCATAAAACTGGCAAGTTCCGCAATGGTGCAAGCCACTAAAATTGCGTACTTTGACCAAGAACTAAATACCCATTCCACATGAGCTTTACTTTCATAAGTAGAATAATCTTCTAATAAAATTATATGTATAACAGACTGTCGACCACAATCCACTTGAAATATGCCCTTGTACTTCCACCTTAGTAAAAAACATCTTACAGATAGGCTGATGTCTTCTGCTATGTCCAGTATAGAAATTCCTGAGCTCTTTCTCTCCAGCTGCAGCAGCTCTCATATTGCACAGAGATCCATAAAGTAAGTAGGTAGTGTGAGTGCACAGAATTAATTTTTCCAAGAACATTTACTGAGATATATTTATGTGCATCTCTGTTGGCATGAGATTGAAATCTGTCACCCGATAGAATGGAGAATACAAATTATTTGCTAAACAGGGGTTGCAGCACAGCATAACTCTGAATACCGGAGCTTAATGCCACACCACTACTATGATTTAATAAAAAAGAAATATACACAAATCCATGCCCTCTTAACGCACTCCACTGTAAACCTGCACTAAACCAGGAGATTTATAAGAGCTGTAATTCCAGTGGTACCACATTAAATCAAGGGCTGGTTTTAGACCTCAAAAAAACCTCCAAATCATCAGTGGGTACAACAGCTAAAGGCTATGCTGACAGCAGTAAGCCTAGCTGCAGTCTCCAAGGCAGTTGTGGAGCAGCATGTTAGGCCAGGGAACAGGTGAGCTATGAATCAAGATGATTTTGTTCACTTGATATTTACAGAACTATAGCATTTCCATCAAGCAAGCCTGGGAGTGTCAAACCCATTTTCACCAGGGGCCACATCAGCCCAGCAGTTGTCTTCAAAGTGAGGCTGATGTGGCCCCTGGTGAAAATGAGTTTGACAACCCTGATACAAGGTTTTCAAAATAACTGGGGACCTAGCCCTTAAGCAAATACACAAACCTGTGATAAATGAGTACTTACAGTCTCCCCCACATGAATAAAAAGAGACAGGCTCATCTTAAAATTAACTGTGATAAACCATTACCTAGTACACAGAGAACTATGAAAGACAGACAAACCCCCCAACAAAACACAACATCTCAAAGAACATCAAAGTCACAGTTCCACAGAAGGGAAGCCTAAGAACATTCCAGTCAAAGTTTAAAAACAATGTTCATTTTTAATATTTAATAGAGGGATTAGCATTTAAAGAGGAAAACAAAAAAAGTGTTGTGTTCTAGTATGGTCTAGACAACCACAGGAAAAAAGGCCTGAAGCAGCACTAGTTGTGCAATTGCACAAAGTCCATGGGAGATTCACAGGGTATGTTCACACCCTTCATCAGAAGTAAGCTGCGTGATTCAATTCAGCCAGCAAAATGACCAATAATTACAGAAACTGATACTGACAAGGAAAGCATTTGTTACCTGTTCCCAGTTGAGACAAGCACTCAAACAGGCCAACATCTCATTGTTCGCACTCCGTCTGACAACTAATTGCATAGCTTTGTTAATTGCACCTTGGAAGACAAATATGTCAGACCATACATTTGTGATAAACAAAACCAATTTTTCTGAGTCCGGAAAGTCTAAGGAAGAGAGAACAAATAAGTTTTTAGCATTTAAAAACAAACAAAAAACCATACTCAGGCATTAAAAGCTAGTACACTCTTCAGCAAGATAACTCAGGAAGAAGGCATAAAAGTCATGTAACAACTGCAGGCCAGAGAAGTGCAGTCATACTAGGGTATTTTTTTTCTTATTTAATCTCAGGACTGAGATACTCAAGCCAAAAAAACATCCCCTCCCTAAGCCACTTCATTGTAATTTCACTCATTTAAGGAAAAAAAAAAAAAAAAAAGCTTCACTGGACTTTGCTGTGTACCAATAGTGGAGAAGGACCTTTCCTTTCACATTTTGAGGTTAGTCTCCTTTCATTCTACTTACTGCACTTTAGTTCACTAAAGAGTGTGGGTTTGGAGCACTGAAACCAGATTCTTTTAGGATGAAATTAAACTGGAAGATGCACTCCAGAAGCCTGCCTAATACACTCCAATCACAAATGAGCACTCTGATCATTGGATCAAACTAGAGCTAGTTCAAATAAAAAAATAATCCTGACGTGTAATAATGTGAAAATCAGGTCTTCAGTACCAATTCACAGTATTTGCTAACAACTTGCTCGCATACACCTATGAAATCTACATGATAAAAAAAAGAAAAAAAAAAAAAACCTTTGCAAAGAAGTTTCCTACAATTCAAATACAAAATCTGATATTGCTCAGCAATTTTCCCAGGCTCCATCAGGGAAATTACACAAGTTGTGAGTGTATGTTAATGATTCATGTCAAAATTTGTTAATTCCATAGACACAATAAAGTGTGCTACTGATACAACTGAAAAACCTCAGAGCAAGTATCTGACAACCATATATCCAGAACTATATGAGCAAGACAGGACAGAGTTCCAGGCCATCAAAAAGAAGCTAACAGATCCTTCCGAACATCAAAACAGAGATATTCAAGGCAAAATATTAAGATAAAACATGGGTGTGTAGACTGTAAGTAATAAAAAGTACACTGGACTAAGCTAAAAGTAGGTATTACTTTCATGCATGAAATATTAATACAGTACTGCAATACTGAAACACTTGTCACTATAAAAAGCAAAAAAACCCAAAGATAACTGCTAAGATAAATGTGTCTTCTCTCTTCACTTCAGCATAACTTCTACATTTCTAGAAAGATCTTAAGAACTAGAGAGCATATGAAAATATATCAAATCAAGAAGCTTTAATGGATTCACTGAGCATAAAAACTCATGGAGTTCCATCCAGTGTCTTGGATGGACCTTCTCCACTCTGAAGCCCCTCATAATAGAAGAATGAATTTTTTTTTTTTTTTGTCAGAATGAGGACAGTTGCTAAACTAGAATTGTCTACATGTTGCAACTTGAATTGCCTACCCATGAATTTGAAACACTTAAAAGAGATGATGCAAGGCTAATGAACTGGTACTGACTGTTGATAGTCAATTTGGCAATTGTGTAGTTGGCACACAGCTCACACTTGTGTTGCCATAATTCTGATGGGAATTAATATGTGAAGCTACATGAAAGAGAAAACCCTAAAATAAAAGCATTGTAATAAAATCAAAATAAATTAATTAAAACAAAACCAAAACACACAGCCCTTAAGACATGTTTACAGTCAAAAGATAACAATAAAACCATGGAACAACCACAACAGGAATTTCTGCAATTCAAAGTATAGAGTAGAAAATCATTCAACAAAAATCTGGATTTAGTTACTGAAGTTACCTTATCCAGAAAGAAGAAAGGAAAAAAAGGGGAATGTACCTAGGTACTGCAAAACTAAATGGTTAATTGTTAATTTAGACTAAGGAAAGATCTATGACAAGTAATAGTTTCTGACATGGTGCAGTATTAAAGCTATTAACAAGAAAAATGTGAAAGGGGAGTTATGATGGACTGTATGTAGGATAGAAAAACAGATAAGAAACCAGGAATTCCAAAAAGAACCCAAGCAAAAAAAAACCCACCAAAACCAAAAATACTCCAACCCAACAAAAAAAATTAATTAAGAACAAAATAAAACTACAATCCTTAATCAGATAAAAAAGGAAAAAAAAAAAAAAAAAAAAAGAAAAAAGCCAGGGATGTTATATGGAAGATAAATACTAACTGAAGCAGTCAAAATTTGTAGCATTTTGCTCCTCAGTGCTCCCTAATTTGTTATTTTAATTTGACATATAGATACCACTATACTGTTTTAAGCCCTGGATGGCTCAGTATTTTCAAACTAAGTGAAGTCCTTCCAGAACTATGGCAGACTCTTAGTACAGTGATAGTATGTATATATTACCTTTCTCACCAGGAACAAAAGGAAGGGGGGAGAGAAAGGGAACCAAAACAAAAAAACCCTCTCAACGAAGCAAGACTTGGGATAATTGGAAGTAATACAACTGTAAGGAGGACATATTGTACAAATGAACTGGCAAGGTGTTGTCCAACTCCTGACACTATTTTAAGCCAACACAGATTTTTAAATCCGACTTGATTATGAATCAGTGCTTAGTCAGTTAAAGAAAGAAAATACTCATAAGCAAAAAGTACAAAATTCCCTGGAATCACATTATAATTTTGGAGATGCTGGGGCAAAAATGAAAAGTACAAAGGATCCTAAATATTTCTTCAGAAAAATTAGTAGACTACTAAGAGTACACGTCGTCACCAAACTGAGACACAGATGTGGAGGAATTGTGAGAAAGGAAAATTCTTCTAGAACAGAAAAAAAGTTCTAAGGAACTTTCACAGGATTTTTGTTCACTTTTACAAACATAAGATATTCTGGAACACCACAGGAGACACACAGCATATTTAAGATACAAGACCACTAAGCCATACTATACCTTCTTTAAGCAGGCTATAGCAGAAAAGGCGGGCTCTTTCCAAATCTCCCAACTGTCGACAAATTCCTATATAGACTCGACATAGAGCCTGATTGAAATTGTAATTTGTGGCATTCTTCTGAGCCTTGAGTTTATTGAGAATAGCATGCAACAAGGACTCTGCTAAATGCTATAAGGCACAAAACATATTGTTAGACTATTATATCCCTGAGAAAGTTTGATACATTATAGTAGTATGACAAGTAAAAAGAACTACTATCTTATTTTCAAGAATACTGTTTGCATACATATAAAAATGCAGAAAAGTAAACAAGAGGCAACCAGTAAAAGAAAAAAGAGTGAAGAACAACTTCCCAGCATAAACACGTCTTCAACAGATGCAGAATAGTACTACTATTCTTTAAATACAAATCCTTTAGTTATGTGATTAAAAGCTATCTTCCTTAAACAAAAAATGGACAGAAATAATGACAGATAGAAGAACCTCAATAGCCTAATCAGAGCAAATAGAGCACCTTGACTTGGCTACTCCCAGAGCTGTCAGAGGATAAACAGCCCATTGTCCAGGTGTGAGACTTACTGGATTAGTCAACAGCAGAGTCTCTCCCCAGATGACCTTACACACTACAGGAGGTGGGGAGGGGGTGTTATTGTCTACAGTAACATGAGACTTGATATGAGATGCAACAAAGGAGAATATTTGGATTGTGCAAGACTTACTATAGGATGTTTAGAAAGGAGGGCTAGAAGTGAAGAGTAGAAAGAGAGGCTTAGCAGCCAGGTGCTGGAGAGGCCACAGGTTTAGAATAGGTAGACACCAGGAGTCTGTGTGCTGGCTTCATGAGCAACCAGAACCTGAAAGCCCAAGGGTCTGAGGGACAGATGCAGGTAAGGCCATAAGTCTGGACCAGCTACTGGAGGGACATGTGTTTTCTTCTGTGTCTGTAAGTCTGTCTTTGCATGATACAAGTGGGGAGAACAGGAGCCACCTACTGGGTATACTGAGTGTCTAATGTTAGCTACTGGAGGGATCCATACTGTCTGTATATGCGTGTATGTATTTTCCACTACTAGGCTTTCACCCTCATCAGCCAGAGAAGGGAACAAGATCAGGCACACACTACATGCATGCATGCCTGTTAGGAGTATGTACTCGGCCTTGCCACTGGCTGGACCTGGAAACACAAAGCTGCCGCAGCCTTGCTTCTATGAAGTTACCAGATTTGGCAACTGCTGACAAAGATGTCCCAAGAACTTGGCAGCAACTTTTGTGGAGAACTTAAGTTATATCTAAGAACTGAAACAGGGCAAAATGCTACCATGCTATCAATTGGTGAATTCCTCTCCTGCAGACTACAAAATACCTATGAGAAAGACAGCAATCAAAGTGAATTTTTTCAACACTGATGCTGTCAGTACTGAGAAACAGAGTATTGAAAGATTTTTCCAATAAACTTCATTTGAACATGATGGAGAATAATAAAGGTAAACATGGCATGAAAGGGTATGCCACTACTTTATATACAACGCAGTTTATCTTATTTAATTGAAAAAAGGTAATTGAACCTCACACTTTTTAAAGGAACTCCTTCTACAATTGTTAATGATACCCACTACAAAAAATTCTGCAAAAATAGTGTTTTGTGCATACATCAGGAAAACAAATGTATTTTCAAATGCAGTTTTGCATCTTGGACACCATTGAACAGTAATTTCTTGTGAATTTCTATATTTTCTTAAGTTATACAAGTTTAGATGTTTGATAACCTTTAAAGATTTCAGCACTGCAGACTGCATGAACAATTGAGAATTCAAATACTACATACTTATACTCTTTTCACCTGCACCAAAGTCATTGTTAAAACACAAAATTAAAAAACTATGCTATTTACCTTGTTTTTCATACCAAACTCATAGATAACTTCTTTCTCTTCATCTCGCATTACTGGAATCTTTGAGATATTGCTGGCATACACGTGACCTTTAATAACTGGTAACAAGTCAAAACAGGATTCAGCAATTTTCTTCAATGCCAAAGAAACTTTCTGGCAGCCAGGATCAATAACCGTCTTTACTGATAGGGATGCTTCTAAACTGGAACTGTGTCCTGAATCACCAGTTTCACAGCTTTTGTCATGGAAAGCCTCCTGCATTTCAGAGATTTTATTTTTAGTATTTCCAACAGCAGCAATATCACTGGGCTCCAGCTTTGGTGGTTCACTATCCAACCTCAGTCTCTTTGCACTTCTTGGCATAGACATTGGCAATAGTGTCCATTCTTCAACATGATTTGATGAGCTTGAAAACAATTGCTGATTTTGCACATCTTTTCCTTGATCTTTGCTACTGTCAGATTTCAAATTGCTCCCAGTTTTAACAAAAGCAGTTGATGTAGACGCAATTGCTTTGAACCCGCCTATTTGAGCCACAGGCCCTGGCAAACTTTGGTTGTCTGGAAAAGCACATCGGTTAAGCTGAATATTTCCTCTCAGAATGTTTAGTGTCCTTGCCCTTGCAGACAGCTCTGGATACATAGTGTCCAATATTTTCACAGAGTTCTCTGGAGGAGCACTGGGAGCAACGCTATCAGCTGCAAACAGAGGAAATCTTCCCGGCACCAGAAGCGCGTGCTTTGGAATGGAAGTACAAAATTTCAAAGGTGACGAGCAAATCCTTCTACCTGTTCCCATTTCTGAGGATGAGGGAGGAGAAAATAAAAGAGCAGATTTTGATGTTGGAGTATCTGTTAACGGAGACATGAGAGGAGGCATGGGAGTATCACGTAGTGGAGATATAAGGTCATCAAGAGGGGAAAGCAAAGAGGATTGATCAGTAGAAGACAATACTGGAGACACAGTACATGCACCTTTTGGAGGAGTAGCAACCAAAGGCAGTAGCAAGGGGGGCAAAGGAGGACCCATCTCTTGCCTAATTTTATTTATCGTCTCAGATGAGCATTTTGCTGGCATAGAAGTATCAGCATTTGCAAGTACCGGCTGAGTTAGTTTAACTTTGAGAGTCTTTGTTTTTCTTTTATCTTGAAACAGCCTCTTTGATAGCTTGGTATGTGTTACTTGGGCAGCTGTCTTGGTTGAAACAGTGAAGATTTCAGATGGTTCTTGTTCTTTGCATTCCAATTCATTGCTTTTTTTGAGAGCAACATCCTCACAAGATTCTGACTCCAACATAGATAGCTTCTCAAATACTGGTTTTTGTGGCTCAGAAGGCTGCCTGTGTGACTGACAATTGCACTCTACATCAGATAGGGCTGGATTTGGAAGATATTTTACTTCTTTTATTTTCCTACTGCTACCATCTAGGATAACACCAGTGTTATTTTCTCCTACGTTGCAAGCAGTGCAAGTTTTACTATTATTATTATATTTTTCAAACACTGAGACCCCCATATAAACACTGTGTAGTAGACTTTGCTCCACATTTGACTGAAGTTTTTCAGAATCATTTTCTAAGAAATTACCAAGTGCTAACATTCTTGTATTTAATTTACTGTTTTTTACAGTTGGTCTGCAAGTTTCTGAAAATCTGGTTAACATCTGGCATAGTGGTAATCTATTTTTTGAAGCATTTGGCATCACAAGGCTTTCTTTTGATGTCCCAGTTTTTAACAGACTTTCCTCGCTGTCATTGAAGCATCCAGCTCTGTTAGAATCTACTATGCATTTATTAGCACCCTCGGTATTTTCAGAGGTTATTAGTACACACTCTCTTTTGCAAGAGAGAGAGTCTTTAGGATAACCCTCCCCAACCACACTTGACAACTCATTTGCAGTATCTGAAAAGGTGTTTGTTTCACATTGTATATCTATATCCATCACAGTGTCTGCTTTTAGATGACCAACTGTCAAAATATTTCCTGGGTGCACTGTTGAATGAAGTTCACAGATGTGGTAATCAGAATCAGCAATTGCAGCAGTTTCCAGAGCACCCACTACAATTGTCCTGGAAGCTCTCCGTTCTTTTCTGAACATGGGAGCACATTCAGAACACTTCACATTCCTAACTTTTTGTACAGAACAGGCTTTCTCTTCAGATTCATTGCTCTGCTCTGGCATATCAAAATCATTTTTATACCTTGTTATAGTATTTTTCCCAGATGCCTCAAAACTAGTCAATTCTTTTCTTTCTCCTCCAGCTATTAGTGAACCAGTTCTAGAAGAATCTGTTGTAACCTCCCACATAGAAGTCCTGCATCCTGATTCTTGACAATCAAACTTTTGAAGAAAAGTACTCTTATTGTAAGAGTTTGCATCTAAGATCTGTGACTTAACAGATGCATGAGGTTCTTTATCCACTGACTGTTCCTTCTCATCTGGAATTTTCACTTCATTTTTGTGTACATATTCCCTCTCAGGGCAGTCCAGCTCTTTGCACATGTTGCCTTTTTCAGCAGGCAGGACCTCAGCACCCTCTTCCAAGCTTTCTGAAGAACAGTTAAGTGTAGTACCCATAACACAATTTTTATCTCTTTTGTTTTTCCATGTATGGGAAAAATCAGCCTTTTCTCTGAAATCAGTTTCGACAAAACCAACAACTTTCTGAAGACTGAAATTTAGATCAGAAGGTATGGTGGATTCCAAGCTGATTCCCATTTGCACAGAAGAATCTGTTTCTTCAGTATTTATACAGACCATCTCCAAGTCCCCTTGAGCTGAAAAAGTCAAGCCACTATTAAAATCCATTTCTGAAGTAGGCTGGCAGATGATCTCTGAAGTATTATTTTTCTTCACAACGTTCTCTTCCCAGTTAAGTGAACTGGAACAAATCTCAGTCACCAATTCCTTGCTTTGTTTATTTAATTCCCCTTTTACTTCATCGCATTTAACATTTTCAGTTACCAATAACTGATTCAGAGGTTTTGCAAACTGTGACTGAGAAGTAAGATTACTTTCTGCTAATACTGATTCAATCATATCTATTCTTTCTAACATGTCACTGCTTTCCTCTCCACAATCTTCTATATTAACTTTTAATTCAGTCTCTTTAGATTCAAAGCCTCTAAACTTTTGAGTTTTGGACAACTGACATTCTAATGTACTACACTGGTTTTGAGGTTGTTCCATTTCATTATTTATTTCTGTAAAATCTAACACAGAGGATTCACACTTAGGTACACTGCTTTCTGCATCCATAATGCATCTCATCTTTGGTAGTGCAAGTATACTTTCCAAGTCTGACTTCCCTTGTGATAAATTATTACTATTTTCTTCCTGGTGTGGTTTGCCTTTTAGATGTCCCCTCTCCTTTCTATGTACTAATTTTCCATTTTCTGCACTATGGAGTAGCTCTGACGATTCAGAGATTTCTAGAACACTTTCTCTGTTAAATTTCACGGCTAGATCAATACTCTCAGGTCTGGTTACATTCATGTCTTCAATTTTGAGCTGTTCATCATCTTTTGGAAAGGCTGACAAAGCAGTCCTCTCCACACCTACATTTTTGTCTACATCATCCATAGAGAATGAATTTCTGATTCCTTCAATAGCAGACACAGTGAAGTAATGTCTAGAGACTTTAAAAGCCTCTGCTTCACATTCGCTGTCCGCTTCATCTTTTATTGTTTGCACATATTGTTTCTCCAGAATCTCTTCACTGTCATGCTTTAGTTCAGAGCACTGAGAGTGTGCAGAAATCTCAATAGCTCCAGTGTCTGCATCAGTCTTCATAATTATTCCCTCCCCATCATACAGTGTCGTTAAGTCTTTAAGACACTCAATTTCACAGTATTTTGAGCTACTGAAATCAGACAACACATTTTCAGAGAGCTCTCTCTTATTACTTGCCTCTGCACAGAGTCCTTCCATCTGTATTGCAGCTTTTATTTCCTTTCCAATTATCACTTGGTTTATGTTTTCCCCTGTATCACTTGCCATATTAGTTACTTTGACTGCATTTTCAACCACTTCATTCAGTATCAACACATCATACTTCTCCTCAGAATCTTCACCTTGAAGCAAAATGCGCTGCTCAGGTGGCAAATGAGTAGCATTTGGAGGAACAGATACTGCCCTGGCGGTTTCTCTCTCTGATAATCTATCTCTTTCTGCTTTTATTAATTCACCATGCATTTCAGGTGTAGCCTTGTAACTACCAGTTCTAATTAAGATTACATTCTCCTCTGTTTGTTCTACCTCACTACATTTTTCCATCTGATTCTGAGGCTTGAAACTGTGTAACATGGAATCAGCTGAAGAACCTCCCTCTTCACTGTGCATGTCCTCACTCTCTCTTTTCTGTTCTTCAACAGCTTTCAATTCATGTACTGTTGCTTCGGTTAGTTCTCTCTTCTTAGTTTCCATATTCTCAGACTTCTCCAAACAATCTTTGTCAGTTTCCATGTTTGTAGTTAAAGTAGTAGCTTCAGCTTGCTTTGTTTCAGCATCTCTCTCCTCCTTGCTTGACATCTTTGGACCGATAAGAACTTTTTTTTCATTCCAACTCAGGTTACATGAGATTTCTGCATCAAGACCACACTCACATGATTTGCTTCGTCTGTTACACTCCTCATTGACGCTGAAGGCATTACAACTCTGATGCTGAACTTGGTGTTCTTGTAGAATAACCTCCACTGCAGAAGCACTCCAAACAACTTCTTGGTCGCTGGAGCCTGTGACTTCTCCAAACAATGTATCCTTTAATGTAAAATACAAAGTTAATATTCCAAAGCCTGGTATCAGTTTTAAGATCTATTTCTCTAAACAAATACACTGGTGGCCCTGACATGCAGTGATTTTGAGAGACTAAGGCTGATCAACAGAATTACATCCTTCTCCATCATTGTTCATAGCAAACAGTACCTCTGAGAAAAGTCAGAGACTTCTTTACCTACCTAGTTGCATTCTAAGATTACTGGAAAACAATATCTGAGTAGGTTCTCCTTGGCTTTCAAGCTGTGGAATTTTTCTATGAAAGCCATGCTTATACCCAACAGGAATTGGGACTGTAAGTCTGCAACATTGGCAAAAGAAATTATTACAGCAGTTGAGACATGGATAACTTTGTTTTAAATATACTTCTGAAAATTGTTTTGCCTCCTTTCACAGGCAGTATGCTAGAAGGTAAAGAGTATCCATATGGATCTAAACACTCACACAGAGAGCCTTTCAGTGCATAAGTAACTAATATTGATACTCAAAAAAATAAAAAAGCCCAGGAATATAAAATCATTATTTTTGCAGTAAGGTAGTGCCAAGCCAGATACATCTTGAAACTCACCTGTGTAGATAGTGGTGAAAGCTGTACTGGAGAAAGCAGAGCAGGGAGAGGCCTGGCCCAATTCAATATATCCATCACACTTCCACCTGGGCCCTTTAGCTCCTGATCGGTTAAGTCTGAATTGCTGTGTGACCCATCTGTCTGTATTATCACATCTACAGTTTTATCCTCACCACCATACAGACATTCTTCAGTAGTCCTGTTCTCCACACAGTCATCTCCAAAAGGCTCGGTACTCACTTGACGTTGCATGGTTGTTACAGAATTTTGCTTTCCAGCACTTTCTAGTGAAGAATACTGTGGTAGCGTTTTGCCATCACACTTCCTGACCTTTTGGTGGATTTGAACAGTTTCTAAAACACACCAATATTTAAAAAAAAAAAGAAAAATTCTTTATAGAGGTAATACAACATAGTAATAAGAATGCATTACCATCTTTTCAAGTGATGTTCTCATAGACCAGGAACAAGAAGCATTTAATGTCACTTTCAGAAATATTTTTGTTACAGAGATCAGCTCTTTAAGATCATTAAGACTATTCTTCCTAACTTTTTCAATCAGGAAGGGCCATATTGGGTAGAACTGAAGGTCCATATAGCACAATGATTTATGGCCCAGTAACTGATGTTGGGGAAAAGCAAAACAAGCATACAGTGACATTCCCCACTCAGGCTGTGATTCTCAGCTTAAAGCAACTTGAAGCTTTGAGCCAGAAGCTGCACTTGCAGGCCAGTTACAGTTATACCCTCCCATAAACACAGAAAGTTAGTTCTTAGCTATTTCCTAGTTTTATGATTTAATACACATATGCTTTTAAAGCTTTTTGTTCTTTAAATTTCAATATTGAGTTTAACTGTACAGGATTTTGCCTTTAATGTTGTGTCTTAGTTAAAGCTGAACCCTTAAAAAAAAAATATTTAGAAGTAAGGTTCCCCCACAACATACCTGTGCACAAAGGACTTTGAACCACTAAGACAATGAAAGACATTGAGCAGTTGACAACCCTTTCAAGATAATGTCAACTATACCAGCTTTACACAGTTATTCTAGCAGCACGAAAGCATGTCCAAATGTTCTGCGATACTTTGCATTGTTCGATTTGTTCCTTTTCAAATTACACTTTTTACATTTACACAGTAACCCACTTCTTATTCATGCACATTGCCCCAGGGAAGTCTAAAAAGTACACAAAGAATTTAAATATGTATTACAATTGTGCTAGATAATTTTAAAAGTGAAAAGATGGCCCAGCTTTCTGAAATGTAAATTCTATGATTTTATAAAAAGGAAAGATTACCTCCAATAAACCAGCAGAAATCAACAGTTCCAAAACCCTGGTGTGCCACATGGAACTAGAACCTACTCTATAGTATTTGCAATTCTTATCCAACATTTGTATGTGTGATCTCGTTTGTAGTGCTGACAAATACTATTGGACACAGAATCAGTAGTATTCAAACAACAGATCAAGCCTATTCTGTATACATCCAAGTACCATCTCACAGGATAAAGAACAGCTCATGGACAAAATGGTTTTGAACAGAGGATGTACTGATTTAATTGGCACAACAGGCATTTTGTTGGAAAAATAAAGAATAACAGTGTGCTCCATTATTGCTGTTGGTGTTTATCCACTCCTATTTCCAAGATTTATCTCAATTACTTCACGTAGCAGATCCATGTCAAAATCTCAGTTGCGTCAATGGACAGTAGGAGGACAGAGAAACTGTTCAGCCTAAAGGGCCTTATCAACTCATTTTCCCCAAAGATAAGTAAACTCTGATATCTCCATTGGTCAAAGGAGCATCTTACAAGTTTTAAGATCACACACTTTTATAAAGCTATTAACAAGCTGCAGTCAAATAGAGCTTCCATCTTGTGAAAAACCTAGATTCCATTTACAATTCAAGTTCCATTACACCACCAAAGGGAAAACAAGATCCTTCACAAGCAACAACAAAGAAGAAAAATTCAGAATGTGGTTCATTCTAAGATATAATTTTAGATTTTATCTTAGATTTCTTTCACGCTCCTTTGTGCCAACCAGTTCTAAGCTCAGAATTTTCTCCACATTGAAGCTGACAGAAACACACCGTCCTGTATTTTTGCCCTAGAAGAACTTAAATTAGGCAACTGGGAAGTTTATTTTGTACAGTGAACTACACAATAGTATGAAGTTATCAGGAACTTTACATCCTATCTGTACTCCCAAGATCAGTCAGAAGCCTATATGGAGCCCAAGAATACTGATACACATGAATCCACTAAGATGTTTCCTCTGAGAGATGGATCAAAGACATAATTTCTGAATAACTATGAAATTCTCCATCCTTCTCACCCCTTTCCAACTCAGTCCCTAATAACTTTGTTTGAATTTCTTTAGAAATGAAGTGATTTTCTCATGGTTATCCCTCTATCTGTAAAAAGAGTTCTCACAGCAGTTTTCAAAGGTTCAGGATATAGTAAACTTCTCTATAGGAAACAGGCGACTCTTTGGCACTTTGGCCTGAACTTGTCCATTAAAAGCTCTACTGATATTGAGCCCTTCTCATCAGAAGGATCCTCTCAAAGATCATATCTCAAAGATAAATTTTACTTTATCCAGGGAATCACATTCTCTTTCATTACGCCACTTACCAAAATGATTAAGTTTTGTCTCCAAATCTTCAACCTGGAATCTAGTCCACATAGCTCCAAACCCTTACATTCCTGCTTCTTCCACTTCTGAGAGAACATTAAGATTATTCTGATCTGAAAACACCATCAAAATCTAACACACACTACCATAAAATACTTCCGTGATGAAGAATGGAGAAAGAAGAGCAGAGATGAAATAAGCAATCCAATGCCAATATCAGTTGCCTTCATACTAAACAAATTGAATTTCACTGCTCAAATCTTTGCTCCTGATTGTCTACATTGCAGGGTAATTAACCATTGCAAAACTATATCCTCTTCTCTCCCCAGCCACAACAAAGCAACTTTCTGAAACAAGTCTTTTTTTCTCTCAAAATTGACCAGATTAAGATGCTGGATATTTTACCAAAATAATTACTCTAGCCATAGTATCTTTTCTGGTTTACACCAAAAACTCATCACTATCAGCACAGTGACTGCAAATGCCTGGCCGTAACAACTGTACACTTCTCAAGGACAAACAGCAATATTTCTCTGATGAAAAATCCCTCCACAGAAATTTTCTAATGCCCTTACGATGACCTTTAATTTTTCAACCTGTTTTCAATCATGTGGATTTCAGGATGTTTTATACACTAGCTACTATTTAGAGCTACAGACAATATTCTGTTTTTCAAGACAGCAAATCCACATATCCCATCATATGAATAATTAGGGTGAACATTGCACACCTGAAACTGAATGTGCAATGCTACAACAGATGTTATCTTGAGAGATTTAATATGGTCTTAAAGACAGAAGAGAGGTCTGCTTCTTAAATCACTCCCATCCTATGGACTTTAATCTCAGGACTAAAAAACATACACAGATTCCTAGGGATTCGGTCTTATCTTTGCATTTACATGTAACACCACCACCTTGTATCTCCATTTATCTGGTATTAAAGCAGACACCAAGGTACCTCCAATGTGCTCCTTTACATCTTCATGCAGTTTCTCCCCTGTCCTGGATCCCCAAATGAAAAGGAACATCAGATAAGATGGGTATAGCTATGTAGTAGACCAGATTTAGCTCAGAACCTCATTATACATACTACTTGAAGAGGCTCACCTCCTCCCGGATGTGGTCTTCCCATCTTTCCTCACCTCCTCTCATCATAAGCCTGCACATGAACAGTGAATGTTGGAGAATCCAAATTACCAAAATCTTGGGCACCAGGCTGCAAGATGCTTCAAATGCTTTTTCCCATGCCCATTGACAATGTAGGTGTCTTTATGCTCAAATTACATGGCAAACAGTTTTATGAAGTCTTATAAAAACAGCAATGTTTTAGATTATGGTCTAAGATTATTGGTCTGATGGTCAGCTGCAGGTACAGTCAAATTTATTCTGGGCAGATTTGTAACAATACTACCAAGACCAAACAAAAATGCTTTTAAATTAAGTTTAGCAAAACCTCATTGTCCTATGAGGCTTTCATAACGGCACATTTCTTGAAAAAAAGCGTGAACGTAAAGCCTGATACATATTCCAGGCTAGATCCAGGCAGACAGATGAACTGACATTCTCTGGAAAAGATGCTTCAGCAATACTACCATCAAGCTGATTTGCTCTCTAAGATAAAACCATTATAACAGGGGACAAGAAATTAGAGCAAACTCATTAAGATCCTTTTTTTTGCTAGAAGATTGCATCTGTAACCATAAGCATTTTGCTATTGTGAATCCAAGGTAACAGCCACTTTCATAAGAGGCAGAACCACAAGATTAGGCTTAAAGAGGGAAAAAAACCAAACACAAACCAACAGAAAGTAAGATGTATTTCCTCAATATCTAGCCACTCTAACAAAAGCAAAAGAGGAACTGACTAGAAAGGACAGTTATGGACAATTGCTTCCTTTTTTGAAAGGGAGTGAGATGTGAATAGGAAAGATGGGACAGGGCTCTCAGAACCTAAAGTTCCCCTTGTGGTAGATGGGAAGGGCACGACACTAGAACCCAACAGCCCTGAAATCCCATCAGTTTCTCCTGCTTAGTCTTGTCATTTGATTGACCCTTGATCAAGAAATCACATTCAGAATCTCAGGGAACAACTGTCTAGATGAGTTTTGGAATGGAAGCCACAGATCTGCTGCATTAAACTGGTGGGACTGAGGCTGACAAACTGCCAGGAGTGAAGCTGATAAACTGGCTTATGAGCTGGTCCTTATATTTTGGCACCTCTTAAGTGGATTCCACTGGAACACAATCTGAAACTACTCATTGAGATCTATACTGGTGGCAAATTTTCAGACCTAACAGGGTGGGGAGACAGGATAACAGGTCACATTCTAAGCTCTTAATAAGGCGGGGTACTTATCCCAGAAAGTATCTTTACACCCTGAGCTACAGAAAACCAAAGTAGTAGAGAAAACAGAAGAAAAATGAAAGATTAATAAGTACACTCTGGAAAGAGAACCACAGATATAGTAATGCAGTTTCAAGGCACCTATTCCTCTTGAGGGCAGAATGAAAATGACAGCTGTTACGTGAAATTAAAGCAGTTCAAGTCTGCTGTGAATGTGCATGTGAATAATTACTCGAATTATTCTTTTGTTATACTGAACATCAAATAAAAAAATTAAAGCTATCACTAAATTTGGTGGTTTGTTTCTCTGTATCACAAATATGAAAAGTAACAGACCATTACCTATGGATATTCAGGCAGGTGGGAATGAAGAAAATGGTGATAACAGCTTCTTAAATTTTACAATCTATGTTACCATGTGTTTGTTTCGGACTAAAAAGGGCACTTGCACCCCATAATTCACCTATACACTGCAGAGTTTATAATGATACAGTAATTAAGGTATAAACATAAAAGGTGAGTTTTGAGTACTCAGAAATAGTCAAAGCAGCTGATGGTAAAAGAAATTGATTTCTCAATTGCAACAGCAGGTTACAACAGCTTTTATTTAGGAAAGCATTTCAATTTACTTGGCTGTTCAAATTCACATTTGCAATTATTTTCAAATATTCTAATCACCGATGTACTTGACCAGGCAATCACCAGAGAAAGTATTTAAGTCTGTCATAGAAATGTTATGCAAACAGTATACAAACCTGATATCCCAGTAAGACTTACTTAATGCACCTGCATATTAATAAATTCACATCTGCTGGAACCTACCTTCTGTAACAGTCAGTCTTCTTTTTTCAGGCCATGCTTTCTCCTGAACAGAAGCTGAAAAAACATATCAATTTTTTTTTTTTGGTCAGAAAAAGAGACCGCTTCAAGAAAATTTCAGTACTTTGCATGCCATCTTACCCATAACAGGATCATTTTCCTGATTCTCTCTTTTTCCTGTTGCGCTGTCAATACACATCCAGAGTTCTTCTAACAAGAGCTTTACTTTTCCTGTTAAAATAAATATTTTTATAAATGGAGGAAAACATCAATTGCTCAGAGAGCTAAGAATTTATGTTTCTTTATTTTTACTCAGACCACAGACATGCCTACAACAAATTACAAAATATCCACAACAAAAATTAAGACAAGGGACATACGGGCATCTCATCTTCAGAGGAAGAGAAACATTAGATGCCATTGAGGGAATCGATTGTCACACAGCAGACTGAAGGACCAGCTTCAGAATGCTTTAGCTTTTCCTTTCTATAGTGAGAGTGGCAAGAACTTGTAGCAGCCCCCAGAGTAAAATTTAAAAGCAAATTTGAACATAGCATTAGTGAAATTAAACAGCTTTCCAAAACAACTCAGGTGTCACGAACATAAATGGGGGAAGAAATCTCTTAAGAAGAAAATATATATATCACATTCTTTCTTTATGTCCACTCAGTAGTAACTCTTCTTAGTCTCACCAGGGAGGAACAGTGCATTAAATGTATCTGAATTAATTGTCAGGCCACAACTTTAGTAGATATTGTCTTTAGTACTAACAGCACTATTGCCAGCTGATACAGAACAACCTACTTCCAGAATAAGACGGGTAGGTGGAAAGGGAGAAATAGACCAAAAACTCAACAAAATACACAAGCACCTCATCTACTTATGCCAAAGCTATCATCAGATCAAACAACTGGGAACTGAGATTATTGGTTTTGAGACAATTCTGTAAGTCAAACACCACAGCAAACTGCTGCTATTTTATGAAGAGACATATTAAAAAAATACAGCTAAATTTTGTATGACAGCTATTAACAACATTAACAACTTCTCATTACTAATAAAACCTTGTTGCTATTTGAAGCTGAAATTAGAGCTCAGATCTTAATTTTCCGATTTTGCCACTAATTAAAAAGTAAGGGGTGAAATGGGGTACCAATTTAGTAACATCCAAAAGGCAGTAAAATTACACCAAGATAGACAAGAACGGACAAGGTCTACCTTTTTTCAGAAAAGTAATTTTGGTAACAAACTTCACATACAAATATTGCAACAAAAGAAATAGAACAGGGAAGTTCTTTTTTTTCCTGAAAATTGCCTTCAGAATTTCTAAACAATTCAAAAGCAATATCAGTATATTAAAAGACTGCAAAAATGCAAAAAATAAATTTGCTTAAAGTTTGACTTCAGTACTTCAGAGAAAGTTTAGGACTTTACTCCATTACACAGATTCAGATAATTCGTAGCAGCCATGCTAGATCATGAGGATGAAAAAAAAGGTCATAGGATAAAAAACAGGTATACATTCTGGATTTCCACTTGATTTAGAGAGACACATATAGAAATTGTAGCAGATTACACTCCTGTGTTGTGTCTTTTGCTTTGCATGCTTCCTTTATTATTTCAATGAGGGTCAAAGACATTCAGATTGTTTGTGTTTTTCTCGGTGTTTGAATTCTGGTTTAAAATTGCACATCCTTTGATTTCACACATGCATAGGGTCGACTAGTCATTTTAATAAATCAAGTATTTTCCTTATTGCTAAAGTGAAAATAGCCATCTATTACATTAGTCCTTCATCAGTGTAACATATTTCTACCAACCACATCTGCTTTTACAGCATTTCTATTAGTATCCTCTGTTTCCAAAAACTCAACTCCATAACAGCTGCCATAAACGAATAATGGTTTGTTCAACACACAGAACAGTCTTACAAAAACTCTTACCTTTATCTATATCTGTTGTAAGATCTGCAGCTGAACTCTGGGTCTCTGCATGCTTAACTATTAAAAAGAGGCGGGGGGGGAAGGAAATGTTCAAATGGAATAAAACCACACATAAATCTGAAGGTAATCAAAGGTGCAAACTTACCTTGTGTGTACTTCTCTTTAAGTACAACATCAAGTTTTCCCTGTTAAAATTAATTAATATTATTTATTGCATGCCATACATAGTTTGTAGAACATCTACTCTTAATTAGTATGAAATCTAAATCAACGTTTCAAAGGTCATGGTTCAGCTGGAAAATTTCTATCTCTTAAGGTGAACTGCTATATTTAGTTACTCAACATCCACAAAAACCATATTTTTACTACTTCAGTATCTCTAATACTAACAGCTTCCTTTATTTCCCCCAGAAACACTAAAAGAAGCTTCATCCGAAAGACAAGGAAAGTCTTACCTGTGCCTTCTTTAGCTCCTTTTCAAGCCTTTTCTTTTCAGTTTTCAGTTGTCTGAAGTCCTGTGTATGCTTTGTTGCAGCCTCTTCAAAAAAGAGAACCAAAATTCAAGTTATAAACTACAACATAAAAGACAATTAATTTAAGTAGCATTGGTCACCAGTCTGCAAATCAAATTAGCAGAAAAAAAAAAAAGACAGTGTGAAATACAAATCTATTGAAGTTATATTTTGGCTCTTTAACACAATAATTCATACCTACAAGTATTTCAACTTCCACTGCTGAACTGTTCTGAACTACTGAAATACATTTATTACTTTCCTCACTTACATGCAAGAATGAAGAGTGGGGTCATATTGTAATGATACTGCACTGTAGAGCAATATATACCAAGTGAAAAAGGGGAACAAAATTAAGAATAAGTTGCAATGTTTTTTTCATGTGTTTATTCTATTATTTAAAAGTGGGTTCTGGTTCAACGATAAAGACACCATAGCCATCTGCATTAGAAAGATGCATTAGAAAGAGAGCACTCAAGAATAATGCACAGAAAAAAGTACCTTACCTGTGTACACATACGCAGGCACGTCGTAAGAAGAGCCAGAGGCCACGAATGCATTGCAAAGAGCAAGTTTTATTCTAGTTGCCTCTCTACTGGGGGATCTCCGAAGCCACGCCTAACCTACTAGGCAAAGGTGACACCAGCAGGGACGCAGGAGCAGGTAAATTCAGCCCTGCTGGAAGATCACTGGGCATGCTGAGCTCGCCTGTATTTCAAGGCTTCAGGCAGGCGCAGCCTCCTGCTCTTTCTCACAACAAAGCAGGAATCTCATAGTGATAAGGTGCCTAGAGTTTTTCACAGGCCTATGTTATCTAACACAGAGATTCTACTCATCAAGCACACAAGGCCAGTAAAACAATTAGTGTGATGTATGTGCTTTTTCTACAGACTGGTGGAAGTCACTTGAACGTATTTACATTTAACTAATCTCCTCGCCAATCTTCCACTATATCCCCATACACTTATCTCTTAATGTCTAGCTGACAGCTGGGAAGAGTGAAGATACATGGGAATAGAGAGTATGGGACAGGTAAGTGGGGATTGAATGTGCGGTTCCTAGAGAAATTCTCAAGTGAGTTAGACACTTGAGAGAACTCCTGAAAGATCAGCTTGGTGACATATATACACAGACAGCAGAGAAAAGACAGATGGAGCTTGCCTGCTGATCAGATCAGGCCATAGAAGAGAGCATATCAAAGGAAAGAGCAGCTCAGGTTGTAAGCTGACAAAAATAATCATGGAAAAACTATTATCATAAACATGACTAGAAGAATGCTGTCAAGATTATTAGAACACTAGAGCACAAGCCCTACGAAAACAGGCTCATTGAACTTGACTTAATTAGTTTGAGAGGGAAAAACACAAACAAACAAGCAACAACAACAAACAACAAAACAACAACAAAAACTTAGAAGGGATACAAGAGCAGCTTTCTTGTATCTACAAGGAAGCATGAAGAACATGGAATGACACTGTTCAGTGGTGCATGGTGGGAGGACCAGAAACATCAGGTCTAAGTGGAAACAACAGAGTTTCCAATTGGCCCTAAGAACAATCTTTATCACCATGGAGATAGTCATGCAGTGCATCAGGTTGCCTGGACAGACTCCATCCTTCGAGGTTTTCATGACCAGAAGTTCCTTTCCTACTTCATTTACACCATGTGCCTAAAATCCTCAACAAGAAACATTTTGCAGGAGGGCTGATGTAATTCAGCACCAAACAGTACTGCCATGCCTTGTTCCCTGAGGCCTCAGAAAGTTGCAATTACTTCTTTGTATAAAAAAGAAATCAAGAGACAGAGTAGGAAAACAGCACAGTAACACAATGTAGAATGTTACCTTCAAGTTTCTTCACTTTTGTTTCCAGTTTCTTTCTCCTGTTAAAAAGAAGACATTGACACGTCATTTTTGTGTAGAACTATGTTGCATGAAAAGCCAGGAAAAAAAGTAAATCTAGCCATTTCAGAGAAAACATACTTCCTAGATCCAGGACCTGTGAGACCAATGTGTCCCTGAAACTGAAAACTTACATTAGTGGCATGTTGGTGACATTCTCACATAAACAGCTGTATCTGTTACAGAGGCAGAGTTTGCTCTTAAGAGAGTCAATCCACTAATCCAGGTACATAAATATACCTTCAGCTATAACTTGAAGTTATAAACACAATCCGAGAAAACTGGTTTCTGTTCTGCATTTCTATGATGCAATGCAGGCAGGTTAGTTTTACTCCTTAAGAACAATTAAGCCTTGCTTACAATCAATAAGACCTAAGTAATGAGATAACCAGGAACAGCCTTCAGGATCACTCATGTCCCACAGCTTTTTATTCAGAATATCCAGATGTTTACGACAGCCAAACCAAAACCAAAAAACTGAGGCATCCTAAACAATCTTTCTGGACAAAACGTCCAGCACACAGCTAGACAAGTTCATGATGCATTGGGTAAGCAATTAGCTAAGGGGTCAGGCTCAAAGAGTTCTAGTAAGTGGGGTTACATCAGGCTGGTAGCCAGTCACCAGTGGGGTTCCACGGGGATCAATGTTAGGGCCAATGCTCTTTAATGTTCTTATAAATAATCTGGATGAGGGGACAAATGGGTACATTAAGTAAGTTTGCCGATTATATAAAATTAGGAGGAGCTGTAGACTCCCTTGAGAGTAGAAAGGCCGCACAGAGAGATCCAGATAGACTAGAGACCTGGACAATCACCAACTGTATTACATTCAGCAAAAGCAAGTGCCAGATTCTCCACCTGGGATGAAGTAATCCTGGTTATATGTACAAGTGGGAGGATGAGAAGCTGAAGAACAGCCTTGCGGAAAGAGACCTGGGGATGTGGGTTGATGGCAAACTGAACATGAGCCAACAGTGTTAACTGCCAGCCAAAAAGGCCAACCATGTCCTGGGTGCATCAAGCACACCATAGCTAGCTGGCCAATGGAGGTGACTGTCCCACTCTACTCTGCACTGGTGCAGCCCCACCTTGAGTACTGTGTGAAGTTTTGGATTGGACATTAGAAAAAAGTTCTTCACTGCGAGAGTGGTCAGTCACTGAACAGGCTCCTTTGGGAAGTGGTCATGGCACCAAGCCTGTCAGAGTTCAAGGAGCATCTGAACAATGTTCTGAGTCATATGGTTTAGTTTTAGGTAGTCCTGTGAGGAGCAGGGAGTTGAACTTATATGGAGTTGACCCTTATAGGTACCTTTCAACTCAAGACAGAAATTCCATGATACAAACAACTAAGAATCTGAATAACCAGACAGACACTAACTGCCAACATTTATCATTGCAATGGTATTTCCAGACAAAATATTTACTTTTACACGTGCAGCAAGATGCTGACTGATTTCATCAACACATGAAGTTACATTAAGAAATAAAATAGGTAGATGTTAAAACTAGTAATTCACAAAAAGCAAGGTTTGTAGATGATACATTTGGAGAGAGCTCTTCTTATATTATGCAACCTGAGCTCCTATCCAGTCTTTAAGATGCATGCACAACTTCAGAAAAGCTTTGCTAACAGAAGTTGCATTCAGAAGCAGAATCCATCCAGCATTATAACCCACCCGGATTACAGAAAACATAATGTGGTTATATTTGTAGTACTCAAAGGTTGAAAAATATAAATGCAAGCAACAACTGTGTGTGTCGCATCTATTTCATCCTTAGAGAGAATGTGACCTTTTAATTTAAGTGAGCAACCTTACTTCTGGAACAGTCTGTTTTGAGTACTTCTTTCAGAGCTTGCCTGTAACGGACGTATTTGTCTCAAGTTATCACACTTGTTGTAAGCTCAGAATTGGGGAATTGCCATCCTTGTAAATATTCAAAACTCAACGAGACAAGGTCCTGAGCAACCTAACTTTGATCCTGGCTCTGAATGGTGGATTGGACCAAAGTACTTGAGAGCTAATTTTTTACTTACATTATTTTACAGTAACCGTAGACCAACATTCATTTTATGAACAATTCATTAGGATTCTGCTTCTGAAGAAACTCAGCTCAAATTACTGAACTCATGTGATCTACTGCTTAAAATAGCCTCAACGTCAAAGGTATATAAAATAGCTATAGCACCATAGAATGGCTGAGGTAGGAAGGGACCTCTAGAAGTCATCTTGTCCAACCCACCCTGCTCGAGCAGGGCCACCTAGAGCTCATTGCCCAGGATCATGTCCAGAAGGCTTCTGAATATCTACAATGATGGGGAGGCCGCAACCTCCCTGGGCAACCTGTGACAGTGCTTAGTCACTCAGCAATCTTAACAGTAAAAAAAAAAAAAAAAAAAAGTTTCCTGATGGTCAGAAGGAACCTCTTGTATTTCAGTTTGTGCCCACTGCCTCTTGTCCTGACACTGGGCACCACGGAAAAGAGCCAGGCTCCATCTTCTCCCTTCAGATATTTATAGACATTGATGAGATCCCCGAGCCTTCTCCAGACAGAACAGTCCAAACTCTCTCAGTGTTTCCTCAATGGCTAGACACTCCAATTTCTCAATCATTTTTGTGGTCCCTCCCTGGACTCTCTCCAGTACGTCCATATCTCTCCTGTACTGGGGAGCCCAGCACTGAACACAGACTCCATGGCTGAGCAGAGGGGAAGGAGCACATCCCTCAGCCTGCTGGAAATGCTTTGCTTAATGCAGCCCAGGATATCAGCAGCCTTCTTTGCTACATGGGCATGTTGCTGGCACATGTTCAACATGATGTCCACCAGGACCCCCAGGTCCTTTTCTGCCCAGGTGCTTTCTAGGTGGGTGGCCCCCAGCATATACTGGTGTGTGTCATTGTTCCTCACCAGGTGTGGGACTTTGCACTTCTCCTTGCTGAGCTTCCTGAGATTCCTGACAGCCCTTTTCTTCAGCCTGTCAAGCTCACACTGGATGGTAACATGATCCTCTGGCCTATCAGCCACTCCTAACTTTGCGTCATTGGCAAACTTGCTGAGAGTACGTTCTGTCCCATCATACAAATCGCTAACCAAGATGTTAAAGAGGACTGGACTGAGTATGCAGGCCTCCTTCTCTACCCCCAGGGTACAGGGCTGGTTACCAGCCTCCAACCAGACTTCATGTCACCTCACTGTCTGCTGACACAGCCCCTACAGGAACAGCTTAAGGGGCTGTGAGGCTCTTATGGGAGACAGTGGGGGAGGCCTTACTGAAGTGTGGGTAGACACTAGCCACTGCTAGTGCTACCAGGCACATCAGTTCATCGTAGAAGTTTATCAGGCCAGTCAAGTGACTTCCCCTTGGTGATGCCATGCTGACTACTCCTGAGGAGTTTCTTGTCCTTCACGTGCCTAGAAATGGTTTTCAGGATGAGGTGCTCCATCACCTTTCCAGGGATCAAGGTGAGGCTGAACAGCTTGTAGTTCCCTGGATCCTTCTTCTTGAAGATATGAGTGACAGATAGGAGACAGATGACATATCTATACTCACACAGTGTATGTCAGCACATTAGGGAGGTCAGTTCCCTCTTTAGACACAGTTAGCAATGGGGTAGCTGCTCTCTGCTGCTCTTAGATAGGACGCTGTGCTAAAGTGCCATTAAGATCACAGGACAGATCACCTGTATGTGAAATCAGGGCAGTCTGGCAGAAGTGACAACAGCAGGTGACAACAATGCTAGCCTGCTTGTACAATCTATTAGATAATAGTGGCTTGTTGCTGTGCTTGCGAGTACTATATGTTTCACAAACCATGTAAAGATACTAGGGTGTCTCACTGAAGAGATGCTTCAGTTCCTTGATCATCTCTGTGGCCCTTGGACTCTCTCCAGTATGCCCACACCTCTCCTGTACAGACAAGCTCAGAACACAGTACTCCAGGCATGGCCTCAACAGTGCTGAGTAGAGGGGAATGATCACCTCCTTTGACCTGCTGGTAACACCAAAATAGCTTAGGAACACCAAAGGGAGGGAGGGAGCGAGGGAGGAGTCATCAATAGGAGTTTCACTGGGATGTGTGCTGGAACAAACCAGAAGTAAAAGCTGACTACAAAAAACAGCAGAATGGTCTTGGAATTCCAAGTGACCAGAGAGCAATCATTGGTATTGATAAATGCAAAGTGATGCACATGGAGGAAAATAACCACAATTACAAACTCACAACACCCAGCTGTATATTAGCTGGTTTTCTTTTGAGAACATAATTACCTTTGCACAGAAAACCGAGAAGTTTCAGTTCCCTGACAGAGGTGATTTAGACGCTAGGAGTATAACAGCGTCAAAAACCAATTAGAAAAATTCACTAGAGAGTACATCAAGAGCTTTAAGACATAACAGGCACATACAGTCCAGGCAAGGATGCCTTTAAGTGACTAGTTACCAAAAGAACAAACTTTGACAAGTATCAAGGCACAGCTTCACAATATTTTGCACTACTACAGCAAAAACGGCTTCTGCATTGTTGGTGCCAAATCCCTCTTGTCCACTTCCAAACAAGGTGGACAGTTCAGAGACTGCAGAGCTGTTTCTTTAAAAGCAGTTATTTTAAGGGCTGATTTTAAGTGCAGATCACTTTAGCAAAATCATTTATATACTGGCCTCAGAGGCTTATCAACACAACAGAAACAGACAGCCTTTTGTTAAAAAGTCAAGACTAAGAACCACTTAAAACTGGAGAAACTACAGCTTCTCCAACCTCATCCTATTCTTAAAAGCCTTTGCTAAATAACCACCAAGAGCTACTTCAGGACACAACAATAATGGAACTAATACTACTTTTCAAAGTGTTTGCTACAAAATTTAAGACAATTCTTCCATCAACTCCCTGTTCAAAGAACCCGTAAGCATAAAAACTTTAGCAAAATGGAAAGCATAACTAGGTAAGGTAGAAGACCAAGTTCTGAAGGAGGTAATAGGGGGAATGAAACGTTGTGAAAAAACAAGCATCACTCACAGAGCATCACTGTTTACTATTTCTTCTTTAATTTTAACATATTCCAGTTGGCTCTCCTGATAAATCTTGAGAGAACTCTGTGGAGAAGGAAAGCACAGTTAAAATGTGTCTTCACTATGACCAAAAAAAAATAATTGCATGCACTTTACCTATTCTAATGAAAACAGTACATAGCCGAAAAAGTATACTCAATGAGAAAACAAGCAAGTTGAAAAGTCTGGGTATTCTTTGTATTTAAAGTAAAAAGTTGTAGCAAATATACAAATAAATAAATCTGTATCTATATATCTTTTGAGTATGTGCCTCCAAAACCTATCTGGATAGGAACTCAAATCTGAAGTCAAGAGCACTATTATACACCATACATGTAGTCCTGCCTTTTTTGAAAAAGTGCCATCAGGACATCAGCTGCTAATGTTTGTGGAGAGAAGAGGATTTTAAAAATGGCTCTGTCATTGAAGAAAAACTAGGTACAGTGACAAGACAAATGTTCATAGCCTACCTTGTATTGGCATGAAAAAATACAAGAAAGAGAGTTGGCTATTTTTTGTAAAAAAAAATAGTTAATGTGCAGAAAATACATATATTTAGAAAATCTGAACAGTCAAAAGCTTTTGTTCTGTAGACTAAATCTCAACTAAAGGATGAGAGAGAAATGAAGAATAAACTCATATAGCTAATAATGTAAAAACTTATGTTCAAAATGGTAACAGAAGCAAAATCCTGCTCTGCACTGTGGGAATATAACAGAAGCTTGGCAAGAAGAGCTGTAAATACACTGAACCGACTGCAGATGGGGTATAGAAAAACACATATATCACACTAATTGTTGTTTAGCCTTGTGTGCTTGACAAAGTAGAACCTCTGTATCTAGATAACACAGTTCTGCGAAAGACTTAGAGGCACCTTATCGAGCATCCTTGAAATTCCTGCTCTACCAAGGGTAAGTCATGCTTGACCAACCTCATAGCCTTTTATGAGAATGTAACAAGGTGGATGGATGATGGCAGAGCGGTGGATGTGGTCTACCTTGACTTCAGTAAAGCCTTTGACACAGTCTCCCACAACATCCTCACAGCTAAGTTGAGGAGGTGTGGTCTAGACAATAGACTAGTGAGGTGGGTTGCAAACTGGCTTAAGGAGAGAAGCCAGAGAGTGGTAGTCAATGGTGCGGAGTCTATTTGGAGGCCATTATCTAGTGGAGTGCCTCAGGGGTAAGTACTGGGGCCAATATTATTCAATATATTCATTAACGATTTAGACGAGGAAATAGAGTGTACTATCAGCAAGTTTGCTGATGACACTAAGCTGGGAGCTGTGGCTGACACGCCAGAAGGCTGTGCTGCCATCCAGCAGGACCTGGACAGGCTGGAGAGTTGAGCGGGGAATAACCTAATGAAATTTAACAAGGGCAAGTGTAGAGTCCTGCATCTGGGCAGGAACAACCCCAGGTTCCAGTATAGGTTGGGAAATTACGTATTAGAGAGCAGTGTAGGGGAAAGGGACCTGGGGGTCCTGGTGGACAGCAGGATGACCATGAGCCAGCACTGTGCCCTTGTGGCCAGGAAGGCCAATGGCATCCTGGGGTGTATTAGCATATTAGAACGGGGGTGGCTAGTAGATCGAGAGAGGTCCTCCTTCCCCTCTACTCAGCCCTGGTGAGACCACATCTGGAATATTGTGTCGAGTTCTGGGCCCCTCAGTTCAAGAAGGACAGGGAACTGCTGGAGAGGGTCCAGCGTAGGGCAACGAAGATGATTAAGGGAGTGGAGCACCTCCCTTATGAAGAAAGGCTGAGGGAGCTGGGTCTCTTTAGTTTGGAGAAGAAGAGACTAAGGGGGGACCTCATTAATGTTTATAAATATATAAAGGGTGAGTGCCATGAGGATGGAGCCAGGCTCTTCTCAGTGGCAAACAACGATAGGACAAGGGGTAATGGGATCAAGCTGGAACACAAGAGGTTCCGCTTAAATTTGAGAAAAAACTTCTTCTCAGTAAGGGTGACAGAGCACTGGAACAGGCTGCCCAGGGGGGTTGTGGAGTCTCCTTCTTTGGAGACATTCAAAACCCGCCTGGACATGTCCCTGTGCGACCTCACCTAGGCGTTCCTGCTCCAGCAGGGGGATTGGATTAGATGATCTTTTGAGGTCCCTTCCAATCCCAAACATACTGTGATACTGTGATACTGCAGACAAAGACCAGTTGATAAACTGAGCCTGCGTGAATCTCTGATACACAAGCGTAACCAGTGGGCTCACTGGTCTTCTATCAAGGACTGAGCTCTGCACTGCCTGCATTCCTACTTGTGTACCTCTGCCTGGGTGCTTTGGTGCTTTTTCAGAGATCCCACGGTTGGTGAGGTAACGAAAATAAATTTACTCTTTGCATTTCATCTGTGGTTTGTGACTGCTCCTGCGGCCAGCCTGTATTGGCTCACATATGCACAGACCCTCTTTGCACGCCTTAGTAGTATGAGTTACAGAGAGTTCAGTAATTTAACCAGATAAGAACAGAAAACCAAAAGAATTTGAACATATTTCCTTACTTCCTAAATAAGGAATTAAAAGCCAACAATCTGATAAAAAAAAATATTAGGAACTACAAAAGCCTCAACCTTACTGCTGCCATGTAATTAACTTCATCTAAATCCAGAGCTGCCTGTCCCAGGGAGCTGGAAATAACAATTGGGCTCATTAAAGCCTGTTTCCTTAACATGAACATTAGTTATTTACATTTTCTTCAACAGAAAAAGTGCAAGTTATTTAAACCTTACATGCACACCTTTTTCTCTTCCAACTCTGCTTTCAAGGAACCCAACTCTTCCTGGCACTTTTCCAGCGGCAAGATTTTCTGTAGCATCTGCTCCACTTGGCAACGAAGAGCAGAGATCTCTCTGAAATGGGAAGCGCAATTTTACAAAAAGTTGCCAAAAAACATGGGTGCTCTCAAATTCAATGCTCTGATTCTTCAGGCAAGTGTCTGAGTATTATGCTTTCCCCTAGGAAAAAATGCTATGAGACATACCCAAGGGCAAGTGTTCTCTCATTTTTCCATCCATTTTATATTCAAAGAAAATTCAAGATCTATTTAAAAATAGCTGAAAGCTACATAGAAGCAGATGGCATGTGCCATACAGGACTACTGCCCAGCTGCCTACACTGAAGTGCCAGGACTAAGTGTCTCTACATAGGTAGTGCTGTGAAATAGAAGTAGAGGCCAATTGTGGGATATTTCAGCAGGTAAGACAGAGTCTGTAAAGATTACATGATGCCTTTTCCTCTAATCAAGCAGAATAAGCAAAGGCACAGAGCCACAACTCTAAGACAATATGCTCCATACAAATAGGGCCATCCCAAACACGCTTACATTTAACCACCACCAAAAGATCTCCACTCAGTCACTTTAGACTCTTATGTAACACAGGACCAGGAAAGAAGTTCACTCAGGTATTGTAGAAGGTCAGATTTATATTCTCATCAAAGGTATCTTTACTAACTATGGCCTAGAAAGCATGGTAAAAGAAAGGTCCATGTTAAAAGCTCAGCCTGGACCCAGGGCTATTGCTGTTACAACATCAGACTGATAAAACTGTCAAAGACACAGAGAACACAGCATCTTTAGTAAATAATTTAAATCAAACTTACCGTTCAGCAAATTGAAGCTGTAATCTCATGTTAAGGTAGAAATTAAAAACTGTTTATCAAACATCCTTAAGTATATTTCAATCCAATTGCCACTTGCAAAGAAACATCCAATAAAAATTTCCACCCAAAATACATAGGACTTGCAGAACTAAGTGTTTTAAACATTTCAATATTTTTTGAAGTGAATAAGCAGAGCTGCTTCTGTTACATGAAAACACCTGAGTCATTCTCAGCAACGCAAATCTCAAAAAGTCCATATTAAGCTATATATTAGAAACAGCTGGACCTTAGGTGGACAGTCTTAATTCCAAAGCCTTATTTTCTTTACAAAGGCTATCTAGTCTTATTTTTACTAGAAGCATCATCTCTTAACTTAAATCTTAAACAAAAAGCCTCAAGCCCTCTTATAAGAAATGTTGATATACTGATTCTGTAAGAATACTAGTAGAAAAGTAAAGGATATCAGTGCATTTCTGTTGATACTCTGTCAGCAAACGACTGCAAGAAAAAAAAAAAATTACTTATTTTCTCACCTGATTTTGACAATCATGTCTTAGGATACCTTTTCTTTTGCGTTATAGATAAATACAGAAAGTGTTAGACTGGTTTGCATTTTCTGATAGTAGTCTATATAACCTTTTTTTTTCATTAAGCCATTCAAAACCCAAATCACGCTGCTTTAAAATAGGAAAAACAAACAAACGAAAACACAAATGGCAATTACATGAATTTGTAGCCATTAACTATTTGCAGCTTAAAAAATACATAAATAATCACAAAAATAATATCCTAGTTCCCAAACTTAAAATGATGTTTTCCTAGAGAAAGAAAAATACTATGGCAGTTACTTCAATTCAGAGAGGGCTGCATTACTCTCTCTTGCAACAGTTAACAGTAGTCAAGTAAGGCAAAAAAGAAGGGCTGAGCTACAAGTAGTTAAAGGAGAAGTAATTCCCACAATAAATGTATGCACTGGCAAAGAGCAGAGGGCCACAAAATTTGGAGGTAGGAAAAGGACACTGAGTAAAGGAGCTTTGAAGAAAAGTGCCCCAGTTAAGAAAGTGAAGGCTCTCATAGGTACTTTTGGAAATGAGAACACAGGACTGAAATTCAGATACAATAAAGCCAGACTGACAGATATTGGGGAAAGGGAACACGAGATATAAACCATTACAATTACGAGACATAGCAAGGATATTAAGCCATAGTATGAAGCTATACATATCTCAATACATTATTTCACACAATCATAAGTTCATTGTTATTGAGAAGATTTGGAAGCAATTGCAGAAGAGAAGGCAAAGAATCAGAAGCATTTTAGAATCTTTCTTACTGATGTTCAGACTCATTTTCCATATTCGTATATTTGATCCCAATAGCATTTCACACTTTAATGCTTGGACTAAATTCTGTTGAAAAGGTCCGTATACACCTGTACTCGACTTTTAGTTCTCATACTATATTCTTTACAACACATAAAAGAAAAGAGATATCTTCAAAGAGCTGCTTCTGCTAATATTTATAATAATATATAAGCTATTATAGCTACACAACATAGCCCTGTTTTACTAACACTACACACAGATGTTTTAGGACATAAATTAAAGAAGTCTTACAGTCTAGAGTTAGGACCTGTTTGTGAAGAAATTACTTTCATTTTAAGGAGGACTTAGTTCCACACAATGTATTTGCTGCATTGCTTAAAGAATTTGGGAGCAATAAAAACCAAATCAAAATAAACAAACAAAAATCCACTAATGCAATTGTACTTACTCTCCATCAATCATTTTTTGCTTCAGTGTAATTAATGCCGCTACATATTCATTTATATTCTGTAAGGAAGAGTCTCAAGTTGGTAAAGATGTTTCATCCCCAAAACCAGTACTATACACTGTAAATAGCCCCTAAGCTGATTGTCAATATTGAATACAATAACCTGTCTTCTTTTTTCAGCTCTCTTAGTGAACAAGTTACTAATTCACAAAAGATATATTCATAAAAATACATATAGAGAATGCAGGCTCTATAAGAAAGCATGCATACTTAGGTGGTTTACTAGAAAAGCTCTTCAAACTTAACCTTTACAGTAAATTTCAGTGTATAACTAAAAGCCCCATAACTTTTAATATCAAAATCAAATTAAGCATTGGCAGATTACCAATAAATAGCACCTGGCTTATTTAAACCTACAGATTTCCCAGATTCTCATTCTAAGCATGTCAGAAGACCTCCTCCACCCTCTGAGCTCTCAGAAGGGCCTTCCTGGTCATTTAAAGGTGAAACTGATATTGCTCAAAACGTTATACTAAAAAACAGCTTAACCGCGCTGCACCCAAGCAGCTCCAAAGGATACGTTCAGAATCCACTGGCGGATCCCGCTGGGCACGCCCAGACACAGCGGCTACTCTTTGGCTTTCCACCCGGCTAAAGCTCGCCACTGTTGCTCCTTCTACAGAGCCCGTTTGCCCCACTCGCCATCCAAACGCCCGCTGCACTGGGAGCGGCGACTGCAGCCCCAGCGCTTCCCACCCGCCGGCGGTTCGGCGCGCCGCCCCACCGCCGCATCCTTCAGCAAAAACCCCGCCCCAGGCAGGCGCTCCAGCGCCACAGGGAGGGCGGCCCCTTGCTACCTGCTGGAGAAGACCGCAGTTCGTGCAGGCGGCGGCCGCAGTCCCGGCCGGCGGCGGCGCCTCTCCCGGCATCATCGTGCCGCTGAACCGCCACCACCACAAGCGGCCCTCCGCCCAGCCCAACTGCAGTGCGGGGTCGCGGCCAAAATGCGTCACACGCTGGCGCCACCGCCTCGGTAAGGACCTCGCTGGCCTTCGCGTTCTCGAGGGTGACCCCAGCGCTGCCTCACTAATGGCAGCGGAAAAGACTGCAGAAAGTGCTCTCTGCAGAGGCCGACCGGTGAACACCGTCTTGGCCCACTGAAAGGAACGACTGCTCCCTCATCTGCCACGCCCTTCAGCGAGTGCTACTTCCTTTTTTTTTTTTTCTTTTTTTAATGCACGGGCACTTCGTGTCGCCAGGCGCGCGAGGTTGGGCGGGGCTGCTACTGGGGCGGTGTCCGCCCTCTGCCCCGCCCTCTGCCCCGCCCTCTGCCCCCGCGTCCGAAGGCGCGTTGAGCGGCGATGCTGAGCTGCGCTCCGGTGCAGGTGAAAGGGCTGCAGCGCTGCCCAGTTACCCGCGCCCAGCCCAGCCCAGCCCAGCCGCCCTCCCTCCCTCTGTCACGTCGCCGGCTGCTGCCGAGCTAGAACTGCTGTCGAGAATTGTCCATTCTTAGGTCTTGCTGTTTCCTGACGTACATAGAACCCGTTCTTAAGAGGGGAGTTTAGCAGCTCAGCTCGCTCAGAGAGCATCTGGTGGGAACGTGCTCTTCACGGCAAGAGATCAAGCTTTTCATTTCAACCAAAAATTCGTAATGAGACTTTTAAGGGCAGTATTTAGCATCACTTATCATCATGGCTGCCACACCTGTCACTTACACAATATCATACATAGAGAGCGAGCTAGAAGACTTCATGCCTTGCAGGCCAATGCTTTCAATTGCTTAGAGAAACAGAAGTTAGGGTAGTAACTGCTGTCTCTCTTCTTCCACACAGTGTTACTGCTGAGATACGGGCTCAGTGCATTATTTCCATAGCAATCTTTTAATATCTAGTTCACAGGATAGATGGCTGCACACAGCATGAATTACTTTGTGGGTTTTTATCCTATTCAGCTCATGCAGTTGGACTTTATTTACTGAATGCTCTTTGCAATGGTGCTGCTGCTTACACAACTTTTAGTCTACCTGAAACTTTCTCTGGCTCACAGTTTATCCAGATGCTTCAAATTGCTTTTTCACTCATCTTCTTAATTGTTTGTAATGTTCCTCAGGGAAGTCACTATGCATCTCTAGATTTACAGAGCCAACTTATGTCTTCTTTCTTCCTTGTTAGTGACAATGGTGCAGCAGCATGATTAACTGGACCTTGGCTTACATGTTGAAACTTATAACTCCTGTGTGATCAAAGAGAATATTTCAGGCTTACTCAATCTTTCTACTTTGAGAGCTTTACAACATTATAATAAAATACTCATTAGAGTTTAAGTGACAGTGTCACTGGAATGGATCACTCCCTCTAGGGTGAGTGAATTTCCTGTGTGAAGAGCCCTTCCTAGGGAATGGAGCTGAGCACTGCTCATTTTAGATGTGAGAGGTTGGGGCTGTGATTAGGTCAGGTAACAAAGCACTTTATTAGGTGAGATAGTTAATGGCATGTTTCTACTGAAAGAAACCATGCTGTATCAGAGAGAAGTGTTTTCAGAGATATCAGAGATAAGATGTTTTCAGAAGAGTTCAGTGTTTCTTGTGATTATTTGTGCTTAAATGACAATATTATCCTCAAAATTCTGTTAAACATTGAATATGCCCAAATTTTCTATTTGGTTACACTTCTGTAAAAACTTCTAAGTTGCAGTGTTTCAGACTGAATACATGCAGAACTAGGCTAGTAAACACATGAAAATTCAGTATTGCCATTTTCCGTGATGATGTTCAACAAGGGCTAGTGTAGGGTCCTGCACCTGGGGAAGAATAACCCCAGGCACCAGTACAGCTTAGGGGCGGACCTGCTGGAAAGCAGCACTGCAGAGAAGAACCTGGGAGTTCTGGTCGACAACAGGTTGAGTGAGTCAACAATGTGCCCTTATGGCCAAGAAGGCCAATGATATCCTGGGGTGCCTTAAGGAAAACGTGACCAGCAGGTCAAGAGAGGTTCTCCTCCCCCTCTACTCTGTCCTGGTGAGGCTGCATCTGAAATACTGTGTCCAGTTCTGAGCTCCTCAGTTTAAGAAGGACAAGGTATTACTGGATGGCATCCAGCAGCAGGCTACAAAGATAATTACGGGTCTGGAGCATCTTTCTTGTAAGGAAAGACTGAGAGAGCTGGGTCTGTTCAGCCTGGAGAAGAGAAGGCTGAGAGGGCATCCTATTAATGCTTATAAATATCTGAAGGGTGGATGTCAAGAGGATGGGACCAGACTCCTTTCAGTGCTTCCCAACAATGGGATGAGGGGCAACAGGCACAGACTGAAGCATAGGAGGTTCCATATGAATATGAGGAGAAACTTCTTTACTTTGAGGGTGACAGAGCACTGGAACAGGCTGCCCAGAGAGGCTGCAAAGTCTCCTTCTCTGGAGACATTCAAAACCCACCTGGACACATTCCCGTGTGATCTGCTCTAGGTGTACCTGCTTTAGTAGGTGAGTTGGACTAGATGATCTCCAGAAGTCCCTTCCAACCCTAACCATTCAGTAATTCTGTGATTTTTTATGGTGAAGTTTCCATTCATTAACAAGAAGAAAATATTTTAAAACTGTTTTAACACACCCTACAAAAACTAGTTATTAAAAGCATTTCCTTCAAAAAATATTTTTAAATTTAAAACAAAGAGTATGAAATAATAATGTAAACTGTATGGTTTTTTGCTTTATTTTTTTTTTTTTAATTGCACTTAACTTGTTTAGGCCAAGAAGATGGTGGAGTTTGGAGTTCCAATGTTCTACTTCATTGTATCTCAAGTGATGAGCACATCAGAGTTTAGAGAGGATGCATGGGGATGGGAGGGCACTAGGAAGGGCAGATAGGATCTAAAGGGGAAGGGTTATTAATCTGGAATTTAAAAAGCCCTGTGAGTTCAATAGTAGACTTATACAGTGCTAAAAATGTGTGTGCCATGAGGTCTGAGTCAAGAGTCTTTGGTCTCTTTTGTTGATGATAAAACAGGAAGTTGGCCACTGTTGATAGCTGCGAATCTCCCCATTGCTGAATGGAGCCGTTTAAAAAGAATGAAATTATGCCTGCAGGATTATTGTGTTTATTTAGCAGAACTGAAATAGTTAGCAGCACATAAACATGATTTCTTTACTGTTGCTCATAGAGACAACATAAACTGACCTTCCTGCTTCTCATGAATGAAAAACAAAAAGATTCAGACGCCGATGTTCCCAAAGAAGTTCTGTGCAGACAACACTCTGAAGAACTCTCAGTATGAAATTCTGTTTCACTAAAAAATGCATTAAGTGCTGAAATAGATGAAAAAATGATACATGAATAACCAATGTTCTTCAAGAGTTCCTTCTACTCAGTACAAAATGTTCTGACTTGAATGTGAGGATGTTCTTAAATCTCTATTTTAGAATAAGCCCAAGGTTCATACTCTTATTAGAAATGCATCCTTTGTAATAGGGGTCTAAGATTTCAGTAAATTCCCTCTATGGCCTTTCAGTCACAAGCTGCTAAAACTCATGAGATTTTCAGTTTAATTGAGATAGTCTTTAGGAAAAGTAGTTACTTAAAGCTCTACTCCTTGCAGACAGTACAAGGAAATAAATACTTTTGTAGGCTGAGGAGTTGTAACTCTTATGTAAAAGCTTTTTCCTGGCTAAAATTAGTGACATTAGTTAAGAAAAAAAAAAAAAGAAAAAAGAAAAAAAATAAGAAAAAAAAAAAACCCACAACATTCTTACTGTATTTTTAATGCTAAGATAATTTATTCCAAGTCCCCAGGAAAAAAATATCAGGACACCCAAAAAGTTGTATAGAGTCACAGCATCTGGACTGTACAGTAACATTTTGTCTCTGTTCACATGCTATGTAGAGAATACAGAAAAAGACAATATTCTTACCTGCCTTCCTTCAGAAGAAGGAAAGTCTTTCAAAAGTCTAAGAATGAATGGGTTTGGGAACAACGTCAGGAAGCAGCAAGGGCCAGTTGCTCCCCAGGGTACAGAAGCCAGGGGGCTAAGTCCATTGACAAGACTGGTAGGGCCGGGTCATCACCAGCCACACAAGCAGGGCAGACCCAGGGCTGGCAGCCAGGTTCAGCCAAGAGTCCAGATCACAGTGACGAGGCAGATCTGAGGTCAAGCTGGGAAAACAAATGTGCAGGTGTCCTGGTTTTGTTAAAAACAAGTTTCTCTTTCAGTGAATTTTGCCTGTCAGCTAAAGCCTTCATATTAACTGCATTTTCCTGGAAAACCAGACACGTGTTTTGGTAAACCTAGCAACGGAATGCAAACTTATTGATAAGCATGGATGGACAATCTCGCGAGAGGGGCAATGAGAAACCGGTGACCAAGAAACTGACCAACTGTGTATAACATTCCATTCACGTGAATACTTCATATAAAAGTGAGAGATCACAAGGATCTCGTCCCTTTTGCCTTTGCTTTTTTCCCTTCTGCTTATGGCTGACATTAAGAGAGGACCTTGCTAGTCGTCCCTGCGAACTGAGGCCTAGTGAGAGACTGAATCCAGCTCTGGTTGGCTGCAGAGTCCAATCCAGGACTTTGGTTGCCGGCTCTGCAGTTGCTGAGACTTTCAAGATTGGTTTTGTATATTTTGTATTATTTTCTCTATTCTTATTAGTAGCATTAGTAAAACATTGTTAATTTTTCCAACTTTCTTTTCTCTGTTCTTCTTTGCCTCCCAGTCGCCTGTCCTGAGTGGGAAGGGGGGGAGAGGGAGGGGCAAAAAGGGGGAAGTGGGGGCGAAGAGGGGGTTAACAATACATCTGCCAGGGTTTTATTGTCACCCCGCAATCTTAACCCTCGACAGCAGGCCAGGGTCCAGATCAGTGAAGTCCATGGCCAGGCACAGGCATGGCATCCAGCTCATTCAGTCCCACTGAATGATTCCATGGTGAGGAGAATGTGGGAATCATAGAATCATAGAACAATCTGGGTTGGAAGAGATCTTCAAAGTTCATTTAGTCCAATCCTCCTGCAATGGGCAGGGACATCTTCAACTAGATCAGGTTGCTCAGAGCCCCATCCAGTCTGGTCTTGAATGTTTCCACAGATGAGTAACGATTGATTCATCTGTCTTAAGGACATTGCACCTATTTTGGTACCAAGTCCAGTCTGTGTAGGTAGTTAGGGTCTGGTGGCCGGAAGATCTCGCGCTGTACGGAAAGGTAGTAGCCCCTCCCTAGATAGGTAGAAGTGTGTGATGTAAGCAGACAGAAGTGACGTTGTAAACTCAGGGTATATAATGCTGTGTTACCTGCCAATAAACGCCATTTGCCGTCCACCACATTGGTGTGTGCGAGCTGACGGACCCAGCGACCTGGGGTTGGTCGCCGTGCTGTTCCTGAACCAGGTCGCTACTGCCTCCTAGAGGCAACAAGTCTGGAGTATCAAACAATGATCATCTTGACCTTTTCCTTTTCCAGAATGGGGAACAATGTTTTTGTGTCATCTACATCTGTCATTTTTCCATCTCTAAACACACAAGTAAAATAACACTAAGTCATAACTGCTTCATCAGAAATTTTGTCTGGACAGTGTAAATCTATATTTGGTATTTTCACCTTTAGTTAATTGATTCATAATCCAATAATTCTGTTGTTTATTGTTCACCTCCAGGTAACTTTACCTTCAGAGAGGCTGAGCAGCAATAGTTTTGTTGCCAGGCAACTTCTCTTTAAAAGTCTTGTCTGATTTCCATGTCTCAGCTGACTTCGAAAACATATTAATGTAATTATGCTCACATTTATCATAAAGTAAATCCCAGATGAGGTCCATGAAAGTATCGTTCATATAACTGAGAGTAGAATTTGTTTATTTAACCAAATATGCATACAACTGTCAATTATTTTAAAAATTTTCTTATAAAATCTATCTGAAAAGAAAATTTTAGTCATAGATAAAACCAAATATTACTTGATTGACCTTGAGTAGGGTCAACTATTCAAAATGTGAATAGTTTTCCCTTCTTGCAGATGGTGTGGTTTGACATTCCAGAACTTCAACAAGGATAACTGTGTTACAGTCAGCAATGAATTATTCTCATTGTCAGTTTTGTCGTTTTCAGCATATGGCATTTGCATGCAATCTTTTCCAAGTTATTAGCATGGAGAAGTAAAAACTGTATTGTCCTTCTGCCTCCAAATTATCAGCAACATGAGATGCTTATGTACATTTTAATCACTCAGCTAACACAGGGATCATCAATACCCATTTTTTTTTTTTGTATTCTGTTAAAGGCAAAAAAAGCTTGGGAATTTAAATCCTTACAATCTCTGCACCCCCTGTTCGTACACACTTCATGCACCTTTTGGTCTGATGGTAATCCATGGTCTGGGGGTTTGATTGTTCTTTGTTCATTTTCTGTCTCTGAACTCCAGGCAAAGGGTGTGCTGTTCCTACCTGATCTTCCCACCTGCAATGGCCTTCAAGGCCTGCCCATAACTAAGCTACCAGGTAAAGATAAGTTCACAACAAGATAAGTTATTGTCCTGCTAACTAATACTAAACAAAGTAATTAAAACAAAGTAATATATTTGAAATAATAGAATATGATTAAAAAATTTTAGGTTAATTAAAATTGTTCTGCAACAATTCCCATTACTAGTTCAGAACAGCCATGCCTGTTGCAATCTGTCAACAAGCAGTGGGAAAGCTACAGCTGAGCACAGTGATCAGACCTGACCAACAAGATGGTTGGGGAAAATTTTCTTGAGTAGCAATAAGTATTAAATTTTTTTTTGAGCAGTGGCTGATGACATCCATGCTCATGCTTCATGCTTCATGTTTCAGTGACATATTACTGCTTCCAGGTCATCATACACTACTGCATTTTATTACTAAACTCTTGATAAGGTGATGAAGACCATGTCATTCATCCATATTGGTGGTAGTTTATGATGCCACCATATATTCATAATTTATATAGAAATTAGAAACATGGGAGCTGGAAGAATCTGTTTTATCATTGAGTCAAGCATCTTGCAGTCACATGTAATCCTTTATAGCAATTATCAGCTATTTAGATTTTTTACTCTGCCTATATTTATTGTGAGCTGGTCCAGAATGTCACTCCCTGATTGTTAGAAGTCCATTTTTAATTTCCAGTTAAAATGTAATCATAGCCAATTTATATAGTTTTTTTCTTCTGTTACTTTAAATTATTCTCACTTCCAATGGTGTACCCTACACTGTGTTTACAAAGAACTGCGGCAATGAGGAACAATGCACACAGACACAGACAGAAATGCACAGACACAGAGTTCTTGTTAGCAGTGAGAGCAGAGCCAGGCTGAACTGGCTTTTATTAACAGTTCTCAACTTATAGGTTTACAGATATGGGCTTGGATGAAGAGGTTAGACAGGATGTTTTTTCACTAATTGTTATTCCAAACACACTGCACTCACGTTGTGTCTGTTTTCAGTCATGTTTCCGTGCATATTTTGTGGGCGGCGTTCAGCCCATTCATTCACACACCCAGGCCCAACATTCACAAATCACACATATGGGGGCAGTTTTCCAGCCTGAGATATCATTCTCAGTGGCATGGGCTATCACTCCTTACACTCATAAAAAACATACTTCTGTATAATCTGTCCAAGGCCCTTTAGCTGGAACTGCACATCCTGCCGCTTCCACAAAGAACAAAACCAAACTCTATCTTGGCTTCTCTTGACCCTGTTCTGATTTGTTTTGGCCTCTGATAAGTTAAACAATCTGGGTTGGTTTTGCTTTATCGCTTAGGAGAACTCTTATATTCTCTGAATTGTGGATCATATATCTTAAACATAGGTGACCAGGGATGTACACGAATTAAATTCCAGATGAGTTTTACTTTTGCTTTGCGTAATGCCATCTTAGTTTCTTTAACTTTGCAGATAGCACATCTCCTTTTGCAACTGAATATCCTACTTGCTGCTTTCTTCTTGATTTTCTAAACATTTTAGCTGGGTTGTAACTGTTTGCATGGCCTGGATATTGAGCCATTACTTCTCACTGAGATGCTATCACTTCGTTCTATATCTATATCTATATCTATCCCAAGTAGATCTGTATACTGTTGCTGTTCCCCATGGACAATGCTTAGTGTCCTCAGAAAATTCTGTTATCATAGACTTACTCTGATGTTAAGTCCATTAATCAAAATAAGAAATATTATTGGACTGATATATATTGGACTGATCATTAAGGATTTATATAAGTGAAATTACTTCGCCTGATATCCCTCTCATCTAGTTTTGTTTGGGGTTGGTTTGTTTGTTTGTTTCCCTTTAAACTTACACCCCTACAGTTCTTGTACCAATATGACTTTTCACTAGTGTAACGAATACTTTGCCTACAATAAACTCTTTAAAAGGCTTTACTGGCATCCAAATGTCTTATCTGATGTTGAACAATAATATCAAGTGAGTAATATTACTTTATGGACATGTGCCACTGCCACCTATCTCAGTTGTGGTGATATGCAGAATTTCTATGCAGTCTTTCAGTGGAACCTCCAGTTTCAGCTGCTTTTGCTGATTTCAGATTCTTGTGGTGTTACCTTATTGACAATCTAATGTACAAGGTTCCTGAACTGCTTCACATCTCCAGGTTGGAAATACAGGCAGATATGATCCCACTCTTCTCACTAAAGAGACTCCAGGATGGAAGTGCAGTCTTCCCTTTTTCTTACTTCCTGTCCCCAGTACCCTGGGATGTAATAATGGTTAGGAAACAACACATTTAAGACAGACTTGAAACAGTTATTTTATTTAGACATTAGCAGGCAGGGATATTATAATTTCATTATTATAAATAATATTACAGCACCATAAAAAAAATAGCTTGCAAGGGACTTCTGAGGGTCTATAATCCAACCTCCTCAAAGTGGCTTTAACTACAGGTTAGATCAGGTTGCTCAAGGCCCTGGCCAGGTGATATTTTTAAAAATCTCCAAGGATGTAGATACTACTATCTCTCTGGTCAATGTGCTGAACTTTCCTAAGAGTGTTTTCCTCTCCAGTCAGAATTTCTGTTGTTTCAGTTTGAGTTTATTGCTTCTTGTTTAGCTGTGCATGTCAGAGAAGAGCTTGGCACAGTTTTGTCTATAAAACCCTGTCCCGTCCCAACAGATGGGATGAGGGATGAGTTAACTCTGAACGCGACACGCACCCTGACTCAACAGATGAGATCAGTTAATTCCGGGTAATTCTGCGTGGCAATGCGAAGTGAATGACAGACAATTGTCAGGGATTGGCTCAAGGAGCATGGACATGAGTCCACCAAGCAACTGTACGAGCAGAGCCCATTTTAGTTGACATAAGTAGGCCTTAGTTAGCTTGTCTATTAGGCCATGGGAAAGGGGGGAAAGGAAAAGTACTAACTAAGGCAGGGTCAGGATATCCTTGAAGAGATAAGAGTCAGAAGAATGCGGGATGCGCATAGCTAGCTAAACCCAAGTAGGTGGAGTAAGTAAATGCAACCTTTTAGTGCTTAGCCTATTAGATAGAGACAAGTATGCATAATTATGGTATTTGGTATAAATGCATGCTATCTCGGGCAATAAAGTTGAATCATGCTTTATCACTCACATTGAGTCGGCCTGCATGTTTTCCTCAGCCGCGTACTCGCAGACAATCACTCCGGGGGTCCAATTATGAATTTACTAAAAGCACATGGTGGTATACAAATTACAGCAATCAGTGACTTGGCAAAAGTATGTTACCACAAAACTTATTAATACATTGACAGCAAAAACCCTTCTAAAAGCAGTGGATTGGCAACAATTTGTAACTGTAATGCAAAACTTAACAAGACTTTAGCAGCCGAACTTACAATGGTATTTATATGTTTAAGGAAAAGGAAGCGAGAGAGAGAAGAGGAAAACTAAGATATCAGAAAGAGAAAGGGAGAGAGAGAGAGAGACAGAGAGGGAGAGTAAGATATCACCACTCCACAGGTACATAGGTCCCGCGACGACCTCTGGAGGGGGGGACGCGTTGAAGATTTACACGCCGCCAACCTGTATCATAAGTGAGGTGGTTTTATAACCCAGTTCATTTACTTGCGAGATAGGAGAAGGCGGTTTGTCTCATCCCTCTGCTCGCTCTTCATGCTAATTAGGAAGACTATTCTGGAAATGGGTCTGGGGTCTTCAAACTAGGAGAAAGTTCATGGTATTGACCACAAGTGAGTTGTCTTGCCCGTCAGGGGTAGCTGTTGGTTCATGGTTTCTTCTGGTAGTTGGTTGTCAGACAGATGGTTCATCTCTATCATCCCAATTAGGCCATGAGGCCTTTCACAGCAACACTGTTAATTGTCCTTATCTTCCAAGGTGTCTGCCTTCATGGCCATAAAACTTCAGGAAAGATAAGATAAGGTGTCATCTAGCTCTTCCTCCCAAAGTAACAAAAACCAGAAGTTTAAGGCATAACAAGGTCTCTGTTCTGCTAAGGATGGGACAGCTGAAGATAGCAATCAGATCTTTCATTTAGCCTTCTGTTGGCTGGGCAGACTCAGTTACCTCAGCCTCTCCCTGTATATATCATGAGGCCCCTGGTGGTGAATTCCTCCAACTTGTCAAGGTCAATCTAAATGACAGGCCTGCCTTTGGGCATGCCATGCTCCCTGCAATTTTGAGTCATATGCAAACTTTCTCAGGGTCCTTCCATCCCCTTTTCCAGGTCATTTGTGAATATGTTAAACAGCATCAGCCTCAGTGTTGACCCTTAAGAAATGCTATTTAATTAGGCTGCCAGCTAAATGATTGCTGGTAGTTAGTCATAGCGGAGTACTTTAACTTTTGTCCATCTGGTATATCCAAACTTCTTCCTATTTTTCTTCTCTCTCTTTCTCTCCCTCACTCTATACAGATGTGTACACATACACACACACATTCTGCAGAGTTGTAAGTTTCTGTTACATCAATTTACAGTAAAGGAATAAAGGAATTTAGGAATTTGAGACATAATATGCTATTTTTTTTATCTTCTGAATGCCTCAATTTTCAGGGTTTCTTTCCTCCAGTGTGGAACAAATCCAGACACACCAGTTCAATGGTACACTCAACATTGCAGCTTCTGTTGGGTTAGCACTGCATAGTATTCAGAGTCCTGAGAATAAATATATAGGAGGGTTTTTTTCAGGTAATTGTGCTACAGGACACAAAAGTTTCTGTTTCCTATAGTCTCATGGACATTGTTTAGGAATCTTGGTGAGTCAAGTCCTACTTCAAAGTGAAGATGATGTGTCATATTCTTACCTCCCTTCTCAGGATTTCTCCTTTTTTACTCTATTTTCTAAGTACTCTGTGCAGCACTTTCTGCACTACCTCTTTTTTAGATTTATGTGGTGATGAGAAACAACGCATACCAGGACACAGACAGAACTTCACGCAGAGGCAGAGATTTTGCTCAGGAAGGAGCGCAGAGCCTGGCCAAGCAGAGAGCTGACCTAGGCCTAGGCTGCCTTCTTTATTCACCATTGACAATTTATAGGATTTACAAATATGGGCCTGGACTAAGATGTTTATAAAAGGTGTTTTTCCACTAATTGTTATTAAAAACACACTGAACTCATGTGATGTTTGTCTCACTTGTTTTTCCACTCATTCACAGACCAGGCCCAAGGACATTGACACATCCCATGCACTTGGGGACAGTTATCTGGCCTGAGATACCATTTTTACAAGTCTGGGCTATTTTCTACAATTATGAGAAACGTACTTCAAAGTAATCTGTCCAATGCCCTTTATATATTATTACGTTAGTATTATGTCTTCAACCATCCAAATGGTCATGTTAGTATTGATCTTCTTTTATCATCCAGGTGGCTGGAACTGCACATCTTGCTTTCCCACATGTTACTTTCCAACAGATTTATTTTTTTATTTTCCTCTCTGATTTGTCAAATGTTGGAAAGCAGCTCTTGCTACATGCTGCTCATCAACTCAGAGACACGGTTTCTTCTGATTATGAAAATAACTCTGAGAGGTGATCTGGTTCTTTGTTCTGTTATCATGACATCAAAGATGTTTTCTATATCATTCCTGAAGTATCGTTCTTATCAGTATTAGGGGAACATCCAGATAGTAAATTATCTGGCATTGTCCTCCTGTATACTCAAAGAAGGGGGTATTTGCTCATGAGCTAGTGGGGCTCATTGACAAAGCTTTTAAACTAGACATGATGGGGGAGCGGGATGACACCAGCCTCTCCTGTTACAAGCTGTAGGACAAGATGCCAATGTTAGAGGGGCAGAGTGCTAGCAAGGACCCTCAGCCAGTGGCCCTGAGATATGTTGAGATCCTGAGTTAATAGAAGCCAACAGGGAAACACCAGTGAAATGCTTCAAAGGGAATTAAGGGGTATTCCTCTAAGAAGGTGACATGGCCAACAACCCAGCTGAAGTGCTTCTGTACCAATGCACACAGCATGGGCAACAGACAGGAGAGGATGGAAGGTGCTGTGCTCCTGGAAAGCTATGACTTAGTGGCCATTACTGAAACTTGGTGGGACAGATCCCATGACTGGAGTGCAGCGATCAATGGCTACAGGCTGTTCAGAAGGGACAGGCAAGGAAGAAAGGGTGGAGGGGTTGCCCTCTATATCAAGAAATTGATAGAGTCTGAAAGCTTGGGGGTAAGAAGCAGAGACCTACTGGGCACAGAGAAGACATTTTCATACAACTACCTGTTATAACTGTTACAACAGCTCAGGGCTCCTCATTTCAAATGTGAAGACAAGACAGTTTCTTCCCATATGCACTATTTTACACTGAGCTTCCCTAAATCCCCTCTGCCATTTTTTGCTCATACATTCAGTATCCTAAGACTACTTGTAGTGCTCAGCCTGTCATTGCCTATATTTCCCTAAATAACATTGTACCATGAGCAGCCTCCAAAATTGCCAGTTTCAGGTCCTTGAAAAATATGTTGCACAGATCAGGTTCCAGAACACACCATTGTGGGACTCTATTAGTGACCTCTTTTTACTGTGAAAATGGACTATTGACTCCTACTGTCTTTCATCCAGTTGTTTACCTCTGCAATTATTTATATCTTGGCAGTGTAACTTTTAAGAACTTTTGATGAATGACCTCTCCAAATACCTTCCAGAAATCCATGGTCAGGATTCTAGGGTCTTTCTCTCTTAGTGAAAAGCTTGGTGACTCATAAACATTTCAGTAGGATTTTAATGCAGTTCTTCCCTTTACAAAAGCCATTTTGACTCATCCTTATTACAGCATCTTTATGCATATGCTCACTGATTCTAATCTGTCTTACAGTTTCCATTAACTTGCCTGTTACAGACATCAGGTCTGTGCTTTTCTAGATTTCTTACGGCATCCTTTTTAAAAAATGATGTTATAACTGACACATTCCTCTCTCTTGCTACCAAAGCAGTTTTATACTAGAGATTGAAGAGGACAGTTGGTAGTTCACCCTTTAATTATTTTAGGATTGCTCGTTATATACCATCTGGTCCTTGTGATTTGTTACTATTAATTTTGCCTATATGTTTCATAACCTGTATGTTCCATACTGACTCTTTCAAGACAGTATACCTGGTGAGTGTCCGTATAAACAAGAAGAGCTGGTTTGAGAATCTCATCCAGGTCTGCAGTAGTGAACACAGATGTAAGGAATTAATTTAGATTTTCTGTTATTTTCTCTGTATGTTCCTTTAAATTTATTTTAATTTTCCTGGTGCTGCAGACTGTCTGGCAGGTTTCCAGAGTCTGAAGTGTTTGAAAAGTAATTTATTATTAGATTTTCTGCCTTGTGCAAGTTGTTCTTGAAACCCTATTGGCCTATCTCATGGTGTGGTTTATTTTTCATCTGTCACAAATTTGGATTCTTTTCAATTTTAGGCCCAAATTTAGCTCTTGGAAGGATGCTTCTGAAAAGCAGTCCCCAGCAACAGGCTCCCATGTCCCTGCTGCTTAACCACGGCAGGTTCCTTTTCTTATATGCATTTGCCCTAAGCATCCATGTATTCTTAAAGTCTCCATGTAACCCTCAAAGACATAATTATTTTAGCTGTTCCTCCATTTTTAACAAGCTTCTTCACTTTTAGGTTGTTTCCTTTTTTTTTCATTTTAACAAATGAAAGCACATATTGATGGATTTTTTTTTTTTTTTTGCTCGTCTATACAGGCTTTATGTAGGGAAGGACAAAAGAGTCAGAACTTCTCCCAGTGGGTTCCTGTCCCTCATTTTTTTCCACACTGCTTTGAAATTCATGCTCTCATCTTTAGTGTCTGCTTGACCTACATCACAGGTATGCTTGTGCCTAGCCGATCCTTACCTACTTCTGGCCTGAGCTGCCCTTTCACTACTGGCTTGCTTGGCTGCCTGGCCTGTTGCCTCAAATGTTGGCAAACCTGCTCTGCTTTTCTTACTCAGGTGTCATGGAATTTGCTTGAGTCTGACTTCTCATCTCTACTTATGGAGCAGCCTGTCCCTGCTGCTTCCTGACAGACATACTGGTCAGATGGAAAAAAGCAGCCACTGAGAAAAGAAATTAATGATAAATGGCAAAAGGATGTGGATATAAATATTGAGCATGACAAAGTAGAAACAAAAAATATGTTTTAAGGGAAGGTCTATGATACAGTGGGGAGATTGTTGCCCCCATCCCTACACTGAAAAGAAGAAGTTATAAAAAAAAAAGATAAAAAACTGTTTTGGCCAAACTAAAGAAGATAATAAAATCATATGCCTGTACAGAAACACTGGCCAACTCAGTTAAGCTATCAGGTGGCATTGGCCCAATGCAAATTTAAGATGAAAAAGGAAAAAAAAAATAAAAATGGAGAACTGTTCAGATAAAAAAGGAAAATGGGGAATGAATGAAAAGCCGTATAGACCTAACTATTGGCACTGGTGCAGCAGCACATAGAGGTGCAAATTTATATAGTGCTTTCCATAGCACAACTGTTTTTTTGGTGGCAGCAAAAAAGAGAGTGGATACTAAAGTGGTTGTGCTGTGGTATTCATGTAAGGCAGTGTTGGAAATTTGTAGTAGTTCTATGTGAATGAATACAGCTCTACAGTAGTGACCAAGAAGTCTATGGGAAGCAGTGGACTATGGCAAGTTTTCTTGACAGCAGCAAGAAAACCATGCATGGCCTCTGGAAGGATCCCACTGTCACATACCTTTCTTTGCAACCTCAGATGATAACAATGTTTAAATTGGGCATCTTCTTAAGGATGTTGCTGTAGTGGTTTGCAAGCTTCCTTTGCAGCTGTAGCAGGAGCCTGGGGTGCATTTCAACAGCTAATGTTTCTGCAATAAGCCTACTGGTTCTTTAAGGGTTTGGGAGCCCACTAGGAGGAGAACTATGCAGCAAATGAAACTTTCATCTGAGAATTTTACCATGAGGGTGTGGAGGGCAGAAGGGAGAGACTGTGTGCAGCAGTGCTTCTTAGGTGCCATTCAGAGCTGCAGCTGCTGTGAAACTGTGAACTTACTCTGCAGTGTCTGAAAAGATCAGCAGCTCTGTAAAGATTCTGGAGCCACATTGCAGCAGTAAAAGCATAGAACTGTTCTGTAGATGTACCGTAACCATGGCACTGCAAACCTCTGCAGGGAGGTGTGAATCATACAATGCTTAAAACACTGGTGCCCAAACCTGCAGTGTGACAAAGTGTGCAGCTCTATGGAGTGTTTATAGCTGTAGCATGATAAGGCTTGTCTGCAGCACCAGCTGTACTACAGGAATCCTTTTGTGGGCTTTGAGACAGAAGCTTAAATGCCAGCACTCATTTGGGATGACAAGTGCTTGAGCAGTGCATGCAGAATGCAATAGATAGCCTAATGACACATCTCCACTTTCTACTCCGTGCCTAGAGAAAGCACCTCTTTTAAACACCTACACAGAGCCATAAGCTGTCCCGAACCGACCCTCCTGCTCTTGGCTCACTTTGCCGGGCTCTGAAAATGATGCTATGGTTCGATTCTATGAAACGCAGCCAGTGCAGTGGGCCCGTTTCAGGGACAGGCTGCAGCAGGCAAGCCTATTGCTAAGCAAACGGCCTATTTACTGCCAGCGCTGACATTCCTGTCTCGCCCTGAGATTTCCTTTCCACCTTTTTCGCGGCGCCAGACAAGGACCCCGACCTTCTGCCCACTCCGGTGTCGCGAGAGGAGGCACCACCCTCCCGCGGCTGCTCCTGCGCACTGGGCCTCCCGCCCACGCTCCCGCCCTCCCCGGCCCCGGCCCCGCCCCTCGTGCCGGCCCACGCTCCCCGCTAGCGCTCGGAGCTCCAGCGCGGCTGTGCACGCAGAGCCGCCCTCCGCCGGAGGGAGTGGGTACGGGCTGTGCGCGTGCGCAGCGGCCAGGAAGCCGGACTGCGGCGCGTGGGGCAGGCGTTGGAATGGCGGAGGCGCGGCCCAGCGCAGGTAGGTGCGGCTGCTGTCCTCGGGGCGGCTGTGAGGACGGGGCAGGTGGGATGAGCTGTGCGTGGAGGGGAGGAGCAGTCACCTCTCCTCAGCGTGGTTGTCGGGCAGAGGGCCGCGGCCGGGCGCTGGCGTGTGGAGGGACGCGGGCTGCGGCACCACCTGTTGCCGCCGCCCCGCCCGCCTCAACTTCGCGGCTCCTGCGGTGCTCAAAATGGCTGGGCTTGCCTTTGCCGCAGGGCGCAGTAGGGAAACTGCCTGAGGGGGAACGTACGAGCTTCTAGATGTTACAAACGAACAGGAACGCCAGAAAAAAATAGAGAGGTGGTTGGTTTCTGGAAAACTTACTGCCGTCTACCCACCTGTGCCCGTGAAACACGATGCCGCCTGCACAGGGCAGTCTGACCAGTCCCAGCCCTACGGGCTGCTGTAAAATTGCGGCGTCTCCTGGGGTCTCGCATGGGTCTAGGAGCAGAGGTCTGGGGTTTGCAGGAAGTGACTGCCTGGAGCAGGTGCCACCTGCCCAGAGTGAGCTAGGCAGGGGCTCACGGGTGGAGACCAGCTTAGACACCTGACCTGGAGTGAGACTGAGTGACAAGAGAGCAAGAAAAGATTTTTTTATTATTTATTTGTTTATTTTTCCCTTCTGGCTTTTATGATGCAGACTCAGATTAACTTCCATTTTACTGGGTATGGCTGCTGAGGAGGGTGGGACTAGCCTTTCAAGATCCATATTCCAGCCTCACATTTAATGATGTATCATGGGCACTTAGCAATAGAAGAACGCTTATGTAATTGTATCTTGGGCATGTAACTAGAAATAACGTTGTTACTCAGAGGCATTAATGATATTTAGTGTTTTCATCATGTTGCTTTATTTTCTTGCAGTCTGGGTAAACTTCCTAGGTAATTAATGTCACTTCGGGGTCCCTTGATGAGGTAACTCATTTCATTGTTTATAGAGTCATCAGATTTCCACCAGGAAGAATCCTGGACTTTTATGGCTGAGGTGAAGAAGATAATATGAATCTCCACTTTTGCAGCACCCTGATGTTAATTTAGATTAAGGATGAAAAGGGGTTCACAGCTGCCTGGAACATGGTTCAGAGGGCAGAGACTGATAGTTTCAGTAAAGAGAAGCTGGTGCAGGCAAATGTCTGCTTGTCTGTTTATCCTCCATGCTATCAGGCTGCAAGTCACCTCTGGTCCTGAAACCTTTAGTACAGGATATATGTAAAGGGTCTTAAATGGGTATACTGAGCTAAAATTATCTTTAGTGAAAAGCAATAGATTAGTCTGGAGGGTGCTGAAATAAATAACTTACGCTTTTTCTATGGATAAAAAACATTTAATCCAATTCCTTGTATTCCTTAAACACGTGTTCATTAGAGCATAAGCAAAGCAGCGCTGGGTGCGCGGGGGATTCACTCCGCCCAACACGCACACCTTTAAACAATAAGAAGTGTGCTTAAATACAGTAAGGTATTACATATTCATAATGACCCCAGGAACGCCTATACATATTCATAACCTTTCCCCGCTTCTGATTAAAATGAGTCTCAGATAACCATTTCCATAGACCCTCCCCTGTTGCGCCTGCGCAGTGCCACTTGGTGAATTTGAGGAGGGGTCTTTGGGGGTCTTTGGATGAAGGCTCCTTCAGCTTCATCACAGTGAACTTTTTACCTTTGGCTCATTATGTTGAATTGACTGGGACCCAAGCTGCCAAGTTGAATGAAACCAGACTGGCGCCCCCTTTTGCTGTAAATCTTCGTTATCTTGTCTCCTCAAGTTTACAGCTAGGTGCAGTAAAACTTCTTATCTTGGCATTCGATGGGGTTCTGTTCTTCTTAACATAAAGCTCTAAACTAAGCATTTATTGTGTGACTAAGCCTTAAAGTGTTAGCTTGTTAGCAGGCACCCATTATAAGTTTAGTTAACCCTTAAAATGTTAGTTCCCTCTGTCAATATAACTTCATAAGCAAGTTTCATAACTTTTTACATAGAACTTAACCACCTTTTTCCAAGTTCAGAGCCCGTGCCTCATTTGGTTATATCTGTAAACATTAAACATCTTAGCACGAATCACAACTGCATTTTTCACAGTACGCCTTTTCTACATTTGCTTTATAATACTTAAGCTAACACAAATATTTACACATGCTGGTTCAGGAGTTCTTTCCTTGTTCTGGTAATATGTACTACGTTATCAAGAATCATAGGTAAATTTCAAATTGTGCTTGTGTGGTGTTAGGAAAGGAACTGGCTTTTGCCCTGCAAATTCATGGACAGAGCGAATGTAGGAATTTTGAGAACTTAAATATGAAAGATATTTCTCCTCTCAGAGTAGACCACAGGAAGCAGTTGAGGTCAAAGAATGACACTTTTGGGTCATGGCAGATGTGCAGCTGATCCACGATATTTTGCCAATAGTGAACAAGTATAAGAGACAAAGGGAAAGAAGACAAGAAGCAAGGCAACTGTAGAATGATTGTTCATGTAGATAAACCTTTCTAGTTTCCAGCCCTCTTTACTTAGAAAGGACAGATTGTATTTAATAGCCATGAATGGATTTTTTTTTTCCGTAAGTTCCCATAATTGCTGTTGAATGTAGTTTTGGGATTTTTTGCCTTCACAATGACAGCTGGGTCATTATACATGGTACAGTGCATCATTAAATTGGAGGTACCAGGGAGCTGGTATAAAGCATTGAGTAACACACTGTAGTGGTGAAAAGTAAAGTGAAATGTTACAATACATTTATTCTTCAGATGTGAAATTCATTCTGTAGTAAATACTTCTCTTGGGATGGTCAAACTACTTATGGGGAAGTTGTGTTTCTTTCCCATCTTGAAGTGGGCTAGCTAAAACTTCATTTTATTTTCTAGATGTGGAAGCACTGATTTTGAACAATAGCGTAAAAAGACAAAACATAGCACCATGCACCAATATACACAGGGGACTAAATAGTGGGAAAGCAGGTCTGCAGACAGGAACCTTGGGGTCCTTGACCATAAGTCAGCAATGCACCCTCTCTGTGAGGAAGGCCAACGGTACCCTAGACTAGATTAGGAGGAGCGTTGCCAGTTTGTCAAAGGAGGTGCATCTTCCCTCTGCTCAGCACTGGTGAGGCCACCCCTGGAGCACTGTGTCCAGTTCTGGGCTCCCCTGTACTGGGAAGACATGGACACTAGAGAGAGTCCAGCAAAGTGCCGCGAAGATGATTAAAGTATTGGAGCATCCCTCATATGAGGAGAGGCTGAGCTGGAACTGTTCGGTCTGGAGAAGTATCAGAGTGATCTTAGTGCTGTGTACAAATACCTGATGGGAGGACACAAAGAATACAGAGCCAGATTCTTCTCAGTGGTATTAGGTGAAAGGACAAGAGGCAACAGGTACAAATTAAAACACATGAAATTCCATCTGAACATGAGAAAAAGCCTTTTTACTGTGAGGATGGTCATACACTGGAACAGGTTTCTCAGAGAGGTCATGGCCTTTCTGTCCTTGGAGTTATTGAAAACCTGACTGGACACAGTCAAGGCAACTTGCTCTAGCTGACTCTCTGAGCAGGGTATTTGGACTGGGTGATCTCAAGAGGTCCCTTTCAACCTCAGACATTCTGTGATTTTATGGTCATGATGGTTTTGCATAATAATCTTTCTCTAACAATTTCTGGCAAGAGTTGTGGGAAGGGAGCATATAGTTTTTTATATGAGCTACTACAGTTGGAAGAAACAGTAAGTTTTGAGCAGGCGGATTGTTTTTTGTGAAAATGGGTTGCACTGCTTGAGTCTTAAAGCCTGAAACAGTGTAATTCCTGTTTAGGAAGAAATCCAACCTTTTGTAAATATGTGTTGTCTCTGGAAATGATAGGATGCTGTGGTTGAGTACATAAAATGATCAGAGAAGACAGGAAGGATCAAGCTTGGTGTTCTGTGAGAAAGAGGTTTGAAGCTCCCAATGCTATGGGGAAACCCTGAGATTGATTTTTTTTTTTTTTTTTTTTTTTTTTTTTTGTGTGTGTACAGTGTATACATTGTAATATAGGTAACATAAGACCTGCAGGGAGTGTCTTCCCTGTAACTTGTGGTTTGTGTTCAGCTGACCCAGACATTTATTGTCTATATATATGCAGTGCTGATACAAATAGATTGTGTACTCATTCAATACTGCCATTTGTCTTAAGGTGAAATAATAGGTTATTTTAATTGCTTTAAAACTGAAGACATCTGTCCTGAAATTACCTTTCTCTTCTACTGGGAACCAGGTGATAAACAGTATATGTAATCATAGAATATCCTGAATTGTAAGTGACTCACAAGAGTCACTGAGTCCAAATCCTGACTCCACACAGGGCAACCTAAAAGTTAAACCAGTTATCTAAGAATATTATCCAAACACTTCTTGAACACTGGAAGGCTTGTGGCCATTACCATGTCCCTAAGAAGCTTTTTCCAGTGCATGACCCCCATCTCAGAAAAGAAATGTTTCCTCATGCCAAGGCCGAACCTCCCCTGCCAGACACAGCTTTGAGCCGTTGCCACAGATCCTGGCACTGGGTGCCAGGGAGAAGAGCTCAGCACCTCCCTCTCCACTTCCCCTCCTCAGGAAGCTGTAGACAGCAATGAGGTCATCTCTCAGTCTCCTTCTTCAAGCTGAACAAAACTAATATCCTCAGCTGCTCCTTGTAGGTCGTGTCCTCTAGTCCTTTCACTATTTTTCTTGCCCTGCTTTGAACACATTATAATATTTCTGTATCATTCTTGTATTGTGGAGCCCAAAACTGAGCACAGTACTCAAGGTGACACTGGTTTTGGTTGAATTTATGGGTATCTTGATAAGAAGTGGTCAATTAAAAGATAAGTGCTTGAAAGACTGGTACTAATCAGTGTTGTTTAGTTCCAGTTTTGTATTGATCTGAAGCTTTAGAAGGAAAATAGGAGTTCTTCCTATCTAGGAGATGGAGCTGAATTCATCTAAGAGTAAGTACTACCTCCAACACCTGAGGGGTGACCCTGTGGACTCTTGTACCCAGTACATTTTTTTTCTGTCTGGACTTCTTCAATACGTGTTTTATTCTTTCTTGTATTTATTCTTAATTATCAACTTCTTACAGTCTCTGCCTAATTAAAGTACATTGTTTAATGGCTTTTCAAACTCTAATTGAGTTTAGCTTGCTGAAGCTGTGCTAAGAAATGTCACTTGGGCATGATCTCTTTAATTGGCACCTTCAAATGTCATTATTGATGTCTTCATTAGAAAATTACCCAAGTTATTATATTTGGCTGTACTGGTCCACAAAATAGTCTGTTTTTGAAGAAGAGCTTGTACTTATTAAAATGAGATATGTATGTACTAATTTGCTTTATATTTTTAAAGATGTCCTCACCAAATTACTTTTTTCTGAAGGATGGTTTACACAGACTATTGAAGTTTGCCAGGCCATTCTGGCTCTGTCCACAGTTAGTGCTGAGATGATATAATGTGTAATGTCATGGCAGAACAGGCATGAAACCATATGAGTTTCATATGCTTGTTGTTAATTTGCATTCAAGCTCTTAGGCATATTAAAATCTGCAATGTAGAGGTTGTTTCTAAAGGTACTGTGAATTTCTTTGTCTATTCTATGGAAATACAGGCTGGAATCTAACTCTGGAGTTTCTCATTTTCTTGGGATTTTTGTGTATGTACATGTAAGCATGTCAAAGGAAGTATGAGTCAGTGTTAGCTACTGATTATTGCACTTGTATATATATTTTGCTGTTTCTAGTCTTGACAGACAAAAATCAGTTTTAGTAGAATTTACCACGTGTTTGGATTTTTTTTTATAATGTAAAAGCTGTCAGTAAGAATAGGAATCATATTCATGGGTGATATAAAAAATTCTAATGAATTATTCATGTTTTGGAGGTGCTTTTAAATATCTGAATCTTGGTTTCCCATCTGTTTCTTCAAACTTGATAGATTATTTGGAAAATGCTTTCAAAAATATTACTTCCACAGCTACATTTCAAGGCCTGATTATGCTTCTTGGAGGCCATGCTCAAAAGTCAATTTGACTGTATTTTGGAAAACCAGCATTTTAAAACCATTTCCAGCATGTATCTTATGTCAGTATAAGATAGTATGTTTTACTGATGTTCAAAACATACTTACTCATGCTTACTGCATTTATTTGAAAGCCCTCTGTGGCAACTTGTTTATAATTCATGGACACATTTTTCATCTCACACCTCATAACTGAAGAAACAATGTGGTCCTTAGAAGTAGAATATACATTTTAGAGGGAAGCTGTGTCATTTTTTTGAAAAACATTTTTATTAAACGTTAAGAAGCTATTTGATTTACCTTGTTATATCCATCCATCAGACTTTAAATTTATGGTATTCAAAAGAAATCTTAAGCCAGCTAATAAAATGGGTTGTTTCAAATAAGATTTGTATGTAATAATAGGATTGCATCCTGTCTTGAAATCAAAATGTGAAACTCTAGTTTAAGTAATTGATACTGAATTACTGCTGTTTACTTTAAAATGTAAAACTACTGTGGTTTATGTTTGTAGTCCTGTTTATTAGTGATAGAAAAGAAACTGGCAAAACATTGGAAAAACTGAAAATAAGTGTAGCTGTGGAAAGTAAAAAGGACAACTTTATATTTTGAGTTCTTTGCACAGGAAACATATGTTAAGATGAGAAAAAATACAATGTTACCAGTGAAGCTGCTTGCAGTCCAAGTACTTTTGTATGTATTAGCCTAATATTTTGTATCTACAAGGGTCTACAGTAATGATAGATTAGAATAGTTCAGCTTGAAGGTACTTAAATTCATTGAGTCTAACTGCCTGACCACTTTAGGGTTGACGAAAAGTGTATTTTTAAGGGTATGGTCCAAATGCCTCTTAGACACTGACAGGCTTGGGGCATCAACCACACCTCTCCAGGGAGCCTGTTCCAGGGCTTGATCATCCTCTCAGTGAAGAAATGTTTCCTCCTGTCAAGTCTGAACCTCCCCTGATGGACAGACACAGCTTTGAGCCATTGCCACACGTCCTGGCACTGGGTACGTGGAAGAAGAGCTCAGCACCTCCCCCTCGACTTCCACTCACCTTGAATTAAGATGGTTTTTGCAGTTAAGAACATCCTTAAATATAATTTTAAATGCCTAGCTTTTAGTAAGCTTAAAGCTTCACTTCCACAAAGCTGTATGTTATATTTTTTTCTTTGGTCACTAAATCCCTCATAGTAGTGATGACCATTCCTAGGAGTCTACAAAGACCCTCTTTCAATTGAAAGTAAATGAATTTCACTGAAAAAAAAAAAAAAAAAAAAAAGTTAGTGCTTTGAAGTGTTCTGGTTTGTTCTTGTGATAGTTTAGCCCAAACCTCTCCCCGCCACAGCCAGCAACTAAAACCACGTGCTGCTCACTCACCCCTCTCTGGCACCTGGTGGGATGAGGAAGGAGAATCAGGAAACAAAAGGCAAAACTTGTGGGTTAGGATAAGAACAGTTAAATGGAGCAGCAAAAAAAGGAAACAAAACAAATAAACAATAAAAACAACAATGAATGTATAAAGCATTGGATACACGGTGCAATCTCTCACCACATGTCATTTCTGATGCTACAGCTTGCCTCCTCCAGAACAGCAATTGTAGATTCCTGACAGCAGCCTGCACCAAAACCTCCTCCCCATGTTCCAGACAGCAGCTCATGCCCAAAACACAGCAGCACTGAACCATGCGGTCCAGAGAGAACTGAGAATCTTCCGGACTGCCCTGTTCCGCAGCAGCAAGGGAGAACAATTGCTGCCTTGGCCAGCCCCCCTTTTATAACTGAGCATGATCTTATGTGGTATCAAATACCCCTTTGGCTAGTTTTGCGACAGCTGTCCTGGCTGTCTCGTCCTCGCAGCTGGCTGTGGAAATTAACCTATCTTGGCTGACCCAGCATACTACTTCTCTTCAAAATGTTAATTTCCACAATCTTAATTAAAAAGTTAAAATAATAGGCAGTTGAGAGATCCAGGTAGCATTAGGCTTTTGGAGAGTCTTATGCTCATAGCCCAAGTGCTTTATTGTTTCTTTGAATTTTTCTGAACCAGGAATAAACTGCATCTGCCCTCGGTAACCTACCTGACTTATAAAGTGGGTACTACCTCAGTGAGAATTTAGAATTCTTTTCTCTTTTTCACGCTGCTGTGTAAGACTTAACCAATATGCCAAAACCCATTAAACTGTCCCTGGTATTCACCTGATATTTTGTCTTGCAGGCAGGCCCTGCTGGCATGATATGATATGAAATTCAACAACATAGAATTTCTAATGTGCACTTCTTTCTTTTATCTAGACACACAGAAATGACAGGAGACCTCTTGAGTAGAAGAATGGTTCATGTCGATGGCCTCATAACAGAAAAATAATTTTGCAAAGCTGCCCGTGGTAGTCTTTCTGCCATTTTATATGTTTATATGTAGAACAGGGTAATCGGAGTTCATGCAAGTATTTACTATTGCTACTTTTTGGCTGATGGATATTGATTTATTTTTGAAGTTCCGTGTAATATTAAAATGTCAGATGTAGACATATTTAAAGGATGCCTTTTTCTTCAGGTTTGTGTATGTATATAAACATGGTAGGAAAAACTTCAGCACATGTTAAACACTGATTGTCACACTTGCATGTCTTGTATATGTACAGGGATGCTTCAAATGTTTGGTTGGTTTTGTTTGGTTTTTTTTTTCACCTTATGTTTTTATATGCTTAACTCTGAGTCATTGCAGTCTTTCCCTAAAGATGATGATGAAAAGCACTGTATAATTCAACTCTAGCTTCTGGAAAGTTGTTTGCAGTTGTTCTATCAAGTGTGGGATTGATTGAACTTCAGACCCTTTGCTTGTATACTAGTTTTGCTGAAAAGAAATGTTCACTATTTCATAGTCTTGTACATGTGCTTTTATTTTCTCACTTTTTAGGTGCATTGAATTTCAATCCTGATGCTGCTGATTCCATTCCAGGAGAAAGACAGCCCACAGATATAAATTGGGTAAATAAAGCTAGGAAAGACTCTAATCAGAACAGAAGTAATTTACCATTTCCTGCTCTGTCTTCTGAAAGAGCTACAGATTATGAAAGCTCATCCACAAAGCACTATGGCCTCTGTAATCCAGAAAGTCAGTATGGGAATTCTGAAGACTTCCACCAGTATTTTGGTACCAGTAAAAGTTTGAAGAATCGCAACTTGCAAAGCCAGAGATGGCACAGATCAAGAAATGATAGTACATGTACTAGAAGTAAGATAAGGCAAAGTGCTGCAGATGCTGCTACAGGTGCAGGAATTCCAGATGCTGCAATAGTACCTGGGAGAAGAGCACCTCCCAAAGGATACAATGACTTTCTGTCCTCAGAGAGTGACAGGGAGGCACCTAATGCAGATAGCAAAGGAGCAAAGCCAAAGAGAACACATCTGATGCATGCATCTGGAAGAGGTTTCAGGGAGAAGGGAAAGCAAGTGCATGACCGGGAAAAGAGAGTGTGCTCTAAACAAAAAGCAGAGCTCTTTGAAAATGTTCCATCTTTGGATTTGACTCAGTCTGACTCTTCAGAATCATCTGTTGGAAAGGCATTCTGTGATGCCCCTGTTGGTAGTGGGGATGAGCAGAAAGGCTACAATTATGTAAACAAAAGATATCCCAGGAAGCCTGTGTGGAATAAACCGCCGGCAGAAAAAGAGTGTCAGAAAAGACATGATTCTCACCGTAGTAAAAATACAAAAGTAGGTAAGAAGTCTTCTCTTGCATATACTCCAAAAGATAAAAATCAGAGGAAGAAAGAACTCTCTGTTCACAAAAATGATGAAAACTTGACCAGTGAATTCAGGCATCAGTTGTCTGATTCTGTCAGATGTAGTGGAAGAAAGTTCCTGCTAAAGGGGGATCAGGCACCTGCACTTCATTTCAGCTGGACCCAGTACTGGAAAAAGCAAAGTGATGTACCAAAAAACAAAGAAACTCATACAGGTAAGCTTTCTAGACTGTCCTGTATTCCTGTTCTAAAGATACAATCTTGAATAATGTAAACTGCCTTCACATTTGACTAGCTGAAGAAACTTACTATTTCACGTTAGGTCAGTATCAGCTTCAGAGGATAGAATTATATGTAAATGAGTGGTTTCTGAGTGGGGAGGTGTTCTGTAAGCTTACTAGGGAAGAACAGATTCTGTTTAAAGTGAGTTTTGCTTTACCACCTAATTGCAAATGATCGCCTGATCAGGTACCATGTTAAAAAAATGTTTGTTGCTGGAGTGGGGAGTAAAATTCTGTGCATTCTGAACAATGAGACTTATGAGGGACAATCCTAAAATGGTTCTTTGCAAAACAAGTTTTCTCATGTTTTCTGTAGAAGTAGGAAAATGCCAGACAGAAGAACTGTATTTTGCTCCTAACCGGATTTTTTTTTCTCTTTGCAATGGTAGTATCAAAAGGTAATTAGAAATAGAGTCTCTCACTAGTTTTGGAAGTTGAGAATAGGAATGTCCTGTCGACTATGTAAAGCAGGCCCACATGTTTTGATTGTCTGAGTGAATTTTGTGCCAACTTACACCAAAAGAGACTTAAAGCATTAAATGAAAATCAGACAAGTCTCTTCAATGCCACAGTACTGGTCTCTTCAATGCCACAGTACTGGTTGCAGTTTCTGGACAACCTAGGTAGCTTTTTCTCACTATTTTAGATAAGCTTAAGTGTGCACTGAGAAAACAGTCTCATGTTATTCATAGCACCGGCAAAAGAAGTCCTATTTTATTTTGGAGACAATAAGGAGAGATTGTTTTTTTTTGTTTGTTTGTTTTTTAATCAATTTCTAGCTGAACAAAGACTAAAAATGATATTTAGTTGGTTTTTGCAAAGCATCTCTGCTGCCCAGAATGATAGAGTTGGGTAGACTAGTTCCTGTTGTTTTAACTGTGGTGTGAGTTTTTTGAAGATTTTGCTTCTTTCTCAGCATTTCTTCTCTCTCTTAATTGGGAAGCAGAGATAGCTTCAGTCAGAGGCTCAGGGATCAAGATCCTCCTTGATACTTTCTTACTTAAATACATTAAGTTTCATGCTCCTGGGTTCTACCTGAATAATAAAATTACAGATAGCTCGGTCTTTCTCCCTGCGTTATTATTAAATGAAAAACATAATATGCAACAAGCAGGAAGAAAAGTAGTAATTTTTTACAGGGAACTTAAGGAACTCCCCCCTCCAAAATGGCAGTCATTCTTTGCATGCTTTAGTTGGAAACTCTTTTGGAAACAGTATCTGCCACTGTTTCCCACGGACCGCATCTGTGCATTAGAAGACTGTGCAGCTGAGACTGAGTTAAAACTTATTATGGGATAGCTATCCTTTCTGAGTACAGTATAGCTTTAGTCTCTTGGAGAAAAGAAGTATGTTTCAGGTGGGGATGACTTCTTTGCAGCAGGTAATATTCATGGGGTACTGAAAGCAGAAATAATTGTTAATTCCAAATCTTATGGTGCTTGATGCATGAGGGCTGGAAAAAAAGTTTGAAAGTGTTTATATCCTATTAAGGAGGGCAAACAGTGTTAACACTTCAAAATTTCAAGGCATCTGTGGGCTTGCTTCCAGTCCTGTGTGGTACAAGCACATTGTAAATTGATATTCTTTTTTCTTTTATTATTTTATTTTTTTGTCCTTCATTATGAGTTGCAAATTCCCTTGTATTGACACCATCTAAAAATGGTACATTTTTGTACTTTACACTTGTAATTAAGATATTTTAAAATTCTGTGAGCACAGATCAACTAGCATTTCTAAGGTGTATTTGGTAGCCTTACCTTGATGAGAATTAATCTGGCAGAACTGGAGTTATACGTTGCTTTTGTTATAGTTGCACGTCTGTGTTTTTCACGTGGAGATCTTGCTTTAATTTCAAAGTACTTTTTCACATTTTTTCATATGGCTTAAAAGGCCCTGTAGTTTGACTATTGTTTCCCAGTCATTTTACTCCTAAAGGAGTCAGTTTATGAGTGGCTTATTTCCATAAACTGGGTACTTTATTGTTAGTATTTGTTGTGTGGTCTTCCAGGAATACTTGAGGATGGGAATTGATTTTGGCTGAAACTTCTGTGGTTAAAAGCTTTAAGTTTTCTGGTTTAAGCTTTAAGCAAAGATTTCCCATGAAAAGTGATTAGTAAAATCTCAAACTTTTGCCAAGCTTAAAACTATTAACTAATTTGTAAGATCAAAATGATTGCTCTTCATCAACGGGAATTACTGTTGCCACATTAGTAGGAGTCTCATACTCCCTCTTCCTGCTCTGAAACTGGAGAAATGCATACCGAGTATCAAACTGGAATATTCCTGGAGTAAACTAGTACCTTGCTTATAGGCACACAGGAAAAATAAGTTCTGTTATAATTTAAATGAAAACTTGGGATTTTGTTTCTCAGCTGGTATTTCATATACAAGTAATACATTTTATTTGCAGGGTCATTGATTGAACAGCTGACCACAGAGAAGTACGAGTGCATGGTATGCTGTGAAGTGGTCCGAATAGTAGCCCCAGTGTGGAGCTGTCAGAATTGTTACCATGTGTTCCACTTGAATTGCATTAAGAAGTGGGCACGATCACCAGCTTCACAAGCTGAAGGTTGGTTTTCACTATTGCACACACTTTCTCAGATACATATAATAACAAAGTTCATGTGTTTCTTATTTTGGAAAACTGCTTATATGTATTATCTAAGGTAACCAGTAAGCTGTAAACAAAGCAAGTTTTAAATAAAAAAATGTGGTTTTTTTCAGGGTTCTTTGGATGCTTTGTATAATCCTTTCGACTATTTTGATTCTTTCTAGTAATCTAGGTAAAACTCATTTTCAGGTTTGGGTATGTAAGAATAAGATCACTCAGCCCAGTGCATCAAAATGCACATTCTGGCTGTGGTTTTATACAACAAGAAATGTCTCATCTTCTCTCATCTGTGCTTGGCTGAGCAGTTGAACAGAAGAAGCATTCCAAGCATTAGTTGTCTGGTTTTACTCACCCACTTCTTAGTTCTGTTCTCAGATGAAGTATTCCTGAAATCCATCACTGATGCCACGCAGTGAAATGAAATTCAGAGAAGACAGAAAGCTTCTGCCTTTGTCATTAGCTTAAACAGTTTCAGATTCTTTGTATTTATTATACCACTTTTTGAAACTCTTATACCACTACATTCTGCCCTTTGGGTACTTTGGTGTAAGTTAAGGCCTTTCTGCTGTGTTCAGTTGTGTGATGTAGACACACTGAAGACTGTGACGTTAATCTTGAAGTAGGCTTGTTTTTTTCTGCACCTTGCTTGTTTAGCTTTTACCATTCTTCATATGTCTTTCTCTCTGGGCAGATGGAGGAATGTCAGCTGCTTCCAAATATTTGAGAGAAGTTCTTAGAGACTGTAAATCTCTTGCAGAAAGGATTGGTTCCAAAGTTATTGGATTTCTGAAGATGCATAGGTGGACTTCTGGGTAGGGCTGATCATGCTTCATACTGATGGTAGAAAACAGGTTACAAATATTGGCACAAGATTTGAAACATAAAGGCATTGGAATGGTTGAGAAGGGAACAGATTTTTTGAGTGAGACTGGGATCCCAAGCAAAACTGAGAGGGACTGCTGAGAACCTTTATCTCTTAGTTCTTTTTCTGTAACCTTCTTTGGAGCTGATTTATCTCCCTGAAACAGCTTATTGCTTGATCAAAAGAGTATCTGCTTGTATAATGGAGGTTTTGCATATCTGTCTAGACAACAACCTTAGATGCATGAATCCTGACAGCATTTCAAATAGCCGTATTTTTTGGCCATTTGCTTTCTTGTAAGAATTTGTGGATGAAACATGTTACTGTATCCTGTGTATGAGAGAACTTGAGCTAATTGTTATTAGAATTTAAAGGTGGTGGCCTCAGTAGAATTGATTCCATAGCTCCAGTAAGGACACTGATGCATATTGCCTGACTTGGAAGGTTCTGCTACCCTATCTTGTTTAGAACTGACGAGTGTATTTTTTATGGTAGTTTTTCAGCTTAGAGATTAGTTTTCAGGCTTTGTATAATATTGAGGAATTCTCTAGAGCCCTGGCAGTAATTCTTTTCTACCAGAAGAGAAGTAGAACACTGTAATTTACCTAACTCAATAATTCACTGTTTTTCTGAAAGATGAAAAAAGCCTGTTTTTTTTTTCTAGATGTGATTTAATTTAAATCTTCTCGATTCTGTGAATGTTACAGTGAATTCCAGGAAATCTTATGTAATCTCAGCACCAAAACTTTTCACTGCTACATGTTACATCCAGCCTAGTGAGAATGTTTTGTTCATAAGATCGGTTTCAAGTGTTCATTCTTTTATGGTTATGAAGCAACTCAATATTTTGGTGAGAATGTCCCTTCATTTGAGGCCTTACAGCAGCTCTTACTTCTGTGGCACATAGTAGGAGTCTGAAAGTATGTATGTGTACATAATTTCTCACAATTTTTTGTGACCACAACTTTGTATCAGAGAAATCCTGAATATTTGGATGACATAGCATCCTTGATGAGGTATCTTCCCACACAGTTCCATCTTCCAGATCAATAGTAATGGATATCTGTTACAAGGGAAAAGCAGGTGCAGATCCCTCAATGACAGGGCACAACACTGTGCAAGTGAAAGCTTTGGCTTTAATGAAAGCATAATGTTACCCCAGTGGGTTCCCCAGGACACTGATGCAATGGAACCCTGCTTGGGAATGAAGCTCAAAGGAATGCATCGCAGAGATGGATAATAAAACTTGTGCTGATTAACATATTGTACACATGCAATGTTTCATTTTGCTCATTAGCAAACTCACTGATGTAATGCAGATGCTGTTGCCTGAATTCCAAGATCCATAGCTGGCTGTAAGGTTGGCACTCATGCAAAGGTGGGTACAGATGAGGGAGGAAAGTGAACTATCCTGAGTTACCACGTTGAAAAGATAAAATGTGCTTGGGACTTTACATACTCGTGTGGGAAGAACTGAAGAACTATGCTACTGTAACAAAGCTTTCTCACACCCTACAGTATCTCTTGTCTCAGGGGCCTTTTCAGATGTGTTTTACTGAAGGTGTCTTCCCTCAGAGACTTCTTTGGCTTTTCTTGTCTTGACAGTCATCTGAAAAATGACTTTAAGTTTGGCTAAACCAGGTAAAAGTCTCCTAATTATCTGTGGGGAGTCAGAGGGCATTTCTTACATTAGACTTGTAGTTGACATCCAGCATTCAATATTTCTGCAATGTAGACTGTCAGTTGCACTGAGAACTAGAGAATGGGTTTTCGTTGTGTACTAGAGATGTCCTGGTCAGGAGAAGGAGGAGTAGCTCTGCTAGGCTTCACTTTGCCATCATGCGGAAAGGTTCTTCCTGTAAGGAAGAAAGTTCTCCTTAGCAAGCATTTTTACTACCATTTTGAATTATGTTTTGGAGGAATGTGACCTTTAGATACTGCACAGCTAAGGTGAATCTGACAAAAATAATCTGCATTGCACACAAGATCTTTTATTGGCACTTTCATTTTGGCTGGAAGGATTAGAGATATTTGAGTTATTACAAGTGTCTCTTTCTGTTCTGTTCCCTCTGCTTCCAGATGAGCTAGTGGTCTGTACCAATCCAGTATTGGACTCTAAGACGGCTTCTGAGTTTCAGTAGTCAGAATATGAAGCTACTTGCTTTTTTTTTTTTTTCTCCTTTTTCCTTCCCCCCCATGCTAAGTCACGCAGTTCGAGGCTGAATCCATTGTGTGTGCTTTGGATATTACATAAATGTCACTTTTTTACTGGGACAAAAGCTTTTTATTGTGTCTAGCTGAGAAGTCAAAACAATAATTTATTCTGATACAGATTATCTCATTGGAGAACTGCATAAGACCTTTTAGAAATAGGAATATGAAACTGCCCATCGTGATTCTACAGGGTATTTCAAAAAGATGGGCCCAATTTCAAAGCAGTTGCAGAGTCACCATCTTGTGAATGACTGATGCTAGAGGCTGCTTGTGCTCTGGGAAAGACATCTAGCAGTAATCATTTGTAACTCTGTGACACACACTTTCAAGTGGTAAGAGTTTCATTCATGGACAGTTCATGGTTGCAGAGATACAGAGATTTCAAATTGGGTCCATCCTTTTGAAACACCTTGTATACTGCTTTGAAATTGGGTCCATCTTTTTGAAGCACTATGTACTGTATTCTACTAGAGTTGAAGTGACTGAAATATTTTATTTGGAGTTCTTTCTATGTACCCAGCATTGTATATATGTTAAAAATTCGTGCTGTACTACTGCCTTTGGAAATGTAGCTGTAATAAATTTTGACTCGAAATTAACTTGAATAACACAAATTTATTCCCGATGGATTTCAACGCAATAAGCAAAGACAGCGCTGGGCGGCCATGAGGTTGGCTTCTCCAATGGCGCGCCGGAAAAACTTCTTCCAGCCTTTTCATAGGGTCCCGGGTTCGTTGCTCAGAGTGCCACGTCACTGGTTCTTTCTGGGAATGTGTCCTCTGTTGTCAGGCAGTTAATCTCCTATCTTCTCACCTACCCCTGCCCCCCTCCCACCTTTAGAGGATCGAACATTTAAGGCAATTGCATAACACAGGGCAGGGACTTCCCATGTTGCACAATAACCCCTGAGCGTTTCCTTTTAAGAAGCTTTAATGAACAAACATCTCTAACTCTTGGAATTGTTTATTACATAGCCTTCTAGCATTCACTATTCCAGTGTTTGGATCCTTTCTTATGTAATCACCTATGACTCATCTACGCAAGCATGTAAAGAGGAAAGTTACTTGTCTGAAACTGCACATTTCCTAGTCTGTATGTATAATTCCCAGCTCTTTCTACTGGAGGTTCTTTTGAGGAGATCATTTGCCGTGCCATTGTGACAAAAGATACACAATAGGAAGGGGCAGGCTTCTGGGCATGCTACCACAAATGAAGATTTTTGTGGCTGAAAGTGTTGCAAGTAGGGACACTTGCAATATAAAAATGTATGGAAAAAAATTGGCAAATAATTACAAGTAAGGCATCTCTTAATCCTAGAAGGAGGGAGAATATAGCAAGTGCTAAAAGAATCTCTAGTAAACAGGAGTGAGGTGCATTGATTTTGCTTAGCCAACTGTCCTTTTGGTGCCTTTGGTTGGAATTCTACCTACTTCTCTCCTGTTCATGAGAAGATTCACAAGAGTGGAATGTTCATTCTGTAGAATCATCCTCATTCTCACTTTCTTCAGTAATCAGGATTTGTAAGGAGTGGTTCTGTAGCCACTCCTTACAGTGTGGAGTCATCCTACTATCATACTGTAATTACATCTGAATCCAGGAAGAAAACTTTGATTTCTTGTATTTTTGGAGGAAGGCAACTGTGCATGTTCCTTGTGGGTAGACCCAAATAAATGTAGTTATACCTTAGAGGAGCAAAGGATAATCAGTGATTAAGAAGACCAAAATATATCTTGAAAAGCTATTTTGCTTGGTAAAGGGTTCCTATTTTACAAGGTTGTTTACTGTACTATATAGAAACTGTTGCTCGTAGAGGACTAGGCATCCTGCTCTGGGAGAGATGTTGATAAAAGAGGCCAACTTGAAGAATAATGTCCTAGTCAATAGCTCGGTATTGTTACCTTTAAATTAATAAAAGGAGATTATAGTGGTTTATACAGTACTTATTTATTCTGGACATGAAGCAGTACTAAATTGGTCTTTTACAAGACATGTAAACTCGTAACATGAGAGGATAATGAAAAGGAAAATGCAGGTGGTACTTAAGGCTGTAGGTAATTATATTTTTCTCACCAATTTCCCACACTTTAACACTTTTTTTCTCACATCTTTAGATATGATGAACAATCTCTGTATTACAGTAGGAAGTCTTATAACAGGGTACACAATAATAGAAAAAGTGCAATTTAAAAATTTGGGTTTGCCTCGCGTATACAGTTGGAGTCTGGTAAGATGAAATATTGCTGCTGTGTTTATCTTGATACTGTATAAAATGAATATTTATTAACATGCTTTCTCACCACTTCTGAGTAAATGGAAAAATTTGGTTTGGTTGCAGCTGTGGTAAGAAACAAGTTGTGAACACTTATTCTAGGTTTGCAAATTAGCTCCTTTATTTTCTTCAAGTCATTTTTATCTTTAATTACAGATGGTAATAGTGGTTGGAGATGTCCAGCTTGTCAGAATGCTTCTATGCAAGTTCCTAAAATTTATACTTGTTTCTGTGGTGAGTTACTTGCTTGCTTTTGTAAAGAAAAGCAATTTTGTAATTTTGTTTCTTTTTTTTTTTAATTTGAATTCCAATATTGCTACATGTTTGCCTACATCCCTGAAATTTAACCCCATTTAAAACTTTATTGACACTGGAAAGTGGCTGTGCAGAGAATCAGACATATGTTGCTTAAAACATTTTAAAAATGAAATACTAAATCATGTGGTAAATATTTTCATACCATTATGTAGAAATTTTCATGAAAATTTTCATGGAATAATGATAGAATTGGGCTGCTGTGAGAAATGAATGATACAGCATTTGGACATCACCAGTTGCTTATGCAAAGCTATTTTCTATTTGATGCAAAATACTGATTATGTGTTTTGTGATGAAGGGTGGGTTTTTTCACTGTTCCATAAGGAAACTCCTTGCTTATTTTAATTCTGGATCTTGTAATTTTCAGGATTTTCCTGGGTGTTTTAACTAGTTTAATTGAAACTCAAGTGAATAAATGACATCTGTGGTGTTCATTCATGTTTTCCTAACTTGCTATTTGTGGAATATGCAAAAGTATTCTAAAAGAGTTAAAATGATCTGTGTCACCCAAAATACATTTTCTTCGCGTTTTTAATTGTTGCAACTCAAATTTGTAACCTTGGCTGAGTTGCTTCATTGCTAATTTAATTCCATTCTTGCAGAGAGCCAACTTAGGTCTGCATGTGTTAACCATGGCAATTAAATTGAACCCTGATGATCATCACATGCACTTGGAGCTATGAGATTTCTTAACAGTATGTCAGATGAATTATTATAAAATATGGTTTCAGTGCTTATATGAAATACAGAATACTTGAAGCTAACATACTGGATTTATCACTTCTTGTTCAAGATTTCCTGCTGCATTCATCAAAATGTCAGCCTTTAATGTTTAGATTTATGTCAAGTCTGTTTCTTTTTAGAGAAGCGACTTTTATAATTTGCCGAGTCATTTAATTCTTCTCCTATTCCCCATCACCTTACCAGCTAGGTGCTGTTTTCTGGGAATGTTTGTGTGTTTTCTGTTTGTTTTGTTTATTCTTGTTTGTTTGTTTGTTTGTTTTTGTTTGGTTGATTTTTTTTATGTGGGGTGGTTTGGTTGGTTGGTTGGTGTAGGGTTTGTTCGTTTGTTTTTCTTCTTTGTTGAGGCAGCAAGGGAGTTTCACCCTTTAATTTTCTTACATACTATGCAGCCTAACAAAGTAAAGGGGACCTTTAATTTTCCTGTATTTCAGCAGTTTAATTTAATTAAAAATACCAGCTCCTTAAGTGCCTGCTGAGAGCATAGAAGGAAGGAATCTTCTGGAGCTCAATATTCCAGTGGCACTTGTTTCAAAGAAGTTGAGTATATATCAGCACTGAAAGCTGAGCAAAACATAAAACATTTGTATCATTTTGTTTTTCAAAGACAACTACTGCCAGTATTGAAAATACATCTTTTTTTTTTTTTTTTTTTTTGGTATGATACATTCCCCACATTCAGTATTGTATTCAAGGCAATAAATATGTTTTTGTCTTTGGCATTGTTTAGGTAAGGTACACAATCCTGAATGGAATAGAAATGAAATCCCACATAGCTGTGGAGAACTTTGTGGAAAGAAGAGACAGTGTTTGGACTGTCCCCATCTTTGTAACATGTAAGTAAATGTTTATGATATGAATATTGAAATGATCTAGAGAAAACTTCTGAAGACTGTATTTGGGTATCTTTTGACTACAGGATGTGCTTAAAGGTGTATTTGCTTTATAGCTCAACTGAAGCCTGGAAGAAATGGAGGCTGTTTGTGTTTGTATATCTAAAGTGAGGTCATATGAGAGAATGGACACTAGATCAGCAGCAATAGTTGTAGCAGCATTTCCATTATACTTTAGGAACTGAACCAGCTGCCTGATTTATTTCCAGAACTTTCATTGAAGTAGAGAAATAATAGTGAATAGCAGTAATTTAAAACGTGTATCCAGTGCTTCACCAGGTGTTTAGATGCTGCTTTTCATGAAATGGCATTAGTATACCTTAATCTATGAGCAGTGGCACTTGGTAAAACTGAAGGATCACCTTTATCCTTTGTTTCTTTTTGTTTTCTTTGGTTTGTAAACTGTTGAGGATAAGAGGGCATTATATGTATTTATCCATTTGTTGACACCACCAGATGTTTGAACCAGCATCCCTCATGGAGATCTTAATCAGTATTTGTAAATTCGATTTTTTTTGCTAACTTTTATTGGTAAAATTCAACTAAAAGAGGCAAAGAAGAGCAATTTTGTTTTCTGTTTTGGGTGCTTTCCTTTAGATCTTTTTTTAGCAGTGTGGTGGTATCATATTGGTAAGGTTAAGAGCATTAGATGAGCTTTTTCAATGGCCAAACTGTTAGGGAAGTTTCTTTTCCCTAGTTTTCCCATAATAGAGACTCAGGCATGGATTCCAGAAATTCTTATTAAATAAGTAATTTATTCATGAAGTGCAGCATAGAGCAGCTGGAGCTGGGTGCCTCCTAAAGAGGGACCTTCAACAGAAAAAAACCTCGGACTATTAGACACAATCCAAGCCCCCACCCTCCTGGTTGCATAGCAGCAGGATTAGGCAGCACATTAGAAACCACAGGACAGAGTCTGGCAGCAGGCAGAATACTATCAGAGGACAGAGAAGAAGCAGCAAAAGGTGGGGCAGACACAGCCTGAACTCCATCATTCAGAGCAGTAACTTCAGCTACGGCAAGCATTACCTCTTGTGTTCTGATTCCCTGACTCAGCTGCTTTCTCCTGCGCTCTCAGCCATCTCAAACATACTAATAATCCATTTATCCCAGGAACCTGGTTTTTAGGTGACATCATAAGAAGATACATTTCTGCTGATAAAAGGGTCCTTGCAGTGGCCACGGTTATGCTGGGCTTCTGTTTTTAATTATAAATGGCCAGTCTTCTCAACATAAGGTCGTTGCATGGCTTTTTTTGACAAATTCACTGTATCATAAATTTTTTTTCCCAATTTTGTAATACCTCATTTAAGTCTGTCCCCTCCTCTATGCCAAGTGTATTCCCCGCTCTCTTTAACTATATACTATGCATGCTTTACACTGATCAGGCCATGTAATGCCCCTTCAATTTATGTGCCTTACACTGATCAGGCCATGTGCTCCCTCCTTTGTATGTGTGTGCTTTACACTGCCACGCACCTGTGAACAAGCTGCAGCAGTACTTTCACTAAATCTGCTCCAGGAATTTTAGCATTTACCCTTCAGTGCCTCCTGCTTTCCAAAGGTCTCAGGTGAATTCACCTTGCTAGTCAAATTATGTGTTTTTCCTAGTATATCTAGCTTCATTTTCCATGTATGGAAGTTGAACCACAATGCCTGTTTGTATTTGTGTTTTGAGAAATTTTTAATAGTCAGAAGCAATTGTTTCTGTTCTTGGTACACAATCAAAAACTTCAGTCATTTCAACAAATAGATTGTCATCTTACACTTTTTCGAAGGTTCACTAGAACTCAGAACTTTACTAGAACTTTACTCTGAACTTTTTATTTAATGTGTTCATTTTTCTTTACACTTTAATACTTCTTTCTGACACATGAAAATACTCTATTCAGTTTCTTTTCAGACTATCCTTTCAGTGCTATAGCTGTTTTCTTAATTCATCATCACAGATTAGCTTTTAGACTACACTTGTTGATGTAGCTGATATCTTGACTCATCAGAACACGAATTCTCATGAATGCCAGGTACTGACAGCCATCTCAGAAGAGGAGCATGTCCATGGAGGACTTTTTTGCCCAGTCAAAAATAATTAGATTCTTTAACTGCTGTGAGAACTCCCCAACTGCAATTTGGTACTTAACAAACTTTCCTATATTGCTTGGAAGAAACAGCTTTTCCTCTTCTTTCCTATTCCAGTCTACAGCAGAGGCTCAGTCTCTGATACTCTCTTTTAGGAAGTCTTCTGAACAGTGGTGTCAATATTGTGCCTATTGCAAGCTATGGATTCATAGTATCATGTTTTTCTGTCCAGTTTTGCTCATTTCTGCCTTTCCTGATCCCCACTTTAGTGCTTATTGAACTATTCATCATGCCATATAATTGACCTATTAAAGAGAGAGGGTTGTGCTTTCTTTGGTCATTTGTTTTTTGGTTTTGTTTTTGGTGGTGTTTTTTTATGTTGATTGGTTTATCATTTAATCACTTAGCTTTACTGTTGGAACTGGAGTAAGTTGGGTGATAGGTTAGGCCTTGTCAGCTGGGAGGAGTGGTAGAAGAAGGAGGGAGCCACACTGCTGTTGCAAACTACTGACAACAAACTGCTGACATAACTCAATTATATTGCATATGACTATAGAAACTGGTGTACTAATTATTGCTTTCATAGTGGCTGTACTTGGGGAATTTAGTAATTATTCTGTTTATGAGGTGTTTTGGTGTTTGGTGTGTTGTTGGTTGGTTGGTTTGTTTGTCTTCTTTGTCTAGAACATCTGTGCCTTCAGTCCTGGCCAACAATAGTTGTTCCGCATGAAAGTTGCTATTTTTGCGAAGGAAGGGAACTGAGAGCTAGTGAAGGAAGAGTGCAGACAAGTTAACTAAGTATAATTTCCATAAACCCAGTTTTTATGCACCCAGCAGAGATCATATATGCAGATAGGGACCATCTAGTGTTTCTTCAAGTAGGAGGTGAGATCTGATAATCCAGTAAAGGATTGATGGCATTGATGACACTCAGAGGAAATTGCACTTGATGGTAAGAAAGAAAACTGAGGCAGACTTGCTGCATCTCCCACACATTACCTTACAGGAAGAGGAACAACAGATCATACTGGTGTCATTAGAAATGCTGAGTTCAAAGATTAAGCTTCCAACTCAAAAGAAGAAATTCCTAGTGAAGTTTTTGTCTCTAATCTATTTGAGATCACTGAAGAAAAAAGAAATGTATTAATGGTTTGGACATGTGATTATATTTTGAGTGTTATCAGTGATGAATATGGTTGACTTGATGCATGTATGCTGGTGAAAAGCAAAATATGAAATGTGTTAGTAGCACTTACTGTTGATTTGACTGACAGCAGCAGGAATACTGAAGTTTTCCTTCAGTATCAATGACAGTTGAAACTGATGCAACTGTAATAATACAATATTTTTTTTCTTATGTTAATAATGCTTTTATGTCCTGCAGGAGCACAGGTGTTTTGATAATGCACTGTGGATTAGATCATGGTGGATTGTTTTTCTGGGAGTGTAGTAAAACTAAAATTTACTTTACAATTTTGTTTGCTTTTTTGACTTACTTTTAAGCCTGTGCCATCCAGGACCTTGCCCTTCATGCCCAGCCTTTGTGACAAAAACATGTGAATGTGGACAAACAAGGTGAGAATGCTTCTATTATACAAACAAAATAGTTTATTAAAAGTTTATATAATAATTTTTTCTTATAGTTTATTAAAAGTTTGAAGAACAAAGTTTATTCTGATCTATAACTTTTATTTGTGCACTAAAATAATTTGGAGAATTTTATATTTTATAGAAATGCAATTACTTTAAATCTTTTAAGAAAAATAGAAATAATTTTAAAAGAGTTGTCTGTGTTAAAATCAATTCATGGTACATGTAGCTGAGTTGCCCATGTAGTCTGTGAGTTGATTTGATCATATTCTACTATTTATTTTATCTTGTAGAAGACACAGAGAAGAAAGTAGAAAAAGGTTCACACCTTTTCTATATGAATGGAATGTAATCTGGAGTTACTCCATTCCAGAAATAATAATTTCAGAAATACCATGTCAATTTCTGGGAAGCTGTACCACTAGCAAGAGAGAAGTCTGTAGTATATTCCGGACTCAAAGGCTATCTTTTCCCTGCACGTTTCATGCATATAATGTCATTGCCTACAGCAAGACAGTACTGTCTGTGATCGCTCATATTCAGTTGGTCTAAGTCTTTAGAGTCCCTGCTCTAGCTACCGAGAACTGATTCTATGTAACAAAATGTTTGCCTGTGCCTGGTTTCAGAACCAAAACAAACAAAAACTGATTTTGTTGTTAGCATTCTTGCTCTAGAAAAAAAGGTTTTCAGACTTTTAAAATTATCTCTGAAAGTCTGAAAGTAATATTAAGTGATCTTAATTTTTCAAAAGAAGGTACAGATACTTCCATGGCAGTATATGTAGTTGAAAGCACTTTGTCTTCAGTAGAAAGATGGATTGTTTGTAGATCACTGAATTTTATTTTACATAGTAAGATCAACTAATTTTTTTTTAATTCTAGCTATTGCTTGCATTTAAAAGTTTAATAGATGCAACCAACTTTGATTTAATATTTTTTACTAGGTGCCAGCTACCTTCACGAGATTGTTAATTTTTGTAGGATTGCATTTAATACTTACTTCTGAATTGCAGTTTTTCATATGTACTGTATTAGCATCCCAGATGTATGGTATGGCACTTCTGACTTTAAGATGTTTTAAAGCTGCTCTTCCAAATGTACATTTTACAGCCATAATATGAGGCCAGCCAGAATGTAAAAACGGGAGAAATTATTATTTTGTCCCTTTTTTAACAATTTAATTAAAAAAAAATCAACTATCTTTGTAGACTGCTGGCTCACTCTTAAGGCCTGCTTCCCTGTTTTCATTGTAATCAGTGGACTTAGGATCATTTAAGTCTTCAGAAAGATGTCTGTAAGAGAAATATCTGCTCTTCTGGCATAATGCATAACCATATGTTAGGTTCAAGTTATAGTGTCACCTCTGTTTTTTTCCAATCTTGTTGACATAAAATTCTGTAGACTCACTGCTGTGATAAATGTTCTACTTTAATGAGATGGGAGAGGGGAAGCAGGGGCAAAAATGGGGTTATTTCCTAAAAACACTCTCATTAATAAGTTATGCTCCCTTTTGAAGGCTTTGGATTTTAATGAAAAAGTATTTTCTTTTTTAATTAATGCTCTATAGATATTAAGGTAACTGACAGACTATGGTGCCATTTCTCTGCAGTCATTCGGTTCGCTGTGGCCAGTCAACAAAAATTCATTGTTCTAATGTATGTGGAAATACTTTAAACTGTGGTAAGCACAGCTGTACTCAAGTGTGCCATGCAGGAAAATGTTCACCTTGCCAATTAACAGTACAGCAAGGTAAGTATTGTAATGCCTTACATATATCCACTGTATACTATGAAAACAAGAGGGTGAATAAAAGCTAGTACCAAGAGGCAAGTGCTTTATTTTTACTTAGCCAAACCAAAATCTATTGCTAGAATATTTAAAAAATTGAAAATGTGTCAGCATCACTATGTATTTAAATAAGAATATAAACATGACTAGAAAGAATCCTGTCAACATGATTAGGCTGCTGGAGCTGCTGGACTTTGTTAACTTGAGAAGGCTGAGTGATGATCTTTAGGTCCTAATGGACCTAATAGGACCTAATCAAGAAGACAGAAACAGGCTGTGCTTGGGGGGAGGATGAGAGAGAATCATCCAAAGTTGAAATGTTATAACTAGTTATAAGGAAAAACTCTTCTTGGAAACTTGAAGGTTTCAAGACCTAACTGAATAAACACTGAGTAACATGGCCCCTGAAGGACCTTCTGACCTGAATTGACCTATGATCCTACTTAACGTTTTACTGTAATTCTGAGACTTGATTAAACACTACATGGAAGAACAATAGAGGTATAGGAAAGCACATTTCAACAAGCTACTCATGGCTTCTGTTAAAATTTTCTAAACTTGGTCTTGAATGGAAATTAGGTTGTCCAGGTATGTTTGCCAGTATACAAATACATTTTTGTTGAATAGTTTATGTAGAAAATTGCAAGTTAATTTTCTTGACTTTTAAGGTAATAATTAACTTGTGTATACTACTTTAAGTGAACTTTTTGTGCAGATAGTACTTCCCCTTTAGTCATTGTCTCCTTATCAAAACAAATAAAACAAGAATTCCTGCTTCTGTAGGACTGAGAAACCTTTGCCCAAATAAATCTAAAGAAGAACAACTTCATTATCCTTCTAAAAACTGACTCTAACAATTTTTCACACTTTACCTGTTTATATTTGCTGTACTGCTGGAGGTGTTTTGTCACTGACAAAACTGTTGTTTTCTGTGGAATATTGTTTTCTTTCAGTGTGTTACTGTGGAAGCAACTTTAAAGAAGTATTGTGTGGGACAATGGAAGAATTCTCTGATGGATTTGGGAATTTCTCATGTCAGAATATATGTGCCAAGTAAGGTCACCATAATTTAGGCTTTTGAAAAGAAAAAGGTAATTTTATTCACAGTGATCATGATACTCTTAAATAATCTTCTACCCACACACACACACTTATTTTTTTTCAGAAAATTAAACTGTGGGAGGCACAACTGTACACAAGTATGCCATCCTCAGCCTTGCCAGCTCTGTCCACGACTTCCACAAGTAGTACATCGCTGTCCCTGTGGTCAGACTCCTCTCAGCAAGTTACTGGAACTAGGATGTGTTGAACGTAAAGTATGCACAGACCCTATCCCATCATGTGGCAAAACATGTGGCAAGCCTCTCTCCTGTGGTAGCTATGGTAATTAGAACTTTCCGCATCAGAGTATTCAAATTGTTTATTTATTTTTTTTAAATGGTTCTTAAATGTTTCATTTCAATAAATATTTGATTAGTGGTTTTAACCAAACTAAGTGTAAAAGCCACTGCAGATCCTGCAGTCTGGCTGTTTGTTCATAATGATACCTTAAAATCAGGAAATATATGTATCCTTAAAACACTAACACTAGCTCACCTTTTGAATTTTGTTTACATGCACCTTTCCTATATTGGTAGAGGAACAGAGCTGTAGGAATTTCCAGAGAGTAGTATGTATAGGTGTATTTTAAAAGGCTATCTAGATCTTTGACTTTTTTGTGGAGACTGGTAGAGATAAATGACTTTGTTCACCTGTCTTTAGTAAATACTGATTTCCTGCTACTGTAACAAGGTCATAAAGTAGAAAGTAGCATTGAAAAGTTGGAGAAAGTTACCTGCAGAAGCAATTTGACACTTCAGTGAGTGTATTAGGTAACTCAAGCATATTTAGCTGTGAGATTTTTGTGAAGCTCCACAGGCTACGTATTTAATAGTGATTTTTTTAAACTTTAGAGAGAAACCAATGCTGTCAATACGAGGGCTTCTTATTAATGACTTATCCATTGTGTCAGTCCAAAGACAACAAGTAGAAAGGGAATGAATAATTTAGCTTTTAGTTGAGTTTAAGTTAACCTAGTAAGTGAAATATGAAGGTGTGCATGGTAAGTCATTCTTTAGTCTGAAAAGGAAGAAAAAAATTACTTAAAATTTCTAGAACTTGGGTAAGACAGTCTCACATAAGATTTTTTTTTTCATATGTTAATGTAAACAATGTATGCATTTTCAATGTTAATTGTAGACCCAAAACTCTAATCTATAGATTCCGGATTAAAAAGTTGAAAATAATGGCAAAATTTAAGGCACATTTAACTCAAAATAGTTAGTTTGTTGGGAAACCCAGCAGCACATAAGGTTAATATCTCTGACTGCTAATGATCCTAAGAAATAGGAAGTTCCAGGTCATGGATTTTATTTTTCATTAATTATTAATCTTTGTATTTTCATTTTGCTAGAGTTTGTTCATACATGTGAAAGCCTTTGCCATGAAGGAGACTGCAGACCATGCTCTCACACATCAAATATTTATTGTAGGTGTGGCTTCAAAAAAAAGGTGAGTGTATAAAGCTTGACCATGGAAACAGGTAATTTTTGTTGCTTTTGAAATCTGTGGAGAAAAAGGAGCTGAAGTAGTTGATTAAAAGAAAGCGAAGAAGTATAAAAGGTGCTTCTTAGTTGCAAGACCCTCAGTTGCATACTAACTGATAGATGCAAACTAGATTATGCTGTGAAGTGGTAATATAGGCTATTTACTGAAGTCAATTTCTTGAAGTATTTTTGCAGTTTACACAGAATTCTGTTTAAGCTGGCTGTTGTATTTTGTAGAAGTTTTTAGAGAGAAAATTAAATTTACTGGTCCCTGTTCTTTGTACATTTATGTAGTGACCCAAGCAGATTCTTAGCAATTCTCATAGTATGTTTTTAAACTATACTCCTTTCTGTAATCATATCTTTGAAATTTTTAGCTGTTATCACATTAGCCTTGATGACTTTTCTGACCTTTTATATATATATATATATATATATATAATCTATAAGTAAAGGTGGCTTCTGAATATATAAGTCTCTAAGCACATAGAAATGACTGAGACTGTGCTTGAGGTTGGAAGAGTTTTTCCCTGAAACTTTGTTGAAAGTAGTTATGGGAGAGAAGGCTTCAGATTATCTTTCACTTTGAGGCCTGAAACAAAATAATGAGGTTTGGGTTTCAGTTTATGCTGCTTTAGACACCAGAAAGCTGCTTCTTGAAAAACTACAAGTGAACTACAGTGATTATTTAAATCAGTCATGAAAAATGTGATGCTCAGAAATTACAATGTTGATTGACTAAGTTTAAGCCTTCAGTCATCTAACTTTACAATGTTCTTTTCATTCATCACCTTTTATTTTAATGTTAAGGTCTTCAATCTAGGTAAAACGTCTCTGATCATGAGGTTTGACTTCACTCTTTTTATTTTTTTTAATCCAGTCAGAATCACATTTTTTGGATGGTTGGTCAAAGCACAGATTTATGCACTCTGTCATTATTCTCTGAGAGAGCTCTTTTGGTTTCCTCCATGCAAGTTTATGATTTCTTACAAAAAATCTTTTTCTGTTGCTTCACAGCATTATCTGCTGAATCAAATGGGGAATACAAAACTACATTTTTTTTAATTAGTATTGAATCTCTAAGGAAAATATTTGAGATTTTTATTTCCAGCTTTTGTTTAACTTTTGTTTGCAGAAGTGTTACACACATGAAAACTGAGAGTGCTGCTTAGTTCTGTGTCGTGTCGCTAGGTGTTTTCTAGATAACTAAGTTTCAATTGTTTCATCCCTTTTAACCTAATGGATCCCTACTTGTTTCCTAGGAAGTCCCATGTGCTCTCCTCAGAAATAAAGGTACAATGTTATGTTATGTAGATAATGTATATAATTTTTGAAACAATTTCACAACTCATTAATTTTGGGTTTGATGAACTTGGCAAACATCTGATCATTACTGCTTCTTTTATCCACACTTCTGTGCCAAGTTAGTAATTTTTGAGATGCTGCTTTGTTTGGTAGGAGGTTTAAAATAAACTTCTTTCATTTCTATCCTTCCTATACATAAGGAAAGACTTCGTCAGCATTTGATCTGGAGAATTCCAGACAAGCTGTTTCAATTTTAACAGTTTCTTATGCCACCTGCTGTATTCAGTAGGTTGTCCTCTCAGCATCCTGCTTATCTTTGGGTCAGCTTGCACAGCTCAGATATCAAGTAATGCTTTTGCTGTTGTTCTTGTCCAAGTTCCTGGACAAGTTTTGATTCTGTTTTGCAGTTATATGCTGCTTCTCTTTGCATCTGAGCTTGACAGAGACTTCCCATTTGACACTTCTTGGTATTCTGGATGTAGCATCTCAAAAATTACCTCAGTTAACTGTTTAGTTGATGAGCCCCTGTCATACTGAGGTACTTATTCTCAAGATGTAAAGGTAGTAATATGCATATTTCCTAATTTGAGCTTTTATCTGTGAAGACTTTGCTCTTCAGAAGTGATTGCTTTTGTTACTTTTGTATGGTGATAAGGATGTTCTTTGTTAGCACTAGTTTCATGAGCATATCAGCAGTAGCTGTTTTTAGCTGACTTTTACCTCCTTATCAATTTAAGCAGTCTTTAATGGGATGTTTGTGGTACTCATGGTACCGGGATATCCTGTTTCCTGTGTTCTGTTCTGCAGTTTATGATATAAAGACTAATGTGACGTAAACCAGTTTAATGTATTCTGTTCTCCAAAATCCTTTTGAACAAAGGTAAGCTTAAAGGAAGCCAAGTGTTCTCATGGGGAATTAATGTAGAGGAGCAAGTAATGTAAAAGTTTACTTGCTGACTTACTCTGTATTAGTCTCTTCTAGACCATGCTCTGTAACAGCCTTAGCATAATATCATGATCGCAGCTTTTGTTCTCAGCATAAGCAAAGACATAAAAGTTATGACTGTTTTCCTTTGTTTTTTTTTTAATAGCTGCTATTACATTTATGTGTGACAAGAGATGCAACAAGAAAAGATCATGTGGACGACACAAGTGTAATGAAGTTTGCTGTGTGGTGAGTTTATGTGTGGTTTTATAAAATTGTTCATTGTGATGTGTGTTTGGCTTTGGTTGTGATGCCAAAAGACTTTTTTTTGCTTTTATATCTTTCAATTTTTTGTGCATCTTCATTCTCTATTTGTAGTATTGGTCACGCTCAAAACATTTGTGTATGTGATTTTGTTTTGCAGCTTTTGTATTATGGGTATCACTGTAAATGCAAAGACACGTTCCAGCCTAAATGCAATTAAATCAGCATAAAGGTGCTTTTTGTCAATGATTCCAGGGAGAATGAGGAGGGGAAGGATATTACTTAAGAAGCATAAGCTATAATGTAACTATGCCTGCAAGAGAGATCTTAACAGAATCCGCTTTAAAAATTGTATATACATACAGTGATGGAAAAACTGTATAGATCAGGCCTGAGCTATTTTTTGCACTCTACAGTTTTGTCAATTAGTAGACTATGACCTAAAAAAGAAAAATAAAGAGGTTTATATTTTAATTATCCTTTTCTTCTTCGCCTTTCCCTAGGACACAGAACATAAGTGTTCTTTGGTTTGTGGTCGTAAACTCAACTGTGGGCTTCATAGATGTGAAGAACCTTGTCATCGGGGCAGTTGTCAAACATGCTGGCAAACAAGTGAGTTATGTGCAAGAATACATTATTTCTTATATATTATACGAATTTATTCACTTAACTGGTCAGATTTGTACAATGTGACCCAAATTGACCAGAACCTGAAGAATACACAGTTGATTTCTGTTTTTTGTTTTTTCATGAAAGTTAAAGTTATTTCATTTTAGATGACTTTACTAAGTGTTAGATTTTAATAGTTAAAACTGAATTATAGTGAAATATATTCAGTATGTAGTTTGATCCTGCAATCACTTACAAAATTTGAGGAAACATGCAAGGAAAAAAAAACAATTTAGAAAGATAATTTCTAAGTTAAGGGAATTCTTGTTTAACAGTGTAATCTCTATCAAAGATATTGGTGTGTGTAGCAGAATTTGTTTAGCTGTGAGCTGACACAGGCTGGCCACAGGAACAACCACAAACTACGGATGAAATGCAAAGAGTAAATTTATTGTCATTATTTTCCTAAGCAGGGGATCTCCAAAAAAGCACCAAAGCACCAGGGTAGAGGTACGCAAGGGGGAACGCAGGCACTGCAGAGCTCGGTCCTTGCTTGAAGATCAACGAGCCTGCTGGTTTCGCCTGCATCTAGGGGATTCATGCAGGTGCAGTTTACCACACTGCTTTTTGCTTGCAGTAGAGCAGGAATTTCAAGGATATTTGATAAGGTGCCTCTAAGTGTTTCACGAGCCTATGCTATCTAAACACAGAAGTTCTACTTTGTCAAGCACCCAAGGTTAAACAACAATTAGTGTGACATTTGTGTGTTTCTATACCCCAGATGCAGCAACTTGAGCATATTTCCAATTATTTTCCTCATCAATCTTGTGTTATATTCCCACAGCTTCTTAGAATTCAGACTTTCCCAACTTGGTACACTAGTTATTTTTCTCTGGACAGAGACATCTGAAGAAACAAGAGATGCCAGTTGTCTGTGTCTTAGGCTTTCTGGTCATATTCTGGATGGTGAAAATTAGTATCAAATTGCTAGAAATAGATTGACAGCCAGCAGTTATTTATTTTCTTAGGATTGCTGAATGACTTGACGATTTAAACTGGTGCAATAGTTTTAGAAAGATATGTACTTTATTAAAAGCTGTGTCAGTTGGATATACTAGTTTTCTACAACTGCTTTTTACTGCTTAATATAGGGCACCATATATTGATTATTTTGCACCATTACAATAGATAGGGAATACTACATTTTCTGATTTTTGCCTGAAGCAGACAGAAGAATGCTTGTGTATTTCCTTCTGCTAGCAGAGCCTTTAGTTGATCTGAAACATCTTCAAATGTGATAGCAGTTTAATTTTTTTTTCTCAGTCTTATATTTTAATATAGGTTTCCCCTTTCTTTATATACATGTAGCTTATCACAGCAATTATAAGCTATTTATTAAATGCAGTATTTGAAGGTTGGACAGAAAAAGCCCTTAATGGATGCTTCAGCTTGTATCCATCCTTCCACTCAGTGTATACTTAGTTTGAAAGTTTTTTTTAAACCCATCATCGTTAAGTCTTGCAGCTGTGAATTCTAGGTTTATTTTTGCATCTGCTGTAATCTACAATAAAACTGTGAGGGAAGAGTGTTTCTAGAATGGAATATAAATACTCACCTGTAGTTCCCCTTTGGCTTTCATCAAGTACTGTCTTTCATCTAGTAGTTCTGCAGTCACTACTGGAGAAAAGTGAGTCTTCTCTCTCAGAAACTGGGTACTGCTTTGGAACTGCTCACTGGAATGTGGGAAAGAGGACAGTGAGACGCTGAAAGCGTGAACCAGACCTCATGACTTCGGTGAAAAGGAGACAGACAGGTGGTGTCCATTGTAAGGATACTGTTTACCACTGGAAGTGTCTTAGCTGCAGTAGTACATGTGTCCCATGGACATAGTCAAAGAACTTAATTTTTATGGAGACCAACTTATCGTGGAAACATCCTGGAAAAGAGAAGGTACTAGAGACTCTAAAGCTCACTGGTTGAAATAGTGTTGTAGTCTGTCTTAGTAGCCTATGAATAATAGGCTATAATATAGCCTGTGAATAATAGCCTATAATAACAGTGCATATTGACTGTACTTCTCTTTAAAAAAATGTTTTTGTGTCCAAACATTTCTCTTGACAAAGCGAAATAGTAATCTAAACATCTCAGAGGTTCTATTAGTAACCTCTGGTCTAGTTCAGTCTGAATGCATGGATTTTTCTGAGCAGTTGTTTTTCTTCAGTGGATTTCATGGGTTTGATGTTCAAGATCATTAAACTTCTCCACATTGCTGCAATATTTTTGAGGATTGTACTTCACAATCAGTCCTGAGATTAAGATGCCTGTCTTAGCCTTGAGAGACCTAATTGCTTCCTCTGTAAATTGTTCCAATGTTGGATGTGATGCAATTGAGAGGTCAAGCTTCACTGCTGAAATTTTGCAGTGATGCCATTTTCTGAGTGCAGGAAAAGCGGCTGCCTACTCAAGGAATCAGATACTTATGATCATTTGGCTTAAACCTTTGTGTCTCTGAAGTCTCCCATCTTGAATATGTCTAGAAGTAAATCAGCTAAGCAGGATCTTCAAAGATTTCTTACTTGCTTTCCCTGGCTGCTGCTAGTTGAGATTTCAGAGACATACATTGTGTGATTCTGACCCTGTAGGTGACAGGGAGTGCTTCCCAGCACTAAGAAGTCCATTCTTGGCTCTGATGCACCTGTCTAGACACCACTTCGCAGTTGAGCTGCATCAACCATGTTATCATGTGCCATGGCATGGTCAGCAGCAAACCATTTGCTACTCATTAGATTGGATTTCTTGCCCCTGCCTTCATCTTTACTGCTGGTTTTGTTGAAAATGTTGCGCACTGGCATCAAGATGCAATACTAGAGTGCATCTGCTCCCCTGTGGTTTTGTGTGCTTCCCATGTATTTTACCTTCCAGTGTCATTTCTTCAGTACGGAGAGGTGACGTCCCTTTCTGTGCCAGAGTCTCTTTATACACACCTTATACACACCTTCAAGGCAGCAATACATCTATTGGAGAAAACAAATGTCAGCAATAGAGAGGTGCCCTTTTTATTTTTTTTTTTTTTAAATATTTGTCAGATGTATTTCTGTTATTTGGACCAGACCTCTCTGCACTTCCTTTCTGTTATCCCGATTAGTGCTAGTTAAGGTGCCTTCATTATAGTTGATTCTTCACCTATCACTTCTCACCAGTAGAGAGCAGCTAGTGTAGCTGGGTAATGCATAGGTCTGCCAAAGAGCTTGGTCTTTGGTCTTCCTGGGCCAAGGAAGATTTGTGGCTTTGAAGCTTGGGGCATTATGGGTTGTTTCAAGATCTGTAGTAAGGGACAACAAGCCCTACTCATTCCCATGCTTGCTTTCCAGATAATATCCATGAATGTTCTAAAACTTCTCAGCTTTCTCTTCTACTTTTTTCTACTTCTTCCTTAATGTTTTGTTCTCCCAAAATTTATTTTTGCTGGAATTTATTGTAATTGAGTCTCCTTAGACAAAAATTATGATCCTAACTGCTGCACTCCAAGATACATGAACAAATGACTAGCATTTGGCCTGAGATTTAACTGACTGTACAGACCACAAAAAACAACGAGACATGAGAAATTTCTGAACATAACAAAATACACAGTGAAAAGCTGACAAAAGTTTCAGATAGTGCCATGAGGAGTGGATGGATTTCACAGATGTTAAGCGTGAGAGATGACTGAGCTTCACAGGTAATTGGAGGAGGGAGGTATTGGGAACCTTTTGGGGAGTAGAATATTGCAAGGCCAACAGAACTTAGGTAGTTGTGTGATACTGAGATGACCTAGCTAATGATACCAGAAATAGCAGATTTGGATCCAGATGTAGCAAAACTGGTACCAATGGGTAGTAATTTATTTTGGCAGATTATTTGGGAGAAATCAAGGTTAATGCATGGGAAAATGGAGAGAAAGGGAGATTAAAAGGCACTATTTGTACAAAGGAAGCTGCTGGTCAGTGCACTTCTCTGACAGAGCCCTTGTGCACCTGATAACAACTGTCTATCCTGTCCTAGTTAAGAGTAAGATTTAATGTATTTCACTGTAATCTAATTCTCTGTTCTGTGTGTGAGAGGTCTAAGTGCCAGCAACTGGAGACTTGGCTGCAGATCATGGGACCACACAGTCTCTATGCTAGCAACTGGAGAGATCAGACCAACCTATACTGTGTGCCAGCAGCTGGAGGATGGGATCACAAGTTATAGGGACCCCTTGGTCTGGGTGCCAGCACCTGGAGAGACCAGAGTGTGCATATGATTCCCTTGTTAATTTCAGTCCTGTGTGTGCCTGTGTTTGTCTGGGTAATTTGCTAATTAACTTGCTTCAAAGCTGGCTAGTAGGAGATCTGCTTCTGGAAATACCCAAGGTTTCAGCCACTGAGGTAAGGGTTCTGTCCACATATGGATATTAGACAGAGCCTATGCTAATATTTGCGATCCATGTGATGCACGTGTGAATCTAGAGTGCATGTGTATGTCTGTCTTCACTAGTGAATTTCAATCCTGATGATCTGGAGAGTAAGAAGAGGACGTGGCTATTGGTGTTACTGTTCATGTGAATCTTGGTGTTGTTCAGTTTGGTCTGTGTATTGGATCATTTTATTGTCATGTATATATTGTGTGTCTTGTCTTTCTGGAATATGTGTTCAGTCTTGCTACTGGCTGGACCTGCGTATTGATCCAGCAGAGGTCATATCCATGGAAGTGGGACAGTAGGAACCTTTGGGGTTTATAGACTAGGGAGGAGGAATCCTGTGATTTCCAAAGTTAGAGAACTTGCTGAATTCAGCAGCTCCCTTAGCAAACTCCTCTTCAGGTTGGAATTACTGTTTTGTATTTTTATTGTCCTATTATTCTCTTACATCTCCGATCATTCTCGTTCTCCCTCATCTACTTTCTCTTTATTAGTTTATAGACCAATCATATTCTGTTTTTGTCCTGGGATCTCCTTCTGTATGCCTTCTGATCTTAATATTTTCTCTTAGTGTCCTGATTTTCTAAGGATTTATCTGTTTGAATGGTAGTTTGCATTCCAATCAGTCTCTCTCACGTTTTTTTTTTATAGTCTGAAAACCAGCAGTGAACCTTATTAATTCTTGTGCAGTGTTAAGTTTTAGTTGGGATGGTGTGTGCAAGTATTTCTATTCCTTTATTTATCACTGGGATTTGAAATCTTATAATAAGAGTGTGCTGGTTTGACTGAAAATGAGTTAATTTTCTTTGTGCAGTTAGAAACCTTTCTTTTTCATAGCTAGCACAGTCATTATTTGGACTTAGTTTGAGAACAAGAAGATAACACCCCAGCACAGAGTCAATGTTTTTAATTGCTCTGGTCTGAGAGCCAAGGACATTCTGAACACTCTGCCCACAGGTGTGAGCTATCGAGGAAGGGGGGCATGGATGGGCAGAGCTTGACTGGCATCCAGACTGACCAATAAGAGTATTCCATCCCATTAGCATCATGCTTCATATTTAAGGAGAGTTGGGACCTTCCGGTCTCTCTCTTAGACATTCTCGCTCTTCCTCTGGCTTTCAGGCGCTTTCTCTTGTGAACGTGTTTGGTTTTTTTTCCCTTCACTCTTTTTTGCCAGAGCCAGGAGAATTTTGGTTCGGGACATTTAGTTTGGCCTTTTGCCATTTTGCAGAGGCCTCTGAGCCTTTCCGCCTTTTTCCTCTTTTTTCTCTCTGGATCAGCTTTGGGACCAGGTGCTGCTTCCTGGGACTGGCTGCTCGGTGTCAATGGAGTTCATCGCAAATTGCCTTTTATTTCTATTTTATATATATTTAGTAGTAGTGTATTAGTATTTTGTTATTTTATTAAACTGTGCTTATCTCAGTTAAAGTTTCTCCCTTCCCTTTTGATTCTCTCCCCTGTAGCGGGGGGAGGGGGTGAGTGAGTGGCTATCGTGGTTGAATTGCTAGCTCACGTTAAACCACAACAAAGAGTTTAAAAGCTGTTTCCCAAATGTGGAAGGGGGGAAAAAAAATAGAGAGGAGGAGAAGAACATGTATACTGCTTGAGACAGAGACTGTCTAAAACATACAAAGTGCAAGCGGCGGAGGAACAAGCTAGGCCAACTCAATGTGAGTGATAACGCATTGTTCAACTTTATTGCCGTTAAGGACACATATTTATGCAGGTTACAGTAATTATGCATACTTGTCACCTGCTGATTGGCTTAGATCCAAAGGTTACATTTGCCTTGACCCTCCTACCTGCGGCTAGCCGGCCGCATGAGTTTCGCGCCTTTTCAACTCCCCCCTCCCTGGAGTTGTTTACAAGACTTGTCAAGGTCACAGTGTCCTTGCTGTGCCCTCATGATCAGCAATCTCTGCTGAGGCCTATTGAGGCATTGAGGCCTGGTTATGCTAAGCTCCTAAAACATGTCAAACCATTAACTTATCAGAACACAACTCTTATTAGAACAAACATTAGAACACAACTCTTATTAGAACAAACTCTGATCGTGCAACTGCTCCATAGATTCATGTCCTTTATCTTTAAGCCACTCCCTAGCAACAAAGTTGGCTTTTAAGTATTTGGACGGGTTCCCAAGTTGCTTATTAGGACCCATGTAATACTAAATGACCTAAGGAAGTATACAGAAGAAATTACAGAAGGAAGTCTACAGACTGGCAACCTCTTGGTAATTTTCTCTGGAATCTTCCCAGTACAATGTACAGGGCTTGGCAAAAGGATAAAATGTAACCACTGATCTGAAAAAGTGATGGCAGGGGATCATTTGCTTTCTGGAAGGAAACTCAAGAGATATCTCCCTTTTTTTTTTAAGTCAAGGATAGAACAGCAACAGCTTTCAACTTGATGCTTGCATTTCTCTTGCTCCAGTTCAAAATGTTGCTGTCAAACCATTCTGTAAAAGCAAGTGTAATTCCTAATGAAGTGATTATAGTTACATTTTCTTGTAGGAGCCACAAAAGCTAACAAACTTACTATAGTGGTGCTTAACATCAAAAAATGAAGCTGGAGTAGGACATTTACATGTTAGATTTCTCAGAGTGGAGAAGTGCAGATACATGTAGCAATTGGGATATATTTGACTTGTTTTTTTTCAGGTTTTGAGGAGTTAACTTGTTATTGTGGTGAATCTGTGATTTACCCCCCTGTCCCCTGTGGCACTCAGCCACCAGAGTGTAAAAAAACATGCACCAGGCCACATGACTGTGATCATCCAGGTAAGTCAGGCAATTCAGTTTTGCTTGTGTTTGGTGTGGGTTTTTGTTGTTTTTTGTTTTTTTAAATGAAAATGTAGAAAAGTGTGCACAGGTCTGTTTGCAAAAATATTTGCTTTTTTATTAGATGTGTTTTAGTTGTGAATATTTCCAAAAGTCTATGCTTTAAAGCCAACCAACTAAAAACTTGAGATGGATACTAGTAGTGGTAGTTCTGATTGCACTGTATTTTTTTCTGATCATTATTATTTATCACAGCACATTAAATATTATATTCCAAAGATTAAGTGCTCTATTGAAACAGTGGGATAATCTAGTGAACAGCTATTTTTTGCATTCCTGGAAATTACATTGGCTGATCACAAAAAATGTAGCACAGGTCAAACAGATATGATTTCTGACAAATTCTGTCTGATAGAATAACCATTCTCAGAAGTTAAAAAGTTCTCTGCTATTTAGAAAATATAGAAGAATATTCATCTAAAAATATGCCATCATAATTTTAATAGAGCAATTATCCTTGCGTGAAGTGTTGTACTTCCCATAAAGTGTGTAGTTCTGAAATTCAAACTCATCTTTAATAGTCTTTACTGTCTCCTTTCATGCACTTGACTGAAGTATGCTAATAAAACTGTGCTGGCTTTTATATTTCTGTGACTGCAGTGTACCATTCATGTCACAGTGAGGAGAAATGTCCACCCTGTACCTATCTCACTCAGAAATGGTGTATGGGCAAGCATGAAGTAAGTCTGGACACATAGTGTTTTTGAATACTACATAATGTTCTAGGACCATAGGTTTAGATTTTTCTGGTCTCTTTGGAATGGAATATGTTACTGGAGTTTGAGTTTAAATGTGATTAAATTAGAAAAGTGTATCTTTTTTGCCATACACATTCAGACCAATTGCTGTATTGGACTATGATATAAAGAAAAACTCAGTTTTTGTCCCAAGATATTTTAGTATTACTGTTCTTGCGTGGACAGTGCCAAATGGAGGTGTTGACAGTAAAAGTACTTTGAGATATGTGTTTATAATTTTTCATTTTTAGTTGCCATCTTTTTACTCCTCTCTTCCAGCTGCGAAGTAATATTCCTTGTCATCTCACTGACATTTCCTGTGGACTTCGCTGCAATCAAATGTTAAAATGTGGAATGCACAAATGTAAAAGAATATGTCATAAAGGAGAATGTCTTATAGATGAAGAGTGTAAACAACCATGTACTATTCCAAGGCTATATTGTAATCATCCCTGTATGGCTCCATGTCATCCTTCTTCACCCTGTCCGACAACATCCTGCTCTGCAAAGGTTGGATACGCAAAGAAAATTCACTGCAAGTTCACAGGCAAATTCTGTGGTTTAATTGTCAGCCAGTAACAGCTGTAACAAAAAATGACATGTTAGTATATTGATAGCATGACATTTTTTCCATAAGCGTATAATCTGGAATTAAAAAAAAATATTAATTGCTTTTAATTAGCCATTATTCCACTAAAATGGGACTTTCAGAAGAAATAGATTTGCCTCCCTCACACCCCTCTGTGGCCATAAAAAGGCAAAGTTTAAAAAAGCTGCTCTCTTGTGTGATACAACAGGTTGATCTTCAGTGTGAGTGTGGAAGAAGAAAGGAGAGTATGATTTGCTCGGAAGCATCTAATACCTATCAAAGGTTTGTACTGTAATAATTCTTTTAATTCCTTATAGGACTTTCTTCTTTCCAGTTAGATTAAATTTCAAGCTTGACTAAATATACTTAATTCATAAGCTTTTTTGCGTTTCTTTTGCACTTTATTGTATGGTTTCTTCTTTTGTATTCCCCTGAGCTTTAATACCAGCTATGCTGTACTAGAACACGTTCCACTTTTCACTATTGTTAGTCTAACTGATGGTGTGTCAAAGCTTGAATCTCCAATCTCTGTAATTCTTCTCCACCCACACAGAGCAATTAGATACAGACTTTTTTGGGCAAGTCCAGATTTAGGTTCCTGATTGTAGATGAATACATATAGCAGTCCATGTGTGAGTTGCTGTCTAAGTTTCCATTGATGTGTGATGGAATCTATTTATAGTCAATACAGATGATTGAAGATAAGAGTGATTTCAAGTCATTCTAAATTAGCTAAACTTAGGCAGGAGAGCTTTGACATATGAATCTTGAGTCCTACCCAACTCCATTTATTACAATAGATTTGTCTCCAGGTCCTGTTTTGAAACTTCTTTCTCTCTTATGAGAGAGGGCAAGGAGGGGACAAGCAAAAGAAGAAAAGTAGGTCTTTGGAACTTCTGCAATGAAAATAGCAAAACTGTAAATAATAATTAAGAAACATCTTAGTCTGAGGCTGTGATTGACAGGGAGTAAAAAAATTAATCTAGAGAGTTGGTATGCAACCAGAGTTCTGCTCTGCATCTCAGCTGGTAGGGGAGCAGTCACAGATTTTATTTGGAACTGCTGTTTGTGAGTCCAATACTAGATCAGCTTAAGATATGTTGCTTTGTTCCTGCTGAACACTGCCCGGATTCAAATTGTGACAGAACATGGCTTAGCATCTATGTAATAGATGCTTAATACTACATAATAAAAAAGATGAGAAAAATGTGCTAATTGGAAACAGTTAAGAACTGTTGTAGTCAACACTAAGTTGCATGCAAGTTAGACTTAAAGCAGTGGTGATCATTTTTTCTTTTTTAGGAAAAAGAGGGTTTTTTGTTGATATCTGTGTCACTATTAATACAATCCAGAAGACTGACTCAACTTTGAAATAGCAGTTTAAATTGACACATGCCTTTTATTAACTATAAGCTGGGAAGGTAACATGAATTACAAGTCCAGAGTTTTGAAGGCCTTTATTTCTCCACTGTTTCTGTAACTCAGACACTGCAAAAATATTCATAGGAGGAAACGGTTCTTTGAAATCAGTGTCTTTGCATTCATAAGCTGAACACATGTATTTATTTATCTAATCAGAGCCCAAGTCAAGAGGAAGGGAAAGAAACAATCAGTTTAAAGCAAGTGTTTGTTCAAATATGTTCATATATGCTTACAGATTACTCTTGGCTGATGTGATATTAACAAAAGCAGGATTTAATGCTAGCTAAGTTTGTATGATAACTCCAACTGTACAGGATGCTGAAAGATTAAAATATTCTGATTTTGTGGGAGTTAGGTTTGGCTTTTTTCCAACCACCTATACACTTGTAAAGGAAAAACAAAAAAAAACCCCAAACAACCAAAAAACAAAAAACCACCAACCTAAACCACTCCTTCACCATCTCCACCCCAAAAAAAAGAAGAAAAAAAAAATTATGCCCAATGGAACAGGAAAGGGAGTGTGCTGCTATATGTGTACACATGATACTAATGATAATGTAATATAATCTAATAGCCCATTACCTTAGACTTTGTCACCACCTAATAAATATGAAGTTGGTGGTGCCTCTCAGTGCTTTTTGTCTTCAGGTAATATAATCATCCTCCTTCCTGACAGATATTAGTACTCTGAATGTGATGCAAAACATACAGAGACAAATATATCTTTTTATCTGAATTTGACAGAAAAGATGATTCAGAGGATAGAAGTTCCATTTTTAGGATTTTGTTTGAGAATAGTGTGGGATTTTTCCCTAGAAACTTGCTGAATATTTTAGTTATAGAAATTTTAGCATAAAAATCATACTGGGGAGGCTTGTTGTTGAAAGGAATGATGAAGAATCTTTATAATAAAGAAAATTTGTAACAGTATGCTTTTTGCTCTTCATTTACGGATTGTATAATCCATGTTTTCTAAGCAAATTTCTTAAGTACTTTATAAATTCACTCTACACATTTCAGTTGCACACAGTTAAGGAAGAATCATGTAAAAATTAAAAAGGCAATTAAAGCTATATGGTAAGCTATGGTTTGAATATTAGCAGGTGAGAAGAAAGTATTCACATTGCCTCGTTTACACTTGCTTGGAATTGATGCTCTGAAATATTCCTTGAAGAAGCACATCCATTTGTTAGTCTTGCTCCTAGCTGCTTGAGGGAAATGAGAGAGAGAGTAACTTCTTAATTTACACAGCTAGATTAGACTCCTAAAACTAGGTGATGTGGTGCTAGAGTCCCATTCTGTAATCTGATGAGGCAATGGTTAGTCTGTCTTACTTCTTCCACCTGGATATTTAAATCTCAGCTTTATACACCTTTTCAAAGGTTTATGTGTTGCCTCAAATTAAATATAACGCTCTTCTTTTTCAGAATAGCTGCTATATCTATAGCCACTAAGCTAACAGATCTACAGCTTGGGGATTCAGTGGAAATCAGCAGGCTTATTACAAAAAAGGAAATGAAGCAGGCCAGGTAAGGAGATACCTGTATAAATATATTTGAAACCCTTGTGTGTACCTGAATCATAGATGACATGGAAAATGCATACTATTATGAGCAAAATCCCAGCTAAAATACGAAGACTCTACTGTAACAGTACTGCTAAAAGATTATTTTGCAATTCCTTAGTGGTTTACATTTTCACTTTTATGTAGAACGAGTTAACCATCATTATCATTAGCTGTTTTGTTGTTATAATTATATATGGAATTGTGGGTTTAGTGCTTGTTGCTACCCAGCAAACTCCTTAGAGTTCCTCTGGATTTTTTTCAGATTTCTAGACAGTGTAACTTTTTGCCATTATCTTCTCTCTCAGCATCTAGCATTCCTCCCTGGATGATTAATAGGGCATATTTTCATCTTACTGTTGATAGTATTTTTCTGTTACCCTTTTTAGATTTCTTACATTTGTATGTCAATTTGATTGGCACTTCTCTGTTCTCATACTGGCTAGCACTGCAGATCTATTTTTAAGTCACAGGAACACTTGTGATTTAAGTTTGGTGATTTTTCTGTTCCTCCTGTTGTTTCTTGGGACTGCAGTAGCTTGTCTTTTTACTTTTGGTATCATTTTTTTAAGGAATTCTCAAGTTTCTCCAACATCCTTCTGTTAGAAACTCGACTTCCTGAAGTCTTTGCCTTTGAAGGCCCTAATTTCTGTTTAGTTTATTTTGTGTTACTGTCTCTCCTCTTATTTGTGACTTTTATTATTTCAGGGTAAGTCTGTTATGTGTCTTAAAATCTAATATTCCTTTATATTGTGTAAAGGTAAAATAGTAAAATTTCCCATACAGATGCTTCATGACTTCCTATATCAAAAGCTAATACCAGGGTACTTCAAGACCTCCACGAAGTCATTCTGTTCCGCTTATTTGTTTAATGTCTATGAAGTAGGAGCACATTATTACTGAGTCCTTTTGGATAATTTTCTACAATTAAATAATTTTAACTCTGAATGTATGGGCAAGATGAACTAAGAGCAGAAATGATGTATGGGAGCACCTGCTCATGCCTGTCTCCAGCTTAATTCTTTTTGGGCCCGTGTCATACTTCAGAAGAAAGTGGGGTGAAAAAACAAGGTGAAAGAGGGAGAGCCATGCTGATTCCTGCAAGCAACTTTAAAGAGTGTGGTGGTAGTGCCGTGTGAGCATAGTATAAGGCAGACACAAATAGGAAACAGTAATTGAGCCTTTTTCAGCCTACTCTGTTTATTTAAATTAATTGAATACTCAAAAATGTACAATATAGGCATTATTTTTTGTCTCTAGAATTACTGTGGAATAATCTCTGCTTTACCCAGATTGAGCATCAACTCTTTTCCTATTTGTGTCACAATACCAACCAGATACAAATATACTCAACAATGAAGTCAATTTCAGCTGCTCCAAAAATGAGTCACTGTTTGAGGAAAGCAATCGTTTGGCAGTGCTAGAACTCGGGAGGAAGGATGGGAGCATGGAGTGGTAAAAGAAAGAGGGATGACTTTTTTAGCTACTGAAGCTGCACATCTGTCTAACAGCTGCATACTTTTCAGGAAAGCAAATAAGTCACCAGTGCCTCTGTTGGTGTCCCACCCTTTGCAATGTGTAATATAAATTGTGTTGTAGTCACTGTCATGCATCTTTCTCTGTGGGCAGACTTCTACTGCCCTTTCCTTGAATAGCTGAAATTACTGGAGATTACTTTTCTTTGGGCAAATCTTGCCTACTATGATATCTGAACTGTGGCAGGTAGCCTTTATTCAAGAACAGCCAGAGGAAGTATTCTCCCTTTCCTCATCTTTTCATCTACCGGATGGATACTGGAGCAGGGGGGAAAACAGATGATGGCATGTTAAATCTTTATTCTTAAATTTCTAGTTTATTGACAAACTCCAGTATTTTTAAAGTAACTTACATATCTGCTTCATTCATTTACAATAGCAGAATATTTTATGCAAACTGTGCAGAGATTTCATTTCTTTGTTTCTCTCTTTTGTCTGATCTGTAGACATTTTATACTTTAGTTTGGTTTCCTTATTAGGGTTTGGGCCTTCTTTTGTAACAAATTTGGTTGGTCCTAGAGTAGCTTCTGTAAATTGGTCACATTCCTCTTCTAGAAGATGAAAAAATTATTCTTCAAGGAAATTACTTTAAACAGTAACAGGTTGATCTTACAGTGCAAGTATGATAGCTTTCTTCTGCCTCCTTTGAGAAAACCACTAGGAGTTCTGGATTGTATAGCTATGTGTCTCCAAACATAATACAAATCACTGAATCAACCAGTTTCCCCTGTAGAAATTATTCATTTGAAATCAAGGAACTATAATAAACAGAGTCAGCTTGCTTATTCATTCTAAAAGGCAGAAGTTTCTAACTGTCACTGTGAAATTCTGGAGAACTCTTGATACTTCTCTGACATTTTAATCCTTTAAAATTATAAAATACCTTTCAAGAATGAGACAGAAAACTGAAATTCGTAACTCTACTAACACTAGAAGTTATGGGCTTGGTTGAAATACTGATTTTTATGGTGCATCACAGTCCTCCATACACATAGCTAACTTCCCTGTTTTCCTGGCTGATGACTTTTTTTATGATACACAGGAGTAAGTGACCTTGTCACATCTTCCTCTGCTAGTTTCCCATCCTTCCTGGTGTCCCCTCAAAGCTGATATCAACCACATTTTTTTTCTCAAATGATCTAATTTACCAATATAATCCAATTCAGAAGCTGTTTTGCTCAGCTTCTATATGGTTTTGGTAACTGCTGTTTCTGTTCAAGACCTGGTGAAGGGCTTGTGTGTTCAAAGATCTTGTTTGGTTGGTTTTAGCTGTATTATCTGATCTAATACAATAAACTCTTCTCATACACCCTTCTTACTACTTTAGGCTGTGATAATGATGTGACACCAACAAAGTTTGAAAAGTATGAGTAGCAGCAGTGATTCTAATTGTATTTTTCTTTCATAATTCAGGTTACAATGTGATGAAGAATGCTTAGCTCTTCAGAGGAACAGGTGGGCAATGAACTTGTTTGCTATATTTCAGAGCAAGTCCAGGTTCAGAAGGTTAATGCTGTGTGGAAAAATATCCTTTCCTTCATGACCTTGAGAACTGATACATGTGGAGATGATTCTGGTAATGATGCTATAGGGATCTATATTGATGCATAGGGATCTATATTGAGTGATCTGAGATATTACTAGAATATTCTAGTGAAAAGTCCTAAATTAGTAGTTTCAAATATACAGACTGTATGTTTTGTGAGCTATTAATCTGTATTAATCACCCATATCTTTACTCTTCAATGACAACATGTTTGGGAGGCTGGGGGAATTTGTGTATTTGTTTTTGTTTGGTTGTGGTTTTGTTATGTTTGTGTTTTGTTTTGTTTTTTTTTCCCTCCTATCCTCAAATCTAGGCGTCTTGCTGAGGCTCTTGAAATAGATCATAATTCTGATCCTTTTAACATCCGTTCTTCTGGACCAAAGTACAGTGACCTTTTAAAAGAAGATGCAAGGTATGTGTTCAAATGATGACAGGTGCCATAGGTGAAGAGTGTTGAAAGCAAGATGGGAAATGCAGAGTAATTCTATTTACTCTTTTGAAAATGTTTATTCTTCTCTCCAGCCTAGGCAATAGGTGATAATTGATGCAAAGGAGGTGATATCCACCTCTCAAGACCTCTAAAATGAGAACCTGAAGATCAACAAGTGCCTGATGGCTTGCTTTGTTCTGTAACAGGACCAGATTTAGAACAGGAGCTCCATTTTCCACCATTCTTCTCACTACCAATCAGTACCTGTACTTCTTACATCTCTGCTGCTTTCATACACAACCAATCCCCATCTCAGTGCTCCTTGTAAACTTTTCAAGACAAAGACAAAAGAGATAGCTAAGTAATGAAATATGGTCTCATAGCCTGACATTATTTCCCTCCACCAGTCTTATTTTTTTTGCCTTACTTTTTGCCTTACTTTTAAAAATAAAGAAATGGAGTTAATGAAATTATTGATGCAGAGCTAAGTCTATGCCAGTGCGGACTGCAAAGCGAGTTGCTAGACTGAAACATCTGAAGTTGAAAGTCAATAGAAAGTCAAGGTAATATCCAAAGCATCACAGGAATAAACACTTTGAAACCTGGGAGGGATCAGACTTGTTTTTAGAAAAATGCTTAAATGATAAGTGTCATCTGAGAAGTTTTTACTCTCGCGTGTGTGTTTTTAGGCATGATGTTAGTTTTTACCAGCTCTAAGTTTTTAGAACAGCTGAATCTGGTTTGTTGTTGCTTCACTATCCTAATGATACATTCCGTATTTTTGTGAGGATGTTTTCTACTTAAAAATCCTTGATTTAATGTGCTGATGTGTTGAGACAAATGAAAATTTTACATAAATAGCCATGCAGAATTTAAATCGCCTCTTGCTTTGCTTCCAACTGATTAGCCTACTGCAAGATAAAGAGCTGAATATTTGCATTGTGGAGGTACTGGTTTATTAGTATTTGAACTTAAAAGTGGTATTTTATAAGGACTATTCTCTTAAGTGTGTATAGAATATGTTTTGTTCTACATCTTTCAGAAAACAAAGCACACATTTTCCCTTTCTTTCTGTGTTGAATATCTTGTGTTGTGTGTGCACTTACCTCTTGGATTTTTTTGAGTACACTCTCACCTTCCTATCGGCCATTTTTTTATCCATGGTGCATGGTTCATCTTTCATGAACTGAACTGACCAGAATCATGCTCTGTATTCCAGATGGTCTTAGAGATACCTTGAAAAGTAGCCTTAGTCCTTCCACATTTATCTGAAAATATCTCAGTCATTCTGTGATTTTATTTGCATTTCCTTTGTAGCCACTTCATAATGGTAACTCATGGTAAACTAGTACACTCAGGCTATTCTTACTGATTCACAGGTTAAAGCAAAAGCTTTAGTTAGTCCTCAAGTCAATGACTTTGCACATTGAATTATTGGATTTTATTTATCTAGTCTTCAAGATAAATTAGTTTCTCCCTATATTAACATATCTCTCTTTACATGAGCAGCAATCTGCAATTTGTAAAGCTATGGCTTTATGAACTTCCTTGGCTACTCTTGATGATCTTTCTTCTTGGCAGTCTTGGAAAAGATACAAAGTGGATCTGTTACAGTGTTTTTTTCAGGTAGCTCAGCATTCTGTATAAGTTTTGACAGATGCATTTATTCTTGCTTGAGCAGATCCCTTCAGTAACGCAAGAGTTCAGGGCTTGTGGTTTTCTGCAGAGCTTAATTTATACATCTATGTATGGGATGTCAGAACTATGAGAAATATGACAGCCACCTTCCTGTGCATTGAGGGTCACTGCCTCAAGAAGAAGGTAGCTGCCAAAACCATTAGTAGAATGCTGTGTTATTATCTTGTTTAGGCAATCCATTGATCTGTGAAGCTAGGGCTGAAAAAAAAACCAGCATATACAGAAATGAGAAAACTTGGGAAAGCTGTGGGAAGACTCCTGATTTTGAGCTGTAATCTTTAATTACAGAACCCTAAATCTCCAGGGTGCAGTACAACTCTAGGTAACAGGAATAAGATAAGCAAGTGGAAGCATTCCAGGATAACATGTCTCCTTTGTAGAAGGGTGACAGGAGAAGGGAGGACCAGAAATAGCATTGTAATGCTGCTCCATGCTGAACTTGCTGATACATTTGTCAGAATCTGACAAGAAGTTAGAAGAGAAGTCTCTACATGAGAGCTTTACATGAGGAGACATCCTTCTGCCAAAGGGAACTTATCTTCTAGCATGAAGATGACTGTGCCAGGACAACTAAGCACAGATTGGGGGTACAGATTCACTGTGTGGATACTTCAGCACTGACCTTTCTAAGAGGCTCCAGAAACAGACAGAGAGAGCAAGCAAATGCTCAAGCTGTCCCATTGATATGAAGCTGGAGGGTAGACTGGCACATGTATCAGTGCCCAGTTTGACAACGATGATGTTAAGGCTGCTCTTTGATGAATTAAGACTACTGGAGAAGGACATCTGGAATATCTGGCCACATGGAGCTACACAGAAGAGAATTTCCTTATTTTGTCACTGGCTGTGCAAGACTCCACAGCAGTTGTATGGACCAGGGAAATGTTGGATCAAATGGTTAAGTCTAGAGACACGGAGAGGGAGATGGATCCTTCATAGGCATCTTCTTAGCAAGTCTTCCCAAGGATTAACACTCTACATGCCGTTGTAGGCAATGAAGGCAGAGCCAAGCACTCCTGTGTGTGATGTGGCAACAGGAGCAGTGTACAGGGGTAGAGGCAGGACACCTTTGTAGCTTTCTTAAACAACAAATATACAAGCGAATCCCAGCTCAGGACAACCACAAATGAAATTCCTCAAACAGGATATGAGCAAGCTAATGAAATGCCAAAACAAGCAGCCTAAAACTGTGAGACCAGAACTAGAGACAACTACAGGTGAGAAATAAGCAGTAGCCAGTTCTTACTGTCCTTGCTCACCCAGGTATCTGATCAGGATCATACACAGAAAACTACTGAACCTGCAGAGGTTTATTTTTTTCCATCTTGTGAAATGGTTTACAATAGGCTTCATTTTCTTCCTTAACAGATGGTTTTCATTACTGTTGGCCTTTTGAGACCTTTGCTAATAGTCAAGCTTCCCAGTGTTTCTTGGCAACTGCAGGCTTCTTTTTGCCCTTCAGTGAAGCGTGGGTTCATTCTTCTGTATAGCTAGGAATAAAGAGTATATTTCCTTGCATGTTGACCTGACACTCCCTTCCTCTTACGTCATGGCAGTCTAATGAGGCTTACTCCCAAATTTGGAAAGGAAAGACTTCACCCTGTTAAAAAGAGACTATTTTTTCTTTTCTGTTTCATTTGGTGATCTCAAAGGGAAGTTTGATGCTGTAAAGAAAATCCTGTTTGTGCTTTGTCAGCCTTAGTGGCAGAGGAGTAAACAGCCTGAAGGAATATTATTCACTCTGAACATGTAGATACAGAAGATGCATCTTCCCATTGGATTGCCTCAGTTGTTTACTGACACAGCCAGAACAGTCTAGGACAATCCAGATATTTGTTGATGACATCTCTTTCAAAGGAAAATTTCAGATTAAGGAATACTAAAGTCTGTAATTTTCTTAAACATTCCTCAATCCAAGTTATGCTCTCTTAGAATCTTTTAGAATCTTTTTGATGATTCCAAAGGAACAGCAATTGCTTTGTCTCTCCCACCATGTACATTGGCCTGCCCTTTGTTCCTGTCTGAATGGTCTGTAGTTCTATATGAAAGATTCGGGAGGTACAAAGTGCACATAAAACACTTGCCTCACTTTTGAATGCATGTATCAGTAGCCATAACTCTGCCACTGTGTAGTATGTTACAAGCAACAGGGAGTAAGGTCCTGCCTCTACTCCATAGAGAGTTATTGGAACTAGGGATATTAGGTGTTGCCCATTGAATTAGTTTCTGTACAGTTCATCTACTCCAATCCATCTCACCTTTTCCTACAGGGAAATAATATTATCTTAATATTTTTTTTTCTGCTGCCACCAATCAATCCCTGGCCCTGTCTCCAGCATAGTATGCTTTCTGTTTTATCTTCCTATTTGAGTATTTCAGTCTTGACTATCTTGGGTTTTCCTGAAGCTGAGAGCCTAAGTATTTCTGAAAGAACTCCCACCTGGTTGATTTCACTTTTGACTTCCAGTTGATAACTCTGTTTTTATAGGCTCTTGAAGAGTTGATGTTTTTGAACATATCCTCCAGTCAGTGAGCTGGTTTCTCAGTAGGTTTTTAAATATTACACATCAGGTGCTTGTGGACTGTGTCATTGGATTGTTGGTTCAGTTTTTTTCTTGCCTCCTGTGATCACTTCACCTTGAAATTTGAGTGTTCATGACTGGCACTCTGTGTAGCATTTGCTTTCTGACTCCATGGAGTTAAGATCATCATTGGTTTTGGTTGTTTTTTTGGTGGTGGTGGTGGTGTTTTTTGGGTTTTGCTTTGTTTTAACCTGAGGCTATTGCTGTCGTATTCTTTCCAAAGCCTCATGCTGTATGGGCTGACTGTATTTCATAGCCTAGGTGTCTGGAGACTCCTTTCTTTTTAACTGTACAAGTCCAGGTCCTTTTTGCAATTCTCCCAATGTAATGCTTTTTGCCACTGAAGATCCAGGAGTTCTGACAACTACATGCCATGCCCATCCACTATTACAAAACCTGGGTGGTTTTCCACTGATGAGCTGAGTCCATCGTACCAGTGATCAAGTGATGTTGGGAGCTGAGCTCAATATTCCCATTTTGCGTGCTTTCTTGAATCCACTGGGTCTTTTCATGGTACACACACTTCAGCATCCAGAACTTTGGTAGGGTATCTACTAAAGATGGTACTGCCTGTTTTGGTAGGCATTTCTTGATGGATGAAATTCTGACATCATTCATAAGGTGGTGTTGTGATATTTTTGGTATTTTGTGGTATTTTTGAAGAAACAAGGTTATTTACAACTGAACAGATTTGAGATATGAAATCTTCAGGTAGCCTTTTTTCCTCTTGGGGATGATGTCCTAACAAACAACGACCTTACTTTTGGAGTTAGTTTATCTGCGTATTTTAGAACAGAACACAAAGCTCACCCTTATGTGAAACACTTGACCTACTGTGATAAAGCAAGGTAAAAAAATTAAAAATCCTTAGTATCTCATATCAAGAACACTTCACTTGCAAGTAGCCTTATGCTGCTTCTTTGGCTTTTATTGCTAGAAAAGTTGACATCTGAAGTCAGTGTACTTTTGCTCTGTTTACCTAATCCTCATTTTTGTGTCTAATCATACATTCTAATTAAGTGAATTGCCTTAATTACAAGTAATTTAAAAACACTGAAATGGCAACTTACAGTGGAGTTGTATCATGGAATTTTATGCTGGGTTCCAAGGATTGAAGGGAAAATAATGCATTATTTTTGTAATAGTGATGACATACTTACACTTTAAAAATGTAAATAGTGTCATATATAAATCAAAATGTGCTCTCACTCCTGCTTCTGCTTCAGTCAATTGAGTTCTTTCATTTTGTTCTTGTTGAAAATAATGTTACAAAATATGAAGATATTATATCTTTGTACACTCTCTTGCCTCATTTACCTAGAATGCTGTTCTTGCAGGAAGGATTTAAAATTTGTCAGTGACATTGAGAAGGAAATGAGAATGCTTGTGGAAGCTGTGAATAAGGTCAGTATTCAGATATTCTGTATGACTTAATTATGAGAAACAGTTAATTTTATTAATACTAATAGTTATTAGGTGACACTACATTTGTTTGGGCTCCAATAGGGTGGACATTTCAATTATAATTAGAAAAAAAAATTCAGGAGACATAGTAGTTCATGATCACTTCAGTGACAGACAGGCTTTATTTAAAGATTCAATCAGTGCTAGGCATCATTGCATCAATGCTTTGCATCAGTGGATTTATTGTTAATTTTTGTATCTTCATTAATAAAGTCAAGGATGGGTGTTTAAAGGTTCAGACTTTGAGGAGGAAAGCTTAGGTTCTTCTGATCCCTATAGTGGAACTTTCTTACTGAGTTGTGGATACCTTCCTGCATTTGCCAGGATGCAAGGTAGTTCTCCTTCTCTAAGGAGACTGGGATTCAGCTGCAGCTGTTTGGCAGACTCCAGTATATCTAGCCAGGTTTATATCCCAGACACAATCATAGGTTTTTCAGTGAAAGCAGAATTCTGCCTTGAGGCCTGTCAGGTTAGCACAGTCCTGGCTTTCTGCTGCACCATGCCTGACCCAGTATGTGTGAATCACACAAAATCACAGAACATTAGGGATTGGAGGGGACCTCAAAAGATCATCTAGTCCAATCCCCATGCCGGAGCAGGAACATATAGATGAGGTTACATGGGAATGTGTCCAGCCAGGTTTTGAATGTCTCCAGAGAAGGAGACTCCACAACTTCCCTGGGCAGCCTGTTCCAGTGTTCTGTTACCCTCACTGTGAAGAAGTTTCTTCTCATATTTAAGTGGAACCTCCTATGTTCCAGTTTGCACCCATTGCCCCTGTCTTATCATTGGCTGTCACTGAGAAGAGCCTGGCTCCATCCTCCTGACACTCATTCTTTTACATATTTATAAAAATTAATGAGGTCATTAATGAGGTGTGGTTCAAAGGACAGTATAAGCCATACTATACTCAGTTGCCCTTAGCTCAAGAAAGGTAGAAGGCATTAGTTTCCTTCCCTTTGCCCTCTGAGGACAGTTAGTTAACTTTATTCCTTCTTTTTATGTATGAAGTTTCTTAATTTTTGTGTTTGTCTACCTGTCTAATGTTCTTGCCTGTTGTTTTCCACATTAGAATGAAATTCTGGAAGTGGGCCATCTGTGTCTAATAATGTTCAAGCCTGTATATACATGATAACTGTGCATACCAATGTATATGCCTATACTAATATAAAACCAAGTTATGTGATGTATGGTAAAAACTGGGCAGCCACAGGTCTTGAATTTGCAATATACAATGAATTAGTGACATCAAATTAGTGACAAAACAAGAGAACCAGAGAGCTCAAGAGCATTTCCAATGCTTTAGCTGTCAGCAGTAATGTACTATTTGTTAAATCATGACCCTACATTGCAGAAGAGAATGAAAACATGAAAAACAAGAATAGCCATCTTTTCCCTGTCTGACCTAAAAGAAGAATTACTAAGTTATTAAGCTTTTATCATGATCAGGATGAGTTAGACCCAGTATCTCAAAGATCAGTTCTGTACCATGCTGCCCCTTAGGCTGTGTTGGCAATTGCTATTTCATAAGGTACAAGAAGTCCCCAGAAGTAAAATTATATTTCAAAGGGGAAGATATTTCTTTCTAAGCACCAAAGGCAAGTGATAAACCTTGAAGCTTGGTATCCATATATTGTAATGCAAATGCAGATAAGAAATCATTCTTCATTCATGAAGTCTTCAGTAGGCAAGCCCAGTGGTTACCTGAGGAGTTCTGTGACAGTCTGAATGTTCTGTCCCTAAAAATTATCTATTTACTTACATATCAACTTTCACAAGGCTGTTAAATTCCTTCTTGAAATGTTTAGAATCCTGATTTTCTGTTTTCTGTTTAGATGCCCACTCTAGATCGACATTATTCATATTGCTTACAAACTTCCTATGCTTCTGCACATGAGCCCATTTGGTAACAGTAGATTGACTTGTGCCTTGCAACACGAAGCTATAGTTGTTTCACAGAATCATGGAATCTTTGAAGTTGGAAGGGTCCTCCAGAGGTCATCTTGTCTAAACCCCCTGCCAGTTGCCCAGGACTATTTCTAGATGGCTTTTGAGTATCTCCAATGATGAAGAGGCCTCCGTGGGCAACCTGTGCCAGTGCTCAGTCATTCTCACAGTAAAAAAAAAAATGTTTCCTGATGGTCAGTATGAACCTCCTGTGTTTCAATTTGTGACTGTGGCCTTTTGTACTGACACTGGGCACCATGGAAAAGAGCCAGTCTGTATCTTATTTACACCCTCCCTTCAGATATTTGATGAAGTATCATTGATGAAATCCCCCTGAGCCTTCTCCAGACTAAACAGTTCCAACTCTCTCAGCATTTCACGATGGCGAGACACTCCAATCCCTTAATCATATTTGTGGCCCTCCCTGGACTCTCTCCAGTATGTCCATGTCTCTCCTGTACTGGGGAGCCCAGCACTGGACACAGGACTCTAGGTGTAGTCTTACCAGTGCTGAGCAGAGAGGAAGGAGCACATCCCTCAGCCTGCTGAAATTACTTTGCCTAACACAGCCCAGGATACCAGCTAGCTTTTTTTTTGCCACATGGGTATGTTGCTGGCACATGTTCAACTTGATGTCCACCAGGACCTCCAGGTTCTTTTCTGCCCAGGTGATTTTCAGCTGGGTGGCCCCCAGCATATACTGTTGTGTTGGGTTGTTCCTCACCAGGTGTGGGACTTTGCACTTATTGCTGAACTTGGTGAGGTTCCTGACAGCGCATTTCTCCAGTCTGTCAAGCTCATGTTGGATCATGGCACAACCTTCTGCCCTATCAGTCACTCCTCCCAACTTTGTGTCACTGGCAAACTTGCTGAGGGTAAGTTCTGCCCTGTCATTTAAATCACTAATAAAGAACATCATGAAGATGTTAAAGAGGACTGGACTGAGTACGCAGCCCTCCTCCTCTCCCCCCAGGGTACACTGCTGGTTACTGGATTCCAACTAGACTTTCTGCCGCTCATCACCATCCTTTAGGGCCCAGCCATTTGGTCAGTGGTCAGTCCACCTCACTGTCTGGTCATCCAGCCCCTACAGCAACAGCTTAAGTGGCTGTGAGGCTCTTATGGGAGACAAGGAGGCCTTACTGAAGGGCGGGTAGACAGTAGCCACTGCCCTCCCCTCATCTGTGATGAAGTGATGTGCCTGGTAGTTTATCACATCAGTGAAGCCTTGGTGAAGCCATGCCGACTACTGAGGAGTTTATTCTCCTTCATGTACCTGGAAAAATCTCCCCAAGGAAGTTGTAGATTCTCCAATATTACACACTTTTTAAGATTCAGCTGGATATGGTGCTGGGCCATCTTGTCTAGACTGTGCATTTTGCCTAAGTAAGGCTGGACCATGTGATCCTTGTGGTCCCTTCCAACCTGGTATTCTGTGGTTCTCTAGAAATCCCTGACTCAAACTTGTTCCACTGCTGGTAGTTTGTCTTCCCCTTGAACCCTCTCTGTAGACCCAAAGACCTAGAAGACTTTGTTGGTGACAATCAAGGCAAAAGCTGAAGCAATGTCTTGAGTCCCTGAAGCAGAGTGAAGCACTGTGTGTCACATCCTCATCTGCATTTGCTGTTAAAAACTTGCCCATCCCATTAGGACAGGGCTCATAGGACCCTCCTTTTTTGTTTGTTCTTGTACTGTTTACATAGCAATCAGAGCGGAATCAAGCATTATCAGTCTTCGTTAATTGAAATCAAAACTACAATTGTGTTTTTTATTTAATAAAAAGTCTATTGATGCCATTATATGGCAGATCTTGCAGATAAATAGCTTCTTTGGGAGAGGGAGGTGATAAATAAATCTGAAATCTTTGTAGCTATCTGTAACATGTGCATTGCAAAGCCAGTCTGAGAAATAAAATCAGATCTGATTCAAAATTGGCAAATCATTCTGAAAACTAAAAATTCAGAAAAAATAATTCTATGCTGCTTCTTGGGGCTGTAAGTAGAACGGATACATTCAGAGTTTGTATTTCAAACTTGTGTGTGTATGCATATTCTGATGTGATAGGAACAACAGAGAACATTTAATTTTTTGGGAAATAAATGGACAATTTTAGATAAGTTTTCTGTCAATACTGAGGTATTTGTGGTACTGATTTTGTCGTAGTGGCAAAATTTTAGAGGTAGAAGCCCGCCCTTTTTAAATTTCCTCTGCCTCCCCTTAAAGGAAAGCTTCACCCTTTTTTTCTTTAACCTTTTCTCTTGAATTCAGGGCAAGCATACGAAGAAGAGCCATTGTTACCCACCAATGAACAGAGATCACCGCAGAATCATCCATGAATTAGCTCAGGTTTATGGCATTGAAAGTGTGAGCTATGACAATGAACCAAAGCGTAATGTTGTTATCACTGCAGTGAAGTATGTAATGCATTATTTTTTTTTCAAATCTGTTAACTATAGTTTAAATAATTGGATGTTTTTATCACTTGATCAAATTTTTTTACAGTGCAATTTGCAACATGCAGTAACTTCTAGTAGAATTTTTTTAAAGCAGTTTTTAAATTGATTGTTTCGTAGGTTCCTATTTCCACTGGTCAAGTAAATCTTCAGAGAAGAAAACACAATTAGAAACAAAAAAAGCTAAGAAAATATTTTTGCGAGGCTGTTTTCCACTCATCTTGGCAATAACCTTTTGTCTTATTGCCATCAGCTAGATTTGATAGATGGATTGAAGATAATAAATATCATGAAGGTTTACAAAAATTAATTACTGAGTTGAGAAGCTATAATTAAATTTAGACCTTCTTTGAAAATATCTGGTATTGGAACTTATTTCTCCTCTCTCTATCTGAACCTGCCACAGAGTATACTCCCTCTTTAGTTAATGGACAAAGTGGAAGCTGGAATTACTGCAAATTTAAGGCATTTTTAAGCAAAACTGGTAATATTTGGAGAAGACCCGCAGAAGGCAATTATTAGAGAAGGAAGTGAAGGGAATATAGCCGTTGGAAAAGCCAGGTGATTGCACTGGAGACATAGTATGGGAAGGCTTCCCAGATCAGGTATTAAGGCTTCCTTGCTTCTGCTGCACACTGAGCAGCATATTTAATTTAGCACTGTCAAATTGTGGTTCTTTGACAACCAGTTGTTTTCAACTGTAGATATTGACTGTAGTTATAAAACAAACAGTAACCTTCCGTGCTACTAGAGTGCCATGAGCTGCTCCTGAGCCTGTTCATGGGTTGGTAGCTTAGCGACAATCTTGATTTCTTCCAAGAGAGATGCAACACTACTTTGGTACCCCTTTCTGTTTCCATGAAACAATTTAAGATACTCATTTCATTTCTAGTAAAGGAAGGTGAGAAAAGATATTATATTGGAAAAGGCTTATTTTAGAAAAAGAAGTAGATGTGGTTGGGGTTTGGAATGAGAAATTAGATGACTATGCTTTAAAGATAAAGATGTATCTTGCGTCTTGAGAATGGGAGGTCTTCCCCTGTGGTTTTAGAAGAGATTGCACACTTTGTCCTTCCCTTGCGTTGGTCAGGCAACAGTGTACTGTGCAGAACACACATGCTGCTATTGGATCTCTGCCACTCTTATAGACACTGAGTGGTCTACTAAGAATCATAGAATCATTTTGGTTGGAAGAGATCCTCAGGATCATTGAGTCCAACCATAACCTAACTCTAACACTAAACCATGTCCGTAAGAACCTCATCTATATGCCTTTTAAACATCTCCAGAGATGCCTAGCAGTGTTTCTTATTTCAGCGGATTAATCCAAAGCTGCTTTTTATTGGTTTTGTATTTGCCCCTTCTTAAAGGCATAGAAAGCATTGAAGCCGCAGACAAGTGATAGCTCAGTTTCAAGGATGATATTTTTGATTATTTCACAGTAGTTTCTTCAAGTCCAGGGGCTAGAAGTCACCAGAAAGTCCAAATGGTTTGATTCATTTTGTTTCATCCTGTTCTCGGTATTCCCTACAGATTTCTATTATGGGCTCCTCAGAGTATGGATAATTCAAAATGATGCTAGGCAAAGAGACCACTCTTCCTTTTTGAAATATCTAGAAGCAAACAAACACCACAAATCTGCTTTGTCCTCAGTCCCTGCCTCCATAATCATTACACCACCTCAGTAAGAGCTGATCATATTAGCTTCATTAGAATCACTAACGTACAGCATTGCCAATGTCTAACCACATAAAGAGCATTCCCAGTATTGACCATCAAGGTTGATCTGAATTACAGTTCTGGTATTGTTTGAAGTGTAAGTCTCTGAGTGAATCTTTGCAAGTGCCCTTCTCTGTGCTTCCCTGTTGGTCATTGCAGTCACCATCTTTTGAGCAGTTGCAATACCAGATTCCTTCTGAACCAGGTTCAAAGGTAATGTCCAGACTGGTATGGTGAAAAGGGGAAGGCTTTCCTCTCCAAGTCAACACATGCACTTGACTGTACCTGTCAGTGTTTTGAGTCTTTTAGTCATTTTAATTTTTTCCTCCTATGAATAACTGTGGTGCTTATAACCTGTTAATGGGTGTCTGCTAGTTGTCATGTAGTGACCAGTATTTAAGCAACTCGTATGGGCTTGAGACATCCTGGAGCTGTTTTTGTGAACAGTCATCCCTGTAAGACCCATCCTTTTCCTGCTCCTTGCAGGAGCATGAATAGGGTATGTCTCTCCTCACAAACAAGAGGGCTTTTCAAGAAGGTTTCAGAGTCTCTGCACATTATTCTCGCTGAGAAAACCACATCCTGCCATAGTCTCATCAAGGTGTTCTCTATTATTCTTCACGTAGGATTTTGTTTTCTTTTAATGAGGTCAGTCTAGAGACAGTTGAGTGATTATCTAGTTGAAGGCTACACAAGACCAGCAGGAATGAAGACCTGAAGAAATTAAAACCCCTGTAGTTACATGGAACACCCTTATCAGATCATGGCAGCTGCATCACAGAAGGCAAAAACTGTACAGTCCAGTCGCAGAGTTGCTCTGAGGAAACAGACTTATTCTTTGGCTTCTTTAAGTTTTTCTGGACACATTTCAGTACTTGATCTCCAGGTACGAGGTCATTTTACTTAACAAGTTAACTGTCTCTGCAGCCTTTCTGGTATCTGGAATAACTTTCACTTCCAATTTGACAGAAGTTCTGATGACATCCCGAAGGTACTCTATTGCATTAAGCACTTTAAAAAAAAAAAAGATGAATAAAATAAACGAGGAGGAAACATTATTTAGTGGTTGACACAGAATCATAGAATTGTTTAGGTTGGAAAAGACCCTTAAGACCATTGAGTCCAACTGTTAACCTAACACTATGAAGTCTACCACTAAACCGTGTTCCTAAGCACCATGACTAAATATCTTTTAAACACCTTCAGGATAGTGACTCAGTTGCTTCCCTGGGCAGCCTCTTCCGGTGCTTTGATAACTCTTCCGGTGAAGACAATTTTCCTAATATCCAATATAAACCATTCAGATAGAAATACAAAAGCAATCCAATTTAGTGTACCAGAAGTAGTTGGGTCTTAAAACGTCAGTAGCTTAGGTTTAGAGGAAAGTGCAAGATGGGTAAGAAATTTACTTTGACAAGGTTTAAGAATTTTAATTTATTCAGCTTATTTGCCCCAGAGGCAAATCTTGCATTTTTGGTATTTTAACAGTTGGTCATGTTGTACACTTCATAGTAGAAGTGAGCTGTGCACTTCACATGCAGGAAGGAAGGAGTCTGGGCACCAGCATTCAAATCTTGTAATCTGCTTCTGCATCTTGTATAGACAGCAATCAAGAGACATTTAGAATACTGTATATCTTGTTCTTTGTAATGAAAATGGGCTCTTCACACTATTGGTCTCAGTGGTTGGAAAACTGAATATTTTAATAGGTGATTTAAGTATGCAAATATGACACCAGAATTTCCTCTTGAAGGGCAAATAACCTTTCTTTTATTTATCTAGAGGGAAATCCATTTGTCCAAGCAATACCTTAACTTCTGTGCTAGATAAAGAGTTGCAGAGCAGGCCTCCACCTCCTATTCCTCATTACAAACAAACAGATAGGTAAGGAATTTGTTTATAAAACAGTATTCTCAATTTTGTGCTGAGTTACCCGAGTGTTTATGAGCTTCAACTTTATATTCTCTGTTGCATTGTTTTCACAACCCACACACAGCTTTGGAGCTAGCAGCCTGCATTATTTTTTTTTTTTTTTCCACAGAAGTAAACCAGAAATGAAGTGCTAAGAAAATGTAGGATTTGCTATGTGGCATAGGAGTAGTAATGTAACAAATAGTGTGGAGGGTTTTTTTTTCATTTTTTTTAATAAAGATTAGATAGTTGGGAAGAGAACTGTTTTGGAGACTTTGGGATTTTTTTACCTTTAACTGTTCTGTTTAAAAGAGTAATGTCCAAATCATTTTATGCCAGTAAGACAGGTAGTAAATCTATTTTTCTTGTGTAGATACGACTACACAGTTACCTGAAGGTGAACTACCATTTTTCTCAGTGAAAACTACTGCAGATGGGATATATAAGGCTTCTCGGTGAATAGTCTCATAGAACAGCCTTTACTTTGTATGACCTGCCAACTTCAGTTACCTGTTGTCACCTCATAGTTATGAATTATGAATCTCATAGTTATGAATTAAAATAATGGATGGCTTATTCTTTGTTCAAGTTTACTTTTCAAAACTTTTCCACCCAAGTTATTTCCAAATTAGCATTTGAAACTGTGTTCTGTGAAGTATCATTTGCAGAAAGGGAGAGCTTAATTTTGCAGTAGCTTTGGATGTTTAAGGTGCTGCTGGAATACGAAGTAGGCTGTTCTGAGAAGATTTAAATTGTTTCAGAACTAAGCATCTAGAGCAAAACGTGCCAGTAAATGACTGCTCATGATGTAACTCAATGTGAATTTTAAAAAGGTTGTTAGTCCTTATTGACACTCACTTTTGCGGGATTCCTGTCTTCAGTGACCCTAATAAAAGGTGGTTATGTGGCAACACTAAATTTAAAAAGGGTTTTAGCCATTTATTTGTAATTTCTAGAAGTGCTCAATTCTACAAAATCTTCTGCAAAGTCTAATACTGTCTTATAAAAAAAAAAAAAAAATCTTTGCAGTGTTTGAATTTTATATTACCATATTTTTTTTGTTACTCTTGCTTTTAAAAGCGAGCAGATTAGATCAACTCACTTTATTTCTTTCACTCTTTCTTTTAAAAAGGCATGCTGAGCATTTAGTCTTCAGCAAAGTATTGTTTTTGTAATAAATGTTACCAGTAAATGGTATTTTCTGGTAAAATCACAAAACAAATTGTTTCAATTCAGCCACATATTGGTGTACATTAATTTAATAAAGTATATGTTTTTTCCAAAAATCAATTAACAAAGGCTTTCAGGAGCGTTAAGGTACTTCCATTAAAACATAAATTAGAAATGCATGCCATTTACCAATGCAGTGTTCATGTGTACACTGAGACATTATGGGAGTTGGTGATTTAAGTTTACTTTGTATCTTGTTTTTCATGCAAGTAAGTGACATCTGATATTCTTATAATTTCAGAGGTGGTGGAAACAGTGGTTTATCCAAGCCATTAAAAGAAGAGCCGGTAATTGACTACTTTGATGTCCAGGATTGAAATAATTGATATAGAATTATGGTATAAAAGCTTAGAGGTGAAGATACTAAGTTATTGTGTGAGGAGGCTTTTTGGTTATCTGTCAAATGATCAGTTGTTGGGCATATTAATGATTTAACATCTAATGTTAGATGGATTGCGATAATTTAAAAAGTTATGCATTTCTACAGTTTGTGTAACTGCATAATACAGTAGCATAGCTTTTTAAACCTGGGTTTGGTGCAATTTTTTTAATAATGTGCTGTCGGAATGATGTAGATTTCCATTGATGCCTTTAAAGTGAGAGAACTGGTAATCAAATATATTTTTGGCAGTAGTAAGAACAATGATAAATCTCAAAGATTTATTTTGAAATATCTCACCAAACTTATAATGGATCAGAAATAATCTGTATCAAAACACTGATGGAAATATTCTTGATGTGTTTTTGTATTTTATGAGTTAAGTTTTGTGTTAATGTGCTAAATTTGGGGATTTGAGTTACTTTTCTACATGGAAGGAAATAAAAAATTTAGTCGAAGCATGAGTATTTACACTAAATGCCCATTAAGAGCACAGACTTCCTTTGGTATCTGAAGAACCAGGATTTGGGGAAGGTGGGGAATTAAAACTTACTTTACTTTATCTCAAATATGATGTGGGCAGCGGGGGAAGACAAAAAATAAAGGGACCAAAAAAAAAAAACCCCACAGAAAAACCCAACACCAAAACCCCACCAAAAAAAAAAAAACCAACAAAACAAAAAACACCCCCCCCAAACACACCACCATAAAATTATTAATACTTTGTTATTCAAGACCTTGAACAAACTTGGACTTTATATATAGTTTTGGTGTTCTGTTTGGTTTAATTTGCATTTAGGTACACTAGCTTGATGGTCTTCTGGGTTTGGTTTTTTTTTTTGCATGGTTTTGTTGGGGGTTTATAATCTTTTTCTCTACTATGCAAGCTTAAGGTGAATATATGAAGTTTGTTTTAAGTATGTTATGAATTTGGAACAACATTTGTAAAACTTATAAGAACATCTGTCTAAACTGTTTGGTATTGGACCATCTTTGTTTTATGTGAAGTGCCATAAACAAAATGGGATGATGTTTTTAAACAGTGAAGGACACCAAAGTGGTATCATAGATGGTGAATTGTTTCCAGATGACTTAAGGTAGGTGAGTAGGGAGAGGAGATCAGAAGAGGTGGCACAGCTCTGAATATGGCTAATGTCTGTTCACTTGAGGAGGATGTTTTTTGAATGAATAACTTCAGTAAATCTGATGCAATTTCATTTCTTGTTCCTTGTGGCTGCCTACATGTAGTACTAGAGGCAAGTCCCCCGTACAGCGTAAGAGGCTGCTGCTAAAGGAGACTTAGGATAATGAAGAAACTGATCTAGCAGAAGACTTGTCATCTGTTGTCGATTTGTTTTTCAGTCAGCTTACTATGGTGTAGTGTAATATTTGTTGCCAAGAAAATGGAAGTCAGTTATCCGTGCTTAGGTTCACTGAGAGTTAAATGCGACCCTGAGCCTTAACTGTGAAGCATTCTGTGGCTACATTACATCTTGAACAGCTTGTGAAACGTGAAAGAATGAGCAGCAAGCTCACAGAGACTGTATCTGTCCCCCCCAAATGTTTGAAAATAAAAATGCATGCTGTTATTGCTTATTTTTGTAGGAGCTTATTATTTCACATAAAATATTAAGCAGTCTTACATGTTTCTAAACATTTGAAATGCATATGCTTCAGCTAAAACAGTTACCAGAAGGATTCTCAAACCTCAAGAGTGTTCAGGCTTTTAATTTGCATGTAGTGGTTTAAGTTGGTTTTACCTTTTTTGTCTAACATTTTGTGAACAGAAATTAAAAATAAAGTTACATGGCTTGTATTGCCCTAATTTCTTAAGCAAATTAATGTTTGATTCTACAAGGTGTACTGCTTTGCTAAGTTCAGCTGAAAAATAAGTTGCTGAGCATCTTTCTAGAAATGTATTTCTTCAGTCCCTTCATTGTGAGGAGTGTATTGGTTCCAGTGCTTGCAGACAAGTGCCAGCTCAGTGTGGCCAGACAAAATCTAATTCTGGTTTTGAAACTCAGAGCTATTTTAATATAGAATCATAGAATGCTAGGGATTGGAAGGGACCTTGAAAGACCATCTAGTCCAATCCCCCTGCCAGAGCAGGAACACAGGAACTGGCTTTAACATAACAATGTTAACCTTGGTGTGATGCACTTCAGCAGTCAAGTACCAGTTTGCCACTGCTTTTTATAAGAAAACTGAGGTAATATTCAGCTTCTCAAGATGAGTCTAAATTTATTACTGAATCTGTTCATACTGAGAAGTCATAACTCTCATCAGTAAATCTCTTGACTACATGAATGTTAAAATATTCTTCTAGAACTGTGTGTTACATATCTCTAAATTATGGCTTTTGGAGCATATCTGTAGTTATGAAGCAAGTCACATGTACAGAAACATTTATTTTGAAATGCATTTTTACTAGGTTGGTTAAGAACATGATACTATACATTTACCCAGGAAAGTTATACCAAAAATATTGATGTCTTTCCTCCCAGAACACAGTTACATAGCCTTAAGAAGGAACTCGGCAAAGTTTAACAGTGGTGCTCTCTGTTCTGGTTTGCTTTTGCTGTAATTTATCTGTTAACTTTCATATGGAATAGCACTAAAGGCTGTAGTTTTGATATCTGTGATAACTCGTCTTCATATTGCACATGTGGCTCATGGAAATATTTTTCAAATAGCTATTTTGTAAATCTGAGCTGGCCTTTATCATTTATCTAACAGAAAAATTAGTGGATAAAAGAAATCTTTGCATCAGTGAAGTCAGTGGCAAAAATCCTATTGGCATCACTGGAACCAAGACTTAAGCTTTGATATGCTACTCATTTTCTACATCCCTAATAATACTATTGTTTCTTGTAAATTTATTTGAAAAAAGGACTGTGCAATAAGCATCTTTTGAAATTAATTGTGATGTCTGTTGAAATTCATGCAACTTCATGAAGTGCTTTTAAAATTGTGTATAAAATAGGCAGTACTTTGGCATTTGGGCTGTGCTATTACCTGTCTATATTGTTTAACATGTTTAAAGTGGTCTGAATATTCAGTGCTTTGGTTTAACCTAAAATTGTGTAAGATGCCTGAGTAGACTTCAATACCAGTGTTTCTGTGGCAGTTCTGTACAGTATCTGCCGCATAATGAATTGAGCAAAGTAAAATTGTTTTAAAACACTTAAATTATTTGTTGAAAGTCTTCTATTTTTTCAAGTTACTGGTATAAAACTACTTTCTTTAGAAACATGAAACAAATCCAAGTTGGAACTTCAGTGCTTTGGAACTGTTTGCAAGCTTTGTCTTGGCATTCCAAAGTTAAAAGATATCACAGAGAAACAATAAAGATTTAAATGGAAGTCTGGGGAGACCTTTTTGTTGAATTTTGAAATATGGGGTGTGATTTCTTGGATTTTAAGTGATTTTTAAATGAATGCTCTATGGAGAATGAAGCAAGTAAAGAGGGACTCCCCAGGAAATTGAGATTAAGGATTATCTACTACCTTACCAGGATTCGGAAGTACAGGACAGATGACTATCTGAATAGAAATGTACATTATCTGAAAAACCCTTTACTATGTCAGCTTAAATGCTACTTGGCAATAAAATGTATTATTTTGACTCATTGTCCCTTCATTGTTGTTTGCCCACTGTTGCAATAGTGACTGTAAAGAGGAGTGGTATGGAGCCAGGGGGCTGGAGGAACTGAGGACTAATGTCACTTAAAAGTCCTATTGGCATTAGATTTAACAAATACAGGATTACAGATTGGGGGGATGGGTGAAGCTTTGCCAAGACAGTTTGGTATATGGCAGGGAGGCTCAAAAAGCAAACAGTCTGAAAATCAGAAGTTGGAAACGATTTAAACTGCTTCCTCCTGAAACTTTTGTAATACCAAGCGATGCATATCCAATGGCAAAAGCCACAGAAATGAAGAACAGCAGCAAAAAGTTACCTAACTGACCTAAAATTTCAGGTGGAGTGCAGGATGACTCACAGAAATTCAAGAAATGATCTGAGATTGAAGAGTTCTTCAAAGACAGCTGAAAACCTTTTGTCATACTACCTCAACTGCCAGTAAGTTTGGACTTTTTTTTTCAGGATATTTTGGAGGATGAAGATGGCATGTTGCAGATGCATAAATATTGCAAAACACATCTTAATTGGAAATCTCCATCTGAAAAAAAAATCTTGCAATTCAAGACTGTTATTGACTAGAAGGTGACCAAACATGTCATCATTACCAGTGTGTGCAAATGGCAGCAGAAAAGACAAATCAATTTTGCTTTCTGTTCACTCACCTCGTCCATGTTTGGAAATAGTCATTTGAATTATGACGTGGTCACAACAGTCCCCTACTAGGTTTAAAAAAAAAAAAATATATATATATATATATATATATATAAAATATGCTTAGATACTGCTGTTCAAATAATGTTGTTTTCTGAGTGTTTTAGACTTCATAGATGCTGAATTCCCAGCAGAAGCCTTGCTATTTAACAAATGCTGTTCTCATCCTTTATTAAGATCCTGGATTCTGAAGATGGTTAATGAGCAAATTTTTTTCTATATACTTGTTATTTAACCATGGACCATTGTGACAGAGACATTAGAAAAGGTATCTTTAGAAACGCTGTGTTTTGTATGCTCCTGAGCTCTAGACCAGGTTTCTTAGTCTTTGCTATGTCAGGATTTCTGGAGGAAGTAGTGTAGCTTCTTGAGCAGAGGGAAGGAGACAATGTTGCTGCTATCCTGGGAGAAGCCAGGTCCTACAAGGATCCTGTGGATCCTTTGCTGTTAACAGGACCACGTTGCAGGTAACAGCATGTGGATCCTTTTAGCTTGCAGCCAAGGGATAGGCGAGTGTGCCTTTATGTACACTGGGTGTACACTTTGTGTACAATGGGTGAAATCTGCTGCTGAGTATGCAGAATATTCTAGAGTAGGGCTGTGGTACAGTCTAGACTTAGGTCTTGTTCTGCCACCCCATCAGCTACTGTTTTTTTAAGTCAAGGTGTCCAATTTTGCACTTCTATGGAAAATACAGGCCTCTTTCACAATAGAAAATGTGTTTTGCCACTGACAGACTTTTTCAGAGCACAGACCAAGACATAACATCTTTCTAGTGTTTCAGGCAATCCTCTGTAAATTAGTTTAGACTCCCTCATTGTATGGCCTGCTGTTGCCTGCTCTTCCCAGTGAGAGGAAGGAGGGGAAAAACATGACTGTTGTGTGGATATCTGCTTTGCTTGCCCCTCACAACTTTATTTTCTGTGAAATCATGTCCAGGAACTGCCACCTAGTAAATGATTTAGCTTTCTACTGGATCTAATGTGTGCTTATTCCAATGTCCAGTCTTTTTGCTACATCCATATTTATTCTCTTCAAGTATAGGGAATTTATTCCAGTCAAAGTACTAGAGGGCTTCATTTGTAAGTAGCTGTAAGAAACCAAACTAAAAATCATGATCACTGTAAAGAAAAACTCCTCTTAATATAACACTATATAGTAGGTAGGAACAAAAAGGCTGTCTCTTTCAAAATTGTGTATGTAGTGTAAGCTTACATGTTTTACTAGAGAGCATTTTTTATAAATCTGAGTTCTAGGAAATAAAAGACTGTGGTAAAAACAGTAGTGAAATGTGTTTGACAGTTACCTATCAAACAATACAGGTAGGATGGTATATTCTGTCCATTCAAGGCACCTAGAGAGCTTAACTTTTTTTCTAACAGGCAATTTAAGAGATTTCAGAATTTACTGCTTACCCAATAAGTTAGATTCATCTTAATGGATATTAATCAATGCTGTTTCAGGAAGCATTAATTAAAATCTTCAGTCAGTGCAGTAACTCCTGGGGTAAGTACTGATTTAGGTTGGTGTTTAAATTCCGTATGTTGGCATCAAATAAATAGATGTCAAAGTATATGTTTGTGTGACTGCTTAGGAAAGCCAGTTCACCTTCAAAGGCTTATGCAATTCTAATTATATTATATTGAAGTCAGCAGTGATTAAACAGGTATTGCATTGATGTCACTGAAATAGCAATGAAATAACTCATTAATGAATTTTTATTTAAGGTGTATTTCTGGTAACTGTATTAGGCATTTAAGGAATGCTACATCTTACCTGCTAGGTTATGTCTAAGTACTTACTAAGTAATGTAAGTAATGTTTTACAAAGAAATAGCTGATAAAGTTCCATATGAAATCAATGAAATTTTTTAACCCGTGGCTCTCCCATTTTTCCAGTCCTGCCTATGAGAAATTATTTTAGTCTTCAGCCTAAATCTACACAAAGCCATGCACATGAAACAGAATAACTCCAGTGCAACTGTAGAGGTTGGAGCCCATTGTCTAGACAACAGCTTTGTGTAAAAAGACCTCTGGGGCAGGGGGTCCTGGTGGGCAGCAAGTTGAATGTGTGTTAGTGCACCCTTGTGGCTGAGGCAGTCAGCTGCCTACTGTGCTGTGTCGGTGAGCACGAAGAGAGGAAGTTGACAGAAATGAGACAGATCACTGCTTTCAGCATTTGAGGGATGGCTTCTGTAGTACTGGGTCCAGCTGTGGCCTCCCCAGTATGAGAAAAGCCTGACTGGACTGAATCAAACTGAGGACTACCAAGCTGGTCAGGAGGCAGGAGTATGTGACCTGCATGGAGAGGCTGAAGGCACTGGATTTGTTCAGGCTCAAAGAGAGAATAAGAGATCTTATTGCTGTTCACAACTACCTAATGGGAGGGTATAGAGAAGACAGCGCCGGAGTGTGCTGTAGAAGGAAGAGAGGAAATAGACATAAATTGAAACATGAGAAACTATGACTTGAAAAATAAAAAATAACTTTTACCATGAGGGTGGTGAAATGCAGGATGAGTTTGCACAGAAATGTTGTAGAATCTTTCATGAAGACTTTAAAAACTTAACTAGATGAAGTCCTGAGCAACCTTCTCTAACTGGACACGTTTGGAGCAGGCAACTGGACATCAACTCCCTGAGGTCCCTTCCAACCAATATGATCCTACAATTCATGGTCAATTTAAACAAGCTATACTCTTAACTCGGTTTTGTCCTTGAGCTTTAACAGTTCTTTTTCTACATAGCTGGACTCAGATAATGACTGGGGCTTTTCATTCCAGAGTTCCTAGAAGATTGTAATAGAGCTGGCAATCTTCTGTCATAAGGGTGCCAAACACATGGAGAATGCTAGAAGGGTATGGGGAAGATTTATTTTTTTGTTCTTGAAGACATAAAGGTAGCAAGGAAGGTAGCATATGTAGATGCTAGCACTATAGATGAATGACACTGGAAACTAGGCTGGAGCCGTATGCCTTGTGCTGTTGAGCTTGGCTTCCCAAGGACAGGTCTAGGGGCATAAGACAGCCAGGAAGCAGCAGGTTTGGCTAAGATATGGGAGGAAGAAAGCAGAGGGACTAACATGTGGTGGGGAACAAAGGCTCACCCTAGCAGCCCAGGTGTGAATTCCCCTAGCATGCCTCAGGGTCATGATGTACTCAGAGAAGGTAGAGGCATGGAATGCAGAAAATGTTGCTCAGGCATTTTCTGCTAAAAGGGCAGAAAATCGGGCTCTGGGATAAGACATGGGTGGAAAGAGTCTCACAGTGATGGCAAAAGATAGCAAAGCAGGACAAAATGAGGAAAGGGACATGTACACTCAACAGTATTTCTGAGCATATTGCAACCAGCTATACTCTTCAAAAAGAAATAGAGCTGGCCCAGGCATTTGGTAAGTGTAAGCAGATCATTCCAGTGGCACACTGAGGGACAAAGTTGCTTGAAAATAAGAATGGGAGATTTAGCAAATATGAGCTAATGACTGTAGACTGTGATCAAAGGAGAAACAGGTGGGTTATACCTGGAATTCATGGTTGCATCAAAGCTCACAGGTGAAGAAGTTTTGCATGGCAGGCAATGGGGGGTAGGTGTGAGACTGAGAAGGTCTGTTTCTCCAGGCTCTTTACATTATGTTTGTTACATTTTCACAAAGCAATGCTGGTGAAACCTCCCTCCCCTGCCAAATGTGGGGTGGACCTTCAACCCGAATTTGGCCTGCTTCAAAGGGTGAGCAAAGTCACAGAAGAGTGGATGGGAATACAAATACACTGAAGACCTGGGAGATCTGAGAAGTTCACTTTGCAGTGGGCACCCTGACAGATTAGCCCAAGAGATAGTGCACAACATGCTTGTTGGGTTAAGTATCAGAAGGCTTCTAGGTCTAAGGCAGACAGAGTGCCAGGTAATAGCATGGAGTTAAAACCAATTGAGGAAAAAAAAATCACTCGGTTCTATGACGATTTGCCGCTAATAGGGAAAGATAAATCGTCCTTAAGACCAATAAGTATTAAATGCACCAGTGAATTCTGGTTGATCACCACTTGTCCTCTAACTAACTGTAGGTATAAATTCTGTTGTTTTCTATTCTGTTCTTGCAGAGCAACCAGAGATGATAGATTGGATTCTTTGTTATGGTCTGTGAAATACTGTTTGTTTGGCTAAGCATCTTCAGTGATTGTTCCTGTGGTTGCAGAACCTGGCTTACAAAGTATATTAACATTTTGACTACTACTGATAAACCTCATGTGATTTTAATCTATTGAGATTCAAGTTACAAGACTGGGCACAGTACTTGCTCAACAGCTTGTGCAGTCTTCAAAGCAGATGAGTCTGATGCTAGAATGTACAAATTCAAAAGAATTGCTTGTGTCACACATTGTCCTAAGGTTGCTTGCATCTTGCAGAACAGTGCAAAGCCCAAATGCTGCCCCAGGAACTGCCACAGTCATCCTGGTAGCTTGGGTACATGGGTCTCTTGGTCAGACTCACAGGATTAGCCTCTTTGCATGGGGCAGGGCTTGCTTGGGGATTTCCTGGTGGCCTGCTAAGACTGGGCATAACCCTCCTGCATGTTCTAACTTGTTCCCCTGCGTGTTTAGGGGTAGGGGGACAACCCTCTTACATTGCTATCATTACTGCTAATATTACATCAACTGAACCATATAAAATCTGTGGACAGTCTATAATACAGTGGTTTTGCAAGAGGGTCACATCACAATCAGTAAGGAAAAATGGGAAAGGTGTACACAGGCCAGTATTTTAGGAAGGAAGAAGACAGCAGTGTACTAACTTGCTTCAGCAGCTAGAATGAGGTCAGACATGAGCCATACATGTGGATAAAGCCCAGCCAGAGAAGGCAAAACAGAGATAAGGTTTTTTCAGTTATGGACAAGAATACATTTGGTGAAGCTGGTATGTTCCAATGAAATTAGCCTGGTATTACCTTGTAGAGGAGTGGGGTTTTGGTTTTGGCTGTGAGAAAGTTAAGTAGAAACAGCAAAGACAGCACAGGGCTGGCCTGGCAGACTACACAGAAAGAGAGAGGGGTATGTCTGAGTCGTTACAGAATAATGGCATGCAGTGGACCGATCTAGAAACAGATATAAATAGAGAATATTCTAGCAGAGAGAAGAAGCAGCAGGTCACACAGGTGGATGTGGGCCGCGAATCCCCTGTCTGCAGCCATACTCTACAGACCACCTCTACTGTTCGGTTTTGATCAAATTTCAGCCCTGTGAAGAAGTCCTATAAAGAAACAAGTTCAGAGCTTGAGCTGTTGACTTTGGGTCAAATGACACTGAGGAGAGCTAAAAAAGCGTTTTTAGCCTTGCAAAAAAGCAGTGGAGTCTACATATTGCAGGAATACCAGAGGACTGGCATAGGCATAACCCTGCACTGAACTCTGGAGGGATCATGTTATAGTCACAGCTGCAACCCTTCTTCCTCTTTTCCCTGCCCTCAGATCAAGGCTGCATCTATTCCCTGACTTTTCCAGGTTTCCCATTCTCTGAACTAGACAGAAGTCACCCATTTCTGTCCATTCATGCCCAAACAAATTGTATGCAGTTATGACAATTTATTCTACCCAGTCTCTTCCTACATAATCTTTCTCATGGGCAGTTTATTTCACATACGTTCAATTTTTCTCTTTTGGTTGTGAAGACAGGTCTTCTTCACAAAGTCTATGTTCAAAGGGGCATCTTGCAGCAGTTTCTCAGTTAACTGAGCAACTTCTGACTCCTTTTTCTGATATGACTTGCGCTGCCTATTTCCTTGACTTTGACAGCATGAACAATCATCTCTGGCTAAGGAGGTATATGGTATCCTTGTTCTAATCCTATGAGAATTATAATGAGATTAATAGATCAGGGTGTATATATATATATATATACACACATATAAATGTATACATGCACACTTTATACAGTATATGAATACTTTATATACATATATATCAGGTAATAAATCCTACAGTAACAGTCATTTTATATATCTAAGCCCGTAATATTGAAAGGAAAAATGTATTTTTACAGGCAACAGAATATCTAGAGTGAGAGTGACATAAGACATTTATTCTCTCCAGGTAAATGTTTTGTATGTAGCAGAGTGATGAGCTGAAATAGTGGCAAGTGCTCTTTACAAGAACACTGTACATCTCTACAGAATTGTAAGATTTTAAGATTAAAGTTTTAACTATATTCTCTATACCTTTAAATTTTGACACCATTTGTCATAGATGTGATTCCCCCCACCACACTCCTACATAAAGGTATAACCAGCTAAAAGTAAGTATATTCTGCAAGTGTGAGTTGTTCTCTTTAGGATGCTGTCTTAAGCGATTGCCAGCCAAAGTATTCTTTTGTCAGTACGGACTGTACCTCCAGGAAGACCTGACTGAGATAATTCTCTGGACATATTCAGGGTGTTTAAAAAAGATGGACCTAATATCAAAGCAGTATATTTCATGATGGCAACGTTATAGTTACACAATTCATTTGTGTCACCTGAGTGCCAGCTGCATTTTCAGAAGTGCCCTTTATGTTCACCGGGACATCTCCCAGTGTTGCACTTGTGGCATTACTGGGAATGACAATCTGTGTGGGCAGTTGTAGAGCTTCCCCGACTCTCACTTTATCAGTAATTGTGTAATATAGTGATTGCAAACTGGGTCCATCTTTCTGAAACACCCTGTATATTAGAATAGAAGAAAAAATTTAAAGTCCCTTTCGCTATGCTCCATTTACATAAAATGAATCTTGTTTCAGATATTTTAAAATAATTGGTAAAGAAACTATTCCTCCCAAAAAACAAACAAACCCTAAAAGATCACTAGGTAGAAGGAAGCATAAATCAAGATAACAGCTGCTTGTTATGTGCAAAAATTGGGATGGCTGTACAGACTTTTAAATCCATGAAGTCTAAGGTTACAGAGGAAGTTACTGGATTTTGTGCAAACTGATGGACTTCAGAAGCCTTTAATTTCCTCCAGGACTGAGTCAATAGTTCTTTATCTGGTTCTGGCATCCAGTCAGTGTTTTCCTACTAGATTAATTGCTCTTTAGTGCCCTGTATTATCTATCTGCAAAATGAGTCTAATACACTTATCTGGTCACCTTATGCCCTTATTAATAGAAAATGGTCTGAGCCATGTTCTTCATTTCCTGGAATAAACACATTTGTGATTCTCCTCTGCACTTGTTTAAATACGCAAGCATCAATTCCAGCATTTTGAATTCTGATTCAAATACTACTTTGTCTTCTGCCACATACCATTATCACCACATCGAAACCTTATTTTTAAGCCCAACCACAACTTCATGTAACTCTTCCTCTAAATTACTGTTTCTCTCCCGAGAAATTTCACTTGTTACTCATTCTACCCATTGGAACACCTCTACTTTTTAATGACATTTTTTCACAATCCTGGCAAACAAATGTTTGCTTTACTGTGCAACAGGAAGCAGATCACATTTCTGCTGATCAAATTTTTGGATGAAAACAGTGTTGATAACACAGGTATGTTTTAGTTACTGCTGAGCAGTGCTTACACAGCATCAAGGCCTTTTCTGCTGCTTAGTCTGCCCCACCAGTGATTAGGCCAAGGGTGCAGAAAGAGCTGGGAGACAACACAGCTGGGACAGCTGACCCCAACTGAACAAAGGGATATTCCACACTATATGATGTCACACACAGCAATAAAATCTGGCCATAGAAGGAGGAAGGGGAAGGATGTTTGGAGTTACGGAGTTTGCCTTCCCAAGTAACTGTTAGCATGATGGAGCCTGGCTTTACTGTAGATGGCTGAAAATCTGCCTTCTGATGGGAGGAGTGAATGAATCCCAAAACAAACCCCTTTGCCTTGGCAAGAGAATGACAGTTTTCATCCATTTTGTGAAAATAGAAGGACAGAGTTGTGTAAGAGGTGGCAGCTTGATCATAAGACCTGCCTTTAGTGGAAAAAAAAGATGTTGGACTGGATGAAGAAAGATACTCAGGGATGGGAGAGAAAAAGCAAGGCTGTCCAGGTAGTGACTGTATGGTCCCAGTCTTAACAGATGTAAAATATATGGGTGTCCACTAATAGTTTTAAAATTGTTACATATAGTTACTTAATACAATAAAGATAATTTCGTTAGGTGCTGTGGATTCAAAAAAACATTCAGTTGATACAAGTAATTTGTAACCTGTTCTTTCCTAATTCTGGCCAAATTTGTCATAGGTGTTTAATTTTGTTAGGCATTAGCAGACTCTTTCATTTCAAATGAAAGAAGTACACAAGTACTGAATACTTAATTTTCTGTGCTGACCATTGATTGAGCTACCTTTTACCGCTAGTAGGCTATTTTTTTTTAACTGCTTAAATCCTTTGCTAGCATTGTCCACTTCGCACACTGGCCTTAACTGGATTCTGTTTCTAGGAGCAAGTTGGTGGGCAGCATAAATTACTTTCTCGTGATTTTGTTCATTAAATTACAGTCAATTTCAGTTAAATCAGCTTTGGTCAATTTATGTCCAGGTCTATATTCCTTACAACTCTGAAGTGATATTTTAAACAAAAAGTGCATTAATTTTATTCTTTCTTCACCCTCTTCTCTGTATTCCATCTACTAACATTAATTGATTTATTCTGTTGGAACATTTAATAAGGTGCCCCAAAGTGTCACTGCTGAAATCAATGATAGTATACCTTGGCAGCTCAGACATATCCATACAGTATCATCTGTCTTTTCTATGCATTGGGGTCAGTTCTGAAAAGCTCTTCTGGGAATCCAAATTCACTAAAACTTGCAGACTCAAACCTATAAGCTACAGAACACTACACATTTTTCCTTTCAAAGTCAATTATTTTTAATAGATCATCACCTAGTAAAGACACAGAAATAATTTCTTTTATTAGTTTCATTGTAGCACACTCTTAGGAATAGTGGAGAGGGTGGTTTCTACTTAGCTACATTAAAAAAAAAAAAAAAAAAAAAAGATAAAAACATAAAAACATGCACATTTTAGCTACCAGTTGAGAACTAATGACCTGGAACTCTTCTGGCTGTTTGCACTGAGGCACCAGACTCTCTATATCCTTGACTTAGTTTGACTTCAGAAAACCACTGCCACATGAGCTGCCTAGCTAGAGAAAACAATGCCCTTCTGTTTATGCTGTAAAAGTTCAAAACTTTAAAAAGGTGAAAAACTTGAAAGTTCAAAATTAAGCATCATTCCCTTTGCTGAGGCCATCTTCTTGGCTGCAAACCAGGTGACATTTCACTAACAGTTACAAGGCTTTGCTCAGCCCCCAGCACTTTCACACAGTTTCCTGACCTTTCATGTAGAAAACAGTTCAAGGCGTAATGTCCTAAATGAAGGTGAAGCTCAAATCAGGACTTGCCTTTGCATTACAGCATAGGCATTTATTCCTGCAAGGCAAAACTGGCTGATGTTGAGAGCTTATCTCTAAAGAAAATCTGTGAGAACAGGTTGTTGTAGAGACACAGACAGCTTTTCTAAAACCATCTCCTAGTCAGTTAGCTTGCAGCATGTAGTCTCTAGATAAGCGTGATCAAAGTCCATGGAGCAGGCACAATCTAGCTTGTTTTCCTGGATTCTACCACAGCTGTGTTTGTCACTGAATTAGTTAGATTATGAAAAAAAAATCTTCTGAAACCTGACTCTCTTTCCCATGCTCTTTGGTCACCAATAGATGCTATTGCAGCCCCAGTTGCCTTACTGCTTCAAATGTGGGTGAAAAATTCCATTTGGTTCTTGGTTGGAAAGATACTGTTTAATCATGTTTTACTTCCTCAGCCTATGCTGATAACCACTGCCCAACTGTATTCCACTGGATGACATTATACAACAACACAGGGACATATGATAAATAAAAAAAAATACACAGAGACTATGTATTCTCAACTATTGTGAAAATTGTGACTTTTAAAAAACAGAAAATCTAATATAGATATGAGGTTTTGCATTTATTTAGTTGAACACAATTATACAAAGGGAAAAAAATATGTTAATTAGTACTTCAGTATCACAAGCCTTATTATAATTTTAGTCAATGATCAAATTTGAACCTGTCATTGTAGCCATTGCAACAGGTTCTAGAAAGGCCTCATTGAGATTAGCAGTTTTCTATCAGTTTGCAAGCTCATGAAGTTGGCTAGCTTTCCCCATACATAAAAGAAATTTGCTCTTTTTATTGAGAATTAATTGGACAGTTTGCTACTAGAGTTCATACACTTTCTGTTTACATTTTTATCTTACAGTCCTCCAATAACTGAAAGACAGCACCTGAGAAAAAACACTGGAAAACTCTGCCTCTAATTGGAATACAAAAACATGAACCTAGCACAATCACCTTATAAGCAAAAAGGGAGATATATTTACAGTTATAGAATTATAGAATCATTTTGGCTGGAAGAGACCCTCAGGGTCATCGAGTCCAACCATAACCTAACCTAACCTAGCTCTAGCACTAAACCACGTCCCTAAGAACCTCATCTAAATGCCTTTTAAACACCTCCAGGGATGGTGACTCCACCACTTCCCTGGGCAGCCTGTTCCAACACCTGACAACCCTCTACATGAAGAATTCTTTCCTAATATCCAATCTAAACCTCCCCTGGCACAACTTGAGGCCATTTCCTCTTGCCCTATCACTTGCTACTTGGGAGAAGCAGCATGCTACAACCTCCTTTCAGGTAGTTGTAGACAGCATGTCTAACCTCCAGGTTAAAAAGCCCCAATTCCCTCAGCTGCTCGTCATCAGACTTGTGCTCCAGGCCCCTCATCAGCTTTGTCACCCTCCTTTGAACTCTCTCTTTCAATGTCCTTCTTATGATGAGGGGCCCAAACTGAACACAGTATTCAAGGTGTGGCCTCACCAGCAGTGAGTACAGGGGCACAATCACTTCTCTAGTCCTGCTGGCCACACTATTCCTGATACAAGCCATGATGCTGTTGGCCTTTTTGGCCACCTGGGCACACTGCTGGCTCATATTCAGCCACCTGTCAATAAACACCCCCAGGTCCTTTTCTGCCAGGCAGCTTTCCAGCCACTCTTCCCCAGGCCTGTAGCACTGCCTGGGGTTGTTGTGATCTAAGTGCAGGACCCAGCACTTGGCCATGTTAAACCTCATACAACTGGCCTTAGCTCAATGATCCAGCCAGTCTAGATCCCTCTGTATGGCCATCTGACCCTCCAGCAGGTCAACACTCCCACCCAATTTGGTGGCATCTGCAAGCTTATTAAGGTTGCACTCAATCCCTTCATACAGATCATTAATAAAGAGAATAAGCAGAACTGAGCCCTGGGGAATACCACTCATGACCGGATTTGACTCCTTTTACCACAACTCTTTGGGCCCAGTCACCCAGCCAGTTCTTTATCCATAGCAGAGTACACTCATCCAGGCCATGAACTGCCAGTTTCTCCAGGATAATGCTGTGGGATAGAGTGTCAAAGGCTTTACTGAAGTCTAAGTACCCAATAACCACAGCCTTTCCCTCATGTACTAGTTGGGTCACCTTGTTATAGAAGGAGATCAGGTTGGTCAAACAGGACCTGCCTTTCATAAACCCATATTGACTGGGCCTGATTGCATGGTTCTCTTGTAAGTGCCATGTGTGTGTATTTTCAACTTGATTTTATCACAGATGTTAGCAGAGAAGCATAGGAAAATCAAAAGGAAGAAAGATAAACTATAACAAACATCTGGGGGGTTAATTTCAGTATTTTAAAGCAATTTATTTATTTTTTTAATGCTCTAGTCATTATCACCTGCAGAATATGTAAAATGGATAATATACTGTATCACTCCTAACCACACCTGTGAAGTCTCTATGTAGGTGAAATATTTTCAGCTGATAGTGATGAACAAGTTAGAAGATATAGTAATGTTCAAATAAGATGAATCCTTGATATTATTTAAAAGGCAAAAAAAATGTCAATTGGCATAATATATGGAGGGAGAGGGAAAAGTGCCATCAGCTGATTCTGACAAATGCTTCAGTCTTTTAAAGAGCCAATTTGTCCTGGTTTTGTTAAAAACAAGACCGGTTCTCTTTTAGTGATTTTTCTTTCAGCTAAGTTCTTCGAGGCGGCTGTACTTCTCTGAGTTTTTAGCCTGCATATTTTTCCTAGAATGCTGTACTCGGTGCTGATAAGAGACCAACGGAATGTGGAAGAAGCTCATGTTTAGATTTATTACTATGGTAGCTAAGAAAGACTGATAAGTTTTCCCACATTCCATTGAGAGAGGGGCGTGTTTGAGGAGGGGTGGATGGAACAGGTGACTAGAACTGACCAACGGAAGTATTCCATCCCATAATCGTCATACCCCCTATATAAGAGGGTGATCACGAGGGTCAAGCTCTCTTCGACCATGGCTGGCATCTAGAGAGGACCCTGTCTGTCTGCCTGTGATCTACAGGCCTCAGGCCCTGCATCCCTGCAACCAGGTTCCAGTTTGCTGTGAAGTCCCACCCATGACTTCCGGGGGCCTGAGCTGCACCTGCTGGAGCCACGCCAGCTCCGCACACCCAGCTCTGCTGCTGGAGTGATGCCAACTCCACATCGAGCACTTGAGATTGGTTTTGTGTATTTTGTATATATTCTCTATTTATTAATAGTATTAGTAAAACCCTTGAAAACTCTCCAACTTGAAGTCTAAGTCTCTCTTCCTTTCCCCTTACCTTTCTTATCATCTTTCCGATCTAAAGTAAGGGGTGATGGGAGGTAAAGGGGATAACAGAGAGCGTCTGCCATGGTTTATTGCCACCTTGCCTTAAACCTTGACACAATTACAAATAATCATGAACTACATTAAGACTATGTTCCTTGGCATTTAATAAAACACATAAGGAATTCAGGTGCCTTTGTCCAGGATGGAAATAGAGAAGACATACTTGTCTGCTAACACTATATGTGCCTTGATTGATTCAACCAAGATCTGATTTACAATTTGCAAAATTTCTTTAATGCTGGTATTTGAGTACCTTCACACATGAAGAATCAGCCTGTTTCCATAGATTCACTGCAGACAGAGCAGAGAAACAGCTAATTTTGCTCATGTCCTCTGAGGCACATCATCCAGCAGACATATTGAAGAACATAACATATAACAGTCAAAAGTTAATGAAAAACAAAAGAAGTGTCTACTTTTAGCATAATAACCTGTTATTTAGAGTACTCCTCCGGGTGGATTATAAACATTTCTTGCCTGAGGGGATTCAACTATGCTATTTCTATGTCGCATAATAATATCTTTAATGAGTATGCAAGAAGCTACTCCTTACCCTTTCTACTGAAACTATAGCACTGTCCAGCAGAGAACTCACTCTGGGGAGTGCATATCTGAAACCAGACAGTGCTGCTGCTCAGTGATGAGGGGTCCTCACTGGGTAGAAGGGACTCCCAGCATTGAGTTAAGCACAGTTTCCCTCCAGAAGAAAAGCAATATAATTCGCTTTTTTCTGCCAAATAGTCCATGTCAGCAGAATAATAAACCACAATTAAAGCAAAGTAGTATTAAAGCAAAAGTAGTACTAACTGCTGTTGTATTATCTTAATATTTTTTCCTGACATACATTTGATAACGTAAAGAACTCTTTACATTTTTATAACATGCTTCTATGTTCTCCTCACTTATTGGGCATTATTAAACTTGTTTCACAATTCATTTAAACTGTGGCATTGATTAACCTGCAGTGCTAATGTTGCGAGTCAGTATCACTGTGTCTGCGTGCGGATGCCATTGAGAGGCACAGGCTATTCATGAGGCATAACTGCTTTAAATATTTCCATGATGAGTGAAGTTTCCCCTCCCCAGTGCATTGGTTTAGCAATGGCACAGAGGAACAGGTGCACGTGAAAAGTATGCTAGTGTACTAAGCAAACATGTTGGTGTTCCTACCTTCATCCTGCAGAGAGGTTTGCACTGCAGTTGTTTTTAGTCAATAACAGTAGTTTATTTAATCACTTCTGTAACTATAAAACTAGCTCCAGCTTGCACTGTGGGGGACTATGGTGGGTCCGTGGATTCCCTGACAGAGGGCATGGGAACAGAAATTAGCCTTGAAGATATGAAGGCCTACCCGTGAGAAAGATGGGAGTAAAGGAGTATCCAGAGATGTTAAGGATGTATTGTGAGAGAGAAGGGAGTAGAAGAGTAACATTGATGATAGCAAAAATAGCCAATGAGATGTTACTGCTGTAACTTGTAACCAATAGTGAAGAGACACATGAATTGGTAAAACTATATAAAAATGCACTTGTGGCAATAAATGGCATCTACTACTTTCATCCTGGAAGAACTTGGTCTATGTCGTTTGTCCGTCTCAACCACGACATTGCACATAGTGTGCAACCAGAAAAATCTACTCTGCATACTCTACCGGTGCATCTCTGCAGTTGTGGCATCTTTTTCACACCACAGTCTCTGAGCTCAAGGTATACATGAAACGCTACGTCAAGTGGACAAGGAACACTGTGTTTGTTCTGTGACATATTGTTAAAGAAAGCACAGAAGTAATGGGAAAGTTAATTCTGCAAGTGATAATAAGCAATGGAACAAGGATGAACAGGAATTAGAGCTTGTAGAGCTCGAAGACAGCAGTGCCACAGCAGTATGTACCACAACAGAAACTTGGCTGATCTTTTTCAGAGGTAGAGATGGCTCTCAGTATGTAAACTAGCTTCATTATACTTTCACATCTCTTAATGTGTTCTGTTGTTTTTGTTGTGTGTTTTTTGTTTATTTGGGTTTTTTTGGAGGGGGGAGCTTGGGGATGGAGCAATTAGTAGAATATTCACCCCCAAATCCTTTCTTGTTAAAGGTCCATCTGGATATATCTGGTTGAATTGGTGGTGTAATTGCTGCATTTCTATCTTGCCAAACAGAAAGATGATGACGGTCCAGAGCTCTGTGTTTTCAGTGAACGTCACAGGCTGAAAGCTTTCCTTTTTTTTTAACAAAACAGTCATGTAATGTTATGATTCCAGCATTGCACTTTTTTTGACACAGATCTATAGAATGTCCTCATCTTATTCTACTTCTGTTCTTTTTCTTTCTTATTCCTAGAAGGGTACCACCAGAGTAGCCTGTCATTAAATGTGGCATGTATCACAACGCTTCTTATCTCATGTTATTTGAAGTGAGTTACTTTTCCCAGTCTCAGGTCCTCATTATGCAAAAACTTTTAAGAGGCTCACAAATGGCAGCTCTCTGATTACAGTGTGTCCTTGTAATGGGTGACAATGCAGAACCCTGTATGAACTTACCATCCTTGCTCCATGGAACTGCACCTCATTTTCATCAAATGGCTCTCCATGGTTATGACAGAGGAAACAGAAGTGAGTTGTAAGAGGAAGCGCTGCCTCTGTTCATTCAGAAGTTGTTTGGGCCAAACCTTCTCTTTCTTTTGCTCTTAGCTATTTTAGACAAAAAGAAAATGTATCAGGTTGAAGTAAAACTGAATACTGCAATTCTAATTTCTCCCCACTAAACCTTTTGTGCATGCAGTATGACACTGTATGTCAGTTTTCATCTTTATCTTACGTGAGTTTCTTTCAATAGATTTCTCAAGACACCAGATGGATGGTACTTAAAAAATGATCAGCTAATTACAATTTTCTCATCAATGCTCATATATGATACCATCCCTCATACACTGCATGCTGTTCAGTCCTTGAAGAAGAAATTGCTATTTTTTGTATATGTCATAAAATTACATTTACTATTCTAATTTATCATTGTATCTAGTTCCTTAGCACCATTAATTTTGATAATAGTCTGTCATAACAAAAGGAGCTTTAACATTAAAAGTGCACCAAAATATCCTTGCCTCTGCAGTTAACATAATTAACATATAGGAAATCCGCTATCACTATCAAAGACATGATTCTTTTTTGAGCTTGGAAAAGAGCACAGTGAGGATGAAGAGACACATCCCCAACACAGAAACTCCTTTTTCATTCAGTTACTGTTCTCTTTACTGCAGTTACACCATGGTTTGAATGGAGGTGGAACTGGAAACCTATACCAGGTATCAAAATGTTACCAAGCCTCTCTCTCTCTGCTTTCCTTGCTGCCCTACCACCTCCACATCTGTCACTTTTGATGGCCGGAACCACTTTCCCCACCCCCTTCTTTGAAGTCCTCTAAGCTGTGGGACAGACGGTACTGTTAGGTAGACATCTTCCATCCCACTGAGGTATGTGACCCACAAACCCATCAGTTCCCTTCCAAAAGCAACAACATGAATTCAGACCAACATGAATAGAGTCTTTCTGCTCCAGCACTTTGCTGGGAAGGTAGCAGAATAGCAGGAGACAAGAAAAAGACTCTCAGCTTCCAAGTCTGTTTTATCTACTTTTGGAGCAGAAATGCCTCCTCTGGTAAGGAAGTTTAAGGTAACCAAGAGCTATAGCTCACCACTAGTGCTACATCACTAATATTAAATTTGATACACTGCTCATCTACTGATTCATAGAATCTGCTTCACTTCAGGTCAGAGCTTACATGCTGACTCCAACCTGAATCAACCTCAGCTGTCCCCTGCAACTCATGGCAGATTTCTGGGAACTATCTTCATCTCCTGGTAGTCCCAAGGCAAACAGTGGACGTTCTTCTCCACTTGTCCAAAATGTGACCCGCAAAGCTCCTGCTTGGGCCTTCTGGATACTGCCATACTTTTTACAGACATGGAGGATCAGAGCCCTACAGTCTGACCCTGGTTTCCTTCGGAAGATAGTTTCTGTCTGCTGAGGTCTGAAGAGCAGCAGCCAGGGCGTCCCAGTGCTGTAAGGATAAATGCAAGGCAAAGTTTAAAAAAGAGAGGAAGAATTTTCTGTGCCCAAACCCCATAGCTGAAGAAGCCCAATGAAATAATCCAGCGTAGCTCCCACACATTCAGACACATGTACACACCCTTCTGGGGCTTATTCCCCAATTGCACTATGTCAACTCACAGGAGACACTTCATAGAATCTTAAATGTCCTGAGTTGCAAGGGACCCATAAGGATCGAGTCCAGCTCCTGTCCCTGCATATGACAACCCCAAAATTCACACCATGTGTCTGAGGGTGTTGTCCAGTCTCTTCTTGAACACTGTCAGGCTTGGGGCTGTGACACCTCTCTGGGGAGCCGGTTCCAGTGCTCCACCACCTGAAGAACCTTTTCCTAATGTCCAACCTAAACCTCCCCCTGGCACACCTTCCTGCCATTCCCTCTCACTGATCGCCAGAGAGAAGAGTTCGATGCCTGCCCCTCCTCCTGCTGTGAGGAAGCTGTAGCCACCAAGAGGTTACCCCTGAGCCTCCTCCAGGCTGAACAAACCAAATGCCTCTTCACACGGCTTCCCCTCCAAACCCTTCACCAACTTTGTAGCCCTCTTCTGGACACTCTCCAGTGGCTTTACATCCTTTTTACCCTGTGGTGCCCAGAACTGCACACAGTGCTCCAGGTGAGACCGCACCAGTGCAGAGCAGAGCAGGCTAATCACCTCCCTCGCCCAGCTGGCTGGACCGACTTACCCCGCCAACGCCTCAGCGCTCCGCGGGAGAACAAAACCTCCCACCCACCTGCCTCAGTTCTGAGCTGAGAAGTTGCGTGTCTGTAAATCAGAGTAGTCATAGCACCCACCCCTTTCCTCTTCCTCCTCGCCCCAAGGGAGGCCGCTGCCCGCGCGCCCACGCCCACGCCCCCGCCTCCCTCTCCGGAGCCGCGGCCGCAGCGCCGTCAGTCAGGCGGCGAAGGGGCGGGAGGGGGCGGGGGCTCGATCCCGGCCCCCGCCTCTCGCTGAGTGAGGAAATGGCTCTCACGTGAGGGAGGCGGCAGCGCTGCTTTATCCTGCCCGCTGGGGGAAAGGTGCGGGTACGTCCCGGGGTCGGCTGCGCTATGCCGACCAGCTTCACAGTGGTGCCGGTGGAGGCGCAGGGCGAGGAGCGGGGACCGGCGGAGCGGGATGGGCAGTGGCAGAAGGTGGAAGACGACGAGAGGGACCGAGGCCCCGGTGAGAGTGGGGAGTTGCCGGAGGGTAGCGCTTGAGGACACCGCCGGCGCTTTGTGTGCGGGGAGCGGGGCTGCCGCCTGGGGCAGACCGGCTCCCCTCCGGGGGACTCCTGTGGCCTATGGAGGAGCCGCATCGCGTCTCGACAGTGGGCAGTGCTGGGGCTACCTGTCCAGGTGGAGAAGAGCGCCTCGAGAGAGGACGAAAGTGCGGCGCCTGGGGCGTCTGAGAGCTTGTTTCTTTGTTTCTATAAGCCACCGCCGCCAGCCGAGAAGAGGAAGTGCTGCCGGCCGGCTCCGGCCGCGGGAGCGGCGCGGTCAGTACCTCCTGCTGGCGTGTAGAGCGGGAGTAGCCGGTGCCACTGGCGGTTCAACAGGCGGGCTTGGAAGCTCTGGCTGAAAGCTAAGTCCTGCTGGAGCTCACTAGAGAGAGAGGTAGCACGGGAGATTGAGGCTGTGGAGAAGAACGCAGTGTTTCCGGGCTTGCTCCAGGTGGTTGTCCAAGCCGTGTGCTTTTGCACCAGCGACCGTTTCTTGGGGTGAAGTAGGTGTTCGCTACCTGACGGTGCAGTGTCAGGACCTTGCCTCCTGCTAGGCCTCGCCCCTGAAGCTGCTTGGGGGAGCAGAATCAAGCCTGAGGTGGAGCTCGGACTTCGCGAGCGAGGGTCTGGTCTGGGCGGCCTCTTCTGCAGCAGCATGCGTGTTTGTCTGCAGGTGGTGGTGGGGAAATGAGTGCTTTTCTCACCCGGGTGATAGGGCACTGCTAGGGAAGCAATAACTCTTCGTTTGCCTCAGGAGCCCTTAGCACTTCCTCTTTCTGAAGCTTGTTGCGGCAGCAATACGAAGTATGGTGCTCGAATCGCGGTTACCACTGTGATTGCTGGTTGCATCTTGCACATTATTTTGGACGTTAGGTTACAGTCAGCACTCGTTCTTAACGGTTGTTGTGCGTGGTCTATTTATTTATTGTTAGATGATCACAGGTGGAAAGATAGGTTTTTGTAAAAGGCAGCTTCTGCTTTTTGTCGTATAGATCACAGATAAGTAAGGCTAATACTGTGGGATGTGAATGTAGAGATATGAAAAGAGGTATTTGACAAACTTAATATGTGTGTATTATTTTAGTTTCTTTTTGCACAAGTATTTTTTTTTTTTTTTTAGGAAGATCATCCAGTAAAACACCCAACTGATGAAGCTGGGTTGTTAACTACCCTCAAGCCCCTAGTGACCTGTGAAAGATACACCAAAGGAAATGCAACTACATGTAGTATATATTAAAGCAATGAGCAAGTGTTCTAATAACTACCACAGTTTTCTAATAAAAAAAAAAAAAATAGCATAAACCGTGGCCACAGTTTGTTTCCTGTACTGATGGGTGACAGCAGTACAACATTAATCTGTTTGTGCACTTTTTGTTTTCCTTATGGTAGAAGAGCTTTTTACGGTTAGTGTTCAGTCAGATGGTATGCCAATGCATAGGCAGACAGAATTTGTTAGACCATGCGTATATATGAAGCACCTGCAAGGCTTGGAATGTTTGGACATCTTGGGAGGGTGAGGGGAAGAGTGGAACTGTCACTCTTGTAGTGGCTTATTTCTAACCTTTAGGGTTGTGATTAAAAAAGAATAATTCTTCATGCAATTAAGTCGAATTTGTGTGGACTAGCAGTATTTGGAATATGTGTTAAAAAAACTTGAGTAGATGAATTTATGTATGATTTCTCACATTAATGTGCCTGTAAAAGAGGGAGAGGAATATACTGAAAAGTGAGGGTGTTGACTTGTGAACAAAGTATAGTCAGAGAGTTCTGACTTCATTAAGGGGTCAAATGCTATACTTGGATACAGAGGTTTGAGACATGAACAGCGTACTTTATGTTGCCTCAGGTATTATATCGATGTTTGTGGTATGTTAACCTGTCCTGTATAAAGTTTAGTTAATGCTGTGTAATCAAATAATTCTCCTTGACTCATTCATCTGAAAACTTTAAAGAATTCTAAACTATTAGTACAGCTAAAAGCTGTTGTAGTTAAGCCTATCTAAAAGCCTACTCTGCAGAGGAGTGCTTTCCTTTTTGTCAGCTACAGCCTTGAGAAAAAGCCTAGGGAGTAAAACATTTCCTTCTCTGCCCTCCTCTTTGCCCCTGGGTCCCCTTCCTTTTTCCTGTGCTTGACCTTGGTGCTCATGAGACACTTCACTGGGCTCGTTCAATGTGCTTAACTGGCAGAAAACGAAACTCCTGCAGAGGGAAAAACATGCTTCCTATGTTTTGGAGCTGAGTGAGGGCTGCAAAAGTCTGATAATGGCTAGAATTGTGGGAAGGGGGTTAATGATGAGCAGTGATGGGGGGAAAAAAATAATGTGGGAATGGGAACTTTGCCTTCAGCTCACCCTTAGCCTATATAGCTCAGCATATAATATTGTTCCACTAGTTCAGGAATCTAGAATTGTATCAGTTTTGATTGAATTGTCTGGTTTAAAAACAAAGTAGTTGTTCTGGGATTTCCTTGACTGCACTAGTATCTTGTTTAAATCCCTCCCCCCCCCTCCCCCCCAAATAAAACCCCCGCAAAACCTAAAAACAACCACCACCACCACCACAAACCCACAAAAAAAACCCAAAACAACAAAACCCACCCCCACCGAACCCACAACACCGTTTTTTGGAGGGAAGCAGGCTGTATGCTCTTCAGCTATTAGATAATGCGTAAGGTAGTTCTGGTATCCTATTAGCAAGGCACTTAACGATTCTGTGCATTTATCTCCTTCCACACATTCTTATCTGATACTTGTCTATGTGATAATGAAGTAAGATGGGATGTTCTTACTCTGTACTCTTCACTCCATAATTGTATGAAAGTCTATAGCATTGTATTTTCTGGTTATGTGATACCCTCACCTGTGTGAAGGAGAAAAGACTTGGGTGACTGGCTATTTGAGTGGCTGGATTATAGCACTGGCCAAAGTAGTACTTGGGAAGAGTAGGGGGGCAGAGTGGAAATTAGTGCTTGGACTGAACAATGTAGTTGAGGGTTGGATGCTGCTGACTCAAATATGCACCAAGTAGCAGAAGGCCTATGTGCCTGTGCAGAAGCATGTGTCTTTGAATGTGTTCATAATACACTGCAAGGGAAGGGTGGTCAGGAAATAGTTACAGGTAGAAGACAAGAAGGAAACAGGAATCTATTATAGGCAGTTATGGGTGTAGTTTTAAACCAGAATCTCTCATTTGATTTGTGTTGGGTTTATCTGTTTTCTTTACACATGTCAGTAGTGACTGTCTATTAGATAGAGCTGTCAAAACTTTGTAAAGTTGATAAAAATCTCTATTTCATTAGCAGCTCTGCATGTCAGGTGTTTCAAAGCATGGCTCATATTTCCCCCCTCCCATGGTATTATTTACTTGACCACACGGGTGTCTTATTTAGAAACCATTAGGAAAACTAACTCTTACAAAATCCTCTTAAATTGAAGGCCCTCAAGTACAAGGAATATCAATGGCAAAACTGGTCATCTACTGAGAAGTCATCATATGACTAATGAAGCATAAATTCTGTGAATTTCTGTGAAATGCTGATTCCTGAAAATCCAGGGATTAGTTGAAGCAGGTATACATATGTGCAATGGAGGGAAGACAGGCTAATCTTGCTGAGATGTCTAGTATATTTTCCGTCAGTTTGTGCTCAAACACAGAACCATTCTGTAGTTCAGAACTTGCTTTACAGGAAAATACAGTATTACGTGTTCCTCTTAATCCCATTGCAGTATGTCCAGTTTTCTGTACCCTGAAATAATGCAAACTGATGTCTTCACTCCCTTTCTTTAGCCTCCACAGGTTAGTTATCCCTCCCTGCCCCATCCATGTGCTTAGGCAGTAGTGTGCACAGTGTTTCCAGTACTGGCTGAAGGCTCAGCTCTAGGAATATGCATGGGAGCATGGGTTGGCGAATATGATACTGTTTTCCACATGCTCTTCCAGGCTCCAGCAGCTTGTGGGTCAGAAAAAGATGAAACTTCTATGAAACTGGATTAGTTTCTCACTTTTTGGCGAGTTTAGATTAAGTTCTAAATTTGCTTGTATTCCAAATATACTCTGTGAATTTCTCTTCCGTTCTCTTGTGCAGTCAGGAATCAATGTATATTTTTGGCACTTGGAAACTAGCAGTAAGATCTGCTGCTCAAAGGCAAATTACCTCTTGTTTGTTTTTCTGATCCAGTCATCAGATTAAAGGCATCAAATCACACTAATACTTGTCAGGTCCCTCTCTAGATCACTCAAGATTTTTGTAAACCTTGTCCCATCTTAACCCTATCACATTTTTTCCAAACTGAAGACTCTAATTTATTCTTCTTTACCTGGAAACTGTTCCATAGTTATTGTTTTTTCTTTCTCTGAACTTTTTCCACTTCTGTTCATTTTGAAGTGTTGTGTATGATGATCAAGTTGTGGTGTTGTGGTTTTTTTTCATATCTTTGTCTCACATGGACTTTTTTCCCTTTTCCTTTCTGATGTTCAGGTTGTGGTTTCAAAAGTGATTATTGAACTGGTGTTTTCATGAAACAATCATAACGCAAGTGTCTAATTCATGACAAGTAACAATCAGTTGGAGTCCAACTGGTTTAGGATTGTTTTCCTTCATATATGTATATATCTACTCTTTAAATCTCTACATCCAGTTTTGCATGTAGTTTTAACATTCATTTAGTCTTGAAGATCTGCAGCTCTTTGCAACTGACCTGTGCCTTTAGTATTCTAAATAACTTGAAATAGTTTAGAACATCTCTGGTCATCTCATGTTTATTTTTCTTGCTGTTTTTTAATTATGTGTGGAGCATCATGTGTCCCAGCAGAACTTCAGTTGCTATTTCCATCTCTGAGAGTAGGCCATATCTGTCTTTTCTTACGAAACTATTTACCTATGGCTTATGCGATATCTTGTATTCTGTGGTTGCTTCATTTACTGAAGTATATTCAGAGAAGGACTTATTTGAAAGTCTTTTGGAGATCTTGGCAGACTGTATAAATTGGGTTCCCACTGTTGATTCTTTCAAAGAACTCTTGTAGGCATGTGAGAACCTCGCTTTGCAAAAACCATGTTGGTTGTCCTACCCAGCCACCCCAATGTCTTATTGTATAATACAATGTTGGAATGCAAAATACTATTCCTGTTGCAGGTAGATGCATATCTGACATGTGATCACAGGTGTGGGAGTTACACATAGATATTTTCTTTGCTCTGAGGGGCCTTGACTGTCTGGGTTGATCCCTGATGCATGTCTAGCCCTGCCAAGTGCTCCAATTGATCCTTTCACTCTTTGATACAGCTACATGTATCATTGTGAATATGTGTTTCTGCTGGGTATTGATAGCCCCAAGGGAAATAGGGGCAAATAAAGGAGGCAGAGTTAAGGATGATAAACTAACTTCACTGTGGAGTAAGTGGTCACTTAGCGTTTTTTAACTGTTTAAACATTTCTTTTAGAGTGTTGTAGTTTTGACCTTTTTAGTGAAGGAGAGGATTTTAATGCTTGAGATGGACAGGAAATTGTTTTGACCATGTCTTCATGCGAAAGAAATGCTAACATTCTTTTACTGTGTTCTTGCTGAAGAGCTAAAGGTAAATAATTCTAGTCATAAAGCAACTTTGAAGTAGAGTATTCCAGCAGAAAATAACATCAGATACAGTGGTAGCAGTTAGCATAATTTTAACTTCTCTGGTCCTGTGATGAAAATATTATTACTGAGGTGTTTTTTTTTTTTTGATCTCTGATTGCTGATTCCTCTTTTGGTGAGACTACTTTTGAAGCCACCAAAATATGGTAAGTTTTCTGATGGAACTGGGTTTTGTTTTTTTTTTTTTTTTACTCTTTTTCCTAAAAGAACTTTGCTTGTAATGTTTTTTTATGGTGCCTGTTTAAGATGACTTATGTTAAAAACTCACAGGTAGGCATTGTAAGGGCTGCCTTTCATAAGGGATATAGTCTGTTACTGCATAGCAGATCTTATTATTCTCCGATGGGGGCGGGGGGGAAAGTACTTTGATTCCCTCCATTGCTACTGCCTGTGAACTGTTTTAGGGAGCCAAATCAGCAGGAAACCAGCTATGAGAGAAAAACAGCTGCTTTTTAAAAGTTGTTTTAAGAGTCTTTATTTCCTTGAATCAGTTTATTGCAGAAAAACAGTATTGTTCTACCCCCACCTCAACACAGAAAACCACCCGTTTTGGAAGCACTGCCCTGATTAATTTTTCCTGCATCTTTGAACTATGTTGTTGCTTTACTTAAAAATAGATACTGAAGTATGGGAAATGAAACAATTGGTGCTATTTTTATTTGCTCTCCAGACTAGTGAACTATAGAATGTTATAACAGGGCACTTATTCTCTGAATCTGAGTAAAAATATTGATGCTTGATGGTTTTCCCCCTTAACAAAATTTGTTTTAAATTTTTTATCCTACAAATTTAAATGGATTCTCCTACAATTTTTTTTCTATGTAATCCTTTTGTGGCCTATGTGGTATTCTATTCTGGAATCAGGTAGCGTTTTCCTACTTGATTCAGTGTACCAGTCAAACAAGGAGCATTTCTGCTACACAATATAATTTGTATAACTGCATTAATTTGTGTGCTATGGCTTTGTGAACTGTCCAGACAGTAGCTAGTAGAATTTTAATTCTGTTAATAGTGTAACTTACCCTGTCAGGTTTCTATTTACCTTCCTTTACCCCAAGATAATAAGAGTACTTCAGGTTTGCAATATGTTTTCCATGTGACACAGTGGTGACAACAAAGACAAATTCAGTGATGTCATCACTCTTGGCAGTGGCTGTGGACATTTTTTCCTTCCATGCTGAAAGAAAAATACATGCAGTGTATTGGGTTTATGTGGCGAGGTTTCAACAGCAAGAAGGCTGCAGGAGTGGCTTCTGTGAGAAGATGCCAGAAGCTGCCCCCATGTCAGACAGAGCCAATTCTAGCCAGCTCCAAGATGGAACTGCCACTGACCAAAGCCCATTGGTGATGTTAATAAGAAATGGTAAAAAAAAACACTGCACAACAGGAGTGAAGAGAGCTGAGAGGGAATATGTGGGAGTGACAACTATTCAGACACCAAGGCCAGTGAAGTAGGAGGGGGAGGATGTCCTCCAGGCACTGGAGCAGAGATTCCACTGCAGCTTGTGGTGAAGACTATAGGATGCAAGTTGTCACCCTGAAGCTCATGGAGATAATCATGCTGCAACTTTTGGAGGGCCCCATGCCAGAGCAGGTAGATGTGCCCTGAAGGAAGCTGTGACCTGTGGAGAGCACATGCTGGAGCAGGCTCCTGGCAGGAACTGTTGCATGTAGAGAGGAGGCCATGCTGGAGCAGGTTGCTGTTCCTGAAGGGCTATACCCCATGGAAAGGACCCATACTGGAGCAGTACTTGAAGAACTGCAGCCCGTAGGAAGTACCCTGTATTGGATAAGGCCATGAATGACTGTTCTGAACCCTGCACTGAAGAGGAGGGAGGAGTGGCACATAATCACAACCCCCCATTTTCTGACCCCCTGGGCTGCTCAGGGTGAAGAGGCAGAGAAGTTGGGAATGAAGTCAAGCCTGGGAAGAAAGGGAGGGATGGAGGGAAGGTTCTTAGATCTCTCATTATCCTACTCTATAATTGACATTAAATTATTTTCCATAAGTCAAGTCTGTTTTGCCCATGATGGTACCTGCCGAGTGATCTTCCAGTCATTTTCTCAACTCACAAGCTTCTTAATCTTATTTTTTTCCTCTTGGCCTGTTCAAGAGGAGTCAGAGTTTGGTGGGCACCTAGTAGCTAGCCAAGGTCAACCCACCACATGAAGTCAATGAGAACTGCAGTTTCTCTGATTTCATATACAAATTTTAAAGTATTTGCAAAATTGGATGCACTTTGCTCTTAAATCACAGCAATGTGAAAGCATGCCTTAATATCTGTGTCAATTGACAATATTTATTATCTGCATCCTGATTTCAATAGCTGACATTCTTAATTAGGTACCTTAATTAGCTGTGTCTTTTAGTGAACTTATGGCAACCAGAAATAAGCAGCATTCCGCCTATCTAAGAAATAATTCTGGGAGCCTTTGGGAGGTGAGAGGTTAAGTGATAACTGCTTTGCAAAAAAATTTTTTTTTTAAATCCTGTGTATATTCTGGGAAAAATCTGTTTCTGGAAGAAATTAAACTTGTTCTGGTTCTTTCCTTCTGACAAGGGGCACACAAGTTTGAAACTTTTTAAAATGAAAAGCATCTTCCTAGAAGCTTACTTTTTGAAGAGAATAAAATCTTTCAGCAGATTTCCTCAGTCTTGAAGAATGGGAAGCTTATGTGTTTATCTTCTAGCTTGAGAAATGGAAGTTTAGAACATCTTGAAAATACGTCAGAACTTTGCTTTGTTACCAGTAGAGCTGTCCTAACAGAAACTTACCAGGACATTAAAGATGAGCAACCCAATAGATTGCTGTGATTCAGTAGTGACCAGTCCTATCTCTGTCCCCCTTTACTGACTTTCTTGCTTTGTGGAATGTGTGCTGAGGACTTGTACAAACTGATTTATTTTGCCTGTGAAGAATGAGAAGCAGTCAATCCATGGGGGAAAAACAGTTAAAAGAATTAAAAGGGGGAAGTACAGGAGGCAGGCTGTTTCTGCAGCGTCAGTGAGTTGAAGTGGCTCTTTTAGGGGCCTAGCAAGCAGCAAAGCTGGTTCTAGGAAGCAGGAACTTTGGGAAATGGGCATATAAGGAGCCTTCAGCCCTTTCAGCATTTCCACAGTTGACTGTGCTTATGGCATAGGTGTTATGATCGCAGAGAAAAGTAGATTTCAGATGTGATTCAAAGACTGAACCACAGGAGCCTAGTCTCTTCTAAGCAATAACATCCATTTCATAGAGTTGAAACAGTTTATATTAAGTTGTTTAAGGCTGGTATAGAAGGTGTGAGATAGATTAATGCATAAACTAAAAAGTGTTATATCTAATTTGAAAGAGAAGCAACAAATTATGTAGCCAGTCTTAAAGAGGACCCCTTTATAATTTCAAAATATCTGTTTTTAAAAAGAGTGCAAAGTTACTAGAATTTAAACTTATTTGCTACATCCTATGTACAATTACTGCAAGTTCTTTTTTACATTAAGTCAATCTTTAGCGACTATGCTTATGGTTAACTTGCTTAAGATCTAATATGTACTTGATGCACAAAATTGGCTTTCTTAATAGTAGATCTTTGGAGTAGGTTAATACTACTTGTTACTAATGTATACTGCTCTGCTTAATGGAAGTATTTTAAAGTGAATTGATTTGGTGGAAAGAAAACTTTACATGCATTTGTTATTAGGCAGACATGGGATGTTTTAGTAATTTAATCCTGACCACTTCACTAAGCATGCTGTTTGTTGCTGACGGAAATCCTCCAGCTTAATTCTCTTTAGGAAGTTCTGTGACTGTCATGTAGTTTGGCTGTGTCATGTGCATCCTTCACACTGCATGAAGCCTTAATGACTTATTTCAAGACTAATCCGATACTGGTAAGAAACAGGATTTGAGGTCTTACACAAAGCAGTGAGGAAGCAACTGTCTGTTTCCTGTTGCAATTCTTGATATGTGAAGAATCAACGAAGGGGAATGACTTGATATTGCTTAACCATGAGTGAACAAGATTATGAAGAAAGTGGGACAACTCCAAGTGAGTCTCTTTAAAAGACAATACTGTGGTTCTAATGAGTCTTTTACTGAAATAGCAGTTTATGTACTTCCAGGAATATTTTAAAGAATTATAAAGAGCTTTTGCAGTGTATTTTCATTTGAAGTAGCCTTTGCTTGATTGTAATAGTAGCCTAAGTAAAGGAACTCTAAAGTTTAGTAATGTTGATGAGGTAATTGATGGATATAGCATTAGAATTCTCAATTATGTTAAGGAGTTTATAAGAAGCTTAAGTACAATGCATTCTGCTTTTCAAGATAACTTCCATAAATTGTGCTGAAGAAATTGGTGATATAGTAAATAGATATTTCTTTACTAAAAAAAAAAACCTGCAATGACCTGCAACTTTGAAGTAGATTACACTGAGTTCTTAAACCCATCTGATGCAAAAATTCAGAGGCAAGATGTCTTCAAACAAGGTTATTGATGCCTTTTCATGATTTGAATTAAAGCAAGGTAGTTACTTTTGAAACTGTGAGTTTGTTGGAGATCCAAAGAGTACTTCTATATATTTTTGAATTAGGACTGGTAAGAAATTAAATTAAGATTATCTGAGTTTTCTTTAGTTGCCTGACAATTGAAAATTTGAACATCTAGGAAGTAAATATGCATGATAGAAACAACAGTTACAGTTTTTTCCCACAGGCAGCTTTACTGGACATGGCACTTGTATACATCAGTTTCAGTGACTTTTGAACTTTCTGTATTTTTACCTTTTGTTTATATTAACAGTAAATGCTTGTTTACCCTTGTCTAAACAGGTTCTTCATATTCTCTATGAGCAGTGGTTTGTTCTTATATGTGACCAAATAGTAACTTAAAAACTACATTAACATTTTCATTATTAAAAACTGTTGTTTTTCACCTGCATCCGGCTAACAGGAAGCTGCTTCAAGGTATATGGACTATGATTAAGAGTTGCCCTTTGGAAACTATGAAAGGTTAGGACTTCTTTATGAAGTATTATTCTTCAACTGCATTCTACTTTAGACAGCAGCCTATAAAGTTAGAAATTCTAGGGGGAAGCAAGACATCTTAGCTTTACATGTGTACTTGTTTAGCAAACAGCTATACTTTATCATAGTTAAGCTGTCTTATTTGAGGCTGTGTGATTCAAAGGTTTTAGATCATTCTTACTTGTTAAAACAACGCCTGTATTCTTTTGCCATATAAAAAGAATCTGGTTTTATTTTTCTGATAGATATTAAGCCCTTACAGCATGATAGGAGGCACAGATGCTTACTTTTTGGACAAAATGTGTTTGAATACAAAGGCAAATAGAACACTTCTTGAATGTGAACAATAATAACAGAGGTAGTGTGGGACAGTGAGGAAGCAGTGAATCCTGAAAGGATTTAGGGGTCAGACTAGAATAGAATATCATGAGCTTGGTTTAATGCCATGGTAAAGAAGGCTAGCCTGATCTTTGGAGTAGAGAGGTGATGTATAATCTTCTGTAGATAGCGTGATTGAGACTGGTGTTTGAAGGCTGTATTTGATTTTTAAAGCTTGAAATTTTTTAAGTTATCTAAACGTAAACTGGAGAGAATGTTGGCACAAAATAAAGGTTAGGAAAACGTTTTATGAACTTAACTGTTTCAGTTTTTTGGAAGGATACTTGAGATTTGATAAGTATAGTTACTTTCACAGATAGAAAATACTAAGTGTGAGTGGTGAAATTTAGAAGGTGTACTAAAATGTTACAGCTAGAAGTCTGAAAGAGCCCGATTTAAATAGAAATAAGGAAAAATTTCTTTGATATTTTCCCAGTAATTAACAAACCCCCTTAATCTTTATAAAGATAAATTGGTAGGCTTTTTTCTTATTTCAATTCTGAAAACATAAAGAGAAATAATGGTCAAATCTCAGTATGTTTTTTCAGTTATAGAGTGCAACACAGAAACAATTCTGTAACCTGTGGAACAACAATATTAGACCATCTAATCTGATTTCTTTTTATCCTTAATCTCTTGAATAGGCATCCTAGTACAAATTTAGGATCACTTAAACAATCATTTCCTCTTCTACACCAAGCCCTGCTCTGCTAGTTTCTCAAAGACAAGATGCCTGTAACACTTTTTTTTTCCCCTCATACTCTACCTCTTTTGATTTGAGATGGGGAAGGGTTGGGAAAAGAGGAAAATGAGCCACTCTAGTTTTATGATTTAGTAATGTTGACATCAATGCTAAGAGAGTGGTTTTGCTTACAGTGATTGCTCATTCCTGCACTGGTGGACTCTCTAGTGAAAGCACAAGCATTTGTGTAGGGAACACACAAACTCATCTGGATTAAAAGTAGCAGCAAGAATAAAAACAAAAGCAAAACAACTATCTTCCAACTCAGCATTAAGCATACACTACTGTTGCATTTAGAATGAATAGTTCTGTTTGTGTGAGGAACACTGTGATACAGGGACACAAATGGATGAGTGTTAAGTGTGAGAGGGGAATGAGAGGCCACCCCGTTGGTGGCAAAGATGGCTTCTGCCTGTTTAAGCTATACTGTTGTGTTCTTTCTTACACTGTATAAAATAGACCACTTTGCATCAGTTTAGAAACTTTTAACCAGTAGTATACCTTAAAGTATTCTACCTGTCAGTGTTTGGGAAGATCACTGCTCTGAAACTTTTGAGGAGTACAAATTTGAACAAAGCACTGTCTTTTGGTTCCATGACCAACACTTTGAATTGTGATACGCAGGTATTTCTGATGTAAGTTTTGTTTGGTGTGTGGAGATGTTTTTTGTTTGTTTTGTTGGGGTTTTTTTTGCCTGTAAGTCCTCATAACTTGAATTACATTCAGAAATCAAGGAACAGTAAGTAGAGATACTTAAGAGTGCTTTAGCTGCAGAAGTTTTAATTGGATTCCAGATTATGTGCGGTTTAGGGGAATGTCTAGAACTACATTGGAAGTTAGCATTTTTACTGTATATTTAACTTGCCTCCACACCTGAGAAGAGTTAGAGTTGATGCAGTTTTACGGAAACCTGAGAGAAAGATAATTAGCTTGTCAGGCACTGGAACAGGCTGCCCAGGAAAGTGGTTGAGTCACCATCCCTAGAGGTGTTTAAAAGATGCATAAATGTGGTGCTTAGGGACATGGTTTAGTGGTGGAATTGATAGTGTTAGGTTAATGGTTGGACTCTAACCTCAAGGGTCTCTTCCAACCTAAATGATTTTGTGATTTGATTATCTTTAAGCTTGCTCATAGAATTCAAGGGAATAGGGTTAAAATACAAAGCTGTAAATGGCTTAAGACTTACTAGTGGAATTAAATACCTATTTCTATATTCCATGCTACCTCAGTGGAAGCAACTAAAAGAATTTTTTTTCTATTTGCTCCATTCCACTTGACACACTAGAGGTGACATTTGTGAAAAGTGTAAATCTTGTATTTTTCTTTCAGTTCTGGTTTCCTAATGAATCCTTTGTTTTGAAGGAAGGATAAGCTATAGATTGCGATAGTAGCTTGTTTCATTAATCAGCAACTATTGTGAGATTGTGTTGAGGTCCTAAACCTAGTTCTTTCTACTGGATGGTGTAATACATCTCAATTCAAGTTACATGTTTGTAAGGCTCAGTGTATTTCTAAGCATAATAAATAATAAATAAGCATAATAAATAAGCATGCCTCCAAAGGTTGTGGTTTTTAATTTACAGGCAATATGACTTTTGCTGACAGTGATGCTGAAAATCCAAAGGAGCTTGTTCAAAGATGTTCATAGTTTGTAGGATTAGTCAGTGAACTGCAGATGAGAGAGCACTTGTCAGAACATTTTTGTGGTCGCTTTTGCAGCATTGACTCCCTTTTAAATAGAGCTAAAATAGATAATCCTGATCATGTCAAATACTATTGAAATGCTGTACCAAACATTCACTAAATATGAAAAGAGACAACTGTATTAAGGAAATGAGTTACAGAGTCTGGTACTGATAGGTTATTTTGAAGACCAGCATTAGAAAGCTAAAAATAGATGGAATACTGATTGAAAACACTGGAAAATAATTTTAAGAATAGGAAACTTCAGTTCTTTGTTTCTTCCATTTGAAGTTTTAGATGTATTTGACACGGCTTGTTTGTTAGAGACATTGTGGTCTGAGCTTTTTCCTATTGGAGCAAAGCCAACTAACACTTTGGTTAGAAATACAAGCATATAAAGGAAGACTTCACTATTTTCCTACCTACGGTTCAAAATATCTAATGTACAGTGCTGACATGCTGATTTTTTTTTTTTTTTTTTTTTGGTAGTGGTGGTGGTTTTTGTGTTTTTTCCAACCTCCAGAGCTGGTAAGACAAAACTATATTCTTCAACCTCAGAATTATGCATACTGATTCACATTTTTTGTTTGGCTATCCTTTTGGTATTTTGATTAGTTTAATGATATCCACTGAAGTAGTGACTGCAGTGACACTACAGTCTGTATGAAAACAAAAAAAAATACTAGAAATGTCCTAGCTCACTGTTTGAAGAGTAATCCTTTCTGAGAGGATTGGAAGTGCCCTGAAGGGAGAATTAATGTTTAGTTAGTAAGTACAGTGGCCAGCTGTCAATAGGCAAGAAAGTCAATAGAAGTGTAGTCTTAGCAAGACAAATATAATAGAATCATTTCAGTTGGAAGAGACAATCAGGATCATTGAGCCCAGCAATAACCTAACCTAACTAAGCCATGTCCCTAAGAAACTTGTGTAAACGCCTTTTGAACCCCAAACGTTTTAACATGGGCATGATCCTTGTAATGAATGCTTTGCATAAACTTTAGCAAAAATAGCTCCATTCCTTGAAATTGTCATGTTTAAAAAAACCAAAACAAACAAACAAACAAAAAAAACACAACAACGTTCAAAAAATATTGGGAAGAAAGTGCAATGTCTTAACTAGGAAGCCCTAGTGGTCGTACACTTCAGCATGATGATGAGAGGAATTGGCATGTATTTGGTTAGGGACAGAATTCGTCTATGGAAAAGGTAACTCAACCTTCTTCTAAATACAATGGAGCTGATTAAAGGATAAATGCCAATTTCTCAGACAACTTTGTGCAAACCCAGCATGTTCCATGCACTGTGAAACAACTTGAGGTGCTGATCCATGAGGGGGATTCCTTTGTGTTTGCAGTATTCCTTCTGCTGGCCTTGCATTAAGCTCTATTGGAGCAGGGAGAACTAGCCAGGCTGTAGGACTTGAAGTAATGAGGGACGAATTATAAACTGTAAAGAAACAAAAATGAAAGCTGGAGGATATGGATAGGAGGTACATTGGATAAAAACTGTAGTTGTGGATGAATTCATCAACAGTTCTCTGGATTGTAGAATTAATTCTAGAGGCCTGATGGACAATAGCTATCTTTTTATATTTCTTATGAGAGGATGTGACTTCTGCATCATAATACCAGTTAGTATAGTGATACTACAGAGAATTTGTTGAACAAGGGAGCTATGGACAGTGGTCGGAAATTTCTCAGGGATGTAGCCACGCATCTGCTTGAGGGACTGTGATCTATTTCAGTCTTTATTACAACCAAGATAATACTTTGTGCTGAGACTGGTGTCCATGTTTACAAGCGATTTGTTCTGGAACTTCACGTGGGGAGTCATGTGCTGTAGGGGCAGAGTGGAGGACATAGGGAGAAGAGTACAACTTGTTCTCCAGCTGTTCCTTAATTCTGTAGTAAAGAGACTGTGTAGGTGCTACTGCTGTAACTTGTGAATAGAAGGGCAAAAGTGTAGACAGGCAAAGTGGAATAGGCAAGGATTTAAGACTATTTGGAAATGCTAGTGTTGTGACAGTAATAGGTAACATGTTATAGCTTTTGTGTTTGTGTGGACTAACGGGCAGTGGAAGGGATTCTGCTTTTTTTTTGAGAGATGTTTCAGAGCACATCAGGGGAACTACAGCTTAATGAGATCGAGATTTCAATAAGCAATAGAGTAAATATAGGCTGTCATGAAAATGTCTCCATAACCTTTACAAAATAATTCCCCTTTATGTTGTTTTTTTCATAAATTCCTGACTCAACTACTGGAGTTCTTTTGAGGGAGTGGATAATGTAATGAAAAGGTAGTATGTGTTTGCTTGGTGTTGGTTTGTTGTTGTTGTTGGCCAGAAGATTTATGTGGAATTATATTATCAAGTGCTTTAAGTAAACTAGAAAGGTGAGGCAGGGGAAAAGGGAGAGATCAGTGTATGTGTTAAAGAATAATAAGTAATAGTTAAGAGGTGGAATAGTATATAAAGATTAGACTGTTAAACTTAATTTCCTTAAATGTGGACATTGAGCCCCCATGTCTGGGACAAAGACAGTGTGTTTGGCAGCCACCTCCAGTGTTACCTAGAACTGTTTCTTAAACCAGCATCTTCTGAATATGCCTTTTATGGTATACCTTGTTATTTTATTTTCCTTTTGTTTCCAATTGTTGTGCTTTTCCACCAGGAGATGGAATTGCCAAGGAAAGTAGTCCATTTATTAACATTGCTGAGATGGACAGAGGAAACATGTATGAAGGAAAGAATATGGCTCTCTTTGAGGTAAGTTAAATACCCCCAAATTATATTCCACCTTTGTTTGAGGCTCTGGTAGCAAGACAAAAACAAGCAAACCCTTTTATTTCTCTCTTGAAATTTAATGAGGGAAAAATAATAACTTTTCAGTGGTTTGGTTCCTGCTAACATACCATTTCAGTGAATTTTAATGATATAATAAGAAAAAGCATGTTATTAAAAAGATCTTTTGTTCCTTCTGTATTTTAGTTTATCTGTATAGGCAAGAACAGTAAATTTTGGTACGTGCTGATGTGAAGATATTAAATAAGCCGTCTTGCATGAAAAATTGTCTCAGATCTAGAAATTGTTACAGAAAGGTGCCAAAAGTTCAATCTAGTCATTTTAACAAAGCAATTGTGAGGGCGAATTATCATGGACTCCACACAATCCAGTGTGAATTCAAGCAAAGGCAATTTATTGCAGAAACAAGCCTCCTTATATATGTGGTTATTTCCTGATCACATGTCCACGCTCCAAGCATGCATTGATTGATTGGATATTGTCTATGTTCACAAGCTGTCCACGTGCTTGAGTCTCACTGCTGATAGGTCTGTTGATATACATTGTGTTGCTGCCCTGTTGCTGCTAAACTATTTTATTCCCACAGCAGATCCTGTTTTCAGCTTGACGAGGTAGTCTTGAAATTCCTGTGGGCCTGGATAGTTCAATAACAAATCTCCATCTAATAGAAACCCATCCACACATTAACTTCAAGAAAATCTCTCAAATCTCCCACAAGCAATATCCAGTTTTAAAAGGATTAGCAAATATGTTGAACAGGGGAACACAGATGTCTCTTAAAGCAGCAAAACTATAAAACAAACTGTGATAGGCCATGTTACAGTATCTAATTACAGTGTAGAGCATAACATAGCTACTTTCTAATAGAAACATCTACTTTATAATGCAAGTTTAATTGCTGTTTATTTAGAGAAAAAATATATTGATATAGTACATTAAAATGCCACTTTTGCAATGAAATAGTACTTTTAGTCAAGTTTGACCCAAGTTCTTCTACTTCAGTAGCATCAGCTGGTCTTGCTTTGATGCTTCTGTTAACAATAAACAATGTCCTTCCAACATTGTTTGCTTAGCCATCTTGCTGTTGTGTTCTACCTACTTTTTTCTTGTTTTTCCCGTACAATCCTGTCTCCTTTCAAGTATCTTTCCACAGAGGACATGATCTTTCAGCTTCTTCTTTCTGCATGATCTAAATAATGTATTTTTACTATTTTTTGATGAGTCTTCTTTTAAGGATCAAAGTAATGATGGTCATTAATTGTCTGTCAGTCATGTATGGAATTTCTTACAATTTTTGGAGGGAAACCATGGTAGTGGAGTTTTGTCACTGAATTTCTCTCCTTCAAGCTCTATTTCATAAAGCAATGTCCAAAACTTCCTGTTGTTTAAATTAACTGTTGTATTCCTCAGTGTTGATAAATGGGCTGTAGCTGCTTTTTTGTCCCTAATCTCCTTTGAACATATACTTGCATCAGTTATTTTGAATAGTTGCTGACATTAAATCCTCAGATGATGGTATAATGATGACTGTCTTTTACATATCTGAGATTATAGACTGTGCTGTTACAGTGTTGCATTTAAGTCTTCCTGTGCTGTTGTGATGAATCTTTTTGGTAGTCTATATATCTCATAGTATGTTTCTAACGATCTTATTCTTCTACTGTTTTCAGCTGACTTGTGTTTTGAATTTTTGTATGAATTGTTACTAAGAAGTTCGGCTATTATAACTGTGGTTATCATGACCTAATGCCTTGGGCAGAGATGCCTTAGTTCTTGTCTTTGTTTGAAATCCTGATCTCTCGCCTACCTTCCAATATTTCATCTTGTATACTTGATTGAGTTCTCTGGTTCTGCATTTCTTCACATCCTTTCATTAAATGTGCTTCTCATGGGTTTTTTTTTTTTTAGCATATTCTTGTTTTGTAGCAGATATTTGGCTAAAGAAAGATGGCCTGACTTCTGTGTCAATTAATATTACATATGTACAATTCCATATGATATGCATATGTGCCTGTATTTTCAACAAATACTTTAGAAGTAATATGCATGGTTAAAGATAAAATATGTAAGCCTGCTGCAGTATTGTTGAGAGTGGTCTTTAAGTATCTTAGTGCTTAAATAATTTGAAGCCATTCTCTAGACACAAGCAAGATGTTGGAAAAACACCATAATGACTTGACCCTGAAAACCATATTGTGATAGGAATATATAATGCCCTGAAAACCGTACTGTGATAGGAATAGAGTTTTATAGTAATGTCCCTTCTTGATATTTCCCTTATGTTCCAGCTGTAAAAAAGTGAAATATTGCAAAATAGCCATGTAGTGTTAAACTTCTAGAAAGATTTAGAGTTCTTGTGGAAAACTGTCTGGTATTTTGTTATATTAACTTTTGGATTTGGGTGGATCAGGGCTGACCTATTGAGTATGTGTTTGAAGTAGTACCATAAAATAATTCCTTAAAAGCCTATTTAATAAATGGAGTATTCTTAAAATCCCAACAGGAGGAAATGGATAGTAATCCCATGGTGTCATCTCTTCTTAATAAACTAGCAAACTACACTAATTTGACTCAGGGTGTGGTGGAACATGAAGCAGATGAAGACAGCAAGCGAAAGGAAGTCAAGGTACTTAAACTTTTAAGTTGAAACAAAGTTAACTACAGAGGAGCATATTTCAACCTAAAAAGAAAATACACAGATGCCTAAAAAGAGGAGTGAGGTTTCCATTTGCAGTAGGACTTGTGTTAACTCTGTTCTTGTCAGCATGTTTTAGCAAGATGTTACTGTAAAAGCCCTAGATAAAATGTGTGCAAAGCCAGGACTGGAAACATACAGTGTACCCAGTTTCCTCCTCCTTTTTTCCTTACTGCTGTCCTTGTATGAGCATCAATCCTTTTGTCTACGTCCAGTGAGGATACAATATGACTTTTTTTTCTGGATGGTTCATTAATACATGTTAATTGTCTGAGTTTTTACCTCAAGTTGAAATTTAAGGATAACTTGAGATTAAACAGGTCTGTCTCTTAAATCCACAAGCATATTTATTCTTGTTAACATGGCAGCAGTTTTCCTGAGTATCTAATTTCTGCGTGTTGTAGTATTTTTAAAACTTAGTGGACACATTCCAAGGAAACATTTTATTGCATGCCTCAAATATGATATTTACTGGGGCAGGGGGTGAAGGAAAGGCAGAGGCACATCCCTTAACACACTTGCTAGAAGACAGCAAGTGAACTCTTTGACAGTTGTCTACTGGATACCCACAGTGCCCATCTAGGCCTCTGTAGAAATGGAACATATGCAATAGTTGGACTCTGCAATGAGATGTTAGATTGATTCCTCTGTGAGCAGGGAGATGTTTCGGAAAGAGGAAGTTTAGATCAAAAACATGTGACCTGACAGGGTACAAAAACTCCCAGGCAAGGAGGAATGATGACCTGGAACTTGCTGGGCCTGGTGACTGAAACTTAAAAATTTACAATAGATACTGAGTAAAGTAGAGTACTGGGAATCAGTTGTCTTTGTGTAAGAGAAGTGTGCTGCTGCTAAATTTGTGTGCTGGAGGTATGGAGGAGGGAGAAGTACATAAGAATGACTAAAAGGAAATGAGCACATAGCAGGAAAAACAGATATGAAAAGGTTCTTGAAAGTAAAGTTAGAACTGGATCTCATTTGACTGAAAGAGAGATTTATGGTATGGTACATGAATATTTGCAGTAAAACTGTTTGGATTAGGACTTGACTAGTATAGAAAGTTGGTACCAGGACAATGGGCAAGGGCAATAAATGAAGTCTAGCTGTTTGTTTTAGCTTCTGGTTTATTCTGCAGTTGTTTGGGGGGGGTTATCTTTGTCTCATTGTACTTTTCCTGTATTTTTCTTCTCATCTGAAGATACAGCTTGAGATAGGAGAAAACCAACTCTAATCAGCTTGTGCTTTTCATAGTGTGATCCCTGTCCTGTGTCCAGCTGCTGTGGAGGTTTCTGTTAAAGCAAGACAGTGTTGGACCCCTGGAACTGATTAGCCGAATGAACACTGTTTCCTTACTGGTGTTTAATTTCATGTGAGCACCATCTGGTAGCCTGAAAACTTGATTTCTATCCATTTCTTTTTTCAGTTCCATGTCTGAAAATAAAAACTTGGGAACTTAGTGTTTTCTTAATAATTTTGTTAAATATATAAGCAGGCATCGGTGCATTGTAAGTTAAATTGATTGCCTTTTTTCACAGCCCAAGTTGTGATTTAAGAAGAGCTTTTGTATCTGGAAATCTACTGTGTATAATTATTGCTTCTAAGTTCAGTATTTCAAGGCCTTTTTTCTTTATAAGTGTAGAAGGCTGGAACTTTAATGATTAAGTCTGAAGTCTGTGTGTGTCTTGACCCATGATGATCAACAGCAAAAATACAAACTAATAAACTGTGTTGTAGCAGGTTTTACAACTTTTGCAAAACCAAATTGTAGTCAGCTCTGCATTTCTTCTGGCCTTGTCATAATGCCTTGTCGTAATACCTTGTCTGTCTGTGGTTTAACCCAAGCTAGCAATACTGCCATGATAACTGCTCGCTCACCCCCCTTCCCACCTCTCCAAATAGGGGAGAGAACCGAAAGGGAAGGGAGAAACTTGGATTGAGATAAACACAGGTTAATAAAATAACAAAAAAACTAATACACTACTAGTAAAAACATACATAAAATAGAAATAAAGTATGAAAGATACTCAATGTAGTTCCTCACTAACTCCATCTGTACTGAGCAGCCAGTCCCAGGAAACACCACCTAGTCCCAAACAGCTGATCCTGGAGAAAGGAGACAGAAAAAGGCAGAAAGGCCCAAAGGCCTGTGCAAAATGGCAGGATGGCAAAAAGGCCATACTATATGTCTTGAACAGAACTACCCCAGCTCTGACAAAAAGAGCAAAGAAATCAAAGAAGATGTGAAAGAGATACTGGAAGATCCTGACTCTCTTTGAATATGAAACATGATGCTAATGGGATGGAATACTCTTATTGATCAGTCTGGATGTCAGTCAAGCTCTGCCCCATCCATGCCCCTCTTCCTCGATACCTCACACCTGTGGGCAGAGTGTTCAGAATGTCCTTGGTTCTCAGACCAGAGCAATTAAAAACATTGACTCTGTGCTGGGGTGTTATCTTCTTGTTCTCAAACTAAGTCCAAATAATGACTGTGCTAGCTATGAAAAAGAAAGGCTTTTAACTGCACAAAGAGAATTAACTCATTTTCAGTCAAACCAGCACACTGTTTTTAGTTAAAAATTGAAAACACTGACTGAATATTATTTTGTGGGCCAGCTGCAGGGCAATGGTGATCAACTTTCTTGCAGAATGTACTTTGTATTTTGATTATGGCCATAATGTCTCTTCAACAGTAGTCTGTAGCTGGTGTTTTGGAAGAAAGTTTGTAAAGCTTTGTAATTAACAGAGAGAAGACCATCCTACCCCTGTCAAGATTTCATCCTAGTTCCTAGGGAATGAGACGGTTTGCAATCACAAATTATTTTTTCTTTTTGGGAATCTTTCTGCATAAATAACCTATGAGTATTTGCAGAGCTGGTCACTCTGAAGCTACCATTCATTTTTACTTGGCATTTATTCATGGGGCATTTGTGATAAGTATTTGTTGAAGGAAGTGCTTATGTACTTAAATTGTTCAGTGCCAAGGAATTAGTGTTCTGACTTTGTTCCCAGGTTCCACGTATGGGCACTTTTATTGGTGTGTACCTGCCCTGCTTGCAGAACATCTTGGGAGTTATCCTTTTCCTACGTTTAACATGGATTGTGGGTACAGCTGGAGTTCTTGAGTCTTTCATCATTGTGTTCATGTGTTGTGCTTGCGTAAGTTAACCTTTTTATTTACTATTGGCCAAATCTTCTATTATAAGAGTACTGCTGCCTTCTAATCTATAAGCAGCAAAGAAAGACTTCTCCATAATGGTTAAGTATCAGTGTATTTGAGAGACATTATATAGATAGATAGATATGCACTGAGTGTCATGTATCATTCTAGCCTGTATGGAGTTTGAGTTGATCACAGTAAACTTTTGTTTGAAGCATTATATGGATTTTATTAAAGCAGCTTTTAGCAAATGTTTCCTTATTTACATTAAGGCCTGAGCTGTTGTGCTTTTCACAACTTCAGAACAAACTGAAATATAAACTACAAATGATTCCACAGTATTACACCTATAAACTAATATATTGGAATGTGAGACCACTAGTAGATGATATTGTCATAACAATGACACTTGATCAGTTGTCACTATTTAATTGTAATAATGAACATCTTGTTTTAAGTATATTCAGTGGTGGTCTGTATTCTTCCAGTTCTTTTTGAAGACTGTGTCAAACATTTAAAGTAACTGAATCCTCTCATGAAAAAAATTAGTACTTAATTTATATGGATATCCCAAACCAAAGATATGATCAATTTTGGTTGCTGTAGCATCTTATTTAAAAAAAAAAAAAAAGTGTTACGTTTGATCACTTGGTCTTACCCCATTTTTCAAAAAACTTTTAGTATTCTGAACTTCCTCTATTTCATCTTTCCACAGACTATGCTGACTGCAATCTCAATGAGTGCAATAGCAACAAATGGTGTAGTTCCAGGTAATGAAGAATTTTATTTTAAATGGTGAACAGTCAAATTCTGGAAGCTTAAAGCTGGGACAAGAAATTACTGTAGTCTGAGATATCAGAAGTAGTGCTTTTGTGTCAAGTGCCTATTTTCTTTTAACTGATCTATAAATGCCATTTTAGAGTGAGATGCAATATGTTAACTGAACTTTCTGGGAGTTACAAACTGTAGCACATTTTTGTCATCAATCGTTTGGTTCTGGTTGAATGAAATATATGATTCTATAACTTGAACTAATGGAGACACATCTTCATGCAAAGCAGATGTCTTTACAAATAGGCTTCTTTTTTTACCTGAATTTTCCTAGACTCCATTTATAAACACCAGAGCTAGTTATGTTGTTTTCTACAAGAGTAACAACCAGTCTGCTGGCAGAAATCTCTTTGGATATAAGCGTTCTAGTTAATGCTTATCTCCTTAGATTTTCAGGATAAATAGATCGACTTGTTTCTTTTCAATTATGAAGCTGAAATTTTTTTAGATGCAAAATCAGTTAGCCCTTGAAGCTCTTCTCCTTTTCAGTTTCTCACACTAAATAATATTGGTCTTCAGACATTGTCATGAACGGAAGTTAAAATGATTCCTCGCTTGCAGAGCTTCTCCAGCTCAATAAGGGGTTCCAGAACTGATGCCTAAGTTGTTGGGTAAAAGTAAATGCTGTTGCTTGCACAGGTGTAGAATAGTTGTTTCATGGTTACAGTGCCATATATGAAATATAGAAATTTTTGCTACAAATGCTTTATAATGAAATGTAGTTATTCTAATCAGATAACTAAAATATTCTGCTCTTTTATCCCCCATATTTTTAGAGTTTTTTGTAAAGGTTTTGCTTAACATCTGAGTGTCACAGAAATATTTGAAGTTTGCAGTTTTTACACTAGACAGGTCTTCATTCTCACTTTTTTTTTTGTTGATACCATTTTTTAGATAAATGCTGCTTCTGCTGGAATGTATGGAGGAGGCAGAAAGCATGGATAGGAACCTAGGATTGAAAGAGACCTCCTAAACAGCAGGATCTTGTCTCTTAGCATTATGTGAAACAGCATTGTATTTAGTAAAAGGAATGGTGCTAAATAATAAATTTTTAATTTCTCATTTGTTCATATTGAAAAGCTGTTTCAGAATCTGCCCTTTGTTTAGAAGTGTGTTTCTTATTTGCAGACTAATTTTATATAAGGCTGGTGTATGTTTAGTTAAAATACAGCTCTTCCTTCCTCTGTCTCCTCTTTCTTCCTCAGTTTTCACGAGTGGGACAAACATAATGAAACTAAGAGAAGATGGAGAGGGAACTAGAGAGGAGCATGCCTTGAGGGGGTTGGGTGGAAAGTCTAGATACTAAAGAGAGAAAAAACTTGGAAGTTAAAGCCTTATTGAAAGGAATGGTACAGGTGAAATGGGAGGAGGGGCGTGTAGCTTACAACTTAAATGTGATGCATGTATATGGGAAGTATGAGTGAGAATTGAAAAAATCAGGGGCAAAATGAATAGTATGAGCAGATAGGAAAAAACAGTCCCTACCTAACACTTTTAAATGGTACTGAAAAAAATAACTGTAGTGAAAGTGGTAATGGTTTCATGTCCAGAAAAGAAAAAGAATGCATTAGTGAATCAAATTCTGTTTTGTCCCCATCTCATAAAGAAATTGCTCTGGAAGTTTATTGTATGATTGAAGCTTGAGGTTAGAAACTGAAGATTGATTCACGTATATTTGTACCTGTATATGCTTTTCTTAATTTACTTTTATATTGTTTAGCTTGTGGATTTTTCCTCTTTGGCATTTATTTTCTGTTCCGCATTTCACTTCAAAGTGTATGTTCTAACAGCCTAGTTCATATATAGATATTAAATACAGATTTTGGTGTGAACGTTTCAATGGAGGTGCATGCAGTATTTATCTTGATTATGTTGACTGAGTGATTCAAATTTTTATTCTCTACTACTGTCCTTAATCTGAAGGTCTTGAGTTGTTTTTTTTTTGTTGTTGTTTGTGGGGTGTTTTTTGTTTGTTTGTTTGTTTTGTTAAATTCACAGCTGGAGGCTCTTACTACATGATTTCAAGGTCTTTAGGACCAGAGTTTGGTGGAGCAGTGGGACTTTGTTTCTACTTGGGTACAACCTTTGCAGGAGCAATGTACATTCTCGGTACCATTGAAATTTTATTGGTAAGTACTATTTTCTCTTAAGATCAAATCTATTCGTTCTGTTTTGGGAGATTGCTGAGGAGCATGCTTGGCCTAAAATGCATACAAGTTTGGTCTTTTTTTTTTTTTTTTGCTTTAATGTTTTGATACTTTATTTCTAGTATGTCAATATTTATTCTTTCTCTTCTTGTGACTATTTGAAAAAGTTTGAAAAATTGTGGTCAGCAATACGAAAACAAAGGCTGCTTGATATAAATTTATTCTAAAGTAGGAAACAGAATTTGTTAACTGACATTTACTAATTTGTACTAAATACAATATATGTCACCTTTTCATAACATGTTCTGAATACTGAATGTTCCCATGAATTATGCTTGCACTACTAAACACCTACAGAGTTGCAAGGAAAACTGTATTAATTTTAGTAAGACATACCTAGAATTTCAGAACAGAAGGTGTAAGATCAAACTGGAGATATAAACTGGAAATAAGAAATAAATAGGATGTATTTCAGTCAACTTTTGCAGAAATAGCATCAGATCAACAGGCAGACTTTGGAGGCATGTTAAGATTTAATTCAGTGACTTTTTTTGTTTGTGGTTTGTTTTTGTTTTTTTTTTGGTGCCTAATTTAAACTACAACTTTTGTATCAAAAATGAAAATAAAATGCCGTAAGAGATAGTGCAGTCCTTAGTGAAGTATCACATTAGATTGCAGATTAAATTATAGTTGTCAATACCTATTTTCAGCTCCTCTGAAATGTCATTTGGATTTAGTGATGTTAAGTCAGTTTTAAAAAATAGTTAATTTACAAATGTGAAGGAAATAATTTCTTCTTTGAATGTTTGTCTGCATATGTTCATGGTGAACTGCAGTGAACTTTAAAAAAGTTTTATTCGTAATATTATGCTGCTTTTGTGTTGTATGTTCTCCTTTCCTATGCGCACAGATGCACATAGCACTTCCTTTAGGTCACCTTAGACTTGGAATTGAAAAGCTAAAGATTCCATCTTGAGAGTCAGTTTACCTTTTTTTTTTTTCTCCTCTGGAGTCTCTCTTCAGCTTTGAATGAAATCTTACTCATTTTTTTTCTTCTAACAGAAGGTGGTTTTGGTTACTTTCCTTGTGATTCTCACAGGTTTTAAGAAGTATATGGATTTTGTGATATTACCCATCCTTTTTCTCTTCAACTTTTTTTTTTTCTTGCTTGTAAGTTCTCAGTATATATCTTGTTTGACTTTTCCCAGGCTGTATGCCTTTGAGCTCTGAATCCTTTAGTGAGCTCTTCAGGGCATTTTCCAGTTACGTTCTATCTACTGGAATTAATTTTCCATTTTACTGTTCTGGTTTTGAGATCATGACTATAAGATTTAAAATCTGGCAACTACTTCATAATAAGCAGTCAACATACACAGGTGGCTCTACATTTCTGTTGGAAGAACTGCTTACTTGAGGTAAGCATGGCAAAAGTCCTTCTAAGCCACGTTTTCTTAAGATCTAGGACAGGAGTGTCAAATGCATATTCACCAGGGGCTACATCAGCCTCACGGTTGCCTTCAAAGGACCACGTGTAATGTTAGGACTGTATAACTACTCCTACACTCACGTGGTCCTAACATTACATTTGGCCCTTTGAAGGCAACTGTGAGGCTGATGTGAGCCCCGGTGAAAATGAGTTTGACACCCCTGGTCTAGGAGGACTCCTCTTCTTCTTCCAAATGAAAATCTGTGGGCTTGGCAGTAGACAAGCATTCCCAGGATAACTCTCAGAAATTTTCAGCTTTCACATTACTTGACACTGGCATGTGCACTGGGCAAAGCTGCTGCCCGATTAAAGGTTATGGAGAATGTGACTGGCCTATCTCCTATGAGGTAGGAATTAAGAATCTATCCCACTTCCTTCTTTTCAGATTACTGACTTTGAGATTTCGTATTCCTGCAAAGACACTGTGTCAGACTGCCTTTATGGCAGTCGCCCAGCTACATTGGCTTTGCCTCATCCAGGAGGGGTCAGACAGTTGTTGGTCATCATATCAGAGACAGTGCTGGTATGCACAGGAGGTACTTCAGAAATCCTCCTTCTTGTTACTTGCTGTGAACTATGTCATAAATTCAAAGCAGCTTGGATTTGAAGTTAGATAGTCCTCCCTCACTACTGCTAGCTTGTGAGATATGATCTATGTTAACAACACTAAGCACCATGTCACGCTGTGTACAGGATTTGGTGCTGTGTTCCCCCTATCTAAGAGTCATGCTGTCTTTAACTTGTATGGGGCTCAGCTGTGGAATTCAAAGTAAAAAGCACCCAAGGATGCCATATGTAGCAGAAGACTTCAGAACAGCCTAACCACAAGGCACAAGTATTTTATTGTTTTCTTCCCCTGCACTGGGAGTGGATCATTTAGAGGGACAGAAATCAATCATGTGCCGTGGCTCTCCACAGCAAAGGCTGTGAGAAGCAGAGCAACGATGTGCACAAGAAAACCTTCTGGAGTGCCTCCATACAGAGGCTGATACTTCTGCAGCATCACAATGTTGGACTTCTCTAATAAGTATATGTAAATACTCTGTAATCAGGTTTTTGTTTTGCTTTGTTTTTGTTCATGGTGATGTGACAATTATAATATCTTCTAACATTCTAGTAAATATTAATTTATTAGATTTAAATTTGGTCTAAAATTAATTAAATCTAAAGAAAATTCTAGTAAAGAATTGCCTATGTTGTGTTTTGGATTTTTGTTCTGAACATATCGGGATAGCTTTCTGCTCAAAGTTTCTTCCTGCCTTTAGAAGTTAAATTATTTAAGGATATTTAAGGTTTAACAGTTGTTTTGAAGGAGTGGAGTTGCTTCAATAGGTGAGCAGAGTTTTTTTTTTTTTTTTTTTTTTTTGGTAAACGTGTTAGAAGGAATAAAGATAAAGAGATCTCCATCACGGAGTGTAGTACACAAATGTTTCAGAACTATAGGTCAGAATCTGTCTTTTCATTTGCACTTATCAGTGTGAGTCCTATAAACTGTGCTTCCAATGTCTTTTCAGGTAGAACCCAGAAAAGTTATAGGAAATTGAAATCTGTAATAATAGAATCCTGTTTGAAATTACAGTAGTTTGTCTGGTTTAGCACAGAACTAAGATTAGTCATACTAATCTTAAATTGTGCTGTTTTAATTTCAGATTAAAAATTAAGATAATCTCACCATTAAATGTTATTCAAAGGACAATATCTAAGGTATATTTGTTCAAATTTTATGAAATGTAGTGCATGGGCTACAGTACTGAAAACCTTTATTTTTTATTATGCTTTTCTTTTGGCTCTTCATATTTTGTTTCAATCAATGAGATTATTAATCTGCAAATGCTTCAAATGGATAAATAAATCTAAAGATATATCTGGTTTGAGCTAGTGTGTGTGTGTGGTGTGGGTTTTTTTTGTGTTATTTTTGTTTGGGTGGTGTTTTGTTTTTTTTTTTTTTTTCCCTCTCTCCTCCTTGTCAATAGCCTCTTTCAACCCACCCCACCTATCCCTTACCACCTCAGGTACAGACATGAATTTAAGGAGTGGAAACTTAAAGGGGGGAGAAGATGCTGGACTGAAAACAGTACCTCATTCTCAAAACTAATTTTTCTTCATCTCTGCCTCCCCCTTTCTTTTACCTCTACAATTTCTAAATGTCAATGTCATCTGGTTGAACTGGTTTGTGAAAGAATAAAACTGATATTGTATTACAAGTTTAGACTTTGAGGTTCAAGTAAATTGTTTTTTAATAAAATGTTTGTTTTTACATGAATGATAGTTTGCCATATCTCTTGCAGACCTACATTTCTCCAAGTGCTGCTATATTTAAAGCGGAAGAGGTTGGTGAAGAAACAAAGGCTATGCTGAACAACATGCGAGTTTATGGAACATGCATTATCCTTCTGATGGCCATAGTAGTTTTTGTGGGAGTGAAGTATGTCAACAAACTTGCATTGGTCTTCCTTGCCTGTGTGATTCTTTCCATCATTGCCATATATGCTGGAGTAATTAAGACTGCTTTTGACCCACCTGACTTTCCGTAAGTGCAATAGCTTTAAGTAGTATGGGTTATTAAATAAAAAGCGTATGGGGCAAATAGCTACTGTAACAATTTTACATTTTGAGCTAAACTTCAAAATATAAGCACAGTGGCTTCAATGGTAGGTTTTATGTGTTTTGGGCAATTACGTGCTCATTTGTTATTTTGAGCCTACCAGTCTGAATCTTTCTCATTCTTCATAAGACATGATAATCTGGAAAATGTTTTTTGGTAGTTAAAGTTACTGGCTGTTATCCCATCTGCACATGAAGAACAGGGAGGTGGTTTTGCTGACAGTAAATATAGCTGCTTTAGATAAAGTTTTGAAGTTTTTACTTTATTCTGTAGGTTTTTAGATTAAGACAATGTTGTAGCTATGAACTGTAGTTCTGAAAGAAAGATACTTTCGGACTTTCTTTGTCATGAGGAAATCTTTGAAACTTGCATTTCTCCCTACTTAAAATGGAGACATTGCAGTGTTTATGAAGGCTTTCTATCTTCTTGTTAATAAAAATCAAATTTTATTGGCATAGTGTTTCTAAACAGTGCTATCTTCTACCTCCCTTACCTCCCTAAGGATTATTTATTTTGTCCAGTTACCAGTATGCAAGTTGTATTTTTGTGCATCTTTTGCTGTCAGGAGAGAAAACAAGATGATACTGCTTAACATGTTAGCAGAATAGCCTCGTAACTTTTGTTATGAAGTGCCATTTGTTATGCAGGACTGAAGTTATCCTTTGTTGTGTGATTGTTAACAGATTTCATAGTACTTTGAAGTGTTGATGGTTGTGTTATGCATTGAGTGTTAAACCAGTATTTGTGGACTGTCCTGTAAAATGATATCAAGTATTCTATTGAAAAAAATAAGTGCATTCAAAACTGATATTTTTTCTGAAGAAAACTTGAATATCTAAAACTGTAACTTCCAATAGGGATATACTTACATATTTTAGTCACCTTTATAGGAAAAAGTGGGTTTATCTGGATATGTAGCATAGGTAAGGCTTATTATCAATTTCCTGGAAACCTTATCTGTGGCTGCTGCTGTGAAATATTGTTTGAGGAAAACAAAAATAAAGGTTATATTCCAATATATGTAGTTGTTTCACACTTTGGCCAGTCTGCCTCAAAATGAGAGTGTGGTTTTGTATTACGGTAAAGGTGATCTGGTGGTGAGCTGATCACCAAAAAGACCAACTTCTATCTAGTTTGTTAGTCAGGTTGGCATCACTAACCTCCGTTAGGTTTGGCCGTTGTATAGATGGTAAAATAGTTTACCTCATGATCTCCCAGTTGAATCAAACTGGAAGAAAGTTTCCATGGGCAGTCAACTCACCCAGCTGCTATACGGTCACCAAATCAATAGCATTTAAAATTAAAAACTAGCAAGGCAAGTGGCAAGATGATATCTTGCAGAAAGCTGCAGCTTTCTGTTAAATCTGCTCAACTTAAATGTAATGCCCTGAAGCTATACTGGTGTCCTGTATTCTTCTTGAGGTATCTATTCTTAATTGGCATCAAAAATAGGATATTGCAGTAGGTCAGTATTCTGCTTGGTTTGGTATACTTGTTGTAATGCCAAATGGTATGGTTTTACTGTTTATCAGCTTCTTAACTGAACTCCTGCAGAAGTGTTAGATGTATACTATGTGTTCTTCTACTTACCTGCCCAACACAGATATTTTCTTTGATGTTCCTTCGTTTGTTTTCTTAGATATTATCTATAACTTAATTATTAAGCAACCCTGGAGTAGGTAGCTCCTAAACATCTTTTGTGTAGCTCAGCAAATAAATGTTCCTAGATCTTTAATATTATTTGCTGTTAGGAAATTGCTTTTTGCGAACTGTTCTGTTTCTTTAATTTCTGAGTGTTTAAATTTCTTCCTGCTACGTGATTCTTTGATTTGTACTCCTATCATTGCTTTTTGATTTTGCTGTTTAATCCTGCTGGCTTATTTCCTACCTTTTGGAGTTTAGTATTTTTGAGGGCCATCTAAAATATTTATTTGCTAGGAAAGGATAGGAAATAATTGCCTAATATTACTTTTGTATTTTCTTGGTCAGGCTCATTGTTATATAAAGTATTACTCAATTTCACTTCTTATTTGTAGGACTGGATAAATCATGATCTTCGTTATTTAATGGCCAAGCTGCTTGAGTTTTTTTTATTTTCCAAAAAAAAATCAGAAGGCGAGATAACTATTAATATCTTAAAGTAGAAATGTTTGATCAGTGTTTTAAAGATTATAGTATCTGCATATAAAACAACTATCAATATACGGTTTCAGTAGATGTACTATAGGTTGTAAGATAGCTACTGTATAAAACAGGCTTATGAAGAAATCTAATGGACAAAAAAAAATGGTTTAATGTGCAGCACTATATTGAAATATCACTGTTTTATTTTTTGTTTATAGTATCTGTCTCCTTGGAAACCGTACGTTATCTAAACGCAGCTTTGATGTCTGTGCCAAATTTACTGAAAGCAATAATGAAACAAAGACTACAACTTTGTGGCGCCTATTCTGTGACAGTTCTCTGTTTAATGCAACATGTGACGACTACTTTAGTCTCAATAACGTAACAGAAATTCAAGGGATTCCAGGAATAATGAGTGGAGTTCTAACTGGTAAGTTGGAAAGCACAGTAATTTGAAAGTTTGTGGACATCATTAATTTGGCCAGTAGCTGTTCTCTAATGTAGTGGTCTAGCCTGTTACTACTACTTTAGCTCTCATCTTTTTTGTGCGAAAGATTGCTACCTGGAGCATGCTTACACTTATAAAGTTTCCATCTGTTTTTAGACACTTTATATCAAATGCTTTAATTTAGGGGTCATTTCAGTTTTATAGGCACTCTCTCAAAAGCCATGATTCTATTAAAAAAAAATTAAAGTGTTTATTACACCTATTTTTTTAAAAGTGTTTAGCTCTTTTGTATGCCAGATACACGCATTTCAATAAGCTGTGCATTAATACATTCTCAAACTCTCCTGAGGGAGAACTTGTTTCTAATTTTCAGGTGATACATTGAGGAATAAAATCCTGTGGCTTGTCCAATGTGATACAGCAAGTTAATGATGAGTTTGGAGAAAAAGTGGTCTTTCTAGCTTCTAGTCTAGCATTTGGACAGGAGGTGTTCTACAAAATGTGTAGATTTTCTTCTGTTTACATTCCTGTGTGGTTGTGGCAGCTTGGGATTCCAATTGCTCTGGGACATAAGATTAATTTTGAACATGTACTGGATTCTATTGTATACAACAAACACTCTTTTTGGGGATGAAATGGATGTTCTGATACATCTCCCCTGCCTCCCCTTAAAATAAGATTTGACTTAAATAAATAAGCGACCCTACATAGGGACACTAGGCAGTCACTACTGCCATAGTAATTAATTCAGTTTATATTATCAAATATAAAGGGTACAAATACATAGTAAAATACTAAAAAAGCATCAAAATTTTTGTTTTAAAGAAGTCACTCATTTTCCTCATTGAAAAATGAAATTACTTTTGATTGGAATATTTGTTACAAGAAATGTGACTTGGGGTTTGTTCTATGCATTTTTTTAATTTACCACATGCATATCTACACTTTTTCCTGAATATCTCTACGTTTCCTGCCGCAACTCAGAAGATAACTCTATGTTCTGCATTTTGCTACTGTGTCAGCTTTAAGCTGTTTCGCTTTTGAAGGTTTCAGGCTGAGTACTAATTTTTCTTGTTTTGGAAAATTGTGCTTTGATTCTCTTCACTGATTAACATTTCTTTGAACTAGCGCTACTGTATAAAAGTGCATTTCACTATTCTATTGTCATGTAATGCTAAGCTTTCTAACAACTGGGGGAGTCTGCTGAAAGCTCAGTGTCAGGGATGTGTCTTCCAGTGTTCAATGCTTGATGCTTAACTATAGCAAATTTCATCAATTGCATTATCTTCAGTCACTGAGTCTGTGTTTTTTCTGTAGTTTTTTGCAGTTGGTTTTACTTCCACAACGTTGAATAACTGAGTATTACCAGTAAATTTTCTCACCTTGCCATTAGCTCCTTTTTCCAGGCCATTCAAGTGTACTGGAAAGCACTGGCTACATTCTGCTACTTATCCTTGTGGAAGCTTACTCATGGCTTTCCTGTATTATAAAATTGTATTTACATTTAGTCTTACCTGTTTTCTATCTTTGAACCATTTTTTTTATCCATGTAAGGAATTTTCCTCTTATCCCATGGCTACTATAGATTCATTGGGTGAAGAACCTTTCAAAAACATAGGAAATCCGGGTAGGACTGGATTAAGTAGGTCTCCATCATTTGTTTCCTGCAAGAAATCTGAATACTTCTGACAACTTTCTTTTACAAAAGCTAAGCTGAGACTTTCCCAGTTCCTCAAACTCAAGAAAAAAATCCCCCTGTGAATAGTTGCTGTTTATTTTCAGAACTCAAAGATAACACTTGTGTGTTTCCTGCTTCTATCCATTGCTATTGTTGCTATCAACTGTTCACCTGCAGGTGCTTTTTGTGAGCCTCTAGTTTTCTGGTATCTCTGAAACTCTCTTGAAGTTGGCCTTGTATTTGTCGTGTTTCAGTCCTTAGCCATACCATTTCAGGTAGACTCATAGTTAGCGCCTCAGGTCATTCAGTATTTTGGGAGATTCCAGGCTAAGTACAAATTTTTCTAATTTTGGAAAACTGTGCTCTGGTTCTCTTCACTGATTAACATTTCTTTAAAGTAGCACCACTGAATAAAAGCGCATTTTGCTACCATAGTGTCATGTAATGCTAAGTGGATCGCCTTGTCCTGCTTGTGGAATGTGAGCACACATTCTGATACCTAATGTAAGCTTGAACATGACTGGCAAAGATTTCTCAAGGAGGATTTTCTTCCACTGATGGTGTATATTCTGCTTTGTGTGAAGACTTTGCAGCTGCAGAGTCTGCACATTTAAGTTTCTGGAGCGGTGGCTGGGAAGACTCAGATATGTCTGTGTGTCTCAGGAAGTTTTTTTTGTAAGTCCTCACACCATTTACTAGGCATTTTTGTAGAGTAACTATGCATCTCTTATACACCTTCTGTCAGTGTTGTCCTAACAATAATAAATAATTCTACAAATAGCTGACCAAACATGCCCATGCATATGGCCCCAAGAATAATGAAATAGTTCTGAAAACAGCTTCCATCAACATTGTTCTACTTTATGGTAGCATGTTGTTGGTTTAGATGTGTTGTAGTAGATCTTGTTTGTGTCCCTAAATGTTGCTAGAGAACCCTTCACAACCCATAAATTGTCCTAGGAGGGAAACCTACCTCCACACAAATGTGTAGACTCTTCTGAAAAGTGGCCGTTTTTCCTCACAACAACTTTCAAGTCCACTTAGATTTTATTGCTTTGGGAAAATGAACATAGGAAATTTAGTCTAACAAAGTTCTGTGTGATGTCTTATGAAAGAGGAAGTAACTTCTAATTTACAAAATTTCTAAGCTGAGTTTACACGCTCATGCTGGCATGCGCACTTCAACAGTTAGAGTTGCATGCATTAGAGTGCTCAGGCTATTGTCACTTCTGTGTCATGCTGAATAAAGAACAGAGACTGTTGAATCCTCATTAAGTATTTAGTGCTTTTGATTGGCAATGACAAACTGATTTTTTTGGACCGACTTTTTATGCTTCATAGGGAATATTAGGTGTTAGTTTGGATATCTTGTTTTATGTCACTCCTCAATTCTTTAGTAAAATTTTGTTGTTTCCTTAGCTCTTCTTTTTATGACTTTGGTCTTATCTCCAGATAAGTTTGTTATTCCTCTTCATTTGAATGAGCTAACATACATAACATTCTGTAGCAATCTTTGTTCTGTTCTCTTTTATGTTTCTCATGCATGCTTCCATATATGCTTACCGATTGCAAGATTTCTATTACAAATCTGGATATGAGCACCCTATATTTGGCCACTTAAGGAGATCCAGAGTAATCTCCTGTTGTGCTCAAGGTAAACTTCTGCTATTACAAAGGCTTAGAATACTGTACTTAATTCCCTTAAGTTGTACTGGATGGCTGAGAAATCGGCTATCAGATCCATCGTCTTCGCAATCCATGGGAATTGTTTACTTCTGTGGTGCAAAATCCTTTGGCTCTTTGACAAGGAGGGAGAGTAATTACTCTTTCTTCACATGTGGTAGGACAACTAGTCTCATGTTAAAGTAAAATCAGGGCTGTAGATTCTCACTGTCTTGTCAAGGGACACAGTCTGTATTTCCACAAATGAAAAGCTCTCAAAAGCTACTGGTAGTTTGACTTGTTAATCTTAATCAAACAAGCATCCTTTGTTTGTGGAATTTGAGCTATGTTCTGCTGGGTTTTGATTGCTTTATGGTTTGGTTTTGTGGTTTGTTTTTTTGTTTGTTTCTTTTTGGTTTTTGTTTTGTTTTTTTTTGTGCTTATCAGTTCTTTTCTGGAGTCTGGTTACTCTGTGCTTGTAACTGTGTGGAATACCAGCTGAGTCCTGAACTATTGTCCAGGGTTCTTCTGTACAGCAGGTCACAAAGAGCTTAAGCTGCTGATAAATACCATTTCATTTTTGACCTGCTCCTCAAAATGCAGTAAGAAATATGAATATATGCTAAGATTCCCTGAATTTGGAGATAGTTTCCTTATTTGTTCACAATACGTCCTAAGAATTGCCTGTGCAATGTAAGTGGGTATTCTACAAATATATTAGAATTCAATTCCATAAGTAAATCTGTCTTTAATGGAGGAGGAAATCTCGTATGTTGCATCCTCTACACTACTGCAATTCTACTGGCATACGGTGAGATTGTCCACCATTTACAATTGTTATTGATCATATTGCTGCTGCATTCATGGCTTTATAAGGAAATGTTTGGAATCAAATGATTTTTGTATAAGAAAAGCCATCTGATTAATGAGATTATTACATTCTTACTACTTAATATCCTGAAACAGAGAGATGACACTGTCTTTTCTGCCCTTGTAGATAATCTGTGGAGTGCCTACTCAGAAAAAGGATCAATACTTGAGAAAAAAAATCAGGCATCAGTTGCTGGATCAGAAGAGACAAAAATAGGTGGACTCCCTTATGTTTTTACAGACATCATGACCTACTTCACAATGCTTGTAGGGATTTATTTCCCATCTGTGACAGGTAGATACAACTGTTTTTCTTGTTTGAGGAGATGTGTACCTATACCTGAAAAAAAGACTTTGTATGTGTATTTTTATTGATGAAAAATGATATTGCTAGTCTGTATGTCCCAAACTTTATGTACCTAAAACTTTCAGATGCTAGAGGGACATAGCTGCTGGCTGGTTATTTTAAGAGATTATAGGACTTAAACAATGAGCTAAGTGCTATTTTTCTATTCTGGAAAGAAAACAAAAGCTTCATGTGTTACTAAATGCTTATTCAAAAGAAGGCACATACCTTTATAATATTTTAATCTTCAAATGCATGAGAGAACAGTTGAGTATTAAGATGATTGCTTCAGGTTTTCAAGATGTGAACCACCTGTGGTTTGCGTTCCATTTATTTATTTATTTTATTTATTTTTCAGTTGTAACTAGTAAAGACTTTTTTGTCAAGCTTAAAGGTTAGATCAGTTGTATATAATTTTCTTCAGGTCACATTTGACTGAAATAACCAGAGAAATTTTTCTTCAGAAGTCCCAGCTCAGGTGATTGTACTATGAAGAAGCAACACAGAATTCCAATATGAAGTTGCTACTAGAATACCAGGCAGAGGTGTCCCTTTATATTCTTGTCCCCTGCTGTTCCTGTTTTTCTGCTTCAGGCTCTTTTATCAATATCTCATTGTATCTGAGCCTGTGGTTAGGATTTCATTGCATGGAGTAGGTAATGCTTTTGCACTGGAACATCTTGACATCAGCTCCCCTGGATTTCCTTCCAATAGAGGTCAGGGAAATTCTAGGAAAGATGGCAGAATTACTCAGTTATTGTATGATTTATCACTCCTGTCATGGTACATGTATATGTTCCTATTTGAACAAAAATATTTTCTAACATGTGGCTTCCTCACCATTCTTCTTGTACTTCCTGCCTGCTCATTTCTTTTTTGTTTCTATATTTTTATTATTGAATTTATTTATTTGCTTGCATATCTTACTGTATGGTCTGTTTAGTAGAAAGTTAGTACATTTGGTCACACTGGCTAAAATAGCTAAATCCCCATTAGTTTATAACATCCATCCCTGACAATTAATATTTCCACATTTTAAAAACAATGGTGAAGTTATTTGATTTTTTTCATTTTTTTAAATTATTTTCCTGAGCTTTCTGGAATTTGTTCAGTCAACAATGGGTGGTAACACATTTCTTATTAAAATATAAATAAATTGAAGATTTGTGAAGGGTTATAATAAATTTCCATAACCTGCTCCACTGGTAATAATATGTTACGTCAGGCTTAAAGTTAAATGTTCCTATTTTTTATTTAAATTGAATTAGTATTAACTCTTTTTGACATCTAAATTTGGTTTCTTTTTAAGGTATTATGGCAGGTTCAAACAGATCTGGAGATCTTAAGGATGCTCAGAAATCTATTCCTACTGGAACAATTTTGGCTATTTCAACTACATCTCTTATTTGTATCCTTTATGCTGTGAACTGTTTTTTTTTTCCCAGTGCACATTCTGTAGGTATGACAGTATAATTTTTATTGAAAAGTCATTAGAGTTGCCCAAGTATAAAATGAATGAAATATAAACTGAAAAGAAATATTTTATTTGTCTAAAGTATATTATTTATATTATTAAAATCTATCAAATTTTACTTAGCTAAATATTTATATATTCTAGTGCTTCAAATTCCAAGATATAATTGATGTTTTTATTTAAGTGATGTAGAGACTTTTAGCACCATGCTTCAGTTGGCAGATGGCTTTGTTATACCCAGTATAACCAGTAGAAGTGTTAAAGCAAACTGCCAGCAATAGAAATTGCTAGTACTTCAATACCTGGAAAGAACAAATACTTACTTGTATAAAAAAATCTGTTCTGTTGCATGATATATGAATTGGCCTCTTCCAATACTTCCAATACAAATCAATTGTGCATTGAATGCAGTTGTAGATAACATAAACTAATAAGTTGAATCAGGCAAGAATTTAAAAAGCAACCAAAACAAACAAACAAAAACAAACAAAAACCACACCAAAAACAAATAACAACAACAAAAAAAATCCCCACTTCATTATCATGGACACTTCAATTTCTTTCCTAGGTGAAAGATATTTTCTTGCTCTATAGATATGATTACTTATACTATAATCTTCCTTCAGTCTCAGTAATAGATCTCTCCTGTATAGTGTTGTTTGGTGCCTGTATAGAAGGTGTGGTATTAAGAGATAAGTAAGTCATATTCAACTTTTAATTTTACAGTGAGTATGTATGATTGTGGGTTATGGTAATAGGGCTCTTCTGGGAAATATGTGATATATTTTGCTTAGGTTAAAACTGGAGAGGATGTCTACCTGTTAAACTGAGATGGCTGAACAAACTGGTCAGGTTATCAGGCTGTATCTCTTCAAGAAGTAGAAGGAGAATCTAAAATGTTTGAATTGGAACTGTCCCTAATAAAATGTTGTTTGAAAGAAAATCATTATTAGTATTTGCAGACCTGATGTGTTGGGGGTGAAGGGAGTGGGAATACTTTGGAAGAAGTAGTATGTTCCTGAGAAACAAAGACAGAAAAAGACTTTTGACAGTTAAATGTCAAGGGGTGTTCATGAGAGGGACTACAATGCACCATCAGGCCCACAATTTACCCTGGATGTATGACTATTTTTTTTGTTTTAAAATATCAATTGTAGACCAGGAGTCACATCAGTTTTCACCCATGTAGTTGCCTGAGGATATTTGAGGCATAATATGAAGCATGAAGGGAATAAATGTATAAGCATAAGACAAGCATTAACAGAATCTCCAGATTTTGCTTAATTTTTACCTTGGGAAAAGTTTAGTTGGCTAACGTGGATGTGTTGGTAGGTTTCTCATTTATTTCCTTGCTGGTGTCTGGTTCTCTTTTCTACTAAGGCCCAAGTTTGCTTTTGGTGATGAAGCAGTGGCACTGGGGTATTGTTTCTTGATGGAGATGATGCCGCAGCAGCTTATTTCAAAAGAATCTTTTAACTCATGGTTTTCCTTCTAGACTAAAAGCTGGGTTCTAATCACAGCTAATACTAGAAGCGGCAGGAGATCATTTTTACTTCAAAATGGTATTGCTGTATCAGTGAAAATCTCTGTTTTCTTTTTCTTCAAAGTAAATATACAAACTGAGTAAAGCTGATGCTTATGAAATAGTAAATGAATTCTGAAATTCTGAAGTATAAATTAATGCAGAGCCAACATCTATAATCAGTTTTAAAAGTAATGTATTTGACATGTATTGGGGGAGGGTGGTGGAATTTTGCAAGCTCTGAGTGCAGGTGATCTGTCACTAGGGCAGGATGAATTGTAGCAAAAGCATTAAACCCATGTTCTTCCATTTATAGTGCTGCCAGTTCTTGGCTGAAATCCAGCATAACAGTAAAATGTATGGATTTTGGTCCAGTTTAAAGTTGTTGTTGTTGTTTTTTTTAATTATGGATTGTCATATCTGACATGGGAAAAAGAATGTTGTACATCTTTCTGTGTTTGTCTTTCACCTTTTCAAATTGTTCCTACCCATGTTTAATTAAAACATACATACTAGAATTTGAATTAAGAATGAACGTTCAGTTGTATAACTGTCATCACAGAAGCATATATTTTTTTTTTCTCCTGTATCTTTACAGGCTGTGTTTTCCCATTTTACCATATGCTGAAAACAGTATGTAGCTATGCATCAAGCTTGGGCATATACAAGAATTTGAACACTGGCTTATTATATTAACCTGGTTACTATGTTTCTTGACCCTATTTAAGAGCAGGTCTGAAAAGAGAGAAAGCATTTCATTTTTCTTAGTCTGTAGCTGTTTCTTTTCTCTGGTGTTTATTTTGAAGAACCTGAAAACATGGAGAAAAATAAACTATGTTATCACAGTGTAGCACCTCTCACTAACTTCTACCTGCTTGCTTACTGTAGTAATTTAAAAATTACATCAGGTAGGATGACAGTCAGAATGTATGTGGATAACTTGAAATGGTTGTCTAGCAGTCTCTCTATTTATTTATCCATATATCAGTTTCACACTATTGAAAGGAAAGGTTAATAGTTTGTTTTGCAAACCTCCTGCTTATGCCCCAGGATATACCTGTATTGCTTGTAGAACAGACTTCTGCAATCTAGTTCCTAGTAGTCACAAGGCTCTAAAAATGCATATGTAAATACTTTTGCTGTTGCTGTTGATTCTGTGAAGTTTGCCAGGATACCTAATAATCGCTGCATGTCCGCTTAGAGGCAGCACTTGTAATACATCAATTAAATGTTTTCTTTAAAACAGCAGAGTAAAGATAAATTGGTTGGGAAATCCTATAGCACATACTGTGATGTGGTGTTTATTGTTGAAAAGTTTTGTTCAAAAAGCTTGAAATGTGGGGAGTGAAGCTATTGTAAAATTTATTTTAATGCTTACTGTTTTTATTTTTCTCTTCCCCCTTCCCTCCCTCCTTCCCTAAGGTTTGGAGAAGCAGTTAATGGAAATCTAGTGGTTGCTACACTGGCCTGGCCTTCACCATGGGTTATTGTGATTGGTTCATTCTTTTCAACGTGTGGTGCTGGTCTCCAGAGTCTCACTGGTGCACCCCGTCTGTTGCAGGCCATTGCAAGAGATGGCATTGTACCGTTCATTCAAGTGAGATTTTCTTTTCTTTATAGTTCTTCAAGTGTGGCTTACATTATGGCAAAAGAAACACCCAATGCATTAATTCTGAAATTCCTCTAGAACTGTGAGTAAAAGATTTGGAGCTTGGTTCTCATTGTGTATAATAATAAATCAAGCTATTGTAGGACAAAGTTTGAACTTAGATTTCTGTGCAGTGCAATTTAATTATTTTTGTTCTTACACATAAAAGTTAGTGGTTCAAAAATAACAATGAGTTTTCTATAAATGGCAATAAATTAACGAAGAAGCAATTAATAACTGAATTTCTTGACACCAGGCCATGTTTACAATTTGTATGTGTGAACAGAATTGGTTTAACTGGCTTAATCTCACTATGGAACTGCATGTTACTACTTGTATCGTAGAGATACAATTCTAATTTTTATTCATTTTTGTAAGCTAAATGAAGTCAAAGATGTAACACTAGAATTCTGTCTCATTACTCCAGACATTAAGATTGTTCTGGCATCCTTGTGCATGTTTTAAAAACAAGTAGATCAGATTTTTCTCAAAGGAAATGAGTAAGGGAGCTGGCAAACAAAGAAAATAAAGAGAAATCTTGCTGGGACAAATTTAACACAATTGCTGGGCTGCAGCTGTAAACATTAGACAGCCGGACTCGTTAAAAATAAATTTTAAATTCTAAATGTCTAGAGAGCAAAGCTGCTATTTCTGTTGCTTTTGGAGTCTGACAGCTTACCTCAAATTGAGTAGCCTGCAGTTGCACAGCACAATGAAAAACTATCAAGAACAGTTCCAAGTGTAAAAAGAAAGATTATGTCTGAGTAACTATGAATATTTTGGAAACAGAGTTAGGGGACAGCTGTCAAATTTAGCACACAGAAATTGCAGATAGCACAGATATTGAAGGTAGCTAGGGCTGAATTTCGGACAATAGGCTCTTCTGTATGGAGAGAGTCCTGGACATTATTTGGAATACATGTTTGTTTGTATATAACTCTTTGGCAGGTTAATATAATTATTTTGATAGCTAAGTGATGTGACCAAACTTAAGTTTGAGTATTTCCTACTATACCCACACTTACCTCTGGAGTCTTGATGAGACTTGTGCTCTAGATCATTTTCTCACATCTGTGGTCTGTGTAGTATGTTGTGTTAAAAATGAGCTATTACTCTTAGTGAATAACTCAAGACTCTATTCAGAAATATCTATAATCTATCTTCAGTGAGGGCTGGGTATAGAATAGCAGCAGCTTTGTTTGGTTCCTGAGTCAGCACTCTGTGTGACTTGAGGAGAAAATTCCTCAGCTAGGATGTGCCTAGGACTATTATGAATGACAGGGTAGCCAAAGAATTTGAGTGAGGTTGTGGGGGAAACATCTGAGAGGCAAGATGATGTGCAGAATATGTGGGAATAGGAAAATAAGAAAGGAGAGGACTTGCGTGAAGAGAGGGAAGGAGTACACAAGGAATGGGTTAGAGGAGATGGTTGGACAAGCTAAGAAGCAAAATAAAATGGAAGAGGTAATGCTAGTGGCTTTGGGTCGGTTGGCTTTTGTGTGTGTTGAGGTTTGCTTGTGTGTGGTGTTGTTTTGTTGTTGTTTCTTCCCCTCCCTTCCTGCACTGAAAGCAGATCATACTGCTGTTGTCAATTTGTTTCTCAGTCTTTAATCACTTGGTCTGTTCTACTGCTGCTGCTTCCCTGGTCTGTCTAACAGTGCTTAGTCTCAGTGGGGCTGTATCCCTGGTGTTTTCTCTCAGGTCCTTCTCTTCTCTTGGGCTGAAGGGGGAGATGGTCACTGGAAGCATATGCTAGTATTGGGACGGGGAGCAAGAGCCAGAAGGGTTAATGAATTGAGAAGTAAGACTAAGAAGGACAGCAGCTGCTGCTTGTGCAGCCCCTTTACTGCCTGAATGTTCTACCAGCAGTGCTTGGAGCAGTGTTACTGCTGGCGGGAAATGCAGCTGCTGTGTCTCTGATTCTACAGGCTTGAGCTGCTCTGTGTCTAAAGTATTGGTAACTTGTTTATTAGGAAAGTTACATCAACATTCCCTTAGTTTAGGAGTATCTTTTCTACCACGGTGGACAAAGATAAGGATGTGCAAGGATATAAAACATGCTGCTGCTTTATTCCACAGTTGAGAGCAGTGGCATGTTCCCTGATTTGCAAGACCTATATCTGTAAGTGGACGTAAATACACTGTATTGCTGTAGGGGGGGCACAGAATCATGATGGAGTTTGACTTGTGAGTGGGAAGAAGTTATAAACAGTGAATTGTCTTGAGTTGTATTGAGAGGGGCAAATGAAAAACATCACTTTTGTCTGAAGTAAAAATTTGGTACTTAGTAAAAGGGTGACAGTATGACTCCATCTTATCAGGATTAGATAGGCAAGGAGTGGAGAATTGGAAGGAAAATATTTACATGGTTTGGGAAGTGGGAGAAAGGGAATCCAGGAGAAGCAGGATGTTTCGGAAAGGACCTGAGAATTGAAAAATGCTTGCAGTTTTGGAGTGATATAGCTGCTGTTTGGACAATCAAGGAAATGATTGCAAGGAGATCAATATAGAGGAAAGAATATGACATTTTTAAGGAAAAAAAAAAAAAAAAAAACAACAAAAGAGACTTGAAGCATGAGCAGGAAAAATGGCATTTTAATATAAGAGAAGGAAGACTGATGGATGACAGGCAGCTAAGGGAAGGAGGTGCTATGGAGAATGAGTGAGGTAAAGAAACTAGACATTTGGAAAGGAAGCTATTATGGAAAATGGCAGCGAGGGTTTAGCCTTTATAATTGTTTGGAGGAGAATAAATATGGCTGGAACTTAAGGTGAGACATTTTGCAATCTATCACTGGTATAGTTAGACAGAATTATTCCTAAGGGAAATTACCACATGCAGAATAATTTTTGGTAGGGCTCTGTGAAGAATTATGGGCTTACATAAGTCCTCTTTAAAGATCAGTATTTATGCTCCTAACTACTGAGTTGATGCCTATTTTGTGTGTTACAAAAAAATACTGCACTCAACTATATTGGCTTTTTATAGACTAAGCATAAATATCTGCATGTGGATTTTAAGTTACTTAGGTTTATTTCAACAGTAACTGCAGTAGTGCATTTATGTAGTCATTGCTTATTTTAGTAAACATTTTTCATATTGGAAATGGGTGGGTTTTGCAGTTTGGTTGTGGCTTTTTGTAGTATAGATGTCTTCATTTTCCTTTAACTAATGACTATTTTTGGTTCCAGGTAGAGTTAGCTCATTATCTGCACTGTATTTTTTAACTGTGCAATGAACAGCTTTCCCTAATCTTACTGTTTACTTGAATTGAACTCTAGGTATTTGGTCATGGAAAAGCAAATGGAGAACCAACTTGGGCTCTGCTTCTCACTGCTGGTATTTGTGAAATAGGAATTTTGATAGCCTCCTTGGACAGTGTAGCACCAATTCTTTCAATGTAAGTATGAGGTTTTGTGTTCTTAATTTAAATAGTATTTTATTTTTAAATTAACTAGGTAATGGGTTTTTATTTTAAAATAATATGTGCTAGACTTTATCTTCTAATAAGTTATATTTCTATTTGATCATGGAGGTAATAAGAAACAACGACATATTTTGATGGGAACTGATTTCTAGACACAAACCTTTTCCATGACAGAGTTGTTGAATGCTAGTAGAAGTATGCTAAGCTTTTAAAAAACTCAGTTTTTAAATTCCTTCTGTTTCAGCTCAAGTGCATCTAATAGAGACAGAAAAAACAATTTAATGTTTTAGGTTATAAACTGTATCTTACTGACTTTGTCTTGGAGGTTTGTCCCATGTGTCATGGGTTGACCCTGGTGGGCAGCTCAGCCTGACACAGCTGCTTGCTCAGTCCTCCGTAGTGCAATGGGAGAGAGAATAAGAAGAGTAAAACTGAGAAAATGTATGGGTTGAGATAAAGGCAGTTTAATAGGTAAGGCAGAAGCTCCGCATACAAGCAAAGCAAAATAAGGAATGAATTCACTGTCAATAGGCAGATGTTTAGCTGTTTTTAGGAAAGCTTCACCCTGTGTAACTGTTACTTGGGAGAACAAACACCATTAAGTCTAGATGTCCCCCCTTCTTTCTTTTTTGCCTGAGCTCTTACTGCTCAGCATGATGTGATATAGTATTGAATATCCCTTTGGTCAGCTGTGCCAGATGTGTCCCCTCCCCAAGACTATTTGCTGGTGGGGCAGCAAAGAAAAAAAAAAAAAAGCTTTGATGCCATGTGAGCACTGCTCAGCATCAGCTAAAAGATCCCTGTGTTGTCAGCAGTGTTTTGGTTACAAACCTGGAACTATGAAGAAAATTAACCCAAAACCAGTACACCATAGTTGTCAATTATTTGCTACTTTTCCTCTGAAGACATTGCTTGATGCTCTGTATTATGCTAGTACCATGTTTTGAGGCCTAATACTCTACAAGTATTTAGTCTGTGTCTTGTGTTCTATTGACCACTATGAATATGGTGTACAAGTTCCTACTCTTTTTTGTATTGTCTTCAGCCTTTTGATTCAAATCTGTCTAGTTAATTTCCTATTGGAAAATTCTCTTTTTTTTCTTCACAGGTTTTTCCTTATGTGCTATATGTTTGTAAATCTGGCTTGTGCGGTTCAGACACTTTTACGGACTCCCAACTGGAGACCTCGTTTCAAATATTACCATTGGTAGGGAATATTCTTTCATTCAAAAGAGTTAAAACAAATTACACAGCCCTAAATTGTTGTTTTTCTTGCTATAATAAGAAGTCTCCTGATTTAAATGAGGTACAAGATTATTCCTGCTGTGAATATTCTAATAGCGACATTTGTTTTCATGTGTTTGGGATGGGGCTAATAATAGTTGTGATCGTGAAAACATGTGGCTGATGTACAGGGTTTGGGAGGGGGATACAGGATGACATTTAATGTTACTTATAAGCCAAGAGATCTTCTGAATATGTGAGAAAGAAGATGAAAAAAAATGATCTGTCTTGTGTATATATAGATAAGGAGAACAGGTAAAAATGTTCAGCAAGGTTAATACTATTTAACTGTAGTTATGCAAAAAAAAAAAAAAAAAATTGTACATAAAAGTATCTCACTAAATATCAGTTGATTCTTTAATTATATAATCCCTTTTTGTAAAATGTTATACTTCTGACATTGCATTTGATAATTGAAGTAGACAAGTGGGCACTTGACCAAGTCAGTAAAGGTCAATTATATGAAAGTGTGGGTGTGTTCTTTTGTTTAGGTGGTTTTTTTTTAATTGACTTCAAATATTTCAAACTAAGATTGGGACTATTTTATTGAATGTTAAAAATACATGTATTCATTTAACAGTAATTCTATTGAAAATTTAGTGCTGAAATACCTTGAAGATTGGAGCCTTTAGGAAATAAGCTGGTCTGATTCTAGTATGTAAGAGTTGCTTATTCTTTTTCTTTATAAAAAAACGAGTGAAAATGAAATGTCACAGTTCTGGCTCCCAAAATTCTTTTTGAATATGTTCAGTAGGCACTTAATAGTTTGGCACCCAAATTTCCAGTTAGATCAGTGCCCGTCTCCTAGTCAGTCACTGCAAGCACCTAAAGGTGTTTGCGACATCAAGAAGTAAAATGGGGGATTGCTGGCTTTTTGAGTCTTTTTTGTTCCACCTCCCCAAATAATCTGATTGTGGAACAAGTGTAGTAGGAGAGGTACAAAGTAGCTTAAAACCCAAGGCAGGTGGATAAGATGGAGGGTAGCAAGAAGAACAGGATGGACCATGGTGAGAAAGAAAAAACAGAGAGTTGTGACATGGCACCATCAGAGTTTGTAACCATTTGGCAACAATTCTGTTTTTGTAATTTTTCCCAGAGAGATCAGTAAGCCAAATGCCTCATTGTGTGACTACATAATCACTTCTAGCCAAAGCAGGTGTTAGAATGCTTGGCTAGAATCAGAATGGGAGTTTTTGAGTAAAAGTAGAGTCTTAGGTTGGCTAAGTCAAGTGTGAAAGAGGGGCTGTTCTTTTAAACAAACTGCATTTCCATAATGTCCTCAGAACAGGTAGAAAGCTCTTCTTTGGTTTAAAAGTGGATGCGTTTGGACTCGATATTTATATGGTGCTAAAGCAGCAAAGTAAAGGAAGGTACCAAACATAAGCTGGGTCAGCCAGCAGTCTTTGTTAATACAGTGAAAGCTAAATCTAATTTGGAAGTTGGGTTGAGAGACATCTGAGGTGCCACAAATGACTGAAAGTATTCACAAAACTGTCCAGTTCTGAGTTGGCTTACATCTATCTTGAGTAAAAGTGTGGGCAAACGAGGCATATATATACTTTAATCTGGAAATGCTGTATAACTTTTTGAGCCCTCACACATTCTTTCATTGTAGCCTTTGAGTGTTTTCTTGCCTAAGAGACAGGCCACGACAGGAGTAGACAATATAATTGTTTCAAATTTAATTTAAAGTAATCAACTATTTTTTCAGGAAGTAATATAATGTTTTTTAGTATTGTTTGAGAATTTTTTTAGCTTAGTTTCAAATCAACAGTGAGTGATAGGAATGTGTTTTGAAACTAACCTTACTTGGTGGTACTGAGAGAGTTTCAGAACTGACAAATGTAGTAAATTAATTGTTATATCTAGTTCAGTTGTATTATTTATTTCACACAAAGGTTCGGAATGTAATTTAAAAAAAAAAAGGGGGGCAATGTAGTTTTACTTATATAGAAGCTGTGAAATGGCCTTTGAAGGAGGAGGACCTTTCTGGAAGTTAATTTAGATAAGAAATTGAATTTGTAGAACGTTTGCATGCCTATTTAAAAAAATGGAAAAAAATGGTTTTTTTTAGGACACTATCATTCCTGGGGATGAGTTTATGTCTTGCCTTGATGTTCATATGCTCTTGGTACTATGCTTTGATTGCCATGCTAATCGCAGGATGTATATACAAATACATAGAATATAGAGGGTAAGACCATATATCTTATTTGTTCTATATTTAATATCTTTAAGCAAAAACTACTTCTGTATAAAAGAGATACAACTGAAGTAATAGAATTAAGAGTATTCTTTGAAAGAAGATAAGATTCTGTCTCTCTTAAAGATTTTAAGTTTTCAGGTTCTAATTTCTCTGGAAGATCTGTTCGGAACTTCTTGACAGCCAGAGTCAAAATAAGAACCAATAAGGCTGGGAAATTTTCATTTGAGCAGAGATCATGGTGTAAAGTTTTGGTACTTCAGGAACATCACCTTTAAATATCAAGCAGCAGCTGTTACAAAACTGCTGCCTTATTGTTAACTTGTGCTAAACACTCGTTTTTGTGGACTTTAACACTTTTTAGAATGCATTGTACTGAACAGTCCAGAGCATCCATTGAAAACTGGCTGTTTTTTGAAGGTTTAAATAATCTTTAAATTGCAACATACTTTGTGTTGTATGTATTTGACAAGGGACACATATAGAGCCACACCTGTAAGAAATGCTGTGCAATTAGGAGACATAAAGAGCATGCTGAGTTCATTAAAAAAACAACAACAACAACAACACTACACAAAAAAAAAAAAAAAAAAAAAAAAAAAAAACATACCCAAACACTAGATGTAATTATGATCAGTAAGGTATGTGATTTCCCTTTCTAAGGAAAGATACTCAATGCTGAAATAATCTATTCAAGAAAATAGTAATATCTTGGAAAAGCAAAGCAAAGTGAGGCCAGTTGTGTTGATAAATAACGAAGCACAGATCTTAAGTGGATCATCTGGTATAAACTGCTCCACCTTGTGGGTTCTCCATCTTTTAATATCTCCATTTCCAGATTAGATGTTTTCCTGGATTGTAAGAGCTCCATTTACTGCGTTAATTATAAGGATATTAATTTGCCTATTTTAGCCAAGAAGTCAGATTGGAGGATAACAGTTCTATTTGTGTGTATGTAGGTATGCAGACACATAAAATTACATGTACATTCAAATGTACATGTTGGCACATAGCCAGCACATCAACCCTGTAGAAAGAGGGGGATTGATTCCCCCCCCCCAGAAACTGAACTTCTCCCTACTTTTACAAATGCAGGGGCTGATTTGGCAGTGGGTAGAAACTCACCCAAAAACGTACAAACTACTGTCTGGAAAAAACCTCAGTTTTTGTTTTAATTTTTGTATAACTAAATGAAAGGAACTTACATGACTGTTCTGTCTGTTGGGGTGTTGCCATGTTCTGTAATAGCTTTTGAATTCAGTTTGGCTTATGTAATCTAAATTTCAAAAGAACGCTAGAGGTAGCAAAGTTCAGTGAGAATTCATGAATGGAAATAAGAGGGAGGGGACCGCAAGGGATATGGACTGCTTGCTGTAGTAGAATCCCCACAAAGCAAAATAATGTTTGAACTTCTTACTTGATTGGCTACTCAGCATATTGCACAGTTTTATATTGGGAGAAAGAGGAGGGGAAAATACAGGGAAATTGAAAGTGATCAGGAGGGCAGATAAAGCTTTATACTCAACCAGTAGAGAAACTGGGAAGGAAAGGAAGTGGAGAAAGCTGTAGTGGTGGTGTTGGAGGGAAGATACAACACACTAATTCATCCAAAGTCATTTCACTTACTTTGCTGCTCTAAAGCAGTTCCTTTTGAGTTGCCCTCATTTATTCATTCTAGTGCTTGAAAACAACTTAAGTAGCTCTCATGATTACAAAAAAACTTTTGAAGTATTAATAAAATAGGCCATAATAAATATTTATAAATACTTAAAAAATAATTTTCTTGAAGCAGTCTTAGATCCCTTTACCTTGGTTAGTCTTCATTCTTGATTTAAATGTTCAAGATGTTTTCTCATGCATTCATGTAAAACAGTGTTCAATTTTATGCCCATTATCCTTCACACGAGAAAATGCACTTCATTTGTATAAATAAATGAGATCCTGTTAATTGAATTTCTCTTTTGCACCTTAAAGAGCGGAGAAAGAATGGGGTGATGGCATCCGAGGACTGTCTCTAAATGCAGCTCGTTATGCTTTGCTTCGTGTTGAAGATGGTCCTCCTCACACCAAGAACTGGAGGTAGGTCCAAGGTCACATAATTCTTGAAATATGTAAATCTGGGAATACTGATGGTAAAGCTATGGCCAAAAAAATTAAAGTATTTTAACTTGGGAGTGGCAATGATGTCACTGCAATAGTTTTAATTACCACAATAGAATGCGACTTATGCTCAGCACATAATCAACTTTGCTAGAAACTTGAGCAAATTAAATCAAACTTAAATCCATGTGATGTTAACATGGTTTTCCAAAGTGTAGAAGAATTTTAATGTTTGATTACTAAGAGTTTTTAGATTCCAAAGAACAGTTATCATTGAGTCTCACTGTCTCTATTAGAAGAAACGTGGCAATTTCATAAGTAGTCTTTTTGCTATATATGTATGAATATACAGAGGAGATATTATTTGTTTACTTTTTTGTGGCGACCTTTTTTACAGAGCTTCATTTAATAGTAATGCTTTCTAAGCTGCTTAGATATCATTAAAACAGTCTCACTTTTGCTGTCCATTTGTATGTAATGGGGTTAGATGTCCACCACTTTTTTTTTTTCAATATATTCTTTTAACTTGTTAAACAATCAGTCTTTCTCAAAGCTAAAACAAAAAGAAAATAAAATGAAAAGGACACTTGTACATTGCCAGTTGTGATGAATGTAATGCAAATCAGAGCTCTAATCAGCAGAACATACTAGAAATTGTCACTAAGCATGAAACTTTAGAGTCACTGCTCTTGTGATAGTATCCTTCGGTGCATGTGTGTGCAATGTTCTGTTGCCCTTTATAGTAATGACTTTATTTTAGCATTTGTCACGGTAAGCCTATGATCCTGCACATAACTACCTATGCACATAAGTAGTTACTATGGAATACATGAGCCTTTATGTCTGAACTTGTCACCTCAGAGGCACCAATGTAATGTAGTGACGACTAAGAATATTCCTGTTAAATGTCTGACATCACTTAAGTTCTGGATGAGTTCTCTTTCTGTTGTGTCAATGTAATTGATGGAACTGGGTCTTCTTGTTTCATCTTAAAATTGTGTTGGTTCTGAGACAGGAACTACGCTCAAATTCTATCTCCTTCCTTTTAATTAGTGGTAATGACAGGAAAATTATTAAAAGTTGGTTTGGGAAAAGTAATCAGGTTGGATATTGAGTAAAGGAAACAATGTGTCTTCATCAAGTGTGTGGTTTGAACTTGCATGGTATCAGTACAGTTAAGGGTATGAATGTTCTTTTGGAAGGACTTACGCAGGTAAAGGGTCAACAAGAACATAGGACAAGTACAAAGTCCAGTACCTGGGACAGACTAGTCCAGTACCTGGGACAGACTAGTCCAGTACCTGGGACAGACTAGTCCAGTGCAATGGCACAAAGCTGGGAACATGCTCTGCTGAAAAGTACCTGTGGTTCCCAGTAGATAGAAAGCCATGAATTGTACCTTGGCAGTGACATGCTGGAGTGCATCAACAGGATCATAGCTAGTATATTGAGAAGTGAATATATTGGGAAATATTCCTCTTTGCTTAGCACTCATTAGAATACATCTAGAATGTTTCATCTGGCACCATGATGTACGAAAGACTGGAGTGGGTTTAGCAAAGGATCACCAACATGAAGGTTGGGGCACAGGAGCCTGTCTTCTGTGGGGAGAAGCTGAGGGAGCTGCTTCGAGGAGGCTTCAGGGGAGCCTAAAGGTGATATAACTAATGAGTAAACAACCAGTGCCTTAAAGGAGCTTACTGAGAAGATGGAGTCAGACTCCTTACAACACCATATGGTAGGAGCATTAGGGAACACAATTGAATGGAGAGAGAGGAAAAAAAAAAAACTGAGGAGGATAACCTGGAGGTTACCCAGAGTGATACCTCTGTCTCTGGAGCTTTTCAAAATCAATCTGGATGGAGCTGTAAACAATCTGGTGCACATTCAGTGTTTAAACATTTCAAGTAGCAGGAAAGGTGATAATTTTGATTTAATAATTTTCTTGTTGAAACTTTAATGTAGCTTTTCAGAATGATTGTATGGTGGCTCACTTAGGTGTTCTGTACTTGAACTGTTGTTGCTATTGCAAATCATTATTTTGCTTGGTAGTTGAATGTTTTCCATTGAATTAAGCACTTAATCTGCAATTTCTGTCTGTATATATGTGTTTAACTTTTTTTTTTTTTTTGCAGACCCCAACTTTTGGTCTTATTAAACTTGGATAATGAGCAATTGGTGAAACATCCTAGATTACTTTCTTTCACCTCTCAGCTGAAGGCTGGTAAAGGACTGACTATTGTGGGCTCTGTGCTTCAGGGAGTCTACTTGGATAAATGTACAGAAACTCAGAAAGCTGAAGAGGTATGGAAAAGTCATCTTACAAACACTTGTAACTTCCATTAGTATTTACCTGTTGAGTCTGGATAACTCGTATCTTGAATTAGAGTAGACTGTTGTAAAGTATTGAATAAACCATTGATTTTTACTATCGACACAAGCAATGATGATATTTAAAGAACAGGTTGACTTGTGTAGCAAAATGTTTTATAGAATTTCCCAATAGGATCAGACAATTCTGATACTTCTTAGATTTTTATTTTCTTTAATATTGGGAGCCCTGGGCTTATAATCAAATTACATTCTTGAAAAAGCCAAGTGATTAACTTTTAACAAATTACCTTATAAACAGTTTTATTTAACACCGATCTAACAAATGCAGATGTGTTTGGCATAGTTTCATCCTCTGGAGATGTATACATGGTATTATTTTCTGCATTGTCGTAGAAATACATAGCAGAGCTAGGATTAGGAGCAGTTTTTTTCCAGAATCCCTTCTTGAGATCCTTTACTTTTCTTTCTTTCTTTCCTATTGGAAAGAAGACATGGTTGGAAAAAAACAGTAGGTTGTCATGTAATTTAAAATTACATCTAACTGTGCTTACAAAAAGTGAATTTAGTTTGAATGTTTCTTTTTTTCCCCCCTGACAATTTGTCAGTATTTAACTGCGCTACCTGATTGGAAATAAATGAGCACTTTTGTGGAAAGCCCTTGAAAATACCTGAACCTAAACTTAAATTGCTCCCTGGAGGAAAAGGGGAGGTTAATAGACTGATCTTTTGAAGATCCACTGTTCATACAGCTTGGACTCAATGCAAAGCAAGTTTCCCTTTTTGTTCAGTCTTAAACAACTTGTGTACTACTTTGTTTAATCCGGTATTGGGTAACTCGGTATAGATAATTTTGTTTGCTTACCTACACAAACTCTCCTGCTCCTAAATTTATAGAGTGGGGAAACATTTTTAGAACATACAATGTTTCATGTATTTATTGAATACTGTTGAAAAACCTCTTGCCTTTAGAAAACTACTATAAAGTCTGCTCCAAAAGTAGGCTTTGCCCTTTTATCTTCCAAATATGGTTAATATCTTCAGTGTTGTTGAAAAAAGTATCAGTTGAAATGTCTCCTGTTTTGATCCAAGTTGTCTTCAAAGCTGTGTAAAAACACCTGTGATGTATTCAAACCTGGAATCTCTAAAATAAGTATTTGAGATGTGGAAATAGACTTAACAAAGCTAACAGCCCTTTTTCTCCCAGTTTATTTTCTTCCTCTTAGTATTCAGACTTACCCCTAGTGATTTTTAATGTAACAAAGTATGAAGCCAGATAGCCTAGCTGATTATCATGTAAAAACGCTCCAGGAGAGCAATTAGCTTGAAAGCATGATGGAAAATGTCTAGCAGTGATATATTGTGAAAGTAATGGTTATCAAGGTTTTATTATCAACATGTGTGAGTAGAAAACAACACTAAGAACACAATCACACCTCTGAAATAAAACAAAGAAAACCTTTTAAACAGTAACTGGTTACCTATGAGGATTTGAAATCTTACCTATAGTTGGTTTAACTTGAAGTCAATTACATTTTTGAGAGATGGAACAAGAATGAATTTAAGGGAAACTTGACTTGCTGGAGAACTCCAAGATTAGACCTGGTATTTAAGGGAACTATTGCAATTAACATCAAAATGAAGATGAATTTTAAATGTTTGAGTGTCTGGAGGCCTCATTGATTTTTGGAAGATGTCTTCAAGAAATGTCTTCTAGTTGAATTGTAAGAAAACAAGATTTCTTCTGTCTTTTTAAAAGAAAAATCTGTTTCAATTGATAGGCCTTTGCAGATATTGCTTGCACAGACAGATTTGCTAGCTTTGCTACCAAATTCTCTGAACTTTTTTTTCCTCTGCTAAACAGAATTTCTGATGTGAAGCCACACTGAGCCAGTGTGATTGAATCTGGTCCTGATGTTTTTTGATAGGAATTTTGGTGCTTCCAAAATTCTAGATTTTTGTGTGCTGTCTCTTTTTCTGAAAATGTGCTGATCTCCCACACAAGTCATTGATATTGACAGGATTTTTAAAGTCATGCCATCAAAACATAAAAAATGCCTAGCCTGATCTTCCCTAGCCAACCTTGATACCATTTTGAATGCTACTTTAAAATTATTTGGTTATGAGTCTGGATGTTTGTCAGAGTTTAAATGAAGGCGAGCCATTTTGAAATTAAAGGGTTGTGGGTGATCTAATCTAATCAGTTTATCTTCTTGTTATTCAACCAGTGATTCCAGTGGTCTCCTGCTATTTTTACTTGTCAGGAGCTGATAAATAATCAATCAGCTTCTCAGTGTCAAAGTTGTTTAAGCAGCTTTGGAAGCCTCTTCTTTTAAAGACCTTGGCATCACGTTTTTCCAAACTCTCCCAATACTAAAATAAAGAACTTGTCATTCCAAACATATAATGCTTTGTCAGTCAGCAGTTTTGACTTTACCTGAAGTGATGTTACTTATCTTTGTCAATATGGTTTTACTTGTGTCTTGTTCATCCTTCTTTGGAAATAAAAGGCTGAATAATGAAAGTAGTGGAAAACCTGTGTGTGCCTTTTGGGGAGGTGGGTGTTTTGTGTTTTGGGTTTTTGTTGTCATAAAATCATGTTGCCTCTTTTGGAATTAGCAGTTTCTTGATGCTGGTTGTATATTGTAGCTAACATTTTGCACTTACCTAGTGCTGTTACTCCTTATGGTGTTTATTACCAGTGTTGATGACTGTAATCTTCATTTTGCAGAATGTTAAGGCCTTAATGGGAGTAGAAAAGACTAAAGGATTTTGCCAGATTGTGGTGTCTCCCAATTTCAGAGATGGAATATCCTATTTAATTCAGTCAGCTGGTCTAGGAGGGATGAAGCACAACACAGTCCTGATGGCATGGCCACAGTCATGGAAGCAGACAGAAAATCGTTTCTCGTGGAAAAATTTTGTTGGTATGTTTTTTACTTTCTCCTGTTCATTTGTAATACAACTATGTAACTGATATATTTGCTGTGTGGAGTAAATGTGACACTGAATGTCTGCTGGACAACTGAATATTTCCCCACATCTGATTTCACATGGAGTGGGTTTTCTCAGCCCTCAGTCACCTCAACCATAGCTTCTCTTATTCTTCTCTCAAGCAGGTTAGTCCCTAAAACCAGGATGTTCTTCTTTTGCCTCAGCAGAATCTGTGAGGATTTAAGTTTTTGAATGTAAAACTAAAGCTGTGACTGAAAGCTGGAAGTTCTTGATCTTGTTTTCCTTTGCAGACACTGTACGAGAAACAACAGCAGCTCAGCAAGCGCTGCTGGTGGCTAAAAACATAGACTTATTTCCAACAAATCAAGAACGTTTTACTGAAGGAAACATAGATGTATGGTGGATTGTTCATGATGGTGGCATGCTGATGTTACTGCCTTTTCTTCTTCGACAGCACAAGGCAAGGACAACAGAAAATGGTTGGGATTTTGTTTTCTAGCAATTAATAGTTCTAAGGGTTTATAATGAAATACTCTTTCACCTTAGTAGAGTTATGCATAGTGATAGCAACCACTGTTACAAACTGTTATAATGTATCTTTTTGACAGGTTTGGAGAAAATGTAAAATGCGTATCTTCACTGTCGCTCAAATGGATGATAATAGCATTCAAATGAAGAAGGATCTTCAGATGTTCTTGTATCATCTTAGACTGAATGCTGAAGTGGAAGTTGTTGAAATGGTCTGTTACTGCTTATTTTAGGTGCAATTGAGACTAAGTTTGGGAAAATGGATTTAGCGTTTTTGAAAGTAAGAGATGTTAGCCCAAATATGAGAAGGGAAAGATTGCAGGCTTGCCAAGAACAAAAAGCTTCTTAAAGCAACATTATCATACCATGTCACAATGCTACTGTATGAGATACTGAGTTCAATGGTTTTGGCAAGTAGAGTTTTGGTATGTTAGTGCCTACTTTATTTATGAGGACTACTCCATAGAGAGAGTTCGTTCAGGAAGGAAATGCTTGATTTATTAGCAGGCACTGAAATGGAAGGCAGAATGTGCTTAATCTAATAGTCCATGGCATCCAGCATGAGAGAGGATGGACGTATTTGTTTTTCCAACTGCTGTATGAATATCTCCCTGGAATAAGGAATCCCTAGGTCCCCATGGGAGTATTTTGGTTGTTTTGGGCATTGCCAGCCTCTTTAGCAGTGAACAACAAGATGATATAGCTACTGATTCACAAGTCAAGTAGGGATAAAATGAATTCTAACTTTTTTCCCCTTTTTAAATACTGGTCATAGACTGCTAAGGACTGAAGCTGTCGTCTATCAACTGGTTCAATACTTAAACTACCACCGGTTCCTGGAATGAACAAAACCTGTCAAAAAGACTTATTGTGCTAGTTAGCCATAAAGTGAAATTTAAGGATTGTTTAAATTACAAAAAAAAAATGACTTATGAAAAATTTGGTTAGTATTTTGATCTAGAAAGTAAGATAAATCTATTTATTTATTTATTTTAGTTTTGGTGTGGGGTTTTTTTTTTTTGGCTGTTTGTTTTTTTGGTTTTTTGGTTTTTTTAGAGTACTGAATATAAAAGACTAAAATGCTGTGGCATGTTCTGATGAAAAGATGAACAGAACACCATAAATTGGCTAAGTCTTGGCTGGATTTTTAGTGGAAAGATAATATAGGAAGCACAATTTATTCTTATGTGGGTCATATTTAAACCTGAGAATTTTTCAAAAGATAAGAGACATTGATTCAGTGACAACATATATGACCGCCATAGATTTTTATGGTGTATTTTAGCTTTGCACTGATGTGAGAATGTATGCTGGAGTTTCTTCATAGATGCTTCTATTCATGAACGTTTCTCACTGGTGAAAGGATGACGTGTTATTTTGTGGCTCTAAACAGTTTTTTAAGAAACCAAGTGTGCACACATGTTCAGGAGGGCAGCAATGCAGACCTAGTTTAAATAAGCACTTTCAACCCTTTCTCATTTCTGCAACCTAGTTGGAAGAAAAAAATGGAAAGTCTGTCCCAAGTACCTCAAATTTAGATAAAAATCACACAGATGTTGCTATAGTAGGATAGTGTGAGATTGCTGTTTGAAGAAGTTCTAAGAATGAGAACAGAAATGATTATATCAATTATATGCTTGGAAATACTATGATGTGATAAATACATCCAGGACTGAATGAATGTGGGAACAAATGTGGTATAGTCTAAATGTGGTTCTTTTGAGTAGTATACTTCTCTTCTGATGCTTCTAATGCCAATCTCTTGCAGTTTGAAAACGATATTTCTGCATTCACATATGAGAAGACTCTTATGATGGAACAACGATCTCAGATGCTAAAACAGATGCAGCTATCAAAGAATGAAAGGGAAAGAGAGGTAGGGACTTTGGCAAGATGTTCTGTGAAAAATCTGAAAGTAGTATTTCTTGGCTGTGGCTTTTAATCAGTTTCTAACTAGTCAAAAGCTTTTACAGCTGTTTTCCGTGTTAGTTTCTCTACAGCAGGTTTCACTTATGAGGCTGTGTGGAAAAAAAAAATAAAAAAATCCTTTTTTATTTGAACAGATGTTTACAGTTTTTCTGTCCTTAAGATTAGTACAAGTATTTACTAGCAAAACACTTGTGTCAGCATGAAATATATCTAGAACATTTCCAGACTTGGCATGTATCAGTATCTAAGGTTCATGACTATTCAGATTTGTTTGTGCCTTGGTCTTGTTAATTCACACTGTTTTTTAGTTTCTGCATGACTTTGAATGTTTTATGTGTCATCTAATTGTTTCTGGAGCCAAAATTAGGCCGGCTGACTTATAATCCTATGATATCCAGATGAGAATGCTACATTTGCTGCTCCCCTGTACTTACTAGTCCCTAGTGTATTTTGCATGTTGTAGTGACAGGATTTGTGCAACTGTACTTTTGTAAGTATTTGTAACTTCTAAATATTTTTCTTTTCTCTTGGCTTGTGCTCCTACCCCTTCATTTACTGTGTTATCTATCCCATTATTATAATCAATTTTTAGTGATGTATTAAATGCTTTGGCTCTGTCACTGTGATTACCCTCCTAGCCAAATAAGAGATCTCCACTATGTTTAACTGCTCATTCATAAAATAACTAGATTTTTTTTCTTGTGACTTTTTTGTCTACTGATAATTAACTCATTTTATGCCTAAGCCATTTTGGTGTTAATCCTACAAATCCATGCAGTTGGTGTGGTATGTGTTTGTTTTTTCATTTGGCAGGATGGTTTGTTTTTTTTTTTTTTTAAGGTTCCTAAAGTTGCCTTGTATTGCCACAATAATGTGCTGCTGTAAATCTTCATTCTTCTCATCTGTGTCAAAGTAGATTTTTTTTTTTTTTTTAATCTGAGCCTGCCTAACATTTTCAGTAAAAAAACTAGTTATTCTCTACTCCTTACTCAGTATTTTTAAATTTTTCTCATTTCATTATTGAATGCTAGTATTTTTCTAGTGGAGTTGAAGCGATTAATTAATCTACGGTAGGTTTTCAATGATTTAACTTCCTCATGTATTCTTTACAAGTAGCCCAAGGACATAAGGCTCTATCGTCCATAGCATGTGGACTGCAGTGGAGACAAAATTTCTTCTCAGCTCTGTGAGCTGGTTGGAGTCTGTACTACTTGAGTGATGGTTACTTGGAAGTTTTCATACCTTTGCCCTCCTGTGCATGTTTTTATTACTCACTTTTATCTAAATGTAACCAGCATGGTTATAGCTCCAGTCTGTTTCTTCATATCAAGGCAGGGTAAAATCTGAGATATTAAAAAATACCATTGAGTTTATTTCATTATCTGAAGTAAAATCCTTGATAAATCCAAGAACATCTAGTTCTTATTTCCTGCCCTGTCCAAGGTTAAAAGCCATATCTGTCTATTTCTGATTGGCATATCTTAATCTACCTTGTTCTTTTGTATTGTTAGGGAAGCTTCTTCACTCTGGGTATCCCAAAGCAGAGACTCAGCATGAATTCCAGAAATTCCTCTAAATTAAATAATTTATAAGGTATAGCATAAAGCAGATTGAGCTGGGTGCCTCTGGAAGTCATACCCCTAGTAAAGACCCTGGCCAAATTATACGCTTACAGTCTAAGCTTTTGACCTCTTGTGTGTCAGTTTGGACCAATTATAAAATTCATCTGTCTCCTCCTGCTTCATTGGATCCTCTTCATTTTTGTCAGGTGGGCTGTTTATCTCTGTGGGTGGTTGTCTTTTACTGATCAGACAAGATATCAGTCTAAGTCCTGACCTTCATTTTTTATTTTGCACCTGTAGCTGGGAAGAAAAAATAAGTCCTTGGCATAGCCAAAAGCTCTGTTTCTCATCTTCTTTTAGACCCTCCTTCTGTTCCTTTGCTTACCTCTAGGTATGTAACACTTTTATCCTCTCTCTCGAACAGTCTCTGGGGCCTTTTTGGATTAACAAGGCAGAAAGTTCCGAAGTTCACAGCTTGCAACCAGAGAGAACTAAGTTACTTATGCTAAGCAAGCTCTATATAAGCAGTTTCTAAACAAGCTCTGTAAGAAGCAGTATACCAAATAATTCTGTTAGCTAAAGCAGTCTATTCCCTAATTGTATTTTCATCAGAAAATGTTTAGTTATGCTTTCACTTCCTCTGGAGCTACAAGTTGAAAATATGCACTCAGTGTACCTTTCTTAATCTCATCATCTTGTCTTAAATGAGCTGAGCCATTTCCTTCAGTTTCATGATGACCTCCAAAACATTTTTCTCATTAATATCACTAGTTCAAATTACCATTGCCTTTATTTTAATTATCTGTTTCCAGATATTCAAATATAATGCTGATATTCCAACTTTGAATGATACTTATAGTTTTGTTTCCTGTTACCACCAAGATTAGTATTTTAACCTCACTTCTGTGCTAGTATCTCCTCAAACAAGGTTCAGACCTTCGCAAAGAGGAGAACTTGGTTTTGTATAGCATTCTTTTACTGTTTCCCTCTAGGCATACTCTTATCCCTGAAGAATCACCCTCCCCTCTTCTGTCACTCTTTAAAATGGAACTTTATTTGATCTTCCCCCTGGATTTTCTTGTGGAATTGGGGCACAGGGACCCATTGGATTTTTGTTTCCTTTTTTTGAAAAACTTGGTTGATTTGCTTCTATTCGGGTGTAAATGCAACACATACCTGCAAAGAGTGAGATCTGAAGACTTGAGTGCAACTGCCAAACATTTGATTCTGACAGTAATGCTGCAAAGACTAAAGAAAATGTAGAACCTCCCTCACTTCCTTGCTGCCCTTCCTGGTGGTTGTTGGCTTCCTTCTTTGACTGCTGAGGCAGGCAGTGATATAATTTGAGCTGTGAAAAGGCAGTCATCCATCTCACCGCTGCTTTGTGTTGGATTGTGCAGCAGATTGCTGCTGCTTGGTAAGATAGACAGAAATGTGGGTGCATGTAGGCAAGGAGCCTAATTATAGTTTGTGAATTGCTGGGAAGCAAGTCAGAGTTTAGAATCAGAAAGCAGCTTTCTTATTTGCTTAATTTTTTTTATACTTTTGATTGTAACTGAATAAAATCAGTTTATCTGAAGCATCACATATATGAAGGGCTCTGAACCTCACAATCGAGTGAGTATTTGAGGTTCCTATGTAGACTAAAGGATTCAATTCACTTCCTCTTTTCATAAATCTCTGTAAAGAGACTTGCTTAATTTTTTTATACTTTTGATTGTAACTGAATAAAATCAGTTTATCTGAAGCATCACATATATGAAGGGCTCTGAACCTCACAATCGAGTGAGTATTTGAGGTTCCTATGTAGACTAAAGGATTCAATTCACTTCCTCTTTTCATAAATCTCTGTAAAGAGACTTGATAACTAACTTAACATCCCAAAATTGTATATATAAACATATGGCATGTTTGTGAAAAGAAACCAAGATTATAACAAGCTATGATACCAAATCTCATCTATTTAAACAAAGACAATTCTTATTTTGAATGAGATGATCATCTGCTGTTGTCTGTAGACTGGTGGTGGTGGGTTTTTTTTGTCATTGGTAACCTTTTTGTCCCAGATTCAGAGCATCACTGATGAGTCTCGAGGCTCAGTCAGAAGAAAAAGCTACTCCAGTCCACAGTCCATTGGCCAAGATGTGCAGGCACTGCTGACTAATAATTGTCAAGAGGAGGAGGTAGTTAGACATAGTACTGGCTAGATATATTTTCCTATTGCAACACTTGAAGTGCCGCTATTTCAGACCAAACTATTTGGTTATTCGTTGTTATGGAACAGTTCTTCATAAATTTTAAATTCAATATTTTTCTAACTTCATTATCTTACCCTATATTTTTTCTCTAGATGATGCTTCTGTGACATGAACTAAATCCTATTTTTCTCATACTTATTTTCCATAAAAGAAGCACTTATGTTTCTGAGAGTGCCTGTTTTTCACAAGAGCCAGAAGCAAAGAAATTTCCCTGCCTTCTATCTCTTAAAGTCTTAATAGTTTCCTTAATAAGCGTATTTCTTGCTTTCATAACGCACTGCCTTCCAGTACTCAAGCTTCTCAGAGACTGTATAGATATACTAAAGCTGTTTAAAGACATTTCTATGCTTATTGACAAGCCATCATTAACCCATATATGTTATTAGTACTTTCTGCATGGTGAGTTTGAAAGGAAACGGAGTGATGTAATCAATTGTTTTAGTGTGCACTTGAACTGTTGCTCGTAGCCTAGTTTGTGGAAATGCTGTATACCTTTGTGTTTCCGTTTTTTCATGAAGTATGACAAGAACATGTTAATTAATTAACATGTAGTTAATTTGGTATCAAAATAGCCCTAATGAAAATGTGCTTCTCTATAGGTGTGTGCTACAGATCCATAATTTCTCTTGGCCTTGCTGTCTTTCTAAAAATGTCAAACTTTCGTCCATTGAAGCATAATTGCTCTGAACTCACAGCTGTTAGTTTGAAATTTTTAGTTTATTTGATACTGCTGTATGGCACACATAATATCTGCGTGTATTTGTTACCTTTTTGCATTCTCATGATAGAACTGTATCCACAGTAGCTTCAGATTTGTAGTCTTGACTTGTGATTTAATCTTCTGGGGAGAGCCCCAAAAATGAACTCTAGGATTCAGGAATCCTCAAGGAAAGGGACTAGGGAAATAACTTAGGAAAAATATAGAATCTCTTAGACCTTTAAAAGCAGCTGCAGTTACAGTTTGTGAACCACTGAGGGAACTGCTGTTCAGAAATGGGAAGTAGTTTTCTCATCTGTCCTTATTTTATTCATGCTTTTGATTGTGACCTGAAAGAAACTGATTCTTCTGAATTGCAACATAAATGGACATGACCATCACTAACATGATTAATTGATGTTCCCAAATGGAACAGGTGGTTCAACTCATGATTTATTAAGTCTCTGAAGAGACTTTGTAGCTACTAAAAATGTGTGGGAAAAGGAGGGGGGGGGGGGGGGGGGGAGGGGACAAACCACAAGAAAACAACCACACCTCCACACCTGCAACCCTCACTCAAAAACAATTCTCCCCCATACTTATGATTTTAAGTCTAAGGTACTGTATTTGTGTTGTGTTCAATGGAAATACAGAAGCCTATGGAAAAAATATTATGAGGGAAAGTGAATAAATAACATGTGAAATATTTCTTCATTCTTAAAAGGAGCAAGGGAAATGGAAAATGGAGAACATACAAGGGCGTATGAATGTGGAAACAACAATGTTGTGTTCTTAAAGTTGTGATTTGAATTTCTGCTATTACAAGGGAAGAGGAGGCCCCATTGTGATTAGGTTGATTGGCTTTTGTTCTGTAATATGCACTTGCATGCATAAATAATCTAATGGAATGTAGCTAGTCTTCAATTCAGCCAGTCAAACGTTGTGTTACTGAAATCATGGGTCATGTTGGTAGTTCACCTAAAGGTATGTGAAATGGACAGCGTTTATGACAGTATCTGAGAAAATAGTAAGGTGCATTTTTCTGTATATTCTTTTGTTGAGCTGCTGTGAAATTCCTTTTCAAAATTTTAATACTGCATAATCTACAAATGTTCTTTTTGACTGAATCTTGAGGTAATTGATTGTTCTGTGGCCAGGCTCAGCTGATCCATGACAGAAACACTGCTTCGCACTCAACTCCAGCAGTCAAATCAAGCGTGGCTGCTGCTATGCCGGAAAAAGTGCAAATGACTTGGACTAAAGAAAAGTTTGTAGCTGAAAAGCATAAAAACAAAGATTTGAATGTGTCTGGCTTTAAAGATATTTTTAACATGAAGCCGTAAGTATATGTGTAGCCATGTAGTGTTTAGAGTTTATTTGACTCTGTATCTTAGAGTGTGTGTGTGGGGGTGGTGGTGGTTGTTCTGTTGTGGGTTTATTTTATGTTTAATTTTTATTTTTATGTAGAGTTCATTACAAAGGTGATCTTTCCATGCATTTAAATGCCATCCTTATGAAACTAGCATGGACTTGGGTGGAGGAACAATGACTGTGAAGAATCATAGAATGTCCTGGGTTGGAAGGGAGCCACAAGGATCATAAAGTCCAACTCCTGTCCCTGCATATGACAACCCCAAAATTCACACCATGTGTCTGAGGGCATTGTCAGGTTGCTTCTTGAACACTGTCAGGCTTGGGGCCATAACTACCTCCCTGAGGAGCCTGTTGCAGTGCTCCACCACCCTCTGAGTGAAGAACCTTTACCTAATGTCCAGCCTAAACCTCCCCGGCATATCTTCCTGCCATTCCCTTGGGTCCTATCATTGGTCACCACAAAGAAGAGTCATTCACAAGATCTTTTTTTTTCTTTTAAATGGACATTCAGCTGTCATCCTGTAAAAAAAAAAAAAAAAAAAAAAAAAAAAAAGCAACATGTGCTTACATGTATGTCTTGTTATATTATTTTCTGTGACATATTTTTGTCTTTTTATTGATTTGAAGTCTTAAGCTCTTAAATAGGTAAGAGCTACTACCTTTGTCAAGCCTGATGTCAGAGACAGAATGGCATGGACTTCCTTGCTTCCTCATGTTATAAGTCAAGCATACACATGCATATCTTTTGAGTTCTAGAAGAATGCTGTTATAACCATGGCCTAGACTATTTTTTCCACATGCCTAAAGCAAAACTGTGGATGTCAAGGGGAATTTAAATATCTAAATGAAATCTGAAATCTAGGTCTCATAGACAATGGAGTTAGAAGATGCAGTTAGAATTAGCACCTTAAAGTCTGATGTTGTTTTGTGGATTTGCTCTGAGCTTTTCAGAAACAGTTTGGCTTCTGCAAATTCCAAACATCACCTTGCTCACACTCTAAAGCACAGTTTTTGTTTTGGCCTGCATTATACTGTAATTCTTAGGGGCTTTTTTGTTAATATCTTGGGTGGGAGTGTTGATCTGTTGAACAGTAGGAAGGCTCTACAGAGGGACCTGGATGGGCTGGATCATTGGGCTGGGGCCATTTGTATGAGGTTTAACAAAGCCAAGTGCTGTGTCCTGCACTTGGGTCACAGCAGCCCCAGGCAGCACTACAGGCTTGGGGAAGAGTGGCTGGAAAGCTGCCTGGAGGAGAAGGACCTGGGGCTGTTGGTCAACAGGTGGCTGAACATGACCCAGCAGTGTGCCCAGGTGGCCAAGACTGCCAACAGCATCCTGGCTTGTATCTGCAATAGTGTGGCCAGCAGGACTAAGTAAGTGATTGTGTCCCTGAACTTGTCACTGGTGAGGCCCCACCCTGAATACTGTGTTCTGGTTTGGGCCCCTCACTACAGGAAAGACATTGAGGTACTAGAGTGAGTTTGTAGAAGGGCAAAGAAGCTGATGAATGGTCTGGAGACTAGTCTGATGAGGAGCAGCCCAGGGAACTGGGGCTGTTTAACTTGGAGAAAAGGAGTCTGCGAGGAGACCTTATCACTCTCTACAACTATGTGAAAGGAGGTTGTACCATGGAGGGTGTTGGTCTCTTCTCCCAAGTAACAAGTGATAGTACAAGAGGAAATGGCCTGAAGTTGCACTAGGGGAGATTTAGCTTGGATATTAGGAAAAAATTTTTCACAGAAAGGGTTGTCAGGCATTGGAACAGGCTGCCCAGGGAAGTGGTGGAGCCACCATCCTTGGAGGTGTTTAAAAGGCATTTAGACGAGGCTCTTAGTGACACGTTTCAGTGCTAGAGTTAGGTTGTGGTTGGACTTTACGATCCTGAGGGTCTCTCCCAACTGAAATTATTCTATGACTGTATTTTGGAAATATTTCCTATTACTTGAGAATTGTGCAAGAGACAGACTTCAGATATTATTTTACAACTACTATATGTGGTTGGGAGTGGAAATTACAGTTCAAACTTGCTGTGCCTCTACAATATATTAATACTGTTGATTTAAAAATGTACCTAATGGCATGCACTTTTTTCTGTGCATTTGCTTCCCTTCCATGTAGAGAATGGGGAAATCTGTAAGTTGAAATTTCATTTCACTTAAGCAAACTAGGTTGTGTTCCCTGGTTCTTGTGGTCTTGTGCATTGTATGCATGTTGCCTAAATAATGATTTGCAATATGTGTATTTTTGTATGTTGTTTTATATACTGTGATTTAGCATTTTTTACTGAAAAATATTCTTCATTTTGACTTATGCTTTCTTCTAAATATTATCAACTTTCCCTTCAAGGTAAGTCACAGAATGCAAATTTTATTTTCTGTAAGAATGTGAAACTTAACTAAATATTACACTACTGTAGTCTTCTAATTAACTACATTAAAGTGAATGTATTTTTGTTCTGGAAAAACAGCCCGCATTGTTCTATCCTTATTGTCCAAGTAGTTATATCACAAAGGGAACTTTCATTTTTTTTTATCAAATGCTGGTTCTTGCCTCCATTCTACCAACTCATGTATGTGTGGAAATAGCATAAGTACAGATATGCATTGGCTATGACAGCTTACAAAAATGGGACACTGCATCTCTGTTCATGGGTGGAACTGACTTGTGACTGCTCTGCTTTTTTCAGAGCGCAGTGTTGCCTTTGTTTTGTCTGTTTAACAAATTGAGCTTCTTACAAAAACTTAGAAAACTTACTTTGTGTACCATGCATGGTTTCAGTTCTACCAGAACTTGAAGGCTAAATGAAGTTAATCAGCTTTGGTTCACATTGTACACAACATATCTTTAGTTAATTTCAGCCTTTCAGTGCCTAATTCTTCCCCACTCTGTCAAAAATATACACCCTCCATATTTCCCTTGCATTTTATCTTTAGCTTGGCAATGTTTCTACTTCAGTATTTATACACCTCTTTAATTATACACTCTTTCTTCAGTTATTCTTTGGTCTTTTTGAGCTGCTGTTCTGCTTCTGAAAATCTGAGCTTCAAGTATTCTGCCTTATATGATTGTTATACAGTTGGGTCTTAGGACAGATGGTAGATGTGATGGAAGATTTCCCGGGGGGACTGATAAATTCAGTTTTGGAAATGTCATTGTCTTGAGGGAAAATGTGGAGAGAATGTGAAGTGAAGAGAATCATTTGAAATTATGAAGTTGGTCTCCACTGGCCACTAAATTTCAGGCCAAATGCCTTTGTTTTTTTTAATTGCCCTTGCAAAATCAAGGATGAAAATACTACATGAGACATGCTATTTCTAATAGTGTTCTGTTAGTGCATTTTTCCCTTCATAGTAAAAATAGGACTTAATAGAATACAAGTACATATGATCCCAGCATTTTTCACCTTTCTTGGTCTCCTGTGTTTGAATGATCCTATATCTGGTGGTTGTTCGCAACTCCAAAGTTATTTATATAATCTGAGGCTGTTGCTAGAAGATTCCAGGATTGTGTGTTGGTGTAGTCCACTGAAATGACTTCTGGTAGTAGAACAAAGTTGAGTTTCCTTTTGTAAATTCTGGCCTCCTAAACATTTGTCTTTTGGGAAAAGACATCTCATTCATTTCTATTGTTTAATTGAGCTGAAACAGTGCTGGAGTTTGTGCTGTAATTTTGATTGCTTAGTGGAATTTGAAAGATGCCGGCTGCCTGTCTCATGACCTGCTGCTGGTAATCTGCTGTTCCTCTCTCTGCCACAGGACAGCGTGTGAGCCCAGCTCAGCAGGGGGCAGTTGTGCTTCTACTGGGAGACCACTAGTTACAGTGCTAAGAAAATTGCCACAGGATAGAGCAACATATGTCTTATGTCAGCATAGCAGCTCTTGAGATGTGTTTCTGATGTTCCCTTTGAAGTGACTCAATTCACTTGTAAAGAATCTACTTTTGGGCAGTGGATCTTTTTGATAAATGTCCTTAAGTAGAGTCTGGATGTTTCTGTTGCACTGTAGCATATGAATCACTTCCAGTCTTTGTTAGCTTTACACAGATGGCAGTTTCTCAGGAACTGTAAGGAAACTCTTATTTTTTTTGAGAAGAGCAACTAATCATTCATGGTAGATCCTAAAATAAGGAAATCTCTGAAGTCCTAGCAAGTTCTTCCTTTTGCACACAAACTTAGTGATTATAGTTGTGGGTGCACAAGTGAAGCATTAGTTACTGTTGATAATGTAAGGGGAGAGGGTCAATTTCAGTTTATTGCTTACTGTCTTACTCTTGTGACATGAGAAGCTAGTAATTTTTTCAGAAGTTCTATACTGTTTCTGAATTTTCTTCACCAGGCTTACAGTAATCTTGTATTCTTTCTAAAGGAGCATAAGGGCAATATTATACTGTAATCTTTCCATCACATTCCTGTAATTCCTTTGTTTGGAATTTCTTTTACAAATCCAGTTACTTTTTTATATAATTCAACAAATTAGATTCTCAGTGTGTTTTCACTAAACAATTTCTACTGAAATTCAGTTTTTACTTCATCTTTGTAAAAGTTAACTGGCAATCAGAAGATTCATGCATTTTGGCAATTGTAGTATTGTTTGAATTTCAGAGTTACATGTTCTGTTCAAAGGAAAAATCTTATAAACCTAGGGAATGTATTTTCTCAAACTTATTTTGAATGTGTACAAATACTAGTGTCCATGAAAACAGCTCATTCTACATGCGTATGGATTAAATATATAAATTTAAAGACATGTAATTCAAATACATAAGTATTGTGACAATACTTAAAAATGTTTGTTTGCATGTTAGGAATCAGACAAATGTGAGAAGAATGCACACCGCTGTGAAACTCAATGGAGTAGTGCTTGATAAATCACAGCATGCTCAGCTAGTTCTCTTGAATATGCCTGGACCTCCTAAAAACAGAAAAGGAGATGAAAACTGTATCCTCTACTATATTGCTTCCGTATTTCCTTAAATTGGGAACTTGATTTTTGTGTTGTCGTTTATTTGTTGGGATAACCATTAGTAATTGTAGTAAGCATGAGTTTACCTTTAAGAAAGTTACTTTTGATTCCACAGAGTTTTAAGAAATGTTAATGGTGTTTTTTTGATGGAATTGATGTAAAGCATTTCTAAATTTTAAACTTATTTTAAAATAATATGTGCTTTAGTATTTTCTGTAGGTGAGTAGGGCAGAATTAGAATTTTCCCCCTAATTGGCCCTTGCTTCCACTTAAACAAGCAAGTAGATTACATAATGGGACAGTAAAGGGTGACACAGGAAAACTCCTTGATGAAATTGTTGAACTTAATTTTTGCATTATATGTTAGACTTTTTGAGAGATTAGTGGTTATTTTGTTTCTTTTCTGAATAGATTCCTTGACTTAGTGATATTTCAGACATGGAGTTTTTGGAAGTTCTGACAGAAGGTCTGGATAGAGTTCTCCTGGTCCGAGGCAGTGGACGTGAAGTGATAACCATTTATTCTTAACTTGATTGCACATTTTGTTCAAACTTCCCTCCCAAATGAGAAAACAAACTTATTTGCCATAATTTGAGCAGCTTCATAAGAGTTCCGGTGCATTAAAAATTACCCATAAGCTGAATCTTCTGATAATGTGTTCTGGTTTTTCTGTTTAAAAATTATATTTAAATTATATTTTAAGAGGATAAATTGATGTAGAAAATATTTCTGTAGTCAATTGGTAAATGGTGAATGGGTTAGGATGTTTATATGTAGCATATTCTGACAGTTGTTAAACTGGTGAAACACAGAAAAATGGTAAGGCAGTGGTATTTTTAAATATCTAGAAATGTAAGCAACTTTTGATTATTTTAATTTTTGTTCTGCATCTAAATAAAAGGGAAAGGTTTTAGAAAAAGTTGGCTTCCTCCCTTACCAAAATGCTGCTATGTTGGTTGTGTTGGGATTAGTCATGGTTCAGGAAACTTCAGAAATATGTATGCCCACTCAAATTTGTCTATTACATGCATAAAGTGTTTCCTTGAAGTTCATAATTTGCTACACTTTTTTAAAAATCACATTTCTCTATTTAAAATACTTTGTTAGCTGAAGCCTCCAGGTGACAGTAACAGTAAATTGACAAGTTGTGTTTTGTTTTGTTTTTGTTTTGTTTTGTTTTGGTTTTTTTTTATGAGCTACTAGCAGTTATAGTATATTGCAGTTATACCAGTGAAACCTGAGAGCACCCAACTCATAAAAGGCTATGATGCAGTTGCTCCACCTGGTTGCAAATATAACTGTAACAATTGGTAAACCACAAGTTAGTTGATGAAATGCAGTCTGTTTTCAAATATGTGTATTTTGAAAGTGTTTGTGCTGCTGTTAAATAAAATCTGCTTTTCTGAACTGAATGACCTCTTCAGTGTGTTTCATTTTGAAATTTTTGAAAAATTTAGATGCTCAATAAAAAATTCTTGCTTCATTCAGTTCTTCCCCTTTTTGGACACATTGTTTAGTGTTGTTAATGTTTAGGACCTAATGTTTTTGTTGGGTATTGGAAGATTGTTCTACTCTCATAGTTTATATATGATTAAATAAAATCATTCTTTTGTAATACAATCAACATATCTGCTCTGAGTGGGATAGCAGTGATGCAGGGCCCAAATGCTTCACTAAGTTCAAGGCCAGTGCTTTTATCTTGGTGCTCTTGGGCAAAGCAAAATGAAGTTATAAACAACCAAAGCTGAAAGTAGCTATTACCAGTCTCTATAGCTTGATGTGCAGCAACAAAGGGAACACAGAAGGGTGATCAGATGACCCAGTGAACTTTAGATGACTGTCAAACACTGCTGGGGCACACCAAAAGACACTTGGAAAGGCATGCTGTACACCAGAAGGCACCTGCATACCACTGTGTGTAGGTGTAGTTTTTGGCTTTAGTTAAGGATTAGGTGTATGTATAGGCATTCAGAGATACCCTGGGGGCACATCAAAGGCAATCCAGGGGCCCTTAGGTACAATGAAAGACAAAGCCCTGTGGGCTACCGGAAGGCATCTGAAGGTGCTAGGTTTGCGCAGCATATCAAGTAATACATGAAAAGGCATTCTTGGACCACTGGGGAGGAGGGAAATGTAATTGGATGCCCTTGGTGCACTCTAAATATCTTTTGGCTTCTCTTAGGACATAATAAAAGGCTCTCAGAGGGCCATGGTGCAAGGCAAGGCTAATGGAGGCTTCTGTGGCCATACTGTAAGATACTTAGAGCCTGGTATGTGCAAAATGTCACTTGAAACCCTGGTTCACCTCAGAAACACTCTTGAGAGCAGTGGGGAGCACAGAAAACCCCTGATATGATTCTTGTACACTTGACACAGCTCCCAGATGTGCCTGAAGCATACTGAAAGGCATTCAGAAGGTCATGATGCACAGTAACACTTAATGGTACACCACTATGGGTGTCTTAGTCTTAGAGTCAGCAGTAGGATGCTTTGCCTGGGGTGCTTCCAGTGCTTTATGTATAGCCAGGGTGCTCTGTCTGCCTTTCACTGAAATGTGAGTGCCTCCACATGCCTCTTGGTGTGTTTTGGAGATCAGCAGAGTGCATGTCAGGTCTCTACTTGCTTTTAGTTCCTTTTTAGTTGCCTTTTCTCTCACCAGCAGGATTGGCAAGAGCACCAGCTGGGCTTTTCCTCATGCCCTTCACTACTGCCCCCACCACCCCTGCCATGAGGTCTGTAGCCAGTTTTGATACTGTCCAGTTTTTCCCTGGTAGTATCATTTGTGCCCTCACAGAATGAGAGTTCAGATATTTCAAACTGAGATTGGGAGGGTTTTTTTTATTTTGGTAATGAATGCTTACAAATACATATATATTTAATAATAATTCTACTGAGAAATTATAGTCCTGAAATGCCTTGAAGACTAGAGTCTTTAGGAAATAAGCTGGTCTGATTCTAGGATGTAAGAGTTGCATTCTTATTCCTTTTAAAGAACTGAGTGAAAATGAAATATCATTTTAGCCTCAAAAGTTCTTTTTGAGTATGTTCAGTAAGCACTTACTAGTTTGACACCTAAGCCTCCAAGTCTGTCACTGCAAGAACCTCATGGTGTTTGAAACATCAGGAAATAAAATGAGGATCACTGTCTTTTTTGTTCCACCTCCCCACATAACCTGTGTGAGAAGCGTAGTAGGAAAGGTACAAAGTAGCTTAAAAGCCAAGGCAGGTGGATAAGATGGAGGGTAGCGAGAGGTACAGGATGGACCATGGTGAGAAAGAAAAATCGAAGAGTTGTGACATAGCACCATCAGAGTTTGTAACCATTTGGCAACAATTCTTTTTTATATTTTTTTTCCCAGAGAGATCAGTAAGCCAACTGCCTCATGATGTGACTACACAATCACTTCTAGCCAAAGCAGGTGTCAGAATGCTTGGCTGGAATTGGGATGGGACTTTACTCTTTGAGTGAAAGTAGATGTTAACTCTAACATTAAACCTAATTGCCCTAATGCTAACCCTAGTCTTAATGGTGCTAACACTAATGGACATAAATCTAACCTTAGCACCAACCCTATGCCTAATCCTAAACCTTCTCCTCTGTGCTCACTATGGCCAGAGCCCAGTTCCAAAATGAGTGGCTGTCAGCTCAAACTAACCATAGTGGCCCTAAACCTAACTGTAACCCTAGTGGTCCAAAACCCAACCCTAACCCAAAATTTCTAACTCTGTGTGATGGATACACTCAACCTACCCCCCCGCCCCCCGCAACCCCCCCAGCCAAACCAGCAGCACTTTGGTCCAAGCTCCAGAGGAGGTAAAGGCCTGAGCCGCAGCTGGGCCAAGATCTCCTTTCAAGAAACCCATAAGGAAGCAGAACGGCACTGAATACCAATCAGTTGTGGGTGCAGGAAGTCTTGTGCAGATCTTTGCAACTGTGTGTGATTTGACTATGAGCCAAGTGCATTATTCCATGAATGTGACAGCCTGCATGAGTGAGTTCCCTCTGCTACGCAGGCTGGCTCTATGGTGACGATCTTTTATTGCTCACACATCACTGGATGAGCCAAATTTAAGTTTCATATTGCTCATTTAGCTTAAGTAACTGCATATTAAATAGAACAAATCACTTAGAGTTATATGGTCATGATTTTAATATACTATCTTATTCATGTTATTTAGTAAACTGAATTTGCTGAAATCTTAAGCTGTATGTTGTGAAGTTCTAATCATATCACCAAACTTGTATCTGCTTAGTCTACCATCTATAGATCACCATGGACACCTGCAAGATAAGGCCTGTTTTGCACTTTGCTGAACAAAATAGGATTTAGACAAAATATAAACATTGTTTGCAGCTAAAAAAGAACAAAGGCCTGCCTGAGGTCAGTGAAAGGAACCAATGAGAAGCAAGAGGATGCCAGACTCAAATATGAGGGTCAGGGTTAGGGTTTGGCTTGGGGTCAGGGTCAGTTTTAAAGATCAGGATTAAAGTTAGGGTCAAGGGTTAGTGTCAAGAATAATGTTCAGTGTTAGGGTCAGGGCTTAGAGTTTGGGTTCAGGGTCAGGATTAGAAGTCAAGTGTCAGGGTCGGTGTGCTTCTATGTGCACGCCTTTGTGCACATTGTATATGGGCACGTGTGTACACATGTGCATGTATGTTGGTGCATGTGTATACACATGTGGGTTTATGTACACAGATTTGCATGGACAAGTGAGGTCATTTATGGGATTGTGAGTTTGCCCGTGCCTGTGCGTGTATGTGGAAGCGTGTAAATATACATATATATATATATGGATGCATGCACACAAAAGTGCATACACACCCCCATGCATGTATACATACAACCTCACATACATTTTTGTCTGCATGTATGTGTCTGCACAGACAAACCCATTTGTGCACGTGTTCACACAAATTCACACATGTATATACACGCACCCACAAATGCACACTCACATTTTCACAGGCACCCAAGTGTATATACACATGCACCTTCATGTGTGTGCACAAAAGAACATACCTGTTGACACACACACCCCAATATACACTCACACCTGTGGGCAAAAATGAACCCACATACATACACTCATGTGTACACACAGCTACATAGACACACATGTGTCCATATACACATATGCGCCTGTGTGTGTGCACACACATTTGAGTATACTTGAGGGTGTGTCTATACATGTGTAGATGTGTGTGCAAATGTGTTTGTGTGTGTGCTCACACATGTGCTTGTATGCATGTGTGTGGGAACTCGTATTTGGGTGTGTGTGCATATGCATGTACATCTGTGTGTTTCAGTCAACATGAGTGTGCACATGCTGTAAGGTGGGTGTGGGTGTGTGTTTACACATGTGCATGTGCACAGACACACATGTGAGTGTAACTGGGTACACAAGCTTGCCCCTTTATGTAGACACATGCAATGGATAACTGCTTGGCAAGGCTCCCACACAAACAAACCAGAACTGAAAGTTGTTGCTGGCAATAACTTTCCTTGATAGACACCTCGCAGATGCACAAGAATGGGCAATCTTTGTTGATTGTAAGATGTCCCTCATTAAGACATATTGCCAAAGAAACACAATGTGACGGTTCTCACACGTGTGAGAGTATGTGAGTCTGTGTACACACAAATGTGAATGTGTATGTGAATATATACAGCTGTAAGTTTGAATGCACACTTGTGTGCATAGAAGTGAGTATGCACATACGTGTGTGTGTGTATGTATTAGCGTTTGCATGTAAATTAGGGCATGCATGTGCACCCGTGGGTGCATGTCTACATTCATCTGAGTGTATGTATGTGTGCTCAAAAGCATTTTCATGTATGGGAAGGCATGCGTATACCTGCATAGGTCTGTGCCCACGTATACACATAGATGAATGTCCACACGCATGTGAATACGCACGCATATATGTACAGGCAGGCATATACCCACACATACATGCACACGTGCACCCAAACCCATGTAAACAACCACAAGCATGCATGCACGATCATATGCACCCACGCGCACATATGTGTGGACGCACTACAACATACATGGACATGTGTGTGACCCACACTTTGTTGCTCTTTGCTGATATGATTGGCTTGGTGAGGGATATCTTGTTGACCAGCCACATATTATTAGTGTCTGAGTGTGCGTACACACACACCTAGCCACATGCTGTGCACACACAGAAGTCTATGCACGTGCAACAAGATAGACACACACCTATATACATGCAGGCATGTGTCCACACAACCACACGTATATACACACACGTGCACACAGGCATGCATGCACAAGCACTAATCTGTACATACACCTGCACATTCATGCACACACATTTACAAATGCACAAAAATGCACTTACATGCAAATGTACACACCCATGTATACAAACAGGTGTGTAAATGCACAGGTCGCTCTTAATTGGTAATATGATAGGCTTGGTGAGAGGTACGTAGTAGATCAATGACAGAGCATTAGTTTTCATGTGACTGTGAAGAGTTTGTGAGGCCAGAGTGATTGCCAGCAAAAACTTTCAGTTCTGGTTTCTTCTCGTTGGACCCTGCAAGCAGCTATCTGTTGCTTGTGTTCAAATACGTGGACAAACTTGTGCACCCAATCACATGCACATGCATGTCTACACTGATGAACAGGTGTGCACACACAAACGTGTATAAACACACACTCACCTACATGTGTGCACACCCCCCCACATATACGCATATGTCACACACACACGTGCACACACAAACCCATATAGCCACAAACGTGAGTGCATGCACAACCACATGTGTACACACGTGCAAAAGAGAACACACATTTGTATACACAGGCACCCACATATATGCACAGTGTATCCACAGGCACGCACACATGCATACACACATGCCTTGCATTCCATTGCCTTGTCTTGCATTGGTTTCCTTTCCTTCACTTGCTTTGCCTTAGTCTGCCTTACCTTTGTCTTGTCTCACATTCCCTTGCTTTTGCCTTGCCTTTCCTTCCCTTACTCTTGCCTTTATCTTGCCTGGATATCAACTATCCTTGCACTGCCTGGCTTGCCCTTGCTTTTGCCTTGCTTTGATTGACTTGCCTTCCTTTACCTTTGCCTTGCCTTCCCTTGTCTTGCCTTTGCCTTTTCTTTACATTCCCTTGCCTTGTCATGCCTTTTGACTTCCTCGACTTGCTTGTTCCTTTGGTTGCCTTACCTTCCTTTGCCTTTGCCTTTCATTCCCCTGCCTTCCATTGCCTTGCCTTTGCCTTGCCTTGCCTTGCCCTGTGTTCCTTTCCCCTGCCTTTGCTTTTCTGTCTCTTTCCTTGCCTACCATTGCCTGGCCTTTTCTTGCCATGTCTTTGCATTGCCTTGCCTTGCCTTTGCCTTGCTGACCCTTAACTTGCCTTGCCTTGCATTAAGTTTGCTATTCCTTGCTTTGCCTTTGCATTTCCTCCCCTTGCTTTCTTTTCCCTTGCCTTTGCCTTTCTTTTTGTTGCCTTGCCCCACCTTGCCTTGCCTTCCCTTACATTGCCTTTGCCTTGTCTTGCCTTGCCTTTGCCTTTCTGTGCCTTGACCTGCCTTACTGTCCTTTGCATGGGATGTTTAGATTGGATATTAGGAAAAATTCATTCATGGAAAGGGTTGTGAAGCAGTGGAACAGGCTGCCCAGGGAATGGTTGAGTCACCGTCCCTGAAGGTGTTTAAAAGATGCATAGCAGAGATTATTAGGGATGTGGTCTAGAGGTGGATTTGGCTGTATTAGGTTCATGGTTGGACTTGATGGTGTTAAAGGTATTTTCCAACCAAAATTATTCTATGATTCTAAGAAATTCAAGAGACAAAGATAGGATATCTATCACAAAACAGAGCTAAGGACAGGATTTCCACAAAGGAGGTCCTATCACCACAGCAAAGGTAATTGCATGCAGCTGGTTTGAAGTTCTTAAGCACTTGGAAAAAGTTGGCTCTAAAGTTGGAAATTGTTTGATTTAAAACAGAAAAAATACCCCATTCCGTTCCAGAAGGGTACAAATTCCCGCTCACCTTAAATATATAATTTTCTCCCAGCAAGTTCTGAAGGAAATATAGTTTTGTGTCAGTAAAATGCTGTCGTCATATACCAGCAATATTTTATTGCAGTTCAGCATTTTGGATTCAATACTATTCAAAGTACTGTTATACCTGTTATGTATTTTAGTTTATACTGTACTTCATGCAATAACATTTTAACATGCAGGTGTAAACAATAAAACTTTTGCTTCAGTCCTATCAAAATGCATTTTAGAATATCACAAAAGTTTGAAAATTCTTGCACACATCTGCAGAGCAGTTGGATTACTGGGAAAGAGGTCTAAATCCTTTCTGCACATGGATCTGTGTGCTGCAACTGTTTGTCAGTCATTGACAGCTATTCTGCATGAAGCAATGCATGCACACTTCTTCTATAATGCAATGCATTCCATACTCCAGGCTCAAACAGAATATTCAAAATAGACATAGTGCTGATCCACACTGGGCACTAGAACCATGGCCTCTACATACTCTTCCTGGCCCAGAGAATCATAAATAGATAGCGTACATATATAAGACTGAAAAGGGAAGACAGACAGGAGTTTGTGGGAAGCAGAAGAAGGAGGGAATAAAATAAATGGGTGGACCAGGACTGGTTTTAGTCAAGGATAAAGCAGGGAGATGGCTGCATAGGCAACAGTCTTCAGAAGGCATCTAAATATTCTGAAAAAAAGAACTGATCTATGAACAAGCTGTCTGTTTTGTTTGTTCTGAAAAGGGCAGGGACTGGCTATTGTAGCACAACATGCTTCTAAAATGGTCAACCTTCACCTCCGGGGTACAACCTGTTAGCTGGTCCTGCTGCCAGGGTGGAGGAATCACTACACATTGGTTTGCAGCTGCTTTACATGGAATGTTCTCTCCCAGCAAGAGGAAGTGTCATTACTCATCCCAAAGGAGCAGAGCCTTGGCCTAGCAAAATTCAAACCACTCATGTCTGGCTGAGAAGTCATGGGTCAAGTCTAGGATGAAAAAATGCAAGGTCAGAAGGAGGGAAAGGTAAAGAGCAGAGGTGAGGACAAGGGACCATGTGGAAGTCTGTCCAAATATAAGCAAGACCATATTGGAACCCAATTTCTGGCATTTTCTAAATTATAGCTGCTTGGATCAGCGAGTTAGATTACTTATATATTTTTTAGTGCTCTGTAAACATAAACAGGCCACATCCGTTCACTTTTAATTTAACCATTGTATGTTTAATCAATAAAACATGTTAGAAGGAAGAACATAAGCTAAGAAGACATCAAAAAATCATTTAAATGCATGCTGTGAAACCTGTAAGCTATGCTTGGCATTCAGTCTTTTTTTTTTTTCTTTTTTCTTTTTTTTTTTTTTTTAAACTGGAAACTAGCTTAGTTTACAATGATACCTCAACTACTACTACAACATTCACTTTCAGTGCTGTAAAATCAAGTTCTCATGAACTGTTAAGGTATATCTAGTGGCAGAGTGCTGGGCATTAACTTGAGCATCCTATTTTTTTTTGGTTGGTTGGTTGGTTTTGTTTTGTTTTGGTTTGGTTTGTTTGTTTTTTTTTTGTATCACCTAGAAGCTAATCAAGTCTCTAGTTTTGCATCAGAGCACTTTTAACCCTCTTGAGTTGACAGAGGCTGTCAGCAGAGATCTAAAATTGGCTGATACTAGGTAAGATTTTCTAATATCTTCCTCTCTGGTCTGTCTACAGCGTTACAGGTGAGAAGCTGGGAAGACTCTGATACTTGCCTACTCCCCCATTATAGTACCCTTCCCAGATTTGTTCTGTGGCTCCTTTACCCACATTCCAACACAAGTGTGTGTGGTTGTCTGGGATTTTCTTTACTCTGTCATGCAAACACATTTCTTGCATTGTAGCTTGCCAAATAAATGTGATTCCTCCAGGTGCCAGTTTTACTTACGGAGCAGAACAATACACAGTCCCGGCAGAAGAAGGCAGTATTTTATGTAGATGAACTTCTAGTTACTCAGGAACCCACCTTCTCCCTTTTTGAAATTGGCATTGGATTTATTTTTCTATGTTTGTTTTTTACACTAGTCCTAGACTTTCTTTAAAACAGCTGAAAGCAGCAAGATACATTCTACCAGCCAATAAGGTGATACAACAAAGGGGGTAACTGGAGGCACTTACCTGCTGGCATCACACTCGTAGCTGTACAGCACTGTGCTGGTACGGCTTTGTGAAATAAACTTTGCAAGAGGTTCAGCAGAGTCCTCATAGGCTGCTTTGTATTGCTGGGGGAAGGCAACCAACAATTTGGTTTGCCTCCTCCTCAGTACAGAACTTCACTCCTCACCAACACAATGTATTAGACAAAACCCTGTGCAAAAGGAGGTTTATTGTGCTTGTCTCTGTAGAAGAAAGAGAAGCATAAGGGAATGGAGGCTGTTATACATCCCTCACCTTTGAGAATGTACTGGATAAAACACAGAATGGTGAACTTGGAAGGCCAAGCCCAAAAACTGTTTTAGGGAGCCATAGGTAAGGATATGCGCAAAACATTTGGGACATCCGGCTGGACTTTTGAAAGGTCTTGTCTTTTCTATATGGCTACAATCCTCATTGCCAAATCCAGAGGAAAGTGTATAAGAAATCAGACAAACTTAGACACCTATCGTTTTACTGAGAAATGAAGTGCTTTTGATCTCTTATGAGATCAAGTAGTGCTTATGTAAAGTATATGCAATAGATATGGCATAGCTAAAATACCTCAGGTGATCACAGGTTATTGAAACAGAAGTAAATTCAGCCAAGAAATTAAAAGACTTTTCAATGAAGGTACAGATCTAGAAAAGACTAAATTAACTTTTGATTTGACAGAGGATTTCATCACCACTGTATTATGCCTTTAACTCATTTTGTTAAGAGAAATAGTGAACTTTTCCACAGCCTCTTTGAAGGACTTGATCAAGTAAGCTCCCAGTTCATTGTTCGTCTCCTGAACAGCTGCATCATAACTGCCAAAGAATGGAGTTGAAGCCTTCACATCCTCCCTATTTGCTTGGAGTAAAATGAACTTAAGCTCCTCTGCTACACTTTCATATTTTTGGTGATCAAATCTGCAGAGACTGACGTCATCAATCGGGTATGTGATGCCAATAGGGTAGCAGTCCATTGGAACTGGAAACTCCACATTTTTCAGCATTGGCAACTCACGGAGAAATGTAAAAAGTTGTTTAAGTGCATGGGATGACAGTGGGTTTCCAAGAAACTTAAACTCCTCTAGTTTCTGACAAGGACTTAAACCTAAAATCAACATGTTGACATGAGTGTCTTGGATGTTGCAGTCCTCCAAGGTAAGACTCCTGAGCACTGAAGAGGAATGGCTGAGAAGCTTAAAGAATGTTGATGGGTAAAGGTCAGGTATATTGTGACCGCTCAGGTCCAGGGCTTCTAAGTGATTAACATGGAAGCTATTGGCTAAATAGGCCATATCAGCATGGTTCAATGAGCAGTTAGAAACATTCAGTTTCTTCAGTGGAGTTTTTAGTGGGCTGCAGAATTAAAGAGAAAAAAAAGTTTTAAGGCATAAACCAATGAAAAACTACATTTACAGACTTTCATACAACTATCCCCATTCTGAATGCAGCTATCTGACATATTATTTTTATAACCTCTTTTGAGAAACAGAAGCATGTGCAACAATGACAAATATATTTTCCTCCTGAAATCAGTTCCATGAATTAGCTCCTACTGGGCATGACTTCAACTGTGTGCTTTTAATGGGGATTAATTTGGTAAAATTCCATGTGTCTATTCTGTTATCAGTTGTATGTTGTCAGGTGTCTATTACTTGCTGAATTAATAGTAGCAGATCATTAATACCGTAAAAGCATTGGTGGCTGCTCCTTGTAGAAGGCTGTTATAGCTCCAGAAATTTAGATCATTTTCATTAAGGAAGGATTCACTCCAAAGTGAAAGCCAATTAGTATTCTGACAAGACTTCTGCTTTTGTTTCTAGTTTTGTTTCTACTATATTTTTAAACGTCCAAGAGGATTATATATTGTATTGTTCTGAAGTTGTAAGAAGACCTTCTGATGATGAAGGTTGGAAAAACTGTACCTTAGATTATGAGCAAGTATTCTAGCTGAATATAAAATAGTTTTGACAGATAAAAATTAAGAGATCCCTTTCATACATATTAAATCTTAGTGAAACTTCTGCCATAGACCTCGGCTGGATCAAGGTTAGAAACTTGTACTTAATATCTATCAATATAAGCAGTGTGCCATTCACAACTTATACATGAAACTACGTATTTTTTGTATAGGAGGAATTTTAGACCAAGGTGATTTTGTCTCAGTGAAACTTTTGTCTGTTTTTTTGTTTTTTTTTTTTTTTTAATGCTCTGAAAAGCATACAGTTAACTTATTTTCTATTCAAATATGAACTGTTTGCTGGCACCTTGTTATCTTTTTGAGACTTTCCAATTTTTCCCAGGAATTAATAATGTGTATTCATGTATTAGCTTAATGTGCGGTACAGAAAAGCATCAGATCTTTCTTGCCTTGGGATCAAAAGACACAACAAACAATTGAAATCAAAGTCTTAAATCAAAGTCTACTATTCCCCTGCCCACTTAAAAATACAGTATCTGCAAATGTTAGTATATTTACTGCCTGGTTTTTTAGAGGACAAAAATTCAGTAGAGACCTTGAAAAACACTCAGAATATGACTCAAGTATTGCACCAAAGGCCAATCCAAGCTGATTGAGATATAAGCTCAAGAATGTGGCAAATCAAAAATGTCTGGGTGCACCCATCTCTTATGTAGTAGCCAAAAGTATATTCTCATCATACTTATCAGACGTACTCTGGAATGCTAATAAGAACAGGCAGTTCTTCTAAGTGTATTAAATATATATATTGGCTTCCAGTTCTCCACAACAAATACTCTTTCCTAGCTTTCTACTTCCCTTTCTCACACATACCCTGAGATATGCTCACTTCCCTTATTCTCAGATATTCTTAGCTTACCGATGGCACAAAGGGCTGTTCTTTACAGTTTGACTGAAAGCAGGATGATCAAATTACCTGAGGAGTCCCTGTATTCTTCCTGTGAGTATAGAAAATGGCATACTCAGCTCAGTCAGCTGTGTCATTTCACCTAACTTTTCTCCGATGTTAGTGAGCATCTGTTCATCTGTAGCTGTGAACCTTCGCACATTAAATGTTCTTGCTGGCAAGGTCAAGGACATCAATAGAGGGAAGTGGATACTGTTGAAGAGTATTTCCAAGTGTTCCATTTCCAAGCGAACATTGTGAACAATTTCCAGTTTGCGCAATAAAGAGGGTTCAGTGAGCTTTATGATATAGAAGAATTTCTGCAAAGCCAGGTTGTCAGATCTGAATGACACACAGCAGATCTTCAGTGGACAATAGCATTTCTTCAACAGGGCCTGCACTACCAGCTCATAGTTTCGCTCTGTAACAAACAAGTCAATCAGCACATCAATACTGATTTCAAAGGTACCTGGATTGCACTGCATCTGTTGCAGGTAAACAAGCAGATCTAAACAAAGCTTAGAGAGCAGCTGTGTCCTGGCCCACCTGCCCATTGTCTTCTTACATTCACAAAACTGAACTTCAACATCTTTTATACCTGTCAGGTCGACCACTTTCAACCTTTTCACGTACGGCGAAGGATGATTCAGCACATAGTCTCTCAGCCCTGTCAGACAGCTTTCCAAGCACACTGTGCATGTTCTATGGCTCAGGTCTTCCTGGTAGTCCACAGTAGTTCCCAAAAGTTTTCCCACGTTAAAGTCAACAAGTGGCCAGTTCTTTACCAAGTCATGAATCACTTCCCCTTGCTCCAATAAATAGCTGGCTTTAAAAAGAAGAGGAAAAAGATTATGAGCAATACTGCTGAGACTCTTCCTGGCAAACTCTGCATTTGACACGAATGCTTCAGCACTAATGAATCGGAGAGACTTCATTGTTGCTCTGGACTCCTTGCTGTCACAGAGAGTGACTTCTGTGTTTAACTAGAGATTCTAGTTGCTTATCACCTTCTATTTTTATCTGCAGCTGCTGTGTGCTGCTAAAGGAAGCCTTACTGGGAAGGCAGAATGAACAGTCACATGCTGATCCTCCGCTTTCTATTTTGGAGCTATACTGTGGTTCTGCAGTAATTAACTCCAAGATCTCTAGTGAGACAGCATTTATTTATTTAAACCCTCATATACAACATTATAACAAAGTTAACTCAACTAAGTACAGACCACTGCCCAGCAGGAATAGTAAGATCAGTGCAGTGCACATACATGACAATATTTCTGCATTTTTATTATGCCATACAAAAAGTCACTCAGGATTCCAACTTATAACATGTTTTGTATTCTGCTTTCTTCCATGAAAGATGACATACTGGGGATTCACATTCTGATTTCAATAGGGAAGATTTCTCAAAGTTAGCATAGACCTTCTCCTAAAAACTGTAGTAATGGAGAATGACTGAGGTGCTACAGTCATTGAGCTACACAGTGTCCCTCCATTTTGCCCTATCAGCAAAGGAATAGTTAAATGCAGTGGCTCCACTGGAAAAGACAAAAGACTGTAGAAGAGCTCAGAGCCTTGGTGACCAGAACACTTGTCCGTGATAGGAGACTGAGGGTTAAGGACAAGACAAACTGAACAAGACAGAGTTAAAACTTTCTCTTAACTTCCCAGGCAAGCATTCTACTGCTGTTGCTTTGAGAGACAAATCATCTTTTTTTTTTTTTCCTGTTATTTGAGAAATTGTGGTTTCGTTGTGATACACAGTGGGAAAATATTTGAAATCTATTATCTTTTCAGGCCAGGAGAAAAATCTCTCTCACCTATCTGTCACAAAAGCAGACACAATGTTTCTTTCCTTCTTTCAACCTGGCACTTGCCTGCCAGGAAAGTAATGTCGAATACCTCCCTTATGGTGTCCTCTCATGTCTTTTTGCTGTGCAACCAGTGGCATAGAGAATGAGCGTAGCCTGAAGTTTCTAAGTTACTCGGACCACTTTTATATTTATTTATCTATATCTATATCATCTATATCTATATCTATATCTATATCTATATCTATATCTATATATCTATATCTATATCTATATCTATATCTATATCTATATCTATATCTATATCTATATCTATATCTATATCTATATCTATATCTATATCTATATCTATATCTATATCTATATCTATGTGTGGATTCTTGTTGGTTTTGTTTTGTTTGGGGAGGGGGGAGGGGTATGTTTTACACTTGAGTTATGTAGCTTCTTGCTGTACAATTGGGATTTCAGTGTATCACAGAATAACAGAATCACAGAATGTTAGGGATTAGAAAGGACATCATCCTCTTGGATTTTCATATTTTGGATGAGCTCAGCGGTGTCCCTGGCAGCTGTGAACTGTATTAGGTTGTTACACTGTGCTTAACAGTTTCTGCTTCCTTGCCCTGTGATCTGTGTGTGTGTGCCCAGCCTAGTGCATATCCTCAAGATTACAAGATCCAAAGAAAATGGCAAATAAATTGAGCCCTCTGGAGAAGAAAACAGCATATCTGCATAAGCCTGATTCTGAGGCAACCGTCTTTCTATGTCACCACTGGTTTGTCCCCTATCATTTGGATCTAAGACCTGTCTGCAGCCTCTCTTGTTTTTCTGACCATTTCTTACATATTTCTGTACTTTGGCTGACTGCTCTGCGGCTGTCACTCACCCTTGCCATGTCCTTTAATGTCTAACTTCTACCTGAGTTGTGATGACAAAGAGTGCTAGTCCTTCATGTACCCGAAAGGTAGATTTCTATGTTACTGAGCAACATGCTCTGTAAGTTGCATGTCATTTATTGGATTCTTTCACAGAAGTAGACAGTATTCTAAGGATAAAAGCACTTTTATCCATTTTGTGTGTACAGTTATTACATTTTTTCTGTAAAGTCCAGGAGACTGACAGCCAGATATATTCTTTTTATGATACCAGTTAACAAGGAAAAGTTGAAGTCCTCTCAGACTACTTGGTAGCACGTTTCTGTCTTTTCAAACTCAGGTACATACCTGTCATGAGAAATGCATTTGCAGATTTCTTCAACGTATGTTGAGGCATGTGCTTTCTTTATGCTTCACAGAATTTTCCAAATACTTCCTTTACAGCTTTTTATCAGTAGCTAACCATTACATGGATTTTTATTCTTAAATATCCAGATGTAACATTATTTTTGCTCTCTAACTGGGGAAAAAACAAATAAACAAAATTCCAAATGAGTAGATTCCGATTCTGCTACTCTTTCTAAGCGAATTTTATTTCTTCTCCTAAGCCCTATATAACCATCAGACCTACTTTCTGTGTGAACTTTTTATTTTCCACATCCGCCTTAAGTCCCATTAATGTCTTTAACCCCCACAACTCATTCTGGGGTTTGCTTTCCTTTGGAGGCTTTTACCTACTACATGTTTTTGCCAAGTCATTTTCATTCTCCAGTCCCCCTCTTTCTTCCCTTCCCAATACAAAAACTAATTTCCACTGTGAGTGAAGCACATAGGAAGGAAATGCTGCCTAAAATAAAGTCAAGGGGAGGAAAAGGTTAAATTCAAATATAAGAGAAGAGAGTTTTCATGACAGAACCCTAAAATATTCAGGTTAAAATAAAGCCTGGTAAAGATATTTACTTCTGGTGTAGAGAACTGATGAAGTCAGTCACTTGCTTCAGATTTTCAAAGTGTGGCAGTTCACGAGCTGTCATAGTTTCAGATACTTAAAATGAACTATGTGCACTCTGCTTTACCCTTGCTCAGTAATGAGGCAAAAAGTACCTGGAGGAAACTGGCATTTCCACCCTCAGTTCCTAAGCGAATGATGTGTGTTCTTCTGCCCTTGCTGCCCATTCCATGACTCCCAAAAGGTTTCTACAAGTCATGGCTATTTCTGTGATATCAAGCGACCGTTTTGCAGTGTGTTTTGCATGATGCCTCTCTAGTTGCTTTACACTCCTGGAATGATGAGAAAACTGGTGATGGCATTGCCTTGTGATTGTGGGGTATATAAAGTCATTCAGTCCAGGTCCTTATATCTGACTTGGTCAAGGTACTAGAAGTTATAGACTAATTGTCAAAATCATCTGAACGTCTTCTTTGTCAGTCCTAATCTTTCCCTCAAGGGAATCCACTTCTGGTAAACAGCCATGCACTCAAGCGTGCCTGTGCTCCAGAAAAGACCACTGCCTTAACTGAAGATCTCTGTTGTATGTTCTTCCTAGGATCATTCTTCTGGGGATGTTTTCTGGAAGGATATTTACTTTCCTAACAGTTTTCCAACTTAGTCCTGCTTGCATCTGTCCTGTCCCAACAGATGGGGTGAGGGATGAGTTAACTCTGAACGTGACACGCGCCCTGACTCAAGAGGTGAGATCAGGTGTGAGTTAGCTCCAGGTAATTGTGCACGGCAATGTGAAGTGAATGACAGACAATCACTCCGCAGGTCCAATTGTGAATTTACTAAAAGCACATAGTGGTATACAAATTACAGCAATCAGTGACTTGGTAAAAGTATGTTATAGTACCACAAAACTTATCAATACATTGACAGCAAAAACCCTTCTAAAAACTGTGGATTGGCAACAATTAGTAAACTGTAATGCAAAGCTTAACAAGACTTTAGCAGCAGAACTTACAATGGTATTACTTATAAAGAATGTTTAAGAAAAAGGAAGAGAGAGAGAGAAGAGGACAACTAAGATATCAGAAAGAGAGAGAGAGACAGAGAGGGAGAGTAAGATATCACCACTCCACAGGTACATCGGTCCCGTGACGACCTCTGGAGGAGGGGACGCGTTGAAGATTTACACACTGCCAACCTGTATCATACGTGAGGTTGTTTTATAACCCAGTTCATTTACATGCGAGATAGGAGAAGGCGGTTCGTCTCCTCCCTCTGCTCGCTCTTCATGCTAATTAGGAAGACTCTTCTGGAAATGGGTCTAGGGTCTTCAAACTAGGGGAAAGTTCACGGTATTGACCACAAGTGAGTTGTCTTGCCCGTCAAGGGTACCTGTTGGTTCGTGTTTTCTTCTGGTAGTTGGTTGTCTGACAGATGGTTCATCTCTGTCATCCCAATTAGGCCACGAGGCCTTTCACAGCAACACTGTTAACTGTCCTTATCTTCCAAGGCGTCTGCCTTCATGGCCATAAAACTTCAGGACAGAAAAAATGAGGTGTTATCTATCTCTTACACCCAACGCAACAAAAACCAGACATTTAAGGCATAACAAGGTCCTTTGTTCTGCTAAGGACTGGGGGGGGAAGCGCTTCAAGGTTGTCACAGGATCGACATCCAGATGTTTGATTTTGTTATCCCAGTTCTACCTGTTAACTGGGCAGAAGTCTCTGATGTGATACCTCAAGTTTTGTTTCCTTAATTGGTTCTTTTACAACTGCCTTTCTTTAGAGCTATAGGATAATGCAGTGCAAATAACCTGATAGAATTGTTATGGTATCTTTCCTTTCCCCTGCCCCCTCCTTTCTTCATCTATATTTGTCAGATTTTTACACAAGTCTCTGCTTTGGGTTAGTCATACATTGTTCATTTTTAGCCAAGAAACTGTTCTCTTTTGCATTTGTAAGCTTTTTGCATTGTATGTCTAAATTTTGCAATTTTATTCTTTCTGGGCAGTGAGTGCACACTGCCAACTCGTGCAATTTTTCGTCCACTGGTACCTCTGAGTTCTCTGCAGGGCATTTTTGTGGACCTGGAGGCGACTGATCATGTAGCTTAAGAAGATGTAAATCAAGAGCTATGTGGGTTTGTTGACAGACTTTGCCTCTGTCGTTGCTACTCATTGAGTCTCTTTTCTCCTCTACATTCAACTCGTGACTGTACAGATGGAAGACAGGGTAGGAGCGTGTGGTCCTGCTGAGTAACAATGTTGACAGCAGCTGCTCAGAGCTCTTTGAGCTCTTTTGCTCTTTGAGACCTGCCTCGAGAGACAGGAGGGGTTGTATCATGGCTACTTGGTCATTTAGATGTTATGGTACCTGGCATACACGCACCATACATGCCATACCAAAAGTGCCAGAATGTGTTGCGAGTTAATCAAGAGTTACGTTCTTAAGGTTTTCCACAAGATGGACCATACCTTGCAACTGTGGAATTTTTGAGTTAATTATCATGCTTTTCAAATGGGTTTGAGAATATCCTAATACATAGGAGGGGGAGAGAGAGGCTGTTTTTAGTGTGTAGAAAAAGATAATGAATTTTAAAATCAAAGCTGCTTTACTAGGAAACTTTTACTTGGGATATAGTTCCAAAAATTCCTTTACTCCCAAGCTTACTTTTAGTGTCGCTCCAACTAATGTTTTTTGCTGGTAAAGAATATCTGTCATTTTTGTTTTGGGTCCAGCAGCAATACTATGTTGCTTACATATATGTTACACCTTAAGTCGGAGGGGAAAAAGAACCAACTCCCAGTGATAGGGAAAATATCAAATGTGAGAGGTAGGAATGGCTGTGTCTTAGACCAGGAGGGGATGTTCTTTGTTCCTTTTGGCACCATTATTTATGTAGTTTTCCTTTCAATACAGGGGGAAAAAAAATGGTCATGCTCTTCTATTTGATAAGTGCAGAACCAAAAATCCTGCATATGTTAATAAAAGTAAAAGGAGTCAACGTGAACTTCAACAGTTTTTGCTGAAAGTGGTCATTCTCTGTGTGATGATCCTGACTGATGATCCAAGCCAAACTCTAGCAGTCCTGATTAGAGATTTCAGGTAAACTATGTGCTACAGAAAATTGCATTTGAAAGGTCTGTATATTAAACTTAGCTTTGAGTCTCTAGTGAACAAGGGCTGTACTGTGGTGTTATGCTGAAGATTTGCAGATGCCAACGCCATCTTTTTCTAAATGAGAGGCAAAACAAAATGAAGTCCTGACCTCTTGAGCTGGTTAAAAGTTACTGGATATGTTTCATCAGAAGAGGGATTTTAACCCTATTAATGAAAATCCTGGACAAATTCCAATTAATTAACTGCAGTTTATTCCTTGTGCCTTTCTGATTAACGAAATACTGGATTATATTCTTCATTTCCATTGTCATGATGTTCTTTTACTAGGTAATTCCCTGAGATACTCCCAGCATATGCTTCACCTAAAGCAGAAAAATAATTGCAAATGGCAAAGTTTGGTCAAAAAACAGATAGAGTTTATTTCTGGGTAAAATAGGGACTGTGAGGGATGTAGGGGTTTGCTACATGTTGGTCTGTGTTGAAAAGGATACTAGTAATAGACGGTATGTAAATGGTTGTGTTAGTGGTGTATTTTGTTGTGAATAACTGATTTCTCCTTATGTTAAAAGCCTGGGATAAAATCTAATTTTACGTCTAATTAATTGAAATCAGAGTCACATCCTAACTGTTGGTAGTAGCATGTTTCCTAGGAACAGGGACCCTCAAATATTTCTATGACTTCGAAAGTTTCATAATGTATCCTGCCTAAACTGAATATTTTAAATGTTAGAAAACAGACTTGCATTTTCTCCCTTTTTAGTTAAACACGTTTCTGGTGAATGCTGGGTTTCTTTGTAAGAGTTTTATCAACTGGACCCTTTGGCCTGATGGATGTAGGAGATCTGCAAGAGTGACTATAAATAGCTGTTTGTAAAGTGTGATTTCCCACTCAGATTTTGCACTGTACACTGCTTTAGCAATATCTTCTCCACTAAATTTAGTAGTAATTTACTAGTGTGGAAATGTGGGCTTCTTATTAGTGAAAACAACAGCAAGTCTTCAGGTCTGAATTTCTGGGGGGTTTATGTGCTGTCTTGTGTTTTCTGTGAACCTTTGAATGTTTATGAAGGTGATGATCTAAGAAGAAAAACATACTGAATTTAAATGCATCACTTTAAAAATTGTCAGTTGTTAATAGAGGAGGAATTTCAAGTTTTTAAATGCTTTTCAATAGTTTGCTTTACACAATAGTGTTATTCTTCATTTACCTGTAAATACATGAATAGTCACCTATGATTAATACTTTAAAACCAGTTATCAAAGAGGAATAAAAAATATTAAATAACAAAACTCCCTGAAGATGCTTCAGTTTTTGTCTTTTATGCATGCAGGCTTTACAAGTGATCAGCTCAAAGGAGACAGTGTTTGATTTGATGACCTGCAAGCATTCTCACGGCAGACCAGGTCCCTTTATTTCCTCTTTATTTCTGAATGTTCCTCAAGTGAAGTTTCTGAAGCACTGCCCTACTGATGTACATAACAAAGAAAGTGATGTTCATGGGATATGTTTTATTTGACACCTTAAGTGGGCTGCATGGGTCTTCCTGTTCTGTTGCAGTTTTCTGTTGTTCACTGTAGTAAACTGAAACAATTCTGCACTTCTTAGAATGCTTGTTATGCTCTCTGGTAATTTCTTTCAATTTTTGTGCATTTTGACAGGGGAAAGTCTTCCAGAACTATCACTTTTGAGCAGTTTAAGGAAGATCTTCAAGAACTCTCCAAGAAGTGATTTAAATACATGAGTGATGAGGAAGCAGTTCAAGAAATATATAAACTAATTGAAGGAAAAGCACTGATTAAATCTGGCAGTTGGGCTTCTTAAACCTCATACAGCTGGCCTCAGTCCAGTGATCCAGGTGGTCCAGATCCCTCTGCATGGCCATCTGACCCTCCAGCAGGTCAACACTCCCAGCCAGCCGGTGTCATCTGCAAGTTCAGTAAGAGTGCACTCAATCCCTTCATCCAGATCATTGATAAATAGATTCACACAGAAAGTGGCAATCCAGGAGACTCCTGGAGTGTATTGAGGATAACTTCCTCAGCCAGGTAATAGACAACCCTACCAGGGGGAATGCAATACTGGACCTGATGGTCACCAACCCAAATGAGCTAATCAGAGACATCAAGATAGGAGGCAGCCTGGGCTGCAGTGATCATGCACTGGTGGAGTTCACAGTCTTGAAGGATATGGGTAAGGAGAGGAGTAATTTGAGGAATGCACAATCCCAGGTGTTCAGGAATTAGTCAATAGGATCCCCCTGGAAAACTGTACTCAGGGACAAGGGAGCAGAAGAGAGCTGGTGGATCTCCAAGGACACTTTCCATTGAGTGCAAGAGCTCTCAGTCCCCAGATGTAAGCAATCGGGAAAGGCAGGCAAGAGACCAGTGTGGCTAAGTGGAGACTGGCTGGTCAAGCTAAAGGGCAAGGAGGAAATGCACAGGCAGTGGAAGCAGGGACAGGTATCCTGGGAATAGTATAAGGACACTGCCCAGTTGTGCAGAGACAGGGTAGAGCTGAACTTGGCAAGGGATGCAAAGGACAATAAGAAGGGCTTCTATAGGTATATCAATCAGAAAAGGAAGGTCAAAGAAAGCATTCTGCCCCAGTGAATACAACCAGCAAACTGGTAGCAATGGACAAGCAGAAGGCCAAACTACTCAACAACCTCTTTGCCTCAGACTTCACTGGCAAGCTTTCTTCCCACATCTTGAGTGGATGGACCTCAAGGCCAGGACAAAGGGAGCAAAGTCCCTCCATTGTAAGTGAAGATCAGGTTCGTGGCTGCCTAAGGAACCTGAACGTCCATAAACCTATGGGACCTGATGAGATGCATTCCAGAGTCCTGAGGGAATTGGATGATGCAGTTGCCAAGCCCCTTTCTGTGATATTTGAGAAGTCATGGCAGTCAAGTGAAGTCCTTGGTGACTGGAAAAAGGGAAACATTACACTGATTTTTAAAAAGGGTAGAAAGGAGGATTATATTTCTATCTAGCTGTACATCCACACAGAAGTGAGGATCTCATCGGTGAAGTGGCGATTTGTGGTGCCTTGCCTAGAGTCACCATGAAGCAGTCAGGTTTAAAATCCATGCTAATAGGAGGAAACTTGCTAGCAAGACCTCTGGAAACAAAGAGACCAGGCTACTTAGTAAGATGCCCTGGGAAAAAGCTTTTGAAGGTGCTGGGGTCCACCAGTGCTGGTCACTTTTAAAGTACCACCTCCTAAAAGTACAAGAGCAGGCAATTCCAAAATGTTGAAAGTCAATCAGGAGAGGTAAAAGGCTGGCTTGACTAAGCAGGGATCTTCTTCTAGAATTAAGGCAAAAAAGAAGTAAGTATATGGCCAGTGGCAGCAGGATTGGGCATCATGGGAGGACTACATAGATGCTGCTCACCACTGTAGAGAGGAAATTTGTGTGGCCAAAGCTCAATTAGAGTTGAAGCTGGACAGTACTGTCAGAGACAATAAAAAGGACTTTTAAAAATATGTTAATAGCAAAAGGCAAGCCAGAAATAACACTAGCCTCTTACTTGATGAGTATGGTCACCTCACAAACAGGGACATAGAGAAAGCAGAGACCATCAAAGCTTTCTTCTCCTTGGTTTTCAACATCAGTGATGGGTTCTGGGACCCCCGGGGTCCTGGTCTAGAGCACCATGACTGTGAGAACGTGAAACTCCCAGCCACCCCCAAACTTGTGTGGGATTTGCTGCACCAGCTAGATCCTTATAAGTCAATGGTGTCTAATGGGACTCATCTGAGGTACTTAAAGAGCTAAATGTTTAACACTGGCCCAGGAGCCTGTTTTGACTACCATCTTTTTCAGTCTCTTGACAGCAGGAAGGAGATTTGAGCTTTTAGAGCTCCATTCAACCACTCACACTGATTAATTTACTCCTGAGTGATTAAAAGTCTACTTAGGCCTCTGGAAATTTGGTTTGTATAGGAAACACTGTGTGTGTGGTATGTAAGGAGATGTGAAGGCACAAGCTCTTCTGGAATACTGTTGAGAACTGTGCAAAGAAACAATCCAACAACACTGTCGTTCACATTGCCTATGACAGTGGTCTCTGAAGCAAATAATCTCCTGAACTGAACTCAGCTGCTGTCTTGGAGCTAACTAGATTTCTCTTAACAGAATCTAATAATGTGAGAACTACACAGTGTAATGTTCAGGTATTCAGTTTTCTTTTTATTCCTTAGCATTGCTTTGTGTATCAGAAAGAGATACTTTAAGTTATACATAACTAAAAATGGAATTTGTTGGTAATTTTCCCCAGTAATCCAATATAGTTTAAATTTAGTTCCCCAGAGCCCAGTATGAAATTCTCTGTAGTCAGTGGTAATCTTATGATAATGGTTAAGATAGCCTGGGAAGGCTAATGAGATTAAATGTTCACGTTTTCTGAAGTAGGTTGTTCATTTCTATGTCTGCATTTGTCTTGTACTTAGATGCTGTCATTTCAGGTGCACTACATTTTACTAGACTACAGGATTTTTTAATTAATTCATTTTTTCATTCAATCAATCTCTTTAACAGGTTAAATAAATATTTTATAGTTTCTTCTTCAGTTTGAGGGTCAAGTGGTTCAGTGATTAAATTAAAAACAGTGAGCCTTAAGACTTCTCACTCCCAGTTTCATTTAAAGTCAGTTCCTTGCCCTTTTCAAACAGGGAAACAGGAAATCTGACAGGATTAATGAATTATGCTTTTGCCACCTAGTACCAGTGCTGCCTGAGATTTGTTTAGGTCTTGTCTCTTTGGCAAGGGTTGGGTGTACAGTGGATGTATAAACATACCACCTGAGAATCATAGCTGGATCTGTCCCCTTGGATTTCTATTGTTTCAGTGAATCAGTAGTTCTGGGGAAAGCATGTACTAATATAATCTTAAACTCCCTCTGAGTTTAATTCTTCGTTGTTAAATAGCCAGTATCAGATTGGACCATAGCCCAAGTACACTTTTCATAATCACCAGGATCTATATCAATCTCAGCTAATTGCATACAGTTTTTTTTCACAGTTTTACTGTGTCTGTTGATCTATACTTTTGGGAGGTCTTGTACGCAAGTTGAGGTACACTATGCTGCTTTCAGAACATTTATGTCATTTTTTTGTCTCTGACTTATTATGAACAGATATTCTGAGGTCATATTTTTGAGATTGTTCCTATCAGGGTTGCCAGGGCTGTACTTGTATACATGTACATGCAGTTGGCCATCAGAAGAACTCTCTTTGGAAGATTTTGGAAGACTTTTCCTGAAATCTGATGTCCAGTAGAGCAGATAAAAGGTGCTGTAGAGAAAAGCATAGTGACCGTGAGATAGTGGAGTTTGGGATCCTGAGAAGAGGGAGTAGGGCAGAAAGCAGGATCATAACACTAGACTTCAGGAGAGCAGACTTTGCTCTCTTCAAAGAAAGTTGGTTAACATTCAACCATCACCTCTGCCAAGCTCCAGAGTGTTCCATCCTATTGAGCAGGAAGTCAGGCAAAAATGCCGGGAGGCTTACATGGATGAACAAGGAACTTCTGGCAAAATCAAACACAAAATGAAGCATACAGAAGGTGGAAGCAGAGACAAGTAACTTGAGTGAAATAGAGAAACATTGAGCATGTAGAGATGAGTTTAGGAAAATCAAAGCCCACCTGGAACTGAACTGGTGGGGGTTGTCAAAGGCAACAAGAAGATCTTCTATAAGTTTATAGGTAACAAAGACAAGATTGGGGAACAGTAGGCCCACTGGTGAATGAGGCAGGGGACTTGGTTACACAGGACATGGAAAAGGCTGAGGCACTGAATGCTTTCTTTGCTTCTCAATTTTTGATCATAGCAACTGGGAGAAATGCCTGAAGATTGCAGGAAAGCAAATGTCACTCCTATATTCGAAAAGGACATGAAGGAGAACTCAGGGAACTAGAGGCTAGTCAGATTCACATTGATTTGTGGAAAGGTGATGGAGCAATTAATCTTGGAAAACACTTCAGGCACATGAATGACAAGAAAGTAATCACGAGTAGTCTCTGTGCATTCAACAAAGGGAAGTCATGCTTGACACCCCTGGCAAACTTGTATGATTAAATGACAGGCCTGGTAGATGAAAGGAGAACAGTGGCTAGTGTCTACTGGGCTTTCGGTAAGGCCTTTGAAACTGTCTCCATCAAAACCCTCATAGCCCCTCAAGCTGTTGCCACAGAGGCTGGATGAACAGACGTTGAGGTCTATTGAAAACTGACTGAATGGCTGGGCCTGCAGAGTGGCAATAAGTGGTGCAAAGTCTAGCTGGGTGCCTCTAACTGGCAGTGTACTCTGAATGGTGGGGTCTGTACTGGGTGCAGTCCTGTTTAACATCTTCATCAGTGATCTGCATTATGGGACAGGGTGTACACTCAGCAAGTTTTCCAATTACAAAAAGCTGGAAGGAGTGGCTGATAGTCCACATGCTCATGCTGCCATCCAACACATCGGTAGGCTGGAGATATGGGCTGACAGGAACCTCAGGAAGCTCAGCAAGGAGAAGTGCGAAGTCCTGTACCTTGGAGGAAACCTCATGCACCAGCCTGCTGCTGGACTCCCTCCAGTAATTCCTTGTGTTTCTTAAACTGGGGAGCCCAGAACTAGATGCAGTACTCCAGATGTGGCCTTGCCAGGGCAGAGTAGAGGGGGAGGATAACCTCCCTCAACCTGCTGGTCACACTTTTCTTAATGCACCCCGGGATACCATTGGCCTTCTTGGCCACAAGGGCACATTGCTAACTTGTGGTCAACCTGTTGTCAACCAGAACTCTGAAGTCCTTTTCTCTGCAATGCTTCTCAGTGGTGCTCAGTAACAGCACCAGAGGCAATGGCAACAAAGTGAAAAATGGGAGGTTCCCTCTGAACATCAGGAAACACTTTTTCACTTTGAGGGTAGTGGAGCACTTTCACAGGTTTCCCAAAGTGCCTGTGGAATCTCCATCCCCAGGGATATTCAAAAGCCACTGTTTTGGGTAACCGGATCTAGGTGGTCCTGCTTGACCAGATGACCTCCAGTGATCCCTTCTAACCTCAGCCATTCTGTGATTCTATGATTGTGTGAGTCTGCGGTCATTGGAGATCACAAAAATATGAAGTCTTCCTTCTGATTATAGTCAATATATGAGCTCAAAGAGGAGGAAACAGCTTTTGCTGTCAACTAAATGCTAGTGTAGAACTGTACTGAAGAAAACCAGGCTGTGCATTTCATGCATAACATTAAATACGGTTTGTATTATTTTGTTACTTTTCCTAAATTAAATCCAAATAAATTCTTGCTGTAGAACTCAGTTCTGCAACTTTTTTGTAATGCAGGCAGACTTGTCTGGCAGTTGGATGTCTCACTGAGTTCTCAGAATTAGCAGTGGCTGTGAAAAATGTATTTTTGGTGAGTCTCCTTTGCTTAGAGGAACATCCTTGCTAACCTGGGCTCTCAGTGCATATCTGTATTAGAATAGTGCAGCAACTTTGAAGCAACCAGTTTTAAGATGTTGTTATTTCCCTTTCCCCTAATCGATTTGCTGGAGAGACTTTTCTAGCTTTTTCTGCTATACTCTTGCATTTCCTTCCTATGTCTAAAAAATCATTTGGTTTTGTCTTCCACAGACAATCAGGCATTATCAGTGAGGGTCTAAAAGGAAAATGCCTTAATTTCCTCCCGACTAAAACCTTTTCTTTTATAGCTCAAGGACCTTAGAAAAAAAGGGGATCCTTTTAACCATTTGCTAGTTTCTCTAAATCACATCTAAAGTATCTCACCTTCTCTAAAATCCATCAAAAACCTCGATCTTTTGAGGACATGAACCTTGAATACAAGGCTGAAATGGTTTTCTATTTTTTAAAATTTAGAGTATTTTTTTTCTTTAGATTTTAAGCTTTCCCTCTTGATACAAAATAATAAAAAGTTCTGTAGTCATGACAGCCTAGTCATAGAGTAGGTGGCAAGGTGAGGTAATGTCTTTTATTGCATAAGGTAAAATTTTTGCTGGAGTTTGATGCTGTTCTTTGAGACCTGAGGAGAAATTTGTGTACTTATCAGCATGCCTGGTCTTTTTGCCCTTCTGTATGAAGTCAATTAATTGTTAAAAACCAGTTTCCCTTTATTTTTAGGCAATAGCAACTCTGTGTTTTTGTTTTCGTTTTTGTTTTTTTTTCTTGCTGAAATCTCCACAGAAAATCCTACTGTTGATGCTTAGCACAAGAGGGAAGTAAGACTCAAAGAGATTTTACCAAGAGCTAGAAAATACTGGTAGGGGTAACTCCCACTTTCTAGAATTAAGATACATCGTCTTCGTATGACAAATGTATTTTAATGTGTGAGTTTAGATGAGGGTGTTTAAAAATATGATTACCTGTGTAAAATGTACTGTCACAGAATGTCAGAATAACCTTGTTAACCCAAGAAATCTAGGCAGTGCTCACTGAATTGAATTCAGGGCTGTACTTTACCTGTAAATTTGATCTGGCTTTTAAACATTTCAAAGGAATTGCGAATTTGCTAAAGTGATGTTATAAATAGTGTTACTGAAACACTTATCTGAAATGCCTAATTAACTTAATTACAATTGCCATTTTGTAAAGGTGCCATTGTTCTTTATGTATGTCAGATGATGGATAGAATCCCCTAATTACAAGCAGAAACCAATTACTGAATGTGCTGTGACCATGATCTGTTGGCGCAAGTAACTCTGCTTATCTTGATAATCCCAACAACTCAAAAAATGCAGATTGCCACAGACAAAACCTGATCGATTCACAGATTTTTAAATCACATGAAGTTTGAAGAATTTCTTGGTTTATTGATGATGTAGTTAAATAACATCAATTGAACTATTTATGAAGGATCAATATCAGTATGTGTCTAACACTAGACAGTAAGAAAATGTGCATCTACATCTAATTTCTGAACACTTTCTGTAGCTAATTCTAAAAAATGCCAATCCAGACACACACATACACATGTATTTCAAAATTATATGCTTCCTTTCCTCAACAGACCATGGAATATCAGCACACAAACCCTCTTCTGGGAGCAGGGGTTCCCCCGCTTTCAAAAGTGTGCTGTTGTTCTAGCTTTATGTGTCCCCATGTGTTTTTCACAATGTGCTAACCTGCATGTTGGTAAGAGAACATCCAACAATGTCATATGCATGCACATGAGGTGTAAGTCTCAACTTGGTATATCCTACAGTGTTAGTGCAGATGCAGCTTAATCATGACATCAGACAGAGAGGAAGTTTTGGAGAGGTCATTCTGTGGTGGGACAGTTTCTGGCACTGTTAAAACTGGGTTTTAACTGACTGGTCCTTGTTGCTCTGAGGTCTATCCCCATTATTACAAACCTTCATGCCTCTTTTACACTTCTTTATGAGATGACCCCTTTTTTGGTCCAAAAGTCTCTTGGTAATTTCCTGGTTATTGTTCAATAGTTCAGGGTTATCTTCCTCTTTAGGTTTATCACTTTGAGCCAAACAGCCTTTCAGGCTGTGTGTCCCATTCACCTACACTATTTCTACCCACATTCCCATCAATCAGCTGTTATTTTGCCAGTGGTGGGCTATATGACTGTCCAGGCATGAGCAGTATAAGATGTTTGCCATTTCAGAATAAATATAAAATTTTATTATATTTACTTAGCCTTAATAAGTAGAAAATCGTAATTTTAGAACTTTTTTTTTTCACCCATGATTTGCAATTAAACTGTTAGATTATGAAATAAGATCTTCACACACACAAAGGAGCACAGAGGGACAATGATAATCAGGAAACACTTATAATGTAAGTAGAGAAAGTGGTGCGCTCTGATCTGGTTCCTTCCAGGGCTGTCACAGCGGTATGATCAGCTCCATTGTGTGGTGAAAGTCATCAAGAGGAATCAACTGGATAGGTTCTCTGATCATCCTACAGACCAAGCAGGGTTACTGCTTATGGGATGCTGGGTAAGAGCATCTTGGGATTCTGCAATACATTTTATAAAAAGTTTGGAAGAGGAAACAAAGACAGGGAAAGGGGGGGATCAAGGTGTTTGGGGGTTGAACAAGTGTAAGAAGATAGAGGGATAAAGGTATTTTAGGGACTGGCTGTGTGTAAACAGATTGCTGGTCAGTGTGCTCTTTTGGTCATGCCCTGCATCTGATCACTGCAGTGTCTTCTGTCTTCTTATTAAAATGCATTTCTATTTTCCTGGGTGAAGGTCTCAGTATTCTATATAAAAGTGTGTATATGGACGTCAAAGTCCAGCAAGTGGAATCAGACCACAGCTCATAGAGGTCTTTGTGTCAGTGGTGCCAGCAACAGGAGAGACCAGAGTGAGTGCATATGGTGTGGGTATAGCATGTGACACTAGCCAATATCAAGCCAGACTAGGTGGCAAGTAGGATAGTGGTTTGTAAGTCAGGAATCAAAGCAACTGTAACTCTGGGCTGTATACTGGAGGGACCAGGAAGGTTCAGCCAGCTACTGGAGAGATCATAGGGTCTGGGTTGAAGTGAGAGGCCTGTTTACATGTGTGTATCTCAATGCCTGAGGCAACTGGAGGAGTTAGATACAGAAGGGCTGAGGTGGTCCAGCCCAACTACTGAAGAGACCATAAGGTCTAGGGGTCAACTGTGAGACACACTTGCATGTGTGTGTCTATGCATAAGGCAACAGGAGACAGCAGGATCCAAGCATGTGTGTCTGTGCATGTGTTAGTGCATGTAGGAGGGTCTGAGTAACAACTGGTATGTGGTTACAGGCTTCAGGGGTCTGCATGCCCAGTTGTCAGCCAGCTCCCAGATCACAGGGAGATCAAGAGTTCAGAGCCAGCTTCTTGGAAGCCTGGGCATTGAATGCCAGTTACCTGGAAAGCCATAGTATTTGTGTGTGCCAAATATGCCTAGCAGAATCAGGTGTGCACATGTAGTCCTTTGGCCATAAATACATACAATCCCTCAGTGTTTTCCATTAACCTCTATGTCTCTTAGACATGAACTGTTGATCAAGTCTGGGTCTGTTTGAATCCAGCCACACCTGGACTCTGAGAGGGAGTTTAGAAAGCAAAGGGGCCCATTCTGAATCTTATGACTCAACAGGAGTGCCTCCTTCTACCCTTTCACATCTCCCATCCTGTAGGAATCACTCTAAGACAAGTCTCATCCAATTCTGCTTGGCAGCCGACACCAAGCTGGGTGAGAGTGTTGACCTGCTGGAGGGTAGGAAGGCTGGACCATTGGGCTGAGGCCAGTTGTATGAGGTTTAACAAGGCCAATTGCCGGGTCCTGCACTTGGGTCACAACAACCCCAGGCAGCGCTAGAGGCTTGGAAAAGACTGTCTGGAAAACTGCCTGGCAGAAAGGGATCTGGGGGTATTGGCTGACAGTTGGCTGAACATTAGCCAGCAGTGTGCCCAGGTGACCAAAAAGGCCAACAGCATCCTGGCTTGTATCAGGAATAGTGTCACCAGCAGGACTAGGGAACTGACCGTTTCCCTGGTGAGGCCCCACCTGGAATCCTGTGTTCAGTTTTGGGCCCCTCACTACAGGAAAGACACTGAGGTGCTGGAGCAAGTTCAGAGAAGGGCAAAGAAGCTGGTGAAGGGTCTGGAGCACAAGTCTTATGAGGAGCAGCTGAGGGACCCACATTGGTTATCGGTATCTATTTTCTATTAACAGGCCCTCATCCTGATCAGCCATACAGGGGAATGGAATGAGAATGTTGGTTCTTTTTGTGTTTATGTGAGTGCTGCTTTTTCTGTATGGATTGATCTGTGTGCCTGGCCATGTGTTTGTGTATATATGTATCATATGTCTGTGTGTGCGTTCATGCACCTATCAGAAATACACATGCAGCCTCACTACTCGTTCAACCTGGGGACAAGAACACACTACAGCCTTGCCTCCACTGACTACTGGATTTGGCGTCTCCTGACTGAAATGCTAATTCATTAAAATACCACAAATCTTAATGTGAACTGCTTAAAATCCACAAGCTATTTTTCCAAAAGTAAAACTCTAAAGCTAGGCTTTTCTTATTTAAAAATCAGAATCAGTAATTTTAAGAGCATTTAGGAATGTAGATTGACTAGAACAGTGTCAACACTTTGAAGAGATCAGACGTTGTCTGTTACAAACACAGAGCAAATTGAATTATCTGTTTTGATTTAAGCTTTTGTTGCATTTTCAGTGTAACTGCATTTAGTCCTGGCTGTCATTTTCACCAGGGATGGACTAATTTAAGCTTAAAAATTCAGAACAGTAGAAGAATCCCTATGTCATATTTGATATTCTACTACAATTTTGAATTATTGAAGAAACATGCAAAAACACCCAGTCTAGCAACTTCCTTGTTCCTATGTTTCTATGTTGAACTTTCACATGCACATGTATTTTTCCCATCTTAGCGGTAGTAAGCTGATCCTTCTGTTGTAGACTTTTATTCATCTCTGTTTCAGTCATAAATACAGACTTTCAGGATTCCTTTTATGCATACACATGCATCCTGCCTGAAAGCACACTGTTGAATTTAGCAATAGGTCTGAAAATTTTGTCTTGTTGATAATGATTAGAGGATCACCATAAAATACACTATAAACACCTTCTACAGCCAGTGATTATAATTTACTTTTCTGAAACTTTACTGAAATTGATGAAACCATTTCTAAGACTGGTCTGATCTTTGCTTCTTTGATGCTACTTGGTATACCATAAGACTGACTGACTACTTCCTTTCTTTACAGGATGCTTCACAGTTTAGTGTAATAAGTGACTTGCAGATGCAGGGAACTAGAATTACTGTGAAACAAACCAGGTAAGAGTATGACAGAAAACAAACAACAACAACAACAAAACCAACTACAAATCAAACAAACAAACCAACCATCAAAGCAACTAACCAACCAAAACAACAAAGAACAAAGAAGAACAAAGAAGTAAAAGAAAACAAAGAAGTAAGAAACATCATATGCTTTCATTTGACTGAAATGGAATTAAGTTGTCTCATGAAGCAGAATAACTTCTTGACATCAGCAGAAGTATGCAACGACTAAGATTACAGCAAAACACTAATGATGACTACCTTTCTAAATAGTTGAATCGCACAGAAGCTAAATCACTTACCATTACTGATAATATTCTGTACTCCTAGGATGTAATGTTGTTCATCAAAGGTGAGGTACAAATCGCCACCATAAAGTCTTAGTCAAAAGAATTGGACCTAATGAAAGGAGTTCTTAAAATAAAGCATTTTTGGTTTTAAACTGGAAATGTGAGATAAAATCCACTTTAAATCAAGGATACATACAATGTTTGCAGTTATGAGTTTATGGCTCGATACTATTTCCTAAATTCTAAAACCAACTAAAACTTAAGTCAGGCTTTCTAGAGCAACACAGTCATTTAAGAAAAAGTATAAACCCCTGATATATAACTAGAAAGCTACTTCACAAAAGTTTTAGAAACTTGTACTGCGCTAGTTTATCCATTCCCACGAATTAAGGAAAGTTTTATCATTGATGTCAAGGAAAACACCTTTCTTTTTGCTGGCATTAGATATCTGCTTTCAAGCTAATTGGTATTTCACATCTGTGATATTCAGAAAATCTGAAGAGGAATACACTGAAACAGCATATAAGTGAAATGATTAAATAGCAATGAAAATAAACAGTTCATTACAGCTGTAATATTTATCTTTTAAAACGAGAACAAAAGTTACTATAGGTAAACAACATGAATTTGGTGTCCACATAATTTCAGAATATGCTTTCAATTTCAGTTTATGTGCATGTTCAGCTTCTAATTTGCAATTTTAGTACTTGTTTATGTCATCTATGAGCATGTTCCTCTTTCAGCTTCCATTCTTCTTAGGCTTTCTTTGGGCTTTCATTTTTCTCCATCAGCAATGCATTTAATTCCCTCTTGATATACTGATGATAGGTCTTCTATAGACACTGACATGACTCCTCAGCCTAACATAGTTGTAGATGCTCTCACAATAACTTTATAACCATTCCTCCCAGGGTTTTGGAGACTTACTTCCCCTGCATGGCAGTGCTGCAGCTTAAGGTTCCTGTTCTGAGTTCAACTGTCAGGGTCACTGGCATTGTCAGGCCTGTTCCACTTCTCTGATCAGCACTTGCAATCAACAAACATAAAGAGAGCGTACAGGAGCATACCTCTTAGGCTTTTTGAGAAGAGTGGATATGGAGGTTTGCCACTGTACCAACTGTCTCCACCCCAGTCTCCAGTGTCAATGTCTCCCACTGTAGGTCCTGCTCAGAGGAACAGAAGTCTCTCATATGTCTTCCTCTTCAAATACAGTGATTCCAGGCATAGCTTTGTTCAGCACCACTGTTTTACCGAAGAGGTATTTGCTGGTTACTCCTACTTTGTGTATATCTAACTCAAAGAATATCTGTACATAAGGTAAAACTTGCCCAAATCAAAGCAACTGAGTACAGGACTGTTACAGTGGGGAGAATAAGGGATAGTTATTCTGCTTGCTACCGCAGAGGGCAGAAAGGTAGAGAGCAAGCAGTCAATCTAAACTGTAGAGCTTGCATTAATACACTCATTATCACCTGTGAGGCAGGGTGATCTACCGGGATCCACATAACAAAGAAAGCTCTGGGAATGTGATTATGATAGTAAATGTTTTATCCTCCAGTGTTTTAATTCTAATAAAAGTCTATGCCCCTATTGATTTCAGATCTACAGGAAACCCTGAAGGTAGTAATAATTCCTGGGTTAAATATTTGGGTTGCTGACCAACAGCACCTGCATTGCAATCTTCTCTGCAGCTTTGCTTTTCCCAAGGAATTATTGTGGGGCTTTTTTTTTTGTTGTTGTAAACCTCAGAAATGTTGAAAATCTCTTTCTAGTTTGGCTCAGTATGCACTAAGTCTAGGTTGACCAGACAGTGAGGTAAGAATTGTTAGAGGAAAAACATCATCCAGGAAAGAAAATTTCTAACTGAAATGAAGGCTAATATCCCACTTCTAGAAATGAAACATTGTGGACACTCCTTGGACTAGTTCATCCCAAACCCCACATTTGAGTCAGTGAAGTGCACAAGTGCAAGGATGGCTTATATTCCAGGATTTTGATCTAAAGTAGTAATTTTAAAATTTAGTCACTTTTTTGGAGCCACTAAGCAAGAAAAATGTGAGCTCACAGTGTGCTATGGTACACTGGGAAGAATTTGTCATTTTGCTGCTTGAGAAAATTACAGTGAGTAGAAGTAAGGAAGAAAATTCAGTTCTGAAGGGACCTTGTATCTGCCCTTTTCAGGAGAACAATGAAAACCCGGTTCCCATTCTAGCTTCTAGTTGGCATTAACAGTATGAGCTTTCAGAACAAACTGTGTTTCACAACACAGGACCTCCAGCTGGTCTGGTTTGGGCAGGCTTGTAATTACAGTATGTTATAAGCAAAAGGTTAATTACAGAATTTACTCCTACTACTATTAACAGTTACTGCTGTCATTCACAGGACCAAGCAGAAATTTCATCTATTTTAATTCTCCTCCACTGGATAACTTACTCACTCAAGCAATGATTAATTAAGCAGACAGACTGGAATGAAAGAAGGAAAGGAGGGACATTGTGATAATTGTCACTTATTGAAATGAGTCCAGTCACCCACCTTCAACAGAGTGACTGGAGCTGGCTGGTGAGCTAGAATAAATTAAACACAAATTGAGTTTACAACAGAGAAATGCTGCTGCTTCTTTTTTTTAATTTTATTTTATTTTATTTTATTTTTTTCCTTTGGGGGATTATGGACTCCTCACACTGCCCAGTCACTGGAGAAATATATAAACAAACAAACCAAAATCTTTCAGAGAGTCATTAGCTTGAGTCTAAGAAATATGTTCTCATTGTATCAGGTTAAGCAACTCATATGCAATCTAGTTTTTCTAGATTACCGGTATAACTGTAGTTTGGTTTTAAATTCAGCTGGTCTTCTTCCTGTATTGTTAATGACATACAAACACAACCAACCAATCTGTCTGTTCATACATATATACACATTCTCTGTCAGCTTCATAGTAAATGTAAAAATGAATACCAGAGGCCTGTACGCCATCCAAATATTTTGAGATCATGATCGTTAGACAATTATTACTTTTAAATGGCCCCAAAAGCTACCAGGATCCAGATAAAATAATCAAATGCCTGACAGCTGATCATGATCACAGATCTTGATTGTCTCACATTTCTAAGATATTTCCAGATTTTTTTTTAATGTAGACAGTCTATCTTGCTTCTCCTTACATTCAGGCAGAAGGAGGTGTAGTGTCTTTCTCTGCTTAGCATCACTCAGGGAATGCAACGTCCTTCTCCCTGAAAGTCGACTGGAAACAGCATCAGTCCCACGTAGCTCTGTGTCCATACAGTTAATCCTTACAGTTGTTATTCCTGAAACATGTTCACTGACAGAGGGATCACCCCTTGAGAATGAGAGACATTTTGAAGATTATAACAAGTTCAAGCCATTCCTTCAGTTCTCTGCCTGTATATGGCTGTGAGGTTAAAAAGTCATCACTTTTAACAGAGATCTTAAAATTCCTCCCAGATTTGGATTTTAAAGAGATTTTTTTTTTTAAGTCTTTCAGTAGAAATTAATACATTTCACAAACGAAGATGTGAATGGACTGTACATTCTTGGTTGTGTGTAGAAACCAGACATTGACTTTGTACACACTGTTGGCTTGGGTTGCTTTCCAGACTGCCAACACTTCCTGCTTGTCAAATCACTCCCATGGTGCTTTCTGCAATGGGAACAACCAAGTCCTGCACCAAGCTCTCAGGAGAGATTCAGTGGCTACATTCTCCACAGAATACTCCACCAGGCAGTATGGTTGAGACAACTTCAGGGTGTATTCCCCATCTTGTGATCCAGTTTTCTAGCCTTTTCCCTGCACGCACCTCCATTCCCATGTTCCTCTGCATGCAGCACACTGACATTGCATCAGGTGAAAATCCGCAGATGGTGGGCTTTAGTGTAGCTGTCTCTAAATGACGACTGGAAAAAATGGGTACATATGCTATTGGAGTCTTTTTATATCTAAAGAATGAAGAAAACCCCAGAGGAAATGCAAATCTTAAATGACAGATGTGTTTACATAGTGAAGACTACTAGAAAGCACAATTTGCTGCCACCTGCAGGGCCGTGGCCACATACAAGCCTGCTGCAGAGCACTTACATGATCGACTTCCTGCAGTGCTGGTTAAAGCTAAAGAAAAAGACTACCTATCTTAAATGCTATTATCAGGATCATACTTGTAGCTACAACCTCTGATGAACAGAGGAGCAGTGTCTCTCATACAGCAAGGTAGGCTGATGTCTATAAGCCAAAAGGGCATGTGTTCAAAATTTGAGCCACACAGATCAGCACAACAAACACCACTCTATCACACATTCTGAGGATTAGTATATGCAGAAAGCTTTATTTGTCTGGTGACGTGATCCTAGCCTACTCTTCCCTGAGCAGCCCATATCACGCATCTGCAGCCTGGACTCTTGGGTCCTGTATAAAGCTCTAGACATCAGAGATGACAGGTACTTGGAATGTTTTCTTGGGGGCTACCCTAATGGACTTCTGCCAGGAAGGTAGGTTTTCTTTTGGTGAGCTGAGAAAGTAGACTTGAGAACTGCTAGTGTGTGTGTGTGTGTGTGTGTGTGTGTGTGAAAAGAGCTGAATACCCTTCTCACATACCCTGATCATTCCGGATTCTAATCTGATTTCACTTTGGTCATTTAGCTCTAAGTTAGTTAGCCTTCAGCTAGCTCCTCAGAAGTTGGATTAGATGACCTCCAGAAATCCCTTCCAACTTATCTTCTTCTACAATTCTGATAATCTTACTGCAGTATCAGCCAAATATTCACTCATCCATAGCCCCACAGTTCACAGCCCAGTTATACAGATAGAGTTGAATTTTATTTCTTTGAATTATATGTTGAATGTAATAGACACTTTCAGAATTCAAGATGAATGCATCAATATTTCAGAACAGCAAGTGATTAGATGGTAAATGCATACAGATGAGAAGGATCAGGTTTAGCAAATACTAGAATGCAGTAGCTCTAACAAATGTTGGATGGTTATTTGTTCTAGACTGTTCTTGACAGAGGCGTTGTGGGCCAATCAACTCACCTGTAATGGATGGAAGTACAGGTTCTGTGTGGCACAACCCATCAGAAGGACCTGCTTTGTGAGGCAGAAGTGATACCACTCAGATCCATAACAATGTCAAGTGAAATTCACAGAAAACCTGCTTCCTTTCCATAACTGTTGAGCATAGTGGGGTGTAATATTGGTAAGGAAACTTGAACTGCAGGTGTGGTTAGAATTTCAGAGGAGGTTAGAATTACACAACAAGTTAGAATATTGAAAACTTCCTAGGCTTACATGGTTTTTACTCTAGATAGGTAAAAGACAATTGTTGACCAAGTTTCACATTATGTCTTGGTTTAAACATGAAACCCAATTTGTAAAAGCTCTGAAAGAAAAACTTCTCCATCCTCCTATAAAGCACAATGTCTGGGGTGAAGGTGGGGTTTCCAGTCTCATCTGCTAAAACCAAGACACACACAATTAGTGGTAGAAGACTATCTTCTGATATTGGCTATGATAGGTATGATGACTGCAGAAGCCATTATCTTGTATCATAGCAGGAGCTGATACAAACTGATACCAGTAGATAAAGATATATTTTTTAAATATAGAGCTCCAAAACTCGAAAATCTATAAGCTGAAACCAATCTAATTTCCATGCAAAATTACACTCCACATTATGAATTTAAAAATTGCAAACAAACCAAAATGACAATCAAAGTGATGCAAAGTAGCAACTTTGCAACAGATGCTGTGTGCCCCAACACCAGTCTTGAGTTTCTCATAGTGTGAATGTTGTAGCTTCCAAAAGCCACTCTATACTGTTCAAGTTGAGAAGTGAGCCAGATCCAATGCCAAAAGCCAGTGTTTATATGGCACTCCATTTTTGCTTGTTTTTGCTGAAATCACTAATAATTGTCACTGAGCCTTTCTCTACCTCCAGATCTATGAGGTACAAAGCTCCAAGGCACAAAGATTTGGGTTGCCACTCAGAATGTGAGGAGACCCTGAAGCAGATGTGAAGGGGAAAGAATATAAAAGCTTTTGTGGTGTGTTCAGTCCACTAACAGTTTTTAAAAAATGAAAACACAATTGGGATTTGAAACTTAAAGTCACACTATTTTTATTAGGGATTAGATCTCATGTGGAGTATTTTCTAAAACCTCTTGGACTGTTTACTCTCACCTTGCTTCAGTCTACTGTGCTGACCACAACTTTGTGTTTCTAAGCAATGGACGGCACTGAATTCTCTCATCTTCTGTGTGCCAGTTGTGTTGTGCACAAGTTTTTGCAAAAGCCTGTGATCTGTGATATACCTCTTGGCTCATTAAACTAAGAAGCCGTTAAATCTGACCTATCAGAAGCCTTACCAATAGCTTTCAATGCTTGAGTTTAGGTTTTCCAACAGAATTGGCTGTTCATGGCTTCTCTCTGTATACTTTGTCTATCAACAATTGTGACAAGGGATGATACTCCCTCCATCATTGATTTAATAAACTATTAGCTAATTAGTTATTGCATGGGCATACCACAAAACCAGTTTTACCTCACTTTGACATTGCAGCATCTTATTTGCTAGCATAAGGTTCCATTGTTTGTGCTCTCTTTAAATATCTTCAAATCCATACCTAGAAAATAATGTTTATTTAACTCCATTAAATATTTAACTCCATTACACTGTAAATTAATTTAGAAAAAATATTTTTTTCACTCTATGCCTCCTCTCTATTGTAGAAAACAATGTCAGGTATGGAAACATCCTAACAGCAGGATGGCAGTAGAAATAGTAATTTTCACTGGGATCACAGGGAAAATTGATTCATCCAATACAAGACATCTTAGATGAAGTTTCCTAGGTTTATGCATAGGAAATAAAGCTGGCTGGCATTAGTGATTACCAAATCTTCAAAAACTGATGCACACTAAAACAAAACCTCAAAAGATCACTTCAATCTTTGTATCAAAAGAATTATATTATAATGAGATGCTGTATAGGATCATGTTTCTAAAGTTCAAATTATAGTGTTGTTATAATGACAACATTTATATATATACAGACCCTGCTATTCTAAGGATGGAAATATTGGCTTATAAAATCAAAGGGAATTGTGTCATTGACTGCAGTAGGGCTAGACCTATACAAAACGTGTCATAGTTGTCAGATGATGAAACACTCAGGAGATATATAACTTCTGCTGCTGCTTTTAGTGATTTGCATTTTTTAAATGACAAGAATTATCAGCAGCACACTATTGTCCTTTCAAAGTTTGAGCTAATGGCAGAAATGCGATCTACTCAGGAGTCTTGTATGGAAGGTCTTCTCTAAAAGTACTAAATAAAGGATTCTCTAAATCACTTGCCAAAGCAGTGTGATTCCACCAAAGTGATACTATTTATTGCCAAACTTCTCATTATGACATACTATTAAAATGTTTCTATAAAGACACACTAGCAGAACAACTTGACTTGTTTAAAAATATATGCAGTAAGTTGACACCTTTTGGAAAGTACACAAAAAAATCTCCAAACAACAGCACTCTAAAGAGTAACAATTTAAGGCACATGATTATTTTCCAACATTTTTTACATGAATCTCTGGCTAGACCATAAATTTGTAAAACATAATTTCATATAGTTCAATAACTAGCTTCACAGCTCAGAGAGACAGAATTTGTCTGAATGCAGGCAACACTTTTTAACATTGCTAGGTCATAGTGCAGCATAATAGACATTGTTAAAAAGAACCTTATACATGGAGCAAAATGCAGAGACAACACATCAAATATTCCTGCATTTCATCTTTTTACAATAAGGTGGGCCATGGTTGCTTCTTTGAGAAATACCAACTGTGGAATTCCCAACTTTAATTTCTTTGACAGAGTGTGTCACCAAAAAAAAAAACCCAGAGCTTTCAGCCAGGGAAGCAAGAATGGAACTGGCCTCACCAGAGGTGAACTGATTTACCAGCTGATCATTCCAATATAATTGACCTGATAAAAAAAGAAGCTGATACATACAGCCTCAGCAGCTCTAAATCTGTGTTGCTGGGATGGAGCTTAGTAGTGTTTGACTGATAAAGTGTGCTGAAGAAGCAACCAAACACTTGCACCCACAGGAAATGTACTGAAATGTGAAAGTACATAGAAAGAGTATGGGAAAAAAAAAAAAAAGACAGATGATGAACTCTTATAACATGTTTTTTGGAGCAATTGCCTTGGAAAAAAATAAGGAATTATAATCCACTATATTCTAGCAAAGTGTATATTCTCAATATAGAAATTTGGGACATGAAGCTTTTTTTCAATTGCATTTCAAATCGAGAAACTATGCCAAACAAAACCTTGCTGGTGATGATTTACAGATGTTTTCTTGAGGTAGCCTGTACGCAAACAGATTAGGAAAGCTCCAACAAGCATGCAGAAAGCACAGTCCACAGTGTCACTCTTCTTCCAGCTGCACAGCAATGACCTCTGTACACCAGCAATAAGAAATGAAAGTTTTATTTCAAAGTCAACACCTGATAAGCATATTGCTAACTTTGGTGATGGTACTTCAGTATTATGCTATGATACTGGAGGTTAGATTTTGGCACATTGCACTTTACCTGTGTTAATATTTGGGATCAGTCATGGTCTGTTATAATATCTATGCCAATGACTTGCTCCAATTATAGTATCTGGAACAACATTGATATGCTCTATTTCACCAAAAAAGTGTGTTCATATGTACTCAGTTTTCAAAAAATTGTATTTACATTATTGAATCATAAAATTAGCATCCCTGCTGGTGACAGCCTTAGGTTTCATGACCCTCATTAACAAGACTTACCTCTGGGTGATGAAGCTTTCCAATTAGGGACATTGATTTGAATCAGTGCCCAGGATGACTGCAAACAGGCGGCTGTTCGTGGATTGATATCAAAAGAACCAATATTCTGAGTCTAACCTCTACACTATGTATCAAATTTTATATATGATACTTGCCGTCATATCTCTGCAATTTGCACTCACCTTACAGGTGGTTTTAGCAAAAAGGACAAAGAGAGGAAAAGCATGGGGGTACGAAATTTTCACATATTGCTCCACTCTTTTTGGGTGTCTGGGTAGATCTCAAATTTGACATCTGACACAGAATCACATAGAATCCATTCAAGATCTGGGTAGGTAGAGTGAAACAACCACTAATTCCTATAGGTAAAGTAAAATTTACCAAATAAAGCCTCTGTTGGATTCAGTCTTAAGTGATTCAAATACCTCCCTGAAGGTGATTTAACTCATTTACAAATGGTTTACACTGATACCAAATAGAAATAAGGTACATGTAAGGATCACAAAAACAGTTAAGTACTCATTTTCTATTGATGTCAAAGAACCTTTGCAACTTATACACTGAAGATTTCAAGCTAAAATTTCACTTAGTCTTCATCCGAGTTGGCTTTTATTTATGTCTCCAGCTGTTCTCAGGGTGATGTAGATCAGATTCATGCACAATAGCTGTCTGGTGCAATCATAACTACGATTTTTTAACAGAAAACTGAGGACAAAAAAAATAAAGCTAGTTCCTAACACAAACATGTACATACCTCTGTGCAATACTTTGAACCATCAACATCCTGAGTCATTGTGGCACTTAAACAGTGTGGCAAGACATAGGATAGCATCTATTAGACCATTATCCTGATCAGCTATTGAAAGTGATACATAAATTAACAAAATAGTCTATCTTCCAAAGCAGCAGTAAAAATTACAAATATTTATACTTCTGTCTGAATGAGGCTATTTAAATAGAGCAGCTTAATTAAGAATATTAAATTAGTTGTTTGTGACCACACAAACTAAATTTCCGAGCTAATTCTGGATGTTCTTTCATTCAGGTGATGCTGACTAGAGGAAATGAAGATGAAGGAAGGAAATGGCCTTCCTGGAGTCCTTGATTAAATTTCAAGATGCTAGGACTTTCTTCTCCCTGGAAAGTTTTCCAGTGTCAATATCCCATGATTACTCAGTGACACAAGTATTCAAAAGCAGGAAAATATTTTTCTTTAGCTTGCACTTATGAAAGGCACTGATCCATTTCAATCAGAGTAGGCTTAGTAGGCAAAAGGCTAACCATTGGCTTCTCCTATGTTAATTTCAGTCATCATAAATATTGAATTTCCTTATTGAAGCAGCAAATGTAACCTATTTCTTTAAATGTATTTATGGCATAATAAACCACTTCCATGTAAAAAAACCCCAAACAAACAAGCAAAATCACAACCAAAACAAAACAACCACAAGGATTTAGTATGTTAAAAGGTTACTGGTTTAGCCTCCGAAAATAATATTGATTTTTTGTAACAGACCACATGAAAAAATAGCAAGGAGGCATATTTCCCCTTCACTGTGCACCCTTTCATTACAAACAAGAACTTAAACATGTAAGTGCAGCAGAAAAGCTCCAGTGTTTCTGACATCATGGGACCCCACTCCCTTTCTATCTGAAACCATTCTAGAGCAAAGCCCGTGAATCAATATGTTGCTCTCTTTTTTTACAGAAGCCCTTTTTTCAAGTTATTCTCTCTCATCTTCTTTCAAGTAAGTCCTGGCTCACAACTGTGTTTCCTCTTGTTCCAAAGAATGTGGAGGGACATGGCAAGATGCTGGAAGAGATGCTAGCTTCTGAAGCTTGGGGTGTTGCAGAGGTTTTGGCCTGTGAAAAGAACGTCGACTTTGTACACGCCTGGCTGCAGCAGATCTGTAATTTCCTTGTGCATCAATTAACATTCCCTTCTCTTGGGCCTCCTTCATAAAAGAGTCTTCCAGCCCTTCAAACATAAGCAGAGGATTCTCTTCTTGTGAATTCTCTGACTTGTAGCTAATTTCAGAACAATATCCTGAGTTTACTGTCTGTTTGTTATTCATATCTGTATGTGCTTCCCAGAAGAGGTCAGGCACATTTGAGTCACAAGAAGCTATATACTCAGAGACAGTAGAAAGAGATATATTCCCTCTGTTTTCCAACGAAGAATAGTTTGGTCCCCAAGGCATTTGGAGGCAAGATGGGAAGAAATGGAGCGGAGTCACTGAAACACTTTGGTTTTGGTTTAGCTGGTCATCTGAAGAGGAGTATTCTGTCATTTCAACATCATGGTCCATATCACCTAGAGAGCACAGGGAGACAGAAAAATTTGTAAAACATACTTTCTGTACTAGTATGCTGGCTGTTGGGGTTTGCATTTGGCTATTTTTATGAAAGTATTATGAAAGTTAGTGGTTTAAGACGGCTTTTAGATGGCTTTTTTTCTTTTTCTGGGAAACTGTGCAATGTCCCAATTTCTATCATGGACAACCTAAAGTAGGTTTATTAAACTTCTTATCCTTGCTGATTATCAGGCAAAACTTAGTTCAGGCTTTGTGATGAACCTGTTTCAGATATTTAGGAGATGGAGCTATCATCTGGTCATTAAGGTGTATCTTTATCTTGAAACATTTAGTCCTGATTCTCAGCAAGGAGATCTTTCAGAAACTTTTGAAAGAAATGGTGGTCTTTCAATCAAGTAGCAGAGGGTGTCACCAGGGAGTCAATTTCTTACTGACCAGAGCCTACAACCACTTTTCTATATACTTTAGACTGTGTAGAGAAACTTCACATTTCCACCACTGACTTCCAGTTTACATTGTTTTTTAAAAGCTTTAAGTGAAATTTCAGTATCATTCTCCTATAGGTAATTCAGAGGACTGTTTCAGAGAGTAATCAAGGCCAAAGGTTGTTAGCTTGGCAAGTCTAACTTCCCAAAACGCTTCTTAAGAAACACAGTAGTCAAAACGCAGTGATTTTGATATATCAAAAATACCTGCACAAGCACGTACACATACCAGTTCCTAATAATAAACTCCATTATAAATAAGGCAACAAAATGGAAAAAAAGAACAAAGGTTAGCAACAAAATGGTCAGTAAGACATATGCCAATATTTTATGATGAAGTTCCCAGTGGGAGAAAATAATGAAGATAATTTAAATGTGGATAAGTGTCAAGGAGAAGTTGTCCTTTTGAAATGCTGCTCATTGTTCAAGTTTTAAATCAGGGTATTGGAATTTAATTCACAGTTCTTTAATTAATTCAGTGTTCATTTTAAAACACCATTTAAAAATAATCAACAATGTATTTATAAGGAACTGAGTACTAGAACAACCACAGACCAACAAGACACTCCAGTAAAGAAAGTGATGTGTTTCCTATAATTACACTTGAACTAGCACATCTTCTGCAGGGACAGAAACCAGAACAGAAGAAAAATGGAACATCCTTTTTCTTTTCAAAACCTTATGAAGCTCTTCTCAAATCAAATTTCCATCATTCACTCTTACCCTGAGGTATTTGTCTGAAAAAAGTTTCATCAACTACAGAAGTACATTCAGCTTACCACATTCCTTTATTTGTTGGTGCGCAGAGGACACTAGGCCATAAATTTGTGATCATAGATTTCACAAAATTTAATGCATAGTCCTCACAGTGCCCTATGTTCTATTCAATTATGATGTCTGAACTGTGACCTGACCCACCTCATTTACAGCACTCACTGTGTTGATTATAGTAGCAAAGGCTGCTTTTTATGGTGCAGAAAATTTCCACAAAGTGTGAATTAAATGGCAACTAGGATATTTGTTTAAACCCAGGGTAAATTTAATTTTAAGTCTCTAACACATCAGAAACAACAAGTTATTTACTGCATCAGAAACCTAAGCGTTTTTCTGGTTTAATATAAGATCTGAATTAAGATAAACTCACAGTTTAAGGATAAATCTCTAACCAAAACTGGAATGCTTCTTCTCCACAGTCTGTTGTGTGATTACCTGTACCAGCGCAAGGGAATTCTGATGCATTCTAGTAAACATGCTTAATTTTTAAACCATTTCTTAGGTCATTTGGTGATGACATCAGCAGTGTGATTGAGTACTTGTATTGTTGCAGTGGAACCATTTTCCCTTCCTGGGCACTGAATAAAGACAAATGTTCATAACTGACTCAAGGTTTCTTAACAACAGAATCAAAAATCATATTCTAATTATGCTAAGAATGAATCTTAGCCCAGCTTATTGCTGATCTAGCCCTGCTACTCCTATTGTATATCTGAATGCAATAGAATCCAATGGGTTAAATGACTCATCTGACCTCTTATGGGTGAACCATCCTTTGGCACCAGCAAATGAATTGTCTTTCTGACGCTTCAGACTACTTTGCTTACAGCTGTAGACAGTAGTAACAATGTTACTCAAAAAGACCAATCACTGCTTAAGGAGGTTGAATCAGAATTACCTGATTTCTTGTTAGGAAATTCAGATACAAATTTTATAATCTAGAACTGACTAATAAAGAAACCTGAAGCCTCTTGAAACTGTTTGCACAGTGTACTGGTATTTGGAATACTATTTTCTTGGCATTTAAAGCATTCAGGCCAAAGCAAAGAGCGGGACCCTTCTCTGATGTAAAAATAACAAGCTATTGGCCCACAAATAGTTGGACAGTTCTTCTGCAGAAAGAAAACACAAAGATGTTTTGTTATTCAAACTGGAAGAAAACAGAAAATGTGTGGTTGTATGGAGAAATCAGGAAGGAAATAGGTGCCCTGGGAAAAGAAAAAGCAGAAGAAAAGTAAGTTTACTTGTCAGTAGACAGGGTTGATAGGAAGGCTGAGTAAATATAAAGGTGATAATATCTTTTAAAATATTACATATGTGTTGATTCTGGGAGAAAAGCTCTGGGTTGGTCCTCTGCACCATCTGCTAGCAGGAAGGAATCTATTGATTTATTGCTGAGTCGGAATGGAGTTAGCCGTCTGAAGTTGTTTGGAGAATATGGGATCTGGACTCGGGCCCTTTGTGATGGTACCACAGTATCTTCACTAGATAACCATGGTGAGAACTTCATGTAGATGCTTTGATCATCATCAGCTGTAAATACTGGGTTATCAATTCCTAAAAGAAGTTCACAAGTGACAAATACAATTAATCAGAATAATTCCTTGGTAATAGAGCAAGATGCTTTCTAAAAGGAGGATGACTATAGTGGGAAAAAAATAGGCTGATACATGCTGGTATATGTGTGACTAAGCCAACATACAAACCACTATATACACACAGGTTGCTCTTTCTACCTTGGTTATTGCTAGTCATTTTGGATTTTTATTAAAGAGAAAAATCGGGTATTATGTCCAATATTCAGTTACGTTTGCGATATCTGGAGACAAAAGATAAAATAAATAAAAGAAGAAATCAGCAAATTTTAAGCAAAATAAAGCACAATAAAAAATAACTGCAGAAAATTAAAATCAAAGCCATAAAAAAAGAAACAAAAGATAGAAAAAAATTGCAAAAGCATAAACTGCACAACTTCATAAAAGAATGTGTGTGAGACAGCTAGAGCAGGCCACAGAACAGTCAAGAAGACTTCTAATCTAGATATAAAATTTGTAGTATTCGAACAGAAAAATAGATATTAAAAATGAGCCTAGGTCTTGCATCTTGCCACCTACTTATTTCCAGATTGATTTATAGATGTCTTTATATGTTCTCAGACATAAAATTTGTCATGGAACAGTGAGGAGGCTGTATCAGTGTGTCTGCCCAAAGAGTACAGATACAAGTATTTTTCTTCACTGTATGTACCATGTTACACATGAAGTATACAATGGCATGCCAAAACCACAAAAATGCTAAAGAGAAACACTAAATTTTCAAACTTTATAAATTATATAATGTATTTTCTGTTATTTATAGTGATACACTTTCAATCTGATATTTTGGAGCTATTCAGGGCTGAAACACAAGTCCAATGAATATTCCAGGAATGCTTCAAATCTGCCCTTTTCATTGACATCCATGAGGCTGTAAGGATCTGTGGGAGCTGTGAATTTAAGAGGAGATATCATGCCTGAAAGAAGCAGGATGAAATTTATTGCAACAAAGTGCTTCAAATGCAAGTAGAAAACATTTCCAAAGGACTAGTATTATCTGGTCTTGTGAAGCAGGAAAACTCTAAAATAACATTTTCTGTTGCTAGATATAATTAGTGGGTTTAGGTCTGGTTTAGACAGTCATGGCCACAACCTCTATAAATAGCAAAGTTGATGCTGTCCATACTTCTGGACATCCAAGGCTTGCTATCTGTCAAAATTAATATTAAGCAAATATATTTTCTAAGAGAACATAAATGAACAAAACATACACACGAAATCAGCAGCATTTCTAGTACTTTTTTTAATATTTGAGAAAAAAAAATCTGTAGGTAAATAATATTTTTACCAGTAGGTGTATCTGTGGAATTTTGCTTTGTCACATTAGCTAGGAAATCAACTCCTTTGCCTAGATGCAAAGTTTCATAATCATTATTTTCTTCTGATTCAGAAAACTCCAAATCTGGAAAAAAAAAAAGAAAAAAGTCAAATTTGATTAGAGATTTTTGTCAGTTCCAATAGAAGATGCTATTTCATAATGTTTTGATGCTGTCATAGTTATCAAAAACACATCAATAACAAGGCTCTATATAAGGGCAAAATTTAATCAATAATTTTAGCACTGAAATGTGAATGTATATAGAGTTTGCAGCTTACATACCAATTACATCAAGAAACTCAACACAGGCATGTGGCTTGCATTATTATCTGGTGCTATGATAGCAAGAGGTTTCACACTCTGGCTAAGCTTTGGTTATCAGAATTGTCTGCTTTCCTGGGACTGAAACAAACCAACCTATGACATCATAGCACTGTTGCTGCTGTGTTTTGTGTCTTAAATGCTCACAGATTGACAAACGTCATTCCAATATAGTGACCAGTCACTGCATTTTCACCATTTGATGGAGGTCAGCATTAGTATCCTGACTGATTTCATACCTGGTGAGGCCATTGCTACTTCTGCTTCAGTAGAACCGGTTTTACAACAGCTGCTGAACCACTTGTTAAGACTGTCTTCCAATGAAGCTTTCTTTTTCCGAGTAGAGGATGACATTGATACATAGTGTTCTTTGACAAGACAGCACTGAATGACCCACTTAAAAGTATTCAGAAAGCTCTTCCTATGTGAAAGATTCTAGAATATTACACTTATTCAGTAAGCCTGCGTTGCCCCTGTCAGTCACAGAAATAATGCTCAGAAAATTATTCAAAGAACATACATAAAGAAAAAGATCTTTGCTTGGAGCTACTGAGAAAAGATAAATCCCTCTCTGCTTGAACTTTTTTTTTTTTTTTTTTTTTCCCTAGGCCAGTCAGCTTCAGATCACACTTTCAAGGCTGACTAATTTGATAGACTTGTGCATGAAGGGTGAATCAGTGCTGGCCTCGGACCATGTGTTCCTTTCAAAGTTACACACTCCTTAAGTTCTAATGTGCTCGCTTAGTGTCAATCTGATTCAGACCCTTCCAAACAAATGAACCTTTAATTCAAATTGGAATGCCATCACAACTACTTAATTTTATATGGCATGGTGTGCTGGGCAGACATATTCTGCTGTCATGAAAAACAAAGATGTTAGCAAAAGTTGCACTATGCAGCTTATCCAAAAGCAAGCTGAAAGTTCATCTACTTTGTAGCCAATGCATTGTTTTGTTTTCAACATTTAAATGTGATATTTTAAAAATATGAGTAAAAAAGCCAATTAAAATTTGGTTTGTCATCCAGCTGCCTGGAAAAACAACTTCTAAATCATTGAGACGCTGCGAAGGGAGCAGATCCCCACATTGAGTTCTGAATTATGGCTAGAAGTCCCTTTTTAGTATCAGCTTCACTGTTGCATATCACGAATTTTTCAATGATGCTTTACTGACAGTGTAGCTGGTAAAATACAGATAATGAAACTGGTCTAAGAGTCTTTTTACCTTTTTCCTTCAAAGTAAAATCTTGTACTGGATTTTCTGAAGATATTGTTCCATTTGGTATGGCACTGCTGTTTCGCTGAAAGAAAACAAAGTTACCAAAAATGCTATCATCATCAGATAGCAATGGCAGTGACATCCTTTGAAATCATGAGTTCAGCAGCATAACCCTGAAATCTGTTGTACTTTTTGTTTGACACTCAATATGGATGTCATTAGTTTCCCCCCTACATACATACTTACTACAGGAAAAGAAAGGAACTTCGGCCCTTTGTATGCTGTGTGTTCCCTCTTAGTTTCATGCAAATTTTCTGGAATTCTCTATGCTGTAGTGTTACCCTGATATATCTACCCTTCAACATCTCCCCACAGTGTTGAAGCATGGCTCCAGGTTTGTTGTTTTTCAAGTGACTGAAAACCTCTCGCCCAGAAGAAGAGACCCAAAGCACAGCGAAAAGCAGCATGTGAGAAGATGTCCCTTGAGTTATCTCATAGTTTAATCTCTTCTTGCTTAGGCCTTAATTCATGAAGTTCGATAGGGCAAAGCTAAATACAGGATGTAGGACCCTTCAGAGTCCTCTCTGCCCTCCCCACCCCTGTGTATAATAGGCAGCTACTTTTGGGTCCTTGTGAAAGTATTTTACCCTTTTTTGGCCCCGGTCTCGCTTGTGGATTTTATTGAGCTTCTTGGCATTGTTTATTCCTAGTTTGGTACTCTTGAAAGATTCTAAGCGCTTCCTCATTGTTCTGTGGAAAATCTCCTTGTCCTGTTTCTCATCTTCACTGTGCATGATCTCATGTCGACTGTATAGGTGTTTGTGCTGTGGCCAGGAAGGGAAGACAATATTCATTTATTTAGAAATACAGTTGGAAGCCCTGAATCCATGCATTCAATCAGTGTCATGAAAATGTAAGCAACTCCATTAAAAAGAATAAACCAAAAACTAGTCTGAAGGCAGTAATGAAACTCCTGTTTTTCTTTCTCTTTCTTCACCATGAAACGTGCATAAGTCAGGAATTTTAAGTACGTAAAAGTGACTGTTATTCAAACTAAGCCTCTCCCTAGAGGTGTCTGAATCACTTCAGCTGATACACGTCATTTATTTCTGCTTCAGAACCTATAATGGACCCAGTTCTGCTTTCCACTGGCCCCAGTGAAATCAAAGGCACTACTTCTGTTAAAGAGGCATGATCATAAATGAGAAAGAATATAGACAAAGCATATCTTCCTCAAAGGTGAAAATTTTGCCGATGGGTTATTTGCTTTTGAGTTTTGCTCCCAAGTTTTGCTTCCTGATGTCTCCTAGTTTTACATTGGAAAACAGTCCCATGCACTCACCTCCTGCCTGGGTTTATACAGGTATTGCTGTAGGGTGTGATGAGCAATGGTGTCTTCTGTATCCCGGATACTTTTCCTCCTCTGCTCTAAAGCTTGCATGTCAAGGCAAACTGGTCCAGTTTTGTCCCTCCTGAAGAAGAATAAAATATATATACAGCAGGTTTAAAAACCAGTAGTCACTGAAAAGGAAGAAAAAACAAGAAAAGGGGAAAAGATAGGGAAAAATGAAGATTAAAAAAAAAAAGGAAAAGTCAAAATTGGCTAAATGAAAATGAATGAGCAAATATCTAACGAGAAATGTGAAACAGTTATTGTTTTTTGTCCTTCAGGTGTGTGTAGCATTAATTTCCTCAGTTTACAAGACACACGGTCTGTTTGTTGAAAGAATCATGGAAGAGTTAGGGAAGGAGCAATTTTTTTGCTTGCATCTCTCCTGGGTTTTTCTGAACCAGACACAGAAATGACATCTAGCTCTGTCTATAGCAGCTGGTAAACAAAAGCCCATGAAGCAATGCTAACATGAATGTCCACTTAATCTTACCAGCCTTTACTGCAAAAACTTGTTTGTGTGTAAAATGCAACTATATAACTGTATATTTTATGTGAGAGAAAAGATTAACTGAATTTCAAAAAAGTAGTGAATGAAACCCCTGTAATTTGCATTTTTCAAAATTTATAACACTGTTTCCATTTCCTCAGATATAACATGAAGAAACCCACATCAAAACCCCCCACAATCAGTCTACGTAACTTACAGTAAATAAGAGACAGAACTTTCCACAGTACTTGGGCGTGGGGTGCTGAAATCCACATTTACCATGTTGTCTGTACTTGGGGAACGTATAAATGCCAAGGAACCTCTGCGTTCTCCCTGGCCACAAGAAGAAACAAGACTTAATACAATTGTAAACACCTTGGGCAAAATGTGTATCAGAAAATGCAGATAATTTGTGAGGCTGCTGAATGCAAATGGCACAAGAAACAGGCGATGATAAGGTATATTTAGGTAATGAATACAAACCGTTTTTTCATGTTATGATTTCTTTACATTGAGTGACCTTATCCCAATGAACAAAGCTAGGAGAAAAACTATTCCACTCTTGTAAATTGATTTTGAGGAGGTAAGTGAATTCTTAGCTCTTAACCTGTTTGGAAATTATTTCCTTGCCTTTTTGTAGTCAAACTCCTTTCTCTTCACAGACCCTTTCAGGGATGGACCTTTTACTTTGCACCACATTGCAAACCAAGTACATACAGATAACTATGCAGATTTTTATGAGTCAACACATCGCTGCACTAACAGCAGTGTTTTCAAATGTACAACACTTACTTTCTTGTTCCCTACCAGACTGGAAGCTGCAAATGCTAAGTGGTGGTAGAAGTCTACAAGACTATTTGAAACTGGTTATGGCATAAAGAGATGAGATACTGAAGAGATGACATTTACTTTCAGTTCTAAAACTAGTGTCACAGAAGTGAATGCTGGAAAAGCTCAGATTTATGTCTTCACAGCTTTCCCTAGTGCTTCCATAATCTCCTGTTTACATTGCAGAATCACAGAATATTAGGGATTGGAAGGGACCTTGAAAGATCATCCAGTCCAATTCCCCTGTTGGCGGAGGAACACCTAGACAGGGAGGCATCCAGGTGGGTTTTGAATGTCTCCAGAGGAGGAGACTCCACAACCTCCCTGGGCAGCCTGTTCCAGTGTTCTGTCACCCTTACTGTGAAAGAAGTTCCTTCTCATATTTAAGTGGAACGTCCTGTGTTCCAGTTTGTACCCACTGCCCCTTGTCCTATCATTGGTTGTCACTGAGAAGAGCCCGGCTCCATCCTCCTGACACTCACTCTTTTACATGTTTATAAACATTAATGAGGTCACCCCTCAGACTCCTCCAAGCTAAAGAGACCCAACTCCCTCAGCCTTTTCTTATAAGGGAGATGCTCCACTCCTTTAATCATCTTTGTGGCCCTGCACTGGACTCTTTCAATCAGTTCCCTGTCCTTCTTGAACTGAGGGGTCCAGAACTGGACACAATATTCCAGATACGGTCTCGCCAGGGCAGAGTAGAGGGGGAGAAAAGCCTCTCTCGACCTACTAACCTCACCCCTTCTAATACACCCCAGGATGTCATTGGCCTTCTTGGCCATAAAGGCACAGTGGTCATCCTGCTCATGGTCATCCTGCTGTCCATCAGGACTCCCAGGTCCCTTTTCCCTACACTGCTCTGCAACAGGTTATTCCCAAACTTATGCTGGTACCTGGGATTGTTCTTGCCCAGATGCAAGACTCAAGACACTTGCCCTGGTTATACTTCATTCAATTTTTCCACACCCAACTCTCCAACCTGTTCAGCTCTCGCTAGATGGCAGCACAGCCTTCTGGTGTGTCAGCCACTCCTCCTAGTTTGGTGTCATCAGCAGAGTTGCTGACAGTGCACTCTATTCCCTCATCCAAGTCATTGATGAATATATTGAATAGTACTGGACCCAGTACCAACCCTTGGGGGACTCCACTAGATACAGGCCTCCAACTAGACTCTGCCCCATTGACCACAACTCTCTGGCTTCTTTCCTTCAGCCAGTTCACAGTCCACCTCACTACCCAATCATCCAGTCTACACTCCCTCAGTTTAGCAGCGAAGATGCTGTGGAAGACGGTGTCAAATGCTTTACTGAAATCAAGATAGACCACATCCACTGCTTTGCCATCATCTGTCTATGTGGTTATGTCCTCATAAAAGGCTATGAGGTTGGTTAAGCATGACTTCTCCTTGGTGAAGCCATGATGACTGCACCTAATAACCCTCTTATCCTTGATATGACTAGAGATGTCACAAAGGATAAGTTGTTCCACCACCTTTCCAGGAATAGAGGTGGGGCTGACTGGTCTATAGTTACCCAGGTCTTCCTTCTTGCCCTTTTTGAAGACTGGAATGACATTTGCTTTCCTCTAGTCCTCAGGCACCTCTTCTGTTTTGCACGACTTGGCAAAAATGATGGAGAGTGGCCTAACAATGACTTCATCCAGCTCCCTCAGCACCTGTGGATGCATCCCATCAGGACCCAGATTGCTCAACTGGTCCCTAACCCAGTCCTCATCAACCAAGGCAGACTCGTCCATTGTTCTGACTTCCTCTGGGGCCTCATTGGTATGGGGCTCCTCAAAACAGCTTCTGGCAGAGTAGACAGTGACAAAGAAGGCATTCAGTAACTCTGCCTTTTCTGTATCTTCTATCACCAGGGCACCCACTTCGTTCGTCAGTGGGCCTACATTGTCTCTAGCGTTAGTTTTATCTGCCATGTATTTGAAGAAGCTCTTTCTGTTGGCTTTGACTCCCCTCACAAGGTTTGATTCTAAGGAGGCCTTAGCTTTCCTAGTTGACTTCCTGCATTCTCTGACAACAGCGTTATATTCTTCCCAAGTGGCCAGCCCCTCCTTCCACGACCTGTAAACTCTCCTCTTGCACTTGAGTTTGCTCAGCAGTTCCCTATTTAACCAAGCAGGTCTCCTGATATGATGAAAGGCAGTTGTTGAGTGACATTGTGGTAACATAGGCTGGACCCATCTATGATTTTGAATCACAGCAGAAAGAAATCATGTAGCAGGTGTCTACATTTTAAACTGTAATAAAAAGTACACCAAGAAAAAACATCTCCCTTGCAGAATACTGAAAGACATTTTGTCTACCTTTCTCCAACTCTAACTGTATTGGCTCCCTGTTACATTTCATATTCATAGACCAAATGAAGCAGATGTTTCCTTTTACTGTGGTAGACTCACACATGTTACAATAGTATGTTTTGGATCAGATCAGTGGCATTAAGAAGCGCAGTCTGGCCTCTGTGGGCAGAAAACTTCCGAGAAGAAAATAAAAATTCTGGGTTAGCATAATCCCGTCCATTTTCTTAAGTGTAAGTATTTTAAGTTGCTTGTATTCACTTGCTCTGGATTATTTTCATTTTGCCTGGTTTAGGCTCTCCACTCTCAACTGTAAGGGATTTATTTAGGTTCTGACTGAACTCTTTCAAGCTCTTGTTTATTGTACAAATGCAGCATAACAGCCGAGCTGAAAAAAAGAAAAAATTACAAAATACTTTTTTAACTCCTCAGTTTAAAGGGAGAAGAGAGTAACTGGGGGAGGCAGAACTTCACTCTTCCTGGAAGAAACAGCTTCAATTTCTATGTCAGTTTGTAAGTCACAGATGTTTATCTTAAATATTTATTTCAGAAGTCAAGGAAAAGTAGTTAAAGCAGTGTATCACCGAAGCAAAAATTAATGTGAGAAAGTTGTAGTGACTTTAGGATTCACAAAACATGACTAATCAGGCATATTAACATAACTAATTTCCACTGGAAGAAACTATGTTGCAAGTCTTTTGTAGAATCTGGAAAACTTTTCATTTCTATGTCTATTATTATCAGATCAGTAGACATTTGCCAATAGAATTTCTCTGCAAGGTACAATATATGCAGATAGTATTTAAACTAGGGTAGCAAAAGTCAATTTCCTTGTATTATGAACTGTAACTAAGGTACAATGAAAAAGGTAAGTCTCATAAAAAATTAATAACTTAAATTTAATCTGACATTACTATATGGGATTCAAGACATTCTTTGGTAAAGATTCTTGGCCTAAATCTATAGAGCTTAGTGATATATAGAGCCCTTTGCATCTGTTAAAGAGAATAAATACTGTCACGAACCTACTGAACAGGTTCAGCAGTGAATCTGAACATGATTCTCATAGTCATCAGCATCAAAGTCATTATCTAGCTTTCTTTCTCTGAAGTACAAACCAGAAAACACCATGAGAAATAAAATTAGTTCTTGAGTTCAAATGGTCTCAAAACTGAATGGGTAATTTACAAAATCTCAAAAGGAAGTCTTTGCTTGTATTGTGAACCACTCCCCATTTTTCACACTAACATAATTTCCTAATTTCATCTTATTTTCTGAATACTATCTTTGTAATTCTGTGTTTCATTGGAAGAGTCTGCCTGGATACAACTCATTTTCAAAAAAAAAGATTAGTAGTATCAGTCCTAGAAATAGTGTTTATTTTAATTAAATAAATTAGCAGTTATGTCCACCTAGCTGTGAAAATGAGTTTACTTGGAGATTACGGGCACAGAAAGAGTATAACTTCAAAGATCACTATTTAAAATACTCAATTTAAAATAATCCTCTACAATATACAAATACTGCACGTTTCTGGTGATTTGAACTAAGGTGGCCAGTTTCACACTGAGGAAAATCACAAATTCTTATACAATCTGTTAACATTGCTCCAGTCTGGGAATAGTACTCCTGCAGAAGGCCGATAACTTCCTTCCATTCTGTAACTTCAAAAATTTCTCATATTGCAGGTCTTAAGTTTCTCTAACTTCACAATGCTGTGATTGCACTTGATATCTGTAGTGTATCACTTTAACCTCAGCTTTTGAAGTATGAGTGTTATGACTTCATTGAGCTAAAGTTACCCTTCCTGATTTTTATTCTATAACTGTGATCTGGCAGAATGAGATTATAGAAGTCCACTACTTGGATCATATATCCACAGCATTTGAAAGTGAGCTTTTTCAAATCAGATTTATCATCACATACAGCCACTGTTCTACAGGACCCAGACTCTGTTGACACATTTAGAAAGACAGTAGCTTGTCTGATCCCTTTGGAGTTACAGTATTTTTTTTTCATACAATGAATATAGAAAGAAAGTTATTTGGTAAATCCAACAGACTGACAAATATATTCATACTTGAGAATCAGGCATTATACTGTCAACTACAGCCACTCAAACAGGTGATAGACTCAAAACACATTTAGAAAAAAAAGAGCAGAGCAGAAGTGGAAATAGCTGTCTTTTAAATATCTCTTGCAATATATCAACTTTAGGTTATATCATAAATTAAAACAAAAAAAAAAAGCAAAGACGAAGACAAAACCAAAAACAAACAAACAAAAACCACAAAACATCAATGACGCTATATGACAACAAGTGTTCATAAGTACCTCAGCCACATAGCTAATTGCATCCTTCAAGTTGAGTTCGTGGAAAACATTAAGGATCTGGTCTCTTGATTTTTGAGCAGACCTTCTCATCAGTACTTTACTGAGGAATTTCCTATCAAAATTGGTCCACCTGATAATTTAAAGAAACCATGTTAATGGCAACAAGCAATTTTAGTTTCACAGCATTTTTTAAGTTTCACAGCATTTTTTTAGTTTCACAGCATATTTTTGTGAGTTAAGCACTTTTGAAAAAATGGTAAACACAGCAATGTGAGGAATTTGTGTTTTGGAGCTTTCAATTAGCATTTAAAGAAAGTTAAGGAAAAGCCTGCTACAGAGTGATGCAGCTGTCACAAAGCATTTAATAGGTTAACTTGCCAAACGCTACTACAAGAGCAAGAGTGCTATGATTACAGTATCCCATTCCAGAATCACTTTATACTCTCGGAGATCATGCTACCTTATTTTTCTACTTCTGATGATGCATTGTTATATCTAATAGCTTCATTCTAGAAGTTTAATCTTCTTTTCTCCTTTGGAAGGGAATCTGCTTTTCCCCAGTTGTATAGTAGAAGAGCCAGCCTAGAAAATCAGTTCACAACAACAATGCCCTTCCAAAAGCACTTCTAGTGGGTCTTATTCATGACATCTACATACTCTGGGGGAGAGAAGTGATGTATATTTTCTGTGATTTACACTTCCAAGCTTGTCTGATAGCAGGATATCTGCCATTTAATATTTAAGCTCCAGAAGATAAAGGCTGCTTTGCTCTCATCTGCCTTCCTCAAGATTTTCTCTAAAGGGCATGAGGCAACTTTGGAGACTACTATTCAAAGTGATTCTATCCATTTTGCCCAAAGGCTATTTTAAGTTTATGACTTTTTATTCAGGTTGTTGAAACCTTTTTGTTGTTACACATTATTCACAGAATTTATAACTATTCCTCTTCTCTAGCCATGTCATCTGAAAAGCAGCCTCTAATTGAGGCTGCCACACCTAACCACATCAGTGAGGATGCTTGGGTCTGGCATTTCTTTGAGGAAGCAGCATTTTGACGTACATATAGTCCAAAAGATGCAGACTTAGTGTGGTCTCTTTCAAAATAGATTAGTCATTCAAACCACACACTCAGCCATGAGTCTACATTAAGCTACTCCTTCTCTTGTTACTCAGGGAAATTATCTTCTGACATCTAAGTCAAACTCTAATCTGAGATTTAAAAATATTTAGCCCCATCTTCAAGACAGTATTTCAAAACTAGGCATATATTCCCCTGTATTTTAGCCTGCTGAAATTAATTACCAAAAAGAAAAAAAATTCTAGACCAAAAGGAAAAGGATGTTCTATTTGAGAAACCTCATGAAAATTCTTCACTGTGTAAATGAACAAAGAGCAAAAGGAAATGAAGGAGACTGTCCCTGTAACTGGGTAGAGACAGGTGAGCAACCACTTGAGTTTGGATACAATCTAGCTCCAGCCTGTGAGTTGTATAGTTATATGAGCATAATGCTAAACCTAAGCTAATATACTCAGCTTCTCAGCAAGGGTTAGGAGAGTCCTTTGCAGAAAGCTGACCACAACCATATGGCTTTTGGATTGGAACTGACATGTTGAGTCAGCAGGACATTAGCAGGTCAGAACTGTGACTGTCTGCACCTATGAAATGACCTAACTTCAGGGAGGGAACTGCCTAACCTTAAATAAACTCTTAATGATATGCAGCTTTAATGGTTTTTGGGGTTGGTGGGTTTTTTTGTTGGTTTGGTTTGGTTTAGTTTTTTGTTTTGTTTTGTTTTGGTTTTTTTCCACATTTATTCATCTAGATTATGGAAGTCTGCCCATCATTATGGTAACTCTTCACATGTACTTTAAAGAAAATGGTGTCTATATCTTTCAGCTGAATAATTCTGCTTCTCTCAAGACAAATCAACTATAAACACAGGGGGATGGAAATGACCCATAGTTATCATTATTGATTTCAAACTAACAGACTTAAACTATCCAAGTAATTTCAAGGCACCCTATGCCATCACTTTCAGGTGTTGAACCCATCCTTTGTAGAAATAGGATAAACAACTCGCATTGCCATAGTTGAGTTTTTTAGTGTCTCCACACATAAATAATGTTCGTTAAATGCACTATTAGATAGAAAGACCAACATGAACATTTTAGAGTAAATCTTGTGAAAATGGACAATCCTAAAACCTTGAGAGAAGCTGATCCCTGGATGTGAACTCAGACATTTGCAAGGGCCTAATCTGAACTGTGGAAGAAAAATAATACATTCCAGTGTAGGGGGAAAAATAAACTATTTTCATATTTGCTATATTTCCAGTATTTTCAGTATATAACCTTGTAAACTACATTTGACATTCTTGCTGTCCCTAAACTCACGGGCTTGAAAAGTCATAATTTACAGATAAGATTTCCTAGCAGTATTTCAACATTCCAAGTTAGTTACTACTTACTTGTCTCGCAGATAATTATGTCCTATTTGTCCAGAAATGTCTTCTATAGCAGAAAGAATGTGATCAAAGGCCTAGGAAAGTGAATTTGGAGTTAATGTTTACAGAAATAAAAAACATATTTAGAAAATAACTCTGTTTATGTCATGTTAGACCAGGCGACTATGCAGAATAATTTTCTTGTTGCTAAGCAGATTTTCTTCCCATTTACAGAAATACTAACTACTATATGCTTTTCTTCAAAGGTCCTGATATTTCTAACTTGTTCTTTACAAATTCACTAACTATTCTTGAATTACAAAGGTCTCAGCAACTTAAGCACCTATTTTAACATTCAGTTTTAAGGCTCCTTTTATCAACTCATTTTACCATCTCCCTTTCTGCCCTATGAAGTACATCACCCACTGTTAGTGTCAGTGATAAAATGAGTTGAAAATTTTCCCTAGTGTTTCTTTTTAGATGTTTTAGGAATCTATATTTCTTTCAGAGTAAAAGTAGGCACTATTCTTTTGATGTCTAGGGCAAAATCCCCTACTGGGTATAGTAGATGGCTGATAGAAATCCTGAGGTTTATAAATCTTGATTCAAACCAAAACAGCTGCAGGTAGAATACAGTCTTTTTCTGTATATTTCACTCTGAACATTGGAGTGATTACTACAGAGTCTAGAGCATGCTAGGTTTAGAACAACGTGGGTGACACTGATTATTCCTGAATATGATATTAATTACTGCCTCAGGAGATATCTGACATGAAAGTGGAGAAAATGATATTCAGAAAACCTCCATAGCCTTCACACTGAATTAAACTGTTACCATGAATCTGGAATTTCAATACGTAATTAACATCTGCACTGGGCAGCAGACTACCTTTCTATGCAACATGTAAGCTACAAAGCCTGATTTCATATCTTTTCGATAAATAAACAATATTTAAGAAGGAAAAATAAACCTACGTCCACATGCTTTACCCTAGTGATCTTCAATCAAACGTTCTCCTCTTATAGATGAAGAGAAAGAAACATATTCCACCTATGCTGTTTCCCCAGAACTGTCAGCCCCATTTAATTCTCAAGTGAAAGATCAGAACCTTCAGTTGAGTATTCCTTCACATGACTCAACCCAAAGACAAATTGCAAACTACAGATAACTTTTGAAATGCTTGAAGGATTTTGCCTTGAAATTTGATTCTCCCCTCCCTTCCAAAAAGAAACTTTCTGTATTGTATTTTTTTTTTTCTCTTAAGGCACTCTGTGAAAATCCAAAAGATATCGCAGTTTCGTTTAAAAATATCTTACTCTGCCATGAAGTTTCTCATTCAGTTTTGGCTCTCTGTGTTCAGTTTTCTTCACTTTCAGCCACTGTACCAAAGGCTTGATAGTCAGTCCCTAAGGATTGAAACATGATAGTCACTACTTAGGCATTATCTTAGGTTTTTCTCCAGCTGGTTATTGTTAAAGACAAATAGAGCATTTTTGTCCATTATATTTCTCATACTTCCTCAGTGGATCTCTGTCACATTTAGAAGATAAAATAATGCAGTAACCTCAAGTCCTGTTAAAAAGCTTTAAAAATACACCAATCAGTGAATAAAATATATCTTCTATAAGAAAAATATGGTAGTGGAAGTGTTAAAGTGTTTCCTGTACCACTGAATGTGGCAGTTTCTGCACATATCAGTAGTTTGTGACCACAATTAAACTTTCTATAATAAATTTGAGAAAAAATTCTAAGCTGATATATACTGACATATCTCTATTTAATTTAATGTTGGTTTTTTTTTCATCCAGAAAGTGCCGTTTTCCTTGGATACTAAATAGTTTCTTATCCCACTGCTTAGTATTACATTATGAAACAAGGACTTAGGCTAAGTTAGATTAGCTTAATGACTGTATTTGCCCATAAAAAGGACTGTTCCCTGTAGTTATTCACATGAGGTGAAGGATATTTAATCAGGTATTAGCTTGAGCACTATTAATACCAAGCAGCTAAGATGGAACATTTTTTAGCACAGAGGTAATTGTGTTTTGTCCCTTGTGATGCCATATGAAAACATAAAATAGGATCTTTGCTACTAAAATTACTAACTCAATTATGCTTTCAGTTCAGTGAAACAATACGCAACCTTCAGCTGAGAACTGCTTTAAGCATTCAGTACTTTTGGGGACTCCTTCTCCTTGCAAGAAACATACTTAAGAAGTTGAATTACCTGGAAAATAACAGTAAAAAACACAACAATGATAGTTGTGCTGACAAACAAGTTTTTCTCTTTCACTTTGTCGTCATCCAGAAGTACAACCAGAGCAAAAGCAACTGCTCCACGTAGTCCACCATATGACATCACCACCTGGTCTATTATCCCCAGCTGGACCATTCTGTAGTGGTTAAGAATCCATGTCTGTAAAACTACACCTATAAAAAAGAAATGACAGCATGTCTAGGAATACCCTTATGAAATGTCCATATCCCAACTGTGTGTAACAGAAACAGTATCACCAGTCTGCTTTCATAATGAACTCTCAACACCATCTACTTCTCCCTCTGTATTGCTACACTGCTAAGAAGGGTAGGGCCACTTGGTACCTTTCTCTTTATGTTTGGGCAAAGGAATTAGATGAAGCTTCTTCTGTGAGCTAGCAGCTCTTCTGAGAGTGCTGCCCTCTGGCATAGACACCACAGGTGAATTTCTGACATGTGCTGACCTTTGAAATTCACAGTTGAGAAGGAACACAACTTTAGCACCATAGTCAGTGACATGCACAGGGTCTTTTAACAGAAAGAGAAATGGTTTGAAACAGTGTTGACATAGGGAGCAAGTGTGGTACTCTTTACAAATCACTAAAAATGACATTTGTGTCATTGTCTTATGGAGGGTTGTGTAGTTATTCTAACACTGCCTTCAGGCCGGCAGGTGAGACGCTGCCTGGTGTAGGAGACCTAAAGCTCTAGAAATCACAATGTCTCCCAGAGCTCCAGGCCGGACAGATGGAAAACAGCTTCACCACTCCTGAAAGTGGCACAGCATGTGTGTCCCACTGCAGCAGGCTGGGACTGTTAACCAGTGCAAAAGAGATATTTCTCTTTTTAGAGAACTTTGAATTTGTGCTAAGGGGAGGGTGTCTTGTGTATATCACTGTAAGCAAGGCCTCTGGTGGAGGCAACCTTTAAAATTAATTAATGTCACCAACCTGACTCCTCCAAGGGTATGAGAGCTGCAACTCTGCAACAATGTAAGACTCAATATCATCAGGTCTTTAGTAAGTTATCAATGTCTAAGCTCAATTACTTTAATGCATGCATGTTATTACTGCAGGATATTTACTATTCAATTATTGATCACACTTATTATAGGACTATTAACCACTCATTCCAGGAATACAAGTGACAAAGTCAAGATACTGAAAACCTATTTAAATACCTCACTAAATGAACAATAGTTACAGACTGTTTAGAAAGGAGGACATGGGGCTAGGCCCTTCATTCAGCCCATGCATCTTTAGACAAAATAAGAAGAAAATCTAGGAAAACTGATAACTAGAAAGGTGTGTTACCTTTTCTTTGAAATTAATTCAAGACAAACATGTAAATAAACCCATTGAATTAATTCCCAGATGTAGGTACATACACCAAATAACTATGTGTACTACTCTCTAGGAGTACTTAATTCTATGCCTTTTTTTCAATTTTAGCGCCTTTGATATTTCACAAAAAAAGTGATTAAATAGTAGAACTACATAGTTGAGCAAATAATCATTAGTATTTTGAAATGTTTGAAAACTTATATAAGCCAAATAAATTGACAGTAGGTAATCCCTACCTGTCACAGTCTTATTTACTCAGTTTTTCACCAGTCCCTGAGAATTTTTTCTTAAACCAGAGAAACTACTGTGTAATTATGTCTTACATCAATGTGTCTAAAGCCTGAAGTCAGCCATGAAATTAGTGTAAGACAATCTCTTTATTAACAAATTGAAAGCTAAAAGAAAGAGATGGCTGAGAGGACTCAGATATTTTGTTAGGCTGCAAGATAAAGAACCAGTGCCAATACCATATGCTGGGTCAACAAAGGTTAGCCACTGGGTGATTCACAGTATCACAGTATGTTTGGGATTGAAAGGGACCTCAAAAGATCATCTAGTCCAATCCCCCTGCTGGAGCAGGAACGCCTAGGTGAGGTCGCACAGGAACATGTCCAGGTGCGTTTTGAATGTCTTCAGAGGAGAAGGAGGTTCCACAACCTCCCTGGGCAGCCTGTTCCAGTGCTCTGTCACCCTCACTGAGAAGTTTCTTCTCATATTTAAGTGGAACCTCTTGTGTTCCAGCTTGATCCCATTACCCCTTGTCCTATCATTGTTTGCCACCAAGAAGAGCCTGGCTCCATCCTCGTGGCACCCACCCTTTATATATTTATAAACATTAATAAGGTCACTCCTCAGTCTCCTCTTTTCCAAACTAAACAGACCCAGCTCCCTCAGCCTTTCTTCATAAAGGAGGTGCTCCACTTCCTTAATCATCTTTGTTACCCTACGCTGGACCCTCTCCAGCAGTTCCCTGTCCTTCTTGAACTGAGGGGCCCAGAACTCGACACAATATTCCAGATGTGATCTCACCAGGGTGGAGTAGAGGGGAAGGAGGACCTCTCTCGATCTCTACCACTCCCCTTGTAATACACCCCAGGATGCCATTGGCCTTCCTGGCCACAAGGGCACAGTGCTGGCTCATGGTCATCCTGCTGTCCACCAGGATCCCCAGGTCCCTTTCCCCTATACTGCTCTCTAATATGTAATTTCCCAACCTATACTGGAACCTGGGGTTGTTCCTGCCCAGATGCAGGACTCTACACTTTCCCTTGTTAAATTTCATCAGGTTTTTCCCTGCCCAACTCTCCAGCCTGTCCAGGTCCCGCTGGATGGCAGCACAGCCTTCTGGTGTGTCAGCCACTCCTCCCAGCTTAGTGTCATCAGCAAACTTGCTGATAGTACACTCTATTCCCTCGTCTAAATCGTTAATGAATATATTGAATAATATTGGCCCCAGTACTGACCCCTGGCGCACTCCACTAGATACTGGCCTCCAACTAGACTCCGCACCATTGACTACCACTCTCTGGCTTCTCTCCTTAAGCCATTCATGTTAACCGCAGGGCTAGTGATATCCTCATATATAATCAAAAGCGAAATTCTACTATATTTTCAGCATGTGATGAATCTTACTGTGGAGATCCACCCTCCTAACCCAAAACCAACAATAAATTCAACAAAAATAAATTGAATGATTTAAACAAGCTTCTCCAGAAGCATCAACAATACAATGCAAGGACAGGAAGAAGATCGTGTCCTTACCAATAACTCTATATACTGAGATGAAGACCAAAGTCAATAGAATAAAAGCTGTATTCCAAGTCCAGATTGCTGGATTTACAGCTGAAATTCCCAGGAACATGAAGATAATAGTTTCTGCTCCACTGGCCATCATTTTCATGGTGTATCTTACAGTTGTAGAAGATTGTTCAGATATATTAGCCTTTACATATTTCTGACAGCAGATGCCACAGAAAGTTATCCTAGGGAAAAAAAAAATAAAAATAAGTAATTGTTCTGAAAATATTTGTTGTAACATTTAATATTATTTCCATCTATCTGTCATGTAGTTATAAAACCCCAGCATTAATTCCTAAGAAAAAATACACCTAGGAGCCATTGCTGAGTCTAATCTAGGTAAAAAGCATATCTCAAACATTCATCCTGAGGTGACCGCAGGAGGTGAGAAAATAGCATTTCATTAGATCATAACAGACCTTAATTCTCTTCAGATTACCATGCTGCCTTTCATGCAAAAATTTAAATCTTGTTTACATTAGACATAATCTTAAAGTAATGATCTGTTTGAAGTAAGATTTTCAGATCTTGAATATGGCCACTGTAACATCCACAAACATGACATGCAAAATTGAGAAGGTATGCCTGTAATCAATGGATACTAAAAGAAGAAGGAACACAGAAGTGCTCAAGACAAAACAAGCAAGATTTAGGCAAACCTTAACAGGCCAATCAAGACAGCAGCAAATAATGGACATTCACGTAATGTCTTAGAAAAACATCATTTTAATTACAAATTACAGGTAAAGATGTCAATACAAATGGACAACTGTTAGTTATTGATGTATGATTAATCACAAAGAGGAAAGAGTCAAATCTGTATTTTGCAAAGGAAATTCTCCTGTTGCACTGCAGATACTGGAAAACTTGTATTCCTTTTCAAGGCTGACTGACAGTATTTGCAAACTGTAGTCTACTGCAGTGTAAAGATAGTAATATTCAGCATAAGCTTCATGAGTGTCATATTCTATAGCTGTCATGCATAAGTTAGACCCTCTCAGTGTTTTCAAAATACATATTCCCTTCTAGGCCCTTCACAGGCAGTAATAAAAATAGACTTACGCAAGGATAGCAGAAAGAGAAAGCATCTCTGCTGTGAGGTAGGACAGGTAGGCAATGATAAACACAAATCCAGGTTCAATGATTCTCACATGCTTGGTGAAACGACTGACCAACGAGAGCAGGAATGCAAAGAAAATGCCAACCAGCGTCCCACCCAGGCTCACCACAAAGAATGACACTGAAAAACAAAACCAAACACAGCTTAAACAGTAGAAGTATAATGGTTTCAACTAGTTCTCTTCTATTATTTGGCCAGCAAATCAGAGAAAAATTTCGAGGACATATAAAAATTATTTCTAAAATGCAACAACATTAATTGTGTTTGAGCACTTGGCATAGGAATGCAGCATTGTGTAGAAGAAACAAGGTTACTTTCTGTTAAGCCTCACCATTTTAGGCTTGTTTCAAACCCACTACATTTCCATGACTGATTTTTTTCCCACATTCTGTAAACAAATGCTTTTCCAAAAGCATATTAGAGAATATGCCAAAGTCACTGTTAAAACATTGGTTTATAAGATAATGTAGCATCATGTTGTGCTTGGAATGGGAAATATTGAGTAAATTTTTTGGCAAATGACATTTCTTGAGTGTCACTGGCAAGTATTACCTAATAGCACTCAGTGATAAGCAGTGAGAATGCCTGTATGCAATCTCAATTTCCCTGGAATGCAAGAAAAGCATTGGCTGAAAATGAGGACAAGTTACAAAATACAAATGAAATAAGTAAAGCTGTCGATTTGGATGGTCTTAACAACTGAGCTCCACATCTGTTGCATCTTCTCAGAAGAAAACAAATCTGATGGTGTATCCCAAATACTTATTTATTTTATTAAGAAATTAATCTATACCACAGGAGTGTGGGAATATGAGTGACAAGGGAAAGGGGTGAAAAGCAGCAGTTACTGATAGCATAATAATAGTATTTTGTTCAAAAGTCTGCATATATACATAAATGATGTGGTATGGAATTAAATTCTACACACCTATGCCTTTGACACATTCAATCCCCGTCACATTCTCTGGACCTATTTTAACAAAAGTTTCGAACACATTGTACAGCACCTGAAAAGAAAAGCAGATTAACTTAATATTTGTTCCTGAATTAAGCCTATTAAAATAATGTCAGTTTGCCCCAACATCATGAATCCTGAAATTATGTGTGTCTGAGGGAAGTTCTGTGTGGAAGGAGGGAGAAGATTTTGCAGATTTTTTTTTTTTTTTTTTTTCCAGAATGCAAAAAATGCAAGGAGCAAGAAGAAACAAAAACCAAACCAAACCAACAAAAGACCCCAAACACAACATTTACAACAACAACAAACCAACCAAACAAAAAAACCCAACAACAACAAAACAAACCAAAAAAACACAACAAAACAAAAACTCCAAAGCACTAAAACTTTCCATTTCTTATTTCAATATGATTTCTGTCTATAAACAGCTTTGTGACATCTAGATGTTTTTTCTAAAACACTTTTCACTCTAAAATCCAAGTATTTGGCAGATTTTTAAAATTGTCTGTATAAGGTAATAAGATGCTTAATAAGATAATAATAAGATGCCAGTAATAAGATATTAGATTGCAGTAGGTTGAACATATGTAAAATAAGTTGAACATAAAAGAGAAAAAACTATAATAATTGTACTAAAGCTTTTAAAATCATTGACTAACAATGATAGTGCTGAAAGTAAAGGATTCAGCTTAGTCATATCCCTGCCTAAGGAGGTTTCTATGAGCACTATTCTTGACACATGCCTGTCTAAACTGTTAATAGTTGCTACACTGATGGAGAACTCTACTATGGCTTTCTCAGCTTCCCCTGTGGCAGCTAACCTTCTTATTATATTTACCCCAGTCATGGCATACAGGTTACTTTGTCTGTAACAGCAGACATTTACATATTTACATTTAAAAAACGCTACATCATCTACTTTCTTCTGTCCTCCAGCCTTTCCTTTTTCAAATTAAGAACTCCAGTTGTTTCAAATTTTCTCATAGGCTGTGCTTTCTGACTCTTGATCACGCTTACTCTTCTCTTACGGATTTTCTTCAACAAAAAATGAAACTTGTTTTTATCTGTAGAGTGAGTGCTTGTATTGATTTCACAGTAACAAAAAACTCTTTTCCTTCTGAAAAGCAGAGATGTTAATACTTGAGTTTAGCAAGGGTTTATTTTAATTTTTTTTTTGGGTAATACCCCAGAAGTACTAATGAGACTGATATATAAAGCAATTAGGTTTCTCTGGAGACCCTAAATGGCATTTTCAAACTCATATAAGAGTTAGGCTGCTGCCAGTGACTTTGTAGTGCTTTGCTGCCTTGGTTGCAATAAATTAAGTAACTGAGCCTGATGGACATGTCTTACCCTCCTTTGGAGATATGCAGGAGTAGCAATAGGTGGTGATTTGAAGCTAATTGAAGCTCTATAGCAATGCAGTCATATAGCATCTTTCTGCCATAGGACTTCCCGGTTCCTGTCCACTAGCACTGTACCACAAAATTATTTGTTTTATTCTGAGAAAAAAATTTGTGTGAAAAGAATAAGTATTTCTGTCAAAATAAAAAATCAGTAGAAAATTTGGATTGTTTTAAGTTTGTTAAAGTCTATTACATTTTCCTTTTCTTTCTTTCTAAATGAAAGCAAGTCAAAAAAACCACAAACACACAGAAATTAACATGTTAGCAAAAAAAAAGAAAACAAATCAGAAATGTCCCACATTTTTTTCCCAAATTGTCTTTGTTATATATCTGTTTGATAAACAGATGATTGAAGTAAAAGACAGGAAACAGACATACACAGTTTGGTGAGTATTCTCTCTCTGTCTATATATTTGAGGTATGCATATAAGTTATGGGCATAATGGAAATATGCAGAAAAGAATATGTGCATTTTAAATGTTTTTATGTTCATCCAAGCAAGGACTGTATATTTTTATGTGACTTATGGGCTCCAGATAGCTTTCAGGCTCAAACATATAATCTTTGTAATACAGTGTTTGTAAGCAAGACAGAGAACACCATGAGCTATGCTATACTACCCTGTGACTAGATAGATGCAGATGATATAGCATTTAATTTAAGGGGAAAATACACTTCAGAAGAAACCCTCTAGTGTCTGGGTGACTTTGGGATATATAATTTACTTACCACAGTTACAGCATCATTCAGAAGTGACTCTCCAAAAACAATGATGAATAGAACTTCATTGACATGGACTTCTTCAAACACTGCCAGGACAGCTACAGGATCCACAGCGGCAATTAAGCTGCCAAACAGGAGGAAGTCCAGCAGTCCAGTATTCAGGTGGCCTTCAGAAAACAAAGCAAAGTATAAGCAGAGTCAGCTCTGTACTATATATAGTAATGACAGACTGTGATATTACAAGTAATGCAAAACTCTTGAAAAAGGGATTGTAAGACTGGAAAGCATGGCATAGAAACTACTTAACAAGTTCTTCACTGTGTCACTTTGTATCCTAGAAGGTTTGTTGAACCCATAGTTGGCCCATGGAGATCAAAGTTGATTCTGGAAGCAGTACAGTCATGTTCTTATGGCAAGGCCCTTGAGATAAGTATGTCTAGATCTAAACTGGCTTTGTATTTGTGTGGTATGGTTTATCTAACTTGAGTAAATTATCTCAAAACAATTGAAAAATCACAAGATGGTAAAAGGAATATACCATTACTCCTGAAGTAAACACTCAAAAATATTTCATGCCACAGGCCAGATTTGACTCTTGGTTGTTCAGTGGGGCTTAACTGCACTCAGTGCAGTTCAATACCACTTGTGGCCTCCTTATTGAAGTAGACATTCATTGGTAGGTTCAGTTAAGCCTTTTATTTCCCAAATTATGATTCATGAAGCCACAGTTGGATTATCTGCAAGTAGGCCATAAAAACAGATGAAGAACTAAAATGTTTGTGTTGTAGCCCCTTAGGAATTTTGGCAATGATTTCAAAAGTTTTGCAACTACAAAACTCTGGTGAAAAAGTTACCTAGTACTTTATTTTTATTTTTATTTTTTTTTTTAAATATTCTTTTAGTCATTAAGGTTATTTTGTTCAGTTATGCAAACAGACTGAGACAAGCATCACTATAGTTTTCAAAGTAACAGAAAAGGTAGACCCACTTTGCTCAGCTTCTTAAATATCTTGCAAAATTTATCCTCTTCATGCAATCAGGAGTGGTATCCCAGTAATTTTTTCTGGGAAATAGATTTTTGAAATGGTAGATGACAGGAAAATTCAATTTCTGTTCATTAAGGGATGGAGGAGGAAGCAAGGTGATGAAACCCAAAATTATTTGAGGAAGAGCAAAGAGTGATTAAATTGAGAGTTCATTCATTAGAACAGGGTGTAGAGGCCCACGCCCAAAATTAATAGACAGTTGGCATGGTTTCTACAGAATCACAGAATCACAGAATCGACTGGGTTGGAAGAGACCTCAGAGATCATCGAGTCCAACCCTTGATCCAACTCTAGTCCGTTTACTAGATCATGGCACTAAGTGCCATGTCCAATCTCAGTTTAAAAACCTCAAGGGACGGCGAGTCCACTACCTCCCTGGGCAGGCCATTCCAATGCCTGATCACTCTCTCTGTAAAGAATTTCTTTCTAATATCCAGCCTAAATTTCCCCTGGTAGAGTTTAAGCCCATGCCCCCTTGTCCTATTGCTAACTGCCTGGGAGAAGAGACCAATCCCCACCTGGCTATAACTTCCCTTCAGGTAGTTATAGAGAGTGATGAGGTCACCTCTAAGCCTCCTCTTCTCTAGACTAAACAACCCCAGCTCCCTCAGCCTCTCCTCATAGGTCTTATGTTCAAGTCCCTTCACCAGTCGTGTTGCTCTTCTCTGGACCCGCTCCAGCACTTCAATGTCTTTCCTGAACTGAGGGGCCCAGAACTGAACACAATACTCCAGGTGTGGCCTCACCAATGCAGAGTACAGGGGAAGGATCACTTCCCTTGTCCTGCTGACCACGCTGTTTTTGATACAGGACAGGATACCGTTGGCCTTCTTGGCCACCTGGGCACACTGTTGGCTCATGTTGAGCTTCCTGTCAATTAGCACCCCCAGGTCCCTTTCTGTCTGACTGCTCTCCAGCCACTCTGCGCCCAGCCTGTAGCGCTGCAGGGGGTTGTTGTGACCAAAGTGCAGCACCCGGCATTTGGCCTTACTGAACTTCATCCCACTGGAATCAGCCCATTTTTCCATTCTATCCAGATCCCTCTGCAGAGCCCTCCTGCCTTCCAGCAGGTCGACACTCCCTCCCAACTTGGTGTCATCAGCAAATTTGCTGATGATGGTCTCAATCCCCTCGTCTAAATCATCAATAAAGATGTTAAACAGGACTGGACCCAACACTGACCCCTGGGGAACACCACTAGTGACTGGCCGCCAGCTGGATGCAGCCCCATTCACCAGCACTCTCTGGGCCCGGCCCTCCAGCCAGTTCTTAACCCAGCGTAGAGTACACTTGTCCAAGCCATGGGCTACCAGCTTTTGCAAGAGTATATTATGGGAGACAGTGTCAAAGGCCTTGCTGAAGTCCAGATAGACCACATCCACAGCTTTCCCCTCATCCACCAGGTGAGTCACCTGATCATAGAAGGAGATCAGGTTGGTCAGACAGGACCTGCCCCTCCTAAACCCATGCTGGCTGGGTCTGATCGCTTGTCCATCCTGAAGGTGCTGTGTGATTCCATTCAGGTGAGGGAGAAACCCATCCAATTAAATTGTTTGGAAGTGTGAGTCCATGACAGTCAGTAGCCATAGCGAAAGGATCAAGGTTGTCTGTAAAGTACTTCTAGAAAAACATGGCCACTCCTCTAGCAAGAACTCTTACAATATACTATTTCAAGTTCAGAATGTTTAGTGCTTGGAAAGCAATTGAAATAGAAACTAGATTTCAAATATTTTTGATACAAAATGGCACGGGCATATTTACTAAAGAGGACACTTCACATGGACAGAGACAGGCGTAGACAACACCCTCTTGTACGCGACAGTGACCAATAATCTGGGGGAGCTGCAGAAGTACATATTCTCTTAGCTGCTGTCTGTCAATCAGAACATCTACAATGTTTCCATGCAGTTTATAGGGACCTTAGTAAGGCCCTGAAAACAGAAATTGATAGTTCACACAGTCACATAACTGATATTTTCCAAAAGAGAAATAGTCTTGTTCACTCATGGACATATTGTGCTGTGAATGAGGACAGAATCTATACATTTTAGAGTGAGAGAGGGGTTAAAGCTGTGAGCTGAAGTCTGTGCCAAAAATTCTGAGAACAGCCTTGAACTTGAATCTAAGTAATGGTTCCATAAAACGTTGTCGTTCTCTGCCATGCTTAAGGAAGGCACAAGCCAATGACAATAACTACCAGATATCAAGGTACAATGGAACATAAGGTATGAAAATAAATTGTCTCACTGAGATTGCTTATCTTTTTTATGTGTTACCAATTACAATCATTGGCACATTCTTCGAAGATTTGCAAAGCTAGTGAGCAAATATTTATAGAAAGGTTAGGACACATCTATGATTCCTACAAAGCAGTGTCAAGAAGCATGGGATTTCTAAATGAGACTTTGTTTTATACTAATGATTCAAGTTATTTCAAAGTGATTCCTACAGCTCACCAGAGTCTGGAGTTACTAGCTGGCAGCAGTGGCACCTGAACAAGGTAAGTTCTCTGGGCCAGTTTTAAGATTTCTGCACATACTGAGCATGTTGCTGTTATGACCCAGACTGCACAGGAAAAAACTTTTCTAAGCACTAGTCACAACCCACAATTATTCCATAGAGAAGTGCTAGATGTGTAAATTCTCCAGCAGATGGTGAAGAGATAGGTACAATCAGCCAGAAAGATTTAGGATTAGATAACGTCTTCCTGTTCTGTGAAAGCAGACTGGTATGGCTCTTAGTTAATAGTTAAGGTGCTGATTTTTTAATTTCACTTCTAAAGAAGAATTTCTTTGTTGTTATCAGCCTCTCTCTTTTTCCTCTGCAAATTATAATATCTATAAGAATACTGAAGGCAAATATAGAGTTGGTTTTATGTTTATTTACATAGGAAATCTATATAATCCAGTTTGGATTATGCCCTCTCATATCAATGGACAGTATTACAGGCCCATTCAATGGCAAAGTTGGAAATAATTGGTTTTAGTTCATCTTAGTCTGTAGTGGATATACATTCCTACATTTTAATGACATTATTTCAGCATTATTCATTTAAATTGTAGAAAAAGTGAGGTAGGAAAAAAAAAGTGCCATAGAACTTCAACCAGAGGCTGCTATGACCTATTCTAGAAGTTGAGTAATACAGCATTCTCTTATTTTCAGCAAGTAAGTAACAATAGCAAGGCTTTTCACAAAGTTTGATTAGTTAATAACATATTTTTGGTCATATTTTTAAATTGTTCCAAGCAGCGTGGATATTTAAAGAAGAAAATCCTTGTCTGACCTGTTGCAATAGCAATAGCCTTTTGTCATCTTTTTAGTTCCTGAAAAACCTGTATTAATAGTAAATGTGAAATTGTGGATGCAATATGTTGTGCCTACAGGCTGAAAGCACGTAGAACATCTTACCTACCCATAAAAGCCAGTAGTGTCTGCATCTGAGCTTTGTATCTCCTAAAGAAAAGTTGTTGCTTATAAAATGTGAGTTATAGTAAAGTAAATATCTAACATGTAAGGTAAATCTATTATAGATGTCTATATTGCAAACATCTGCAGTTACATAAGATGAATCTCATATGAACAAGTCTGTGGTCTAGTTCTTCCAAACTGGGATTTCCAAATATGGACAAGACAGGCTTCCCCTAAAATGGATGGAACAGATATCCTAATCTTACGCTCATTTTCAAAGAACCCACCCCAAATTTCTGCTGCTTCCCTGTCCTGGACAATGGGGACAAGTTTTGAGGCTGGAAAACTCTACTGTTATCTTCTGTAATAATAATCTAATAGTTTAATTCTTCATAAAAATGATCTCTGCAACATCTGCAACTTCTGATATTTGAAGCTCTCTTTATCTGGACTGAAATCTGTCATAAATTGCTCTAAGTTGATTTTGCACCATGGTGGTTAGAGAACAGCCCCATTGCTAGCCGTCGAGCCTTTTGTAGAACACGACATACACCTTGCAGTCTTGGAGCCACTTGCTCAGTCCAGGATCTCTGCATCAGTTGCCAAGCACTGAGGGGCAGAGTGCACAGGCGCAGCAGTATGCTACATCTGTACTCCCAGCAACATTCAAACATGCCCTTTAAGTACTTTCTAGGACTCACTAATCTAGGAGAATTTTGTCCTAGAAGGGCTTGTGAACTTCTTCAGGACATACACTAAAAAAGCGTAGGTAGGAAGCCTGTTTCAAAACACATGCAATCCACATACAAAGTGAATTATTGTTTATCAGGTGGAAGTACATAGTTATGTGCATTCCACACATGCTGAGGAGATTGAGAATTTCTGTTCTGTGCTTCGTCTAGCGGCCCTGTGACCTTATGTTGTAGTTCAATTAAGTCAGAGTGCATGTTACAGGTACTACTTGGCTCTGTAAGTCTTCAGTTACGATTTCCAGCCTCAGAAGACACAACAGAGTTGTCCTGCACACAACTCAGCAACCATTGCCTACTTAATATTAAAGCTGACTGAAGGAAGACTGTTCCATTTCACAATAACTTTGAAGGTTTCTATCACAACAGAAAGAAAAAAACCTTTCAGAGTGTGTTTTTGTCGAGATGTCCATTAGCAGGATGAATCCTGAATTTTATCCTTACGATGTACACACACATTCAGAGCAGGGAAATATGAGACATAGGTTCAAGTCCCTTCTGTGCTTGCTTCAGAGATGATTTCTCAGATAATTCTTAAATTGTGTAAAAATATTACAAATTACTCCAGTTAAAATTGGATATTTCTGCTGAAAAGAGTTGCTAAGTTGTAAAGTATCACCCATGCAACAGCTGAACTCCACAAATCAAACTTACCCATTATTCCTGTCTGGTAGACACCATACAGAGATAAACCAGTTGTAGCAGCATTCCAGACTGTTCCAATTACAGCGTACAAGAGGATGGTACCGAGATTTCCAAAGAACAGTCTGTTTGGCATGAAATATCCAGCATCCAAAACAATGGGGGGCAGCAGGTAGAAGAAAAATACTGTTGGTGTAAGGGCGAAGGAGGCAATGTGGTCTGCTGCCCATACAATGCCACCAAGAAAAATCCCAAGAACGATCAGCAGAGCGCTCTCTGGAACCACTCGAGTGACTTTGTGGGACAAATGGAAAACTGCAAAGAAAGAAGAAAACAGTTTGTCAGAAATGCAATGGAGAAACAATTTGAGTGACAACTGTTGTTAGCTGGCAATTTTGACTTTATGCAAACTTCCTACTTTCATTGTTATTAGAGCCAAAAGCATGCATGGAATGCATGGGATACAGACAGTGTCAGAACCCAGACACTGACGAAATAAAATAAAAAGGTTAATTTCCAGATTTTATCTGGTATATTTCAATTTATATGAAACCAATATTTCATGAAATTTATTTTCTTTATTGGATTGTCTTCAATTGTCTCCATACAAGATCTGTTTATGGAAAAGTGGTGTTCTGTACAAAGCAGTAAGTGCAAGACTGAAAATAAATGGTAGAAGTGCAGGAAATTTTTGTCTTTATGGTTTATTTATGTATCTAAATATACACGTCTGACTTCTCAACATTTGTCTATAAAAATGATCAGCATACTAGCGAGTTTACTGGAGAATGGGAGAAGAATGCTGAAAGAAGAACTAATTACTAATATTATATGACAATACAGCCTGCAGCAGGAGTGGAATATAGCTGATATAATGGGAGATCACTTTTGGGCCTTTTCCTCAAAATCTCCCTAGTAAGGATTTTAGTTAAATCAGAGGCATTCTGGAGTAATGGGGGCTTCAATGCTGCCTTCTTCATACATTGCTATATTTGTGGGAAATGTTTCTGCAACAGGCTACTTTCTTTTGTATAAACAGTGTCATAAAATCTGCATTTTACGGTAGTATGTCAAAGTTATTACGAAATATGAACAGAATTTGGTATCTATTGTAGAAAACTGTAATAATGTGGTGTGGTAAGACTATTAAACTAGACAATAATTAGAAAGAGAGAAAATTACAGTGTCATGAGTGAATCTAAAGAGACAGAAAGATGGCAGGGCCAAGAAAAAAAAATAGGCTGTTAAAGATGACAGAAACACAAGTAAGAGTGCAAATATTTTTGGTAACATATATTTATAGTGCATGGATAAAAGAATAAAAAAGCTGAGACAAGTAAAGTCTACAAAGAAAGATGTAACATGAAAAAGGGGGATGTGGCAAAGTTGTTTGATAACAGAGAAGCACAGGTACACTAACTGACTTTCTCAGGATTTCTGTGAGCTTTTCCTTTAGTTTATCTTAAATATTAATATGTCCCAGATGGTCTGAACCCTGGAACTCTATGATACTGACTTAATAAATGGGATTTTACTTCTATAGCTTTGTGTTGAAAATGTGAATTTCACTTTAGGAAGAAAATTCCACTGAAAGCCACCAAGTTTCTCCTGGTTTGAGCATCATTTTAGAACTGTGTTGAAGCTTTTACAATGCTAATGCATGTTAGCTCAAAAGTGGTTTGGACAAGAAATCATCTTTAAGAATTCCAGCCTTTTAAGGTGTAATGGAGGAATTTTTCTCATGATTATGTAGATATTTCAGACCAGGTTACTTTACTGAAAGACCATTATTTTTCCTCTCAGCCAAGTATTTGTTGTAGTCAAACATTAACTAGTCACCTTTTAGTGTGTTTTAAGGGCCCCATTCCTGAACTGCCTCTCTTCATCTTGGCTGCATCTACACAGACAATGTTAGAAGCATCACCCAGCATTATAGTAGCCCCACAATAAGATGGTTTCTACTAGCTGTATAACCTCCATGGGCTCATCGGAGTAGAAAACATGAAACGAAAAATGACAACGGCCTGCCTATACCAACAGTGAGTATGAATGTAGACAAAACTTGAAAACTAAGCCACATTAGAACACAGCTTTGGAGTGGGATTAATACAACAGCAATCACACATGAAAGCAAACTGCATTCAGTGAAGCCAGCTAAACCATATCAGTTCTATGTGGCACCTGTGTCATGTAATCAATAGCTGAATAACAATTCACAGAAACAAACCCTGTTTCTTCCCAGCTAGTTTCCTCTCTTTAAAATAATTTTTTAAAAACAAACAAACAAAAACCCAACCAACCAAACCAAACCAAACCAAACCAAACCAACCAACCAACCAATCAACCAACCAACCAACCAGCCAAAAATCCAAATCAAACCAAAACACCACCACAACAAAAACAAACATAAAAATGAAGGAAAACAAACTGGCTACTATTCCATGTATATATGTTTAACCTCTCAAAAGTCTTTCCTACTGCTCATTCTTGATTCCTTGGACTTCCAGGCAGTGAATTATCAACTAATTAATCACCCAACAGAGTAGGGATTATCTACTTATCCCTTAAAATGAATGTTGCTGAGCTAGGCTTACTAACCCAAGTCTGTTTTTCCTACTCTTGAGTTTGCAGATAAGCCACGATGACAAGAAGTTAAAGTTAAAAAAATTAAAAATAAACCTGTGAAGAATTTTCAAATCTAGACATTTGGAAAAAAAACCCCACAAACATGTCCAGATAAAAATTCATAGTCTGTGGGATTCTCACCTTTGCCAACCAAAAGCAGTTTCTTCCAGTGAGCATTGGGAAGCCAACATGATTTTGGTTAAAACACTGTCTTCTAGAAGTCACATGTTCCAAATGAATCAACTACATCACATCTTTCTGTGTTGCCTTTAACTCCAATTGACTGATCTGATAATCTGTACCAGATTTTAATATTATCAGAAAAAAAAACTTCTAATCTGTTAGTTTGGCAATGCAGGCTGTGGGCAGGAAAGTTATTACATGAAATGGGGCTCTAAAAACTTTTTTATATTGCCCAAGCAAAATCTGAGCAATAAATTTAATGAGTATTTGTATTAAGGTAACGGACTAGCTAACTCTGCAGGCAGACAGTACACAATACAATTAGCAGAATTCTAATGTCTATGATCATAGAAATATATGTAAAAGGGATAACATAAATGATGAAATTCAATGAAATGGCTTTAGACTAAGAAGTAATTGAAACTTAGATCAATGTTTGAGTTCATGTTAGCACGTACAATGATAGATTTTTTTTTTCTGGGTATGTGCATAAAATATATTCAGTCAAGACTGTGGAGTATGAGTAATTATACATTTATAGAAGTTCATAGAGACAGATTAATTCCAATTCACTCTTCTTTTTCTTTTTTTTTTTTTTAACAATTCATTATGTTGAAGTTATGTCCCTAATACATTCTGAGTGTGTTACAAACTGGCAAAATGATAGTACCTTCATTTCATAAAGTTTGCCTTTACTTTCTTAGGAGAGATACAGAAACAGTCCCAAAAAATTAATTATGTCCCCAGGACAAAATATTATAGAAGAACTGGAAGCTTTATTTACATCTATCTAAATGTCTAGCGTGACTACATATTTCACCTGACTGAGGAATAAAGTACAATCCAGCAATAATAGACAAGGAGTTTGGTTTGATTATGTTGTGAAAGAAATTACAAACATCAGGAAGGATAGCATGCAGTGCTGCTCAGATAAGTTACCCTGTGAGGGACCCAGAGATGAAATTAAATTTCTTTTCACTGCTGTTAATAATGAAATGTTCATTAATATATTTTAATGAGAAGATGGAAAAAGCAAAGAAAGAAAAATTGTAGGCAGTCAACAGCATAAAAGATATATCAGTGGACAGGGCAATCTTGTGATCTGTAAATTTTAATATTTATTATTTAGAATTTATTTACATAAGTCTAGGTACCGTATTAGTGAAAAAGTTAAAAGTATGCCTTCCATCTAGTACATGCTAAACCTGGCTTGAAAGTGGGTTGAACTGATTAGTGGGTAAACTGTGTTTAAATTCAAGCTGAGCATCACTGAATTAGAAGCTTTCTGCAAAGTTAAGAAACAATTACATGGTATAAACATCCTGCGAATTTTTTTTCTGGCACTTCCTTTGAGATCCGAGAAAAGAGACTGTGACATTTAACTTATCTGATGAGAAAGACAAAACAAATTAGCAATCTATGATTTGATGTCTGGAACCAGTTTCTTTTGACTCAAAGAAAGAAATATACCTTAAGAACTAAGTTGTCTTTTATCATCCTTTAAAAACACAGTAACTTAGATTAAATTCTTCAGTGGAATTTACAGCAGTCAGTGAACTATCTGTTTCTAAGGCCATCTGAGTCTTCTTCGCAAGTGCTTCAACAGAACAAGCTTTTTCTCATTTACTAAATGAAATAAAGATAGAAACGACTGATTAAATAGCAACAAAAAATAATAATAAACAAGAAATAATGTACAATTCATGTGCAAGTCACTTAATATTTGTAGGCACACAGAAGTTTTTTGAAGTAGGGTTTTCCCATCGTTCTTTCCAAATTATCTCTAAGAGCACCTTTTTTAATGAATACTTTTTCTTATCAAGCAAAACATTCGACGACTTAGTTCTAGAACCTCGTGCTTTGTTTCCAGATGAAATAAGCAATTCAAGACAGATTTGCCACCTTTTGAAAATACAGCACTGCGAAAATGAAAATCTGAGGGTATTTATTTAACATACTGTTAAATTTCAGGATTTATACAGTCATTTCGACACTATCTCAAGTGACTGATGTAATTTCCATTAATGGTTTCATGTCCTGTTTAGGGTTAAACAACTATTTAAGACCCAGAGATCAACTCTGGTGACAGAGAGAGGAGATATGGAGGGTACACACCATGGACCACCCTTTGATTTTACCTGTGTGACCACAGAAAGGACATGATGTGGTGGGATAGAAAATCTACCTCAAACCCAGAGCCAAAAGTAAGTGAGTTGCAAGGAAAAGCAATCACACAGGATTCATCCAGAACAATTGCTGCTTCTGTTTCCAGCAGGCAGTTCCCCAGACAGAGTAAAAGGGCTGATCTAATTTCTGCTCTTAATGAAAGGACTTCTGCCTCATATTTACAGGAAGCAAGTAACAAATACCGTGACCAGGATTAGAGGGGCCCTGCCTCCAGGTGGAGGAAAGGGACAACTAAGTTTACTGGAGTGTATGGATTTGATGGCCTGTCACGTCAGACCCACAGGAGTACAAGGCTCTAGTAGACACAGGTGCACAGTGTATCCTAATGTCATCAAGCTGTCAAGGCACAGAACCCATCTGTATTTCTGAAATGACCAGGAGATCCCAATAGCTAACCTTATTGGAGACTGAAGTGAGTCTGACTGGGAATGAGTGGCAAAAAGGACCCAAAAAGCTACCATTAGGCTTTTGGTATAGCTACGCTGGACATGAAGGAAATTAAACAGCTGTCCACCTTACCTGGTCTCTCAGAGGACTCTTCTGTTGTGGGGTTGCTGAGGGTCAAAGAACAGCAGGTGCTGATTGATACAACAACAGTGCACTGGCAGTGATACTGCACTGAGCAAGACTCTCTGATTGCCATTCAGAAGCTGATTTTTCAGCTGGAGAGCCAAGAAGTGATCAGAAAGCCTTGCTTACCCTTTAATAGTCCCGTCTGACTAGTGTGAAAATCTAATGGAGACTGGAGACTACCAGTAGACTACCATGGCCTGAATGAAGTCACACCACCACTGAGTGCTGCTGTGCTGGACATGCTAGAGCTGCAATATGAACTAGAGTTTAAGGCAACTCAATGCTATGCCACAGCTGATATTACTAATGTATTTTCCTCAACTTCTCTGTCAGCAGAGTGCAGGCCACCATTTGCTTTCACTTGTAGGAGCATCCAGTACACTTGGAATTGACTGGCGCAGAGATGGAAACACAGCCCTTCCATTTGCCATAGACTGATTCAGAAAATGAGAAGTGATATGCCCTGTTCAATGATGGATCCTGTCGTATCGTAGAAAAGCATTGGAGGTAGAAAGCTGCTGTATGGAGTCCTATACAACAAATTGTGGCAACTGCTGAAGGAGGTGAATTGAGCCAAGTCCTGCTTAACATCTTTACTGATGATTTAGATGAGGGGATTGAGACCATCATCAGCAAATTTGCTGATGACACCAAGTTGGGAGGGAGTGTCGACCTGCTAGAAGGCAGGAGGGCTCTGCAGAGGGATCTGGATAGACTGGAAAAATGGGCTGATTCCAATGGGATGAAGTTCAATAAGGCCAAGTGCCGGGTGCTGCACTTTGGTCACAACAACCCCCTGCAGCGCTACAGGCTGGGTGCAGAGTGGCTGGAGAGCAGTCAGACAGAAAGGGACCTGGGGGTACTAATTGACAGGAAGCTCAACATGAGCCAACAGTGTGCCCAGGTGGCCAAGAAGGCCAACGGTATCCTGTCCTGTATCAAAAATAGCGTGGTCAGCAGGACAAGGGAAGTGATCCTTCCCCTGTACTCTGCATTGGTGAGGCCACACCTTGAGTATTGTGTTCAGTTCTGGGCCCCTCAGTTCAGGAAAGACATTGAAGTGCTGGAGCGGGTCCAGAGAAGAGCAACACGACTGGTGAAGGGACTTGAACATAAGACCTATGGGGAGAGGCTGAGGGAGCTGGGGTTGTTTAGTCTAGAGAAGAGGAGGCTTAGAGGTGACCTCATCACTCTCTATAACTACCTGAAGGGAGTTTATAGCCAGGTGGGGATTGGTCTCTTCTCCCAGGCAGTTAGCAATAGGACAAGGGGGCATGGGCTTAAACTCTGCCAGGGGAAATTTGGGCTGGATTTTAGAAAGAAATTCTTTACAGAGAGAGTGGTCAGGCATTGGAATGGCCTGCCCAGGGAGGTGGTGGACTCGCCGTCCCTTGAGGTTTTTAAACTGAGATTGGACATGGCACTTAGTAAACGGGCTAGAGTTGGACCAAGGGTTGGACTCGATGATCTCTGAGGTCTTTTTCAACCCAGTCGATTCTGTGATTCTGTGTAATTTGCAGAAGTGAAGGCCATCCAGCTGGCTTTGGACATTGCTGATTGAGGAAAGTGGTGGGTGCTCTGTCTCTGTACTGACTCACGAATGGTGGCAAATGCCCTGTGGGGCTGGTTACAGCAATGTCAGAACAACTGGCAGTGTAGAGGCAAACCAGTTTGGGCTGATGCATTGTGGCAAAAAGTTGCTGTCCATGTAGAAAAACTGGTTGTAAAAGTAGATGTTCATGTGCCTAAAAGTCGATCCACTGAAGAATATTAAAACAACCAGCACGTGGATAGGGCTGCTAAGGTTCAAGTGTCTCAGGTGGATTTGAGCTGGCAACATGAGGGTGAATTATTCACAGCTTGGTGGGCCCATGCCACCTCAGGCCATCAAGGGAGAGATGCAACATATAGATGGGCTTGTGACTGAGGCATGGACATGACCATAGACACTACTGTACAGATTATCCATGAGTGTGAAATATGCTCTATGATCAAGCAAGCCAAGTGTCTAAAGGTATGGCAGATGATGTCTTAAATATAAATATGGGAAGGCCTGCAGATCGATTGTATCACACTCCCACAAACCTGCCAAGGCAAGCACTATGTGCTTACAATGGTGGAAGCAACCACCAGATGGCTAGAAACATATCCCTGCTCCACACCACCACCTGGGCCTTGAAAAGCATGTCTTACGGCAACATGGCGCCTCTGAAAGAACTAAATCAAGCAATGGGACTAATTTCTGAAACAATCTCATAGACACTGGGTCAAAGAGCATGTTATTGAGTGGGTATTTCACATTCCCTATTATGCACTAGTATCTGGGAAAATCGAACAATACAGTGGACTGTTAAAGACTACACTGAGACCTATGTGTGGTGGGACATTCATACATTAGGATAAACATTTAGCAAAGGCCACCTAGTTAGTTAACAGTAGGGGACCTTCCAATTGAGCTGACCAATCAAAACTTTTATGTACTGTAAAAGGGGATAAAGTCCCTGTAGTCTACATAAAAACTATGCTGGGGAAGACAGTCTGGGGTACCCCTGCCTCAGCCAAAGGCAAACCCACCCATAAGATTGCTTTTGCTCAAGGACTTGGCTGCATTGGAGGGTAATGCAGAAGGATGGAGAAATCTGATGTGTACCTCAAGGGGATTTGATTTTGGGTGAGAATAGGCAATGATTTTAACTGTGTTATGTTAATTGCTACATAATACTGTATGTCATCACTACTATGGTTGTTATATGCTTGTTATATGTTTGTTTGTTTGTCTGTTTGTTTTCAATAGTGCCTTCTGCAGCTTTATGTTATTACCCGATTTTTTAAAAAACATAAATCTGAAATATTTTCAATTAGTACAAATGGAAAAATCTGCTTTACCTTGCCTGTATAATAGTTCAAAGTATGATCAAATAACAGTTTGCAAACCAAATAGATCAAGCATAGCTGGGCAGTAACGAAGTCCAAAAGCGTCTGGAAAGTCCCAATGCATTCTTATTACGTTGGTCTACCTACATGGGGAATGGCCACACTGTCTAAAATATATTTTCAAGAAGGGAACATTTTAGGTCCACCATCCCTGAAAGGCATGCATCCCTGGCCACTCTCTTTCTTCATATCTCTAAGCATTAGTTGCAGCCAGTTAGTGGATCACACCTCAGACTCACCAGCTCCATCTGCCATACAGTTACAGAAGCAGCAGTAGAGATGTTTGATATGGTCTATACAAGCTCCTGGGCAGAGCCTGAAGCATTCATGGTGTAGGAACTGTGTGTAGATGCTGGGGCAGAGAGATCTGTTTATTTTCTATCCATTTTTTCCTGCTTTTTGTCTGCAAACTCCTTTCAAAGGTTATTTTAGCTTTTTAGTGTTTGACAATTTTTTTTCTCATTAAGCTGTACATGTAGGAGATCCAGATATTGTGACATCCCCAACATCTAAAAATAAACTGAATAATCACAGTTTTAAAATTACTTCCAACTCCTGGTTTACCAACAGTGTCATATAATCCCTGATCTTTATTGGCTGCCTGTAGTGTTCCCTGTGGTCCTTTCACAATGCTGAAGGAAACGTATGTCAGTTTCATTCCGCATATCACCGTGTCCATGCTAATGGTTCTTAACGGTTCTGAAACAACAGACTGTACAAACTCCTTTAGAAATTTCATTGTTGCAATTGTTGGAAACTACTTAACAATAATGACCATTGGTGTTCAACTCTATTTTTTTTTTTTTTTTTTTAAGGAAGGTTGGCTGTCTTCCACTCTTCAGTCACCTTGTCTTCTGTTTCTTGGGTAACTTTCTTTAGACTTTACACCTTTAATCTCAAATTTCTTCAGAGGTTTTGCTACTTGCCCTTAAGTATTTGGTGTTAATTTCTATCTATATCATATATTTGTTCAAGAGTATGCTCTTCTGATAAGTCCACTTCCTACTTACTCTACTCTTCTATTATGGAAAGGTTTTTGGTTCAATTCCCTGTGTAATGCAGTTTCCCATTTTATATTTGTCTTATATTTTGTTATGGCTCTCTTTATTTCTCAACAGTCCTGCCCAGCTAATAGGTCTCTAATAAACTTTCTGCACTCGCTATACTTGACTTCTTTATACTCATTTGTCTTTCATTTTCTGATCAATCCTTGTAATTCTAATTATTTTCACATGACATGCCAGTTTTGCATCCCTGTGCATTGACCTTGATTGTACTAGATCTCTTTTTTAAGATCTCCTTCACGACTTGACCACACAAGTTTTCTACCCTTGCAACATTACCAAACACAGCATTTCTTGCCTGCATAGCTCTAGGCATACCTTTCAACTAATTACAGCTGTTTATGTAGTCTGCACAGAGGATATAGGAATTTTAATTATGACCATAAGAACTAGAAGAACTATTTGGTTGTGTAGCCAAGCCCTTCATTATCACAACACAACATTTAATGATCTTCATTTCAGAAGACTTTTGCTAAGCCTATGTGAAGGCACACCAGCACCTCTCGTCACATATTTAGAAACTTGATTCTGATTTCTAGCTTGGACTTGTTCATAGCTATTTTACATCCATTTTCCTTTGTGAAAGTGATGTCAATTTTCTTAAACAGTTCTTTTCCCCTGATGTTAAATCCTTCATTTCCTACCACATAAACGTAGAGAGAAACATTCTGGTTTTGTTGCTTGTTTTTTGCTTGTTAAACTAAACCACTAATTTTCAGTCTTCAGTTCTCTCTATTTCAATCCGAGTTCACATTTTTGGACTGAGAGTCATGACAATATAGGTTGCATTTGGCATGAGTCACAGTAGAAGCAGATCCAACAGCATTATCATCATCTATTGTTCAGCTACATCCTGGATTCGTTACCACATTAGTGACTCACAGTTATCCTGTATTCACTTCATGCAGGTGTGTACCTCTCTGCTTTTCATTCACAACCTCATGCAGAAATTCCTGTCACTGGTCCTTGAGTGAAACTGCCCTTGGAATTACTGTGTTTCATCCCTTCCGCTGGTCCTCATGATTATATGTTTTTGCTAGTACAACAGCCAGATCAACATGAATATTGATAATGCCTAGGGAAGTTTGTCATCAGAAACCTTCAGTAGGATACTTCACCTATTCGTGCAGTAGTAATTAAAAAAAAAAAAAAAAAAAAATCTGCTTAAGACCAGTCCAAAAACTAAACTCTAGTGACTTCCACAAATAAACATCCTGCAGTTTCATACTTTGTCTTGTCCTTTCCTTACCCACCAGTAACTGTTCTACCCCCATCTTATTAACAGATGAATTTAGGCCTAAATCAAAGGAGAAAAAAAAAAAAAAAATCCATTATGTTCTAAGAGTGGCTCGGTTGAAGTAAAAATTCAAAGCATTAGGGAACTGTTTTTCTATTCTGTCCAGGAAATGTTCGAGCAGACTCAACATGGCTGAAGCTGATAATTATTATTTGTATTTGCCTTTCTAATCTTTATCAACAAAGTGAGGTCCATTTTTTTTCCTGGTCAGGAGACTGATAGCGTATTCTATAGTCCTTTGCATTCTGTTCTGTTGACCTTTCAGCAATTGTATTCTGCAAGTCTTATGAACTGATTTTGACATTTTGAATTGTTTATGTACAAGTGGTACAAAACCCGTAAAGAAAAAGCTTTTACAAATTTAGTATAAGCAATATTACTCAGATAAATCTTAAATTATTTTATTAATCAGTATCTTAAGCTTTTACCCAATCTAGCAAAAATTTAAAGATTTATTGAAAAACTCAAAGATATTTTATATCTGAAGAAACTCAGAGATATAATGTATGTGTATTGTATAAGAAGCCGTAAAAGCCAGTTTTGGTATAGGTCCTTGGATACTGTCTTAAAATGTACTACATGAACATGACTACTAATATTATTCATACTTAATCTTGGACATATTTTTCCCGAGCAAGGAATAAAGTCCTTCATATTTCATTTGTTTAGATGAACTGGTTTGACTTTGGTTTTATCCAGCTCAATAAAGCTTTCTTTATGTGTCACATATGCAATGATCATCATTTACAAAGTATACAGCATTGTAATGGGATCATTAAACAGGAGATTTTAGGTCGCTGTTCTTTGTAGGTAAACAATTAACAAAATATGTTAGCAATTAAAAATGCAACAAACATACAGGTCAAGGTTCCAAGTTGATAGGTCATAACATAAAAAGATAGCCCCAAGTGAAATTCAAAGAAGTGTGTGAGTAAGCAACTATTAACTCTATAAGTACTTAGAACATAATGAAATTTAAACAGCCAGGTACAGTTTGTCATAATTGTGCCAAATAGTTCTTATTTGAAGGAGCAGTCCCACTGCAATGCAAGTGTGGTACCATTTGGCCCTTATGGAAATGAAAGGCCCTGAAAGAAAAATGGGAACAGTCAAAAATAATATTTCAAAATGAGAGCAAAGTACATGCTAAAAACACCTTGAAGTATGGTAGAGGATATAAAACAGGGCAGCAAAAGTTTTGTAAAACTTCTTCATTTCCTATGCAAAGGTATTAGAATTAAGTTTGAAATACTACCTTCTTGCTCAAGTTAATATTCCTCACAGACTGAACTCAGTTAAGGGTTCCAACGAGTTTTCTGTGTTTAAGGTGATGTCAGTACACGATATGCCATACCAAATACAAATATAAAGAAGCACAGTTGAAGGGTATTACATACCAGAGATACTCGGTTTACAAAAGAAGAAAAATACTATGTTTCTGTCATAACCTCTTCCATTATGTGTTAAAGGGTCAGCAATAACTGTAAGTAGAATTAGCAGTAATTATCTGATCACTAAGGTAGTAGTGACTAAAATTATTGCCTGAGGTCTAAAAATCTGGATAATTTTACAGTAGAAATTAAAAAAGCATTTCGGGGCACAAAAACAAGGTAAAATTTACTTTCTATTAACAGCATACATTGCAACTGCTCCAGCTATTAAAAATAATCAAAAATTCACTGAAATTTATTGACAGAGGGTGAAAGATTTTTTTTATTTTTAAACTACCAGACTATTTTCCAGAAAAATGGCGAGAACTGACTTAAATAAAGACATGCCAAGAAATGCTGAGTTAACTCATTTCACACTATGAATTTTAGAAATTATTTTCCTTTTGACCCTCACTTTAATACAATAAATGAATTAAATAAAAGATCTGCCTTTGGAAATGTTTTGGCTTTTGCTCATACAGATAAAGAACTGCAAAGAAAAGTATTACTAGCAATATATGGAAACAGTTGTTCTGGTGTCGTGATAAACTGCATAAAGAATTACCAAAGCCTGAACACAAACAGAACCAGTTCATCTCCTTGGTTCAGCTCCACTGTACAAAGAAGAAAAATAAGATGAAAAATAAAAATTCAACTAATCTCAATAGTAGGTTGAAACTCTAAAAATTTCTTTTTACTGTAGGGACTTCCTGTTCTTCTCCAATACCTCTTCTTGCAGGGCACAGTAAGGATTGCTGACTGTTAAGAAGGGCATGAGGGACATAATTAAAGCCTAAGGGCTAGGGGGAATAGTTATGAAGGCTGCTCCAAGTCATGGGTTAGGAAAGCACTCTTTTTAAACCTTGGCAAATTGCTTTGCTTCCTGCCCCCTACATTTCACCCTGGCAAGATTTTAATCAGTACAACTGGAATAACATGGGATTACAGTGGAAATATTCCTGATTACAGCAGTAAACTAGATAAATATTATGGTACTCAAATTCAGCATTGATGCCCATGGACAAAAAAACCTCACAGATGACAAGTAGCTCTTGCTCAAAACTGATAACAACTTAATTTGAGAGCAGGCTAGTTTCCACTGGAAGTGAAAATTACTGTGCACTCTGCAAAGCTTCAAAATCTTGCCAGAGTCTTACATTGCTCTAGCAGCTTGATAAGAGTTTCGTGATGGATTACAACTCTTGTACATCATCTCAGAAACTCAGGTACGTTGTTTACATGTGCTAGGAATTTGGTAATTTCAGATTTTCTAGATGATATTATTTTAAATTAAAAAGTTAGAAACACTCCTAAGAGAAACAGTCTCTATTGCCATAAGGTGTCCAGAATCCTCAGTGAAGGATTTGGGATTCCAAAATTTTGTCAAGAAATAGAGAAGAAAATATAAACTTTTTGTATATGAGTGATGGTAAAATCAGGTGTCACCCACCTATTTCTCCATATACAATTCCCTTTGTGGAGTTTTACTTAATGACAGAATGGCTCTTTTGACATCAGTGGTACTAGTCAGAAGTAAGATGGTGAGGAACTGAGGGAGGTGATATGTGGGAAAGAAATAGGCAAGAAATCTCATTTTATAATACTTGCACGCTACTGTCTGTTCATTCCACAGAAGGTTAAGAAAGTGCCATTTTCACCAATCAAGTCTGTGAGATTCTGTCTTAGGCAATAGAGAGCAGAAGACTTCCTCACTGAATGCGTCCTTACTGAATGCACTTATTCCTGCCCATAAAGGGAGTAATTTTGCTCAGAAATCCAGGTACATGTGTTATTTTGCCACAGATTTAAGAAGAGATTAATTTATATCACTCTATATTTTTCTGACAAATGGGTCTGAGACACTATCATGTCATGTGCTTTAACATAGCTTTGATTTTTGTCCTTATAACTTTTATGACTAGGTAATACGTTAACTCTCATACCTTCATTATCTCATTTGAGAGGTGAAGTACACGATGATAACAGCGGGAAGAACAGTAGTTTAAGAATTGTCCTTATACTACAAAATGTAGAACATGGAAAATAGGTTTGGTGTTTCAAAATGGAGTAGGAAGGTGATGATGAGATGGCTGTTTTTTCAGTTATGCATTTGTGTTTTGTAGTGCATATACAGGGAAAATAAGAAAGGTTAACATACAAAAAGAAGTTCACAAGGAGATTAGTTTAAACTGATTTTCCACAGTGAAAAAGCAAAAAGGAGGGGAAAAAACAAACTGACTGAACTTGTACTTGAAGTAGCTCACAACTCAAACACTTTAGTTACTGAAGATGAATGCTTGTTTCAAGGAAAAAAAAAAAAAAGGAGAGTAGAAATCAGACACAAATCTCTTCCTAACTAAAAACCAAATAACCTTTGAGGTCCCTTCCAACCTGGTATTCTATGATTCTATGAACCCAGAATGTCACATATATAGACTAAACACGATACACAGTACAAAGTTTTATCAACATAGGATTCTTTGCTTTATATAGGAAAATGTCCTTTATACAGTCAGATGCCTTCTGACACAGGATAAAGATTTTGTATTTATTCCTAAAAATATTTGTGCAAATATTCATTTTTGGGGAACAGCAGGAATTCAGTATGAATCAAATATTATACCTAGCATAAGCACAGTAGTGACTCTTATGTCTTCTATTACGACATATATGTGAACTGAACTTCAGTAGAATCACAGAATCAGAATAGTTTGGGTTGGAAGGGACCTTCAAAGCTCATTTAGTCCAACCCCCCTGCCATGAGCAGGGACATCTTCAACTAGATCAGGTTGTTCAGAGCCCCGTCCAGTCTGGCATTGCATGTCTCCAGGGATGAGGCATCTACCACATATCTGGGCAACCAGGTCTACCACCCTCATTGTAAAAAAATTTCTTCTTTATATCTAGTCCAAATTGCCTTTTAGTTTAAAACCATTATCCCTTGTCCTATCACAACAGACTCTGTTAAGAAGTCTGTTCCCACCCTTCTTGTAGGCTCCTTTAAATACCGAGAGGCTGCAATAAGGCTTCCCCAGAGCCTTCTCTTCTCCAGGCTGAACAACCCCAGCTCTCTCAGCCTTTCTTTATAGGAGAGGTGTTCCATCACTCTGGTCATTTTTGTGGCCTCCTCTGAAGTCTCTCCAACAGGTCCATGCCTTTCCTGTACTGAGTCATCCAGAGCTGGACACAGTACTCCAGGTGGGGTCTTACCAGATCTGAGGGGCAAAATCACCTCCCTCAAACTGCTGGACACGATCCTTTTGATGCAGCCCAGAATGCAGTTGACTTTCTGGACTGTGAGTGAACATTGCTGGCTCATATCCAATAAAGGGAGTTAAATTATTTACACACAGATAAACCATAAGTAAGAAAAAGCTTATAACAGAAAAAAATATGTATGTGGACTTAATTCTGTAATACCTTCATATGCGTGTAAATGTCAGGATACATTCTGGGGAAAAAAAAAAAAAAAAGCTAGAGCAGAAAATCATCAACCTGACAGAAAGACCTAGCAGAACTGACACTGACTTATATCAACTATAAAATAAAAAATACAGGAAGGTTAGTCCTGCTTTTGTCCTAAGCTAGAAAGTGTTGTAAAGAGCAAGATTTAATAATTTTCTGCTAATATTGTTTGTTTGTTTGTTTGTTTTTTCATTAATCTCTTGAAATCCTGTACATGAATATACTGCTAGTCCTGATAGGGAGGGAAACAAGGAGGGAGATTAACAGGTAGGCAAGTTTCAGCTGAATTTTCCTTAAATCTATGGATTTTCCACTTTCTGTCATGTTCGCTAGCATCTAAGTAATCATATGATATACAGGATATATTTTACTATTTTCATTTCAGTTGTGAATGTTTAGTGTGGCAGCAACTGAATCTGCTTGATGGTTTATTTGTACTTCCATCATCTTCTGAACTGACAAGCAGTTCCCAAAGTATGGGGCTCTTTAACAGGCTTCTTTCAGCCTCAGGTACAGATACTGTGTTTTAGACACTACAGCACAAACACTACAGTTGACTGTAGTACTACTTCACTTGGCTATAATCATAAAACATTTATCAGATGAGGGCATAAAGACAAGATTCTACTGACTTTCAACACATTGGGATCCTTCAGCATGTATCAGAGAACACACGCTACATCCGGCAGTAAGAGGAAAACATAGCAATAGAACATTCATCCTCACTTTTGAGTACGTCCTTCCTGACACAAGAGCTTCAGTACCCATACACAAGCTGAGTTTTCACCTACAGTAGCAAGTTTATCTTGGACTGGTTTTAATCTTTACTTCTAAATCACAATAAACAGTAGGAAACTTCATACTTCCTCTTGCTGTTTTCACATCCTCATTCTTTCAAACACCAAACAGCATTATTCAAGGGAACATGCCTTGAAAACTATGTTTTTAGTAAGGTTGTATTCATTAGGAAAAACTGAAGAATTAAGATGCTTTATTGAATGCTCAAAAAGAATAGATTTGTCTCAAAAGAAAAGGCTTTATCTTTTCACTTCATTACCATTTTATTCACTACAAGTATTCCAGACAAAAAACCAAGATGTACTTCTGCTTACTGAAATGCTAGGGAACACCAGGCTGCAAATAAGAATAATGTATTATGTACTAATGAACTGCTGCTCCTCTTAACTCTGTGATAAATGTGACGACCTTTTTTTTGACTCATGAAGTGTAATAACCTCATCCTCAGATGAGAGAATGTCTGAAACTTGATTGAATTAACTTGAGCAGGGGAAGGGGGAAACATTTATCTTTCACTGACTTCAAAGCCATATCATCACAGTCCGTGGAAAAAAAAAAAGGAAGAAAGAAAAAAAAAGTGTAGTTTCTAGACGTGTTATTTTTTTTATTTATAATAAAAATTTTGATAGAGTACAGACTTATTTTTCTAAATGTTATCAAGAAGAAACTAATTAAACCAGCCTTCTCTTTCCAGACACTTTTACTGTGTAAGTAATGTTATAGATGCTGCACAACCACTTAGATAACTGATCTGAGTGAGCTACCACCTTCCTTGTTTTACAACCTGTCTTTCATCCTTGTCTTGAATCATAAGACTTTGCTGCACAAGAGACTATGGAACACAGAAGTAAATTTAAAAAAACGGTAAATACTAAACCAGAAAAGCACTTCAAACTCTGCAACTATGAATAGCTGCAACATACTGTTGTTTTGTTGGGTTTTGGGTTTTTTTCTAAACCCATTAGGTGTAATCATGTACAGATCAGCAACAATGCATCAACTGTGAGATTTGTAATCCACCTTTAAAAAACCCAGATAAAATGAAGATATATAGGATTATTTGGAGTAGATAGTAAGGTGGCTCCCTGCTTCGAAGGAATACTTAGCATAACATTGAAGAGAACAAAGTGATGCTGACTAGTCATCTTGTCTAGGAAGTGCCTTGCTAGTGGGGAAAAAACTAAGCCTTGCTATGCATGTTCTTTTTACATCTCTAAAAGGCAACATCCTCTAACATACACTGTACTCGACAGAATAACATGTACAGCCACTGGATGAACCCCTGAGGACAGATTGCCGAAGAGAAAAAGTTATTCTCTCAAAGCTCTATAGAGCAAAGTATGAAAAAATCTTATCTTGCTAAATCATGGTAAGAATTTATGACTAATGGACATATTGATAGAATCTGTCAGGTAGACGTTTATGACAAAATCCGTTCAATGAATGGAAGATACATTAACAGAAATCCTCTGATGGTAGTCAAATATTTATCTTTTTTATGATAACAAAACAGAAATTAAGAAAAGAAATTAATTAATACATTTATTTACTAGACACAAGGTAAATATGTACATACTTTCTGCTTTTCTTTTTCCCTCACAATCTAATTACACCATTTTTATGGAACGTACGTAATAGCCCTCTTATTTGTAGCTTCCTTTCTGCCCTTTCTCTCACAGTACTTTCTATCTTACATTTTTATTATTGATCAGTGCAATGATCAACATAAACCCTTTTTTTTAAGTCTAGACTATCTTATTCAGCTTGTTACCCTAGAAAGACTGTGCATGCAATTTAAGTAAATTCTTTACCTATTAAAACACCTATGATTGCTTTTCCACATGGCATCTATGGTAGTAAGAATTAAAGAAACATGAGAATAAATGTAGTATTTATTAAATATTTCTACTTAGAAAAAGAATACAATATTCTCCACTAACGATCATCCGTGGCCACTAATCTAAACAGATAACTGAGCTCAAAATATCTTCCTCTACACTCCAATAATATACCTTGATGAAGCACAAGTTCAATAGTCTAAATATCCTTCTATTCAGAGTCAGAGCTCACACAGTCTTTTGTGAGGTGAAATTAAGATAGGAAAAAATAAGTTTGTATAAGGAAGTGATAGGAGACTGCCACGGTCATAACTATCATGGACTTGGAAATTTCCTTGTCCCTCCTTTAGGAGAGTAAAGAACTGTAATGATGGAATATCCGCCTGCATAGTTTTGCATGAGGGCTTGGTTTAGGTTTTGTAGATTTATCTGTTTGTTTGTTTGTTTGTTTTGAGGTTATTTTTTCAGTGGTACAGAGGCAGTCATCTCAAGAAAAATCCCATTAGAAATGGGGAAACTGAGACAGTATTGCAAAGTACCAGTGCTGCTATTCGTGTAACTGGAAGACCCAGTACCTAGTACAGAGGAGGACTACAGATGTGTACTTTCTGGCATACAGTTGTGGGCAAAAGAGGGATTTGTAGTAAGCAGATCTATCACCCTGTTCTGCAAGAAGCAGGGAACACTACAACCACCACCTCCAGGTTTATACATGTTCCTGCTGAATCAGCTGGCTACTGCTTGAGCTTGGTACTGCCAGTTAATAGATCTCACTGCACATTCCCATCATGTAATACTATTCATTGGAATATTAGGTCATCCTGAAGAATTGTTTGTCTAAAATAAGAGATGGAACTCATACTGTATCAGCTAAGAGAAGGCAGAAGAGTGGTTGACATATGAGTGAAATCTGTTTGGATCAGAAAATGGAGGCCATTCTGATCAGAAAGCACTCAGATTAGAGGATAGCTGAATTTTATGCTGATACCTTGTCATTCTTTAATTCATGATGGAATGACCATCGTGGCCACCATATGCCCACCATGTATTCTCCTCTTCTCTGTATGTTTACATGCGATTTTCCTCCAGTTAATAGAAGTGTGCTGATTCCATCAAAACAGCATGCAGAAGTGTTTGTTTCTTTCTTTGACCAGGTAGGATACAGGTAAAGTTTCTTCTGTGTATGAACACTGCTAACCCAAAGACCAGGATCTGCAGGTCTAGCTGATAGAGTAACTAATTCTATAAACCATTTCCAGGCACATAAAGGTCAAAAAATTCCTCAAGAGTAGTCAGCATAGCTTAACTGAGAGAAAGTCATGCTTGACTCCCTTGGTTAACTTACGATTAAGTGGCAGGTCTGGTAGAAGAAGGAAGATCGGTGGCTAGTGTCTATTGGGCCTTCAGTAAGGCCTGTTACAGTCTCCTCATAGCCCCATGTAGTCCAAAGAGCCTCATAACCCCTCAAGCTGTTGACATAGGGTCTGGATGAGCAGACAGTGAGGTGGATTGAAATCCAACTGAATGGCCGGGTCTGGAGGATGGTGATCAGTGGCACAAAGTCTAGTTGGAGGCCAGTAGGATGCAGTGTACCCCAGGAGTGCATACTGGATCCAACACTGTTCAATATCCTCATTAATAGTCTGGATGATAGGGCAGAGTGTACTCTCAGCAAGTTGGCTGATGACACGAAGTTGGGAGGAGTGTCTGACATGACACAGGGTCGTGCTGACATTCAGAGGAACCTCAACAGGCTGGAGAAATGGGCTGACAGGAACCTCAGGAAGTTCAGAAAGGAGAAGTGCAAAGTCCTGTACCTCACAAGGAACAACCCCATACACCAAATATATGCTGGGGACCACCCAGCTGGAGAGCAGCTTGGCAGGAAAGGTCTTGGTGTTCCCAGTAGACACCAAGTCGAACATGAGCCAGCAATGTACCCTTGTAGCAAAGAAGGCTACTGGTATCCTGTGCCGTTAGGCAAAGTATTGCCAAACAAGCCAAGGTAGATGCTCTTTCCCCTCTACTCTGCCTTGGTGAGGCTGCATCTGGATTACTGTGTCCAGTTCTGGCCTCCTCATCTTAAGAAGGACAAGAAAGGGAGTCCCATAGAGAGCTACAAAGATTATTAGGGCTCTGGAGCATCTTTCTTATGAGGAAAGACTGAGAGAGCTGGGTCTATTCAGTCTGGAGAACTTAATTAAAACCAAGTCCTATAGCAGTTTGAACTGTAGACTATGCATTGAAAGAGAAGAACAAGCATTCAAACCCTGTTTCATTCACCCTGGCATGAATATTATAACCACTTAAACCACTAAATAACATTTATTAAATCGATTTGTTAAGCGTATGTCTAAGCAGTCAAGGCCTGAAAATCTACATCCAAATATTCATCAGTGCTGCTATTCCACTGCAGTAAGAGGATTCTAATAACTTCATACTGCAACAGTATTTATGTATGAACACTTAATAATTATACCTTCAGTACAACTGTTAGTATTGTTGTACTTAAGTTAACATAAAGCCATCTTATTTCAACCTATGTCGTCTAGTCCCTGGAGTACTATCATACCACCAAACCAATGTAACAATAGTCATTTTAATAAAGAAGACAGAATGTCTTAACCATGACAAAATAGTTAATATAAAATCAGTTTTGTGTTTAGATGAGCCTCTCCATCAGTTTACAATCTGTGCACCTGGGAGATTTTACTTATGAAATCTTACTGGCTCAAGACCTTTCCGGATTTCTGAATATTTAATATTTTCCTCAAAGTCCAACTTTGGGAAGTGAATGAATCCATAAAGCTTCCACCTTCCACCTTTTTTTTTTTTTAATACTTTTAAAAACTGCAATTGAAGCACAGAAAATCATAACCAAATGTTTTTGAAAATCAGTTTACAATCTACTTGGATATTTTCTTTCTTGGTGTCTGACTATTGTTACCTATAACATGCAGGGCTGACAACAGGATGAGGCATTTTTTGCTTTCAATAAGCAAAAACAGAACTCACCGAGGCACACATCAGTGAATCCAGAATGAGTTCTACTTTCAGTTATTGGAAGAAGAAAACTCTCCAGATCCACCTACTTTAAAACCTTGCTTTTGCATAGGCCTTTCAGAATATTTTGCCATTTTCTTCTTCCATGAATAAACATGAAATATTCGTGCCTTAATTAAAAGTGTTTCCACTTGAGGTGTTGCATTTCATCTTGATTGGCTCTTCCATGTCAGCCTGTAGTTTCAGTATTTATGACTTTATGGTTCTTTACATAGCAGCCAACTGGGTGTCATGTCACTACTTTCTTAGGGGTGAATACATCGTAAGCTATTTTACAAAAGGAATCAAAATACTACAACACAGACCACCAGTCATAGTCTGTAGTTTACTGTAATTTTAAATGGCTGCCACTTGTAGCAAGTTATTTGGGACGTTAGTTTAAGTGCACTACTGCAGAGAGATAGGAAAAATCAGGAAGAATTTCCTGAAAGAATAAAAAGAATATTCAGATACGAAATATTCTTCTGACTTTGGACTCGACACTTCATCTTGGAATAGAACGAACCATACAGAAGGTACAAAAGAACTCAGTAATCCATTAATCCATTATTTTAGAGCAACTAAACCATGGTAAATAGGGGGGAAAGAAGTTTTGTATTTGAATTCAAAACATTTCTTTAAGCAAACTGGTGGTGAAACTCACTGACTTTTTATAGAGTTCTGATGGTATGAATTGAAACAACTGGAAAAGCAACCCTCTTACTGCCAGGTCGGAGTAATAACTCAGGACTTCCAATGCCAGCTCCCCTGCTAAGCATCTCTTATGCACAGATCTCCACAAAACAAAGCCTTTTACTCAAAGAACTAATGTACACTTGAAAAAGTTTGCTGCTTGCACTTGCTACTTGCAGGCCTGTGGTCTGCTGCATTACCACATGAGACATTTACAGTCACTTGGGGGGTTTGTAGATCAACCTTAGTAATAAGTGGTTTTAGCTCTGAAGACAGTAAATCAATGGTTTCAACAATCCTAAGACTACAGCATTAAAAGGTTTCCATTGTTCTACAGAGAACACCGAGCACTTTGCACACAGGTACCTGAAAGTAATTTATGGCAGTGATCCTTTCTTAGGTATGCGTGCCTGAACTGTACTCAACTCAGGGCCATTCTCAAAATGCCATTGTTTTCTTATGTAATTCCCACAAGTTGTCATTGTATATTTGCTATTCATCAGGGGATGTAACCTGAATCTTGTTGAATTATACTTTCCTGATATCTTCTTCCCTAGTCTAAATAATTAATACTTGAGACTTGCAAGACTTGGCGGGGGTGGGAGGGAAGAAGAGAGATGTGTGTTTCAGGGAGGCAGGAAGGACAGGAAAAGAATGAGTAAGGTACAAGAGTAAAATGGAAATAAAATGTGGAAACAGACATCCGTTTGTAGATCATAAATTTGATAAAAACATGGCTTAGACAGTTGTTCCTAGGACTGGAAATGCTAAGTTGCTATTCTATGTTGGAAATGTTCTTTTCAGCTACCTAAGATGTTGCATAAAGAAGATAATGCCTTAGAAGTCAGAGATTTTACAGTACCTAACATTCCTAGCTCACAGGTATTCTAAACAGCAATTTGCATGAGGAAATACTAAAAGGAAGATACCTCAGTTGTATAACATAATTGCCAGCACAAATTTATAGTATTTCTATGTATATGTATGCATAAGCCTCCTTGATAATTATGCCAACCTGTTCCAGCTTCTACTGAGTTCAAAATAAAAGTAAAAGATGTATTTTTTCCTTGTTATCTTGTTCAATATGTGGGGGAAGGTAGCCAAGTCCAGACTTCCTAATCATAATACCAAGTCCTTTTTCATATTATCACTTGCTAGTGAAAGCAGCTTTTAAAAAACACTACAATCATGACAAGCAGGGTAGTTAAAGCTTTGCAGGGTCCTCACCATTCGAGTCTCTGACTCCGTTTTTAGTTAAATACTTCCAATAAAGTTCTGCTAAGCGTCCTTCAAAATTTCTTCTTAAAGGTGTTATTTACTGGAGAACTGCCAACAGAAGAGCTTTTATCACATTTTTTGCTCTTATTAAAACAATAATGTAAATCACTTTCTCTGAGTAATTGACACTTTTCACTAGTGCTAAAATGCCAGGAGGAAAAAACTGGGAGTCAAACAGGCTTTTGTTTTGACAGTTTGCTTTGGAGGGAGGGGTATTGATTTCTTCAAAGAAAATACTGCCTCAGGAATTTAAGTTGGATGAGTTGTTAGACCTGCATTTCACAGTTCCTTCCCTAGCTCATCCCTAATATGCTTAAAATTCTCCAGAGCAATTGTTTATGTTAACAAAATACTCTGTAGATTTCCTTTCTCAGAGCAGTTTGAGACAATATGAAGGGACTTGGGCATACAGAAACAGGAGCATTTTTTGGAACCCATATCTCTGTAAGCTTAGACACACAGTGTGTTTTACAGCTCATGTCCTGGGGTCTAAAGAGCTGATGGACTCAACCTGTCCATTGACACAGTATCTTTTTGAGATATTACTAGGCCAGCCTTCTCGTCAGTGTTTGTTTGTTGTTGTTGAACCACTTTTTCACCCTCCTCCAAAGCATTGTGACATTCCTGAAGACAGATTTACCAGCTGCCCTGGATTCAAATTTCACTTCCACTTTCAAATTTCTTATAAAAGCCTTTGGAATTTGTGCACAACTACAGAGATATTAATAATTTTTTTTAAGTCTTTCATGACACTCTTAGACTCAGCAAATAAACTATACAAACAAAAACAGTGGCAAGAGGTTTGACTCACAGATAATGAGAAGGCTATGTAGCCTTCCTCATTCCTGTTCGTAGTCTCTCTCCCACCATTTCTTACAGTTACTTATCTACTCCACATTGAGCAAGTTCAGGGGGCTAAACAGACAGAAAGGCTGCTTTGTTGGGGTTTTAAACTATCCTGAAATCATATATCTTATATATATCATATGTTATCATCTACAAAAGGATCTAAGCCACCAGCAGGAATTTTACAAATTGCCCAACATAAATTCCGATGAAAATATAAATGCAATCTCTGTCTCCTAGGATTTTGAACAAGCATAGAAGCATGAAACAGATTTCTTTTTTTTCAACAGACATGGCCTCAGAAACATCCTCAGAAAAAAAGATTATATACAATATTCAGAGTTAAAACTATTTATTCTCTTGCCCATTTTTAGTTCTTGAGTTGATTATTGCTTTCCTTCTACATGTTTCCAAATTTGTTTTCTGATCTCCTTCCTACTTGTGGCTTTTTTTGTAGCAGACTGTCCTGCCACTGTTTGCATGTTCTACATGTCTGTTTATTAAAAAGTTATTTTCAATATGTCATCTGTTAAAAGAGGAGAGCACATGACAAAGTACACTTAGAAAGCATGTGCAAGGATGGTGAGTGTGCATGTGTCTTAATTCGGAACTATACAGTGCAATATGTTGATAAAAATGTAACATCCTTTATCAACATAGTTAGAGTAGGTAAAGTCCTAATCTATATCTCTAACTACATATGCATGTATTTGCATATTTTATTCATTGGTATTGCTTGTTTCATCCGGAGAACTGAGGTACAGGAAGTAGACACCTGAAGTCTACTAGGAGGGTTCTCAGCTGTACCTCATGTACCTTCTTCATGTAGATAAGATGTTTTTCTGGCTTAGCTTTTACACATTTAAGTAGTTTATTGGCCTTATCCCGTAAGGATACTCATTTGTAGTGATAAGAGAGCCTATCAAAAGAGGAAATAAAGATCATTAGCCAAAGGGTGCCTTAGAATGAAGAGTTGGAGTGTTTCAAATGAAGAGGGTCAAATCAAATAAATTGTAGTATGTAAAACAGTACACTGAGATGCATTAGAAGTTTCATAGTAGACACAGACAAATTAATTTATTTCCTATGGTGCATGAAAGCCAACTCTAAGAAGAGTCTTCTTCCACAGTTTCATTTGTGTCAATACTTAAACATGCCAAAGAGATAGAAGTATTCTTCACATAAAGAAAAGAAAAAAAGCAGCTTCCTTCCTACAAAACCCAAAACACTAGGCATCTCTTCATGCTTACAAGATGCTTATGAGATTTCACATACAATAGTTTATGTTGCAGCTCTTTGACAGTACTGATTTACATTCTGAATGCACACAACATGAACGTTAAGTCCCATAAAATCCACCAGAATCTCCTATTAAATACACATTTCCCCAAGCAATATAAAATCATGAACTGAAACTTTTTTCTGAAAAACAAAACAAAACAAACACACAAGAATAAAAAAAAAATATAATACTAATAATTATAATAACCCACATACAACAAACAAACCCCACAAAGGTCTAAGGTTATCCTAATGCAAGAGAAGGCAAAGTATTCTCATACACTTTTCATCCCCAGCTACCAGTTGTAATTCCCAGAACACTCTTTACTGACCGCATTGCCTATCATCCACCAGTAAAATAGTTTTCCCAACGTCTGTAGCCGTGGAGAAGTGAGCTTGCATGTGTGAGAACAGCTCCTCCCCTGAAGAAAAACCTACAGCAAACCCAGCATTTTGACTCCACTACCTTTGCCCTCCTTCAGGTAGTAAAGCAAGAGACACAAGGGCAGATGTTCTGTATTTTCTTCCTTAGTTCTTTCTTGTCTGCTTTTCAAATGTCTAAAACTTCTTTGATTCAGCATAGCATTTTTACCATTCAAAGTCTTCCAATAGATTTCTGGTCTGCTTTCAAGAACCCTTGACACACCAAGACAGATAGAAGGCTGAGAAGCAGTTTTTTTCATTTCCCTTTCTCATTGACTTGTATGAATACCTTCATACTTTCTTCATTAATAAGATGTTGAACAATGAGTGTACATTTCTGCTTTTCTGTATTTTATTTGTGACTGGTGGGGAACGCAGGAGCATACACAGGCTCTCAGTGGAATACAGCAGTTGTACATTGCTGCTTCAGAGACCATGTCCAGATTAGTATATCATTGCAATTACAAATGTGAAGAAATAAAAGAATAAATCTTGAGAATTTTTCAGAAGAAAAATGATAGTGTTAATGATCGATACTATCTACCAGCAAGTGACATGCTCTGAGCAGCTGTGAAAAAGTGCAAAGAATTTAAAAACAGAACAAGAAACATTCATCTTCTGAACTCAAAGAACAATTAGTGCTTTATGAAGAGTTTATACTGAGGACTTCATGGTAAAATGGCTCATTTTAATACAAACTGATCTTAGCCCAGGCCACTGCAATTTAAATATAGGACAATCTAACTGTCCTATTAGCTTCATTTGGTTTCTGACACAGCACTGATATGGTTGTGCAGCACTAATACTACTCTGTACAACTGTGGCACATGTACAAAGCAGCAAAGCCTTAATAACACAGAGGGCAAAGAGCATCTCAAAAAGAAGGTATAAATGAGCAACCTGTGTATTAGTTTAGTTTAGCACCATTTTATAGGGATTCAACATTGTCACTGTCTTTTCCTGTATCTGGTTTCCCCAGTTTTCTACTTGATATAACCCACCAATAAAAGTAAATTAAAATAAAACTGTGTTTTTATATAATCTACAAAATGCAGCAACCATCTGAACACAAACTATTTGCAAGGTGTAGTTCAACAGTGATTCATACAAAGGTATTCATTTATATCTATGGTTAAGCAAGTGAAACCGAAGATGCAGATATAACTGAAAAATGCTTTACAATACCTCTACATAACTTACTCCTCATTTTTAAAATGTTTTCTTTGGATTTAGAGACAGGATTTTCCAACCAAGTCTTACTGTGTTTATCTTATGTGCTAAGCAGAATATATCTAAGTACATCTTTTTACATCTTCCATTCTCTGTGACATGTTAAATCCATGGAATATGATTTTAATATCCCAAATTAGTATTAATGGTACAAGTACAGAAAACTGTTAGTAGGGTTTTCAGCTGATCATACCTTCTGGGTTAGAGACAATTTATTGAAAATTGAAAATTATATTTTTGGTATCAGCCAAACTACAGGACTGCTTTTAGATCCAAAGCTAAAAGGACTGAAAATAAGAGCATCAACCAAATAAAATACATTCCAACTGAATGGTGACTATTCTAGTTCAGCAGTGTTATAAGATTGTTTTTGGAAAAGTCACGAAGTTCAGAAAACAAGAGTTATAGCGTTTGTATAAATTCACTTTACACTGAAGTTAGACTAAGTCCTTGCTTTTCACTGATTCCAATTTCTTGAAAAAGCTCTGTGTATTCTAAAGCTTGTATTTTTTTCAGCTGTATCTCTATAAACTACGCTCTTTCACTAATTCAGCAGCACTGCAAAGGAGAGAATGCTCAATTCACTTGTGTAGCATACAGTGTTTATTTTTGATGGTGTTAGCTAATACTGCTATCAGTCACGATCAATAGAATAGCATATAATAAACTGAAATAGGTATTGTATAGTCAATACAGCCTGATTTCTTTTTCACTGCTATAAAAAAGCTTTTTCCTGGGAGCAACAGTAACGCAAGGCTTCAAGAAACTGCAAGGGTTTGCAAAGAGTCAGATGCCAGAGCCATAGCCTTAGGCGTTGAAAATGAACTAGATAACCCAGTGGGACAGGCGAAAAATCACACAGCCAAGCACCATGTAGGACAGTATTATGAAATAAGAACAGAGTACAGTAAAACCCCCGAAAACGGGTCAGTGGACTGATGATAAACTTTCTTCATTTACATGAGTGGGAGAAGGCAAAGGGGGAGGGAAAGTACATATGTTAATATAACTACAGACTCACCGATTTTGGCCAAACTGGCCACAAGTATCCAGAGTGTAATGACATAAGGGTCCTTGACGTGTTCCCATTCGAAAGAGACGATGGCAAAGCTTTGATGCTGGCTGCTATTTATAGAGCTTCCCGAGCTTCTCTGTCCCAGCGCCACTGGGAGAGCCATCAGCCCCAGGAGGAACCCCACTCCAGATACCTGCCTCATCTCCAAGCCACACAGGAAAATCCTGCTTCCCCTTCCCGGAGAAATCCCGCCTCTTCAGAGGTCCTTGGGGGCGAGGTCCTTGTCCCTTCGCAGAGACGCGACCGAAGGCTGCGGGCGGCGGGACAGCGGTGCGCTCAGCAGGCGGCGGTGAGAGCCCTGTTCCGGGCGCCGGCACTGGCTGGCTCCTGTGCTGCTTTGCACAGGGTGGCTCAAGGAGGGGTCAGGGGCTCCGTGCACAGACAGATGCTTCGAGCTGGGATCCTTGCTGCTTGCCCGCACCTGCCTTTATCAGGCTGTTCCCGAACGGCCGGAGGCGGAGCTTTCCTGCCGCTCCCGCGGAGGCTGCGGTGCGGGGACAGCGATGGCCTGACTGAGCACCCTTCGGGATCGGCAGGGGAGCTCCGTTCCGCCGAGGGAGTGACGGCAGGCTGAGGCTTGTGTCCACCGTCCCGGTTCGGCTGGGGGCTGGGAAGAAGTGTGCTTGAGATTCTGGCGATAGAAGCCAAGGCTGGGGGGCTCCAATGGGCACGTCCGAGGTGGAGCCCGGGGCCCCTGCTTCCCATCGGAGCCGGATAAGCAAGACATCCCTAAGTCTCCCTTCGGGTGCTTTCGATGGGCATCCCAGTGAGTCAGCCTCGCTCTCTCAGCCCCACTGCCCTAGCCGCTTGCCACAAAGGAAATGCACTCTTCTCTGCTTTTCAGCTTCAAGTCGCCTTAGGATCTAGCTCACAGAAGACACAGCAGATTTCTCAAAGCAGCTTTTCCTTCTGACCACCAGAGAGCACCTCTTCCCACGGTGCTCGGGGACATGATACCAGCAGGCACGGTTTGGCTTTCTGCTTATATCTGTTTGCAGATATTTGTGCTATATTTAAAAACTTTGTGTGTGTGTGTGTATGTGTGGTTACAACATGAAACGTTTTAGAAGGTTCCCACTTTCCCCCTAAAGCCTTCTTTCTTTCTGATAACATTTGCCAGATATTCTGGATGGTCCATGTGGTGTGTTATAGGGTAGGTGGACCCATGGCAATAATCACCTTTCAGTAAAAAGGCAGCAAAGCAGCATGTTCCCGGCAACACAGAGCTGAGTGAACCTTTCCACACACCACAGCAGCAGCCGCTCCTGTTCACTGTTGCATGCTCTGAAGCAATCCAGCTGGCCACTTGTGCAGTCTGCTGCTTTTGTCACTTTCTGAGGGAAAACACTACCTTTTTTGTTTTACTTACATGATGGTTTTATCAAGAGTTCAAAAATGAACAGGATTAAGGCTCTCCTTTAAAATCTTTGGAAGATTAAGAAATTATTTTTATTATTTCAATCACTTGAGAGAAAAGCTAAGTACTTTTTCAAAGGCCAAGTGACCTGAACAGACACTCTATAAATCAATTAACTGGTTAATTAAAACAATAAATTTGCATGGAATATTATTAAAAGGCTGTCTCACATTAGCACATAACAATGTTATTTAGCTAAGGAACTCAAGAAGCAAAGTTCTCTTAAGTTACTGCACTGAAGATTCACTTATTATTACCTCAAAACAAGGCACCCTCTCTTCAAACAAGAAAACATATTGACTTTTTATTTCCCTTGCTTTTTCATTACTTAAGGGAAAGGAAATTATGTAGGAATTTTTTTTAAAGTAGGAACCAATCTGAAGATTGAATTGGTAACTTTTTAGGAAGCATGATAGGTGGTGATATCTTTTTTTTTTTTTTACATATTGGAAATGTTGTAGATGAAGACCTGAAGAATATTTCAATGTCTAACAACCTAAATCCTATCTATATTATTTTTCTCTTTTTCAGAGTATGAGTCAGGCACTCAAATGTCCTTTAGAATCTGCTCCCAAGTCTTCTAAAGGTTCTGTAAATGGCTTTGGCCAATAAGAGTCACATTTTTGGGCAGTGCCATTATAGAGAGAGAACTGCACTTGGAAGTAAGTAGCTGCCAATCAGCTGTTGCCAAACCCTGTGGATAGTAGTGATTCCTAGTTGCTAATGCCATTTGTTGATATTAGGAGAACAATGAACTTAGTTGAGACAAGCTGTCAGCACTGTTTTTATTATCACAACTTATTCTGAATATTATCACATCACAATCTAACACTTGAGCTGCAGCTGACAAAATGGCACCTCAAGTGCCACAGTGTCCCATCTTATATGTGGGATTATTTCCAAATCTAGTTTCACAAAATGATAACTGGATTAGAAATAAACCTTACTATTAAAAATGTCGAAGCTAGACATGTTGTAGGACAAATGTGTCATAGATGAAGAATAGCTGTACTAGAAAAATGAGAAAGCCTTCTCCAGTGGATCTTTCCTACAGATAAGCAAAGGCTTACACTTCACTTGGAGGGCCTGCAGCTGAGATCACACCTCTGATTGCCCCTAGGTAATGTTCTGTTGATGACAACAGAGACAACAGCAACTAAGTTTTACAAGACAATTCTGCATTCACTGATAGAGGTAAACCAGTATTAGCAAACAAAAAATGCTGGGAGTACCATCTTAATACAGACAAGCTAATGTTAATATGCTCCTTAGTTGAAAGTATAAAGTCCAGCAACCAACCTCATAAAGGGATGTTGTGAGAATTTTAGAATTTGTAGATATTTTTAAGGCCTTGGTCCAAACTGCTATGAAGGTACATAATTTTGCTTGTCACAAAATCTCAAAACAAGGCTTACAGCACTGTTAAAATGCCAACAGTGTGTTTTTCTTTAACAATAACAAGATAATAATTCAAGGTATATCTTTGACATTTGTCCTATCATCTGTCTGCTTACAGAATTTTTTAAAGTAGGCTGGATATCAAATGACTGTACGTATCATGGAACTCTTCTGCAATTCATTAGTATGTTAGAATGACACAGAGAGGACCGAAGAAGGAACTTGCAATCATGAATCTCCTGTAGGTACAGGAATACATGCTAAACCAACAGTCCACTGAGTACATATGAACTTGTATGGAATATCTAGTTGTACAAGAATATATTTGCATTCATGTATTTATTAATAGATTACATTTTCTCGATGGTTCTTTATGGAAGCCTTTAGTTAGTTTCCTATGACCTCATTCTGTATCAGTAACAAAAAACATTAGCTTGAGTTCTATGTTTACAATAAAGACATCATATCAGACAACAGCTGATATTTCCTGACTCTCCAAAAGGTTGCACAAGGAAGATCTCTACTCACTTAAAATAGTGGCTTTGTGTCTTGGTAACTGAAAGAATGCAAATATTGTTGATTAAGGAGATACAAGAATTAGTAGTATCTTATGCACCCTTCACATGATCTGTAAAGATTAATTCTTGGGGACTTTTTTGAAGATGAAGCAAAAGCCAATTTCAGTTAAAAATCTCCAACCAACCAACGATCCAATGAAAATCCCCCAAAATACTAAAAAACACACCAGATAAACTGAAATATTTAAAATTATATTAGTTTTCTATAGAGAGCTCTCACAGTATTTCAGTTGAATTAACTCAGAGGAAGAAGTTACAATTCACTTTCAGCATTAGTATTTACAACAAAAGTGTTTAAACTGACATTTCTGGAGAACCCAAAACTTTCATAAAAGAAAATAAATAAATCTAAGTAGTGAAGAATTTGCGAATAAACTGTGAAAAATCTCCTGAGGCAACATAAACCATCATAAATCACTTACTACCATTTTTGTCTTTCTTCAGGGAAATGTACTATTTATATTAATATATCAATGTCTATTAAACACATAAGATTTTGAAAGAAATATAGTTCCAGCATATATTTTTATGCCATAATTCCAACTGTATACGTAATTTAATATAACAGTAATTGACGTAAATGGCAGTATATCAACATAACTGTATGATTTGGTGAATATTAATGTGGTTTATATGCAGATGAAAGCAGAACCATATTAATTTATAGTGAATTTACTTAACAAGTGACATTTTGCCAGCTCCTCTCCAAGTTAAATGAGTGCAGCTGTGCAAGTTTGTCATGCAGGGAGTTAGACATACATTGCTGGACTGAGTAATGTTGCAGAGCATTATGTTAGAGTAAGATGAATATCAACCTCCGAAATCACTTGAGAAGCAACGTATTCAGCCCACATACACTGCTACCAGTTTAAGTGAACAAAATGAAGATGAATGAATCAGAGAGGCAGGCAAAAATGGATTTATATGAAAAGTAGGATTGCAGAGGAAGTTAGCTGGATTTTTCATGATTCATTTCAAGACATGTCTGAATCTAAGGAGAGTAAGTGGAGTCTATTTTTAACAGATCCCTCTTTTTTTTTTTTTTCCAATGGTAGATGTTTTGGGCAGATTGTGAGATTTTTCTGTTTTGTTTTTGTTGTTGCTATTATTGTTTTTAATAAAGCCCCACATCTATATCACAGATTATATTAGCTAATCTAGTAGGAGGGTATAAGTGACTAACATTAACCTCACCTATGACCTCATTTAAGGATGGTCGCCTCCTTAAGGGATTATATCTGTGTGAGCTCTCAGTGTAATAAGCAGTGAAAAGAGAATGGGACAATGAAATAAGTTGTTATATAGCACCACATACTTAATACATTTGAATACATAATGTTTAAAAACAAAGTGCTTTTTTAAAATGCCATGTGTATTAAAAGTCCTTCTTTAAGTTTCAGTTTCAGTGGAAATTCTTCAATTGTGGACTAGGACTCGTGGGCTTGCTGCTAGTCAAAGAGGACTGCGGAGATTTTCACCGTGTGACAGCCTGCATCTTCCACACTATCTCTCTTGTACTGTTTGCATTCTCATGTCCTTGGCATCCCACTCCTATAGTATTTCTATGTATTCCTGGTCTCTGACCTCCTTCCTTTTCATGCATGTTTTCTGTCCATAGTGACCGAAAATCCCAAACTCTGAGACCTAAGGAATACTCAAAATGCTATTTGTGTATGATGTTTCATGCCAGTACTTAAACTCCCACATGACCCTCTATTTATTCCTTCAAATTCAGCTTTGTCATTTTTCACCAAATATCCTTCTTCCAATTACTCAGAGCAGCCTGACCAACACAATGGTCTAGTATATCTAGACTCAAGACACAAGTCAATTTCTAGTTTTCCTCATCACAAGGGAGATTGTAATTGCTGATCTTTAACAATCAGTTGTCATTTTGCTCTGTGTTAAAAAGGCTGAGGGAAGACTGTGTCAGAAGCCTTAACCACAGATTGCAGAGATCAAGTGGGTAAAAAGAGAAAATAATTGTGCACCTCTCTGAACTGTTTCCATGTACAGGTAAGCAGTTTTCTGTAGCTTAACCTGAGATGGAAAACGCAACAAACAGCTGAATTGCACAGGGGAAAACCAAATTAACCTTAAATCACAAAGGCAACTAAATAGAATAGTTTTATTTTCTAGTACAGTAATTTTACATTTATTTCTTAGTTTTGTATCCAAGGTCAGATGTTTCTTGATCTTTTAATTTTTGGCTGACCTATGGGGAGGGAATCTTTCCTTTTTCTGATTCTCCATATACCATGCCCCTCTGAAAGCTGTGCCTCATGACTTCCCTGCCTAACTCAATGTGTGCATGTTCACATTATAAAGTCCATTTGGTTTCACCTAAAGTAGCTATAAGATTCAATGTCATCCCCAGATGTCTTTTGGCAGACATATAGGACTTGTTCAAAAGCATTCGTCGCATCTGCAGGTGGAGACTCCCCTCACCTCCCCAAACTGAGCAAGACTGTCTGCTGTTCTCCCTGCCCTTCATAAATTACATGCTGAGGTCTGCATAGCTGACACCAGCCACTGTCATGCAGTGACACACACTTGTTTTTATTGGTAGGCCATGGGGTGGATGTGGATGGTTTAACCATTCGTGAAAACTCAGTAACACCAGTAAATTTACTTACTTGTTGCAATCCCAAGTTTATTCCAGTAGAGGGAGTGACACCGTAGTCTGTCCGGGCTTGAGGACACTCAGTGACCTGTGGGGATGGGGCTTCCCGGAGCTTCTTGAATCTGGTGCATGTTTAAAGCCGCTCCTGCCTTCAGGATGCCTCCTGACGTCAAAGATGCCCAATCTAAGCCTCTCCTCTGTCATTGCGCATAAAGGAGCTTTCCTTTGAAATATTTTTAGAAGGCAGTTGAGATTTTGTGAGAGCAAATTTTTTATTATTACTAATTTTCATTTAATGATTTTATTTTTTCTTTTTTCCTTATCTAAATTATGATAAACAGTGCATCTTGTCTGATGTGCAACAGTAATAATGTAACAATTAGCAGTTACTTTGAACTTAAATGAGGTAAACCAGAGTCAAATAGTTAAATTATTCATGATACAAACAAAACCTGTCAACACAATTTATGGTTTCAGGTATTGATTATGGCAATTTGATCAATAAAAAAAGATAAATAACAGTCAGTACTTCCTTGTTGTTGATACATAGTTTTAAACCTGGAGATATTTAAGAATGATGAATTAGAGGTGATGGGGAGTTTTGTTGTATAATTCCAGTTCATTAAAATCAAAGCATTTAACCGTAACATACATTTTTTGTTAATCTTCTTTAGAAAGTTTTCACATGATCGGAGTGGTATTCATGAACAAAGCCACAAAGGAAGGAAAAACTTCAGAGATGATGATAATATCAATAATCTGCCTAACTCAGTGCAAAGATATAATCTTGAGTCTTGCATATTTCAGGTGAATACTCTGATACTGATAATGACTCAAAATAAATTAAGATGGTCCCAATTTAATTTTGTTCTACACTGAATCAAAAAAAAAAAAAAAGTTGGAACTTCAGTTTTTGAGAAAAAAAACCTGAAAACTCGTTTACAACCAGTTTGAGTTTTTAAAAACATTTATTATATTAGTATACAAATGTTTGCACTAATTGTGCTAGAAGTTATAACCAATTTGGAGAAGTTTGCATGTGGTATTTCAAATGTCCATTTATAAGGAATGTAGTACATGTTTTGTAGTCAGTTGGACAGTAGTGGTATGAAATGGGACTAGACGGTCTTTTGCTGCTGGTACAAAAAGCGACAAAGATTCTTTGAAGTAGAAGAGCTTCTACTTTGAATTGAGGGAGTCTGAACTGGATTGCTGCTTATCTCACTGAAGTTCCAAAGACCATAAGGTGCAGCATATACACGGCATGCACTTTCTTATTATCAAAATAGCAGCCATAAACTGACTAAGATAGTAAATGAATGTGTAAACAGGAAGAGGGATTTTTTCTAAATATGCAAAATAATTTGACCCTATCATATGTAATAATTAACTACAGTAATCTGCTTTGACAAATTTCTGGAATCTGGAAGCCTTGATCAGAGTTATTATTACTGAATTTTCAAGAATTCTTTCTAGAATCAAATAACATTGAAAAATTAACTTTATCGTGATAACATTAAAGTGGAAACAAGAAAGAAACTGATTAGAACATTTCTCTCATGAAGCTATACAAATAAAATTATGCAGTGGATCCAGGCTTGTCAGACCAATGTATTTTAAACTGCCATTTCCTGCAAAGTCACACTTCTGGAAAAATATACAGAAAAATAAGCTGCACAATTGCAAAGAGGTATTATTAATTTTATGCAGTACTGCATAAGGGTGCTGCATCTTTTAATATTATAGGCTGATCACCATATTTAAGGATGAATCAAAGTTTTTGTCATATCACCTCCTTATTTATACTGGTATTTATAATATTTATATAAGATTGAATACTCTTTATTATAAATGGTGAGAGATCTACAAAAAGGTATTAGTAGATGTCTATGTTTCTCACTTTTTTCTTGAGCAAATGCCTTTTCTTTCTCACACATAATGAATTATGACAGATTAAAATTTGGTCTCTTTGTGTGTAAATAGGTATACCATAATTTGGCTGATGATATTAATATCATGAATATATGAAACACTCCACAGAATCATATTTACTTTTCATTTATATAAATGGGCTTGGAGACTGTGGGATAGAGGAAAGAAGAGGCCTAAAAGTATTTCAGTTGAAGAAAATAAATGAAGTTCTTTTTATGTTCTCTAGTATAATCTATGGAAAAATAAATTATTCCTGGTTTGCTGCTTTCAAGGCACCTTCAAGACCTGCAGGCTGCTCAAAATTGTAATAGTAATTGGAAACCAAAATTTAGACAAAACTCCAGCAATGAATACACAGTTTCCTTCCAGAAAAACAAAACAAAACAAAACAAAACAAAACAAAACAAAACAAACAGAGACATATTTATCCTGTTCCTGAACTTCTTACTGTCCATCAAGTATTTACTGCTGTCAGAGAATGAGGTGACTGGTTTGAATTAGAGTGACCTTTCTTACATTCTTATGATCATACCATGTTTAATTCTAGCAGTGGTGCTCATCAGTAACATTTAGCATGAAACTTCATGATCTAGAAAATAATGTAACAAAGGAAAAAGAAGCTAAACAGTGTCAGTTTTTCATTGTAGGGGAGATTTCTGAAAGGTCAGAAAGTTTCTGAAGTAGAATGCAGTAGTGCATGAACAACCCAGTTTAAAAAGATCTAAAATCATCATCAGGGGTTGAGTTTACACAATATTTGGAATTATTAGACTCTACGTAAGCAAGAGACATTTTCATAAAATAAGCAGGCATCTAAATCTAGAGAGTTCTTATGAAATAAAAAGACAGGATTTAGATCTATAGAGCAGAGCATTCATTGATTTTATTATTTACTTGAAATAATGTGGTACCCATGAACATTGACTAAACTCTTTGTTGTTCCCACCTCTTATTTCTAGGATTGTAATTATGGACTGAGTAATTATTTTCTGTTCATTAGTTTTTAATTTATTATCCTGCAATTTCACATAATATTTCCTTGATTTTTATTTTATAGGAAGAACAAAACATTCTGCCTTATTTCCTGTGTTATTTTACTGTGTACAGTTACCATATGTCCTCTTACTTTCCTTTTATACCATGTAATTCCTTTGACTTGTTCTTTAGATGCAAGATTTCTCCCATGCTTCCCAGCTTTCTCAGTGTTGTCTCATTCTGAACTATAATATCACTTTGGTATTTCAGATTTAGATACAGGTTAACTTTTCTTTATATTACATATCTCACTGAAGTTAGGACCATATTTTGGCATTCTGTATTCAACGGATGGACACAGGCTGTTCATAGGGAAACACAGGATATTCTGAAGTAAAAATTAATTACCTCTGGAAGTGTTTGTTTATGCTTTGTATATTGAAACTAGCATTAAGGGGATGTACTTTCATAATTTAGCCATCTCGATGATACTCTTACAATTAAGTGAGAAGAAAGTGGACTGAAGTTAGACAATTAAAAATATATTCTAAATAGTACTGTAATTTAAACTTGTGCCAGTTTCTTGGATTTTTTTTTCCATACATCATCTCCCTTTTTTTTTTTTTTTTTTTTTTTTTTCCTAATTCTAATATCCTTATCACTGCTACATGCTTGTCAGGGTTGGTAGTTTGGTGGGCGTTTCGTTTGATTGTTTGTTGTTGTTCTGTTGGTGGTGGTAGTGTGTCTGTTTGTTGGTTTTTTTTTTTTTTTTGGAGTTGACAAAAGTTATTTACATAAAACCTGTCCTGAAGATGATAGGATTTACTTAGGACTTCATGAGTGGTAGTTCAGATCCCCCTTCTCAGTCAAATACATTGCTTTAATCAACACTGAATTTCATCATTGCTGAATTCCTCTGAAGTTCCTCACAGTTTTATCTTTGCCTGACTGGTTTCTGCAACATAATACCGCTTGCATATTTTTAAGTGTATTACATTGGAAGTTATTACAATTGAAGTATAAATACATGTGAAATTAAAGCATCTTTAACCAGGGAGTGGTATACACATTTACCTCTCTTAAAGAAGGAGATGAAGGCTTGATTTCCACTGACTCAAAAGTTTTCAATCAGTTGTTACCAAAAAAAACCAATATCATCTGAAAACTTTTTTTCAGAAGGACTATTTGCAAAGGCTAAAATCTCCCGAGTTTCGCAGTTATATAAAAATGACTCGTATTTTCTTTTGAACTGATGAGAGTATGATCTTATTTTAGATCAAATAGGACATTGCTTTAGTTTGCAAAGTAAACTATGATCCTCAGTAAGCTCTAATCTTGGCAATGTAACAAATGCAACAACAACAAAGCCATTTCTACATGTTGTTCCTCCTTACAGCTATGAGTAACTTCCCATCTATCAAACACAAAGCTTAATATAATCGTGGTCATTCTTCTCCCTCTTGGGGGTCTTTGTAAATTGTGTTGCTTTAGGAAACAGAATACAGTGACTACCCCACCAAAGACATTAAAGAAGAGTGGGGAATACACACTTAGCAAAAAGATCTGTTTACTTGTAGCAATTTTTTTCTCCCTGCATGTTATCATTTAGAAGTCATATTGTTATCTGGCATATGTGAAATGTTTTAGCAGAAACCACAAGATTCCATTTGAAAGAAAAAACTACTACACACCTCGACTTTACTGTAGTGTCTTTTTCCCTAAGAGACTTATTTTATTACACTTGATTTTTTACTGAAAATATATGACATTCCAACATGATAATTAAAATACTTTTTGCAGAAAATATGTTTTTTAAAGTGGATTGATATGCCATGGCAGAAAAGCAAATGGTTATTCTGCACTTATTCTGGGAAAGCAGGCAGCAGTATTTTTTTACTTGTGGAAGCAGGTAATATTTTGCCCAGGAATATAAAATTTTGTTTATTTTTAATTGGCACTGAATTAATTCAAGAGAGGGCTTTACTGTGCTTTTTTAATATACAGTATAGCTATACATTGGAAAATTCTGTAGGGACTACAGAACAAATGAAATATTTACATAACAAGAAACTGGAAACAAAAAGGAAAAATAATTATTTTAATCCAACTGTTAAGAAAAACAAAACCAAACAAAACCCCCACAAACAAACAACACACAAAACAAAAACAAAGAAACAAACACAGCAGAACAAGGGAAAGATTCAACATTTTAAAATCAAACATGAATAGATTAATATAAGTTACAGGAACTCTTTGAAATCGCCAAGTTGACTACATGAAATCAGTTGATTTAGCATAGTTAAGGAAATAACCTCAAAAGCTCAGCCAAAATGAGAGTTTTTAAGGAAAGATAACCTTATTTTATAAATATGAACTAGAGGTTACAGTAAAAACATTATGTTGTTTGGAGAAACTAAATGACATTATTGCCATATGATGCACATCATTGAGCAATGTTTTGTTTGTTCATGTCCGCCCTTCGGCATGATCATGGCATTTGCGTATAAGATCTTGAGTATAAGGAACAGATTTATTGGTTCATTTAATTGGATCTGTCACAAACTTACTGGGAGTGACAGAAGACATTTTCTCTAAAGCCATATAGCATCACAACACCCAGCTACTAGCTTGGAAGTTTCCATTTTATATTACATTGTCACAACTTCAGTACATGCGAAGCACTGTCGCAGTGAACACATTATCTGTCTGATTATTTCATTAGCCACATTCTTTGTTACTGTCATTAATACAATTTCGAGCCCAGATCTTTATAATTCACAACAAATTAAACCCACTCTGATCAGGATTTTCCTAAATTCATAACAATATAGTGATCACCCTAATCCAAAACTAAAAATGTGAGGTTAGTTCAGAAGCCTTATTTGACCTATCCTGTGTTAAAACTCAAAAGTGCTACTTTTTTCTCAGCCTGACTGCTGTTTGTGGCCTGATAAAACTTATGAAATTCAGCTGCAGCAAACATACTTGTGTCTTATAATTTTACTTTTTATTGGCATCTCTACTAGAGCAGTGCAAATATTATTTTCTTTCATTCAGTAATTACATAACTAGAATTGAAGCAAAAGAGAAATATATTCGTTTGGATGAAATCACAACAAAAGATCACACACAAATTTAAAGGAAAACACACTTATTTCCAATAAACCTGGAATCTTTCACTCTAGAAAAAAAAAATGACCTTAACAATTTATTTTCCAAATTACTTAGGCTCATTTCTTTTTTTCATACAGTAAACCAAATGCAAATGAAAGTTACTGTTCAAAACAAATAGTTTAATTTTAAGTCATTCCAAATGAGCAGCTCAATATTTTAATATTTTCATCACTCAGCAATTTTTTCAAATAAAACATTCCCTAGTAAGCAGTTTAGTGCTCTTGAAAATATGGTTGTCATTGAGTTTGCTTTAAAAATTATTCACGTTGTATTTAGCTATAAATAACAAAGATGTAAATCATTATCACATGCAAAGTAATAATTGTCTTTACTCTCTGAGTTGATTTACTATTAAGGCTGAAATAATTTCCCCTAAAAAAGAATTTGAAAGCACTACTGTTTCCTACCTTTTTTTTTTTTTTTCCCTGACATGTGTGTTGGTTTTTCAGTACTGATCTATTAATAAGGTAGATTCTCATACAAAGTAACACCTGACTGGGACCCTTGTTCCATTTCTATTTTCACTAGTTTGTTTGTAAACACTGGGTGAGTGGGCTAAATCGGTCTGATGTTGATTGCTCTGTACTGAGTTAATTTTTGGTAATCACAATTGATTAATAATCAAAGTGTTCCAGTATGGTTCCACTAGGCATAGTAGAAAACATTTTCCTACTATTAATTGTAATATACAGGACAATAAACGACATGACACTGAACAATAGGAACAGAAATGTTTGGAAAACAAACTTACATTGTATTAATTCAGAAAGTTAATCCCCTAACACACATCCCATAATTCTTTCTATTTACAACTAGTCTCTATTTAAGTACAACTCGTTATACTGGTACTGTAACATATTAAGAAAGAAGTGAGCTAAGGTTTAGAATATCAGACTGAGTTAATTTCAAAATGTTGGTGTCTAGCCTATGTCTACTAAAATGCGGTCTGTGCTGAAGGAGGTGTGAAGCACAAGGAGTTGTCAAGTTCACTGAAAAGCAAGGTTTGCTTACTCTTGTTTACTTTTGGTCTGAAAAGGTCTGATATTTTATTTAGTTAGTTATATTTTCATAACTTGAAATTCTAAGGAAAGTGCCCCAGGTGCCCTGCAGCTGCTCAGGGAATTTAAAGTTCATGTAGCTATCAGTATTCTTCTAACAAATTATTAATCAGAATTGACAGTAATGACAATTTCTCTGGACAACTGCAGCAACCTGAGTGGCAATCAACACCTGTCCTTGGGGTAGACCCCGTCTGCAGGCTGCCCAGAAGCCACAGATCCATAACGCTTCAGGATCCCTAATGTGGAGAGGGAGATTGGACTCCCAGGACTTTCAGTGGCCAAGAAACAAAAAAGTATTGATGTTCTGGATCAAGAAGATAATATTTTCTGGCAAATTTTTGTTTCACTGAAAGTTTGATGCTAACTGTAGTGTGAATAGGATGTACCAGCATGCAAGAAATGCATGTGAAATTTCCCCAAGAGATCCTAGGAAATCCATGCTGTGGCAGCATGCTCTCTGATGCTGTGGAAAAGAGAACACTCTGTGTTCATCTTTACCAATGACATAAGTTCATTCTTTTTTTTCATCTCCTCAGACACTGAACAACCATAAGGCATCATCTATGAATGGTGACTATCTGAGATATGGATGCAGAAATTACCAAAATTTCATTATTTAGCAATGAAAAAACTGCACAATATGTATAATAAGAGTTAGCAAGCCATCCTGATGTCCTCCCATAATTTCTGGTTTTGTCAGCCTGGATATATGCGACTAACTGAATATAACTATTATTACTTCCTCACTTCCCAAGTTCTAGGAAAAGTTAAGTTCTTCGCATCAATGGCCCCAGCTTTCACAGAACACTCATATACAGAACTTCTAATAACTACAGAAGATACAAATAAGGGAAAGCCAGGGATCCCAATTTTAGGTATTAAGGGAAGCCACAGCATAAGCACTGTGAGTAACGAAGAAAATCAGAAACACCTGAGGTGAAAAACAGGGACATGGTGAGCATGGGACAAAAGAAGAGCACAGTGAGACTCTGGATGAGTTATTTTTATGTGGAAGAGCAAGGAAATGCTCTGAAATAGGAAGAGATGTGTGTAGTAAGCTGGGTTCAGGGCCATGGTTCTGGCATATACTTAATGTCTCGGCGCTTCTTCATAATTTTGTCTTACTGGGAATCAGTGGTCTTCTTTATGAGATCTATACTGATTCTTATATCTGGAATGAAGCTCTTGCCTCACAGTAGGTCTGTGATGGTAGATTCTGTAACATTAGAAGCCAAAGCTAAGAACAACAGGAAGAAATATTTTTTGGCGTTTCTTCACTTTCACTGTAAGAATTGTGACTGTTGTCCAGTTATACAGTTCTACAGTTGAAGGAGCATGTAACATTATCAGACTTTGACAGGCGAGAGAAGTAACCAAAATTCTATTTTTTTGTGTGTGAATTTTTACTTTCTCATGCGTGAAAAAGAAGAGGTGCATATCTTTGCAGATTTGATGAATCATGCCATCACAGCAAAGTCTTTTAGGGCCCAAAACATCGGACACTTTCTTTTTAAGGTGAAGGCAAGATTCGTCAAGATAAAGCTAGGGTTCTACTGGTAGGAATACTAGTATGCTACTACTAGTATTCTCCTGCAAGGTAAGTCTGCTTCAAGAGTCAATAGATACAGCTTTGATTCTGTCTTATTTATATTAATTTTAATTTACTATAACTTCATGAGTTTTAAGGAGGTGGATCTTCATGTTGCTGTGTGCTGTAGGAAAATGGCTTCTGATTGAATTTTCCAGTCCTTGATTTCTTATCAGCTATTATATCATAGCCATCCTTTCTGTAGTATTCCACATCCTCTCACAGTTCTAAAGTGACACTGCAGAACCTCTACTTCCCTCATGATACACACTGTAAAGGAATTTGCATTAGTGTCAAAAGCTGGAATTCAATTGCTTTTGTTTGTGTTAGGCAATCAGGCTCTGCTGACCACACTTTCAACAGCTGTAGTTCACATGTAGGGTGGCTCAGGGGCCCATTAAAAACAGCTGTTAATTACAGCAACTCAGCTATCCCATTAGCACACTTAGCTGAATTTTGTGAAGAATTTACTTTCATTTTTGATTTCTCAGATGGTTTAGTCATAGCCATGAGGGCTTGTTATTCAAACTCCCTTTAGCTGCCACTCCCAGAATAGTTCAAATTGCATACCTGAGTATTACAGCCATTCAAAAATCTGATCTTGTCAGTTAGGTGTTTTTGAACAGAAAAAAATAACCTGAGTAAAGCACTTCTAGATCAGAACATTTTCTGGAACAACAGGACAGCACCAATAATAAAAGGATCAAGGCAACAAAAGGAATAATTTAATATGATTGTTAACATTTTGGAGACTTAAAATTGCAATAAAAGCAATAACATTAGCTATTAATACTATTTCTCCTATTACTCATCGATCAAATAGAAAGGGTCTTATAGTATAAACAACACTAAATACAGATACATGCTAATCACTGTTCACCTATTCATTTCAGCCTACTGGCTTCTCATTTTAAAACTAGCTTAAATTTCCTGAGGCAAAGCCTGTAGTGTGTTTTCATTTTCAGGAAGCAGACTTTGTTGCTCCTGAAACTCTGATGCCCTTCTACTTATCTCAGGGTATAGTCAAGTCAGAATTTTGAACCATAACAGTAGATAAAGAAATTACCACCACTGAAGAAAGGGGCATGCATATATGGTCTACTTTAGATGGATATTATGGAAATGCTCTAATTGGACTGAGATTTTGATTGAAATAACTTCAAATTAAGTCATTTGGCTCCAATAAGCTTGGATGATTTAAAGCTCATTGATCTGGGTGCTCATATACACTCAAACCTTTTCCTTAAAGTAATAGTGTAAAAGTGTCTTGACATACGTAGGAAATACTGGGGAAACCTGTAGGAGCGAGAAGCATTTTCCCAAACTGTAGAACAGATACACAGGAAAGCCAGTCACTGTTTTTTGTATACATTTGCAAAAAGAAAAAAAAAAAAAAAAATCTGCCAGTGTTCTGCATCTCACTGGGATCAGTTTCGTATCCTGACCCTTCACCTTGCACTGCCCCAGGGCTGCGGCTGCTGCCACTTTCTGGCTTCCATGGCCAAGAAACTATATCAGCTAATGCCATTCAGAATTCTCACTGTGTTCCTGCATTGTGCTCATCAACACATCTGCTTCCAGCAATGTTTGGTGCAGACAGCAGAACTACACAAGAGAGTCTATTTATTCAGACCTTGTGCTGTACTTCACTTCTACTGCCTATATCTTATTTCTGTGAATTACTCATTAACAAGCAAGTGGGAATCACTTATATGGAACATATATGGTTGTCTTTATACTATGCCCAGGGGGAAAATCACTTCAGTGCATTATTTCTACATAAACAAAAATACACAGAAAGCAGACAAAACACATAACTGCATTTCTTAAAGTTCATAAAGATTGGTAGATGCAATACTTGCTTCCAGTATATGTTAGTAATTAGTAATTTACAAAAGGAGAACATTAAACCATAGTGTCTTTGTTGTTAATCCACATTTAACTGTTATGAAAGCTGCTGTGGAATGGGTAACTTAAAAAAATACTCATACTTCATAGACACATACACACTCTTCCTTGTGACAGGATTATTAACAGATAATTAACAGTTTCTTTTTGTGGGGGCTTCTGCTGGCATTTTAGCAAATCTGCACAAACTGGTACAAGGTATACTTATTTGTCATTCACTCTCACCCTTTTATATTTGTGGACAGACTTCCTGTGAAAATCATTTGCCAAATGGGGGTACTTACTTGTTTAATAATTATTTTGACATCAAAGTGAGACAGACGAGGAAAAATGGGGATATTAGTAACCATAGCCCAGACAAAAGAAAAGGAAATTACCCTCCAGCTGCTGTAATAGACTACTGTATGAATATTAACCTACCAGGAACATGTCTCCCTTGCATTATCACCTGCCACTGTGCATAATTGTTTAACACTTCATTACCTTCTGTATTTCAGGACACGAGAACATTGATATTTCTGATAAACCCAGGACTTCTATTGGCCATAGGCTATCATTAACCAGGGAGAGCAAAAGGACATTTTGTGACCTTTGGCTCTTACCTGGGAATCTCTCTGAATAAACCACCTAAAGTAATATGCATGTGTGGAGGCCTAATAACCACTTTCAGAAAGCTCTGGGCTGCTCATTTCAGTATTAGTCATACCTATTTGTATTCTGTACATTCCTCAATTGTTAAACAAGAAGACATGACATCATCTGAAACCCTCTCCACCCTACTTTCTCAAGACAAAGACTTACAACATGCCCCAAAGTTTAACAACTTAGCCTGGTGGAGATATGAATACTGAAAAGTATAGGGTATTTCATGAGATGTTGGCCTTCATACTAATGCCTCCAGTGAACTTGGGATGTCCAGCAAATTGCTAGTGATACTGCAGATAACAAGATGCAGGACTTTCTAATGACTGCCCCAAGCCACCCAGTAGCCTTGAAATACATAATTAGCAGGATGAAATGAGTGCTGAAGCAAGTGAGAAGCCTATACATACTTTCTAGTTGAAGGCAGACATATTTTGTACTGTAAAATTCATGTTATGTAGACATGCACCACAGAAGTCTTGTAGAAAATTATGGCAAACAAGTAATATTTACTGAATATCCTAGGTAATAAATAGTACTGGTAGAATGTATTCACATTTTTTTTAGAGCTTTATTTGGCCACATATTGTCAATCAAACACTCCTAGAAGCATTTCCTATGTATGTGATATAGTAAGTAACAGCACTATATAGTGTCTCTGAGATATATTACTATGTGCACATTAGCAGCCTACTTAAAATCTGAGAGAATATTGGAAAAGTCTGAATAGAAAAATTACATTTAGTCTTCACAACCTCACACGCACAGGAAGCAGAGCAGGATAGAAAGACAATTGCCCAAATCATGAATGCTTTAATGAATATACAATCCTGTAGAAAATAAGTCTTATAACCTGCAAGTTTTCTGCAGTCCATTCTGCTCATGATAATTTCCCATTGTTTATCTGCCTCACTGAGATTCAAAGCTCAGCCAGTCGTGGGAAAGCAAAAGCAGCAACAAAAATATGCAGTGAAACTAAATGTTGCTTGCATCTTTATGACACTGGACCACAGAAGCCTATCATTTCACCCACAAACAAGTACAAGTATCTGAATCCTGGTCAGACTTTGCCTAGAACTACTTCAGTATCTTGGCTGACTGCATTCAGTTAAAGCCAGGAAGAAAAACCTGAATCTGCTTCTGAAAAGTAGACTATACCTTTGGGCACAGCCCTAAGCAAAGGTTGGTGTTTAACCTTCATTATGGGAGTGGAACTCACAGGAAGCACTATGTCCCAGAAACACACCTCAGAGGCAATCCATATATATCATTTCCTCATTGCTTCAAGGCAGTAATAATTTACTACCAGTACAATCAACAGTGTTGGCCATCATCTTGGGGCATATCTGAAGTAAGGCTTAGACTGTTTCTCTTCCATGTTTTCTGTCTGCCTCCATGCTCTGAGATGCTTGTGGATGTTGACATGGTAGGTAGCCTGAACAGAGAAACAAAAGAAACTGTGTATGAGAGCGTTATTTTTCCCCAGTTCCTTATTAAAGTGCCTAGTCCAGATAAGTCACTGGAGAACTGAATCTATGACTGCATTGATGTAGGAGTTCTGGCCTCCACAAGACCTTTCCTTTTGGTGCTGTATATGAATTAGATTTACTGCTTCTATCTAATTAATTTTTTACATAGTTGTAGGTAAAGGAAATCTGTTATATTTAGGGAACATATTTAAACCCCAACTAATTTTTGAAATTCATGGATACTGATTGTCCTGGTTTTGTTAAAAACAAGACCAGTTCTCTTTTAGTGGGAGGGGTGGATGGAACAGGTGACTTAAATTGACCAATTGAGTATTCCATCCCATAATTGTCATACCCCCTATATAAGAGGGTGATCACAAGGGTCAGTTGGCTCTTTGACTGTGGTTGGCATCTAGAGAGGACCCTGACTGTCTGCCTGAGATTCTACAGGCCTCAAGCCCTGCAGCCAGTTTCTGGTTTGCTGTGAAGTCCCACCCATGACTTCTGGGGGCTCTGCTGCTGCTGCTGCTGGAGTGATGCCAGCTCCACATTGAGCATTCAAGATTGGTTTTATATGTTTTGTATATGTTTTTCATGTATTAGTAGCATTAATAAAACCCTTTAAAACCTTCCAACTTGAAGTCTAAGTCTCTTTTCCATCCCTCTTATCTTCCCTATCCTCTTTCTGATCTAGAGGAATGGGGCGGTGAGAGGTGAGGGGGTAACAAGGAGCGTCTGCCACGGTTTATTGCCGCCTTGCCTTAAACGTTGACACTGATCTTGTCCCATCTAGGTGTAGCTCCCTTCAAGAAGCAAGATATTGGCTCATTATTACAATTGTACATAAGGTTTTAGGCTTTCTTTTTACTGATCCTTTTTTTTTTTTTTTTTTTTCTTAACTTAGTCTTTGACTCTTGAAAATAGCTGATGAGCTAAACAAAGAAGTGTGGGCATGAACTCTAAAGTATAGTGTAGCAGGATGTGTTAAGGCTTCCACGTAACAACACATGGAAAACTACATGATATTAAAGTTTAATTTCCTTCCAAATCTGTAAAAGGAACAGCAGAAGGGAACTAACTGGAATGAATAAAAGCTGATGTTGTTTTGCTTTATATATGTGTGTGTGTGTGTATGTATTTGTACCAATACAAAATACATTTTAGTCTGATTGAAACTACTGTCTTATCTATCATACAGGCTTCATCGCATTTGGGTAACTAGTACAATTATAGCATTCAATAGTTAAGATAGTGAACAGCAGCCAGTAGGTGAGGACAGGCTTTATAATTAGGTAAGTTAGAACCTTTTGATGTTTTGTTTGTTTGTTTGTTTGTTTTTCTGCAGACTGTTCATCTCCATTGACAAAAACTGAGGAAGGAAACCTTTTGGTTTATATTTTCAAGAGTTTACCAACTCAGCTGAAGTGGGAGAACTTATAAGCTTGAGCATTCCTGGGGTAGGACTATTCTTGACAAATGCACCCTCAGTCGAACCAGTTCTGAAACTTTTGAATTTCTCAATTTCTAAAGTAAAACACAGGGACATGACCCCTTTCTGAATGCACGATACATTACCATTGATATTCATGCACAATATCTTCATTATGTTCATATCAGTGATCAGAAAAAATGCAAAATACTCTGTATTTTGGTTTCAAAGTCCCTTCAGGTACAAATCTAGCTACCAAAAAGCACAGCTGCATGAGTGGGATGTTCTTCCATTTACCATGCCAGACCTGGTATGTGACACTGAATGTCATCTCTTCACTGCAATGTGTCATTGCCTGATCTGATAGCACACAATGGACTGGTAACCTTAAAAACAAGATTTTTCCATTAGGCAAATCATCAGATCACTGTTCAAACTCCAAAAAGGCAGCATTTTCTTTGTTGATTTGCCATCTTGAGATGAGCAGATATCAAAATTCAACTTATTGTTGTACAGCTTTAATGTTTTTCCCTTATAGAAAAGGACAGAGGGAGAAAAAAGAAGTGAATAAAATTATAAATACCAGTTTGCATTTTATGCTGAACATAAGTATTAGGTTGCCTGCAACAATTAACATGCAGTTAGTGTCTCCATGAAGGACTACACTTGAAAAGCAGTCGGATAGCAAATTGAAGTGGTAATAAAGGAAGGAATGTCTTCCAGGCAAGAGACCTTTGCCTAGTCTACGATGATGAGAATTTAGGCTCACACAGCAAGTGAAATCAGACTAGAATAAGATGCATCTCTAATATCTAAGTGTTTTGAAGATAAGAACACTGTAAAAAATTCTTTGCTAAATTTCTGTTTCTAACCTACCAGCCATGTTATTCCTAAAGTAATTAACCTACAACTTGGGAATTTGACTTGTAATTCCAGTAATGGAAACAGTGGTGCTCTCTATAGTTCTGCCTGGCTATCTGTCCTATCAGGATACAAGTATCATACCAGTAACCAGCAGGGCTCTGTCAGGTTCAAATAGCACATTTCAACATAAATTTATAACCCTCTGTAACATCTGTCTCTTCCCTATTTGGTAGTGATTTTTCTAAAGTGAGGCTGAATGTCCTAGTTTTCTTCTTGGCTCATTTCTCACTGTCTGTTTGGATCTCTCAAATGTACAGGATGAGGTACTATGTAAATTAACCTTTATGAGCACAGTAGGAAAGGAAACTAACAAATATCCCTTTTGCATAGACTAGTCTAACCCATGAATTCACTAATTCACCACTCTGGTGAATCAACAAATGGTTACAGGTCTGATCCCACAGCCAAAGGTTTGGCTACTTAGACCATGGGGCCCTCTTTGAGAAACCTGGTCTGCTGGGAGCTGATGGATTTCATCTGTCAGAGAAGAGGAAGAGCATCTTCAATCACAGGCTTACCAAGCTGGTGAAGTGGGCTTTAAACCAAACTTGCTGGGGAAGGGAAATCTCAATCCATCCCACTCCTACCAGTTTTATGTCAGTGCCAGCAATAGATGCCCTGGGCCTGGAAAAGGGTCACAAGTCAGCAGGAGAGCACCTGAAGAGCAGCACAAAGGAATTCCAGCCACTCCAGCCAGTAAGTCATCTCCATCAGGGGCCCAGCTCCAATGCCTCTATGCAAACACAGGTAGCATGGAGAAAAAACAAGAGGCGTTAGAGATGTGCGCATGTTGGCAGGACTTGTGATCTTATTGGCATCACGGAGACACAGTGTGATGGCTCCTGTGACTGTAGTGTTGGAATGGAAGGGTATAGGGTCTTTAGGAAGGACAGGCAGATGAGACAAGGAGAGGGCTCTATGTCAGTGCCTGGCTGGAGTGCATGGAGCTCTGCCTGGGGATGGATGAGCAGCTGATGGAGAGCTTATGGGTCAGTGACATTAGAGGGGGAGTCTGCTCCAGGCCACCCAACCAGGAAGGTCAAGCGGATGAAGCCATCTATAGACAGATAGGAGCAGCCCCACTTTTACAAGCCCTGGTCCTCATGTGGGACTTCAACCACTCTGAGAGCTGTTGGAGGGACAACAGAGCAGGACATAAGCAATCCAGGAGTCTCCTGGAATGTGTTTACGATAACTTCTTTCTCTAAGTGACAGAGAAGCCAATGAGGACAGGTGCTATGCTGGACCTTGTTCTCACCAACAAAGAGGGGCTAGTGCGGGAGAATGTGAAGCTCCAGGGCAGCCTTGGCTGCAGTGAACATGAAATAGCAGAGCTGAAGACCTTAGGGCAGTGAGGAATGTACACATCAAGCTCACTACCTTGAACTTCAGGAGAACAGACTTTGGTCTCTTTAGGGATCTGCTTAGTAGAGTACCATGGGATAAAATCCTGGAGGGAAGAGGGGCCCAAGAGAGCTGGTTAATATTCAAGGAACACCTCCTCCAAGCTCAGGAGCAAAGCATCCTGTCGAGGTTTTGATTGCAGGGTGACAATAAAACCATGGCAGATGTATTGTTAACCCTCTCTCTTCCACCTTCCCCATTCAGGCCCTCCCTCTCCCCCTGCTCCTACTAAGGACAAGCAATCGGGAGGAAAAGAGGGACAGAGAAGAGAGTTGGAAAAATTTAAAATGTTTTACTAATGCTACTGATAAAATAGAGGAAAATAATACAAAATATACAAAACCAATCTTGAAAGTCCCAGCAACTGCTCTGGCAGATGAAAAGGCTGGCACCCGAAGTCCTGGATTGGACTTCTGCAGCCAATGGGAGCTGGATTCAGTCTGTCACTAGGCTTCAGTTCACAGGGACGACTAGCAAGGTCCCCTCCTGATGTCGTCCATAAGGAAAAAGGGATGAGATCCTCATGATCTCCCACTTTTATATGAAGTATTAACGTGAATGGGATGTTATACTCTGTTGGTCAGTTTCTTGGTCACCTGTTTCTTGTTGCCCCTCTTGCGAGATGTGCATCCATTCTTATCAATAACCTCACATTCCATTGTTATGTTTACCAAAACATGTGTCTGACTTTCCAGGAAAATGCAGCTAATATGAAGGCTTTAGCTGACAGGCAAATTCACTAAAAGAGAAACTTGTTTTTAACAAAACCAGGACACATTCCAACAAAGAAGTCAGGCAAAAATGGCAGGATGCCTGCATGGATGAACAAGTATCTCCTGGACAAACTCTAACACAAAAAGGAAGCCTACAGAAGGTGGAAGCAAGGACAGGTAGCTTGGAAGGAATACAGATAAATTGTCCAAGCAGCCAGGGAGCAAGTTAGGAAAGCTAAAGCCCTGATAGAATTAAAATATGGCCAGGGACACCAAGGGCAACAAGCTTCAATAGGCACATTGATGATAAAAGGAAGACTAGGGAAAATGTAGGCCCTTTCTGAAAGGAAACAGGAGACCTGGTTACTTGTGATACAGAGAAGGCTGAGGTACTTAACAACTTTTTTGCCTCAGTCTTCACTGGCAAGTGCTCTAGTCACACTGCCCAAGTCACAGGAAGCAACGACAGGGACTGGAAGAATGAAAAACCACCCACTGTAGAAGATAAGGTTCAAGACCATCTAAGGAGCATGAAGGTGCACAAGTGCATGGGACCTGATGAGATGCATCCACAGGCCCTGAAAGAATTGGCTGATGAAGTTTCTAAGTCACTATCCATCATATCTGAGAAGTCATGGCAGTCTGGGGGAACTCCTGCTGACTGGAAAAGAGCAAACACAACCCTCATTTTTTAAAGGAAGACCAGGGAAACTACAAGCCACTCAGCCTCACCTCTGTGCCTGCCAAGATCATGGAGCAGATTCTCCTGCAAGCTATGCTAAGGCACATGGAAAATAAGGAGGTGATTGGTGATGGTGATGGCCAACATGGCTTCACTGAGGACAAATTGTGCCTGACAAATCTGGTGGCCTTCTACAACGGGGTTACAACACTGGCGGATAAGGGAAGTTCAACTGACATAATCTACCTGGACTTGTGCAAAGTATTTGGCACTGTTCTGCATGGCATCCTGTCTCTAAATTGGAGAGATATGGATTGGACGGATGGACCACTTTGTAGATAAGAAATTGGCTGGATAGCTGCTCTCAAAGTGTTGCAGTCAACATCTCAGTGTCCAAGTGGAGACCAGTGATGAGTGGCATCCTGCAAGGGTTGGTATTGGGACCAGCATTGTTTAATATCTTTGCTGGTGACATGAACACCCTCAGCAATTTTGCTGATGACACCAAGCTGTGTGGTGCAGTTGACACATTGGAGTGAAGGGATGACATTCAGAGATACATTGATAGACTGGACAGGTGGGCCCGTGAGAACCTCATGAAGTTCAACAAGGCCAAGTGCAAGGTCCTACACATGTTGGAGCAACTCAAGCACAAATACAGGCTGAGCAGAGAATGGATAGAGAGCAGCCTTGTGGAGAAAAGGACTTTGGGGTGTTGACTGATGAGAAACTCAACATGACCAGGCAATGTGTACTTCAAGCCCAGAAAGCCAACTGTATCCTGGGCTGCATCAAAATACATGTGACCAGCAGGTCAAAGGAGGTGATTCTGCCCCTCTGCTCTCGTGAGATCCCATCTGGAGCACTGCATCCAGCTCTGGGGCCTCTAACATAAGAAGGACGTGGACCCATTGGAAAAGGTCCAGAGAAGGACCTCGAAGACGATCAGAGGGCTGGAACATCTCTCCTATGAAGACAGGCTGAGAAAGTTGGGGTTGTTCAGCTTGGAGAAGACTCCAGGGAGACCTTCTAGCAGTCTTCCCTCAAGGGAAGTATCTCAAGTATCTAAAGGGGCGCTGCAAAAAAGCTGGAGAGGAACTTTTTACAAGGGCACATAGTGATAAAACAAGGGGTAATGGCTTTAAACTGAAAGACAGAAGATTTAGGTTAGATATAAGAAAGAAATTATTCACCATGATGGTGGTGAGGCTGGATCAGGCTGCCCAGAGAAGCTGCGGATGCCCCATCCCTGGAAGTGTTCAAGGCCAGGCTGGATGGGGCTTTGAGCAACCTGGTCTAGTGGCAGGTGTCCCTGCCCATGGCATTGTGGTTGGAACTAGATAATCTTTCAGGTGCATTTCTACTCAAAGCATTCTATGATTCTATGGTAATTCCTGAGGTATCTAACTCACAAGTTCTCTAATTCATAACTTGCAGCTCATAACTTGTAACTCATGCACTTATGTACAAAATTGTTACCTAGCTGACAGTGAGAGTGCTCATCATTTCTCTTCTGCCATGGTGCAGGCATCCTATATATCCCACCGGGAGGCATGAAAGCCTTGGGAGTCCAGTTGATGTTGGATCCACCTCAAAAACCTTTTGGGTAAGCTGATGTATCTATATCTTCTGGCTTGGAAGTTTGGTGTATTTCCATCAATTTTTTAATGTCTTCTGAAGAAACTGCCAGGCAATTGCTAATGCAAGGACTATGGCCATAGGAAACTGCAAGCTGTAGGTGATTGTGGTTGCATAATGACCTTTAGCCATTTCTGGTGACCATATCCTGTATACTTGTTGCCCTTCCTTTGAGCTAATGGTTCTGCTCCCATTGTACATTAGGACTTAACATGAGCTGGCTTAGCCAAAATCTGAGCAGAGGTTTAGTGAACAGTCGCACTCATCTTAAATTTTTGTGATGATTATTCTGCTGGCAATAGTAGGGCTACTTAAAGAAAGGTTTACAGGCTTCTTTACTTCACACTTGAAAATTATTTGTGAACAAAAACATAAAAAAAAAGTTCTGGAAATCATTTTTAGAAATCCAACTTCAGCAGATATTCTTCCTCTTTTCTGACAACCTGTATTTACTCTTTAGCATAGTCAAGCATATTCCACTATAGCTTGATTGAATTTTGAACTGAAATTGTTTGAGAGCAAATAATTTGTCATCTTACATTTGTCTAACAAGGTTGACACTTATTTCAGGTTTCTTTAGAAACAGAGTTTAGCAACATGCAGTCTAATGACACATTTAATTTATTTTTCTTTTCATTAGCAATTGGTGTTGGTGAATGTAATACTTACACTGCTATATATATTAGATGTAGATGATAATACAGGATTTTAACCAAAATACTTCAACAGTTATAACCAAATTACTTTTAACCAAATTACTTCAACAATACTTCAACATTACTCCAGAAGAGCTACACTCAAACTGTGCCTATTCTTAACGACTGTGAGCCATTCTGCAAGTGACTGTATTTTATAAATTCTCAAGCACAGAAGTTAAAGAAATGAGAAATTTGCATTAGAACATGCTCTTTCTTGATATAATACTTGTCTCTGCAGAACAGTTACTGTGGTTGCAGCCTGCTTGTATAGCTAAATAAGTTTTTGTATTACTGTAAGTCAAATTTGTATTTTTTTGTCACTCAAAAGGAGAGATCCCACTTCCTCTTTCCATCATTGAGAGCAGGGAGTCAGAGATCTCAGCTGCAACATGACACCAGTTTCCACATGCACACACTCTTCATGAAAGTTTCTTATTACTGGACTTACTATTGTAGAAAAAGCTTATTACTGGAGTAAGACACTGTGTTGTTATTGATTTTATTATCACACATCATGGCTACATAACTTTTGCATAAAAAATACTGTGTAAACTTGGAATAGCATAAACTTTGCTTAGTTTTCTTTTACAACAAATGTCCATAGCATATAAGTTGATCCTGGGCAGTTTATTTTGTAATGTGCTTCAGGTAATCCAGGACTATACTGTTATTTTTTTCCTAAAAAGCAGGAAAAAACCACAAAATTTTGTGCTCATTATAAAGAGCTTGGGTAGAGAAAATGAGAGGGAAAGAGTTTTTATTGGTAATGGGGGATCACTGTCAAAATAAACATTCAACACAGAAACACAGTTAAGCATAACCATCAAAGCACCCATTGTTTCCACTGGCTTTTTAAATAAACACACATAAAGTATGACAGTTAGAAAGATATTTATCAATTATGTCTCCTCAGGCATTGATAATAAAATTTTAAGAAATAAGCAAATGAGCTAAAACACCTCTGTTACCTTCCATCAGGTGACTCCTTAGAGCTTAAGTATCTGTACAGGCTAGAGGTCAAGGTCAAACCTTGGTATCTCTTAAGTGCTGTACACAGTCTGAGTACAGCAAAACTACCATACTGTTTCAGGGCAAAGAGCAGAGAACAGACTTGTGCTGAACACTGAGGAGATAGCAGGTTTCACCTTAAGAAATTTAAGGTGGGCTCTGCCGTTTCCAGGGTTGTGATAGCTGACTCAATGTTGTTTGTGGGGAAAAAAGAATAATTACTGATTTATTAGCACTGAAATGAAGCAGCACATTCCTTTTCAGATGCATTCCAGGAAACATCTGAACTCAAGTCTGAAATACAAGCAGACTTGGACTAGTTAGAAAAGTTTTACCCTTTTACCCCATATACCTCTGCTATATATGTTCCACAAAACAAGGTGATAAAATCAGCATTGAAGTATAGAATACCTTTATGCAGCACAGAGTAGAGACTTATCAAGATAATTATGCTAATTCAAAACTAACTAGCTAAGGGGTCAGCATTATGGCCACCTCAGTGTAGAGCTCTGTTGCTGTGTAATTATATTTACTAGGAGGCAGGATATTCTACTGAGATTGGAGTCTGAGGTGATGTAATTATATTGCTTTAGAAGCCAGGTTAGTATCTCTGTATGGCACTAAGCTCTGTAGGCATACCAGCTTAATCAGAACTAGTGCCAGGTTTGCTATGTGAAACTGCACTCTGTGATGGAGACAAATCCAGAGTTTCGGGCTTTGGACAGAAGGATATGCTTTACAGTCAAAGTAAGATTCCATTGTATTGCGCCATTATCTGAGTGAGTCTATCTGAAGTATGTGTCATTTATTAAGTGTGCCATAGAAAGCGTCATGTTGCAAGTTCATCTCTGCTTGCTGTTTTAAGCAGTATTACCCAAACATTTATAATATTCTTGAAGGAGTCAGGGACTCATTACATGTTAGAGAGGTCAGGTTGCATGTATGTGTTGGGAATATCCAATTATTCACTCAGCATCAACTTACTCATAATTGAAATAAAGCAGATAAGTAGATGGGCACAGCATTTCAAAGAAATTCTCACAGTCCACTAACTCAGCACTTTATTTCAGTGAAATACATGAACCATCATCCCAATGGAAATAAGAGAAATACAGACTATAATCAAGAAACTGATAAACAGACAACAAACGGAGAAACTCAAGTCAGAATAGTGATGTTCAGCAGCCCCCCACCATTAAAATTGACAGAACTGTTGAGTAAAATCTGAAAGAGAGCTCACTGCTCACTGAAAGAAACTTGGAACCTTTGACAGCAGATATAGCAAAGTATATTTCACTGAGTGCCCCTGGAGAGAAATCTTGATAATCCCTGTTGCACAAAGAACCTTCTGCTGCATGATGCAAAAGCATCATGTGCAGAATGCAAAGCTCACAGGAATTTGAAAACTGCTATTCTTTTTACTGCATATTAAGAATATGGTATATTAGCAGGTATTCACATTAAGGACATTCAAAGAAGTATGCACAGAACAGCCAACTAACCCAAACACCTACTTTGTTTCTTTTCAGGGGGCATTATCCTGAAAAGATCTACAGTTTTGACTTTCAGCTCTATGGAATTCCAGTTTGACCATCAATATAATAATTTTCAGATGGTTTTTAATCAGCAGATAACAGAATATTTCCATGTGGAATCACTAGGTTGATACAGGATTACTTCACTACTGTTTGGCATTGCTGCAGACTTGGTAATGAAAAATTGAGCAGACAACAGAAAAGCCAGCAGAATACATATGTGCAAAACTACACAACACCTAGATTTGAGTCTACTGGGCACACTCATGAAATGCTACAAAGAAAAATAACCTGGCAGTAACAGATGAGATTCAAAATCAGTCAAGACATACATAAACCCCAATAATATCGTGCATAAAGGGAACAGAATCAACAAAGGAAAAAGATTGAGCAGCCACTACCACATAAGCAAAGACATAACTCAAGTAGGTAGCATGTCAGGTTTAAGAAACCCACTAGCAGCATTTACTAAGTTATTTTATAATGCAGTAAAATAATGTATATTATGTTCCTTACACTGTATTATATTTTAAATAACCTGTATAACCTATCTCTCAGAAGGATGCTTTTCTCTCATCGTTAAACTGAGCTACAAGCAAAAGACATGGGTCACCCTTACACATTAGCTGTCCAACTATTTCTTTGGATTTTGCTAGAAAATACCAGTGAAGAACTAATGGTTCAGAAAGTAGTTAAGATCACTTTTCCATTTCCTAGATAAATTGCACAGTATTGCTCATCAACACCTGAATGAAAAATAATTTAAAGTTGTGTTTCATGAGCTAGGTTCTAGTACTACACATATGACTACCTGCAATAAATTATTTTTAAAATACTGAACAAATTCTTTCTTGCAAGGTGATATGTATATCATGACCTGTAAACATTCTTTTATCAATATTGAGCTCTTTTGAATAGAAATATTTTCAGTCACCACCTGTACACAACACATCATGAACCTTTAGCCAAATTGATGTTATAATACATTGGAATTTACAGTCCAATTAAAAAACGATTAAAACAATTAAACAATCTAGGTGTCCCAGTGACATGTTTCTGTCTCTACCTAAGCCTATATTTTATTCAGCATAAATTACAAGTCCCTGAGATAAAGAGCATCTGTGATTGTCACATCAGATGAGGACACTTAAACCCCGTGTTTTTACAAAATGAGAAGCTGAATGATACTCTTACTTAGATCTTACACGGAATTTTTTAATGTGCTGTGGAAAGGGTTCTTAATCATTATAATCTGAAAATCAAGATACAATAAGATAAAGTAGATTGCCTAAACTCACTGAGTAGCTCAAAAAATTAGCTGAGACCACAATCAGCCCTGCTCCCCGTCCCAGTCATTGCTTCTGAAACTACAGGCCCTAGGGAGGTATGGCTGTAACAGGGCCATGCCCGTGGTCTGGCAGTTCTGTGCTGTTAATGCAAAAGCAGGTCTCTGCCATTTAACTGAATGCAGGACCTGTGACATGATACAGGACATGCCACAGGATACCATGTGATCAGATGCAAGGCCTGAAACCACATCCCTCTGCTGTTACTATGCTCCTTGGGAAAGCAAGCCAAGGTGTTTTGGTAAAGTTATATCAGCTGAAAAAGCTGTGTCTAAAAAAATAAATTGTTTTTACCTTTTCTAAAAAGCCACCACACTAGGCCAGCTTTAAAAACCAGATACCTTTGACGTCTGAGTTTAAGTATCAAAGCATAGTTATTCTTCTACAGTACACACAACTGGGAAAAGCTAAACTATCTAAGTGACCTAATGACAGCAGAACTGTGGGATTTCCAACAATTCCAAAAGATAAAAAGCATTAAAAAAACACACACCATTGTTCTCAGTTTGAATGAAGTAAACACACACACACACACACAAATGGTCTGTAAACACAGTGAAAGGATTTCCCGCAAGTTAGGTGGGGTATAGAAAGCTTGTAACTGAATCAAATGGAGCCAAAAATGGAAGATTTCTAGGGGTGTTTAAACTCTTATACAAGGGGATGTGTCTGTGTGTGGACATATAAGTAAAATAATATTTCCTACTTGTTAATTATTGCAGAGGATATAACAGTGTTTACACAGCAGCAGCAGTTTCCTATTATTGATATTTATGTATTTTCTTTTTGTAAGTATTAAACTCTGCAGCAGGGACAGTCTTGGTTTTACGGTCTGAAATACTGAGTGTGTTACCAATTGTCCTAGTAGACAACACCAAATTATATCCCTGATACTAGAAATTAAGAACATATCCATTTCAATATTTTAATCAACAGATACTGTAGTCTCAAGACTGTACCCTGTAGCAATTCATATGGCTTGCACTGAAACCCTCAGAAAATATTGTAGATCAGCAGAAGCTAGTCTGTGAAGTCTTAGCAATGATGAAATGTACTTAATGAGAAAGTTTTAAAATGCATTATTTTTAAGCTAGTTAAACACACATGATAAATATAACTAATATGTATATTTTAGAAGGCCTTTCAGTATATGGGAATGATAACTTCCTGAAATATATGAGAAGACAGCACAACAAGGAAGAACCTTATCTAGCAAAGATGGCTTATATCAAACTTACCAGTTCTCTCCTCCCCAAACCAGTGGCAGCTGACTGACAAGTTTCCAGTGACTTTCATCAAGTTCCACTGTGGTTGAAATATTTCCATTAGGATTCCAAGTTTCTACTAGGAGAGAAGTCTGGGTTGCTTGCTTAGCAAGTACCAAATTAAGATGTTCTGATTCAAAAGCATACATTTTATGCAGCACATGCTGAAAAGGTCTTCGGCTCTTGTTGAAGGATGGAAAAAAAAGGCCAAACCTCAAGTTCTCATGAAAAAAACTGATATCAGGTTTGGTCAGTTTTGTTAAGCTTGTATAGTTTTTGGAATTATTATGCTTATAATTAAATAAAATTCAAATTCTTACATTTCACATTCACATAGAGATGTAGAGAGATGAACTCTTCAAACTCTAACGTACTTCTAATCTGTGTTGCACCATTGTGAATATGTCAGACTTACAGTTAAAGAAAAACACTGATTTATTGTCAAGCAGAAGTGCTTGGATGGTTTTGATTTAACAAATTAAGTGAATTACTTAACTACTTCAACATCTTTTACAATTTTTAAATAAAATAACCTCTTGTTCTATTGGTAAGGAAAAAAAAAAAGGCAGGAATTTTCTTTTCATCTGAAAGGATACAAGTCAGTGACTTGTCTTCATACCTGTCAAATCTGTTCCTTTCAGTAGTCAGTGTCTGCCCAAAAGCTGTCTCAGTTGTTTGTTTGCTGACAGAAGACCATGCCCTCACAGTTGTATTAACTGATTAGTGAAATACCTTGTTTTACTGAGGCAAAAATTCCTTCATCCCACCTGTCATTTCACTAAGTCTGCAATGGTTGTCAGCCAGGCTTTCACTTGTGTAATGCCTGTTGAATCTGCATTCAAACTGAACAGCACAGTCCTGCAAAGCCAATGTCAAACTATGAAATATCCCGAGTGAATTCTCTGTGGTCAAGAAAAAAAATGGGATTAGATAGTCTTCAGTTTCATTTGTAAAGACTATAGGAACAAGACAGCTGCTCTGGCATAGAAATTATCAGATTCCTGTCTCAACCACAAGCACCTCCAGAGTTCTTGACAATGAAGGAGGAACAACCCTGTCTTAACTACTTTTCACACTAGACATGAATGTGCCTGCCCATATTCGTAAAGAACTATGTGGCAGTATGTGGACAGTGGACTGTTAACAGCATAATTTGCACATATATGAGTTTCAATACTGATCGCTTACATCTCCTGAAAAATGCTATAGTAAGGAGCGGGAGACATGCATGTAGACTCAGCATGGTGTCCTTGACTACCTTCCAATCACTTACAGACCATAACTATTTGTTGGTTATGCCCAGCAGCACTCTGGTACGTGTATGTCCTTTCTTCATATGAAAAAACATTAGAAGAAAACTCTGAAAAACTTTGTAAAGGTTTTTGCTGCTAGAGCCTGTTCATTAAGTTTCCACACCTTGGGGCTAGTTGGATACACATAATGACATAAATAACCCATCTTTTTATAACATTAAACTTCTTGGAGCTGCCATAGAATGATTTAAGGGCAAAGAAAAAGAACCAGAATTAATTCTTCAAATTACTATATAAGGAAATGATTTTATGGCATTTTTGCATTTATGGCATTCCTGCACTAAGGCAAAAATTTTAATTGATTCAAACTAAGTAGTGTTTATCACACAGCCAATCACTGGAATAAAAGGAACTCTGTCTTCCCTGGAGCAGTATATTTGTTTGCATGCTCCATATTAGAGTGTAAAGTTCATAGTAAAACAAGCTCAGATGGGATAAAAGGTATAAATGATAAGATGCTGCTCAGTCAGCTCATTTTGCCCAAAAAAGACTAGGCAGAGTTCATACAAACAGGTCTGTAAACAGACTTTAGAAGCTGTAACTAGGAATAGGAACTAGCTCCTAGGAGCCAACTACTCCTGCTTGGGAGTAGTAACTTACTTGCTTATCTCAGATTTACACAAAATGCATGGATTTATGCACCGAGAGAAACACTATCCTCTCCAGGTCAAGCAGTGCACTCCAGCAAAGTTTGCATGTATTCTAAACATCCCTGCCAGGAAATGAAGATGTGCATGCACATGTGATAAACACTCACATAAACCAGTAAAGGTCGGTCTGCCGTGGCAGTGGATAACTTCTCAGTGTCTTCTATTTTGATTGTTACAAATGGTTTTACATAACTGGTATTCTCTAAATCAAATAAGGCTACTGATTGTATCAATGTTTGTTTGTTTGTTTGTTTTTTATTCTACACACCGACATTCATAAACAGAGAAAAATGTTTCTCCATGGTGTGTGTTTGGTTTGCATATGGAAAGTTCACCTACAGTAATATATAATACAGTGGCACATCTAAAAGACTCTAAGATGGGAATTACAGAGAAAAAAAACATGTTCCTTTTGACTGCTGATTGATGTGTTTTGCAGAAGCTCAGGAGATCAAGAAAGAAAGAATCTTGCACAAGGAAGTAGGAGAAAAGCAAGCTTGGTAAGTCAGAAAGGAGTATTCAGTAGAATGATACAAATTCAAAAAATGAGGGATGTATTGTACTCAGACACTGGTACTAATATAATTTTTTCATCAGTATACACTTTTTTTCACAAAGGACATGTCTTAGGAATGCTACATGTCTTCTTGGCTCAGTGTATTTGTATCACAGTCCAATCAGATTTAATAAGTGTTATCACATTTAGTGTTACTTTCGCGTGCATAGTTTGCAAAACAGTTCCTGTAACATGGTTGGACTTTCTGTGTTATTTTGAAGTCACTGAATATGTGATGATGGTGATATAAAAGGAGGATCTATGATCCAGAACAGTGAGAAGAAAAAGTCAACTCTTTTTTTATTCAACACATACCAACACTAAAAAATTAATACTATTCTTATAAAAATCTTGGCCTAGGCTTTCACAACACTATGTACATTCAAAAGACTACTTTTCTATGTATTCCAAGAAAGTTGTTGGCCTTTACAACATCATTCACTATCCATTCACTCTTCCCATCCTTTCTTTTTCATGGCATTAGAGAGAGAAAGCAAAAGGCAGAAAGTTTGCTTCCTCATGTGCGTTGGTACTCCCCAGGTATGACATGAAGCATCACAATAGAAAGTGGTTGCCCTGCCAACCTGGAGGAATGAATGACCACTAACACGCTTGCTGTTCCTGTGAATATTGTAAAGCAAATAATTACTGCATTAGTGTGAAGCTGAGTTCGGTGTGCTCTTTCCTCCTCTCCAAGATATCACTGCATCTCTCTTCTCTGTACATCTTTTCTTTAAAACAGTCACTTGGATATCACCCTTTTCAGGCCATTAAGGGTCAACTAGGCAGAAGTGCAGAGATGAAGAAGCACCAGGACCAGGGACACAGAGTGGGACACTGTTTCCATTTGTATCCACTTACAGAAATAGGGCAGTGGTAACAGGTGGTGTGCGGTATAGCTGAATAGCACTCAGGGCGCAGCCAAGATGGTAGTAAAAGCACTTAATCCATGAAACAAAGAAAGAGTATAAAAATGTGTTAGTGTCATTAAGTTATTTAAACCTCCCTGCCCACCTATGCTAAAGTTGTATTCCACTGTATCAATTTATATTTATTGGATTTGGTCCCATGCATGGGCTTTGTCCTCCGCTTGTGATTCAGGCTGATTTTTCAGTGTTTTTCAGGGTCTTCTAGTTCTCCATGTTTCTATTGTGGTTAATGAGATCCAATGTCTGTCATTCTTGTATTTGTGTTACTGAAACTGCCATAACATAGTTAGCAAGATACTACCAAACTTTCCATGGAAATAGCAGACCATGGTAATTCTCATCCAAATTTATTTATGAGGTATTTAGTAAAACCAGAATTCATCCCCTGTATTCCTTCATCTGTATAATGGTGGCTGTTCATATAACTGCAGATCACTTAAAGTAATGCAGATCATTCTGGTGAAAAAAAAAGGTTTCCACTCAAAGCTTCTCAGTATATGATTCAAGCCAGCATCATGTATGGCAGATGAAGCACCTGATTTGTGAACTCCTTATGAATCAGGCATAACCATATAAAAGTCTTCAGATCAATGTTTAAACAGCAGAGTAGCCATCTCTCTACTATGACTCCAGGACAGAAGAGGCAACATGGATGAACAGAAAGCTTAGAAGCAGCAGAACATGGTAGAAAAACAGCGACGGGTTTTGAAAGTCTTGCAACATGACATGTTTCACAATGTAAAATAATCCATAAAGGTTTTGGTGCAAGTAAACTTATATTATTTAAGTAAAGTGCTGATCATAAAAGCACAGATAATTTATGATAAAGCATTCTAGTCTGGATGTAACACATTGTAAAATGAACCAACTCAAGGTAACACACGACAGCTTTCAAATGTAGAAAAACTCAACTTCAGAACTAAGCATGCTCTGAGATACATTTTTCCTTAACCTTTGGAAGCCCTACAATAATTTTATTAGTTTTCTGCTATCATGTAATTCTGAGAAAAGCAACAGACTCAAAAGGAAAATAGTCAGAAAGGATTTCACATTCAAATATGGAAAACAGGTGACACACTTGTAACATACATAGCTACATGTCAGTTACATGTTAAATACCTATTTATGAACATGAGTTTTAATACTTTATGTTTAGATAGTGTACTACAAATCGTGTTCATTTATCAGTCAATAAGCAGCTACTGCCATCTATTGAAGAAATTATTAAAATACAGAAATTACTTTATATTGCCAGCAAGGCATCTGAAACACAATATCCTTTCTGAAAACAAGTGCTTAGTATTTTATCACATATGAAAACTGTTACAAGAAAATTATCAAGGGCCATTAGCATAGATATAGATTACAGGTAAGGAAGTATAAACGAGACTGAGGGTATGGACTAGTGACCTCAAGCTGCTGAGATTCCAGATGACAGTGACCGCTCACCAGCTAAACTGTGGTAACTGAGTACGTGGGTGCTCTCAGCCTCCCATAAAATACATATTGGAAGATAATATTATATCTCAAATCCTACTCTAAGACATGTTGAAAGCCAGGAAAATAAGATTAATCTCTCTTAATTTTAGAGATAATGTGAACACTCTCTGAATCTACAAGATCCCCTTGTAAACCACGGAAAGTCATTAAAAAGGTTATTCCTACAACTTGTCTTAGATATCTGTCCTATGAGACGAATTATCATGTGGAGAGGTCTGTCTTCACAGATTACAAAGAGTTTAGATTTGAAGACCCAATTCCCAATTTTGAGATGCCTCAGTGTAAGATAAGGTAAAGTGATATGCACTGCTCCCAAAAAGTGAATTTCTGTTCCCTTCTGCCTGTAACTGCCTCATCTTCCAGCTTGTCCTATGCCTTCTGCTGTCTGTGGTGGATTTCGGACCTTTCCATGAGTGTCTTTAACTGAGTAAAGTAACAGAAACCAGTCTTAACAAGAAAGATGTCACTTTTCTGCCTTGCCAGTGCGTTATAACAGCTAACAGGAGAGTCTGACAGGCACCAGACCTGCACAAAGAAAGGCACAGGAGTATGTGACCTGGAACAAAGGAGGACAGAGCAAAGCAGGGCAAGAGAAAAAGACCTGTAAGATATGCTACCTTCAGAAGCAAGAAAACATCTGATCTGCTCTGCCAACTGTAAACCTTGAGATTCACAATCTGTTTTCACAGAAATCTTTTGAAAAGGTCAGTCTAGAAACGTAATTTATTTCCTCATGGTTCAATTGTCTTTTTTTAAATTAAGAAATGTAGGCAATTACTTTAAGAAAAAATTAAAGGCTGTATGTTACACTTAATATACATCTGTATACAAAAACATAATACATCCAGAAAGTATTTGGACAGAGAAAACTGCAAATAAGGTTGGTGGTTCTCTTTCCAAAAGTAAACACTCATTGACTCATTTGTCAAGAGTACATCTGGACCTTGGGTGCTCACCTACTCACCTTGGGTGACACCTACCCTAGGGTTTGAGTAGAAGTTTGGTACTGAAGTTCAAGATAGTGATTTAATGAGCCCAACGCCACTGGTCAAAAAAAATGAATGACATTTCTTAAATATGTTAGTACCTATGTCTTGCACTACAAAAATCCTTACATGGCTAAACATCAGTTTCTACAGTTAAAACACCTGTAAAATTGCCTTTGTGTTTTAAATGTCATTTATTTTCAAATTTTGTTGTAAGTCTGTACTGTGCAGATACGTAACACTTCTAAATTTAATACTATTTTAGTTCAAAAGTTGAATCCAAATGTATCAATTAAAGAACCTGCAGAGAAATTAGAAAACACTACAGACACACTGTTCTAAACCTTATGCTCTGTAAGTCAATAAGACTATAATCAGAAATTGAAAAAATACACTCAGAATGTAAATTTATACAAAGAAATGTTGCAGTATCCCAAGTGTACAGTAACTCAAGGAAATCAAGCACTTGATCAAGCTCCATGACGCTCATAAATTGGTTTCTTTTTGGCTATGACCAGAAAGTTTTTAGCTGTCAACCTTACACATAAGAATCTGATTATGTTCTTTGTTTTGTTTTGTTTTGTTTTGTTTTTCCAGAACATACTTTGAATTTTCTTATCAGCCTTAATCAGGACCTTGGTTTTGACTGAGAAAAAAACAACTAAGTGTCCTGACTGAATAACAACTGAAAGAGAAGACCACCACCTGCTGAGTAATCATCACTCCTTGCTAAAACATTTAAGGATATTTGGAGATTTCCTCAACAAGGTCCAATCCTGCCTGATCTTTATTCATTATCCTAAAAACACCATAAACACCCCAAGGTAAAATACAATGGTATGAAATTATTTCATGTAATTTGCAAAACATAAACCACTGAACACAGCATGCCTTTAAGTGTTAAGATTAGAGATTTAATGCTAGATTATTTATACTTGTCATAACTGTCAAGCGACATTACAGTAACAAGCAAGTCAGTTACAACATATTACAACTTAAAATCTTCTAAATCAGCATGCTGGCTTGACTGAAAGCAAGCTAATTTTCTTTATGCAATTAGAAACTTTTCTTTTTTGTAGCTAGTACCATCACTGTTTGGATTCTGTTTTGAGAACAAGAAGATAACACTCCTGGACAGCATTAATGTTTTTCTTCAAGTAACTTTCCAGTGTCTTCGAGCTGGAACAAACAGAATGCAAGAGCTTACTGTTGTCTTAGTAGTCGTCTGGGGGCCAAAGATTTTTCTAGGGTCTCTGCCTCCAGGTGCAAGGCAGCTGGGAATTGGGGGTATAAATGGGGCAGATCTTGACTAACATCCAGAGTGATCAATAATATTCTGGGCTATTAGCATCAGACTTTGATTTTCCAGCTAGGAAGAGGGAGACAGATCTGTTCTGCTACTAGTCTGTTTTGGTGAAATTCCGTTTGGAAGTTCTTTTAGTTTGGCCTTTTGCTGTCCTGCTGTTTTGCAGAGCGTCTCTGGGCCTTTCTGTTGTTTACTCTCCCTCTCTAGAATTGGCTGTTTGGGACCAGGGTGCTCTCTCTCTTCCTCGGACTGGTTACTCAGCATAGAGCTCATGAGGAATTGCTTTGAGCATCTTTTATTTCCATTTTATATATATTTTGGTAGTAGCAATGTTATATTAGTTATTGTTATAGTTGTTATATATTGTTATTAGTTATACTAGTTATTAGTATATTTGTTATGGGTGTTTATCTCAATCCATGAGTTTCTCCCTTCCAATTCTCTCCTCTGTTTGGGGGGGCAGTGAGGGGAGTGAGTGAGCAGCTATCCTGGTTGTGATTGCCAGCTGGGGTTAAACCATAATAGTTAAAAATATTAAGGAAGTCCAGCAAGTTAAAATGTGTTTTATTTTTTATGCACTTTTTTGGAACATAATTCCTTTTTCATCACCAAGAAATAAAATACTTCATAGTTTACAAAGGGTGGCAAATGGGTTTGCTCAACAATAATTTGCCTACATGTGACAAAAGGACGACTACTGCAAAAATTCCACACTGGCTGGCAGATGGTAATAGTTTGTAAGTATTAACAGCATCTTCATAGAATCATGAAACAGTTTGGGTTGGAAGGGACCTTTAAAGGTCATCTAGTCCAAACGGCCCTACAATAAGCAGGGACATCTTCAGTCAGTGCAGATCGTGACCGTTCCCGTTTCACGCACAGAAATACACACATGCAGCCAGTTTCTACTTCTCTGTCTTTCCTCCTTCGTTAACTGCTTCCACAACGCAACGGCCCAGCGCCTCGCTCTCCAAACGTCTAGGGCGCAGCACACTCTGTCCGTGCCCGGCAGGGCTGGCTGCGTCACACCGGCGCGTCTCCTCTGCTCCCTACCCTGACGTCCAGCCCAAGCTCTGTTGTTAAGGGCACAATCGGCGCTCCGGCTCCGCTTCCAAGCGCCACCGCCGCTGCCGCATCCAGCCCCGTTGGTCCTGCACTTACAGTAGAACAGGCGAGCTCCAGCTGACCTCCTGGTGCGTCACTCCGGGGTTGCGGCACGCTCCGCCGCACCCGGCTGTCTTCCACCCACTGCACTTCTGTGCCTGCAGAGGCCGGTCCGCAGCTCCAGGCCTGGCGACACCTCCTCCCGCTGCGCACAGCCTCAGCGCAGGGAACAAGGAGCTCCCCCGCCTCAAGCCCGAGGTGGACTGGAAGCAGCGGCAGCGAAGCAGCACCAGCCCTGCAGCCGCAACAGCAGCGGACAAGCGCCGCCAGCAGCAGAGCCCACGGCCGCGCGCCCCCGCGTGCTGCCAGACCGGCAACTCACTCGGCGCTGAGGCGGCGACAAGCCCCACCCAGCATCTCGCTCCCACTTGCTCCAACTTGTTCGTTGTTCCCTCCGCCGTGGTCACGCCTCCGGCAGGTTGCGATTGGCTGCAGAAAAGGGGATTCGCGGAGGGCTGGACGTGTGTGTTCCAGGCGGGGGCGAATGGAGGTCTAAGGCAGGAAAAGCAGGAAAAGGAAGAAGTGTGCTGGGGTGCACCAAGCACAGCATTGCCAACCGACCGAGGGGGATGATTGTCCCGCTCTACACTGCACAGGTGCGGCCTCGCCTGGAGCACTGTCTGCAGCTCTGGGCATCACACTATAGAAAGGATATAAAGCCACTGGAGAGTGTCCAGAAGAGGGCTACGAAGTTGGTGAAAGGTTTGGAGGGGAAGCTGTATGAGGAGCGGCTAAAGTCACTTGGTTTGTTCGGCCTGGAGGAGTCTGATGGGAGACCTCATGGCAACTACAGCTTCCTCATAAGGGGAGGAGGAGGTGCACTCAGTGAACTCTCTGGTGACCAATGACAGAACCCGAGGGAATGCCAGGGGAGCTTTACGTTGGACGTTAGGAAAAGGTTCCTCCCCCAGAGGGTGGTGGAGCACTGGAACAGGCTCGCCAGGGAGGTGACACTTGCCCCAAGCCTGACAAAGTGTTCAAGTAGGACTGAACAACACCTCCAGACACATGGCGTGAATTTGGGGGTTGTGCTAGGCAGGGACAGGAGTTGGACTCGATGGTCCTTGTGGGTCCCTTCCAAGATGAGGAAGAAGAGGATGGGGACGGTCCGGTTGCCGTACTGGCACCTTGGCAACTGCCTCGCAGCCCCGCGGGAGGGGGCGGAGAAAGAGGATCGGAAGTGGAGGCGGGGGTTCTCCCTCCCTCCTTGACAGCTCAGTCCGCTGGTCGGGAGGAGGATTTGCTCTGTGGGGCCCGAGCGCACTGGCATTCCCGCACCGCTGGCGGCTGAGGTGCTGGTCGGGCCTAGGCCCTTATCGCTGCCGCTTGCCTGTGAATCGGCGGGAGGAGTCTGTTACCCCACTGCTAATCCCTGACTCGGCGTCTTCTGAAGGTAGTTTGCACTTCCCGTATCCTCATTCACCGGTGATAAGTAAAAGATAACTTTGTACTATCTTAGTACTTCCTTTATTCTTGCTCGCTGAAAATTTGAGGGACAACCTTTACTGTAATATAGTAAAAGTTTAACTGGTGTCACTTTTCCCCGATCAACAATTCATACAATAACAAATGACTTCACAGTGGTTTATGTCAGAAGAGCATTTAAGTCAGGTTTGGGTATTTTGCACCATATTCTCCAAATACTTAGTCATAGGCAGTGTTGTGTGTTTTGCCTTTAAATGTACTTAGTAAATGCTACTCTCAAGAAGAGGAAAATGCAAATACTGTTCTGTTGATCCGGAGTCATCAGATTAAAAAAAAAAACAAACAAAGAAACAAACAAAACCCCAAACACACAAGTACACGTTCTCTGATTTGTAAGTGCTGTGTACACTATACACCAGAATAGCTATAGTTTGCTGATTGGTTGAGGCTCCTGTCATTTTGCACTTTAGGTAGTAGTTTATTTGTATGCTCAAGGGATGTAAATATCTACCAAGTCAGCATGTGTAACTCATTGTTCAGATGTATGTATGTTAGGTAGAGGTACCACAAGAGAGAGTCTCTTAAATATGTGATTTCTTAATATGTATAAGATTAATTGATAGTTGATATATGGGGGTATCTTGTCTTCATTTTAATATTTTCTCACTGCTTTCTCATTTCTTCACTTCCAGTGCTTTATCTTCCTGCTTTGCACCATCTCTGGCATTTGGCAGCTCATGCAGTATAGCAATTCAACTTGCTAACCCAGCAGAAAACTATTGCATAATTCTGGGTTTGTTGTCCGTTATTTCATGAAAGCTGGTTAAATCACTGCCAGAGTCAATACAGAATAAAGCAACACAAGGACATAGCTGGAAGAAAGATGGATGTGGGAGGAGCATGACTTAAGTTTCTTAAACTTAGGCTGTGGAAAAAAAAAAAACCAAAACCAAATCACTCAGATTGTCTTATCTTTCTCCCTTAAGTAAGACAGAAAGCCTGAAATTCCGGCATAGGAATTTCCATTGTTTCCCATCCCCTTTTCATCTGTTCCCAGGTAATAATGAAGCGCCAGTAGCTATTGTCCTTTCTGTTTTGATTGAGCTGACATTAGTAACCCTTTTCCTCTATTAGTAGACTGTGTGTGCTGAGAGATTAAAAGAAAAAAAAATGAATGTCTGTTTTTCTTGCCTGGTGCTTTTAGATAAAGCAGTTGATAACCAATACTAACTGTTGCATAACTATGTAATGGTAAACTCAAACTAAAATGCAGTTTATCAGTTTTTGGGCATGTAATGTGATGACCTAAAAAGGAGTCATCTAGACAGGTCCAGAAGAATTATTAAGTAGAGTTTTTTTGAGCTTTTCATTTTATGTGGTTGAAGAGGGTTTTCCCCTCTTCTTGAATGAAATCTCTGGCTGATATTTGGCAGTGTATTGTCTGACAAATGTAGTTTTCTCATTCGTGACAATTTATTTTTCCTAAAGCTGTTTGAAATCACTGACATTCATAATTTGGACCTAAAATGAAGCAGAAATTTGGCTTATGTCCAGTACTAGTCCTGATAAGACCTAACTTAATTAGATGTGCCATTGACATAGTTCAGTGTTTCTTGAACTTTGAGTAACGTGAAATGCAAAGTGTTTTTTATAATTCAAGGCATGAAAACCTGAAGTTTTTTAAAAGGACGTAGTGCTCAAACATCCCAAGATACTTGGGAATAGCATTCAGGCTTATACATCTTCACAAAATATGATGTTAAGGTTGAGTTAAATCGTGGGAGGGGCATAGGGAGTGGTGGATACACAGAGAGAGTTCCCAATTTAGAAATAAATACTTTGTTTCTTGTATCCTGGATAGATCTTACCCTTGGTGCCTCCTTTGCTGTATTAACTACGTTTTCTTTATAATTGTTCCTACAGAAATAGTGTAATAGAGCTCAGCGGAGGTAGGCCAAATGCTATCAGAGAGCTCACAACCCATTTTCTCTTTCAGAGATTACCAATAAAATAAAATAACATAAAATAAAAAAAAAGTTGATTATTGCAGGCTCATAAAACAAATAAAACGGTTGTTTGTGGTCAAAACCCTCACAGATTTGACACTGAATTTTTATTGTTCTATAGTTTCTTTCCTGAGGAAGGCAATAACATGTCTGTGTAGTTGAGGTATGTTCTCCCTGTACACAAGATGACTGTGATTTAATTTGCATAACATATACCTGCTATAAATACTTTTTTTCAAGAAAATGTTGGAAGCATAGAAGTTATTTTGTACTGGAGAGTCAATTTCATCCTGTCTTGATATGAAGTGACATTTGAAAGATGTACTACTTCTTTCCAGCATCCTTTTGCGATGGTTACCAAATAGCTACTGTTACTAGTTCTACCATAAAACCCAAGCAAACAAATACCAACCACCAAATAGAACCTCAAGTAGCAACAAAAAATCCAGCTCCTTGTTCCGCTGTGGCCTTAGTTGCTGTAGTATGTGCCTGTGCTTGCCTTAGGTACCATAAGATGTAATCAGAGTATGAGTATTAGAGCCATAGTTCAATATATATGAATAGAATAGCTGGAAGGGACCTATGATGACATTCAAGTCCAACAGCCTGGCCACTTCAGGTCTGACCAAAAGCTCAAGCGTGGTCTTAAGGGCATTGTCCAAACACTGACAGGCATGCAGAATCTATCACCTCTCCAGGAAGCCTGTTCCAGGGCTTGACTTTCCTCTCAAGGACCTTGACCTCCCTGTCAAGGTTGAACGACCCCTGACAGACACAGCTTTGAGTCATTGCCACATGTCCTGGAACTGGGTACCCAGGAGAAGAACTCAAGACCTTCCTCTCCAGTTGACCTTCTCAGGAAGCTGGAGGTCACTGAGGTCACCCCTCAACCATCTTATCTCCAAACTTGGCAAACCTGGTGTCCTCTGTTGCTGTTCTATTTATGAAATGAAATTACTGCAAGGCCACATCTTTATAGAATGCCTTTCAAGCAAAATTATGAGCATGGTGTGTATTAAAGAATGTGTCAGTAACTGTTGTTATCTGTTAGGTTACTGTAGCAGAAATGTAAATAATGGAAGCTGAAGAAAGCAAGCAACAAATTCTTAATCTAATTGTTCCAAGTACTTGCTACCACTTTTAAATAATATTAGATTGTGCAAAAAAATCCATAAACAGATGACCTCAAAGTTGCAAAGGTGTAGACTTTCAGGGTTAGATTATAAGTATGTTCAACTTTTGCATAAATACTGTTCATGTTTTGGGAATACTACACTGGCTTCTGTAAAACATCAGACTCAATTCTATCAGCTTGGACTGTATTTTGGAAATAAAAAAATAGTTCAGAATAAAGATATTTTGAAAAAAGGATGAAGGTAAAACTTAGGGAATACAAAAAAATACTGTACTGTGATGCAGTCAATGTGCTGCAGGGAAGGGATGCCACCCAGAGATACCTTAACAGACTGGAGAGGTGGGCCCATGAGAACCTCATGAAGTTGAGCAAGGCCAAGTGCAAGGTCCTGCACATGTCAGGGCAGCCTCAAGCACAAATACAGGCTGAGCGGACAATGGATTGAGAGCAGCCTTGAGGAAAAGGACTTGGGGGTATTGATTGATGAGAAACTCAACATGACCAAGCAGTGTGTGCTTCAAGCCCAGAAGGCCAACTGTATCCTGGTCTGCCTTAAAATAAATGTGATCAGCAGGTCGAAGGAGGTGATTCTGCTCCTCTGTTCTGGTGAGACCCCATCTGGAGGGCTCTGGGGCTCCTAACATAAGAAGGACATAGACCCATTGGAAAAGGTCCAGAGAAGGGCCTTGAAGCTGATCAGAGGGCACCTCTCCTGTGAAGACAGGCTGAGAAAGTTGGGTTGTTCGGCCTGAAGAAGACTCCAGGTGTTATAGTTGTAACTAAGTTTTGTAAACTATATCCAAGATTCTTACCTTATCTTGAGGCTTTGCAGGTTGTATACCAAAAGAGAACTGAAAGTCAGTCCTCAGTTAGTCCTTATCTTATCTTGAAAGGATAGGATGTGCTGAGAATGCACGTCTAAGAAATCCAAGAATTTTACATGATTTCACAATGAATATAGGAATAGTGTGCATGTGCAGTGACAAAAGGTGAAAAGTACATGAGTGAAGAAGACTCCTTACTTCATCCTGAAGAGCCCCTGAACGACCACCAGAGGGCACTGCGCATGCTTAGAGTAGTTCCAAGGTGTTGCAACTGATAATGTCAAATAGTTGTGAAATCTGATGAATATGCAATACATACGTTGTAACCCTAATGAGTATGTATGTAACCAAATTGTATAAATGTAGTGGAGTTCGAATCAGTGGTCAAAGCCAGCTTTGGGTGCAAACCCCTGGTTTCCCAGCGCTGAAATAAAAGCACCGCATATAACTACGTCCGTGGTTATGTGTCTCGTTTGCTAACACAGGGAGACCTTCTAGCAGCCTTCCTGTATCTCAAGGGGCCCTGCAAGAAAGCTGGAGAGGAACTTTCTACAAGGGCACATACTGATAGAACAAGGGGTAATGGCTTTAAACTGAAAGTCAGTAGATTTAGGTTAGATTTAAAAGGAAGAAATTCTTCACTATGACGGTAGTGAGGCACTGGAGCAGGCTGCCTAGAGAAGCTGTGGATGGCCCATCCCTGGAAGTGTTCAAGGCCAGGTTGGATGGGGCTTTGAGTAACCTGGTCTAGTGGAAGGTGTCCCTGCCCATGGCAAGGGGCTTGGAACCTGATCATCTTTAAGGTCCCTTCTAACCCAGATAATCTTTAAGGTCCCTTCTAAACCCAGATCATCCTATGATTCGATGATATTCTGCAATTAAGCTTTTACGTTACTGTCCTATGAGCATACGGCTTAATTAAATTCATAGGTATGCACACACTTCTTTTACAGATTAACTACATAGACAAATGTTTTGATAAGATAGCTTATTTTATTTTTGTTTACATTTGTTCCTTTGAAATGTCTTGATGATAGGCTTACCTTGTGCTCACAGTAACACAAGGTAAGAAAACTAGATTCTAGTTCCTTGGGGAAGCTGTGCTGTTTTCTTCTTTTCTGTGGAGCTACAAAACAAAATGCTATATTATTGCTTTATGAACTTTGATCTGTCATCTGTATTGTCAGTTATTGCTTTGTCCTTGATATCAAAGGCCACAGAAAGTGAAGACAGCTACTTCTGTTAGTAGTTACTGGTAGAACTAGTACTGCTAACTGACTGAATTCTATAGCAAGATATATAGTTTTAAGTGGATGTTAACTGTGAGGCCTTTCTGTTTTCTATGACTTTCTTAGAGTTATTTCTATACTATTTTTTGCATGTAAAGGCTATTTGTTCCATTTTTCCCTTCTACCCAATTTCTAGAGTTTCATAGCAGAGAGTTTGCATGTTTACCTTTGTATGAATAAAATCACATTATTTAATGTGTAAGACTAAGTTAAATAATAGTAATTTTCAAAAGAAGTAAGTATTCAGAAGCTTTTCCATTTCCATATGAATTCCTAATGGTACTGCCTTCAGACATCACTTTTGGCCTTCATGCCTAACTGTTCCCAAAGTTCTATATTTGTCACACCCCACTTTATATTCTTAGGTAATCTAAAAGTATCATTAACATAAAGTCTGCAAGTTTGTTTCTTTTGTTTTCTTTATAGCTCTAACATGTGGTATCAATGGGAGAGGAATTTCAGCAGCCAATCACCGAATCACAGAATATTAGGGATTGGAAAGGACCTCAAAAGATCATCTAGTCCAATCCCCCTGCCGGAGCAGGAACACTTAGATGTAATATAATGGAGTTTTTTAAAATTATAGTCTATAAGTAACCTTTTCCTGACACTTGAGTTAAAAAAAAATCATCCCCTTTCCTCTGAGAATGATTTGATTCACAAGATTTGTCAAGATTTTGTGTACAGTTGTTATGTTAGTATGAATTTCATGTCTTACAATGCTATCTTAAGAACACTTATTTTTTCCATTAACATTTATTACCTACCTTGGTATTGACACATCACATTAGATTGATATACTGTCTTTTAATTCCATAATCTTAAAGATTTAGTGGTGTTGCTCTAATGTCTTGACTTAAACACTTATGAAAATCCTAACATAATCAATTCATTTTTTTTGGAAACTTTAGAAGATCATCCTGTAAGTGATAGTTAATGAAACACATCTTTGTTGCATTTTACTACAGATCATGCATTTAAATTAAGTCTTCCCCAGCAACTGAAATTAAAAGATACAAATGCATTAACTGAAACAGTGATATTGAAATGCTGTCACAGAAGTTAGAGTGTCATTCAAAAGTGAGCAGTATAGTTCAGTGAGTTCAAAAATATTCACAGTGAAGTCTAGAAACACTTAGAAAATCTACAAGACTTCACTCACCAATTTATTTTTTCTCCAGTACTTTGAAAAGACAGTTACACATAACTATAGGATGGCTGCCTCTCAGTGTACTGAGCTGGTTTACAAACAGCTTCATGCTTCAGTGGCTAAAATGTTTCTGGTATGTCACATCTGATTTTAAAGTAGCTGTCTTGTAGTACGCTCAGCAGCATAGATATGATCTCAGATATAACTAATAAGTCTTGTCAGTTTCTTGTGCATGAATTTAATTCTGGTAGCACCTTTTCTACTGGCATCACATGTCTCCATGTAGTCTCGATATTTATTTATAATTTGTGAACACATTAAAATATTAATTTTTCAACACCAGCATCCTGTGTTCCTGCAGCTTGTTTCTAAACCTGGAATGGGTTTGTAAGAATTTTAGGAATTGAACACAACTGGTTAGCATAGAGGAGAAAGGATTTCTGATGTGTTCAGAATGGTTTTGCTGTTATGAAAAACCTAGTTATAATGTAGTTCAGTTTAATTTAAATGTTCATTGTATTGGTTCTTTGTATTTATGTAACTATATATCGTGCCTTCAAGCCACCACAGGCAATTAAAAAAAATAATATTGTGTTTTGAATGTCAGCTTTGGTGCTATCATTTTGTTATATCAAGATACAGGACTATATTATAGCAATTACAATTAAAGTAATTTTAGTATTTTGTCTTTACATATTTATGTGAAATTTATTTTTATAACTTTCTCTTTTTTATATGTATTCTCACATAAACACATGCATAACGCAATTATTTACTTGGCCACTGTTTTTCAGTTTGTCAGTGGTTCATTGTCTCCTTCTTACTTAGCATGTTGTTGCAGCTTTCAGAGCACCAAAGCACCCAGGCAGAGGTACACAAGCAGGAATGCTGGCAGTGCAGAGTTTAGTCCTTGCTAGAAGATCAGTGAGCCTGCTGGTTATGTCTGTGTATCAGGGATTCACACAGTTTATCACACTGATCTTTGCCTGCAGTAGAGCAGGAATTTCAAGGATGCTTGATAAGGTGCCTTTAAGACTTTCACATGTCTATGTTATCTAAACACAGAGGTTCTACTTGTGAAACACACAGAGGTTCTACTTGTGAAACACACAAGGCTAAATAACAGTGACTGTGATATATGTGTTTTTCTACACCCCAGCTGCAGTTGCTTGAACATATTTACAATTCTTCTCATCACCAAGCTTCTATTATATTCCCACAAACAGTGTAGCATAAAATTAGAAAATTATCAATCTGTTATCACCTATTTTTCTAATAATCCCAAACAATAAGTGTGGAGTACTTGGTCAGTGGCTCAACTTTGAAAAACTGTGTTTCAGTTCTGTTCAAAAAGTACCACATTTTATTTTGTCATGTTTGGAAATGAGAATTGTCTAGGTGATCCATTAGCACTCTTTCCTCTTGCACGTCCTAGCATATATCCTTATGTTAAAATATCTGTAGTTATTTGATAGCAAACCTATTTTTTTTTTCTTTGCTACAGTGTAAATGTCTAATATTTCACCAGCTAGACGTCTCAACAGTAACTAAGGACATGAAGAAGTAGCAAAGTTGCATTTTCAGAAAGTAAGACTAAGGATTTGTTCAAAAAAGACCCAAACTTAAAACTTCAAGATGAAGCTGAAGCTTATGATAAAATTACCATCCAGGCTAACTTTACAACTCATCCAGGTATCAATTTTAGCACTTAAATTCTTTCAATTGCTTTGTTCAAGGTGTTGATAACCATTGTGCAAATTATTGCTCTGTCTTCTATTAAGAAGTATGTGGCTATGGCTCTTTACAGTTGTTTTCTACTTTATTATTCTGTGACCATCAGTATCTCTGAGAGATATCTGTAAGGAAATGGAAACCAAATTCAGTCTTTAAGTAGAAGGAATTTTTGAGCTTTCTGATTCGTGTCTTTACTGAAGAAAAGACTGCAGTCTTTAGTAATTATGTATATCTGTAGTGGCTGGCTGAGTTGTGTGCAGACTGGCCAGAAAGTGCCTCTTGCTTAGCAGGGAGTATGAATGAGAGTACATTTGGAGTGCAGGGAAGTAATGGCTTAGATAAACATTACGTCATTTGGCTAATAACTGGAGGTAGTGTTGTGGAGGAAAAGATGCGCATGGGCTGCACAAAAGAGGACCTTGAGCTAATAATGAGTGTCAGGCGCATAAATAAAAGTAACATATAACAAATCTATAGGTGCAAGGTGTCATATGGACTGCTAGATATTGATTCATAGTTCTGTTAAGATTGCTAAATCTCTTCTACCCCACAGTCCTCAGAGGCATAATGGACACATATCTTGCAGTAGAAATAACTTGGAACTGATGAACAAGCTTCCTTTATCCTGTGTGATAGGAGAAACGCATGTGATTTTTGGGTTTCAGCTCAGTGTCATACCTTAGATATTTGGTAGTTCACTCTCTCCCTGCTCTTCCCTAGGAACAACACATAGTGTAGGCTTTAGGATGAAAACATTTGTCTATTCAGCAGAAAGATTCTTTTTTCCTCCAGACGTAGTCAGTGAATGTGCATAGAAGTGAACTTCCATTGCCAAAGTGAGGTGAAATTTGTTTCTACCCTGGTTGTTTCATGGGGCTTTGTCATTGACAACTTTAACTTTAGATTTTGGGGTTTCTTTTAATTCTTTGTGATGACTGTTGGATGTGGGGTTTTGTTTTTGTAGGTTGTTTTTGCATGTTTTGTTTGTTTTTGTTTTTTTTTTCATTGAAAACAGTTTCTAGGTGGGAGTTAGGTCTCCAGACCGTTGCCTGTCTCCTCTATGCCTTGCGCACCACCTAGTGGATCCTTTAAAATGTCCCTCCAAAGATTCATCCTTTCACAGGTCTATAATAGCAGTATTTGCTTGTTTCCAAAAGGTAGCTCTCACCTTACTTACTTTGTCTACTAACAAAATGTCTTAATTCGTGCCTTTTTGTTTAACTTCCAGTTTTGTTTAGCGTCATTAAGATGCATTTTGTTTAACTTCATTAAGAGTTCTTACTTTAACATATGGCATCAATAATCATTAGTGCCAGTCTAGTTTAAATTTAGTCTTCACCAATTATAGAGAATCAGGAAGGACAGCACTTTCAAAAGCCTTAAATACTGTTTGCATGAAACCATGTGAAAAGAACTCATTAAGACTTGGCAGTGAATATGTTTTCACAGTTGAAACTACGCCTTGATATTCTTTCTCATCCTTGCTAAGCATCATGCACACAATCAGGTTTAGTTATTGGCTTTTCAATTCTGTAAGTTTAAATTTGAAACTCAGTTGTGTTTACTACAGGCAATGTGTATTACAAATTATTCCAATAGTTCATATATGCATTATTTTTCCTTAAGCGAAGATCCTTTTACATTTAATAACTTTCATACAAGGTGATGACACTGTTTGCAGTTATGAGGAATGTATAAAGTACTCCAAGTAGAATTTTATTGAAAGAACTAAGATTTTTCAAAACAAAAAAATAGATACTGGAGAACTGAGGCAAAGTTTTGCATTGTCAGGAAACATAGAAAATGTGTGTTTAACTAGCCAACCTTGATTTTTTGTTTGTTTGTTTGTAATGTACAGGTAAGGCAGGACCTGTTTTCTGTAATGTGAAAAAAATCCAAAAGCAGATCAATAGAAAGATTCTGCAAAAATTTATCAAGCAATGAATTACCTACTCTCAGAGGGGAAAAAGCCTTCACAATACCACTTGTCAGAGCAAAACCAACAGCACAGCCTGAAAATGAATGACTTGATGTCAGAATTGAGCAGTACTAACAGGAGGATTTTTCGTATAAAATTTGCTGTAGGGTGTAGCTGTATTCAATTGCATGACTTTATAAAGCTTTAGGACTGTGTGCACTTTTTGCATCACTCAGGAGGTTCAATCTTTGTGCACCATGGACTTTTTCCATCCTTTTCTCTCTGGCAGGATCTAGAGCTAGCTGTGAACATGGGTTCTGTGAAGAATACTCTTTTTCAGGATTTTCAGAAACTGCTTTGTCATAAGGTTTCAAAGGAGAAGATCATGACTCAAGGTTGCTGGTCTAACAACTCCATATTCATCAGCCGCCTCAGAACTTTTTTCAGCCTTCTTTTTACTAAGCATTGGAAGAATTTGCCTCTGTTCTTTTTTGGTCTTCCCCCTGAAGATCAGAAAGGAAAAAGGTGGTTCCTCGAAGTATGGTTTCTCTGAATTCATTCATTTCATCCTCCAGTTATCTGAGTAACATCATGCTCACTGGCTTCTCATTCTGATTACTGCACTTTACCTAAAAAGTTTGGCTAATTATATAAAAACTTCTCACATCTCCTTCAAACATGTGGATTCTGGTTGCTTAGCATCTTGTTTATACTTTGCATTTCTCACTAAGGTATGATGAGACTTCTGTTTTTCTAAATCTTTCTGTAATCTAATTATTCACCTTTGGAAATACCGCATTTTATCTTCTACCAAAGAACACTTGAACACTCTGTTCTGGCCATTCAATTCTGACATCAGGCAGGCATCAAGAATAACAGGTATTATTTTTCCTTAAGTAAAATATCATAAAGTGTGAACTTGAAATTCTTATTTTGCTGCCCCCTGGTTGGTGATCAAGCATAAAAAACATCTTTCTTTCCCCTTCCCGTCTTTGTGGTAATTTCAAAACAGCAATCTCTTGCATCTGTCTTGATTCTCTGGTCATCATTTATCATTATGATGTTTAGATACATTTGTTTCAGCCATGTAAATTACAAAGATTATAAACAGACATGCATTCACTCGTGTATATAGTGTTTTTTAAAAAAAACTCCAAAGAAATAGCACTGCTATTGCTATTGCAAGCTAATTGTAGCTCATGCTTTGTGAAAACTGACACTCTTGGCAGGAGAAAATATCTTTATGATAACCCAAGATGAAATTGACTTTGTTGAGGTTAAACATTTTGTGTTCTCTGTTCAGTCAAAAATTTCAGTTAGAGTTCACACATGGTATTTTGGAATAGAGATAGGAAGTGTGCTTTTCTATTGGTTGTTTTAACACTATGAGCAGATTGAGAGATTAAAATCTCAGGACCAATAGTGCCATATACTGCATTTGTTCCTTGATTTGTGAGCTGTACAAGTAAATCTTCTGGACTTCTGAACTGGGTAAATCAGTGGTCGTCAGTTCCATAAGGGAAAATATGGATATGCTGACAAGAAGCTCTTCTCTGCTGGGTGAATATCAAAACAGTTTTAATTTTTAAAAATAATCATTTATATTTAATATCATTATTTGTACATAATAGTTCATACAATATTTTAATAACATATTTTAGAATTTATATTTATTTTTCTAAAATCTTAATTAAAAATGAATATATAAGTATTGTACAGTAAAAACAATTTTGAACACGTTTTATGAAGCAAAAGTAGTTGGAAATACCGCTTAATATTTAATTAATGAAAATACATGCAATTCCCTGTAATGGCTGCTGAAGCTCACTGGGTTTTCATTACTGCTGCGAAACATGAAACAAGGAAGCAGTGCTCTTTGAGAGAGAGAGAGAGAGTTTTATATAAAACCACTCACACAACTGCAGAGGAAGAAGAAAATCATCACACTTACTTACATGGTGTAGTTCTCTGATTCAGTGGTGATGCCGAACACTGTTGAAAACACTCACAAACTTTTTTTCCTTAATTTGTTTTAAAATATCCTCAGACTGCTTTGAAATAGCAGCTGGATCAGTTTCTGGAAAAGAACACCAGTTTGAAGCCTTTTAAATATGCAAGAAAAACACAGATGCTTATAGCTTAAAGGTGAGTTTTAAAGATACTTCTTCAGTAGTATTTTAGGTGTAGACAGCAGTCAAAGGGTGATAGTATTTAACTGTTGACTTTGACCTCTCACCTAACTAAGCATATTTAAATAAGCTAGCTTTTAGCTGATGCTTGCTTATTTTGTGAAGTTCTGTAATAACTAGATTTGATTTGCTTAGCACCAATGAGGGTAATAGAATGAGAAAACACAAGTCTTCTGATGCTAAATTTAGGAATAAATTGTGTTCAAAACTAAGCTGTGTATCATACTGTGTTTTTTTAGCCTTGTGGTTAAGGTAACCAAGTAAAACAAGCAATAAGTTTAATTTACCTGACCGCATGTATTCATTTCCCATTTTTTCTCATTAGTGTCATGGGACCATCAAAATGGGGAAAGCCTGGAATCTCTGCCAAAACAGTACATCTTGCCATGATAGTTTCATCCCTCTCTATATTCTGGAGTCAAGCTAGGATCACAGAAAACGCATACCAATTGTTAAGGGTTTACTCCATAATGATGGCTAATACACCTTGCCAGTTTTTGGAAACAAGATATAAACTTGCTAATGAGTGGGTACAAGGGGAACTCTTGTGTAAAGTCAAAGAGTCTGTTTAGTGTCCAATCAATCTGCTTTCATTGTATTTTTCTCAGAAGAATCTCCTTTTCTTGTGGATATATATGTATATAAAAAAGTAATTATAAGTAAATTAAAGGACTTGGAAGTACCACTAAATATTTAACTAAACACTATTTCACTTTATATTTAACTAAACAATATTTGCTAAGTCAAATATAAACTTGTGACTTGAAAGATGTCTTAAGCAGTTGTGTACACTGCTCCTAATGGCGTTATAAACATCAGTGATGAGAATCATATGCATTTTTAAGCTCTTAGTTTTGGATATAGAAAAAAATGTGATTTTTCTATCTTGTGTGAGTATTTTCCAACAAAGGTAGTAAGAGTTCTGGCATAAATCAAATCTAAAGAAATTAGATTTTTTCCATGGAAGGCAGGTTCTTCTAAACTCATGTGAAGTGATACTTGAAGGGTTTTCCTGATAAAGACTTCTTTCAAGGAGATTGTGGATCAAGTGTTTTATAAAACAAACACACAAAAAAGCACAAATTATTGCTGTATTTCATGTTTCTGCTGGAAATAGGTTCTCCTTTTTTATCTCTCTGGTGATGGTCAGTAGGTCAACTGAAACTGGACTGGGCTGTGTGCTGCAACAGTACAGCTGATCAGGTGCTGTGTATGCCTGTCAACAACATGAAATTTTATGTCCTCATTGAGGTGTGAATGATCCACATCTATGCATTTATTTTTAAGTCAGTGGTACAGAGTGGACAGTATTGTACTGCTTAGTAGAAATACATCCTGCAGTAGAGGAAATCTGTGCATGTGCATAAACCTCTCCCTCCTGCTGCCCACACCCGTATTTTTGGTAAGAAGTAGCAGCTGAGGATATAGGGGCTTCTGCTGTGGGTGGATGCTCAGTGCTGCGGCAGGGTCGGGTGCGAAGGCAGGCTGTCAGGTGAACTGACAAGCAACATGTGGAAAGGTAGTGTCTGAGGCTGCTGACTGGCTTGTTGAAGGAGTATGGATGTACTTCAAAATACTCAAATAGCTATAAAGACAGTTTTTCAGATTTTAAAATAAAGCTACTTTAATCAAAGGAAAATCTTTAAAGTACCTGTATAAAAGGTGATGATAACCTGGAAGTGTGTGGATGGAAAGCTTCCACTGGCATTTTGTAACAGCTCTTACAGGACTGAGCAACTCATTTGATAAAGTGTATACTGTTCTCCCAGGTGCTAGTGCATCTGCCCTTGTGATTTAGAAAAAAGCAAATCTCTTAACTCTGTGCTTGTTTACACATTTTCTTTTTCACTGATGCATGCAGTAGTAATTGCAAATTAGCCAATTCTGGTGTTGCAGGAGTTCTGTCTTTTCAGAAAAAAAATGTGTTTTGTATGTTATAGACAAGCTTTCTAGCTTTTGAGCAACTTTATGCTGATTCAAACCAATAATAGACACTTTGTGACAAGTTTGTAAGTTCTTATTGAAACGCCTCCTTTTATGCCATCAAAAGGTTAACTTTAGGCATGAACAGATGGCCTTCTATTAAATGCATAATCCTCAGGCTGCTTCTTGTGTGTCTTCTCTACCTTTGCTGTGACCAGCTCTCTCTGCTTCCCTGTTCCCCGAAGTTTCCACTACTTTGCCTATTTTTGTTTGGGTTTTTGTCCTCATACCCTTTCTTTATTCCATTCCAACTAATCCTAACTTTCTATAAGTATTTCTAATAAGTCAGGAGTAAAACACAATAGGAATATATCATTTAGCTTTTGGCGTCTACCTCTGTCTCACCAGGAAGGAAAATGTGATGAAAAGCCCATTGACATCAATAAAGATCACAGCTCTCTGTTGTAATAGGTTTGGATGAGGCTTTAGCAAAGCTCCAGATAATGGGTCTAACCTTCTTGCTCATGAATGATAATTACGCAGATCTACTTTAAGCCGGGTCGGTACTTGCCTCTTAGCTCCTAGATTAAACAAAAAACAACCAACCAACACAAAACACCAAACCAAACCAAACCAGACAAAAAAACAACAAACAAACAAAACAAAACAAAAACACAAAAACCACCAAACAAAACCAAAACCAAACAAACACAAACCCAAAACTCTAAAACGTAAGTCAGTTAGCCCATCCAAGCATTAAGCCAACTTCAACACTTCAGTAAATTAGCTGCAGGAATCTGCTTCTCAAAACTCTGGTTCTTGGGTAGGGTGGATGTCAAGAGGATGATACCAGACTTTTTTTCAATGGTACTCAACAATAGGATGAGGGGCAACGGGCACAGACTGAAGCATAGGAGGTTCCATCTAAACATGAGGAACAAATTCTTTACTTTGAGGGTGATGGAGCACTGGAACAGGCTGCCCAGAGAGGTTGTGGAGACACCTTTTCTGGAGACATTCAAAACCCACCTGGACACATTCCTGTGCAATCTGCTCTGGATGAACCTGCTTTAGCAGGTGGGTTGGACTAGATGATCTCCAGACATCCCTTCCAACCCCAACCATTCTGTGATTCTGTGATTTTCTACAGGAAGTAAAAATTATTTGGATACCCTTCATGTTGATGCAACCAAATGTGCTGGTTTAACTGAAAATGAGTAAAATTTCCTTCATGCAGTTAGAAAGATTTTAATAGCTAGCATGGTTATTGTTTGGATTTAGTTCGAGAATAAGAAGATAACACCCCAGCACAGAGGTAATGTTTTTAATTTCTCTGGTCTGAGAGTCAAGGCCTCTGAGCTCTGCTCACAGGTGTGAGGCAGCTGGGGAAGGGGGCATGGATGGGACAGACCTTGACTGACATCCAGACTGATCAATAACAATATTCCGTGCCATTAGAGTCATGCTTCATATTTAAGGAGAATTGGGATCTTCTGGCTTGCTTTAAGTCATTTCAGAGCCAGGACAGACACCTGTTTGGAGGAGTTCTGTTTAGGACTTTCATTAGTTCAGCCTTTTGCCATCCTGCCACTTGCAGAGGCTTCTGGGCCTTTCTGGTTTTTTTCTCTGTTCTCTCTCCAGGATTGGCTGTTCGGACCAGGGTGCTGCCTGGGACTGGCTGCTCAGTGCAGACAGAGATCGTGAGGAATTACATTGATTATCTTTTATATTTTATTTCAATTTTATTTATAGTGTTATTGTTATTAAACTGTATTTATCTAAATCCACAGGTTTCTCCCTTCCCTTTCGATTCTCTGCCCTATTCATGGGTGGGAGCAGGGGAGTGAGAGAGTGGCTATCATGGTTATATTGCTAGCTTGAGTTAAACCACAACACCATAATAACTAGAAAGGATTTGAAATTTAAACTATATGTAGGGCTTCATTTAATGAGATTTGGATGCAATGGTGTTTTAGTGAATTAAATAAAAATATATATTAAACTCTCTAATACTCAAGCCAATACTAAAGAAAGTTTTTGAAACTACTGTACTTGTAATAAAAAGATGGGAGTGTGCATGAAACTCACAGCAAATGCAATTGCAGATGGAATGGCCATCAAAGGCAAGTTTTAGGCTTTCTTCCTAGAGGGTGGACAAGTGGTGATTAAAGAAGAAAAAGAAGCAAAAACATGTGACCTACCAACACAGAAGAGTTCAAAACATCACATGAAAACAGAAACTCTTTACATTCCAAATATAAATGTAGAAATACCAGAGGAAGTATCTGGGATTGGATCTAGATCTTATAATATATAATAAAGGGAGACTCTTTTGAGGACTAAATCTAATCCATTAGTTCTCTAATCCTACATACCATAAATGGATTGGGTAATGTAAGATAACATCAGTCTTTGTGCTACTAGTCAATTTAGTTTTGGCTTACTTTTTGATTCTTATGTTCCTGAATAATGTTGTAATAATCTACAATGCTGAAAGCATCAAATTATATCTATATATTATATCCTATTTATATATAATCAAATTATATCTATATATCTATTGGTTGTATTTGGAACCACAAGTACACTGCTGTTTTTGTCCAGACCAGATGAAAAGTTAATATCCTAATAATTATCCTTTTGGGATCAAAGTTGGTTTCAGGATCTTGCTTGCTTTTCTGTTAATTTATAATTTATGCCATTCTAGTTTGAGTAAAATATCTGGGAAAAATAGCTGAGTATTCCGTAATTGAAGTAAGAGTTGTTATATGATCTGCCTTCTAGGGGATCTACAGAGGAATGGAAAATTTGGTCTAAAATGGAATTTTAAAATACAATCTCAAATTACTTTTAAAATTAATTAGAAATACCACTTGATCTAAAACTATCTCAGTAATGTGTAAATTAGATCAAGCTATGGGCCAAGAGAAGACAGACAAGAAACTGAGAAGATTAGAATAAGACACAGCTCAGCATGAAAGCCATTATCAAGTGCTGTTTATGAGGTTGATGAGATAATAAGGTGATAAGGAGCATAGATTGTACTTGGCACAAAATGCTGTGGTGCTGCTTTAAGGCAGACAATATTTACTTCAGTATAAGATGATTACATCCTTCAAGATGTCTGTGTCATGGCAACTAGCTAAAAGAGGATCTCAAAGTTAACACAGAATATAACTTCATGCTGGTGATAGTGCCTGGTCACACAGCAGAGCCAAAATTTGGAATAATGTGAAACATTTTATACCAATTTTTAATATTATATATATTTATTAACATAGTATACATTTAATTATAGTTAAATATATATTTAAATGTAAGTATGTTTATAATTTTTATGTTTTCCTTTTTTCTATTTTATACTACATCTGATCCAGTGACTTCTTCATGTGGAATCTACTCTTATTGGATAGATGTCAATGTATGACTACAATATTTTTTCCACAAAGTAATTTATAAGAAATGTTCCCTTTAAAAGTTTGCTTTGGAGTAGAAGTTCAAATTAGTTGTACTAAAACAGAGTAAAACTACCAAAACAGTACTGAAAGAAAACTTAAAAAGAGTCATTTAATTTAGCTGAGGAAATGGACAAAACTGGTTGCCTGAATTTTTTTAATTTGCAGAACTTTAGTTTCTACCAAGAATTAGCAGACATGCACATGCCATGACTCAAGTTCAGCGATTTCACTGGAATTATTATCAGTTAAGAAACATATGAATCAACTTTTTAATAAAAATAAGGGCAACAACAGATGTTAGAAACATCGTAAAGAAGGCAGAGTTGTTTCATTATTGCCGTGTTGATCAACACAGCCAGAAACACTCAGCACTTACACAAACAAAGTTAGCACCACCAACACAACCAAAACCAGTACCAACAGCCTGTCTCTGATCAGGATGAAGAGCTTTGAGTAGGAAACATACATATATTCGGCATGGTTCCCTCCAGTCTATCCAACAGCCAGCACCTTGATCCCTCTGTTCCCCTGCTGCCAGCACCTGAACATGCAAGCCCATGAGTACCACAGCTACACTTCACAGCTGCTGGTACAGTTCCGCCCCTCTCCCATCCTTACACATAGCAGCACACACTGTGGATCCCTTGAGTAACTAGACCCTCTATTCTATGACTTCCAGTTGCCTCCTGCATCACTATCTACACGCATCATCAGACCTTGTGGTGTCCCCAGTAGTTGACCTCACTGCCTGGCCCCTCCAGTATGCTCTTCCAGTTGTCTCAGAGACATACACCCAGCTGGCCCAGTCATGGCAGCTTTGGTAACTAATGCTAAAGCCCCTTCACCTACTTGCTGACTAGGTACAGCATGGTATTTCCTAGCAGTGACATGCTGGTATACATCTCACTTGATCCAGTTGCTGGTACCACAGACACAAAGCCTCCTACTACCAATGGTCCCCACTCCAGTTGCTGGCATGTAGAGCCTCATTTACACTTAGTTGCTGGCACCACAGGTACCACTGGCTATTGTGACCCATGGTCTGAGCCCAGCTGCTGGAAATTAGTCCTCCATATGTACATATAGAAACAAAACAGATAATCTCCTCACCCAAGAAAATAGCTAGAAATTAAATTTAATAAGACAGAACAGCTGGCATTCAGAAGGTTCAAGGCATCACCAAACAACTGTACAGCCCAGCGACCAGCCCCTTACCTCTCTGTTTTCCTGTGCTTGTTCCTACTCAGACCACCTATGTCCCTGCCTTTGGTTCCTTCCATATATGTCCCATAATGTTGTACAATTCCTAAATGCTCATGCTGCGTAGGCCTGTAGGTAGTAACCTGCCTTGATTTGTAAGGTGTGCTGAAGAGCCATTGACTCATCTCTGTGTTTTGCAGCTGGACAGGGAGGCTGATGGCTCTTGGAATATCTGTGACAAAGCCCCCTTTCCTCTGAGCTATTTGGGTTCCCCTGGCTGCCATCATGCCTTTGTGCTCCTTCCCGTTTATGACAACATGCTTTTTAATCACAGAACAAATGATAGAGTTTCTGGACAGTGACTGGCTACAATCATAGACAGTATGAAAGCTGATCACTACTTAATTTGAAACCTTGGAAACTGCCCTTCTTTTCCTGGCAGTACTGACTCCACTGCGTTAGCTGTTCTAAATGGTCAATGTAAAACAGTATTTTCTTCCTTAGTTTACAATAAACGGGCATCCTGCCAGTCTACTGTCACTGTAGTGACAGTTTGCTCTTCAAATATCAACTTAAATAACTGTCAACTATAGCTACCAGAACAACCCTGCCTGCACTTGGTTGTTTTTAGTATTCAAATACTGTCCTTTTCAGCGGCAACTGAAGTCAATCTTCTATACTAATATTATGTATGTTTAAAATCCATATTGAGGCCATTTTACAATAGACAAAATGTGGGAAAAAAAAACAGTGGGTGAAATATCAGTGTTTGTAAATTGTTGACCAGAATACAACTCTTAATTCTTAAGTGCTCTTCTCATTTCTTTTCCTTCCTCAGCTTTCTAAACCTAAGAAAAATAAAGCAGAGACAAAAGAAAAAAAATAACAGGATGAATAAAATAAAAAACTAAAAGACATAGTGCACAGGTTACTTCAGACAGTAAAGAATGCCTTTACTGAAGTTGCTTCAGTTCCCCTACCTGCCCAACCCTATTATCAGTAGAAAAATATCTGATCCGATTTATCTTCAGGAGTGGAGGGATGGTAAAGGGCATGAATCCATCTTGAGCTAGTGCACTTCGGAAGCTTAGCAAAATTATTGATGCAAAAGTAGCAGTTTAAACAGGCTTGATGCCGAAATATTTTCTAAATCCTGCTTGTTTTAAAACAGTTGTATTTGAAGTTTAACAGTTAATTTTAAAATCGAGAGATTGTACTTAAATGTTATGTACATGGTCTATTTGTTTATATTTTGTTAAAAAAACCCAGAATAATAAAATATAAGCGTAATGCACAAAATTCAACTGACAGCTCTGTGTGGAACTATAGAAATACTACAACCACTAAGCTGCTTTCAAATGATTCCAAGCAAATGCATCAACATAATATACTGCATGTATTTTCTCTCGAATGCTTGAATGGATGACTTCAAAAGACTCACAAGCTCTAGTAAAGGCACTACTTCACTGAAAAAAGCTTTCAGGTGAGTATGTGGCATTTTCTTAATAAGCATCTCACTGGTCAAATATATATTAGTATCAAATATATATTGACATTCATTAAAAAAAAAACCAGTCTCAATATCTGGAATTAATTCATGTTCCACAACATTGTGCTTAGAATTCCCAGGCCATGCCCTTTTTTTCAGTAGTCATTTAATAATGGCAATGATAGCAAATTCTTATTTTTCTGTGTGACCCTCAGTTCCTTAACTGGAATTGCTTCTTGAGTACAAACAAAACTGCCTTGGATGAAGAATGCAGTCTCCTCCGCTACCATAAAAGCACTTAATTAGATGATACAGAAGCTGTTTAGCTGGGTCACTCAGAGAAAATATACCATGCTATCCAATTTCTGTTCCACATACAAATTCTCCTGGTATTACAGTGTTCACAGAGGTCAAGTAAAAATGGGATTCAAACTTGTATTTTCTTTTCTATAGTATCATCTAGTATCAGGGATTGTTACAGAAAAAGTTGCCTTCTTACCACAGTAATATATAAAAGATGGTAACAGTTTTTTCTTATCATTCCAATGAGGCTGTAAAACTGATGCTCCGGTTGACTAGCTTACTTGCCTTAAAGAGGGAAGACACACCTGTGCTAGCTGGAATCAAGATCTGTGATTCACTCCAGCAGCCCAAGCTGGCTATTCTTTACTATTGTATCTGCCACTCCTTATACTCCCACATTCATTCCTGAAAACCTCTGCAGCCTTGAGCCCTTAAGTGACCCATGGATGGTTATGTAATCTTTTGAGTTCACAGTTTTGGAAATAATGTAGACCTGGAATGAACTTCTGGTTGGAATGTGAACCAGAGCAGTAAATTTCAAAGGGCCTGGGTTAGTTTACATTTTTAATAAAGCAGTGCAGTCAGTTAAGTAGGAAGCTGAGAAAATGAAAAAAGGCTAACTAGGAGACCAGCTTTATGAGTCCTCTGAAGACTCAGATGTGGTAGAGGTAGCTACTTTTTTAAAAATTTTTTTTCTCCCCCGCCTTCCTCCATGCAGCGCTGGCTGTGGTAGAAGCAGGGAGAGATCAGTGTGCATTTGGCAAATGGACATGAGAGCAGGAGGCTTAACTGATGCTGATGTGAGTGGTCAGTTCTGAAAGCTTGGAACAGAAAGCCAGCAAGGGTTAGATGGCACTCTGTCAGTCCCATCTCAATAGGACTACCTCTACACATACAATCTATGGGTGGTCATTGCAGCAGCAGCTACACACAGAGGAAACTTAGCCTAAGTAATTGTATTCCTGGAGACAACACATCCTGGCAGATGGTTTTAAATTTTTTTATTTTAAAGTCACAATGGGTAAGTGGCATGTAAGGTTGAGCAGGCATTTCAAAATGCTCTACAGGAAAATAATTTAAAAATCCTCTACAGGAAAATAATTAAAAATCCTCAACTCTTTGGAAAATAGATCTTGAAAATAAATCTTAGTGTCTTATATTCTCATAGAGCATAAGGGTAATATCTCGCCTTCTGTAAGAGCTTTTTGCTTGGAAAAAAAATATTGATTTTTCATTTAGTAATCCCTAAAGGTTCTGCTTCATTAGGCTTTTTACAGTTTCAGTAACCACACATGTTCAAATACAAAAGGAGCTTTATCTGGCAGTCATACTACAAACAGTGTATGGTGTCTATGCAGGAAGAAAAGCTATCTCCAGACACAACTGTATTAGATTTCACTTAAAGGGCATTTCTAAAGAAGGTTGTCTTTGTGTGAACACAGAGAACACCACTTCCAGTTCAAGAACTGGAGAAGAGACAGTGTATCTGTAACCTGTTAAGTTATGTTTCCTTGTAGCTCCTAATCCAGTACCTCTACATTTCTAAGGCAGCAACGTGCCTGGGTTATTGTCACATTAGTCATTATGTTATTAGGATGTTCTGAGTTTAATTAAATAACTTCAGAAAATAAGTGGTAAAGAAGAAATATATCCTGTTCAGAACCAAAGAGCTGGTTGTTCAGAGAGTATTTTGATGTGATTTATAAATTCATTAGCAATTTGCTTAACATCTAAATTGTAATATTACTGTTGGTAGCAAAGTTCATCAGCAAATATGATTTATTTCAAGAAATCCAGGAAATGATGTAGTAACACATTTATTGATCACTTTACCAACTAAAGATACCATTTTATACAGTCAGTCAACAGCAGTAACATACTTTATGAGAAGCTATGCTTTTAAAAATGTTGTTTATAATATGGATTTCACTACAACTTTTAAAGCCAAGCTTTTACAGTGCTAACCAAACAACTGCTGTACTTGAACTTTTCCATAAAGTATCAACAATAATGTTGTAGACAAAGTAGCTTTTCCATTGTTAATGTGGGTTTAGAATTTAACAAGACAACTTCAAATGTTTAAATGTTTAAAACATCCATAACATTGTCATTACTTTAACATTCACACTGATAAAGTGATACATTTAATACTTTCTAGCATTAATAAACAGTGTAAAAATATATTGCATATATATATATATATATTTGTTTCCTTTTCCTGAAAAAAACTAGTACAAACTAGTAGTATATGATCCCCCCTTCAAGTTTCTTATTTTAAAGATTGAATAGTAGTAGTTTTAAATTAACAGAAACAAAAATAGGGAAAGAGAGAATCACTGTTGTGCTCCCCCATAACCTCTTGTCATGGTTACTAAGCATATTAACCCCTTGGTAGTGATGGTTCCATTTTTGCTAACACCAGTTAGAATTTTGGCACTGACTGCAGTGGGGATAAGATTTTGCTCAGTGTGCTTTGCACTGGATGGTGCCTGGCCCCCTTCGTCAAGTGGTTAAAAAATCTTTGTTTAAGATATATTTATCTATTATAGTTAAGATTAAGAAATACTATGCTCAAGTTGTTCATTTGCAATAAGGAAAACAAAAAGTTCAGTGTTAAATTTCTAAGAAAAAAAAGTAAACTTACATGGTTAAATGATCATGTAAAATTTTTACCGTGTTGAAATTTCACAGTGAACACAGTAGGCCAGTACAGCTGAATATTAATGTTTGCAATGCCTGCAATTATAAATATTACAGGTAATTATTAGCACACAGCAGCTTCCTGGTTTTCTGGACCAAGATGAAAGACAAATGAAAATAAGAACAAGAAACAGTAAGATTCACTGAAGGTTTCTATCATGTTGTACAGTGTTCCAAGGAAGACTATGACAAGACCTATCTACATACTACCATTATTTAACAATTAAATTTTTATTAGTGCTCTAGGTAACCAAAGACAAAACAGTTTTGCCTCTACACTTTATAATCATGTCCTGATGGCATGCACATCCAGATTTGTGCAAATAAAGCATCAAAACATCTAAATCAAGTTAGAAATGGATGTTGGAATAGCATGGACAGATAAACAAACTAGCAAAGGAATAAAGCATAATATGGATTAATAAATGGTTCACGACTGAAGAAAACCAACCTCAAACATTCAAAAATTATACTTCCGTATAAATATATATTTCTCCTGTAATATTTAAATCTGTGAAACATAAAACGTTGCTAAGAATAAACTTCAATATACTTATCCAACAGTCACTATTTCTCTGCTTTACAGGATGTAAAGACAAATTACTTTGTATTATACACGTTATACAAAACATTTTTCCTGCTGCAATAATTAGCCAAAGCTGACATATTCTGAATGCAGCACAAAGATGCACACAAACACACTTTTGTTCATCCTGTAACTTGTTTTTGTCTATGACCTTGACACTTCATACACTACGGGGCTAACAAATGTAGTTTGCTATCAGGATTTTACACAGGACATCAGAGTTTGTAGGTTAACTGAACTTACACAAAGCCTTTGTAAAGACCTAGTATATATTCAGCATTAATGTTACAGAAATACAGCATTTCAGTTGCATGAATATAACCCTATTTAACAGCGTCCAGGCTGCATTATTTCACATTATTTAATTACTTTGTTTAAAAATAGCATTTGAGCAAATGCAAGCATACAGAAACTCATCTGATGTAAACTGGAGCTTAAAATAATTCAGCATTGTGGGGATAAAGATTGCCATCTTTTTCCTTATCTTGTTGATCATCCATAATATAGCTCCTCATCAAAATGGAAAAATGGATGAAGTATCTTTTTATGGCTACATTTGTAATTAACTTGAATGCAACTTTATTAACGTTTGTGATCTGTTCTAAAAATGTGCAAAGTAATAGAAAAACCTTGAATAAAGACAACTGAAGGTAAAGGCAAATTACCATGAGTGTTAAGACTCACTTCCTACAGTGCCATAAGCTTTACAGTAATTCACAAAAAGAGATGCTGCGTAACTATATTTGAAAATTAATTCTTTGGCTGTTTCACTGCAATGGAATATGGTAGGTGCTTAACATTTTTCCAAATCGGGTTAGTCAGTTGGGCATTTCAATGTTAATTTCCAAATGTAAGGTATTAAAATAAAAAAACCTCTTCTGTAGTCTTGCCACTCACTTGTATGTACATGCCCCAAAGTAGGGCATGTGCATGTGTATGATTACAAAAGAAAATTTATTAAAAAAAAAAAAAAAAAATCAGACTACCAGTATTGCAGATGACTGTCAAGAATACCAGCAAAGAGGCTTTTTTTTTTGAAATCCACCTTCTCCATAGGGATTTTGAAGCAATAACACCAAGTTAATATATTGAAAACCATTAAAAAATACCAAATATATTACTGCAGTTTCTCTCCACAAAAAAAAAAAAAAAAAAAAAAAAAAAAAATTGGAGAATTAAGATGTGGAGGTTCTATCTGCACCGTTCTTAGCTGGGACGTCTTTCAAAGCACTGTTTTTGAGTTTAATAAGCAAGCATGCAGCATGAATGCAACTAAAGGTCTTTCACTTGTTTTAGGATTCTGAAGACTTAAAAAGAACATCCCAGTTCATTATTTCCAGCTTATATTAGGTAAGCCAAATGGGCACCTGGGTGCACAAAATGACTAAATGGTATTTTATGGGCAAGCACTCCAAATACAGGAGGTACACATGTATCAAGCTGAGGCATTCCAGACTCTGAGAATTTCACACAAGTTTGAGATCTGTCATTATGCTTCAGATATTTAATTTCATAAAGGTCTATGTAAGACTCAAGTCCATAAGCATTTTAAACCAGTCCTGTTTCCTGTTCCCACCTCAATACACCATGACTTTGTACTTACTAACTGATGATGAATGAACTGTGTGCACACATAGGTAAGTGTCAACTTGCTTCACGAAGTTGGGGCAAGGGAAAATATAGGACCTATGCAGTGCATAAGTTTAAATGGTCTCTTGAAAGCACTCAGAGGAAATCTTGCTTTCACCCTGACACTGTCTCTCCTAGTTCCTCACTATAAGAGAGACTCTTCTTGTCACATTAAGTCTATGACAAAACCACTGAAAAGTGATTTACCCCAGAAATAGGAACATGGTAGACTTGTAAAAACATAAAAGCCTCCTTAGATCTTTACCTTCATACTATGGAGGGAGAATGGCAGTGTCACCAACTGGCCAAGCTGAACAGTACTGGCTGCAGGACTGGAGTCTGGCCCTAATAAGAGTTGCGGTTTGGATCAAAATCTATATAGTTTACTTAGCTGGATCCAAAGAGTATGTGTACACACACACACAAATCTGTACAAGCCTTGTGTATTACATTACTCATTACCAACTAATAAACAAGCCAAGAACATAATATTCACACTAAAAACAGTTTACACAAAGGTGTAGTTATTTTGGCACGCACCCAAGGCTAATATAGTTAAGAGGACATGTACTGGTACATTTGCTCTATCATGAAAGTAAAAGATTTCTTTCTTGGCCAGTGAAAACAAATTCTTATTCATGGATGACAGGCACATGCTCCCAGAACACATGCATCACTGAAAGGCGTGGTTATGTTTTGAATATCATACATGCAGGCACAAAGAATTAACATTTCTTTTATAACTATGATAGGCCTTAGGAAAAAATTATCCATTACAACCCTAAAGTTTTGGTTTGGCAAAAAGATACATGAGGATTTTCTCTACAGATGTTTGGGATACTTATCACTTGCAAACCAAATCCATAGCAGTCATTTGCCTTTTAGTTCCAACTAAATCTAGCTACCATAGAAAATATTAATTGAGCCAACAGAGGAAAAATATGGGTGGCTGAAAAGCCAGTTCATTAACAGAGGCCAAAAAGTTGCCTGAGGAATTTTTAATTTAGGTAAAGTAAGTAAAATACATAGAAAATATCACACTTCAATCCAAAATATCTTTGAAGGACAATCTCTATGCTGACAAAAAACACAGGCTGTGATGTGTGAGTAGTTTTGACATCTCCCTTTCCCTTATTGAAAGTGAAAAAGAGATCAGAAATACTGTAGGTTTAAAAAGAAAAAAACGGGGGCTAGATCTTGGTCACTGTGCAATGTTCAACATTTCCTTTGGGAATCCAAATATTTGATTACAATTAGTGACAACAGTTCACACAGGACTGTTGAAAAATGTACAATTTTAAATAGCTTATTCTCAGTAACCCTATTGTGATGGCATTGATAGTCACAAAAAGCAGGACAATAATTTTTTGTTTCTGACATTTCCATATTGGTAAGATTGTTGCAAAATTCTCGACAAGTAACTAAAGCAGATAGAGTAACTAGATGGAACTAGTAAGCAAGCAATAGAATGAAATCCTATTTGACTTCTGCATATTTTAGTTAAAAGCTAGGTTATTTTTAGAAAACAAGACTATTCTTTTGCCTCAGTGAGGATTTTTATTTCTTGTCCACCGTCTTGCAAAGGCTTTGATGGTCATTTAAGCCTCAGTAGAGATACAGTAAGATTGTGTACTGCCATAGTATTTAAGGGTTTAATTTTAAATGAACAGTATAATTTGAGTTTGTTCTTTAAGGCAGTTTTTCTTAAAAGCTTCCTGAATTTTCTGATCACCTTTTTTTTGATAGCCTGTTCAGCAATAATGCAAAGATAATTAGGAACAACAGGATTTTATAGAAGATGTCAGATAAAAAAGTGCTATATAAGATGCTGAAAATCAGACTAGAAAGTTAGATTGGAAAGTTAGATTTAATGAGTTGAGATGCCTGAAAAAAAGCAGTGTAAACCTTATTAGGTACCCATGTCCTTACTTCAGATGTGACATTTACTTAATCTGGAGTATGGTGCACAGGAAGAGCATATGCTCTACAACACTTCAAGGGTAGAAAATGGGTCACCTCCTGTACTGCCTGAGCTATCCCTTCCCATCATTTCTGTGGTACCAGCTGTACTTGCTGTCCTGAGTTGAGGAAATGGCAGATGAACAATAAAATGTACTGTGCCTTGTTTCCAAGCAGGACTGGAACTTATGGCTAACATTCAAGCTAGTATTTAGGCTTTTAATTTTCTACAGATATTAGCGGAAAGGTAAGAGCTTAAACAGGTGGCTGCACTCCTAATACACAGCTGCATATGTTGCTTTTATTCACAGCCCTTAACTTCCACACCAAGTGTAGTAAAAGTGAAAAATCTTTCAAAAGTACTATCTTTCCAGCCAATATTTCCCTTTATCACTGTCATATCAGAATAACCTCTTTCCATGCATCTATTTGCTTGAGTTTTAAAACTATCTAACTGTAGAAACTAAGAAGAAACAAAGAGGTATGCTCCTCAAAATAAAATACTGCTATCTGAAGCATCTTCTCAGGTACCTGATCCAAAGCTTACTACGCCAATTCGAAGTATTTCAAAGGTCCAAACAAAGTACTTTGGTTCACGGCAGGGATTTTATACTGTACAAGTAATGCAAAGTAAACTCTCACAGAATCTAGGTAGTTTCATCAGTCTCTTCTAAGCAAAACAGGGTGGCTCAATTTCTAGCCTGTGTCAGCTTGGATCTGTCCACATTCTCAGTTCCTTTGTATGTCTTCTATCTTAGAGTGTACTGGTCTCTCTCATACCATGAACTAGCAACTTAAGACCTACTTATACCTTAAAACCTTCCTAGCCAATCACTCCTCCTGAGTAGCAACAGTCTGGCATTACTGACACTCAGTATTTGCGTACCTGAGAAAGCCTGTTACTTGTGAACCTCAGGTTAAGTATCACCTGATGTGCCAAACAAGGCAGCTAGCTAGCAACAGCCAGATCAACAGTGTGCTGAAAGGGCTGTAGTCCAGTAGGCTGCACTTCACCCCTCATTTGGGCTGGGTCCAGGTATTTTCAGGTACCAGTGAGTTACAAGTAAAGTCTTAAAAGTCAATGGGAAGAATACAGACACTGGTTTTGTCTGTCACTTAGCTGAAGGATTTATCAAGGGTTAGAGGCTTAGCCTTCTTATTAATAAAAAAACAGGAATATCCCAGAGTCTTCTTCAGGTGCTCAGAAACCAGTGATGTAGAAGGAGGTTCTCTACATTTAGACAATTAATTACCATGTTGGAATAATTAAGCCCTTGTTGGCATCACAGTATGCTATTTTCTGCCCCAGAGTGTGACAGTTCACCAGTGCAACACAGGAATGTACAATCCTTCAATTCCATGGAAATTTTTCTTCAAGAACAATGGGTAACTCCTGGAAAGGTTTCACAATTCTGGATGATTCTCATCCTGAGCATCCTTATACACATCAAAAATCTTCCCAGGTAACCAGAGCCAACCATGGCAAAATCCATTTAAATCTTTACAACATATCCTAAGTTTTGGAAAATTTCCATCCCTCTTCAAAACAAAACCCCAAATATATTATAAACAAACCTCTCAGTCCAAAGGAAGTCCTTGCCTTTGTTTTGTTATTATTGTTTTGGTTTCAGGCTGATGTATAGGCTCAAAGGGTCATTGTAGGCAAAGTTACAATAAAGGCTACCATTCAATGTCCGAAAAACAAAACATGAACAGTTTAAGGGCTGAAAAAACAGTGCTCTGTTTCCAGACATTGGCCAAATACAGCCTGTTGACCTGCACTGACAGCACACAGTGCTCAGTACATTTTAAATGCTCTGAGTGGGATGCTGATGCAGATTGGGGGAGAGCAGTAAATTTATTAACCTTTATTGAGAGTTGAACATGAAAATCAGTGCATGAGCTCTTTTGGAAAGAAAGCATGGCAGAACTGCTAGCAACTGATTTTGAATACTGAAAATCTTATCTTTCATAGTTTTAGAGAAGCAGAGTAATACATTACAGTACTTGTTCAGGTCTTGCGGAAAATTGGACCAGCCTTTTCCCTCCTTTTTAACCACTATAAAAACTGAGTTATTTTTATTCCTGTTAAGCTGCTTGGCATTCTGGGCCCCAGGCAGGTCACACTCAGCTGCCTGTACCTTAAGCCCGTAGAACTAGTTCTCCTTCTATAGCAGCAGAAAGCCATGCCTATCAATACAATTACTCCCAAGTTAGGCAACAAAAGTGAACAGAGAATCAAATCCCCTGGCTTCAAACAAATCTAACATAAAATGTATCCTGGTTATAACAGCATATTTTTGTGGACAAACTACACCTAATTACATGGATATTAATTGTAAATGTCCTAATTCCAAGGGGTTGTAAACTTTTCTTAGGTATGTTAGAGCTTAAAGGGAATATGTGCCAATGTATGTGCTTAATAACATTCACTTAAAAGCAAACTGATTGGCAGTGTTTAGTCATAACCAATATTTTAAAGCATTAATTAGCTTAATGCCCCCTTCATTTCAAATGTGAGGCAGTGCAAACTTGAAAACAGACTGCAAAAAGCTTTAATAAACTTTCTTGGTAATGTCTCATTCATCACCTCTCAGGTTAGTACAATAGCTCCATCCAAATCCAGCCAGTCAGAACTATGTTACAGTACACACAGTAACAAAGCAAAGTATAGACAGGAGGAAAGTATTAATATTTTCCACTACTTTCTATTAACATAAAATACTTTAGAACCTATATTGTCCTAGAAATAGCTTTTTTTTTTTTTCAGTTTTTCATGAGTGGTGTATGACACAGGTTAGCACCTTGTATTTTACAACCACTTACTCCCCAATAGTATATTGTTGAATGTTTTAAGGAAAGTGCCAGATTCCATATAAGACATTTTTTAAAAGCTCCAAAACAGTAGTCAAATAAAACTGTATAAATAATGGGATATTCTTCAGAAAGACTGCTATGAAAGACCCTCTTTTCAAGAGGTTCTGTTTGACATCCTCAAGGCAACTGGACATTTAGGAATGCTTGAGATCTTTTGCTTGAATTGACAAAATGTGATAAAATTGTCTTGACTTAGATGTTTTATGGTAGTGGTGGTTGGTTTTTTTGTTCTGTTTTTCTATCTAAAGCTCAATAAAATGCTGTATTTTTTTGTACCAATACATTTATTTTTGCCAATATACACATGAGGAATGTAACGAAGTGGCATTGTGCTGCAAGTAGCTCAGCAGATGTTGAAATCAGTTCCAGTTCCTGAAAATTTCTTGACAACATAGTCTTAGCATTCACAATAACCAAAACATGTGGGATTAATCTACATCATTCTTACAAATATATTCTCTTTTGCCCTCTCTTTTTCCTCCTCTGTGTTGTAAACCTTCAGCCTTACTTGCTTCCTTGTACTTTATGATCATATGTGCCTGCATGCTTATAGCCAGATACGTATCCTGAAGCATCCACCAGATCTTCTCGGCCAGCTTTGCCTTTTCCTTTCCCACTGGGATCAAACCTCTCTTTGTGAGAGCCTGTGAATTTTGATGTATCTGTAAGGCGTGATACAGTTGGAGATGAAATGGCTTTCTATAGAAAGAAAGAAAGAAAAAAACCCCCACATTAGAAATCAATTATTCTTAATACAGAAATTTGTACATCCTACCAACATTTAAATCTTGCTAATGATAGAGACTACATAAATATCTAATCCCAGCAAAATGATACAAAAAAAAATGTTTGTTTCTTGCCATTATGCACAACAACAATAATCATATAGCCAAGAACGAAATAGTGCAAGTGATGTCAAAAACTCTTGGAAAAGACTTTCAATATGAGATACTTCTAATTAATAATCAAGTTCTAAGCATCAAAGATTTAAACAAGTGACAGGGAACAGCCATGTTCAAAATCCATTATGTCAACATCCAAGCATTAAGCCTGGATCCACCAATACACAAAAACCAAACCAATACAGCTAGAATTCATTGTTTCAAGACAAATTTATTTTGAACTCCAGGATCCATGAGAAAAGCAACAAACTAGCAGAAGGTCTGAAAGTTGTTTTCAATGTTAGCAAACTAGCAGTCCAGAAAATGGCATTGAGCTAAGACTTTCTGCTACATTGCTTTCACTGAGGCGTATCAGGCTACTAAAAAAAAAAAAAAAAAAAAAAAAATCAGTTTGCCATCAAGACAAAGAAAATGTGACTACACAAACAGAAAGAAAAAGTCATTTCACAGACAGTATAGGAGCATGCTAAGCTATGTGCTTAGACTGGGAACAGGCTCTTTAATCCTTAAGTTTACATTTTAAAATCAGAAAGGAAAACACCAAAGATTTTTGCATAGTAGTGGAAATGGAGCTAAGATGAACAAAGGCTGAAAAAATTTGGGTATCTTTCTTATGTATGCCACCCTGTTACGGTGCATTTTAGATACAAAAGTGACATGGGCATCATTGCTGCAAAGTAAACGCTCCAGGAAACCTATCTTTCATCAAAAACCTCATTCTCCCTCTACTCAACCTCAGCGCAAATAAATGCTCATTAATGAGATCTAATAAACAGGCTTTCAAAGTAACACATAGCTCTTCCACAGGACAACATACGTCAAATACCTTTTAATGCTGAACATTAAAAGATCAGAGACTTGGCAAAGATGCTTGAATCTGTTCAGAGAGGAACAGGATACTTGGATTCAGTTAGACTGGGAACAAATGCTATAACTTGTACACCACGGAAAGCCACATGTCCTTCACACTATTTAAATAAAAGCTGTTTTAAGGGAATTTCTTCATATACATAATTACCTAATGAGAATCTCAGGTTGGAAACTTCTGCTTTTTTTCCTCCAAATATGCCCAACATGTAACACATACAACACTACACTGCTGTGTTACTTTCACATACAGCCCTGAGGAAAAAGGTGTTGTGGAGGTCTGAGTTCTGTCACTCTCTAAAAGAAAATTACCACTGGAGCATTCCCTTCTCAAAACAGCATTGCTAAATGTCTTTAGGGGGTTTTGCCTTGCAGTCTCAGAATACTATTTACAGAAGTGGTTATTTCCCTATATTGAAATTAAGACAATACTTGTATTGCTTCTTAATTCATACAGTTTTCTTGTCCACATTGGCCTTCTAGCACCTTATAACCAGGAAACCTGTATTCACAGTAGAGCTAATTAAAAAGTAATACACCCTGTGATGAATAATTGCCTTTTCATATAGTAATTCTACTTGAACTGAGGGTGCCAGAGCACTGGAACAAACTGCCTAGAAAGGTTGTGGAGTCTCCTTCTCTGGAGACATTAAAAACCTGCCTGGACACATTCCTGTGTGATCTGCTCTGGGTGAACCTGCTTTAGCAGGTGGGTTGGACAAGATGAACTCCAGAGGTCCCATCCAACCCCAACCATTCTGTGATTCTGTGAACCGTTTGCTGTCTAGAGTAAGTTATATAATCTCTCTAGTTATATTTTTCTGAAGTCAATAAATGGAGTCCAACTTCTTTCCTTTCTGTGAGTCCACAGAAGCCTCCATTTTCCTTCACTTATTTGCACAAACAGTTAAACACAAAGTCTGCATATCACAGAGGATGAATATGAACTTTAAATTTTTATTTTTGATTAAACAACCCCATCTCTCTTTAAGAGTAAAGTTTTACTTAGCACAACAAAATCAAATATAATCGCTTTATAAACTCATTTTGAAACACCAAATGAATCAAAGGTATTTTCCAAAAATATCAAGACTTCTCCAAGACTGACCATTCTTCCTTTCACTCAGTTTTTTCCCTTAACACAAGCCAGCAGCTGTAATTTCAGTGTCTTTGCCTCTATCCAAAGAAGAGATCAGTGACAAAAGACCTGTTCATTTGCCAAGCCTGTGTTTTTACTGGTGTTTTGCTGGACCATTGTGCGCCCCCTAACCTTAAGAAAAATCTCTTAAAAATGGCTGATGCTCCTTCATAGTCAGTTTCCAACCAAAGATGTGGTCATATGACCTCCAAGTTCATAGAAACATCTCAGATGAGTCAGAAAAGGCACGTATGCATCCCACCTCTTTCAACTGAAACTCTTCTCAGACCAAAACTTCACTGAGAAAATCAGACCAGGGCATGGTCTAAGCAGCAGTTATGGGAAATAAAAGGAAATTTTAGACCAGTAGATTTGCTAATTTAAGATGATCATGCTTTTTTTATTAGCAATTCAGTACTTCTCCTACTTTGTGTCAGTGTTTACAGAGAAGTGCTGCTAAGACAGTGAGGAGCTTGGAGCATGTGGCATACAAGGAGGTGAGAAAAGGGTGTTTATTCAGACTCAGAATAAAAAAAAAAAAAAAAGGAGAGGCAAATCTTATTCCTATCCTCAGAGGCTTTATATTAGAAATAGATCCAGTTCAGAAGTACATAGGGGAAAAAAAAAAAAAAAAAAAAAAAAGAAAAAAAAAAGATAAATGACACGATCTGGAAGATGGGAAATCCCAACTAGACACACGGGAAAAAATTCTTCATCACTATGGTTGGTCAAGCACAGAAATGGCTTACCTAGAGAGACTGGGGATTCTCTATCCCTGGAGATTATCAACACTCAAAATCATACTCAGAATAATTTAGGTTGGAAGGAACCTTTGCATACGAGTCCTTATCTAGCATAAACTCCTGCTCACAGTAAGGCTCAAATGAGCCTGCACAGAAACTTCACCAGTCAACTCCTGAACATCTCCACAGGCTCTCTGGGCAACTTGTTCCAGCTTGACCAGGATAGAAACCAAAACATCTAACAGCTCATCCAAATTACAAATTACCCATGTTTCAACTTTTCTCTCTAAAACAGCCCTCATACGAAAGACAGAAAGTTAAAGCTGTATAGTCTTCGTAAACTCTTAAAGCCTTAGCAACAGTGCCACATGCCTCCTTCCTTTCTTATGAAAGATACCTCTTAACTCGGGCAGATATTGCCTTCTACTTCAAGATAAAAGATGAATCAAAGAGCAGTTTGCAGAGCAAGTAGAACGTTCAATTTTATCAGTTTTAAGAATCAGAGTAAGTTTCAGAAGTGTACTATCAATCCTTATAGAACTGAAAGGAGCTACAATAAAAAGGAAATGAGAGCATAGAAATCAAGAACATACATTCCATCAACATCACTGTAGAAGAATATTGCAATTTGCTGAAGAAATATATATCCACTAAAAGCCTTGCTGTTGCACTGGCTTGGCCTGTTTGCAGCAGAGAAACTGCATCAACATGGTAAAGTTAGCATGACCTTTATGGACTCAACAGGACCTCCACCTCAACTTTGGCATCAAAGGCTTAAAAGCATCCTGTGAAGCTTGTGCCACAATAATGAAAATAGGGTGACAGTGTAACACTGAAAGATTCCCAACCCTTTCAGGACTTTTCCTTCCAGAACAAAGTTGAGACAAGAAGGGAAACAATTCAGTGCTGCTAAGGTTGTGTTCTTGATTTTCGGTCAGCACTCATTATCATCTATTTACAAAGCACGCAGCTTAAAACACCAAGCCAATGCCAAGAAAGCTGGAGCATGGACCTGGTTCAATGCAACAGGCTGCACAACCAGATCAGTGTATCACCACGTAGTTGTAGCCACACTGCTTCAGTTTCTGCTGCCAGTATAGTTCGTGTCAAGCTCTTGTCAGCTGCGCACCATGCAGCTTTGCACAAATGGCACCATTCCCAGAAAGGCTCTCCAGAACCAACTACTGGGAAGCAAATGCAGCAAGAGAAGCTACTGGACTTCAGGAATATAATGCATTCAAAACAGACATGAAGTGCAATGGTTTTAACAATGAACTCCTGCCTTTACTGAAACAACTTGCCTGAAGAACACCCTAATGGGTTTCAGCTAGCTTTTTGAGAGCTTGCACTCCCCCTCTTTCCACTGCTTGCCATCACTGACAAAGACTCAGGTTTGACTTACAAACACTACCTAACAAAATGTCAGACTGTAAGCATTACTCCCCCAACATCCCCCCCTTTTTTTAATTCCCCAAACTATCACATTTTCTTAACTCACACGCTAAATTAAATCAATTATATTAACCCTCTGATGGGGGAGCTGCAAAAAATGGTGCTAGCTATTCAGAATACAATGCTGCTCTTCAAAATAACCAGTAACTCAGGAACAGTACTCCTGTGTAGAAAAGCAGCAGTGTACTGGGAGTGTTTGCACTGCCAAAAATGCTTGTGATAGGCAGTATGTAAGGTGCTAATATATCTCCTTACCAAAAGGGTATACACATTTTAGCCACGATCTTCCTGGCAACACTCTGTCAGTGGCAATCATCCTTCCTCAGTTCCTCACTGAAAGCGAATGGCTTTCTGTATTTGTTCTGTCAACCATAAAACTTCAGTATGTAATAGCATTTCTTCCTAGAAAAGGTTGCCCTAGAGATTTGTTTATGTAACTAAAATGTTCTAGAAGCCTTCAGAATCAGTACTGTTACAAATTTTAGAAAGATTTTAAAAACTATTTATTTGCTGGTGACATCCAGAAACTTTGTAAAGAATGAGAACCAAAAACTGACTATGAAATGGGAAAAAAAAAATTCTCAAAGGGAAAGTTTTTCCTTTTTTGGTGATTATACCAGGACTCCATACCAAAATGATTTTTCAATTAATGGGAATACATGCACATGCATTAAAAACAAACAAAACCAAAACAAAACATCCTACAGAAAGTCAGGAACAAAGATCAAGCTTCAAAGAAAAATCTGGATTTCCTTCATGCTTCTTCAGTTTAGTGTGCACACAGACAGAAGAAAACAACAAGCATCTGCAATAAAGCCAGAAAGCAGGAAGTAACAGCACTTTTAATTAATCAGGGTGACTTTCAAAGAAGTGGCTTCTGGTAATACCACTTGGGTTTCCTAACACTGCAAGTCCTAACTCATATATAGCATCTAAAACTTCTAGCCAACTAGTAGTCTGACTAGAGCTAGACCAAAACACAGGAAGACGGTGCATTGTATATAACATTGCTCCCAGGAACAATTTCAAATCAATAACTTAAACCTGCCTGGCCCAGATCTAACTCCATCAAGATAAGACCCAGTGCCCAGCGTTAAGGGGCAGATCAGGTGTTGCACACTCAGTCTTGACAAGTGACCCTTTCGCTTCCTCCTCTGTAATGTTAGCCCCAGACTCCAGCTACCAAGCATTTCAAGACTCCAGGCAACTACAAATCATGGGATCTAGTAGCCTGATTAACATGGCTTTCCACAAAGTTGAAAACAATATGCCAAGACTTCTCTGAGGAAGAGTTTTACATTCCTGTTGGTGGTGAAGACAAAACAGGACAGGGAGGATAGTAGAGACACATGGGTTTTGTTTGTTTGTTAGCTTTTTGTTTGGTTGGGTTTTTTTGTGTTTTTGTCTTTGGTTGGTGGGTTTTTAAGCTGGGGCATTGGGGAAACCTTCTTCAGCTTAACGTTACAACCAGTCTTTGATGAGATGTGTTCTGATTCAGCTGTAAAATAGTCCTCTTAAATATCTAGAAAATGGAAAGAACACAAGAATGGGGGTCTCCCAAGTAAACTCATTATCTTTAAAAAACAAAAAAGTTGAAGGAAGACGAAAAACTGCATCAAATGCTTCCATTTACCAGCATCACACCCTAAACAGACCACATCTTAATTCTTTTGGTAGCTTTATACACACAGGCAAATTAAACATAACAGAATTACAACACTTATGGTATATTAGCTTTCTTTACAAGATGTAGGGTTTCTAGCTCATGTCCTAGTTTAGAAGTCAAACACATGCTTTGTTCCTATAACATTTCTGCTCTAACTTCAGAACACCAAGCTAGTTTCTATTCTCTGTACAGGAACATAAAGAATGATACATAATTTTTTCCTGCCATGGTCATCATATACCATAAGCAGTCCCCAACCATCTTGGTGGCCCTGCACTGGGCTTCCTCCAGTGTATAACTCTCTTTCTTGCACAGGGAAGCCCCAGACTGGGCACAGCACTCCAGATACAGTCTCACAAGTGCCAAACATAAAGGAAGGGTCACTTCCCCAGACCTGCTGGCCACACATTTACTCATGCAGCCCATGCTGCTGTAACTCACTCACTGCAAGGGCTGCTGCTGACCCATATTCATGAGTCAGTTGTCTATTACAACCACCAGAGCTGTTTCCTAGACTGTCAGCCTGCTATCCAGCCCATAGCTCACCAACCTGGTGATGATGCAACTGGGGCCAAGGCCTTGCCACAACTAACGTATACTATACCCCATTGCACTCAGTATCAGTCATTTCATAGAATCATGGAATCGTTTTGTTTGGAAAAGACCCTCAAGGTTATAGAGTCCAACCATTAACCTATCTAGCACTAAAGCGTGCCTTTAAGAACCTTAACTACATGTCTTTTAAACATTTCTGGGGATGGTGACTCAACCACTACCCTGGGCAGCCTGTTCCAATGTCTGACATCCCTTTTTGTGAAGAAACTTTTCCTATATCTGATCTAAACCTGCCCTGATGCAACTTGAAGCCTGTTGCTTGTTACCTGGAAGAAGAGACCAACACCCTCCATGCTACTTTCAGGTAGGTGTAGCGCGTGATAAGGTCTCCCCTCAGTCTCATTTTCTCCAGTCTAAACAGCCCCAGTTCCCCAGGTGCTCTTCATAAGACTTGTGCTCCAGATTCTTGACCAGCTTCATTGACCTTCTCTGAACTCACTCCAGCACCTCTATTCCTCCCATATAGCCTCTTCCCTGCTTTCACCTCCTACACACTTCCTTTTAGTGTTTGAGGTCAGTCAGAATCACAATGTTAGGGATTGGAAGGGACCTCAAAAGATCATCTGGTCCAATCCCCCTGCCAGAACAGGAACACTTAGATGAGGCTACACAGGAATGTCTCCAGAGGTGTTTTGAATGTCTCCAGAGGAGGAGACTCCACAGCCTCCCTGGGGAGCCTGTTCCAGTGTTCTGCTACCCTTAGTATGAAGAAGTTTCTTCTCAAATTTAAGTGGAACCTCCATGTTCATTCATGCTAGCCTGTTACCATGCTTGTTCGACTTCCTGCACATGGGAATGGACCAATCTTGTGCTCTGAGGAAGCTATCTTAAAGATCAACCAGTTCTTCTGGGCCCCTTTGCCCCCCATGGCAGTCTCCTGTGGGAAACTAAAGAGGCTAAGATCTGCCCTCCTGAAGTCCAAGTTTGTAATTCCGTTGTTGATCTTGCTCACTCCTCTCGGGACCTTAAACTTTACACTTACCTAGTTGCTGCAGCCAAGGCTGTCTCAGCTCCTAAATTTTTAGCCACTTTTTCTTGATTGTGAATAGCAGGTCCAGAGTATCTCCTCAAATCATCAATCATCCATATTAAAAGGGGTTTTTATTTATACATTTTAGAAATCTTATAGATAGCTTGGTTCCAGTCACTTTTATCTTGATTAACGTCACCCATGAGTAACAAGGCTTGGGTCTTGAGTTTTTTTCCAAATGAATAAAGAACCCTTTATCTGTCTCCTCTTCTTGATCAGTAGGTCTGTACACTGCTCCTTACTTGCAAGTTCTCTACTCACATATCACCTGCCCCAATACAAAAATAGATGCAGTAAAGCAAGGCCTTTACACAGATCACAATCCCTCTTCCTCATTTTCTGCACTGTATTTCCTGAAGAGCCTCTATCCATCCATTGTAGCACTCCAGTCAGGAGAGCTGTCCCACCACACCTCCACACTCCTAGTGAGGTCATAGCTCTGAAACTAATTTGTCCTGCTTGTGCCCCACGCTATGTGCTTTTGTGTACAGGCATTTGAGATGGACCCAAAGTCAAGCTAGTCATGTAGACACATCTTCTCTACCCCTTATGACCATGCTTCTTCAGGTTATGGTAACCTCCCATACCCAGTCTAACACTCTCCTCAGTAGATTAGCAAGCCTAGTTTGCAAAGACACTCTTAGTTACATTTGTTCCATTCCTTCTCAGTAGCCCTCATTCCTCTGGTCACAGAAGCCAAAGCCCTGTCCGCAACACAAGCGATAAGCCGGGTGTAGTACACTTCTACCAAAGCTTTCTTCCTCCCTGTAAGGATAAGGAAGGCAAGACTAGAGCTCCATACCCTTCATTCTCGCCCCCGGACTTCTGTAGTCTCTCTTGATATGCTCCAGGTTACCTCTGGAGTGGTACTGATGGTACCCACAAAAAAGAGGTCCACATTAGAAGTCTGGACAAATCTTGTTAGCGCATCTGCAACAATCTCAGATCCTAGCACCTGCGAAACAACAAAACTCCTGAGACATCAGGTGGGGTTGAAGATATATGCCTTGATCATCCACAAGAGGAATCTCCAGTAAATATCTGTGACCAGTAGCCATTGCTCCTGACACCTGGTACTGCGCTATTGGGTATGACAACACCCATTACAGAACAGGGAAGCATAACAGCACATAAGATATTCTGGATGGCAAAAGTTGTGATCCCTTGGTGGTCAGGGATGACTCTTGTGACTGTTCACTCAACTCTTGCTCAGATTTTGACTAACACACAGCTCATGCTAAGGCCTGATGTATGCTGGGAGCAGCACCATTAGCTCAAAGCAAGGGCAACATGTACAGGACACAATGGACAGGAAGATACAAAGATCATTATGCAGCCATTATCATCCACAACTTGCTGTCTCCTGCAGCCAAAATTATTGTATATCGATTGTCTGGCAGCCTCTTCAGAATCCACTAATGAAAAGTGTATAGACCAAACACCCAAACTGAGAGGTATAAATACATCAGCTAATCTAAAAGGTTTTTGAAGCTGATCCAACAGCAGACAGACTGCTAAGGCTTTTTGTGCTCCCTGGTGTGATAGAAGGGACGCTCACACCATGATAGAAGAGTAAATGGGGAACACCCTCACTGTGGGCTAGAGTACCATGAGACCCCCTTTATGACATCCCCTCCACCATTATTCTCCTGAGTACTGACTGACTCATGTTCTTTTTTAAGGCAGAGTCCAGATTATTATTATTCTGTTCCGCACTGATTATTAAGAATTTGATGTGATCTGCAGAGGGTCCAGGTGACTGATAAGTATATGTAACTGCAACTTTAGGTAATAGGAAAGCTATCCTAATTACTAGAAATTCTGTGTAATGATACGCTACACTGATTATGAAAATCTTTCTATAATAATAAAGGTCTAATTATAACTATGAAATTGTGTCCAGTTCTCATTCTACCAAGGATCCTTAAAAGAACCTGCATGTCCCCATAGTGTCAGTTAGTGTTGGCTGACATTTATCACTCATTTTTTCCCCTTTTGTCTGGACACTAAGTTCATACTCTGCTGACTCTGATGGGTCTCGCTGATCCTCACCAACATCTAGAGTACTATACTTATTCTGAAATTGGACATCTGTAGCTGGAACAGATCTGTGATGACCTCTTGTTGCAAGAAGTCACAAGCTTCCAGCCTTCTCCATCTTCATAGTCTCCGTCCACTTGGTCTCCAGCTGTCGCTCCTTCCTCACCTTGTGTAGCTTAGATCTCCTCTACCTCTTCCTCCTTAATCTGGAATCTCAGGCCTTGACCCTAGCACATCTCCCACAAGAGAGGCCACCACTGCCCTGACCTCCAGGGAGAGGCAGGAGCACCCTGCAGCACTGGACATGGATAGTAGGCTCCTCCCTCTGTAGCCAAGGACTCTGATGTGCTAATGGTAGTCCTCTGGACTACTGCTACATCTTAATGGTTGTCCATGTGCTGGAAAGTATGTCCTGCTGCATGTCCTATAAGCAGCTAGGAATACTCTCACTATCACTATCTCATGTTCTCATGAGGGACTTCAACTTACCAGATGTCTGCTGGAAATACAATAGAGCAGAGAGGAAACAGTCTAGGAGGCTCCTGGAGTGTGTGAAAGACAACTTCCTGACGTGGCTAGTCTATTTAGCTAGTTTAGTCAGAGAGTCTAATTGGAGACCTGTATCTAGTGGAGTCCCTCAAGGGTCTGTACTGGGACTAGTACTATTCATCAGTGACTTGGATGAGGGAATAGAGTTCACTGTCAGCAAGTTCGCCGATGACACAAAACTGGGAGGAGTGGCTGACACTCCAGAAGGCTGTGCTGTCATCCAGTTAGAACTAGACAAGCAGGAGAGTTGGGCAGGGAAAAATTAAAAGAAATATAACCAGGGCAAGTGTAGAATCTTACATCTGAGCAAGAACAACTCCAGGTACCAGTATAAGTTAGGGAACAACATGTTGGAGAGCAATTCAGGGGAATGGGACCCAGGGGCCCTGGTGGACAGCAGGATGACCGTGAGCCAGCACCATACCCTTGTGGCCAAGAAGGCCAACGGCATCCTGCGGTGTATTAGAAGGGGTGTGGTTAGTAGGTCGAGAGAGGTTCTCCTCCACCTCTGCTCTGCCCTGGTGAGACTGCATCTGGAATACTGTGTCCAGTTCTGGGCCCCTCAGTTCAAGAAGGACCGGGAACTGCTTGAGAGAGTCCAGCACAGAGCCACAAAGATGACTAAGGGAGTGGAGCATCTCCCTTATGAGGAAAGGCTGGGAGCTGAGTCTCTTTAATTTGGAGAAAAGGAGACTGAGGGGTGACCTCATTAATGTTTATAAATATGTAAAGGGTGACTGTCAAAAGGATGGAGCCAGGCTCCTCTCAGTGACAACCAATGGTAAGACAAGGGGCAATGGGTACAAACTGGAACTTAAATATGAGAAGAAACTTCTTTTCAGTGAGGGTGACAGAACACTGGAACAGGCTCCCCAGGGAGGTTGTGGAGTCTCCTCCTCTGGAGACATTCAAAACACCCCTGGAGACATTCCTGTGTAACCTCATCTACGTGTTCCTGCTCCAGCAGGGGGATTGGACTAGATGATGTTTGGAGGACCCTTCCAATCCCTAACATTGTGATTCTGTGGCAGCTGGTCAGTGAGCCTACCAGGGAAGGTACTCCACTGGACTGGTTGTTTGTGAACAGAGAAGGACTTGCAGGCAATGTGATGGTCAGAGGCTGCCTTGGGCACAGCAATCATGAAATTACAGTGTTATCAGCATGGGTTTACGAAAGGCAGGTCCTGCTTGACCAACCTTATCTCCTTCTACAACAAGGTGACCTGCTTAGCTGGTGAGGTAAAGACTGTGGATATTGCATACCTAGACTTTAGTAAAGCCTTTGACACTGTTTCCCACTGACATTTCCACTGTTCATTTGTGCAGAACAAGTTTCTAGAAAGATTATTGACAATTATATTTTCATTCAGAGCTGTCCAGCCAAAATTCAGGAAAATCCACAAATTTTAATCAGATGACCTAAACTGACATGACTATTGAAGCTGATGGTAAACACTCCAGTATGTTGTAAACTACAGGGTAAAAGCTTGCCTAACCTGAGCATTTAAAAGGGCAATCAAGTTCATGTATACTAGGCTTTATAACTTCCTTTTCATATATAAAGCTTAATGCCAATGTTTAAAAACAGAAGAAAAAAAAAAAAGGAAAGAACATTATAGTTCTGACAGGCTTGAAACAAACAAAAAATAAAGACCAGACCACATTATAATTATTCCCAGATAACCAATGTTCTGGGATTCACATGGTGCATTAAATGTATTTTGAGACATCTTTGCTTTAGTCTTTTGGCATTTCACACATCGTAGAACTGTTTAATAAGATCCTAAATTTAATTCCCTTTTAATCTTTTTGATTTGGATACACTACTCATTCATGAACATTTCTGTGTTCTAACCACACACTAGAGCTCTCCTTGAATTTTCCTGATCGTGCTGCAAGGTAGTACTACAATTCCTAAGAGAAGCAATGACAGTGCCACACAAGAATACACAGTAGAGCAATATTTGGCTGTTGCATAATCCTTGCTCCCACTCAGCTTGGCACAGCTGTTGCCTGTTGGATTTGTGGATTGTAACAGGAAGCAGGTGAATTCAACAACGCTGTGGTAGAACAAGGGACAAGTACTACACTCCATCCACTAATCAGTAACATACCGTTACTCCGGATATAATCGGTGCTTTTCCTTCAATTAGTTTATATATTTCTTGAACTGCTTCCTCATCATTCTTGTCTTTGAATCGCTTCTTGGAGAGTTCTTGAAGAGCTTCCTTAAATTGCTCAAAAGTGATAGTTCTGGAAGACTTTCCCCTGTCAAAACACACAAAAATTGAAAGAAATTACCAGAGAGCATAACAAGCATTCTAAGAAGAGCAGAATTGTTTCAGTTTACTACAGTGAACAACAGAAAACTGCAACAGAACAGGAAGACCCATGCAGCCCACTTAAGGTGTCAAATAAAACATAACCCATGAACATCACTTTCTTTGTTATGTACATCAGTAGGGCAGTGCTTCAGAAACTTCACTTGAGGAACATTCAGAAATAAAGAGGAAATAAAGGGACCTGGCCTGCTGTGAGAATGCTTGTGGGTCATCAAATCAAACACTGTCTCCTTTGAGCTGATCACTTGTAAAGCCTGCATGCATAAAAGACAAGAACTGAAGCATCTTCAGTGAGTTTTGTTATTTAATATTTTTTATTCCTCTTTGATAACTGGTTCTAAAGTATTAATCATAGGTGACTATTCATGTATTTACAGGTAAATGAAGAATAACACTATTGTGTAAAGCAAACTATTGAAAAGCATTTAAAAACTTGAAATTCCTCCTCTATTAACAACTGACAATTTTTAAAGTGATGCATTTAAATTCAGTATGTTTTTCTTCTTAGACCATCACCTTTGTAAACATTCAAAGGTCCACAGAAAACACAATATAGTAGCCTGATAAACTCATAAGTCCCCCAGAAATTCAGACCTGAAGACTTGCTGTTGTTTTCACTAATAAGAAGCCCACATTTCCACACCAGTAAATTACTACTACATTTAGTGGAGAAGATTTTGCTAAAGCAGTGTACAGTGCAAAATCTGAGTGGGAAATCACACTTTACAAACAGCTATTTATAGTCACTCCTGCAGATCTCTTACATCCATCAGGCTGAAGGGTTCAGTTGATAAAACTCTTACAAAGAAACCCAGCATTCACCAGAAACATGTTTAACTAAAACAGGAGCCAATGAAAGTCTGTTTTCTAACATTTTAAAATAGTCAGTTTATGCAGGAGACATTATGAAACCTTCAAAGTCATAGAAATATTTGAGGGTCCCTGTTCCTAGGAAACATGCTACTACATGAGTTTTGTTTGCCACTTAAGTATTTCTTTTTACATCAATTTAGAGAGCATTTCAAGCAAATCTGAAAAATAACAAAAAAACTCAAACCAAAATAAAAATACCACCACACCCACACAACCCAGACCAGTCTTTTCAACAGTGACATTTGTTTATACAGAAAGAAGTGATAGATGCAAGGATAAAGGAAACACACTGGCAACAAAAATCTCAGGCACAGAAATCTGCACAGAAATCTAATTTTAATTCAAGCATCACAAGAGCAACTGGGAAGACCAATTCATCTGTATCTGCCTCTCTTCTCTCAGACACCTTCAGAGGTCAAATTTTCCTCAGCTAGAGGGTGCTTCCACTAACAAAACAGGGAAGGGAGATTTCTCAGTTCTAGACACCAACAGTCAGGATGTGACTCTGACTTCAATTAATTAAACATAAAATTATATCTTATCCCAGGCTTTTAACATAAGGAGAAATCAGTTATTCACAACAAAACACACCACTAACACAACCATTTACATACCGTCTATTACTAGTATCCTTTTCAACACAGACCAACATGTAGCAAACCCCTACATCCCTCACAGTCCCTGTTTTACTCAGAAATAAAGTTTATCTGCTTTTTGACCAAACTTTGCCATTTGCAATTATTTTTCTGCTTTAGGTGAAGCATATGCTGGGAGTATCTCAGGGAATTACCTAGTAAAAGAACATCATGACAATGGAAATGAAGAATATAATCCAGTATTTCGTTAATCAGAAAGGCACAAGGAATAAACTGCAGTTAATTAATTGGAATTTGTCCAGGATTTTCATTAATAGGGTTAAAATCCCTCTTCTGATGAAACATATCCAGTAACTTTTAACCAGCTCAAGAGGTCAGGACTTCATTTTGTTTTGCCTCTCATTTAGAAAAAGATGGCGTTGGCATCTGCAAATCTTCAGCGTAACACCACAGTACAGCCCATGTTCACTAGAGAGTCAAAGCTAAGTCTAATATTCAGACCTTTCAAATGCAATTTTCTGTAGCACATAGTTTACCTGAAATCTCTAATCAGGACTGCTAGAGTTTGGCTTGGATCATCAGTCAGGATCATCACACAGAGAATGACCACTTTCAGCAAAAACTGTTGAAGTTCATGTTGACTCCTTTTACTTTTAATAACATATGCAGAATTTTTGGTTCTGCACTTATCAAATAGAAAAGCATGACCATTTTTTCCCCCTGTATTGAAAGGAAAACTACATAAATAATGGTGCCAAAAGGAACAAAGAACATCCCCTCCTGGTCTAAGACACAGCCATTCCTACCTCTCACATTTGATATTTTCCCTATCACTGGGAGGTGGTTCTTTTTCCCCTCCAACTTAAGGTGTAACATATATGTAAGCAACATAGTATTGCTGCTGGACCCAAAACAAAAATGACAGATATTCTTTACCAGCAAAAAACATTAGTTGGAGCTACACTAAAAGTAGGCTTGGGAGTAAAGGAATTTTTGGAACTATATCCCAAGTAAAACTTTCCTAGTAAAGCAGCTTTGATTTTAAAATTCATTATCTTTTTCTACACACTAGAAACAGCCTCTCTCTCCCCCTCCTATGTATTAGGATATGCTCAAACCCATTTGAAAAGCATGATAATTAACTCAAAAATTCCACAGTTGCAAGGTATGGTCCATCTTGTGGAAAACCCTAAAAACATAACTCTTGATTAACTCACAACACATTCTGGCACTTTTGGTATGGCATGTATGGTGCGTGTATGCCAGGTACCATAACATCTAAATGACCAAGTAGCCATGATACAACCCCTCCTGTCTCTCGAGGCAGGTCTCAAAGAGCAAAAGAGCTCAAAGAGCTCTGAGCAGCTGCTGTCAACATTGTTACTCAGCAGGACCACACGCTCCTACCCTGTCTTCCATCTGTACAGTCACAAGTTGAATGTAGAGGAGAAAAGAGACTCAATGGGTAGCAACGACAGAGGCAAAGTCTGTCAACAAACCCACATAGCTCTTGATTTACATCTTCTTAAGCTACATGATCAGTCGCCTCCAGGTCCACAAAAATGCCCTGCAGAGAACTCGGAGGTACCAGTGGACGAAAAATTGCACGAGTTGGCAGTGTGCACTCACTGCCCAGAAAGAATAAAATTGCAAAATTTAGACATACAATGCAAAAAGCTTACAAATGCAAAAGAGAACAGTTTCTTGGCTAAAAATGAACAATGTATGACTAACCCAAAGCAAAGATTTGTGTAAAAATCTGACAAATATAGATGAAGAAAGAAGGGGGCAGGGGAAAGGAAAGATACCATAACAATTCTATCAGGTTATTTGCACTGCATTATCCTATAGCTCTAAAGAAAGGCGGTTGTAAAAGAACCAATTAAGGAAACAAAACTTGAGGTATCACATCAGAGACTTCTGCCCAGTTAACAGGTAGAACTGGGATAACAAAATCAGACATCTGGATGTCGATGCAAGCAGGACTAAGTTGGAAAATTGTTAGGAAAGTAAATATTCTTCCAGAAAACATCCCCAGAAGAATGATCCTAGGAAGAACATACAACAGAGATCTTCAGTTAAGGCAGTGGTCTTTTCTGGAGCACAGGCACGCTTGAGTGCATGGCTGTTTACCAGAAGTGGATTCCCTTGAGGGAAAGATTAGGACTGACAAAGAAGATGTTCAGATGACTTTGACAACTAGTCTATAACTTCTAGTACCTTGACCAAGTCAGATATAAGGACCTGGACTGAATGACTTTATATACCCCACAATCACAAGGCAATGCCATCACCAGTTTTCTCATCATTCCAGGAGTGTAATGCAACTAGAGAGGCATCATGCAAAACACACTGCAAAACGGTCTCTTGATATCACAGAAATAGCCATGACTTGTAGAAACCTTTTGGGAGTCATGGAATGGGCAGCAAGGGCAGAAGAACACACATCATTTGCTTAGGAACTGAGGGTGGAAATGCCAGTTTCCTCCAGGTACTTTTTGTCTCATTACTGAGCAAGGGTAAAGCAGAGTGCACATAGTTCATTTTAAGTATCTGAAACTATGACAGCTCATGAACTGCCACACTTCGAAAATCTGAAGCAAGTGACTGACTTCATCAGCTCTCTACACCAGAAGTAAATATCTTTACCAGGCTTTATTTTAACCTAAATATTTTAGGGTTCTGTCATGAAAACTCTCTTCTCTTATATTTGAATTTAACCTTTTCCTCCCCTTGACTTTATTTTAGGTAGCATTTCCTTCCTATGTGCTTCACTTACGGTGAAAATTCATTTTTGTATTGGGAAGGGAAGAAAGAGGGGGACTGGAGAATGAAAATGACTTGGCAAAAACATGTAGTAGGTAAAAGCCTCCAAAGGAAAGCAAACCCCAGAATGAGTTGTGGGGGTTAAAGACATTAATGGGACTTAAGGCGGATGTGGAAAATAAAAAGTTCACACAGAAAGTAGGTCTGATGGTTATATAGGGCTTAGGAGAAGAAATAAAATTCGCTTAGAAAGAGTAGCAGAATCGGAATCTACTCATTTGGAGGTTTGTTTGTTTTTTCCCCAGTTAGAGAGCAAAAATAATGTTACATCTGGATATTTAAGAATAAAAATCCATGTAATGGTTAGCTGCTGATAAAAAGCTGTAAAGGAAGTATTTGGAAAATTCTGTGAAGCATAAAGAAAGCACATGCCTCAACATACGTTGAAGAAATCTGCAAATGCATTTCTCATGACAGGTATGTACCCAAGTTTGAAAAGACAGAAACATGTGCTACCAAGTAGTCTGGAAGGACTTCAACTTTTCCTTGTTAACTGGTATCATAAAAATAATATATCTGGCTGTCAATCCCCTGGACTTTACACAAAGAATGTAATAACCTTACACACAAAATGGATAAAAGTGCTTTTATCCTTAGAATACTGTCTACTTCTGTGAAAGAATCCAATAAATGACATGCAACTTACAGAGCATGTTGCTCAGTAACACAGAAATCTACCTTTCGGGTACATGAAAGACTAGCACTCTTTGTCAGCCAAAGTACAGAAATATGTAAGAAATGGTCATCAAAACAAGAGAGGCTGCAGACAGGTCTCAGACCCAAGTGATAGGGGACAAACCATTGGTGACATAAGAAGACGGTTGCCTCAGAATTAGGCTTCTGCAGATATGCTAGTTTCTTCTCCAGAGGGCTCAATTTATTTGCTATTCTCTTTGGTTCTTTTCATCTTGAGAATATACACTAGGCTGAGCACACACACACACAGATCATAGGGCAAGGGAGCAGAAACTGTTAAGCACAGTGTAACAACTTAATACAGTTCACAGCTGCCAGGTACACTGCTGAGCTCATCCAAAATATGAAAATCCAAAAGGATGACGTCATAACATTCATTAAGTCAGCATCATAGCAATAAATGAAAGCAGTTAAAGACAGCTGAAGATTTACTAACAGTTCTCAACAGCTAATCATTCCGTCAGTCTTCACCAGGCTGTGATGTGCTTACCACACAAGGTAGTGATAAGAAGCTACTTTCTCATAATACTACTTAGCATTTTATCTTTCAGAGAGATTAATAAGTCAATACAGTCACTACAGTTTCAAAAGCTCTTTCTGCTGTTGAAGTTCACAGGCTTATGGCAAAGGCAATACAGCTGGAAGGACAGGGCAGAGAACTAATATCACTCATACTTTCTCTGCCATTTAAAGCAGTGCAAATGAACTAATTGCTTGATAACTCAGGGAAAGAAAAGTAGGAAGCACAGATAAGGCATCCTTCTGGAGCTCATCAGCAACCCCATATGAGCTGACACATCTCATTCATGTTCCAGAAAAAAACCTCAACAGCTACGTTTATTTTGATACATCCTCCCCAGCTGTATGAAAATATTCGGTTAAAAAGAAGACCAGTCTACATGGAACAAAACAATGTCCAAGACAAACACCATTGAAAAGAAGCAAGTATACTGTCACAAGCCATGACTGTGGGCAATGCCAATGCTGCATGGCCAAACATCCTCTAAGGAAAAGTAAAAGCATTTCATCGCAAGCAGTTAATCCACAGAAACTATACAAAACGGTTTCTACATATGAAAAGAAAAAGATTCTCAAGGAGAGCTTTCAGATTATCAGCTATTTTCCAGGATTTCTGTTATATTACTAACCTGAATTTGTATAAATACATGATGGTCACAATAGGAAAAGAAGCAACCAAATGAATTTTCATGTTAGCATCCAGTCCCATCAGGCTTTTGTTAGCCCATAACCTTCCTTACTGCTCTCTTTACACATGCAGTATCTACGCTTTGATTATGTTCTCACTCAAGGAAAACAAGTTATTTGGTGAGACCACTTAACAAAGAACAGGATGTAGCATTTGATGGAGGAAAGTAAATGGAAATTGCCACAGTAGAAATCAAAGAGTTACATAAGACAGCGATATTTCTATTAATGAGGATCAGAACAGAAAAGTTCAGTAGCTTACCATGGACAAGATATTGTACAAATGCATTATAAGACATCTTACTTGATTCAGACAACATTCCAACACAACTCCAAAAGGTCAAAGATCAATGGCAGTATTAAATAGGACTTAATGGTGAGATCTTAACTCATCAAGTCTCAAGCTATTAGAGCTTAAAATATGCTTTCAGTAAGAACTGGACCTTGAAATTAAACTACTGCACAATTAACAGAATAATGATGAAAGAAAGGCTGTGGATATTGTCTACTTAGACTTCAGTAAAGCCTTTGTCAATGTTTCCCATGGCATTCTCCTGGAGAAACTGGCTACTCATGGCTTGGCTGGGTGTACTTTTTGCTGGGTAAAAAACTGGCTGGATGGCAGAGACCAAAGAGTTGTGGTGAACGGAGCCAAATCCAGTTGGCATCCAGTCGCAAGTGGTGTTCCCCAGTGCTCAGTACTGGGGCCAGTTCTGTTTAATCTCTTTATCAATGATATGGACAAGGGGATTGAGCGCACCCTCAGTATGTTTACAGACAACACCAGTTGGGTGGGAGTGTTGATCTGTTGAAGCGTAGGAAGGCTCTACAGAGGGATCTGGACCAGGTGGATTGATGGGCTTAAGCCAATTTTTGATGTTTAACAAGGGCAAATGCCAGGTCCTGCATTTGGATCACAACAACCCCAGGCAGCACTACAAGCTTGGGGAAGAGTAGCTGGAAAGCTGCCTGGCAGAAAGGGATCTAGGGAAGCTGATTGACAGCTGGCTGAGTATGAGCCAGCAGTGTGCCCAGGTGGCCAAGAAGGCCAACACTGTCCTGGCTTGTATTAGGAATAGTGTGGCAAGCAGGACTAGGGAAGTGATCATCCCACTGTACTTGGCACTGGTGAGGCCCCACCTTGAATACTGTGATCAGTTTTGGGCCCCTCACTATAAGAAAGACATTGAGGTACTGGAGAGAGTTCAGAGAAGGGCACTGAGGCTTGTGAAGGGTCTGGAGCACAAGTCTGATGAGGGGCAGCTGAGGGAACTGAGGCTGTTTAGCCTGAAGAAAAGGAGTCTGAGGGGAGAACTTATCACTCCCTACAACTACCTGAAAGGATGTTGTACCATGGAGTGTGTTGTCTTTTCCCCCAAGTAACAAGTGATAGGATGAAAAGGAATGGCCTCAAGTTGCACCAGGGGAGGTTTAGATCGGGTATCAGGAAAATTTGTTCACAGAAAGAGTTGTCAGGCATTGGAACAGGCTGCCTAGTGAAGCTGTTGAGTCACCTCCCCAGAGATGTTCAAGAGATGTGTAGATACAGTTCCTAGGGAGATGGTTTAGTGGTGGACTTGGCAGCACTAGGTCAACAGTTGGACTCCATGATCTTAAAGGCCTTTTCCAACCCAAAATATTCAATGATTCTACGAATAGCTAGATCCAACTCATTACACAACAGAAGCGAGGATCCAAGCTTCCTTCTAGCAACCTATAATCCGAAAGTATTTATCCTCTCAGTTTTTCCTTAAAATTACACTAAAAAAAAAAGGAAAACAAAAAACCTCAAACAAAAAACAACAACACGAAACACCCCCCCCAAAAAAAAAAACCCACCAAACAACCCACAAACAACAAAATCCAAAAAACAACACAACCAAACTTATGTGCTAACTTTCCTAATTTTTTTTTTTTTTTTTTTTTTCCTCCTTGGATTTTGTGATGTTTCAACAAACTCCTAGATCCAAATTTTTCCAGTATTTAATTTATGAAGCCTTTTTAATTCCCAGGCAGTATCCTTATAGCTACCAAAATGTCCATTTCACCTATGTTGGGCCAATCCACATCAGAGCATCAAGAAATGAGCAATGCAAGATGGTGACAAGAAAAAGGCTGTATATTGCAGGGACATGGTTTAAAGTCGCTACAAAGCCCAAGTAAAACTACAAGTGTAATTTTAACATTTCATTGCTTGTTCCTATATGGAAAGATGTCTGGAACACTCTGTTCCAGTGGGGCCTCTGACAAAACTCCCATCCTAATTCAGAAGTTACACTGTTCAGTATAAAGAAAAAAAGTCACCAACTAAAGAAAAAGGGAAAGCAATGGAAAAAGCAACCTTGAATTCAGGTAAAACATATTCATTCTATTATTCAGACACTGCAGCTGTTTGTTAATGACCCTACTACCAAGGCACAGCAAGTTTATTCATATTTCATGGCCAAGAAATTTAGAAAGCACTAGCTGATAGCTGTATGCAGCTCCCCTCCAGCTCCCGGACATTCTCCCTTAACCCTCTAAATAATTTTTTTTCCAGTTACATAATGGTTTGGGTTTTTTTTTTGAGAGAAAAATATAGTACTATTTAATACTATACATACTTTTGCATAGCTATACATGCTTTGCATAGCTATTTCTGAAACATAATTTAAACATTAAGCATCATGGCTTGAGGTATTTGAAGACTGATAGCAGCTCATTGCTTCCAAAAATGCTACTACAGAAGCCAGAACAGTCTCACGCAAACCATGGTGGGACTTTCTATTAGAGGAAAACCAACACATTTTTATCTGACTGTCCCAATAAGAAAATATAATCGTCAGACAGTTTTATAACAGCAACATTCCAGGTTTTGAAAGGATTTCGCAGGGCTGGAATTCTTTCCATGTCAAATATAATAATCTTTTCACATATAAGCGTGAAAGCAATTTCTGAACGCAGTGACAGCTCAATGATAGTGAACTCTTCTGAGAGGTCAGATGCATTCAGGTAAGTAAAAACATGTGTGGATGTGGTAGAGATTATTTCACTGATCCTGCAGACAGGGACAAAACACAGATATATACCTATCTGCTAAGATTTTCTGCTGGCGATATGAGAAGGTAGCAGCATTAAAAATAGACAGCTTGTGTTAACTGAGAGCACAAGCTCAGTCTGTGAGAATCATTGCCCATGGATGGAGATACAAAGGTCTGAAATCAAGAATGACACACCAAGTGAAAGAAGAAAAACTAACTACAATAGCAGTCCATATCCAGAGGTCACATGCAGAGGAACCCGAAAGATATCTGTTTGTCATAACCAAGGCCAAGGACCAAATCATAGCCTTCAAGCAAGGAGACTCTGGACTGCAGATACACACACAACTGAAATATCACATTTTCTCTTTCAAGCAAAACAAGATGGATAACCTAAATAACAAAGAAACTGCACGTGCCTCTCCTTCTGGAAGATTACCTTCCTGCATGAAAGGGACAATTGGATGGTCACAAGAAAGCTCTGAATATGCAGATGGTCACCAGTCTTCCCATTCTCTGTGTTCCTTGTATGGGAGATTTAAATTTGTGTTAAAACTCCAACATTCTCAATGTCTTGCTCCCCGTATCCTTCTTACCTTCTTGTCTTCTGAAACAGCAGTTAAAGACTTAAAATTACTAACGTAATTGTCTGCATTGCCAGCAGTCATTCTCATTTTACAAAATAAAAAGACAGAAAAACAGGTAGACTGTGGCCAAAACAGTCTCCCAAACAGCAAGAGTAGAACAACACTTGAAAGGAGATCCACTTGAAGAGAACTGTACTAATTTTAAAAATGCAAATAGGAATCATAATAGTTGTTTGATGTGCAAAATATTCCTTCTAATCTCTGTCCACAAATAAAGAAAAGCACACACAGAGATGTATACAATTGACATTTCAACACTTTAAATCATGTTCTTGCTTTGGGTACAGCATTGTTCAATCAGCTACAAACCTGCAGAAACACCAAGTTACTTCAACCACAAACAAAGTTAGCTCACTCAAAGTGAACGCACACAAAAATCTGTGGAAGAAATACTTTTCCATCATTCAGAAAAAAAAAGGGAGGGGTGGAGAAGCAAAAACAAACAAGCAAAAAAAACAAGACACCAAAAAACCCCCCCAAAACCCACCAAAAAGCCCCAAACAAAAAAGATGGAAAAAAACCCAACCCAACCATCCAAGTAACAAAACCCCCCCAAAAAACACCAACCAAAAAAAAAACAAACCCCAAAACAAACAAAAAAAAAAAACCCACACCCACCAAACCACAAAAAAAATCCTCAAAAAAACCCCAAACAGACAGGAGGCAGGAAACAGAACAGAAAATCTATGAGTCCAAGATAATTCTTGCTGATAGGAAAAATTAGGAGGTAAACTGAACTTGAACAATTGTAAGAATTTTTTCTAAATGTCCAGTCTTACTTTTTTTTTTAAAAAAACCTTCTTCACATGACAGAACAAACTAAAAGATAAAAGTACTTCAGATACCAAATCCAAGTTTTCAGAAATATGTCTAAATAAGCTCTTGTTCTTATTTGGTAGACATTATACTATCTACTTTGGATCATATACAAGTAATCTAGAACAATATCCACATAAATGAAGGTTTTTAAGCAGAGTTTTAACTGGTGAACATTGTATTTTTGAAATCACATACACAAAACTGTAACCCACTCAGAAATCATGTTGAAAATTAACTCTCGAAGGTAGAGTATTGAAGACAATATCAGAAGACATATTTGACATCAAGAGCACAGTTTTGCTCAGTTCACCTTTTGCAATAGTTTCAATATACTCTTACCACAGTGAATTAACAGTGGAACACCAAACATATTGAATTCTTCTCATACCACATAATAAAATGCTTTCAAGTCAACCTGAAACCAAAGCATAGTGAAAAACAGTTCAAAAACTAACAGGCCAACATTTTCAGGGAGCTGATGCTGCAACCAGGTGATAAGAAACCAAAAAACCCAGCAAACCCAAATGACAAATAACCATAAACTAAGGCTGCAACATTACCATAAGGTTGCAATATTACCATAAAGCAATGATGTACAAATCTATTACAGAAATTACATTTCTCTGCTCACTCAAGCATCAATGTCATTTCCAGAAAAATCTTACTGCTTTTTTGCAGAACAGGCACTGAAATAACTTCCATGAGACTGCACAGAGTGATAAGCAGTTTCTAACTACTGGGATGTCCAAGACACTTCATGTAGAAGCTGAAAAGGCTCACATTCTGCTAACTCTTGTAGATGGTCTTAAAACATTATTGCTCATGTGTGTCATAGAGGTGTAAATAAATTGAGGGGTATATACTTGCTTTTCTGTTATACATGCATTTTAGTAAAGTACCAGTTCTGGACTGTTTCCCTCCTTATTACTTTCTCCAGTAGCAAATTTCTCTTTCCTATAGAAACAGAACTGGGGGCTAGGGTAGCTGTCAATGTGGATGGGAAGTCTTCAGGCTAAATTATACAGCAGCATAAGCTATGTAACACTTGCATATGAGAAAGGTGGCACCTCATTTCTTCCACAGATCTACTAGTCTAAAGACAATTCCATATGTAAGTTATTGCCAATGCAGAGAATATTATTTAATAAGTTCCTCTGCTATGCCTCTATCATTTCTCCTTACAATATCTTTTGGAGATATGTACCTTTGCACAGCTTAGGTAAAAAATAGCTAATGCATCTGCCTACTTACTTTATATACCTTAAGAGCTACCTCTATGCTTTTCCCATCCCAACACAAAGTTGCAGTAATTGAAAAGGCAACCATCAACCTAAATCAAGATTCCCCTACTAATCATAATAAGGAACATCTGCAGGAAGTACAATACACCTTGCAAATGGTAAGTGAGCTGAGATCTAAATAATTCAATGTAGGCAAAGCAAAAATTGAAGAGGGGAAAAAAAACCAAACCAAAACAAAAAACAAACAGTGGGTTTGCAAAACACAGAGTTCTATCAATTTTCTGATAAAAATACTAAATGAAAGCTAAAAATCCCAAGGTAAGTCTACCAAAGTCTGCCAAACAAGTATTTACAATAAAGCTACACCCAGCTTCAGAAATAAGCCATTTCAATTCTGAGGCAATCCTCCTCGGGGTGAGAGATATTGATCCTCTCTCCATGTCCAAAGAGGCAAACTTATTTTATTAATGGAAGTATCAGTTGTATCACAGAATCTGCAGAACAGTCCATGGCAATGATGTCTTGGCACTTAGTGAAAGCTATACATAGACAGTGACCCAGTCTCCTCCACTGGACTGAAGGTTTGTTTATCATATTTACAGTGCTGACTCATGTGCACCTGAAACCAATCCAAAAGAAATGCAGAAAGTTACTATAGTTGATACCAATACAGATATTCTCTTATTCACATCACACTTCTCTCAATTTAAAGTACTAGCTGTATTTAAAATATCCAAAAGTTTACAATAAACAGATGTTTACCTCCAAGATGTTGGAATGAATTGTGAAAGCAGAGAGGAGACTGTGAAAGAACAAGTGTACGTTCTTCTGGAAATCTGTAACTTCAGATCAACGGCTACTGAAGGAAGGTACCAAGCCAGTGCTGGGAAAGATTCTGACAATTTTGGAGATGTCTAACATAACTTCAGTGACTGAACTAAGGAAGCAGCCAGAATTACTGAACCAGAAGTGAAAATTTCTGCCCAATTTAGCCTGCCTCCTACATCTGGTGCAAAGTCCATCAGGGCACAGGGCCTGCTAGGATTAAACTGAAGCAGTCCTTAAGTCAGTCCAGTTGAACAACGTTGCTGTGACCAGATACCACTGAATAGTCAACAGCATTTAATAACCTCAAAATACCTTAAGCTTTTCCTTAAAAACAAACAAACAAACAGAAAAAGCCTCACTAGGTAAAAAGCCGTACCAAATATCAGAAGCCTTCTTGAAGATCAATACAAACTCCTCCTAAATGCATCTTATTTGCATTCTCTGTAAGGTCACAACTCTTCTTTGAACACAAACTGCTAAATATGTACTGTCCTCTTGACTTTTGCTTTGTATAAAGAGTGCTTTCTGTTCCATTTTCAAGCAGGAATTACTACATTCTTACATTAGCAATACCTAGCAGCTCTTAGTTACTTATATTAAGAAAATAAGGCTTCTCATTTTTTTTCCCTGAATTACTATCTCAATTCTGAAGCTGACATTTGCTTCAAAGCCACTGATTTTACCAGCTGAACCAAAGAAGTCAAGTATTGCTCCCAACTGTCATTTGCTGACAATATGGTGCTTTGGTGCAAGAAGGATATTCAATGCAATAATAACCATTCCTACAACATTTGGTACAGAAGGGTCAGTGTTCTAAATTGTGGCTAGTTAATGGTGCAACTACTATTAGAATTCTCTGCTCTTATTGCAGTGAATATGCCATAAGATTGTCCTACCTACCAGATTCTTTTTTCTCATTTATTTGCAATATAAAAATCTTTTGAATGAGGGTGGTTGATTAATTTCTGTGGGAGCTAATTCAACATCTGGTCTCTCACATGCCACTAGCACTGCCTGTAGGGTAGATTGCTGTTCATAAGCAAGTAAGTATATCCTCATAGCCTACAAAGCAAAACCGCAAACTGACTCTTGCAGGAAAATAGAATGACATAAAACCAACAGATTAAGACAATGCCATGTACATATACACTGCTACGGTCTACATTGTGCACAGCATATACCAGCTTGTGCAGCTCTGCTGTAGAAACCCCTCATAACAAGCAGCAAACATCTTTGCATGGTTACATGCTCATCATTTTTATTAGAAAACGTCTATATTATGTATGTTTATACAAGTAGTTAATTTAAAACTAGCTTAAGTACTTGATGCATGTATCTATAGTTAACTTCTTACAGTAAGGATAGCAAAACCAGGAGGAGCTCAATAGCAACTGGTTCGAGCTAATGCTCTGCTTCAATTACTAAAGAAAGTCTGACAGGGTGGAAAATAACCAAAGCAAGCTTTATGCATTGCTGAACGCATTATCCTACACCTATATAAGTCAAAGCCCTGAGAAACCACAGCTACAAAAACTAACGTATTTTTGTGCCTTTCTACCCTGCAGCAGAGGTAGGTTGTCCACCACCCTTTGAGGCATCAGAAGTCAAATCCTCTCACTCTTCAAAACTCCAAAAAGCCTCACAGATTTTCAAGCAGAGCTCAATGAAGATGACAAGCAGAAATGCTGGCCAGAATTCTGAGTAAACACAAATCAGGCAAATTTTAAGTGCTTCATTTTCTTAAAAAACAGCATATGACAATTAACAACACTCTTGAGAGGTCAGTCAATATTACAACTCCTTTAGCGTCATCACATATGTTAGAGAAGCTGTGTTGTTAAGCAAATGACTTCTTCCAAGATTAAGAGATCACACTTGTAGCAAGCACAGGAAACTAATCAACACTTAGGATAAATCATTTGGATAACTGTCTCCAGAAAGCACATCTTGTCATCTTCTTCATCTCAAGGCTTTGACAGAGTTGAAACGCTTGCAAAAAGTGCAAATGTCATGGTAGATAACATCAAGTCAGTGTCCCTAACATTAAAGAAATCTAGTTCTCTATGGGTAGCCCTTAAGTCTGATAGCTCTTATGTACCTTTACTGTTTACCTCAGGTGACTGTCACTTCACTGTCCATCTGCACTATGCCTTTCATAGGTTAGTACTTAAAGACATAGAACTAAAACTTAAGGAAGCCAGTGACTGGTTGGCACAGTGTAGCATCTACCAGGGCGGTAAAATGAACAATCTCCCAAGCATGCATGAGATACTGTACTGTTGTTCACAGAACACAGGACTAAATAAAAAAAATAATTATTAAAATCAGACAAACTGTTCCAAATGGCCAATGTTGGCTGAAGTTGCAGTCAGCTAGATTTGCAGCTCAAACTCAAAACCAGGCCATTAGCTTAACAAGTAGTGTTCAACCAGTCAGTACAGCAGGAAAAAAAACAGCTTCTGTAACTGACTCCTCAATACCCTCAGTATCTATAGCTTTCTTCATCAGGCTAGATGAGACCCAATATGCCACAGTCTGTTGCCTAAAAACTTTTTAAAAATAAAATAAAATTAAAAAAAAAAATCAAGCTAGTTCTGTGCAGTTTAGCTCAACAGTTTTCCCAGCTACGCCATCCACTTATCCACTTAAGCACAACGTAAAGCTCTGCCATTACTCTCATGTGAGGTGAAGTGATGAAAGCAAAGCAAGCTGTCTGGAAAAGGAAACCACAGTTTCAGCTTTTCTGTAAAAGTAAGGAAATAATTTTTATTTCTTTTTACTACAAAAGCTTAGTGCTATTTGTGTTGTCTTAATAAAGAATGAGCTGCTGAAACACATGGTAAATGTATTGGTCCTCTCAATGAATTACTACAATGAATACTTTTCACTGTTCATTTTAAACCAGTACCAGGATCTACTGGGAGCAAAAACTGTTTAATCAGATTATAGTCATTACTCTCAGATTTACATTCACATCACTCATTATCTTTAACTATTAGCATAAAAAAAAAGTCCCAAACTCAAATCACAGACAGTTCATAACCATTTTTCTCTGACACGTATTTCCAATACAACGCTTAAAAATATCAAAATTCTTTATTTTTGTATATACACAAGAATATAATCTAATAGAGTGGCTATGAGCTACCATATTTGGTATACATTTTCTTTCATTATAGTTACCTTTCAGTACTTTGGCCTATTGTTTTCTTGTATTTGAAATCTCTTAAATTAAAAAGCACTTCAGATGAAAGAGTAAGACCCTATAAATGTCAAGGCACTCACTTTTTCTTTCTTTGTCTATCCATAGGCTCTTTTAAGAATACCAACTCACCTGTTCACTTCTTTTGCAAAATAAACAAAAACAACAAAAACCCCCCACACTCAAAAACTTCTCCCTAGACACCCTCTTGTAGAGCTGTAAACATTAATCAATGCATACTGTTAGCAAACCTGCGAAACCTTGCATTGACACCCTGCCAAATGAGAATAGTATGCAGTATGGTATTTAACACACAAGAGCACACTGATATCCCCTTGGAATACAAGTGTTCCAGGCATCTATTTCCATACAGCCTTCATCACAGGAAGCATATGTAAATAGTAATCTTTCTTCCAAATCTCAGCTACCTGTTTCATTTTGAGACATAGGAAGACTAAGCATAAGGAGTATCAAAATAGGGTTCACCATGTTCCCCTAGTGCCAGAAACTAGCTTGGTGGGCAGCAGTATATATACACATGGAAGCAACTGGACAAGGTGATAAACAGTGCAGTCACCACTTTTCATTCACCCCATACCACAGAGCCTCGCTCTTCAAAAAAATGAATACACAACAACTTTGTGTGAAATACAGACTGCATGTGATGATGAGTAAGTGCGTGCTGCCTACCCTCTCCTCTATGATCCTCATGTCAGTAGCCTCTTGTATTACTTCCACACTTCCCTGGGTCAGATAAACTCTCCATTCTCAGCACTGTCAGTTCCATTCAGAAGCTTAACAAACACTACCCCACACTGAATAACAAACACCTCAGATATGAAGATAAATCCAGGGATAATTGGTACTGAACTGGGAAGCACAATAAGCATATCTGGAGATCTTGTATAACAGAGTTAGATTCCAAACAATAAGCACAGACCTATCTTGTTTTCTCATACTGATTTTTTTGGTTGTGGTGTAATGCTATTATGCTATAGTATCACTGTGTATCTGTTGTTAGCTGAAACAAAACCAACTTATCCTAGTACATACTTCTATAACTATATATGCTATGTAAAGGATGCGACTGGTAGCTTTTAAAGAAAAACACAGCCACTGACAGCACAGCAACTGCTCCTCTCATCAGCTTATCTTCTTGAACACTATTTGCAACTGAGGGGCACAGAATAAAGACCCAAGATAACTGGGCAATGAAGCAAGTGCTGTCATGTGTCATGAGAGTCACAGCCTGGTGTCAAAGATCACCACTGTTCTGCAGCTGCTGGTGCCCATGATCACAAATTGCACTAAGTGGTACAATGCTCTGCTGTATAAGCAGAGACAAAGAGATGAACAGGCCTACAGCACTAACTCTGTCTTACCAGATGATGAAAGAAAAAAAATTAGATTTCCTTCATGTTTCTTCAGTTTAGTGTGCACACAGACAGAAGAAAACAACAAGCATCTGCAATAAAGCCAGAAAGCAGGAAGTAACAGCACTTTTAATTAATCAGGGTGATGACTTTCAAAGAAGTGGCTTCTGGTAATACCACTTGGGTTTCCTAACACTGCAAGTCCTAACTCATATATAGCATCTAAAACTTCTAGCCAACTAGTAGTCTGACTAGAGCTAGACCAAAACACAGGAAGACGGTGCATTGTATATAACATTGCTCCCAGGAACAATTTCAAATCAATAACTTAAACCTGCCTGGCCCAGATCTAACTCCATCAAGATAAGACCCAGTGCCCAGCGTTAAGGGGCAGATCAGGTGTTGCACACTCAGTCTTGACAAGTGACCCTTTCGCTTCCTCCTCTGTAATGTTAGCCCCAGACTCCAGCTACCAAGCATTTCAAGACTCCAGGCAACTACAAATCATGGGATCTAGTAGCCTGATTAACATGGCTTTCCACAAAGTTGAAAACAATATGCCAAGACTTCTCTGAGGAAGAGTTTTACATTCCTGTTGGTGGTGAAGACAAAACAGGACAGGGAGGATAGTAGAGACACATGGGTTTTGTTTGTTTGTTAGCTTTTTGTTTGGTTGGGTTTTTTTGTGTTTTTGTCTTTGGTTGGTGGGTTTTTAAGCTGGGGCATTGGGGAAACCTTCTTCAGCTTAACGTTACAACCAGTCTTTGATGAGATGTGTTCTGATTCAGCTGTAAAATAGTCCTCTTAAATATCTAGAAAATGGAAAGAACACAAGAATGGGGGTCTCCCAAGTAAACTCATTATCTTTAAAAAACAAAAAAGTTGAAGGAAGACGAAAAACTGCATCAAATGCTTCCATTTACCAGCATCACACCCTAAACAGACCACATCTTAATTCTTTTGGTAGCTTTATACACACAGGCAAATTAAACATAACAGAATTACAACACTTATGGTATATTAGCTTTCTTTACAAGATGTAGGGTTTCTAGCTCATGTCCTAGTTTAGAAGTCAAACACATGCTTTGTTCCTATAACATTTCTGCTCTAACTTCAGAACACCAAGCTAGTTTCTATTCTCTGTACAGGAACATAAAGAATGATACATAATTTTTTCCTGCCATGGTCATCATATACCATAAGCAGTCCCCAACCATCTTGGTGGCCCTGCACTGGGCTTCCTCCAGTGTATAACTCTCTTTCTTGCACAGGGAAGCCCCAGACTGGGCACAGCACTCCAGATACAGTCTCACAAGTGCCAAACATAAAGGAAGGGTCACTTCCCCAGACCTGCTGGCCACACATTTACTCATGCAGCCCATGCTGCTGTAACTCACTCACTGCAAGGGCTGCTGCTGACCCATATTCATGAGTCAGTTGTCTATTACAACCACCAGAGCTGTTTCCTAGACTGTCAGCCTGCTATCCAGCCCATAGCTCACCAACCTGGTGATGATGCAACTAGGGCCAAGGCCTTGCCATAACAAAGATATACTCCACCCCTTTGTCTGCAGTGCCAGTCACCTTACCATAGAAAGAAAGCAAGGAGGTTGATCAGGCATGACTTGCCCTTGGCAAATCCACACTGGCTGCTCCAAAGCACCTTCTCATCCTTTGTGTGTTGAGAAAGGCCTTCCAAGAGGAGTTAATTGACAGCATCCATGGTTGAGGTTACGCTGACTGGCCTGTAGGTAACTGCATCCTCCTTCTTGCCCTTCTTGAGGATGTATGTGACATCTGTCTTCCCAGTCACTGGGAACCTCCCCCAGCTGCCACAGCCATTTGAAGATGATGCATCCTACCTGGTCCCAAGGATTTGCGTATGTCTAATTGGCTCAGGTCATTCTTTACTCTGTCTTCCTCTACTGTGGGTTCTGCTTCATGCCCAGAGATTCTGCTGGCAGGCTCAGGGACTGGGGAATGCTAAGGGAAAGCCCTATTGATTCAAAAGGGAGGCAAAAAAATTCCTCGAGGATCTCCGCCTTTTCCCTGTCCCTTGTCAGTAGGTCCCCTGCCACACCAAGTAGTCGGCTCACCTTTTGCTACCAGTGTACTTAGAGAAATCTCTCACGTTGGTCTTCATCTCCCTCACAGATTTTGATTAATTGCTTTTATAAATGAAAAACAGGTGATTTTACATTATTGTGCAATAAGGCTGATTTGCAAAAAAAAAAAAAAAAAAAAAAATTAAAAACCCTCTAAAAACACACAAGATCTCATGTCAGAGTCTTACCTCTACTCTAAACCACTAGAAGTCATTGTAGTCTATAAGCAGCATATGCCACAAGCTGTAGGAAATACCAAGCTAACTTTGTATGATATCATGCAGCATTCTGTATCATCTGGGAAATTAATCGCCCACCACCATATCTATGGGTTTTCATGTGATGTCTACTCATGATGATGTTTTTAAAATCATAATCAGCATATATCATTTGGGGTACAGAACTTAATCCATTTTACATGCACAGAACAAGTTTGCATAACAGCAAGTGAATCTAAATACATCTTCTAAAAAAGTAATCATTTATGAGAAGTTATGCCTCTTAGTAGAAGGGGGAGAACATTTGCTTTTTTTTTTTTAATATCTCAAGGATAAAGTGCAAAAGGCAACATTACATTTGGCTTCTTGAACAGGAGATTGAATCAATTAAAATACGGTGCAGATAATGTGGTAAAGAATACTTGATGAAACAATACATTCATATGTACATACATGAATACTTGACGATACATACAGATGATGCGGTAAAGAATAATTGTGAAGTAGTAGAGTTATAGACAGAAACGTAGGAATGTTTCTGTTGTAACTTTCCTACATTTCTGTCTATAACTCTACTACTTCACAATTTGCCTGGGAGATAATTTTTAGCACAGATTATGCTTCACATGCCATTCTGTATCCACTTAAAACTTATTTTGTAACACAGATATATTAATGTACACAAGTTAACTGTTACAGCTACTTCGAGCATAACGTATGATTATGCAAATCAGATTCTGTGTCACCATTAAAAGAATTTCTCCAGTAGGGAAGTAAAACACAACTTACAACTACTTTGTGCTCGATTTATATAGAAAGACCACTCCATACCTATTCTGATATTTTTTAAAATTAGGAGAGGCTTCAGTAAAATCTCTGTTAAATACAAGTTGTTTCAGAGAAACCTCAAGGAGAGATATTTGTTTTAAATGAGTGCAAGTATCAAAGTTTTACTCCTTTCACATACATTCAGAAGGCAAGAAGTATCGTAATTGTTCAATAAAAAGAAAGGACAATAATTATATTATAGTTGACAAATGGGGAAAGCATGTACCCATTCTTGCCAAGAGTTATCTTGCCAGCTGCTTAAAGCAAACATTATCCACTTTAATTCTTCCACAGTCTTGCAGCAGTGGTGAACTACTGCTGAATTAAGACCCAGCTCGCCTCAAGTGGAAGCAGCCCTGCAGAGACCTGACTGATCCAGACTGTGTGAACCAGGCTGAACAGCTGACTGCAAGATGTACTAAGGGTAGAGCATGGGCGGGACTGCTGAGAAGTCAGAGCACAGTAAAGTGTGTTGTGAAGGTTCTCCATGGGAACAAAACCTTCCTTTCTCAAAAAAATGGAGGAGAGTTTTCTGGCCTTTAGAACACATGGCTTCCTCAGCAACAAGAAAACATGTCAAAGCAATATAAGAAACTATTAATGGAATTTGAGAGGACAATTATGCTTTCACTTGATCTTTTACCAAAAATATTTTAGAGAATGGGGAGTAAGGTATATTTACAAGGCTTCTGTAGATTAACTAGTCTTCAATAACAATCCAGTATAGAACCACAAAAATTTGTTTAACATTTAACACATAGTAACATCAAAACAAATAAATGTTTCCTTGGAGACAACTACCTAAATAAATGCTTACAATGAATCCAGGGCCTGACATCACCCAGGCCTGCCTGCAACCATAGTAACATGCCAGTGTAAACAGAAATATTTTTATTTTTCTATCTAATAATGTCATAGAATTAGCAGTTTTATGGCAGTGCTTAAACAATATTCTTGCAGTGTTTAGTGGTAACACTTCTAAAATAAGAGCAGAGGTATTTATATCAGGGCTATTACTATTACCGTATTAACTACATACAACAAGTGGAGTATGTGTATGGCATAGCTAACATATCCAGTTTCCCAGAGCAGTTGTTGACCCCAATAAACAAAGAAATTTAAGTTCTTAAGGCAACATTCCATAATGCTGGTCAGAGATCAGTAACATCTATTCTACTTGGGTATTCTGCTTTCCTTAATACAAAAACCCTAAAGTTCTTAGACTGTTGTGTCTCACTCTCTTACTGGATTAAGAAGAATGCAGTCACATGTTGCTTTTCATACCAAATGCAGAACACTTCTGTGCCCTTCTCTTGTGTCACCAATGAGCTTGCTTTCTCCAAGGCAACAAGATTCACTGAACCCATATCTGCACTCTGCAAGCACAAGATACACAGCCTACAAAATTTTACAACTCTGGAACAGTAACATAAAAGAAATGGCCAGTTGATGAGGAAAACTTCCAAGAAGGAAGACAATTGTTTCAGCTACTAAAAAGATATCCATGGAATTCCCATTCTCATGAAAACCATCCATTTTCAAATGCTACTGCATGTCTGCAAGTTGTATGTCTCAAAATTCAGTAGACTCAGATTGCCTTATCACTCTTAATTTGCCCAATATAAAGATGTCTATACAAGGTCCAGATAGTATGTGAAAAATGCTTTGAATTATCTGATATTACTAAGATATTTACACTAAAACCTTACATTTTAGTAAAAGCCTGAGCTAGGAGAAGATTGAAATTGTTATCATTGCAAAAATATTTGGTTTGGTCCCGTCATAAAACATTTCACATACAGTAATTTATGAAATCTTTCCTTCTCATGGAATGTGACTGTGACTTTATGGGCCAGTTAAAAAAAATACTTCCTACTATGTATTTTCAGGCTATTTCTTTTTTTAAAAAACAAACAAAAACTATATAAGCAGGTTTTTCAGATAAGGCATTGCTTCCTTTTGCCATTTAAAGAGAAAAAGCTATCTTGATACCAATTAGCAAATGAGATTTTTACATAACTTAATGCAAGGAGCTAGCTTTGAAATGGAAGTTTATCCTGTAACTATAGTGTTACCATAGTATGCAGTCCCACAAACACATGAAGAGTCCAACTTCAAGTTTTGGCTGTGAAACTATAAAATACAATAAGGAAAGCTTAGTATGTAACTGCATTTACAGTTATGTACACTTTTGTTGGTTTTGCTGCATTTTTAATAGACTTCTTCCTATAAGATACTGTAAAACTTCATAATTCACTCCTCACAATTTCTTTTGCTTTTCTAGGTACAACATGCATAGAAAGATAACAATATCATGTGAGATGTCTTTGTTGTATATTTTTATAACCTAAAAAAAAACAAAAATTTTTCAAACTTTATAGAAATGGGAGTCTATCCTAACCGCATAAGTGCAATCCAAATATTTAGCATAAACTTATATTCATACACATGGCTACTCTCACAAGTGGGCTTTGGCTTTTCATTTCAAGTAATTCCATTGCAAAATTCATTACTGCTTAATTTAATGTATTTTCTGCACTGACAATAGAAAGGTTTTAAAAATAGAGAAGAAAAAAAAGGCAGAAAAATACATCATTAAACAAATTTTTAAACACACAACAGTTTATGTAACAATCCACCAAAATGGAAGGATTTGTGAGACCCTTAAGAACATACAAATTACTGTTAAACAAAAATACCGGGGGGAGATCACCCAATTTACATCTTTTCTTACCAAACATACAATTCTATCAGTCCTCCTTTCATGTGTACTACTGTGCATTCTTTGCATTAGACCAATTAGACCAATTCTTCTTATCCTGACAAACATCTTATCTTTGAGTGTGTTCCCTGGCCAGACTACAACTGCCAAGATCCATCAGCCCCATCTGACTGAACCACTATGGCTGACCCTAAGAACCCCAGGCCAAAGTCCATGTTGTGAGAAGCAGTCTAGCTGAAGAACATAAAAGCAACAGTGGAGTACAGAGCCTTCTGATACCTATACACATAACTCTTACTGAGGCGTATACCTGGCACTTTCTGAGGAACTGTAGATTCTTTAATAGTCTTCAATGTTTTTCTTTCAACACAGAAGGGTTGACAAAAAGCCACATGCTCTGCTGGGAAAAAGCTGCTTATAGCACAGAAATGAGTAAAGTATATTTTGTGAATATGCCTATTTTAATGCATCAACAAATCTATCATTATCCTTTAGCTGAGGGTTAAACATGAAGCAAAAGAGAAAGCAAGGAAAAGCAGCTGTCTGAACACGCTTGAGAAACCCTGCATACTCAGCCTATGCATCAGCCTCCTAAGTTACAGTATATTGCTAATACTTGAGTAACTACAGCCATTAAATCCTCTCTTGTTAAAACATAAAATACTATAGATGAAATAAATGTGATCTAGACTAAAAAGAATTGCTGACATATGCTCTCAATAATAAACATTTAAGAAAATGCGGAAGTATACTTAAGTATACCTACCAAAAGCATGCACATGAAAAACAGATATTCCTAATAAAGATAGCAAATCTCAGCTATAGTAAGTTTCCCCATCTGCCATTTAAGCAATAGCAATTTAAAAAGAAAATAACTTTAAAAGAGAAGAATATATAAAATACATTATATGTACAGTATAGGTAAGCAAGTAATTAATAAACAAGATTAAAATGCCTTTGCATTTGATGCATTTAACTTGTAAACTATTAAATACTAGACAGAGAGAAGAAAAGATGGTATGCTTCTTCCAGGAAAAATGACAACACTTCATAGCGGTCAGGAAGAAAGGTCTGAGAAACTGCTGAACAGGTATCTCCCCACAGAGGCAGACACAAGAACCCCTCAGCTGAGCTGAGAATAAACAATCACAAGGGAATATGTTAACATTCCCCTTGAGCCTCAGGTCCCCACACATCAAAACTCATGCCTGCACAACAGGACCTGATTCCTTCTACCTCAGCAGGCACCAAAGCTGATACTTCTTTAGAGCTGCTAATGTTGCACAATTGTTTATGCCATATAATGGGGCTATTCTATCACTAACTTGCCCAGATACTGACATGAGAAAGTAGCTCTAAGATTTTTTTATTATTTCCTGTGATGACAAATACAGGGAAAATTTAAGTTGATGAAAGCCAAAGAAAATTTGAAAATAAATGCCAGCACTGTGTATCATAGATCAAGAAAGAAACAAGCAACCCTATACCCTAAACATCCATTTCAAATAAGCTAGTTCACTGACAGTATACCTAACTCCAGCAGCACAACTTCCAAAAAATAAAAGTAGGGACTCAAAGAGAATGCGGACTGATACAAAAACAAGAGGGCTGAAGTGTGCATATATAGTGTTTTCAATTATCTAGATAAGATCTCTGAGGTGAAAAGAAACAAAGAAAAAGAAATCAAATAAGTAATATCATTCTAACTATTTGTATTACACTGGACAGCCTTTCAGGATCAAGGTCCACTGCCTTTCTATGCTTTGATGCACTCTAAATGGTCAGTGCTTTCAGCAAGTTCTCAGCTACCCTTGTAAGCAACTCAAGTTTGCATGTCCTCCCCAACATTATACCACAACAGTTGAGAGCATAAGCCAAATAAACATTCATACAAGCTACAAGTACAATTAAGGGACCTTCCTTAAAGCATGTCCCTCAACACAATGAGGTGTGAGACTATCCTGGTTTTGTTAAAAAAGAAGTTTCTCTTTTAGTGAATTTGCTTGTCAGCTAAAGCCTTAATATTAGCTGCATTTTCCTGGACAACCAGATACATGTTTTGGTAAACATAGCAATGGAACGTGAAGTTACTGATAAGTATGGATGGACATCTCGCGAGAGGGGCGGTGCAAAACAAGTGACCAAGAAACTGACCACCAACTGTGTATAACATTCCATTCACGTAAATACTTTGTATAAAAGTGGGAGATCACAAGGAGCTTGTCTCTTTTCCCTTTTTGCCTTCTTTTCCCTTCTGCTTATGGCTGACATTAGGAGAGGATCTTGCTAGTCGTCCCTGCGAACTGAGGCCTAGTGAGAGACTGAATCCAGCTCTGGTTGGCTGCAGAGTCCAATCCAGGACTTTGGGTGCCAGCTCTGCAGTTACTGGGACTTTCAAGATTGGTTTTGTATATTTTGTATTGTTTTCTCTATTCTTACTAGTAGCACTAGTAAAACATATTTAATTTTTCTAACTCTCTTCTCTCTGTCCTCCTTTTCCTCCCAATCACCTGTCATTAGTGGGAAAGGGAGGGGCAAAAGGGAGAAGTGGTGGGGAAGAGGAGGTTAACAATACATCTGCCAGGGTTTTATTGTCACCCCACAATCTAAAACCTCAACAGATAAATGGCACCCAACATGGGGCAAGAGAAAGGGGTAAATCTGGAGATTTTTGGCTTTTCTACTGCTCTGACGTACCTTTCAATTTTCTTGGCACTGTGACAACTCAGAGTTGTGATACTTGCGCGTCTGTTTGCTTCGGACATTATTTAGTGATATTACGGCAAAGTTAATTACATTGATTTAAAGATGTTATGGCATAAGTTGTATCAATTATTTTCTACATTGTGCTCAGTGATCCCATATCTGTGTTGGGCTTTCTTTTTGAATTGAAGTATTCATTATATAACAAGAAACTGGACGATGGTTATGATGATACTATGTGGTTTGGCACTGGTTTATTTTATTATACTGCAGCCGCTAATGAATTTCTGCTTGTTTCTGCTTTACCTTGAAAAGCCTCCGGGAGAGATAAGAGAGCAGTACAGATATGTGTTTGCTAATTGGTCGAGAGAATCTTTAGAAAGGCTGACTAACAATACTTTCGTTTTTTCACTAGGACAGTTTGCAAATGTTTTAGAGAGTTTTGAATATCCTTGGAGCTTTGATAGAACTGTGATGGTGTTATCTGGTTTGCTGAATGTGTGTCAGTTTGTATTACTGTTAAGATAAATGAGGTTCAATAGGAGGTTTGCATCTCTTTTTAGTCCTGAGACTTGCAGTGCGTATTCGGAAGCTTTAGCAAAAAGCACTCCTAGCCGCTAGCACTCCTAGTGAAAGCTGCCACTGCAGCCACTGCCCCCCCAATCGCGGCTTCACAGGCTGAAGCTCCAGCTCCTATACAGAGCTCCTCTGCCACGGTTGCTGCAGGTAACATTACTTCTCCAGCCTCAAAGGCTAACAAGGCAGGCCTGCCTTCTTCACACACTGGTCACTGTTGCTGCTGTAATCATAGCAATCACTGTGACAGTCATTTAGACTCTGGATGGTGAAACCATACCAGCATCAGTTGCTGGTTGTAAGAAAGTCACTAGAAAGACTACCCATGCAGCAGGTGATGGCACAGGGCCAACATCAACCCAAGGGGCAGCATCAGGACAGGGAGGAGATGAAGTGACCACCACTCAGTCCTTCAGTCCTTTTCTCCAGGTGAGCTGAGAGATCTGCGAAAAGACTTCAGTCATTGTGAAGGCGCGAATATTTTAACCTGGCTGCTCCGATGCTGGGACAATGGAGCAGAAACAATTGAATTGGAAGGTGGTGAAGCCAGGCAGCTGGGATCTCTGTCAAAAGATTCCACCACTGATAGGGCAATTTCAAGAGACCCTAATGCAACTACCCTCTGGACCTGACTCCTGGCAGCTATGAAAGTAAGATTTCCCTGCAAGGAAGATTGTATATGCACACTAGGGAAATGGAATACTATAGAGAGAGTTATCCAATTCCTGAGAGAATTAGGTGTGAGAGAGATCATCTATTTTGGACCAAACAGCCAAGAGGGGACGGACCCAGACAGAATCAATTGTACACGACCTCTGTGGCGCAGATTTGTACAAAGTGCACCACCTGCATATGCTAAGTCATTGGCAGGAATGGTCTGGTCAGCTGGAGGTGTACAAAATATTACTGAAGTGATTGAGCAGCTCTGAGACTTTGAGGACAGCCTTGCTGGTTCTCTACGGGCTTGTGTCTCTGCTGTGGAGAAACTGTGTGAAATATCTGATGACTGGTTTGAAAAGCTATTGCAAGAAATCAAACAACTCAGAGAAGACACGTACCATTCATGACCTGTATGAACCTATGTTTCAGCTACTAGGAGAAGGCGTTTCCAATCTCGAGAGAGAGGACAGAGGCAGCCCACAACAAGAGGTTCACTGTGGTTCTTCCTACACGAGCACGGAGAAAACATGAACAAGTGGCATGGAAGACCTACCTCAGAACTTCAAGAACGAATATGTGAGATAAAAGGAAAAACTCCTAGGAAGGTGGCTGCTCCAGTTTACAAAAGGAGCAGAAGAGATTCTGATGCTCTGGAAGGAACCTCTAATTCACACCCAGAGACTGTGCAAAACAGAAATTAGAGGTGCTCTGCCTCCAACCAGGTGGAGGAAAGGGATAACAGTTTATTGGACTGTACAAATACGATGGCCTGGTACAACACACCCCCAGGAGTACAAAGCTTTAGTGGACACTGGTGCTCAGTGCACAATAATTCCTTCTAATTATAAAGGAACGCAATCCATCAATATTGTTGGAGTGACTGGAGAATCCCAGGAACTGACTGTTGTAGAGGCTGAAATGAGCCTAACTGGAAAAAAATGGCAAAAGCATCCCATTGTGACTGGTCCAGATGCTCTGTGCATCCTTGGCATAGATTACCTCAGGAGAGGGTATTTTAAGGACCCAAAAGGGTATAGGTGGGCATTTGGTATAGCAGCTGTGGACACTGAGGAAACTGAACAGCTGTCTGATTTGCCTGGTCTTTCAGATGACCCTTCTGTTGTAGGACTGCTGACGGTTGATGATCAGCAAGTATCAATTGCTACCACAACGGTGCATCGCCAGCAATATCACACCAATCGAGACTCTTTGATTCCCATCCAGAAGTTGATCCGTCAACTGGAAAGCTAGGATGTGATCAGTAAAACTCACTCACCTTTTAACAGCCCAATTTGGCCAGTGCGTAAGTCTAGTGATGAGTGGAGACTAACTGTGGACTATCATGGCCTGAAAGAAGTTACACCACCACTGAGTGCTGCTGTGCCTGACATGCTAGAACTGCAATTTGAACTGGAGTCAAAGGCAGCAATTGACATTGCTAATGCTTTTTTCTCTATTCCTGTAGCAGCAGAGTGCAGGCCACAGTTTGCTTTCACCTGGAGGGGCATCCAGTACACGTGGAATCACTTGCCCCAGGGGTGGAAACACAGTCCTACCATCTGCAATGGACTGATCCAGACCACGCTGGAGCAAGGTAAAGCTCCAGAACACTTGCAGTATATTGGTGACATCATCGTATGGGGCGACACAGCGAAAGAAGTCTTCAAGAAAGGTGAGAGAACAATTCAGATTCTTTTGGATGCTGGTTTTGCCATAAAACAAAGCAAAGTCAAGGGACCTGCACAAGAGATCCAGTTTTTAGGAATAAAGTGGCAAGATGGCCGTCATCAGATCCCAATGGATGTGATCAACAAAACTGCAGCTATGTCTCCACCTACTAATAAAAAGGAGACACAGACTTTCTTGGGCGTTGTAGGTTTTTGGAGAATGCATATTCCTGACTACAGCCAGATTGCGAGCCCTCTCTATCGAGTGACTCGTAAAAAGAACCAATTTGAGTGGGGCCCTGAACAACAACAAGCCTTTGAACAAATTAAGCGTGAGATAACTCATGTGGTGGCCCTCAGACGGGTTCGGACTGGACTAGATGTTAAAAATGTGCTCTACACTGCAGCCGGAGATAATGGACTTACCTGGAGCCTCTGGCAGAAAGCACCAGGAGAAACTTGAGGTCAACCCTTAGGTTTTTGGAGTTGAGGATACAAAGGATCTGAGGCCAACTGTACTCCAACTGAAAAAGAGATACTAGCAGCACATGAAGGAGTTTGAGCTGCTTCAGAAGTGATCGGTACTGAAGCACAGCTCCTCCTAGCACCTCGACTGCTGGTGCTGAGCTGCATGTTCAAAAGGACGGTTCCCTCTGCATATCATGCAACCGATGTTACGTGGAGTAAATGGATTGCACCGATCACGCGATGAGCTCGAATTGGAAATCCCAGTCGCTCAGGGGTCTTAGAAGTGATTACAGACTGGCCAGAAAGTAAAGGCTTTCGGATGTCTCCAGATGAGGAGGAAGTAACACGTGCTGAAGAAGCACCACCATATAATACTCTTTCAAAGACTGATAAAGCAGTATGCACTGTTCACAGATGGATCCTGTCGTCTTGTAGGAAAACATCGAAGGTGGAAAGCTGCTGTGTGGAGTCCCACATGACAAGTTACAGAACCATGACAAGGTGAATCTAGTCAATTTGCAGAAGTGAAACCCATCCAGCTGGCTTTGGACATTGCTGAACGAGAGAAGTGGCCAATATTTTCTCTCTATACTGACTCATGGATGGTAGCATATGCTTTGTGGGGGTGGCTACAGCAACGGAAGAAAAGCAACTAGCAGCACAGAGCTAAATCCATTTGGGCTGCCACACTGTGGCAAGACATTGCTGCTCGGCTAGAGAGCCTGCCTATAAAAGTTTGTCATGTAGATGCTCATGTGCCTAAAAGTCGAGCCACCAAGGAACATCTAAACAACCAACAAGCAGATCAAGCTGCTAAGACTCAAGTAGCTGAGGTGGACTTAGACTGGCATCATAAAGGTGAACTTTTCCTAGCTCGGTGGGCCCATGATGCTTCAGGGCATCAAGGTAGAGATGCAACATATAAATAGGCTCACGATCGAGGGGTGGACTTAGCTATGGACACTATTTCACAGGTTATTCATGAATGTGAAACCTGCGCTGAAATCAAACAAGCAAAACATTTAAAACCTGTATGGTATGGGGGGTGATAGTTAAAGTATGGAGAAGCTTGGCAGATTGATTATATTACACTTCCACAAACACGTCAAGGTAAGTGTTACGTACTTACAAAGGTGGAAGCAACCACTGGATGGTTGGAAACATATGCCATACCTCCTGCTACAGCCCGAAATACTATCTTGGGCCTTGAAAGGCAAGTCCTTTGGCGACACGGTACGCCAGAAAGAATTGAATCAGACAACAGTACTCATTTCAAAAACAGTATTATAGACAATTGGGCCAAAGAACATGGTATTGAGTGGGTATATTGTATTCCATATCATGAACCAGCCCCTGGGAAAATTGAAAGGTACAATGGTTTGTGAAAAACTACACTAAAGGCACTTGGTGGTGGAATCTTTAAAAACTGGGATTCACATTTAGCAAAAGCCACTTGGTTGGTCAATATTAGGGGATCAACCAATCGAGCCAGGCCTGCCCAATCAGAAATTCTTCGTACTGTGGAAGGAGATAAAGTCCCTGTAGTACACATGAAAAATATGTTAGGAAAGGCAGTCTGGGTTACTCCTGCCTCAGGCAAAGGCAAGCCCATTCACAGGATTGTTTTTGCCCAGGGACCTGGCAGCACCTGGTGGGTAATGCTTAAGGATGAAGAATTTCAGTGTGTACCTCAAGGGGATTTGATTTTAGGTGAAAATATTCAATACTGAACTGCATGATGTGAATTGCCGTACTAACAGTGTTTAATAAGTGTCTTTCAGATCGAGACAGTGAAGATGAAACCAGAGCTAGCTTCTTCGAGTGGCACCTGACAACTTCTTCAAAGTTGATGTCTTTAACCCAAAAAGAGTGGTCACGAGATGCACTTGTACCATTTTTCCTGCCCTGGGAGACTCTTGTGACAAAATGAACTTAATGAAGCTTTTCAAAGGAAGGTCCACTGATTAAGATTAATTACTCCTGTGTATAGATGTACGTGTGTGTGTATATATATAGAGTAGTTATTAATTAGATTGTATTGAGAGGTTGTATTGATAAGGTTTAAGTATTCTGTGAATGGCATATTATAAGGGGTGGAATGTCCCAGTTTTGTTATAAAACAAGTTTCTCTTTTAGGGAATTTGCTTGTCAGCTAAAGCCTTAATATTAGCTGCATTTTCCTGGAGAACCAGATACATGTTTTGGTAAACATAGCAATGGAACGTGAAGTTACTGATAAGTATGGATGGACATCTCGCGAGAGGGGCGGTGCAAAACAAGTGACCAAGAAACTGACCACCAACTGTGTATAACATTCCATTCACGTAAATACTTTGTATAAAAGTGGGAGATCACAAGGAGCTTGTCTCTTTTCCCTTTTTGCCTTCTTTTCCCTTCTGCTTATGGCTGACATTAGGAGAGGATCTTGCTAGTCGTCCCTGCGAACTGAGGCCTAGTGAGAGACTGAATCCAGCTCTGGTTGGCTGCAGAGTCCAATCCAGGACTTTGGGTGCCAGCTCTGCAGTTACTGGGACTTTCAAGATTGGTTTTGTATATTTTGTATTGTTTTCTCTATTCTTACTAGTAGCACTAGTAAAACATTTTTAATTTTTCCAACTCTCTGCTCTCTGTCCTTCTTTTCCTCCCAATCACCTGTCCTTAGTGGGAAGGGGGGGGGATAGGGAGGGGCAAAAGAAAGAAGTGGGGGGGGGAGAGAAGGTTAACAATACATCTGCCAGGGTTTTATTGTCACCCACAATCTAAACCCTCGACAGAGACTATTTAAACAGTTACTGCGGTAATGAAAAGCAGAAAAGACAAGGCTATCAGATCAGATACCAGAGGAGAGAGAAGGTGAAAATGACCCACTGCTACACATAATGCAAGAAAAAAAAAAAAAAAAAAAAAAAAAAATTTGGGGCTTCATACAGAATATGCCAGAACATTTGAATGTCTTCCCTTGGATGTGACACGTTTCTGGATCAAGCCTCCCTATGTTTTCGATCTGGGGAGAAAGTTTCACTAAAGCTCCAGTCTGCTCACAACTAGGACCACTGAGATAATCCTAACCAACTAATTACAGCCATCAGTCTGCATCACAAATTCATCATCTGTTTGGCATGGCCCTACACTCTAAACTTGAGTCGGTGGTGTGCTGGACATTAGAACTGTTGTCAGAATAATGGCTTTTAGTACACCTTAACCTCTGTCCTCTGTGGCTGAATTTTGGCAAGATATAAAACTACATCCTGACTTCACTCAGATATCCTTCAGGAAACATTCACATCATTTACTGCAGTTCAAAAGAAGTGGATACCCTGCATTTGTCTTGATCACATCATAACTCTTTGTATGGCATAACACCTGTGACACTGAACTCAGTTTAAGATAACATGACAGAAGCTGAAAGCTGTATCTTCAGACAAAGCATCACAGTATAAGGAAAAAGAAAAGGATCAACTGTGGCAAACACATACAGTGCCTCACAACATCTGTAAGCAACAGAAGATAAATTTAGATGATATCTACAAAACATGCTGGGGAGACACGGAAATATTGTCAGAAATAAACTTACTTGATTTTACTGAAGACAATGTCAACATCTGTGACTGTCACATTCTTCCCATCTATCACATGACAGTCCTTACATAGCTTTGACCAGTTCTTCCCATGCATTTCTTTTCCTGTGGCTCTTGTATCACCATGGATGGCAAATTTTCTAAAGGCCTCTTCCAGAGCACTTATTTCTCCTGCCATAGCTCCCTCATAGGAGCTGTTTAAATCGTAAGATAATCTTTTTGCTGCTCGGTCCTTTGCTGGGTCTGAAGGAGACTTTGGAGGAGTCTTATGCACAGGTTTTGTTGACTTCGCTTTATTGTCAGCCATTGTGCTACAAAGAAGAGAAGAGTAAACTCACTACATTAACTTGCACTAGTTTACTTACAGGCTACAGTTTCGGTCATAACATATGAAGAATAAGTGTTATACCAAGTTAGCAAGAACTCACTGCCCTCCACTATCAAACAACAGTCAATACATAGAACTGTGTAACTCTGCCCATCTAAAAAAAATCTAGCATATTAAAAAAAAAAGTCAAGGAAGGAACATTCCAAAATAGGGCACAAACCTAATTGCACTGTCATTGCGTCAGCCTATAAGAGAAGACTTGGTATTTGTTCCTTTATTTAATGGCTATTGTCACTCTACTGATTTGAATAAATATATGCCATTTGCATTGTGGGCATTACTATCTACTTTTTTTTTCTAAAGGAAAAATAAAGAGACCTTTATTTTTTTTTTTTAATTGAAAAATGAATATTTTGAAAGTGTGGTGAAGTATTAATGTTATACTACTAAAGTTATATAATGTAGGGGATAACAAGTAAGGAAGCCTCAGAAATGCCTAGGTAAGTCTCTCTAGTTAACAAAACCATTTATTTCTCAAGTTTATATTCAAAGAACTGTAGCTGTAGAATTCATTTGGAATTAAATTGATGATGCAGAAGCACTGAGAAGGGATATCATTACTACAGAGAACAACTTTCAGGTTACCCTGTGTTCATGTAGGATAGGTTTGCCTTTTTTAAAAGAAACCTTAAACAGAGCAGCAGAACACAAATTATTTTCAGGTGTCTTCATAAAGAAAAAAGCCTTAACATGTCAGAAGCATGCCATAGAAGCAATCAATCAATCAATCTTCGAAGAGATTTTCTGGGCTAGCCCTCTCTTTACAGTATCTTTGGGATTAGAAGGGACCTCAAAAGATCTTCTAGTCCAATCCCCCCCCTCTTGCTCTTAACAATTCTGTCAAGAATCTATACTCAATGTAAATATCCTTGAAAGATACAACAACTGAACAGTTTACAAACTATAAGCAAGAAAACATCTGTGTTGGTCTTGTCTCATCCGAAACTAGAAAAAATAACCACGCGCCTACATTTTTAAGTATCTCCTGAACTAAAATTTCTTTAGTCAGCGTCACTACATTGCTGACCAACTTTGCCTTATCCCATGTTACCCATAGCCATAACTCAACTTTGTACAGCACAGCAGAAGTGTGTTTAAAAAAGGAAGTAGTGATTTCAAATCATGAGCTGAAACCCACACTTGAAAGGGTTCTGATTTCCTGAATTGTGTGATTTTTAAAACGGCTAAATTATTTTTTGTCCATACTACTGTCTTCAATATGATAGCTGTATCTATTGAAAACATTTTTTACTTACTTTCAGTTACTAATAAATTAGTTTCTGGACTTGGTATAGGAAAAATGCCTAAAGAACATATTTGGCCTTTAGAAAGGCCAGTAATAGACTTAGTTCTCTCAGACATCAATAAATGAACATTGTATTGGGGTGTTTCAAGTATTTCTGGGCTGGGGGAACAGGACACGCTCCAGAGAAAAGGGTTCAGCATTGAATGGTGACATCTGGTATGCAAAGCAGACTCATTTCAAAGAACTTCTCGCCGTCTAACGCAGTCAAGGATAGATTAAAACTAGGCTTCTGCTGTGGTTGCCCAAAATTGTCATAGGTATGCCTTTTCTTATTGAACCATAATTACAGTTTGTTAAAATCCCATGTAATAGCAGGAAATTTACTAAAAAGCTACATGGTTTATGAAAATACTGACTTACCCTTAACTTAAAATTTTGTTTCTTAACACTACAAACAACATGCTCTGAAGAGAAATATATTAATTAATATACTCTATGAAAAGGTAAAGAATTGCAGAACACAGGACATGAAATCAGATTTGTAATGGGGTCAGTATCTTTATTAGTGATAAGAGATGAGGAGAGAGATCATGCTACATTAAAGAAATAATCTTCCAATGAGAAATACATAATAACCTGTTTGCCAAAAATTCAAGATCAAATGCAGTCTTGAGTCTTCCTCACCTTTTTTTTTTTTTTTCCAGGACAAAGGTATCAGAAGGTACGTGCTAGCTTCTGCTTGAAGTAAAGGCCAGTAATTTGTGAACAGGCCACAACAGGGTGACAGGTGGAAGTGACAAAATACAGTGACTACTCCAAAATACCAATTATTAAATTCTGTAAAACAAAATTAAGCTGCTATTGAAAAGCATGAGCTGTGCAGATGCCAAGTACAACAATTACAGCTAACCAAAGAAACACCTTTCATCACCATCCAGAAAGTCTAATATGTACACAATTAGATACCATGTTTCCAGAGCCAGCAGAGGGAAGGAAGGTGGGACTAGCCAGGGATCCCAACCTCTCCAAATACTGCTGGCTCCAAGCTAGCAGGTCCACATCACCAAACACAGCCATATATGACATTAAGAGGTATAAGCAGATGCTAGAGTTCAGAAGGCTTGTGAAAGAACAACTGTCCCAAAAAAACGGAATTCCAGAAATCAAATGAATATTTAGACAACTAGGTGTTATGTTATGGTATGTTGTGGTATAGTCTGTGTCATATTAGTATAACAAAAAAAAACCTGTTCTGGTCCCTTCTCTCACTCTGCAATAGATAATACAGCACATTATATAGACAGATACTGATGAAGACAGAGATTAAGCTAGAGATCAAACTGACTGAAGTCATGACTAACTCATGCTAAAACAGACTGAAAGTACAGATCTATGTTCTCAGCATATGCCTAACCCATTAGAAAAAGAAGTATTCTCATATCATCAAACTTTCTTTTGCCAGAGACTACAATACAGACTACAATACAATCTGCAGACAGACAGCTGAGAAAACTCCCCTAGATGAAGTCACATATTAACCTGGATTCTTCCAATAATAAGGGAACAAGCAGCTATTGTTTCTGTGAATTCCGGCTGTCAATTCTTTGTAGCTTCATGAATACTAGGTACATATAAATAAGCCCAGAGCCTCAGTACAGACCAACTGTCAGCTCTACTGAAAGATTTATATTAATTTACACTTCCACTTATCTGCATCCTCTCCAGGTGTCAACATATTGAAGGAATTCTGGTACAGCATTGCTTTATATTTGGGGGAATTGCTCTTAGAAGTAATTAATCTCCCAGCACCAACAAGGAAGACCCAAAGACTTACTTAAGCCCAGAGTATTTTTGCTAACAATTTCAGCAGCTTAGGCAACTCTACAGAATATGCATGTATCTGATGCAGTCAGAATTCACTGCAGTACCTTCTCTGTCTCTGAGAACTAGTGCATGTCTAATCTGCTCAAGAAGTGCAGACAGCTTAGTATTTATAACAGAAGTTAGCAATGCTGCCATGTCACAGACGGGGAAACCAAAGCAGAGAGATGAAGAAACACTTCTGTTCTGCTGCCAAAGTCCAGAACATAATGAGGGCCCTGGGACCCATCCCATACTGTACACTGCTTTAATTATTAGACCACATAAAGCAGGTATATGATTGTACAGAGTGCTCTGAAGAACCAACATTCTGCCTCTAGGGAGAAAATACAGTCTTACTAGCTGCAAATGTATTAACACAGTTGACTATCTTCACACTAAAAAATGTTTTTTTTTAAAAAAAAAACAACAACAACAACAAAAGCCAAACCACCACTATCAAAAGTGTGAATGTCTAGCTTTTTGGGTTATATCATATACTTTCTCATCTGCTTTGTTTAGCTTGCCTCTAGGCTAGGAACATTTCCTCTGAATGTAAGCTGAATTCCTTTTATTTGCAGCAAGTATTACAAAACCAGGGGTTTTTAGAATATTTACCAAGAAAGGTTGGTCAAAAAAAGAGGTCAAAAGTCCTGTGAACTAATGAAAATGTTCAGTTCAAACTTTTTAATGGCAGAAAGCATTCAAGCATCAAGCAAGCCTCTGTTCAGCAGGCCACTGACCTTGGGGAAAAGCCTCAACAGCACAATGGCACAGTTACAACGCAATAACGCTATTATTAACATCTACTCTTTCCTGTAATCCTTGCCTTCACATATGCCAACCTTATTTATCATGTGCAACACCTAGCTCCAATGCAATTCGCAATACAACTCCACAGTTATGTTTACACTGACCATCAGGGTCATCCTCTAGCTAAAACCCGAAGTCTGCAGTGCAAATTCCTCATCTTGAGCCCAAAGATTATAACTTGGATAAAGTAGGCCTAAAATGAAATATCTGCTCAAGTTCTCAATTTTAGCCCTGATTCCTCCCTAAATTTTTAACCTCTTCTACCATATGCCCCAGAAAACTAAGAAGTAAAAATCTAAAAATTCTGTCCTTGACTCCCTTCTGTTCTATGATTCCTTTTGCTATTGTTCTTATGCAGTCCAAGGTTCTGCTTTGCTTACAGTCACACCATAGAGCTTTTGTAAGAAAGTAGAGTGGAGACGGTACCTTAACTGTATCCTAAATAATTACAAAGATGCAATTCAAAATAGAGATTACCCAGGCAGTCTTTCTGCAACCTCCTTGCCACTCAGCAATTCTATTGTACATTCTGTGTCCATGATCATAGAACCATTTTGGTTGGAAGAGACCCTCAGGATCGAGTCCAACCATAACCTAACCTAACCTTAGCACTAAACCATGTCCCTAAGAACCTCATCTAAATGCCTTTTAAACACTCTCAGGGATGGTGACTCCACCACTTCCCTGGGCAGTCTGTTCCAATATCTGACAACCCCTTCTGAGAAGGATTTTTTTCCTAATATCCGATCTAATCCTCCCCTGGCACAACTTGAGGCCATTTCCTCTTGTCCTATCACATACTACGTGGGAGAAGAGACAAACACCCTCCATGGTACAACCTCCTTTCAGGAAGTTGTAAACAGCAATAAGGTCTCCCATAAGCCTCCTTTACTCCAGGCTAAACAGCCCCAGTTCCCACATCTGCTCCTCATCAGACTTGTGCTTCAGGCCTCTCATCAGCTTCATCACCCTCCTTTGAACTCTCTCTAGTGCCTCAATGTCCTTATGATGAGGGGAGCAAAAGTAAACACAGGATTCAAGGTGTGGCCTCACCAGTGCCAAGTACAGTGGGACAATCACTTCCCTATTCCTGCTGGCCATACTACTCCTGATACAAGCCATGATGCTGTTGGCCTTCTTGGCCACCTGGGCACACTGCTGGCTGTTCAACTGGCTGTTGATTAACATCCACAGATCCTTTTCTGCCAGGCAGCTTTTCAGCCACTCTTCCACAAGCCTGTAGCACTGCCTGGGGTTGTTGTGACCCAGGTGAAGGACACAGCACTTGGCCTTGTTAAACCTCATACAGCTGGCCTCGGCCCAATGATCCATCTGGTCCAGTTCCCTCTGTAGAGCCTTCCAACCCTGCCACCCAACATTCAACACCCAACACCCAACACTCCCACCCAGTTTGGAGTCATCTCTAAACTCACTAAGGATACACACAATCCTCTCATCCGGATCACTGATAAAGAGAGTAAACAGAACTGGCCCCAATACTGAGTCCTGGGGAACACCACTCATGATAAGCCATCAACTGGATTTGGCTCCATTCACCACAACACTTCGGGCCCAGCCACCCAGCCAGTTCTTTATCCAATGAAGAGTTCACCCATCCAAGTTGTGAGCTGCCAGTTTCTCCAGGAGAATGCTGTGGGATATGGTGTCAAAGGCTTTACTGAAGTCTAAGCACACAACATCCACAGCTTTTCCTTCACCTACTAGCTAGGTCACCTTGTCATAGGAGATCAGGTTGGTCAAACAGGACCTTCCTTTCATAAAGTCATGTTGACTGGACCTGATCTGGTAAGTGAGAAGGGAAAGTAGGTAATCCACAGAACAAACCCTACATTTATATGCAAAGATACTGTTCTACTATCTGCAAAATGTTACCAGCAGGTTAAAAACACAAAACAAACAAACAAAAACAACAAACAAAACAAAATCTTTCAAGCACTCTATTCCATTTTTGTGAGCTGTTAAGCCAAGTATGACTATGCAGGCTTTTCCTAGCTTATGGATGAATTTCATCCAGCTGATCTTCCTTACACCCTGACCTTCCAAAGTGGGGAAATATAAGACTAATGTGCAAAAGCATCTATACATTTATTTAGTTGACCAAGAAAAATAGGATTCTACATTCAGTCAGATAGCACTTCATGTATGTGTTCACATTTGAATGAATGCTCAAGAAAACCTACTGCCAGGAACCTACTGATTTTATGGAGAACTAGAAACACAGTAGGGGGAAAAGAGAGAGATGGTAGACCCCTTGCAATGCAGTTAATACAGCCAGCAAGTTGAGATAAGTCCAGTATTACATAAAGATTTGAAAACCCATACGTCAACATTAACAATTTTACTTGTTTTAACCTCACAAAAAGACCTATTTCTGTGCCATTCTCTTATAAATGCATTGCCTTCAGCTTTTCCACACCTACATTCTCAGCTCCTCAGCCTAGCCAAACCACCAGCCTTCCTTATTTCTTAGATGGTATTAAACCTGAAAGGTGATTGTCTTTTAGAAAATAGGTATACTACAAAGAATTCTGCCCACAGGCACACAACCTTGTAGTTTTATGTTGTTTTCTGTTTTTACCTTCCATTCTTCTGCTAATCCTTACTGCACATCAAGTGTTGGTAAGCATGCAAGTGCTTAAGGTACCATTTTTGTCAGATATGTTTCTGCACTGTTGGTAAAACCTATCCACTGCACCACAGCTAGCCACCATCCAAAATTTCTTAAGACCCTACAGCCAATTCAAGCAAAAAAGAAAGTAACTTTTCAATGAGCATGAGAAGTGCTATTTTTATGAGTGAATTGGATCCATAATGCTATCAAACTGTGCAAGGCATTTTAATTTATCTAACTGAATCTGTTTTATTTTAGTACTTGATCTATCTTCCCCACATTTAAAAAATGTTACAGCATCACCATTAAAGGGAATTCTCACTTGTTTTGTCTGTAATTATTTATGCCAAATAAAAACAGCAGAGACAAAGCACAGCAGATGGAATATTTTTCCCACAGTTTTGCATAAACATCCAAGCTGAGGGAAGGGATAAATAGCTGGAGAAATGCAACATCCTCCTAATAAAATGCAAGGCTTTGAAGAATGCTCTTAAAGCTTCCCTTAAGCTTCCTTTACAGCTATCAGTAGGAATCAGAGTTAAGACATATCTCTTCTGAGTTCTGCTCTGTGCTTATTTGTCCCCATGTGATGCTCAGGTGAATGAGAGGCATCCATTTTCCCTAGAATATAACACAGAAGGAAAATGAGCAGAAAACACCGCAGACCCATCAAAGCTAACACAACTTTATCTACATTTAAACCCATCTTTACTTAAACTAAATCCTTTCACAGGCTTTATGAGGAACTACATGGCTGAAGCTTGATTTCTCTTAACAACATACTCGTATCCAGCACTATGGAGAAGGAGAAAGTTGGGTAGATCATAGAGCTACATTACAACCTTCAGCAGGACACATAAAGAGTAACAAAAAAGGCGACTACTCAAGTTGTTCAATGTTTCTCCTCACCAAAATAGTCTTTCAGACTCTGATTAAGTTATACGTGCCATTAAAGGAACAACCTTAGAAAACACATTATCAAGTAGAGAGATTATTTATTCTATTTCTAAAAACTATTACTATCCACCTACATAGTTACTGGTACAATATCACATATTTATATACAGAACTAAGCTTAGTTTTTAGTAAATTACATTTCTCTGTTTCAAAGAACCACTTGATAAAATATGACCTCTTTATATATGCATAAATGAAGCACCTATACACAGATAAACACACCTTTATCAGCAATAGTTCCATTAGAACGTTTTTCCTCTAAAAGACACATGTTCACCTGACAACACTTAAAACCACGTAACAACTCTTTATGTAACTAAATAACTCTTACCTAGCTTTACAATATACTGTAATCAAGGTTTCAACTATGAAGGCAAAAGCATAAATACAAGCATCCACCACACATTTAGGTATTGGTGAACTCTTACTCTTACTATGCATTTTTTTCCATTATATGACTAGCCCATTTAAAGATTTCACTTACTAATTATGCATTCCGAGCTCTGTTTGGCTGCTATCATTGGTAGATTAAGAAATAATCTGGACACATATTCTGCAAATAAACACACAGGACAGTGTCTGCAAGAGCCTTCACAGAAGTGCTGATTAAGGCACAACAAAAGAGGAGCCTCATCTGTTTAGATGAGGTATTTTTTTCATGGCCTATCAAAAAAAAAGGACTTGGGAATCACAGAACCAAAAAGACTGGAAGACAATGGCTGTTCTCCACAGCAGTCATAAATTTAATTTACAGCTTCAAATAACACGCTAGGCCTATCATCACTTTAGGATTAGTTGAGTACAGGTTCCCCAACTTGTAATATTGCAATTGTAGAATCTGCTTTGCCTCATTTCTTCATACACTATACAATGTCCCCTCCTGCCATCCCCACCCAAGGCAGACTACTAATCAGAACTTCCATAGAACCCTTTCCGAATATTTCCGCAAAGCCACGAGTAATGAAGATTCACGCCATGAAATGAGATCAGAGATTGTGCAGCAAGGAGATCATTTCAAACACCAATAAGAAAGGGGGTTTTGTGTACCACCTACAGAGACTTAAAAGAATTCCACCAATGTAATTTGTCAAGTGACTGAAGTCACTTGAGTGAGGTACTGAAATGCCTTTGTAGAGGAACTGCATCACATACTAAACAGCTCTTTACTATCAAAGATATAAAAAAACCTCAATGGCTGAAAATTCAGGTTATGCCAGTGCAAATTAGAAATAAAGACTTCCTTAGGGGAGGCAATCGACCCTTGGAAACACTAAAGGTAACTTCCAAGAATAGCTACAAATACTTTACATCCTGAAAGAAGATACATTTAGTCAAGCATCGTTGAAAGAAGGATTTTTATCAAATATATGTTATTGGTCTCGGATAACTAACTGAAAGTAACTAATAGATGAGTCAGATTAGATTGTCTAAAAATTCCTTATGTTCTTCAAGTCTGCTGCTTCAGTTTTGTCTGAATTAAAAAAAAAAAAAAAAAGAAAAATAGCCTTTGAGATTTTTTTCAATTACACAGAGCTCAGTACAATATACTTGCCTTGCTAAATCATCAGTAAGTTCTTTCACACCTATAAGCTCCTGTCTGGTGAAATGTTTGGGTAATGGTCCTTCCACAGCTAAAATCAGATGAGACAAGCAGATGCAGATTTGGTTTTAATTTGAAAATAAGCAGAGTCATCAACAAAATAACATTTTCGTGAGCAAGACCTCTTAGCATCTGAATTTCCATTGCAAGAATTTCCTTAGCACTGATCCAGTAGAACACCATTCCTCAACTGTGCATTTAAGAACTTGTTTCAACTAGGACTGCAACACTCAGAGATTCAAACGAAAACTGTTATGTCCTTTTTGTTAAGCTCCTCTGTGCTCATTTTGCTGAATGCTCCAATATTTGAACAAGCATATTCTTGAGATTAGCCAAACTGGTTAAGAATGAACTTCGTATGATTACTTAAGACAGTTACACTGCAGATTCATTTTTGTCTTTTCATCTGTCACACAATGCATTAAAGCTTTGGTCTGTGTCCTCTTGGTTTCTAGCTCCCAGGTTTCTATTCAGGACAAGGTTAAATTCGTATCTGGATACTTATGAGGCAGGGGAAAGATGAGGAGGAAAAGAAGACAGAACCTTAAGACTGGCAAGAGCAAGAACCTAGGCTTCTCCACATCTGCTTTAGAATCCCAGCAAAGTTAAAATTCCCTCTTAGCGGGTGCAAACTGAATTGCTCACCCGCTACATGTAACAACCAACAATAGAGAAAAACGTCCCATATGTTTTGATATAAGCCAAAACAAAAACAAACAAACAAACAAAAAAAACACAAAACAACACAAACAAACAACAACAAAACAAACAAACACACACACAAAAAACAGTCTGTTCTGCTCTGTCAGCACTTCAGATAAAAGTCCAGTCAGAAAAACGGTCCTGAAACCTGGCAGGATATGCGTACTTGTCCTGTACCACATGTACAGGCCATGTGCTCCTTATGCCCTGATGTATGGTCTTCTTACCAATAACATCCTCTCAATATACAGTTACTTTCACTACTATTTGAAAGTATTCTAATAACCAGACTACACGAAAATGGGAAATTCTTGCAGTACTTATACGTATGGGCAGTTTAGGTTGGGCAGAGTGATGAATTCACTAAGAAATTTCTTTCTTCTGAAGGTGTATTTGTTACTACATATTTTTTGTGGGTTTGGGAGATGATAGGAAGAAAGAGCTAGAACAGCTTATAGAAAACATTGAGGAATAAGGCAAAGCAATTTTTCCTGTATAATGCTTTGATTTTGAAATGAAAACTCTCATTTCAAAAATTTAAAGAACAACCTTAAATCTAAAGAATGGTAAAAATAAAATAAAAAAAAAAAATCTACATTGTCCCAATGCAAAACATTTTATCTTCAGGCTATTTAATTTTTATTTCAACTTTCAGCATTTAGTCAACTTAAACACATTTTAAAGTCCCCCAAACCCAAGCCATTATTCACATGCCCCAAGATTGCACTTTGATACCAGAATTTCTGTCAGAGAACTGTGAGAGTATTCTATTGAGACCTACATTCCCCTTTGCTCTAACATACGAGAAAGATAAAATCCACAGCTGAATAATGCACACACACGTACCAATGTAAGCTTCTTAACAACAGCTGCATTCCCTTTTTTGTACTGCTTACAGTGTGGTGTTCCATTTTGAATCACCACATTTTGGGGGCCAGGCCCAAGTTATTCCACAGTTATATTGCACCTTACACATTAGTTAAGGTCTCTGATCACAGCTTCTAGACACTATGGCAATATAAACAGTAAGCAAAGTTCTTTTCAGCTAACTGACAGAGGCACCTGAAAGTACTTATGCCCAAAGTAATCATGCCAGCATGGCAGAGAAAAAGTAGGGGTGAAAATTATATACCTTCATTTAATTTCAGTTATGCACAACATAAAAATGGGTGAAAGGAAAAAAACCCTGTTTGTTGCTTGCTGAAAAGACTCCATTTCATTTATGCAAGGTCTGCAAGCAGTATGCATGTAAAATAGAAAGGACATGACATCATTGAGTGACTACACCACAGGAAAAACTGTTCTTTGCTTAAGTTTTTCTTCATAGAGTGATACAGGCTTGTGAACACAGTTACATTCTCACACTGAAGACTCACATAATCAAAGTATGCAAAATAAGAAAAATATCTGATATTATTTTAATTTTCATCATAGCTTATCATCTGAAAGCAAGTTATCATGTTTAAACATTGTATGGTTTATTCTCTAAAGCATTCTTACATGCATAAGTACAATTAATTGCCTCTACCTATATTTAGAATACACTAATCTTAACATAAATTGACATAACTGCCTGCCTCCCTCCTTAAGAGTCTGCTTTTTTCCAAATTAACCTCAAGGCATAAGAACTAAAAATAATTTCTATCATACAGCTGCCTACAGAAAGTAACTGGAATGAACAGATCTACTATAAAAATTAATTAAAATACATTATTTTCACCACAGCAAATCCAGTTTAAATTTGGCACAGAAACAACTACTTGCTGGATGTATATTTCCATTTATAAAGATCTTTTCTTACATTTACAAGGGTCAAGTGCAAGCACTGAAGGAGATTCCTATGTGAACTTTACCTGCAATTTGATCCTTACACAGCATGCTGTCTAACCATTACACTGTACAATGATTTAATACTGGACATACACTTTAGTAGTTACAAATGATGGATTATTTAAAGGCATATGACTGTGACCTAGCTGATATACAAGCATTCAAAGCAGTATTTAATTTTGTTTTTTGGAGGGGTGAGGTTGAGTTGCTGTAGGGCCTGTAAAAAAAAAATAATTGAAAAATAAGTGGCTCATCACAAAAGGATTAAAAAAATGGCCACTGACATGTTAAAAATAAATAATACACATTTGATCAACAGCCACGCTATTTTAAACCCGAGACTATTAAAGTATATAGGTATCTCTGGTTTTTCACCAAGTTTTCACAGCACAGGAAGAAAAACCCCTGTTTCATTATCATGCTAACACTTGCCAACCTTCTAAAGCATGCTATTTAATTATATTAGTTGATAAAACAGAGTGAAAGCTCAGTAGAAGTCAGTGAAAACTGTCTCATCCCATGTGTTTCATTTCAGGCTGGGGGTTGGTTTTGCCCCTCCTTCTCTTTGCCATTTAAATAAACATAAGCAGTTACGCAATCCTCTGTAAAATCTGAAAGAATTTTTCCCCCTAAACCTACTCATGTAGACCTTGCAAAACATGGGAGATCGCCTGTCAGCAGCACCTACTGCAAGATTCAAAGCTGCGAACGTTTAAGACACACACTTTTCAATTGCGCATTCAGCACCGTGTAGGATACACCCAGCTTTCCCGTGGAAGATTTTCAGCCAGGTACAAAAGGTTTTACCCAAGCTTGAAGAAACACTTGCAACCGCTGCTGTTTTGGGAAGTGGTGGGGTTTTTTTTGTTTGTTTTTGGGTTTTTTTTGTTTTGTTTTGTTTTTGTTTTGTTTTTTCTCCTCCAATCTATGTAGCCTAAGTCACAGATTAATTCACGGAATTTTGTCTGCTCCCAGTTTTTTTCACCCGTGTGTACTGCACTTGGCTTAATACCTGCGGGTGTTAAACTGCAGTCCCTAAACAGTCTCCCACACCTGATGCTAGTTTTCATGGAGGACGCTGTATAGGAGCAGCTCTCGGAGACAGCCTTCAGCTAACACTCGGGCACTCATGAAAAGAAATTAAAAAAAAAAAAGGCAAATCGTCTTCACCCATCGATCTCCATAAAAGGGGACCGCTTGTTCTGCATAACAACACGAAGAAGCAGCTGCAGAGGCTTTGCTGTCGTATCTAGATAATGGCTAATAGCAGAACGTTTGGTGTGTGCGCAAGGTGGATCTTTCCCCCAGCTCCTCCGGGAGATGCCCACAGGCAGAGCCCGGCTTGCCAGCCGCCCACAGCCAGGCGCCAGCATCACCCGTCCACCGACCTACCACGGCAGTGCCGCCAGGAGCGGGGAAACATTCTCCCCCACCCCGCGCAGGTTGCGGCCGCGCCTTCCCTCCCCAATGGCGGCGGAAGATGAGGGTGCCGGGGCCCATCCCCACGGGCAGGTAAAGGAGAGCAGCTCCGCACCGAGCCCCTCTCCCCGCCGGTCCAGTCGCTTCCCCGGGGCTCTCGCGGGAGAACAGAAGGGACGCAGAGAATAGGGGAGACAACGAGGGGGTTAATCCTGCGGAGGAAAGCTGCTGCTGCTGCCGCCGCCGCCGCCTCGCGCGCAGCCCCCCGCGGCCGTTACATAACAGCCACACGCAGCAAGGCAGGGCGCAGGGCGCAGCGCGCCCCTCCGGTAGGGGCGGGCCACTGGTCGCGCGGCAGCAGCGGGCACCACCAGCCCACGGCAGCTCCTCCAGCACGCCCAGCCCCTCCTCCCCTGGCGCCTTCGTTACCCGAACAAAAATATATTAGCCAGCGCGCTAACGAGGCGGGAGGGGGCAAGAAAAACACCCCCCACCCCCCCGAAAGGGGTGCCCACTCACCGCCGGCTGTCGAGTGGCGGCAGGTCCCGTCAGCCCAAGCTGCCTCTGCCCCAGTCTCTGGCGCTACCGAGAGCCCGTGTGAAGCCGGCGCGGCAGCTCCAGCAAGCTCCGCCCTCGCTGCCCAGGCATTGGCAAGCGTCCGGCACCGCCTGCCCGCCCCTCCGCCGCTCGCCTCCATAGGCCGGGAGGGCTGTCCGGCGCGCGGCCGCTCCCGCCCCCCGCGGAACCTGAGGTAATGAGTAACGCAGGGGCAGCTGCTGCTTTTGCTGCCTTAAATGGCTGGTTGCGCCTGGCGGCGTCTTTGCCCGCTCCTCCCTGCGTGTTGCCGGGTGCTGGGCAGCAGGTGGGCCGGGGCAGGTGGAGAGGAGGCCAGGAGTTGATAGCTCTCTGAGCGCTCCCCTAGTTGGGAGTAGGGGCGGCGCGGGGCGGGACCGTCACCCTCCGCCCCGGCTGGCGGGGAAGTCGAGGCCAGGTCGCCCAGCTTCTGCCATCCCGAGCATCCTATTCCCCCCTCCCGATGGAGAAGCGGAGAACGAGTGGCACCGCAGTCCTCTGTGGCCTCTCGAGCTCCGGCAGGTCTGGTCCGGATTGCTAGTAGGTTGTGCTTTAAGCTGTAGTTGTTGACGTAAAGTAAATAAAAATCACGTGGAAGACTGGACTGTGCAGTGCAGTAGGCATTCCATAAAACCTTGTGTTCCTTTAGCTTGCCACTGGCCTAGGAGCAGGCCTACCCTAATCTGGAGTTACCCCATGCAAAATCTTAGAGCACAGATAGTCCAGGAGTCAGCAGAAATCTAATGAACTGTTGTTGTGCATCCTCATACCTTCATTTGTAACCAGACTCCAATGACCTGGCAGAGCTTGGTGGACCATAACTTGACAGCTGCTGTGCTGGAATCCAGTTAAAACAATCTACCTGTGGAGGTGAGGGCAAATTCCAGTTGCTGGTACAGATCTCGCTCAGAGACAAACACACACTATGGATCTGCAGGTACCTGGATCCCTGATCTCCCCTGCTGCTGTACCCTAGACATGAGCCCCCAAAGCCAGCAGCCCCATTCCAATGGCTGGTACAGACCTCGTCACTCACAAACACATGCACTGTGGATCTCTCAGTAGCTAGGCTTAGACATGCAGTCCATCCAGTAAATGGCCATGGATCCCAGGTCTCCACAGTTGCTGACATCTGGCCACGCTAGTCCCAAGACCGTCACAGTCCCACTCATGCTGCTGGCACAGATTTCCTTGCACACAGCAGCACACAACCATGCACTCTGTGGACCTTTCCAGTAACCAGGCACACCCCCCCCAATAGCTTAGACACGCAGTCCACCCAGCCTGGATCTTTTTTCTCCCCAGTTGCCCCCTGCGCAGACACACGCATACACATGCAGTGTCTCAGTTGACCTTCAGATCTTACAGCCTCTTCATCACTCGGCATAGACCTCCTGGTCCCTTTGGATGTGAGCTTCTCCAGTTGCCTCACTCCCACAGACACACCTTGTGCCCACACCTCTTGATTTCATTTCCACCTAGTTTGGCTTGATATTTGTACTCTCACTTGGTCTAATTGCTTGCACCATAGACACATATGACCCCGATTCACACTGCAGTCTGTTGGCACTTGTTTTTACTCACTCCAGTCTTTCCAATGAATGACACTGGTGATATGCAGGCCCTATAATCCATGGTTTAACTCCAGTTGCTGACACTTAGAGCTTCATATGATCACATCCACACAGAACAGAGAACCCCCTCACCTAGGAAAATATTTAGAAATGGAATTTAAGAAGGCAGGACAGCAGGTAATTGCAGAGAGAAATCCCATCAGAGTTCCAGACCCGAGCGGACGGAGGAAGAAATGCAGCCGACTCAATATGAGTGATAAAGCATACTTCAACTTTATTGCCCGAGATAGCGTGCATTTATACCAAATACCATAATTATGCATACTTGTCTCTATCTAATAGGCTAAGCACATTTACTTACTCCACCTACTTGGGTTTAGCTAGCTATGCGCATCCCACATTCTTCTGACTCTTATCTCTTCAAAAATATCCTGACCCTGCCTTAGTTAGTACTTTTCCGTTCCCCCCTTTCCCACGGCCTAATAGACAAGCTAACTAAGGCCTACTTATGTCAACTAAAATGGGCTCTGCTCGTACAGTTGCTTGGTGGACTCATGTCTGTGCTCCTTGAGCCAATCCCCGACAGGTAATGATCAGGTGCAGGGTATGGCCAGATAACCGTACTGACCAGCAACCTGTTTACACATGAGCAACCCTTTTTGTCCTTTTAGTCCTGTATTTATCTGCATTCAGTCCTTTCCCAGACACCATGGTCCCTCCATTTCTTTGCCTTTGGTTTGTCCCCTAAACATGCCATAAGACATCTTGTGCAATCACAAGATTCCCTGAATAGGAAGAGGCTTCCTAGAGAGGTGGTCTATGCCCTCTGCTTGCCATTGCTGTTTTGTGCTATATGTAGTATGTGGAGATGGGATTTTTATCAAATAACATAACGACACTCAATTTCTGGTCATGCTTTGAAGACCTCTGTCCTCAAATAGAGGTTTAATTTAGCAATTTAGTTTAATTAAAATTATGAATTTAGTTTCCAGTCCTGAATGTGTACTGTTGAAAATGTGCCATCATCCAGTATTGGTAAAGACAAATGAGTCTCAAGAAGAAATCAAAGATACTTCAGAGCAAGCATGTTCTGCCAACCTAATCTTCTCTTGTCTCCATTCCATCCTTCAGTTCACCATCTGCTAGGTAGCTCACCCTCCAGGGGCCACAGTGGGGAAGAGAAAAAATGTTTTATTTTGTTCTTCAACTGATGTTTCTTGTTCAAGACACTTATCTTTTACAGCTCCCAAACTAAGTTTTGTAAAGCTGTATTATAAAATCACAAAAGCCCATTTTAAGGTTATCTGTGTTTGGTTTATGTGGCAAGGTTTCGGTAGCAAAGGTGCTACAGGGGTGGCTCTGTGGGAAGATGCCGAAACCTGGCTCCATGTCAGACAGAGCCAGTTCCAGCTGGCTCCAAGACAGATCCACAGCTGGCCAAAGCTAAGCCTAGGGGCAGCATGCTGTGGTGGTATATTTAAGAAGGGGTGAAAAATGCTGCACAACAGCAGCAGCTGGGAGAGAGGAGTGAAAATATATGAGAGAGACAACTCTGCAGACAGCCAGGTCAGTGAAGGAGGAGGGGCAGGATGTGCTCTGGGCACCATTGCAGAAATTAATCTGCAACCTGTGCTGAAGACCGTGGTGATGGACATGTTGTCCCTTGGCAGCCCATGGTGGTCCATGGTGGAGCAAATATCCACCATGCAGCTCATGGAAGACCCCACACAGGAGTAGGTAGATGGTCCCTGAAGGAGGTTGTGACTCTGTGAAGGGACTGCAGTGGAGCAGGCTCCTGGCAGGACCTGTGGCCCCGTGGAGAGAAGCCCAGGCTGGATAAAGTTTTGTGTCAGGACCTGTGACCACATTGGGGGACCCACGTTGGAGGACTGTGGTCCTAAAGGACTGCACCCCCTGGAAAGGACCTACACTGGAGCACTTTGTGAAGAACTGCGGCCTGTGGGAAGGACCCACATTGAAGAAGCTCATGGAAGATGGTCTTCTATGGGAAGGACCCCACACTGGGATAGGGGAAGAGTGTGAGGAGGAAGGATCAGCAGAGACAAACTGTTATGAACTGACCACAACCCCCATTCCCCATTCCCCTGTACTGCTCAGGGGGAGGTGGTAGAGAAGATGGGAGTGAAGTTATGTCAGGGATGAAAGAAGGGGTGGGCGGCAGGTGTTTTAAAATTTGTTCGTATTTCTCAATACCCTGCTCTACTTAACTGGTGATGAACTAATTTCCCCAAGTTGAATCTGTTTTGCCTGTGAGTGATCTCCCTTTCCTTATCTTGACCAATGAGCCTTTATTCTATCTCCCATTGAGGAAGGACAAAGAGTGGCTTGGTGGACACTTGACAGCTAGCCAAGGTCAACCCACTATATGATCACACTACCTTAATAAAGCAATGTAACTATGGATTCATTTTACTGCTGTCTGCAAATTAACTCCTTCCATATTTTAAAGTGGGAGATTGGGCAGTTCTTCTTTGTCTGCATTTATTTTCATTTTTAACTCAAGAATGCCATCATCAACTGCTATGTATGCCTTCGACATTTATTTGAACAATAAAATCATGTTAATGTCAACATGCATCTACCTTGTGGATTTTTGCAGCATTCAGTACACTTACTTTACATGATACAAGGATACAATTACACTTTACAATGAATTCCCTAGAGCTCCCAGAAGCCTTCTCTCAGCCCTGCACAAAGAATGATTTTTCTCGGTTCAGAAAATAATCTATTTAGTTTTACACTGACAAGACAGTAGTTCTCTGCCACAGAATAGGGCCTCACAGCAAATCTTGAGAGTATTCCAACCCTTGATTAGCTCAATCTCCTCTGGAAGTCTATTCCCCTACAAGGGGAAAAAAACCAAACAAACTAAACCAAACCAAGCAACAAAAAAAACCCTGAACAAACAAATAAAAAAACCACCACCAACAAAAATCCCAAACCCAATAAAAAAAACCCCAAACAAATAAACAAATAAACAAAAACAAAAAAAAAAAACAACCCTTGACCATGACCTTGAGATCTCATTATTTTATCCTAAGATTAGCTGCATTTTCCCAAGAGGTTAGCACAACTGTGTTTGTAGGCTATAACTGTAACTGAAGGATATTATCTTTTCTTCTAGGAAAAAGCTATGGTGGAAGGTCACACGTGAGTTCACATGTGAACTGACCTGATGATTTGTCAGTGTGACCTAGCATTTCAAATTCCCTGTTGCTCTTCTAAATAAACATTTGAAAACATGGCTGACCAAGTGTCATTCTCCCTGACACACTCTTTTTAGATATTCCCAAGCTACTGCAGCAGGACTATAGTTCCTTGGAATCCAGGAATGGAGCAGAATGCAGGCACTGGCCATACTCTGGGTCCTGCAGGGACTTTCAGAATGCAAAATTCCTACAAGCCCAAATTTAAGGATTGAACATTCTTGCCCCTGTGCGAATGGCAACAGAAAGTAGAAAAACTGTCCCCGTGGTTTTCCTTTTCAGAGCTTCACAATAAGAAAAGCACAACCAAATTTCATGCTGAATTCCAGAATAATACTGATTTTAATTAACACTAGGAGAAGTATACAGATCTATTAAAAATAAAACTTCATATTTCCCTACTTCATTCTTTCTATCAGCCAACATGCCAGTTCTTCTTTCATTTCAAGACAAGGTCTTCGGGGTGGGATGCAGATCTGCTTCCTGCAGTTGATGCAGCTTCAAGTTTCTGTACTTACTGCCCATCCCTTTTATTTCTATAATGTTTATCCTCATATGAATTCTGTTCAAAGGTTTTGTTATTTTCAATATTTTTTTCTTTTTTTCTCCTTCCTTTCATAGTTCTCTACAAGACAGAGAATTCTCTCCTGCTTAGGCAGCTCCCTTGTTAATACATTAAGCCACTTCGACCAAGTTCACATTATTGTTATTGAAGGTCACTTTAGTTTGCTTGTAATTTGCAAATGTTGTAAGTTTTAATCAGAATATTTGTGTGAATCAAGGAGTATTAACTTGGTTGAAACTTCCATCAAAATTATGCCAAGTAGTCACTTCATTTGGAAAAATAGGGTGTTTTTTTTTGTTTTTGTTGCACTTTTTAACCACTTACTGAAATATTTACAGGAAAAAATCAATCAAGTCTACTCCAGTCTTTCATCTGGTGAAAATCAAGTACAATTTTTCAAGTTACAGAAATAGTCAAAAATATATTGTCATTTGTACATGTATGTGGACCATACGTATTGTCAATGTCATGCTATGTTACATATAGTCCATTGACATGTACAATATACAGCTATGTGTTTAGTCTCAGTCATTTACAGGAAGGCAAAACTAGCTACCTGCCAGAACCCCACTAGCAGTGCAAATATATTTTTAATGTATAAAATTGCAAGGAATATTTAATTGTATAAATGATGTGGCAGAATTTCAAGTAGGTAAACAATTATAAAGGGCCATTGTCATGCACAGGAAGTTTGACTTAGGATATTCTGTATTTTGCATTGTGCTGTGCTGTCCTTTAGCTTTGTGTAGAAACTAATCTAATTATGTTTATTGAATTGGTGCTGCTCATCAATTTTATTGAAATATTAATTAATAATAAAAGCATGCAAATACAGAAGCCGCAGTTCAGGAGATGTGCACATGTGTTAATGAAATAACTTGATCACACTAATAGTGCAGAGCACAGTCCTGCAAATGCCTGACCATTATAGAATTCCTTATTTATTTTTATTTGCCAAAACTCCCATCAAAAAACATTAATGAAAATTTGAACTTGAATCAGACCACACAAAACTTTAGAGGCTACAAAGCTATAAACAGCCTATCTCACTCTTCTCTGTTGCACACAGACCCTTTTTGGGAGTACCCTATCACATGCTCTTTCTTTCAGATGGAATGCTGTTCTAACCTATATTGTATTGTATTGTATTGTATTATATTATATTATATTATATTATATTATATTATATTATATTATATTATATTATATTATATTATATTATATTATATTATATTATATTATATTATATTATATTATATTATATTATATTATATTATATTATATTATATTATATTATATTATATTATATTATATTATATTATATTTATTATATTATATTTATTATCTTCCCCAACCACCTACCAAGAATTGAAAAGGAGTGAAGTAGGGCAGTGCAGAACAGCTCTGGAAAAGGATAAACTTCTGCAGCAGATCAAATAATTTGGATCAAGATTTAAGAAACCTGGATTCCAGTAGTGTATTTTGTACAGACTTTCCTTAGAGCAGCTAGCACATGCACATTCTCCCTCTGCATCTGTTTTGCAGCCATAAGCTTGGGATAATCCCTTTTACAGGAAGGATATCTGAGAGGCATAGAGCTATTGTAGCACAAAGCCATTACTTCAGAGGAAAAAAAATAATACTTTACCAGGGAAGCATTCAGTGATGTGAATGTTGTGACAAAAAGCTTTTAAGGCAGGTCCTTCATTCACTGAATATGTTAGCTCTATGTGAAATGACTTCGTAGTTAAAGCCATTACTTCATAGTTACAGATGGCACATTCAAAAGCCCACGGAACTTAAACACTTCTAAATATGTATACCCTGTATCATTTCATACAATGGACAAAGACTAAAGTAGTTGCTGCAGCCTTATTCATTTTTGGAATTCTTTTTCCCTCAGTTAACTGTTGAAATATATGTTGTTGCTTTTTGCTCATTTACTCAATTCATTACATACAGTTCCAACTTCACTCTGTCTTTGTTATAACTGTTAACAGTTATTCAGGGCCCTAAAATACTCTCAAGAGAAGTATAAATCACGCCTGAAAGGAGGTTGTAGCACGGAGGGTGTTGGTCTCTTCTCCCAAGTAGCAAGTGATAGGAAAAGAGGAAATGGCCTCAAGTTGTGCCAGGGCAGGGTGAGATTGGATATTAGGAAACACTTATTCAGGGAAAGGGTTGTCAGGCATTGGAACAGGCTGCCCAGGGAAGTGGTTGGGTCACCATCCCTGGAGGTGTTTAAAAGACACATAAATGAGGTTCTTAGGGTCATGGTTTAGTGCCAGAGTTAGATTATGGTTGAACTCGCTGATCCTGAGAGTCTCTTCCAACCGAAATGATTCTATGGTTCTATATGGAAATGGCCATGGCAAGCTATTTGCTTAGTACAATACTTTTTCAGCACTGTTCTTCTTCTCACAACCTACATTCTCAAATGTTTCAGGGAGAGGTGGGGAAGTCAAAACGAAAGAAAAAAAAATTTACAAATCTGCCCACAGAACAGAAGAAGCCCTTCAGGTACTGGCAGCAATTAGCTGCTAGAATCTGAGAAGCTGGGTATATTATTGTTTAGTTTAACTTAAATTACTTTGTGTCAGGAGATGTGGAAACATATGAAGCATTTCTTAAACTCACCCATTTGTTCACCTCAAATGTCACAGACTGCCCTGGCACTAAATTCCACAAGCATTTTCTTTGTGTAAAAGTAAGAATTCTTCTTTTACTATGACATTTTATAACAGACTACTGTTAACAAGTGTTCATTGACTAGGAAATGAAATGATAAGAGACACAGATTTGTGTTAAAACTAAGTGATTGTTATCCAAGCAGCTACCACCTGTCATCTTTTTTCTTGACTAGAGACAATAATATAAGCCTGTCCAACAGTCTTAGTTGTGATAGTTTCTTTTTCTAGTGGTTTAGGACAAACAGAACTTTGTCGGAGTTCATCCCATCAGCATGAATAGACACTGGTACTGCATGTGGACTTACTGTCATTCAACCTAGAATCAACACGTGAAGTTCTGGCCCTGCTAAAAATAAGAGTCTTAACATTAGTATAAAATGAGTTAACATTTCATTTGTGATTCCCTAACTTTATTATGTACTGTCATTAAATAAAGCCATAGAAAAGTCAGTTGCAAAACAAAGCTCAATGATCTGTGTGGGTCTCTTCCAACTCAGGACATTCTATGAAAAATGAATCTGTTCTGTTCTGCTTAGATAGCATGTGGCTCAACATGACAAGAAGCAAAGGGCCAAATACAATAAAGGTTCTCATATTTTGTGTTATTACTTGATTTATCTCTAAAGTTGTATTTTGCCACTTAGTGGTTATTCCTTAGAAATATTCAAATAGTTGAGTCCCACTCTTAATTTAGGCCTTCATCTATTACAAAGAAAAGCCAAGCAACTACAAAATACAAAGCAAACAGTCAACTAAAGTAAAATCAGTGTATTTTCTCCTTGATAATGAAAGCTAATGCAAGAGTAGGTTTTGCTGCCCAGTAGAGGTGCAAACTGTTCACGCTCAAGGCAGAGGCGCATACTCTGTCAAATTTGCTGAAGCTGATCAAGAAAGAGACCCTTGTCTTCAGGTGTTTAGAGGAGACGACTTCTACTTCTATCACCACTGTAACAAGATGTCCTAGTGGCGTATCTATTCACATCTCAAACAGTCAGTTTCATACACTCATCTGTTAAAGTACTGCTAAAAGTCAGTTACTTTGTGTCAGACAATGAATGGGAATATCTGGGGCATGGAAAAGTGGTCTGCTGCTTTTGCTCTAGGACTGTAGAACTCCTGCAGTGAACAAGAGCAGACAGGTATAAAGAAGAAAATATATTTGGCATTAAACTGAGGTTTAATCAGGCAGGGATTGCTAGAGGACATTCAAATGTGGAGCAGCCATACAAGTCAAGTCTGACAAACAACAAGGTTGCACTGTTTGCATTACCAGACCCAGCATGGGATCAGGCATTTCCTAGAATAGTCTCATATCACATTTAAATGCTCATGGTTAAATGGTCACTAAATTCATGTCAGTTGAGTTACCCAGAGCAAGCAGTACGTAATTTGTCAGCTTTGTGCTTTTATGTTGGGTATATATCCCATTTAGGAGAAGAACAATAACTACTGCTCTGATTGTATCACAGAGATGCAGAGGGATACTTGATGTATTGGGAAACCAAACCAACCAAATAAACAAAACAACCACACAACTAAACAAAACAACCAGCCAAACAAATGAAACCATAACCACCAAACCCATTAGGAGTAAATTATCAAACAAAAAAACACAGATCTTCAACATTGGAAATTTTTTTGTATGCTCCCACACTCTTTTATTACAGTAGCAGAACTTCTAACATGAGCCAGGAAAATGAATGTGTCTCATAAGTCAGAGAGATGTGAGAATAACTGGAATCAGAGGGGCTACTTCTTCAGGTTTATAAGGACATCAAAGTCCTTAACACAATTGACTAGAATGTACTCAAAGCTGTGATTTAGCAGCCAACATTGTAACTCAGTTTCAAAAGCTCTGGCTCTGTGAATATTTATATTCTGCTGTAAGCAAATGATTCATTAATAATTAGCTTAAAATAATATTACTTTGGTTTATTAAGTACAAGCGAAAAAGATTTTTTAAAAGCACTACTGGTCTGCCAGGTAGAAAAGTGCCAGGGAAAAAAAAAAAGTTAAAAATAAATACAGCGCCATGCATTATAGACAGAAATCTTTGTAAAGTATTTGGATGTACAACAAAGCCATTAAACTTTGCACTGCCATTCTTCATAGTTTGAATGACACCCAGAAGCATCTAAAAAATTCAGGTTGCATAATGCCTGTCTCAGAACACTTCCACCTATTATTCATGTCCAGAATAATTTTTTGTATAATTAATTAGAGCACTGTGTTTCATGGCCACCAGTCTGATAATCCACTCTTGTGCTTCTTCTCATGACAGGAAGGAAAGATGGGGTACATTGATAGCTGCACAACCAGGGCTATTGGTTCTGGCCCCTGAATCAAGAGAGGGGTCCATACACATATAACCCATACACTGCAGAAGAACTGCATGCTACCTCTGGAGTCTTAAATTCTTCCTGGGTTTCATTGCCTTCTACTAGTTTCAGCTCTGTATTCAAGTCAGTTAAGCTTCCCTGCCCCATAGCACCCGAGTGCCAATGAAAAGAGAGGAGGGAGAACTGAAAAGTCTCCATATGCTGTCAATTAGCACACCAGGATTCCAAACCATCAGAGAAAGGCCAATTCAGCCCCTGTAGCCCATGGTCATCTTCCTGTGTTAAGTTTCAAGCTTTTGCAAGTCTTCTGAACATTTAGAAACTGATGTCTCATAACTGGGCAAATGTATTCTAGCATAAACAAAACATATTATTCTAGGATCTGGAAACTTCCCCTAATTTTCCACTTCCCCAAACAGCAAAGTTAAATTATCAGAAGACTGATAAATACAGTCTTCTAAAGAAAAAAAAAAAAAAGTACAACTTGTAACATGGGCAAATGACCCTCTCTACTTTAAAATGTGGAGGAGCCAAACTCTTCTGCAAGGTTCCCCTTATGAACGAGTTTTATTAGTGGCTGAAACATGTCTAATGCAAGACTTCAGTCCAAACTATTTCAAAATTACAAGCTACTGAAAACTTAGTCTTTTTATGAAAAGCACTGTGCATTTTATGGTTGCTGCTTATTACAGCTGAGGCACGTGTAACTTTGTCACAGTCTTAAAATGGAATGGGAAATTGAGCCCACATCTTCTGGGCACAGGTCCATAAGAGAAAAGGTAATGCTGCAGTCAATTATTCATTTTTTTTCCTATAAACCAATTTAGAAGTGATTCGAAAGTACAATATGCCATACTGTAAAGCTGCTGTTCCAACAAATTGACTGCCAGTCTGTGACCACCTGAGTCTTTCCCAAAGTCTACAAAGCAAGGAATGTAACCTGCTTGATCATGCCCTCAGCATATTAATGTTCAATAATAAAATGAACATACAAATGTGTGTCTATTACTTCTCCACAGAACTCATTTAGAGCTAAAATATTGAAAAAGCACCAAACCCACAAAGACAACACTGAACGCAAAAAGAAGGCAACACTTTTCTCTGACATGATGAAATTAAGGGGGTTGACATAGCTTAACACTCTTTTTCCTGTTATTTCTATGAAAAAGAATGTGCAGTGTGGCATAATTCAGGACACTCCTGTCAAAGGTAGTGTGAGCACTATTTTAAGTAAAAAGGGAAGGTAGGGAAGGGAAGAAGTATCTCACATGGAAAAAAACATTGGGTGTGCTTTTGCACAAAGGTATTTCTTCAGTTAAGCCTACTTTAGAACTTTGGAAACTTGTACATGATCCCTACAGTTCCTTACAGAGCATCCCCTTACTAGTGGACATGAATAATGAAGTAATTCTCACAGAAGTCTGCATGCTCTTTCCAACAATTCCTAGAAGGTCCGGAAAATCCCTTAAAAAGGCAGCAGATAGGGGTTTGGAAAAAATATAGGGTTGGCAGATGTTGATCTCAAGAAAACAGCAAAAATTAAGGTGATATGCTCACATTTCAACCCGGTACAAATTCTCACCTTGTTTAGTTGGATAAATGTTGGTGTGAAATAAGACCCACTTCTTCCCCTTTAAAATACAGGCAGCTAAAGCTGTGGAGGCCATTTGAAGAAGGATGTCTCAACTTTTTACGTGCTATTTTAGATCTGTGAATGTGTTCCAAGATAAAGTACACAGGCCCTGGTTTATCATTTTCTTGCTAGAAGTTAGGCAAAACATCAGTACAAGCATCCACTAAGAGTGGCTGTGTAGCCCTGGAACAGGTTGCTAGTGAGGTTAAATATCTCCAGCCCTGGAAGTTTTTAAGACTCAGCTAGGCAAAGCTGCAGCTGATCAAGCTGGTCAGAATAGCTAACCTCCAGAGATTCAGCATTTCTATGACTCTTTGTAAACAAAAAAATATTACAAACAACAATGAAACAAGGAATAAAATTATGGTACAGGCATGGGAAGAGAAAATTCAACTGACAAACCAGGGAATTTCACAGAACTTTCATGTTGGCACCCATGAGCCTGCAGGAAGAGATATGGATTCTCTCACATCTAGAGTTTAGTTAGTTTCACAAACAAATTCCTGATAAGACTAGGAACTGGTGATGTCAGCTATTTTTAGCCACATCTGTACAGACAGAACTCTTTCGGAATTGAACTTGGTAACTTAACACCTTTGTTAACCATATGATTTCACACTGAGCTGCTCATGAGGAATTGGATCTTTTGAAGTCTAAGGATTTTGAGGAAACTATAGAAACTTAAATTATCAGTACTCTTCTTGCAGAACTGTTTGGTTTCTGATGGTGGTTGTTTCAATCTCTAATTTTTCAGAAGGGAATTTTTTTAAAAAATAACGAATATTGGAACATTAGGAGTGGTTAGAGCACCTTTCTGGTAGAACACTCAGCTTGATGTTCCTTGATACTTTTAATTTAATTCCTGTCAAATCAGATAATGATTCTCCTGGACTAATATTATGCCTTCTTAGAACTGTCATTTACATTTTAAATTCAGCTTCATGTTGCAATATGGTTATAATTCACTTGCAGCTAAGTGAATGTTTGGAGGTCATTTACAGACATCTCATATTTATCTGAAACAAGAGACTGATAAGTTACTGATAGCAGTGGAAGTTAGACCATGTACTTGTCCATCAAACAGCTTTATTTTCAAGTCCATACTGAAATGGGGACCATGCTGTGTGGTCATTCATATCCAGGTCACATTATGACTCTAGCCTGTATTTCTTGTAGTTCTTATTTTTGAATAGTTCAGTTGCCTGAGCAAATGGAAGAGACAAATGAACAAGGATCAATGGTGTTCTTTAACTGAAATGTGCTCAGTATGACAGGTTCAAAACTATGAACTTTATAAACAGTTTCGTACTAGCTGCCGTTTATATTAACCATGAGGAGCAGCTTAGCTACCTTAACACAAGTGAAGAAAGTGACTTCCTGAAAGTAGAGCAGGTGACCAGTGCATCTGAATTTTTTACTCCTGCCCTCATGCTTGGACATAAGCAGAAAAAGAGAAAGAGCTGGAGACAGAGCAACCAAACGATTATTAACCATTTATAGAACACTGACTACTCCAATAAAAACAACAGTAATACTGTGACTGTATTAACACAAACCAGGAATTTAGAGCCCATGTGCCTCCTACAATAGAGGAGCCATGGCAAGGTAACTGCAAGGTGTTGCTCAAAATCTCCCTTTTAAGTTAGTATCTTTTAAAAATGGTTATTTTATTGATTAAAATTCTTTATCTTAATGTATTAGTGCAATGAAAAACTGAGAAATAAACATTTTTAATCAAAATGTCCTGTCTAACTTCTTTTAAAAAGGCCTATTGCTTGTATATTTCTCAGCTGTATAAAGCAACAATCTTGTCACTGCAAGATTTTAAGTACTGGGCAGGTCACTACAATGAGTGACTATGACAAGCCAGGGGATTTACAGCCCAGACTAACAGCAGTTAGATTTCTTTGGTAGATTAAAGTCCTGTGAGCTGTTTTGATCTTGACTGCTGATAGAAAAAGAAAGAACAGCATGCCAAAATCAACTAAGGAGCCACATAGCTGAAAATATAGCCAACAGCTAGACTAATCCGGTCAGGGTAAGATTGATTCAGATCACAAACAAACAAGGTTTACCATTGAGGATATGGGATCACAACTACCAAGCAGAGCAAAATAGAAGCCCAAAAGAGTATTTTGGTAACTTGTGGAAACTAAGTAACTCTTGCCATCTCCTCTAGCTTTTGCTTTCTTTTCCTCCACCTACAAGGTGTTAGTGTGTTACTTTCTGTTTTCAGTCTTGTTTCAAGCACAGAGCATAGGAATTTATCAAGAAAAAGTTCTTGCTTGCTTTCTTTGTGTGGATCCTAGGGCACATTTGACACTGGCCAGTGAGTACCAAATAGATGCTTGAGTCTTTTGCAAGCTACAAGCACAGATGAAGGCAATGAGATGTACAGTCTCGTTGTCCAGTGACTGCATGGTTAAATGGCTATCATCTTTTAATGCAAGAAGCAAGCAGCCAGCCTTGTTCTAGAGAGTAAGATTCCCTTTCCTGCAAAGATGTGCCTACAGCAGCAAGTTATTACACTGAAGGACGTTTCCCTTAATTAGAGCAAATAAAATGAATGCAAGCAAGGCAGGTTTTCATGTCTGACCCACCATGAGTCATTCACAGAATTAACAGTTCGTTAATGAAATTCAGCATCCTGATGGATACATGGGCTACATAAGATTTTTTTTTTTTCCTCTTAGCACTGATTTTCTGACTGAGTTCTAATCAGAAAAGTGATGAGGGTACATTCTTTAAACTCGTTGTCAAGAAAAGCAAAGATATGCAAACTGTAACTAAGAGCCAAGGTTATACTCTGCGATACCAAGCACCCTAGCAACTGGGGTCTACAAACAGCAGCTGGAAAACACGTTCTCCTTATTATCTCACTGCATTATTGTTTTTATACTGAGACTACTGCATTCACATACAGGGGTTTTTCTCCTTCCCTCCCCCATGTAAACAAGTCTCATTACAAAGCTCAAAGACACATATTTCATGAGCAATTTGGACTTGGAGAGCTGCCCTGTAACAATGCAACAGAACACAAGGCCTTATCTCTGTTGGATAAGGAATGATGTCAACAGTAGCTATGTTAACAAAGAGGTCAATAATGACTAGTAAACACAACCCCAACAATCGAGTAAGTGAAGGGTAAGTCATCAGGGGATGGTGCAGAAGAGAGCTAATACTTTTACAAGGCCTTTAAAAAAATGATCTTTGCTTTGTACTTGGAGCACACAAAGCCGGAATAGAGAGCTGGTCTCTTTTTTTTTTAATCATCGTAGAGAAATCGTCATTCTCTTTACACACGTTCCACAGCAATCCACTTCCAGACACTGCTAACCCCAACCACTTAGCAGAAAAGATTGTCAGACTAGTATCTTGGATGTACAAGTATCCCAGTGTCATTTGGGGAGAAACAGTACGTGTGTACACAAGAGAAAAGTAGCATTTCTACTGAGCCAGCAAAGAAGACCAGCTATATAGAAACACGCCGTGGTCTCAATAGGTCACAATTCAGTACAACAATTAACAATTCATTTAAAAAAAACCCTAAAACTGCAAGCAACTTTTTCTTTGTTCTCTGATCTACTTTGGACAATTCTTGAAAAAAATTGTTGGCTCACTAGTTTTATTACATGCTCTTGATAAATAACTGTTCCTTCTAAGCACCTAGCCCATACCTATGGTCCCAGAGGGTAGTCGACAAAGGCTACTTTTAAGGATATTGTGGTTTAGCCCGAACTAGCAATACAACCATTACAGCTGCTCACTCACCCACTCTTCCTCCACCCCCCAATAGGGGAAAAAATTGAAAGAGAAACTTGGAGAAACTTGGATTGAGATAAACACAGTTTAATAAAATAACAAAATACTGATACACTACAAGTAAATAAATAAATATATATATATAATAGAAATAAAAGATATTCAAGGCAATTCTTCACAAACTCTGTCCACACTATGCAGCCAGTCCCAGGAAGGGGCACCTGTTCCCAATCCTGAAGAGAGGAAAAAAAAAAAAAGGAAAAAGGCAGAAGGGCTCAAAGGCCTCTGCAAAACGGCAAAAAGCCAAACTAAATGTCCCAAACTAAAACTCCCCCATCTCTGGCAAAAGGAGCGAAGAGAAGAAAAAATGCTCAGCAGCAAGCAAGAGCGAGAACACCCGAGAGAGTGAGCAGAAGATCCACCCCCTCCTTAAATATGAAGCATGACACTCATGGGAAGGAATACTCTTATTGATCAGTCTGGATGTCAGTCAAGCTCTGCCTCATCTATGCCACCCCTTGCTCAATGCCTCATACCTGTGGGCAGAGCACTCAAAACCTCCTTGGCTCTCAGACCAGAGCAATTAAAAACATTGACTCTGTGCTGAGGTGTTATCTCTTTTTCTCAAACTAAGTCTAGATAATGACTGTGCCAGCTATGAAAAAGAAAGGTTTCTAATTGCATGAAGAAAATTAACTCATTTTCAGTCAAACCAGCACAAAGGAAAAAAGCAGAAAAATGTCAAGGTAAATGCTCCTCATTACTGTTCTGCTTTGCAGACTCCATCTTAAGGCTATGAGAACTATTCATACCAAAAAACTGAATTTTGTCAGATGAATCTCTATTTAAACACAGATCAATAAATGTTGTAACTGGAAACAATACATCTTCATTTTCGGATTTAACTTTGTTTTCTTTAAGGGCCTTGCTGATCACACTGCACCTGCCCACTGCCTTTCCCAGTGAACAAGAAATAAACTCTAACAGTTGCCACACAAAGGTGTTATAACATCCATGTCAAACACACCTTGAAACTGCTGAAGACATTTTAACTAGCCTGTTTAATGGGTGGCTGTAGTTTAGGCTTTTCCTCTAACCCCTTCTGGAATGCTAAAATCTACCTTTCAGTGTCTCTACATTTTCTGACAAACCATTCTGCTTTTATCTAGTTTGCAGGCAATATTTATGCAGTGCAAGTAATTATGCTTAGGCAAGAATCCTGAGAATCATCTAAAACAAAAAAAACCCCACAACCTTTAAAACCAATATCTACTCCATCTGATGATTTTTCAGCAAAATTCTGTAAAAGTGGTTATTTGCTTCTTGGTTTGTTCAAAACATGACTGTTGAAAAATTGATGATTCTATGATGTATTTACTTGAGATACTGCCAGAAATCCATACCTTGCACAAGGCACACAGTACTTGGGGGAAAAACAACAAAAAGAAATTAACAAAAAAAAACCCCACCAAACAAAATTTCATTCTAGATCCAGTGTTGAAAAGAAAAGCATTGGGAATTCCTATAAAAGTAATTAAAGGAAAAAAGGGGAAAAGCCATTAGGAAACTAAGAAAGTTACAGTGGTTTGTTCTTCTTTTTTTTTTTTTTTTTTTTAAATAAAGGTCTTTCCAATGTAAACTGGGTCCTTAATCTCAGCAGATACTCCATGAAGTGTTACAGTTATCCAATTATCACAGGTGTTTACAACAAATACTTCCATAATTAAACAAACAGCAATTTTCAATTCAGTGTGTATTCCAGCCACTTAGACCTTGGCGGAAAGTCCTGTCAAAACAGCTACAAAGACTACAAAAAGCAGGGCAACACAGAAAGTACATGTCATACTTATGCTCTTAAAGCTATTACAGGACATTAGTCATGTATTAAAGGTGTAAATATCTAAATACACATCTAAATAGTGAAGAAATTAATTAAGCTCCTGACCCCTATCCAATCAAAGCAGCTTGAACTGAGAGTTCTCAAAACAATCTTTTACTGTTTGTAACCTGCTGACAAAGTTTTTGCACTTCATGAATGCACAAAGTGTGCAAGTGGCTTCTGCACTATTTGTTCCTCAAAATAGCGTTTAACTAGGGTTAATCAGAACTTGCAGTCCCTTGGAGATCTTACCAGCTTTTGAAAGGCTGTTGAACATCGAAGAATGAAATGTAAGGAAAGACCTTGCAAACTAACACATCACTACCTTATTCTTAGTTTGATATTTCCAGATCTTTCTCACTGAAATAACCCCTTGCTCCACCCCGTTTCACTGAGCCAGCAGTTGTTTTCCACGTCTGTGGCAAAATTGACCAATGGCAGGTAAAGTGTTGCAGACCCCACTACAACTTTTAATGCTATAAAATCATTTCATGCAAACAGTTGGATGGTCAAAAGAGGAGAGTGACCACTAACTCACAATATTTTAGGGACATTAACACAGCAAACTCAGCTGTTCGTTTGGTGACAGACTGGCTGCAGCCTTTAATGTGGGGGACCAAGGTGCAAATCCATTCCCTCATTCCCACAACAGTTATTTCCAAAGTTAAAGATGCCGAAATGGGTCACACATAGATCCCCATAAAAAGCATCTACCTCTATTCCCACCCATTTTTCATCAGCATGGAAAGAATGTGTCCCTTCTTATTCCTATTAAGGCACATGATCACTCTCTGTTTTACATGAGGTTTTAATGAAACTCATGTGAGACTGAAATGGCTCTTCTGGTACTTGAAGTCAAGTGCAGAAACTTGGTATGTGTCCTCATAACATAGAAAACTGATGTTCTTGGTTTTGTCACCATCTATATGTGGAGTAGCAAAAGCAGCAGAAGAAAAGGCAGGCTGAACTGCAGGGTACTCTCAAAGGTGCCTGCTGCCTCCATAAGTATTTTGTATTTGCAAGTTTTCAGTACTTTAACAAACACCCTTCTAAAGCAGTTTACACTTACTCTTGATTAAACTCTTCCTTTATGCTCAAGACTACGATCCAAAGATCAGCAAAGTTTATGGTTATTGTTTATCAGCAGAAGAGGAAGTAGCTGCCAGACCTAAGGTGGAAGTGAACTAGTTGCTCCCTAACCAGCTAAGCCTTCCTACGATTCCAATTGTTAATTAATGAAATGCATTAATTTAAAAGTGTATTTATACCTGCTCAAAGCTCTTATCTATTAGGTATATAAATGATATTAGGTATATAAATGATGAAATATACTTTCATTTTACTGTGGGCTAAAATACATTCATTTTAGGTGTGTGCGCACAAATCACTGTATTGTGATACAGTGTATCACAATATCCTGCAGCCAAAAATGGGGAAGGACAAGACAGTTCTTATTTTTTGCAGCAACACAGGTTGCAGAAACAAGTTTGGCAACTTCTTTAGATAGGCATCTGTAAACTGCTGTGGGAACAATGCCGCCTTCCCCACAAACCACATAAGATTTTTAAGTGAACGAAATGACGCTGAACCAGAATGAAGGCCATGAAAGGAAGGTATAACTACTTTTCCTCTCAGCATTTAATTAGAACTCCTGAAAATACTTATACAAGTACTCACTGCAGCTTCAAACTTAAAAGAATATATCCTGAATGAAAGAGCATTTATAAAACATTGTTTGCAGTTTGCAGAATGAAAAAAATTTCCCACACAAGTATTTTAATCTTGAATCAAAGACCTGGAGAGAAGTGAACTCATCTGCTGCTTCAAATCCGTTTCTAGGAAGAACATGCAGAACCTGTTTTAATTACACCGATTTTTTTTTTTTTTAAAGTGTATTTTTAAGTACAATCAACAAAATACAGAGCTCAGCATCTGGTATGCCAGTGTTTTGATGCTGCATGGAAAGCTTCTTTGTGGTTACAAAGTTCTCATTAAAAAACTATTGTTTAATTCTGTGTGCCCCGGAGTAGGCAAGGTAGAAAAAAAAATATGTAAAGCACACTATTTCTCTATCAGAAATAAATGAATAATTTTTAGAACATTCTTTCAATTTAACAAAGCTAAAAAAGTGTTTCCAGGCTTTGCAGAATACAAGGATCATCTAAATATTTTCTGGAAAACCACAAAATATAAGGTTTGGTTTTGGTTTTGTTTGTATGTTTTTGTGTTTTTTGTTTGTTTTTGCTTTTTTTTTCCCCGATAATGCTGCCACTGTTTTTTCTACTAAAAATAACATGAAACTTAATCTAAATTTTGAATATATTTTTTTCTGAAATTTGTTTCTACTGTCTTTTGACTGGGTGCAAGAATGCTTTTGTATAGTTTTTACATTTTGCCCTCTTCCCCTTGCCCTGCAATTATTTAGGCAAGGATCTTTCCAAGTAGTGCTGCCCACAAAGTCCAGTATTCTCCTCATCAATAGCATTGGTGAATGTCCTTAAGTATGAAATCTGGTAGCGTACCAAGTAGGAGGTTTTCATCCATCAGGATTCACAGTTGTTGGTGCAGATTTCAAAGCCTCCCAGAGCTTTAAACAAACAAACAAGCAAGCAAGCAAGCAAACAGAGGACATATCCCTGAAGACCAGAAGGCTTATCCAAAGAGAGAAGGTATGAAAATAAGGTCAGTAATTTTCATTCAGAGAAGATACTCAGAGTGACACAGTGCTTTTTTTCTCTGAGTAACCTGTTGATAAAGAATATAATTGTCTCATGCCTTTTTAACATCAGTGACTACTTTAAATATGTCAAAACCATTTACCCACTTCCTCTGTTGTAAAACTGGAAGTAGTTTCAATGAGTTAAAAGATTTGAATACTTTTCCTGCAAATACACCAACCTGCTCTCTCACCCTTCAACAAGAAGCTGAAGCACTCTAGGCATTAGAACAAGGAAAGTTTGCTAATTTACTAGGACATGAATGCTAAATGATAATAATCCAGGACATCATGTCCAGTTTGTAGGAGGCTTTTGTGCTGATTTTTGGATTACTTCCATGGCAGGAAGTTGCTTCAGTTGTTTAGAGTTTTCTCAGAATCACGATAGAAACAGAAAAAAACAAAAAACAAAAAACAAAAAACAAAACAAAACAAAACAAAACAAAAACAACAAAAAACCCAAACCTTAGAGCAATTAGGGTTTCTGGTCTTATTAAAAATACTCACTGCTTTATTGTATTGTGCAATGATCACAAAGTTATGATGAGATCATCCACATGTTTCCTACTAGGTTCATTTTAAAATGCTGCATCAGTTTAAGGAAATGAAACACAGATTGCTTGTTTTTCTATGTTTTTCCTGTAGCACATAAAGAACAAAAAAAATCTAAGCTTCAGAACTTGTGTCAAGTGTTTAAAATAATTATTTTTTTCCTTGAATCTGCTGTAAATCTTATTTACAAAAACAGAGTGCTAGATTCTAGAAATGATAAAAATCATCACTTCAAAAAAAATTCTACCAGTCGTATCAGAATAATCAATGTTTTTCCCATATCTGGCTCCAGACAAATTCCATTTTCTCTCAAAGTTAAACCTTGGAAAATCTGAGAATTCAAGGGGATGAAAGACAAAGAATATTTGCTTGTAAGAGTGAAAGTTAATTCTTTTCTTTAATGGAAAAGGGAGTACCAGAACAATTGGTAGAATCTGAACTTTTCTTTAAATTTACATTTCTATTTAAATATCAACAGCAAAACTTAATGTTATCTAAATAAAAACTAAATATTTTTTCTTTAAGTCAAATAGCATAGCAAGGTTGATCTACAGTTACGGTTGATCTAAAATGTTGTTTTTTCTACTTTACAGAGAAAACATAAAAATTTCCTAAACCCCATGGTTTTTAAGTTTTTAAAACTTATTTTCATTTCAATTTGAAATTTCAAAAATCCCTCTTTCATATACAGATAAAACACTAAGTTAATAAGTTAAACACAGCTGCATGCTAACTTATTATCAGTTATATCTCTTTTTGCTAAGAAAGGCTATTTTAAAACACATATTTACATCAAATGCTAGGCTTATATCTTCACTTCTGCTACTGAGTTTTAGTGTTTTGCTATACTGCAGCTGAGGATTTTCCTGAGAATTTGTCTTTTCCAGCTCCAGATATAGCTAGAAGAATAAAAAGATAATTTTGATATTAATAAGTTAAACCCAGAAAACAATTCTGAAAGTTAAAAAAAAATCACTCCTTTACAGTTTCATGATTTATTTTCTTCATGTCTTCAGATGAATGTTTTACTACAAAAAGCTTTTATTAGTTCTTCCTCCACACCTACCTTCTACCTCCTTACCTGCCCCTCCCCCCATTTAAGAAAATAAGCGTGGTCCAAAGTGAAGCTTTGGTCCAAAGTGAAGCTTTTTCTTCATGTTCATAGATCAGGAATTGAACAAATTCAATTAATTTGATCATGTTTGCAATCAAACAGAAGTTGATGTCTACTCATAATCTCATAATCAGCCAGTGAAACTCTCCATTTTGGGGAAATGCTAGCAATGCTTAGTCAGTTTCAAACATCCCCATATCCCATATCTAAATACATTTTATTGCATTTTTTCAAATAGAATATTTTTCCTTATTTGAAATATACATAACCACAAGAATTCAGACTTTACAAAGAAGTTTTAAAAGTAAACAAAAATCATATAAAAATTTTAAATAAACTACTAAACAGAGTACATTGCTCAGAATATAACAAAAGAGATCTGGCAGAACAGCAGCAAAATTACCCCAGAAAGAAGGCAAATATATCACAGCCTGCAGCTACAACTTTCAAGATATATATCTGTTGGTTGAAGAATTTTATTTCACTTGGATCTTAATGAAAATAATGCTTATCTATCCTCAAGTCTTGACATTCTACTCAGTGGGTGACTATTCTTCCTTACTACTTAGTTACTCTGATCTTGAACCCATGTTCATTTGGCCTGATCATATGGTTCTCTTGTATGTGCTGTGTGATGTTACTCAAGATCATCTGCTCCATGACCAAGGTTAGGCTGACAGGTCTGTAGTTCCCCTAATCATCCTTCCAGCCCTTCTTTTAGGTGGACATTACGTTAGCCAACTTCCAGTCAACTGGGACCTCCCCAGTTAGCCAAGATTGCTGATAGGTAATGGAAAGTGGCTTGGTGATCACCTCTGCCAGCTCCCTCAGACCCCTTGGGTGGATCCCAACTGGTCCTATAGACTTGTGGGTGTCCAAGTGCAGCACAACTGTTCTGACTCAGAAGACTGAGGTGAAGAAGGCATTTAGTACCTCAGCCTTTCCCTTATCTTCTGCCATTATGTTATGGGAGACAGTGACAAAAGATTCCGTAAAGTTGAGGTAAACCACATTTGCTGCTCTCCCCTCATCCACCAAGCTGCTTGCCTCATTGTAGAATCTATCAGGTTGGTTCAGTGTGATTTCCCCTTCATAAAACTGCACTGACTACCCTTGATAATTTTACTGTCCTTAAGTAGTTTGGAAATGGTTTCCAGGAGGATTTTCCTCATCACTTTCTCAGGGATTGAGGAGAGTCTGATGAGCCCATAGTGCCCTGGATCTTCCTTCTTGCCATTCTTGAAGAAAGGAATAGCATTTTCTTTTTATTTGAGTTCAGTCAGGAGCTCCCTGCTTATCCATGTTACCTTCTGTTACCTTTACTTGATTTTGGACTTGTAGGGGTGGGCCACTCTTGAGTTTGGAGGAGGTGATCCTTGAATATCAAGCAGCTCTCCTGTAACCCCCTTTTGTCTAGGGCCCATGGAATTCTTCCAAGGTGACCTCTGAAGAGCCCAGTTCTCCTGAAATTCAGGTCTACTGGTCCTGCTTTTTGACGTGCTACCTCCTCTGTTGTCCTGAACTCCACCGCCTCCTGTTCAGGTGCTGAATCAAAGCTGACTGCACCTTATGAATGAGGAAGAACTGGTTGGGGGTGTAGAAACACCAGGTCCACCAGAGCACCTTTCCTTGTTAGCTTCTCTGTGTTACCCCACTATGTTACGAAGTTGTTACCAATGCACTCCAGAAATCTCCTAGATTGCTTGTACCCTGCTGTGTTGTTTTTTTTTCCTAACTTGCTCTAAGTGCTGAAAATAAACTGTAGTATCTTTCTGGTAATTTGCACTGGTTTAATTTTCAGATGCAAACCTATTCCTTGTAATCACAAAAAATACTGAAAAGTACCCTTTGAACATACACATAGATTTTCTTTTTGCTGTTTAGCTACCACAAATACACCTTAGCAATAAATATGATGTACAAGAATGTATTATGTACAAGTGCATCTCTGCTGTAATACTTGCTACTCCATCCCGTATTGCCTAGTCCAAAAATGTAACTGAGGCAGCTTCTTCTTTTGTGACAGCAATGACAAACTTGGATAGAAAGTAATGCTATGCACACAAAGGAATCACATCAACACAGATATTCAAGTTTGGCAAAATCCTTAATGAAGTGAGTACAAATCCACCAAAGTCATAAATGCACCAGAGTTTAACATGGCCTTCTAAAACTTTATTCTAAAAATAGTTGGGACAAGTTATTTCTAGCCCTCTCTCTTCACAATGTTAGAATACTTTCAAGTTTCTTAAAAGTAAAGAAGTTACATAGAGAAGTGTTTGTTTGGTTTGTTTTTCACAAAAAGAGCAAAAACTCCTTGCACACATTAAGATTTGCCTGCCATCTTAGTGAAGCAAGAGGACAGAGATCCATGCAGCAGCAAAGGCACATATGCTATTGGTGTGTTAGATACCGTGGAAGCACCTGAAAACAGTCGCATAAGAATTAGGGCTTCTCTCCCCAAAAAGGTGGTGAGATCAATAGCCCAGCTGAAGTGCATCTATACCAATACACACAGAATGGGCAACAAACAGGAGGAGCTGGAAGCCATTGTGCATTTGGAAAACTATGATATAGTTGCCAACATGGAAACATGGTGGGATGACCCCCATGACTGAAGTGCTGCAATGGCTATAAACTCTTCAGAAGGGATAGGCAAGGAAGGAAAGGAGGTAGGTAGCCCAGTATGTTAGGGAGGGTTTGGCTGTCTGGAGCTTGATGAGGATGGTGAAAGAGTCAAGTGTTTATGGGTTTGAATCAGGGAAAAGGCCAACAAGGCAGATATCGTGGTAAGAGTCTGTTATAGATCACCCAACCAGGATGAAGAGAGAGAAGAAATATTCTTTAAGCATCTGAAAGATGTCTTACAATTGCTAGTCCTTTTCTTGTGGGGGACTTCAACCTACCAGATGTCTGCTGGAAATATAATACAGCGGAGAAGGAGACAGTCTAGGAGGCTCCTACAGTGTGTGGAAGACAACTTCCTGACACATCTGGTGAGAAAGACAACTGAAGAAGGTGCCCGGATGGACCTGTGGTTAGCAAACAGAACTTGTGGGTGATGTGATGGTTGGAGGCAACAGCAATCACACAATGGTAGTGTTTTCAATTTGTGGAGAAGTAAGGAGAGAGGGTTAGCAAAACTGCTACTTTGGACTTCTGAAGGGCAAACTTTGATCTGTTTAGGAGATTTTGACAGAGTCCCTTGGGAGGCAGTCCTGAAGGACAAAGCAGTCCAGGAAGGTTGGACATTCTTCTAGAAGGAAATCTTGGTGCAGGTGTAGGAGTGCAGGAGCAGGTAGAAGGTCCAGTAGAAGGTAGTAGTAGAAGGCAGAAAGTGCAGGAGCAGGCTGTCCCCATGTGCCAAACGATGACCTGGCAGGGAAAGAGATCAGCCTGATTGAACAGACCGCTTTGGCTGGAACTGAGGGAAAAAAAGATAGTTTATGACCTTTGGAAGAAGGGGCAGAAAACCCAGGAGGACAACAAGGATGTTGTGAGGTTATGCAAGGAAAAAATCAGAAACACCCAACTAGAACTTAATCTCCTCTACTGCAATAAAAGACAATAAAATGTTTCTATAAATGTATTAACAGCAAAAGGAGGGCCAAGGAGAATCTTCGTCCTTTACTGGACACAAAGAATGAGGAAAAGGCCGAGGTATTTAATGCTTTTGCCTCAGTCTATAATAGTAAGACCAGTTGTTCTCAGGGTACCCATCCTCATGAGCCTGAAAACAGAGACAATGAATACTTCAAGAAAAGACAACTCAAGCTTATCAAGATACTACCTCCTGGGTATAGAAAGATTTTTTTTTTTTTTTTTAATTTTAATTGGAAAAGTAAAAAAAAAAAAAAAATTAGAAAAGTAAAAAAAAAAGAACCCTTTTTTTTTTTTTTAATTAGAAAACAAAATGTGTTTCTCTGATCGATCTGTAAGCCCTAAGAAATGGCTATATTTTTTCATAAATTAATAAAGCATTAATGGAAATTATAGACATGTTTAATGTATTAAAAAAAAAAAAAACACCAACAAATCAACCAAACAACCAAAAACAACCACCAACCCCTCCTTCCCCCCCAAAAACCCTACAAAACAAAATACAAAAAACCCCGACAAACCAATGACAAAACAAAAAAGAGAGAAGTGATAGAACTTTCAAATGGACAATTATTGCAACATATTAGAACATGTTTGCATTATTCTTTGTCTGAAGTTCATAGCTGTATTACAAATAATGCCAGAAGATCCAACATCACACATAACTCTGCAGAGCTTCAAGTAACAGGAAGTCATTTTCATTTGATACAAATATCAACAAGCATTTCTGTGTTCATCACAGCCACAATGTTATAACTTTATCAATTCTGTGCATTCTGAAATCAAGTTACAAGACCATCCTGAATTACAACAGGAATATTACTGAAGAGTGTCATTAGTCACTGTAAGCCAGTTTGTTTAGTAGTAAACTTCAACAGTGCTCTAGTCCCTGTACTCCAGAATGGGCTAGGAGATTATTTGTTCTGAAGCCTTTCCTAGCATTTCTGGCATCAAAGCAGTGTGTGAGAACAGAATGCTGGAGATAACTTCCTAGTTACCTCAGTTACTAAGCTATTGCTTGAGTCAGTTAACAATTCAAAGGCCAATATAAATATTTATAATTTATTAATATTGGCCAAGCCCTAAGACAAAGGAAACACCTTAAAAAAGAGTACCTAAAGGTGCAAATAACTTGAAACAGAAGCTGTGCATTACTAGTTAAGAAAGCCTGTGCACACAAATTAGACTATTCATTCATTGATTGTCATGACCCAGATAATTTTAACTTTGTTTTGAAAGAAGCAATGAAATGTTAATGAAATTACTGCATAATTTTTGGAGGATTAATCAGGAATGATATTACAAGCTTTCTGTGTGTCTTATATCAGAAGCAGTTCTACCCATATTGCATTATTTCAGTGGGACAGGTTTCACTTTGTAGTTTAATGACCTCTCAGGACCCTGGCACCAGAAGTGTCAGAAAAAGAGCAACAAAGTGGAAAAGAAGAACATAAGAAAACCTCCAAAAATATTACAGGCCTCAGATTGTTCTCAAAGCACAGAAAAGAACCTTTGTTAGTACTTCATTTAGTATATAATAGTATTAAAGTGTATTAATTGGAAGATCTGCCACTACTTACAAAAGGTAGAACCTGTTTGTGGCTGATAAAAAAGGGGCAGTGTTTGTTGTTCAGATATTTCAAAAGGCAACCTTATGTATACCAACTTCAGTGTGCAGATGTATAACTTCAGAGCAATTTACAATGGATTAACCAAAATGACAAAGCAGACAGGTGACCTAAAAATGGAAACGGCTTTCTCTAGCACAGTGTATTGCCAACTCAGTGTGGCTAAATGTACAATATGCAGCAAAAGGCACACTCCCCAATGGGGAGAGGTCCAAACATGTCCGAGGAAATATACAAATCCACAAGATCTCAAATAAATTTGAGGAACTGCCATTTCATTTCCAAGGATCAAAGTAGAAGGATCATGTAAAGTCCAACAAAATAGTTTCAGCTCTGCCTTTGCACAGCATGGCCTAAAGGGGGCATTGTCCACTGTTATTTTGCCGAAATATTTACTTTTTCCCTCCTCTCTCTGCCTCCTACGTTTTCTGCAACCATGTCAATCACCTTCTGCAGCCCTACTGATCGACTCAACTCGTTTGAATTTTTCAAATATTCATCTTTTAAGTAATGGTCAACCTACAGCTTTTTATTTCTTTAGGCAACTGCTCCTCTCTTTAGATGGAGGCCAGACAGTGAGGAAGAAATGCCATCTGGTTGCTCACACGAAAAATTAATCAGACTTAATATGAAGACTAAGGCACTTCCCTTCCAATTTTCCCTGTCACAGGCTCCTAATACAACATCTTGTCCCCCTCTCTGTCTTAGCTAGTTTCGAATTATTTTCACCAGTTTCCTCTCATTATTCATAGTTTGGCAATAGATAGAACAGAAAAGACAACTCTTGATATCTGCTGGAAATTTTGTCTCCACTTAAGTAAAATCATCCTCACTGTGATCAGGATTTTATCCACAGTGTTAGTAGAAAGAAGATCAAGCAACATACAGAATACATAAGATACCAATTTCAACTGCTTTGGAATGCATACAAATCTCGACAGTGGACACTTGAGAGAATATGATTTTTTTTTCTTTATTAAATTAGCATTCTTCACCTGATTGAAAAAAAGACAAACTCAGATGTTCAAGAAAATAACTGTAGAATAGATAGATATTTCAGTAGGTTTAATATTTTAAAGAATGAGCTCTGGACATACAGGTTTTTAGTCTGATATTGTCCACACTAACAGAATAGAATATAGAATATTTTCCAATTTTTCTTCAGATAAACCAAATATATACAGGAAATTACAAACAGTCAGTTTTAGCTTTGTTACATTACATCTGTTCAACACTCAGCTTACATAAACTTAGGAGAAGTTTGAACTTTATATTTCTTCTGCAATAATTCTAAAGATCAAAAGATAGTCCCATTCGCAGAACTAGAAGGATCAGGTGGAACACAAGGCTTTGAATTCAGAACTTATCTGAAGACAAGCAATTCCACTGGATTGCTTTTCTTTTGCTTCCAAGTCAGTTATGTAGTCCCTGCTTTTCAGAACAATTAATTCCAAAACCCAATGATGAGTTAATGTTATTCCAAAAAAACTCAGAAATCAAAGTAGTTGGTACCTAACGTAAAGATATTTACAGATAGATGAGAAACAAACTGGAAGCACAGTAAAAGCTAGAAATTTTCCACCTTTATTTGGAAAGGAAGTGAAAATTTCTAAGCTGATTCCTTTATAAACTACTGAAAAAAAAGACTGATGGTATTGTTTGATTTGCAGTGAACGTATTTAACTCTGCCAAGAAGTAGGATATCCAGAAGCCTATTGAAAAGAGAGCATCTCTCATTCATTGTAAAACACACACCAGTACATTTCTGACTTCCACACAGTTATTCAGTCACAGTGGTCATTGAAGTCTGAAATATACTTCTTACTAGCACTTGACTCATGAGGGCTTGGCTTTTGGCTGCCTGAAAAGGAATAAGGAAAAAAAACCCCACATTTACAATATTTTAATTGAATATAATAGACAAACATCTCAGAGACTGAAAGACTTGCTTACTGTGCACTATATTATCAATCAATCAGTCTCTTAACAGGCTTAGGTTCCCAGACTCTCTCTCCTTTGACTCCTTACCTAGAGTTCAATCAATATATATTGATCTGTTCTTCTCCTTACTGCCTCAGCAGCAATGGGGAAGGCAAGCAACAGGCATTCTTGTACTAAATCCTTGTAACACTGACTAAATCAGGGAAGGAAGTTAGCAAAGATACTGTGTGATAGCTTTAAGGAAGTGAAAAATATACTCAGTGAAGGTGATATTTGGGAATTTCGCCCTAGTTTAAAAAGTATAGTAAAAATACAACTTAATTTGAGCAAGTTTCATGGCAGACAGAAAAAAGTACTTTCTTGATATTGTATGGCCTAATTCTACATGTAAGATACAATGCGAAAGACTTGAAGAAAAAGTTTGTAGGAATCCATAGCATAGGTAGAAACAGTGTTTTAATCAATTATGTTCCTTGAAACAGCAGGTTTTTTTCATTAAAAGCACTTCTAAACATTTAAAAGCAGAATATCTTATCTCTGCTTGTCAGTTTATAAATTTTAATAAAAGGTTGCTGTAATAAAAGATACAGAATTTTAAATGTATGACAGTACATGTAGAAAAGACCAGCAAATGCTCTTATTATGGCCAAGCCACCGAAAAAAAAAGAAAAAAAAAATCATAAAAACCCATCCCTTCCTTCTAAACCCCAGTACTTATTTGTTCCTTTAATCTAATAATTTACACATCACCTTTGCAGACATACCAATGCTGATTCTGGATGACATGTTTATGTTTATTTCTGTTGAAGACTGGAATGGGATTATTCAAACTTTTCTTTGCACATTTTGCATTTCTGGGTCACTTGTAGCGGCAACAAGGTGAGAAAGTAAGGTGATGAAGAAAAAGTATACCAGTGACTTGTGTTGAAACAGGAAGGTTTCAAGTGATTTAATGACAAACTGTCACTCAAAGGAAAACAAGTACATGTCCCTTCTAACAGTTTTGTATCATATGACTTAAAATGTTTATTTTATTGGTAAGAGCTTCATTATCATAAGGGAAAAGGAAAAACGTCAGTTAGTAAAGCTTATCTTCCTTTTGTGCACGTTAGGCCTATGTTCATTTTGCACTCTTCCCTCTCAATTGTCAAGAGTGTATTTTTCAATATTATGAAAGGAAAAAAACATATTTCTCAGGTTGTTTTATATTTACTGACTGAAAGCTAAATATCACTCTCCAGCCTTCCTCAGATTTTAGGTAGCATTTGACATGACACAGAATTATGAGAGTTAAAAATCTAATAGGCAGTTTTGGGAACTAATTAAAAACCCATTACAATCTTGTTTCTTTCACCTCCTTGGAGCCTCCTCCCTCAAATCAAATCCAAATGTGACAAGGTCAGCGTGCCTGCCTCAGGACAGGAAATAAATCTCCAGTCTAAAACGTCAAGCTCTTTCCCAACTCGGTAGAATTACATCCTAAGACAATAATTCACAATTAAATGTTCTCTAATATCCAGAAGTGTCGTCTCCAGAATTGCCTTCCTTGGAGTTGGATGTCACAGGGTGATCTTTACAATTCTTCCAAGTCATTGTTAGCTGGTGCAGAGAAGGAAATAAAAAAAGGTGCATTACCTTTGAATTGTTATTGCAGAAGCCCAAGAAAAATGTCCCACATGAAAGCTGTCCAACTCTTGGTTCATAATTTGACCCAATTCTTCACAAAGCTGTTCCCTCCCTACCAGCTTATCTCATCTTACTTCCCACTGTTTTCTTGGCTGCTTTGCTACAGTCATCTGAGGAACCCTTTTCCCATGAGTTGCAGTGTGATCACCACTTTTTGTGAAACTCCCGAATTGGTTTGTTTCTCTTCTTGTGCTGAAGAACACAAGGACTAGGCTGGTTATTGCCAGAGTTCCCAGAACTCCAGTGCTAACCCCATCCCAGTTAATTGTAGAGGTGTTCAGGACTAGTGCAGATAGCCACAAGGAACAAGTTGATTACTTTGCACTGGTTGGCCTGTCATTCTCCTCCCATCTCTAAAAATCAACCTGCTACACATATGCCTAAAAGAACCCCAACAAAACAAAATAAAACAACTACAAAAAACCCTCACACCTTGATCATTGTTCAGAAATACTGGTCTAGCTATGCTAGGTTTAAACTAGGTGCACTTCTTGTACTGGGTAAAAACGGAAGTGTTTTACAGTCAGATGAGATGTCGCACATGTAATGCTGAAAATAGTTGACAGACCATGTTTTTGTTTTGTTACCATGACAGCAATTACCAATATTTTGAAGAGAATGACTGCTCACTGACACAAAAAAAGGACAATGGGAAGGTGTGTTTCCTTCACCATTCCAGGAAGTTTCATTGTGTGCCCAAATGCAATTAATTCCTATGATGCTGAGGCAAAGTTATTCTTCATCAGAAACAGAACAGCAGCTAGCCTGGTGAAAAAAAAATCTAATTCAAAAAGGAACAATGCACGGATACAGCAGTTTCAAATATCTGTTAGAATGGGTAAAAATTTACAGACAAAAAAAAAGAGTCTCAATGTTTCTTTAAAACCCTTCTATCAACTAGAAGACAAAACCACTTTGCCAAATAGGCAAATGCCTGTTTTGGCTGTGTTTTCTTTTATACTTCTACCATGTTAGAATCACACCCTCTTACTACATCTACAACTTCAGTATGTAACAATTATATTTTGAACATGGCATAAAAATTGGGCTTCACAACAGTTAGAAGGATTCTTCAAGTCTTCCTATCTTAGACCTACCTCCTCTTGCAGAGAGAGAGAGAAGTGGGAAGACCTCTGAATGGACAACAAATCCATTTCATCCTGAGCAAGAAATGCAGAATGCTATTGGGTTTACAGACCTCTGTCTTCCTTTCCTACATCTTTCCTTCATTGTAAATGTAACTGTACTAACTTGTACTAACAAATACATTTCACAGGTCATTCACATCCATCTTAATCTGTGGATTTTTATGACAATTTAAATACAAAGCAGATGTCAATAAATAATGAATTTAGCTTCTTTCACTTGAACCTACATAAAGCAGAGGTCATCTGATACACAGTATTGTGACTATGGCTCCTCTCAATGTAAAGACTAATCAAATGGTTGTGGGACATAGTTAATGCACAAGTCCTCAACTGATAATTACAGAGGATGCATGTGATGACAAAAACAGGTTTGCAAGCACATCAAAGCTTCAGCAAGGTTGTTAATTACACAGATATAAAGATGCATCCTGTTTTTTAAAGTGTATGTTAGGCTTTTATATCTTTTTCAAAAGAAGAAAAAGAAGGGACACAATATTTTCTTAAACCCATTGAAATAGAACTTAGGCATAAGACCTACAGCTGTGCTGACTACTTGACTTTTGTTTCAAGAAGAATTATGGTGCTATCGTAAGAGTGCTCCATTGACACACTACCATTTCCTAGCAACAATCTGTGTTTTGTACATAAAAAAACTGGATGAAAAACTGCCTATCCCTGTTTTATTTCTCATTATATTGTTAAACCTTTCTCCCTCTCCCATGTAAAAAGCAAAGAGTCTTATTTGGACATAATGCAGAACTTCAGATTGTGCTCTGTAATGTACTGAATTACCAAAGAACAAACAATCGGATTACAAGGTGTTTCATGCTATTCAAGTTGACCCTTCTAAACATAAAGTTATTGTTAGTTAGATTAACTGATTTTTAATCCTGCAATGGACAGAGTGCCTCCTAAGCAAATAGAAAGCTAGGCATTCTGCTTTTCATAGGGTTGCTTCTGAGGGATTTTTCTCTGCAAAAATAGTATCTAGCCTTATCATTCAAATCCTTTGTAAGCCAAAGCACTAACTATAAAAAATATTTCATCAAGTCTTCTACTTCCAATACAAATTCCTAGTAACAATGGCAGTATAACTGGATTATCATACTTCACTTTTGCAAAGCAGCATTTAATGAATTCCAAGCACATAACAGCACAGAGTAACCTGTTTATGGTATTACTGTAGGATACCCTGATGTCTATGAGTAGAGAGACCTCAACCATGATGAGCATGCAGTTTTGCTCTGTTTATTTCCTTTGTCAAATATGTGAAAGAGGAACTTCACTCTGCCCTGACTTCTTGCAGGTTCTTGGTGAGCAAGATCCACTGCTAGCTCTGCTATAGAGGAGGCAGTGAAAGTTTGCATCATGGGCAAGAACACTTTTTAAATTTGTGTAAAGATATGCTTTCTTCCTAGCATATTATTTTTCCAATACTTGAAAGACTCATGATTAAAAAAAAAAAAAAAAAAAAAGCTCCTCTGTAGGAGGCTACTTTCTGTGATTAAGACATCTAGTGATTTTTGATCAGCCTAGGAAAAAGCCTTCAACTGCAATGCACTGTTTCCTGGCCTCAAAACATCTGTAGCTCTTCTCCCTCTCCTACCCATGCCCTTTTTCTTCCAGCCACCAGCTGGTTGAAGGATCCTTCAAAACTTTATTAACTATAATATGTACACACACAGTTACGTACACACATATCCACCTACAAGGTGGGAGCCAACATAAACCCAACTAATCTGCATAAACCCAGTTCTAAAACACTCAAGTGAGAGTTTAAACTCGCTGGAAATAAATGTCAGCCCTTTGGAGATGCCCTGTCCCGTACTTGTAATATAATTGGTGAGGTGGGTAGGTTTTTTTTTTTCCTCCGCTCCCCTTATTTGGACACAGATTAGCATTTATAATAAAACATATCTCAAGCAGGATGGCAGAAGGTTAGGAAAAAAAAAAAGATACAGAAAAAACAATATATTTCCATCCATGTGGCAGCAAAAAGGAGTGGTGTGGTGAATACCAATCATTCACTCTGGAATGTAGGAGTAGAGAAAAGGTTATTTCTGCTGGTCAGCTGTTCAGGTCTTGTCTGCATTAATTTCTTGTTATAGCAATTACTCTGACAGAAAGCAAAGAACTACATGCCTTTTAAAACGTTCCTCCTCCTTTCCTTTCCTTTCCTTTCCTTTCCTTTCCTTTCCTTTCCTTTCCTTTCCTTTCCTTTCCTTTCCTTTCCTTTCCTTTCCTTTCCTTTCCTTTCCTTTCCTTTCCTTTCCTTTCCTTTCCTTTCCTTTCCTTTCTTTCCTTTCCTTTCCTTTCCTTTGGGGGATATTACTCAGATTTTTTTATTTATTCCTAATATTTTCATGTAAATTCTGTCCCTATATGTATCTCGAAACAGACGGTAGAGGAAATTTGCTTCATGCTGAATCCATGTTCACAAAGATTTTTGCAAACGTGCTTGCTGCCTCAGAAGATGGTTGTGCTAAAGCTTGGTATAAAAAAGCTTGATAGGTGTCCAAAAATTTTTTAAAAAATCACATTTATTTAGACAATTCTTCATTTTCACTGACATATTTCTATCCTGTGGAAGAATAGAACTAAATTGATTCCTCTTACCATTGCTCACATCCTTACTTCAACACAGTTTTCGATACAGCAATTATTAGAGGAAAAAATAAATTCAGTCTTCAGTGTTTCCTTAAAATCCTTTGGTGAATTTAGAACAAATGCATTTCATTTTCTTATTTTGTTATAGAAAATCTGGGTTGGTTTTTAAAAAATATCCTGGGAAATTCAACTCTATTTCAATGGCAGCATGAAAAACATGAATTCAGACTGATGATGACTTGCATAAAGTTTGTTAACATATGGTGCCACCTAGCTAGAAGATTTTACGCGTCACGTATTACAGATTTAAACGTGTTGGCCATAAACATACTGTCCTCTTTCAAATGAGCTAAACATGAAATGCCTACCAGATAAACTTCAAAAAACATCCTTTTCTAGTGTATCTGAGATTACAGTTAAACAGAGAGGTAGGTATATGTTAAATAAAATCAGACTACAAGTAAAGTTTTTCAAATTCTTAATGTTTATATAGGACCATAGGATTACAGGCCATCACTGATTATCTCAATGCTTTCCAATCTATTTTAGTATGAACATAGAACCTACATAGACAAAGCAAATCAGACATGGCTTGGGAATTTTTTTTCCCTTCAAATAAATAGCAACAAGATTAGCAGAATTGTTTCTTAAAGCTTTTCTTGGAATAAAACCAGATCATATGGAAAATCCAACAACATACCATTGGATACAAGGATAGGCACATACACAAACAGCCATAAGAAATAGAAGCGATTCTCTTTCTATATGAGAAATCAGACCTACTATACTAGAGGCCAAAACCACATTAGTTTTAAAGACACTTTTCAATTAAAATTCTTTTAGGGAAGTGCAGGCCAAAACAAGGCTGTGTGTCCATGCAAAACCTTTCCAACAGTCAAGGCTGTTGCAGTGCTGTGGATCATACATTACTTCCAAGAACCCACAGGTCATGACGAATCAGAATAGATGAGCAGCAAAGCAATCCAAACACATTGCTGTACAACTAACAACTCCCAAACAGGAAAGCTTAGCTGCAAGCTGTCTTCAGCATTGCTGCAACTGATGGAAAAATGTATGTGCAGCAGAGGTAGTGATTTCAAGTTACAAGCAACCAAAAACTTTCCTTAAGCATAGAACTTCTGCACTTCATCTAGCATAGATTCCCTTTCCACTGACACAGCTCATCCTTGGAGCATCCTTGAAAGCTCTGATAAAATACATTCGATAAAAGAGTAGTTAGAAGGAATTGGAATAATCTGGGAAAAAAACAAACCAAAACAACAACAAAACCCACACTACCACCACCAAAACAGCAACAACAAAACCAACTCAAAAAACCCCAGGTGCTATTTTTACAAAATATTCCTTCTACACCAGTTATTGCCTAATGAACTCCTGATCTGAAAAAAGGTATTGGAATATAAAAATCTGAGTGTGTAGAGTGAGACATAATAGTAGTAGTCAAGTACAGTATTTGAGTTGTGATGTATCTTCTCCAATCTCAAAAGGGAAAAAAAAATATTAATCAAGCAAACAAATCCTAAAAAATACACTTACTTCACATTTCAGTGGCTGAACACCTTGTTTCTGCATCTGACATCTCAGGGAAGAAAAGGAATTGGATTCATGACAACATTCAAATCTCTCAACACAATTACATAAATCTTCCAAGATTTCACACAGGGAGGAATTTCAGCAGTAACCTTGTAGCTCATACCAACAGAAAACGAAGAAACAGAGCGGAGTTAGGGGCAAAACTTCTCTTTGTAAGACTTTAATTCTCCTCATTAAACAACTGTTGCTAACATTAACTTTTGTTTTTCCCACCTGGCATGTGGATGGAGAAACAAGATGGGAACAAGACACCAGCACAGGTGCAAAGAATGTGCAGTGCTCCCTTACATAGCCATTCCCTCTGCATAAAGATTCCTCAGATGTAGTGCAGCATCTACATAGAAATATAGGAAAATGTACTTGCAAATTAAGCTTGGCAGAATGTGTAGCACTTACCCAGAAGAATCCATGCTGGAAGACCATGGCATGCACTGCTTCCTAGGCAGGACACAGTCATTTTGTTCTTACTGCTTATTTCACCATTTATTCTTGCAGACCTGCAGGCTCACTACTCAGACTGTCAGAAGGCCTAGCTCCTCCTGAAACTCTTGTGAGCACAGAGGAGACTGACAGCCTGGCAGAAAAGTTGAAGTTGGGTCTAGCAGAGGCCTCTGCTCACTTGGTGCTGGGCAGGTCTAGGGACCCAGTGATGTGTGCAGGGAGTTTTGTGCAGACCTTTCTCACTGTATGCAATATGACTACGAGTCAACCACTTTATTCCATAAATATGACTGCCTGGGTGAGCTACTGTGAGCTACTGCTAAACAAGCTGGCTGTGTGACGATGATCTTTTACTGCTCACAGATCACTGGATGAGCCCAATTTAAGTTTTATATTAATCATTTAGCTTAAGTAAACGGTTTTAAATAGGATGAATCACTTAGAATTATAAGGTGGTGTGATTTTCAATATACTGTCTGCCTCGCATTACTTAATAAGCTAAATTTCCTGAAATCTTGAGCTGTATGTTGTAAAGTTCTCCTCATATTCACCAAACTTGCATCTACTTAATGAAAACAAAAGCAGCTACAGACCGTCATGGACACCTGCAAGATAAGGCTTGTTTTACACTTTGCTGAACAAAATAAGATTAATTCAGGTAAAATATGAACAAAGTCTGCAGCTAAACAAAACAAGGGGCTGTCTGAGGTCAGTTAAAAGGATCCAATGAGCAACAAGAAGACCCCAGACTCAAATATTACTACTGGACTGAATCCCGGTGTGAGAGACGGGTAAATAGTCTGTAAGGGTGTAAAACCCCAGGGATTTCTATGCTTGGCTGTGACCTCTGCAAAAGCACCCAGCTTGAACCAACCTTGCTGCTGTACTACTCCATTAAATAATTTATTTCTGCAAACTTTGATGCCTGAGAGTTTGCTTGGAGAGACCTGAGATCCCAGCCTTATTGCCAATTAACTTCAATGCCCGAGAGCTTATGTCAAGGGACCTAACACCAGATCCCTGGAGGGCAGGTAAGCAGGTTGAGATGCAGAATGATGAAACTTTGAAACCCAAGCCAAGCGATATGAAGAATCTGGTGTACACATATAATCATTTGGTCATGAATACATCTAACCCCTTACCTATTTTCCCTTACCCTCTATATCTCTTCATCATGAACCATTGATCAATTCTGGGGCTGCACCTAAACCCTGTGGAGGGGTTTCTGTTAGATGGAGATTTGTTACTGAACCAGCCAGGAATTTCAAGGCCAACTCAAAAGCTGAAAACAAGACCTTTCGTGGGAGAGAAGCAGTTCTACAATAACAAGGCCTCAACACAACGTAAATCAATGGACCTATCAGCAGTGAGACTTCAGCGCATGGACAGCTCATGAACATAGATGATATCCAATTAGTGGATACATGCTTGGAGCGTGGACGTGTGATCAGAGATTAGTTGCATATGTAAGGAGGCTTGTTTCTGTAATAAAGGGCTTTGCATGATTCACATTTAATTGAAATGCTGAGTCCTTTATTCACTCCAACAAATGGTGACCCCGATGTGATACTCTGAATGGCGTATCACTACAACTGGGGAAAAGTCTGGAGTGGCCCAGCCAGACGTGTATCAGCTGGACTGGCAACCGGGTGGGAGTGTACGGACATTCTGCAGACAAATTTGTCGAAGAAATCACTGATATTCTCTCTGTGAGAGGACTTAAATATTAAGAAAGTAACATACGTAGACTGTTAGTTTGGTGTAGAACTAACGGCTACCCAGCAGAAACCGAGAAGGCTTTTAAACTTGAACTTTGGGACGATATAGAGCAGAAATTATGGAATAAGGTCAGCAATGGAGATAAAGAAGCTAAATCATTAGCAACTACACGGAAGCTTATAATTACCACCTTGAAAGAGCTTAAGGCTGAACGATCTGTTGCTGCCAGAGTTTTTGTAGCTTTGCAGCCTGATAAGAAACCTGAAAGTCGCTGTGAAGTTTATCCAGTTCGTGACTTTGATACCCTCCCTACTCCATCCCCTGCTGTGCCTTCGGCACCCTCGATAGTTCAGCCATTCGGGGTGGGGGGAGGAAAAATGCCGAGCGGGTGTCCTCCTACACTATTACCCTACCCTGATGAGAATAGCAAGTCCAAAGGATTGGAGTCAGACAACTTGTCTAAAGAACCTGTGAAAGCTGAGAATGCTAAAGTCATAAACGAGTGTACTATCAGTCCTTTTACCAATTTGCATCTGCCTTTACCGCCTTTTAACCCTCCAACTTCCATGAGAGAGCAGAAGGAGTCGTCGGATAAGAACTGGGCAAAAGAACTGCGTGAACTATTAGATTAGCTACTAGCAAGTGAATCGAGCAGTCGGTAATGCGGTCATGCTGATCGTGACGGGAAAGGGAATGCGCCTGGAGACTCAGGTTATACAAATAATTATGATGCTAGAAAGTATTGGCGAGAATGTGCACTGTTCTGAACCCCCCTGTTACTAATGATTCTCCAGCACCGTTCAAGTCTGTGTTATCTGATGACTTGGATGAGGATGGGGGTTTGCAGCATTTTCTTCAAAAGTTAACAGGAAAAAGAGTATGTGTATGTGTTGCCCCGAGATCAGATAAAAACCATGAAAGACTCAAGCAAAATTAGACCTATGCAATGTAACAGCTGTAGATCATTTAGGACAGAACGATGGGGATTGATTGAAAGGGGTGGGTATCCCCCGACTCTTGGAAGAGACACTAACTGACACATCACAATTGCAGGTGTGATTAATTTCTGAAATCCTCAGGTAGTCAGCAGACCTTGCATATCAAGCTATGATAAAGGTGCCTGAAACCAACAAAGCAGCCGAATTATTTACAACTATTATCAAGGTCCCAATGAGAATTACATGCAATTTATTGACCACCTTCAAGAAGCCATCAATAAGCAGGTTGAAAACTCAGAAGTTAAGGAAGCACTAGTGTCGAAATTAGCAGTAGAGAATGCTAATGTTTGCTATCAACATGTTATTTGCGAGTTTTACAGTACATATTATGTGCTCCTGTGTATTGCCTCTCTGAAAATCAAGCAGCTTGTCAGGAATGTGAGTTAATTGTTTTACTAGTTGTTTTTAAGTGCACCGTAAAACCTTCTCCCCATTTTCCCCACTTGCGCTGCAAGCAGTCCTGTGCTTCCCCCCCTCCCTCCCTCTTCTCATGGTTTTTACTTAGGAGATGGGGTCAGAAATGACTGTTTTCAGTCATGTTCCTAAGTAATCAGTATTGGGAGGTGTTTTAGAACATAGGAAAGCACTTGGAAACAGGAGAAAATATGATCTTGTTAAATATTGAAATTAGTGTTGGCTGCTGTATAAGTTAAATGATTGGGAAAACTGTCCGGAGAATAGAATCTTGAAGTGTAACACCTTGTTGTAATTAATGTTGTTTTTAAGGTGAGAAGAACAGGACAAAAATAAATCTCTACAAGAGACCATGAAATAATTTCAGACAGTTTTACAGGCAGAGCAATTTGAACTTCAACAAGCTGAGAGAGAGTTAACTGATAACACACAGGTCAGAAAACTTGCTGAAGTCTGCAAGATGCTTTCCTTATTAACCTGTTTTCTTTGTGGGTATCTGTTTAAGTATGTTACAGTTTTGGTAGGTCTTATATGGTACGATGAGTTCACAGACTGTTAAATCATGAGAATCCAAATGACTCAAAATGTGCATTTTGTGATAATACAGAAGACCATGTGTAATTCAGTTCTTTACTGTGTGAATGTGATGGTAAAATTTTTGTACGTAGCAGCTGTTATTTTTCTTTCTAGCATGCTAGCTTTATTCCGGTATCCAGACTTGCGCAACTCTGTGATAGGCTGTCTCTCATCTCGATGTGCTGGATTTGGCTCTTTTGTATGCACTCCATGGAAAGAATCCTAGTTTTGGGATAACAGTTGTAGCGCACCAGATGAGACACTAATAAAAGCCTTGCCCAGTCCAGCTTGCTGCAGCGGCGGGGGGGTCGGTGCCGCTTGGGCTCCAGCGCGCACTGACCTGTTTTGTCAGGGAGACCGAGCGGTACCTCCACCTGGCTGAGTAGTAAGCAGTTCAGAGGTGCAATGCAAAAATTGAGATATTGTCTTAAATTAGTGTAACTGTGATCCATCTGCATATTTGAACTTGGTGTTTGGATTTTATATCTGAGTTCAGTATTTTAATTTGCATACATATATATATTTGGTACCAAAAGAATTTTGTTTGGGGAGATAATTACGAAATGGGAACTGGTTTCGCTGCTAAAATACCACCTTGCTCCCTCTTAGGATGCATCCTTATACATTAGAGTTATTGCTCATATTGTTATCTAATAATTTTGAAACCAGAAAAGAATTTAAGTTGTTAAACTTTGATTCATATTGAATTTATGTGTTTGTTGGAGGTATGGGAACTAAAACTAAATGCTATGATAGATGTGAATTTAGAAGAGGTTGTATTTAAAAGTTGCTAGAATATTAACTGATTTGGATCTAGGAAAATAGAATAATGGATTTATGTTTATTATACTGGTTTTTGACATCTGTAAATTGTAAAAGGTAAATGGAGCTAAGGAATGTAACTATTACTGAGCTACTTGGAATTGCATACAAAGTGTATTATGGTTGGAATGAAATGGGAAAACAAAAAAGAAAATATCCCAGGCCTGTGCTTAAACATAAATTTCAGGCCTGTGTCAAGCTGCAAGATAAACTCAGCTCACTGTAACCGAGGAGTTTGCCAGAGCCTCCTACTTCATACCAGCAATTACACCAGCTACGTGGCCTTGGCTATATCTAAACTGCAGCAAGAAGAGAAAGGAAAAAGAAAAAAATGGAAAAACCTGGCTGCCCGCTTTTAAAGCGGTGAAAAGGGGGTTTTCTCTCCCCCCACACTGCAGCAATGTTGTAATACTGAATAGCGCAGTCTGAGGGTGAAGTTTAAAGGCATCCCTAGCAGATCCGTAGTTCTAAAGAAACTGGAAAATTAAACCAAAAATTTGTTAATAGACATTCTGTGGTAACTAGTTGTAAAAGACTTAGTAAATTCAACATGATAGTTTTTGAGATCATGGGAAAGAAAGAAAGAAAGACCGTTTTTGTTTGTTTGCTTTTTTTTGAGACCAATGGAATGCCAAATTTGGAACAAAGTTTTAATACATGAATTCTTGTAGTTGCCAGAAAGCCTTGTACCTCTCTTGGGTCAAGATTTGTTAAGTTAAATTGTAAGCTGAAATAACGCTTTCTGAGAATTTTGTTTAGTTGCATGGCCTACAAGAAGCTGCTTGGATGGTGCAGATCTGCTTGCTGTAAGTGAGAAATCTCCAAGGAAATTTTGAATGCTGTATTTCCACTAGTATTAACAGCCAATGTTTCAATAAAGCAAATGCAACACTGATGGAACTGAAATAGGACTTCGATCTGGTGAGGGAAAACAATATCCAATAAATATGACAACCAAAATGGAATTAGAGACTTTGTTGAATACATTTCTGACAACCTTACAAGCTAACTGCATTCGATTGGACTTGCAGATTTGTCTATAAAACAACCTGTGGCTATTGTTGGACAGTATGATGAGAATGGTAACAGACTGATACACCAACTGTTACTCTGATCAAGAAAATGCAGGGAATGAATTTAAGTCTTAATAGGCCATGATCCTTTTGTCATATATGTACTATTTGTGAAATTTAATTTTGATTTTTTGTTTGTAATCTATGTCCCTGTAAATTGCACTAGCTGGTTTTCTTAACAGCACAGCTGTTGGCATGCATAAATGTAAATTGATGTAGAACCTGCAAGACTTTAACATCAGGTCACAGGCCATACTTGTATTTGGTCTGATCCTACAGACTTGCAAAGTTTTTGTTGATGGTTCTGGGAAGTCTCATAAAGCTGTAGTGGTTTGGTGTGAAGATAACAATTGGCATAATTCTGTAAAAATTATTCAAGGTTCAATGAAATTAGCAGAACTTGGCACAGCTTTACATTACGTAGAGCTTTTTAAGGAGGAACCTCTAAATTTGATTTGTGATTTTGAGTACGTAGTCAAGATCCAACGCACATATCTGATTCCGAACTTTGTTTGTTTTCTTTTTTTTTTTTAAAAAAAAGGGGGGGAAGTAGGGGAAACACCACAAAACCAATTGTCAAAAGCATTGTATGTGACGAAATACTTTGCAAGTATAACCCAAAACCATGCTAAATCAGAAAGAACCTACATTAGTTACGGTCAAATCAGTAGTAAATCAGTAAAAAAAATCAGTAAAAAGCCACATCAATTGATAACTTGGGGAGAGGGTTATGCCATGGCTGAATAAAGACAACAAAGATTTAATGGATGCAGACAGACAGGAGGGAGATAAGTTGTGAGGACTGTTTCAGACGTAAACCATGAATCCTAATTCAGTGTTACAGATGCTCACAGAACTGGTGATCTAGTAGCCTATTAGCAAGCAGGTGGTGTACCTTCTGTGGAGAATGGCAATTTGAACAAACAGCAGGAGAGCCAAAAGTGCGATATTACACTTAGTCAATGCAAAATGAGGTAAAATTATGAGACATTCCTACCATAGTACGTACTGCACTCACTGATCTAGCGGCTGGTAAACCTTTAAGAAACATATCAAAGTTAAGCTATTGGTCTTTCAAATAGGTTAATCTAACTTCTGAAATACTAAATAATAGATGTTGATGGTATTAGACACGTTGCTCTACAAAATCACGCAGTTATAAATTTTCTACTTTTAACATTAGGGTTATGGTTTTGCTGTATTAACTTGTTTGATTATTCTGAATCTATTAATAAGTGCTTTAGACAAACTAGAACAGTACATTAATAAGATTGCTGTAGTAAAATTAAGGTTTGACATAGAGCTTAAAAATTTTGGAATAAGTGGGTAGTTGATCTTATTAAATAAGGCTTAGTTGCATTATATGTAACTGTAATTATTGTGTTAATCATGTGCTGTATATTGCAGTGTATTTCAAAGATGATTCAGTGCACTGTAAATGGGGCCTGGCTGGTTCAAGAACAAAAAGGGGAGAATTGTGGAGAGGTTTCTGTTAGATGGAGATTTGTTACTGAACCAGCCAGGAATTTCAAGGCCAACTCAAAAGCTGAAAACAAGACCTTTCGTGGGAGAGAAGCAGTTCTACAATAACAAGGCCTCAACACAACGTAAATCAATGGACCTATCAGCAGTGAGACTTCAGCGCATGGACAGCTCATGAACATAGATGATATCCAATTAGTGAATGCATGCTTGGAGCATGGACGCGTGATCAGAGATTAGTTGCATATATAAGGAGGCTTGTTTCTGTAATAAATGGCTTTGCATGATTCACACTGAATCAGAATGCTCCCACAAAACCCCTCTCTGAGAAGAAGTTTAAGAAGCAAGGGGCTCCATTCTAAATCTTGTGCCTCAATGGGACTCCTTCTACCCCTTCACATTTTCTGTCCCCGTATAAATCACTTCAAAACAAGTCTGACCCCACTCTGCTTGGCATATTTCCTCTGTGCAGTAAGTAATAGAGTGAACCTTGTCATCCAACTCAGTTAAGTCGCACTTTTAAGTGATCTAAACATTGTTCTGTGGCAGAACCGTAAATCCTTCATCCACAACATCCTATGGTGAATGAGGAAAATGCCACTGAAGTAAGACTCCAGGACTATGCTGCACCCTGAATCATCCATCAGTATCAGATGGGTGGGAGGATTTGTCTGAAGGCACAAGTATACTTTAGAACAGGAGCAGAATTCCAGCTTCAGGGTCAAAGAGCAGTCATACCCCAACTGCAAGTGTCCAGTACAGGGAAGACCAAACACTCAGTTTCAGCTGAGCTGCACATGGATGCTTCAGAATACAACTCTGTCCACAAGCTCCATTTGCACATAATTTTACAGATGTCACAATCAATACCTAACTGAACGGAAAATTACTGAACAGGAAGGAGAATTGGCCCTGCCCTAGTCTGTCCTGAAGCAGGACAATGAATTAATTTTGCTGGTAAAACATAGTCCTCTTGGTTTCAGAAGATGCTATTTGTTGATTTTATATCTTATTTGATTAATGTCTTGCTGTAATGTTTTTTTTCATAAACCAAGACTAGAATCAAACCAATCCTTTAAGGTTGCTATAGGTTACTTCTGGTAACATAACAGTGGATGTTCGGCATTTCTTCGGGATGGATGTGATGTCTAAATAGTAACCTAAATTTAAATGTTAAATCTGAACCTCCATTACTACACAACAACTATGATACAGTAATACTTACATTTAACTCAAAAAAACCCCATAGAAGTTGTTTTATAGCAAATCCATCGTCCAAGTTCAACAAATCCTTTCCCACAGAATTACACATTTGTGCTTCAGAATAAATTTACTTCATCATCGAAAGTAATCATCATCCCTCAATAATTCATGTGATGAATATCCTGGCTCTGCTATGACCTCTACCAGCTCTCCTCCTGCCCATTCTAGCTGTGCCATCCCAGTTTTTCTTGACCAACACAATGTATGCACTCTGTAAAAAAAAAAAAAAAAAAAAATGAACAAGATGAACTGCAAGATAAGAAAGCAAATTTTCTCCATGCAAGAACAAGATATTTGCAAACATCAAGAGGTTTTGTATATTTATTAATATTTACAAAATATTGCAAATTCATAACATTTTTCCAGCTTACACATATCAATGGTACAAAATCCCCCAGTTGCATCAGTACTGAATTATAAAAGTTTTATTTTTAAATTACTGGAAAGCACACCTTATCCATTGTTATTTCCATCCAGGTAACTATACATAACAAATTATAAAATATAAGTATTATGTTTTCTTTGTGTTTGAAGACATACGGGATCACATAACATCCATATTTTTCAGATTCAAGGTAGAATTCCCATAGGGAGCATTTTAATGCAACTACCAATTATTGTTACTCTCAAGTTAAGTATTCTCTAGAGTGATTAACAAAAGATTTAAAAATACAAGGAAAGAGAAACAACTTCTACAGATTATTAGGGTTAGGAAATGGGAAACCTAATATTTATCACAATTCATGCAGTTCTGCCATTGTTTAAATAAAATATTCCTGTTTTAAGGTGTTCATGTTAAGATCCGAGCAGAACTGGTAGATAATTCTACTAGAAACATTTAATGACTGCTGCCATGATACTAGGAAAATTATTCTCTTTAGTTTCTATAAAATGCAATTTATTCTTACACATTATTTGTTGTTTTGCAGTCAAGATTCACACACGACTAGACAATGACCTCCCTCAACAAACAAATCTACAGCAGGTTTTGGTACATTGCTAACAAGATGATGTATCAAATAGGTGGATTTTGTTTAATCCAGCAAATATGATAATATCATACAGGAATCCTCATAGAAAAGAGGACAAAATTGAGGTTTCTGCCCTGGACAAAAACTTTATAAAAACATAATACAATTAAAATACAAAATATATAGTACATGTCAAACTAGTTAGCAGTGGCATTTGAGGTTTCTGGAGACTGAAGAAATTCATAGGGATCGTGAACCATGTCTTGCTGTTCTCCAACACTCAAATGAGAGGGGCTTCCTGTAAAATATGGAAAAAAAAAAAATACCTTTAAAAATACAGAAAAACAAGGGAAAGATATTTATGTATATAAACAGCACAGTTACTTCACAAGTTTCTTTCAGACTTTTCATGCAAGACAGACATTTAAATGATATTTAAACAGGAGATTCTGAAAAATAAATTACAAGATTCTTCAGTAATTTAGATCCTTTTTGAAAAAGAAGTTATTATTCTATTAATCCATTGAAATATCATACAAAATGTAACTGGGTATCAACCAGCCAACATCTCCTACCTTCTCAGAAATGGCACCAAGATGTTAAGTGGTATGTTACCCATCATCCTGTCTTATCACTGAATTTTACAGTATACAATGGAAGGCTATTGTAGAATCCCACTTGTTACTTGCTGCATACAACTACACTGTAAATAAACATACACTCCTTAGTATTTCTAAGAGCATGAAATGCAAACGCATATAGGGATGTGCCAATCAGTATCAATTTACTTCACAATTACTTCTATCATACCTAATAAAAAAAATAAGCACAATTAGTGTCCTTAACTGCACATGTCAACAGTATGTCATCTTAGTTGCCTTTGCTATGCATATTTAAAAATTAAAATATGATCCTGGAGTTAGTACACTGTATTATCAGAGAAGTTTCATGCAAAGATTAATGTAAATTAAAATGTAAGTTTTAACCAGCTTCAATCAGAGTAGAAGTACTGCAACTTTTGTGACACTGGTAACTTTACCAAGATGATGTTGATCTCTTTCAGAGGTATTGGAGAGGGAACTCAAATTGGATGATGGCCGGGATCCCACTCTGTCAGCCTGAGCCTCATGAAGGTCCTGCAGCAGCTTAGTTGTTTCATCCAGATGTAAATGGTTATCGTCATGATCAAGCTCCTTCTTCACTTTCCCTAAGGGCCACCAGTTACCAAATAAAACCCATATTAACACATGCAGATTGACTCATGAATTATCAAGTGACTATCAAAATAAATTAACATAAGTGTTGTCTATTACACAAATGACATCAGTCTTGCATTTTCCTTTAAACTTCCAAAAGGCAACAGCTGGAGATCTGTTTTCAATTTCAAGCAATATATGTTGAAATGCATTTGGTGGTACTAGAGAATGAAAGAGAGAGCCATGGGAAATGGCTGAAACTGAACTGACTCCCAATATTTAAACAGCTACAAGAGCTTGTCTTCCTCATCTGTTAAACTCCAGACACGAAATAAGGCATCCGGTCTGCAGCAAAAGCAAGTAAATTAGTAGAAAGATTACTTAAATATCTAACTTAAAATGCAGCTAAAACAGAAAATGTAATTTATGGAGGTGAAGAAATCCCCATCACCAAAGGTTTTGAGAAAAGTACCTTCTCCATCTACATTGATTTTATAGTAAGCCAAATAAAACACTGAAATTGGAAAGAATGGGAAATATGTGCCAACATATGCTGTTCTTTCATCTGAAGACTTAAGAAAGTTTTCCCTCAACTTTAAACAGGAAAATAAACTCTTTCCTTCTCTTTGGGCTGTCTTCAAGGCACATCTTGCTTACTTTGTAAGAATTATGATAAGAAATAATGCCATAAACTCTCTCCAGAAGCAATCTAGAAGTACAATTATTTACAGAAAGATCAAAGAAGAAAAACATAAGCAGCTTTAGTCGAGTGAGAATTTCATAGTAAGGCTATGTCTAAATACTATCTATTAACCAGATATTTATTAATTTTTTACTGAATTGCAACAAAATTAGTGTGTGACAGCATAATCAAGCTTACAATTGCTTTTCAAAGAATACTGCACCTATGGGAGAAATCTGTAGACTTTTTTTTTTCTTTAAGCTTTCAATTACCTTGGTTATGTTCTATAATAGATAGTCCGGCACCTTTCACATTCTTAATTAAAGGTATCCTAAACCATAAGCAGTATTTTTTTTTGTGAAGCCTGCAGAAATATATTTAGTCTTTAAAGAAGGATACCTGTGAAAGACATGTATTTGAAACAACAGCCTAATACTTTCATACAACTGCCTTATTTGTAGCTAATGTCCTTCCAGTGCCCAAAGTTTCTTCTGATTTTTGTTTTGGGACATTCCAAGTGGTGATATGATTGAGCTTACTTACCTACTTCCCAAGTTATTTCAAAAGACAGGATATGAAGCAATAATATTTCTGAGCCAAAGCTCCATGTTGTTTTTTAAAATATACATTACTATGAACACACAGAAGACAGGCAAAGCTATCAAAATTGTCAGGTACAAATACTTCGGTTTCTCCAGAGGTACAAGAAAAGTTAGCTTAGCTAGCACATGGATGTCTCAAAGGAAAGATAGACCAAGGTTTCATTTCTTTTGTACCAGCCCCAGACTTCTACTGATGTAAAATGTAGACTTATTACTCCTTTTTGAACACTTTTTTATTCTTAGCAAATCCAGCTGGTGTTTTGCCTAAATGGTAAAACTAAACCATAATTGATGGCTTGTATATTTAATTACTTACCTAATGAACTTAACATAGAAATATCAAGAGATACATCTGAATATGGTTTCATAGAGAGAAAGTCCAAGTCAGAAGTGTTACTATCTCCAGCAGATTCTCCAACCTATTAAAATAAAATTAACAGAAAGACTAGCAATAGTGACAAGCTGTCATTATAACTTTTTCATGTTTAAGGTAAATACATGAATCCATACTCTCAAAAATGTGCATGACAACATTTGAGTTCAGGGCATCCATAACCATTTTGGCTAACCTGCAACTCACAGGCAGCTCAGACATGGTTCCAGGACAGACCGGTCATAGGAATGGCAAGGGATCTGCAGGCTAGTTTAAATATCTTCCATCTCATCATCTGGGTCTGTTGAAACCAACATTACCAAATCCTTTGGGACTCAATTACATGCTCAACTCATCCCTGTCTCATGGCAGAACCATGGCAGGGGGAAGCATTATCAGTATCCCCCATTATGAACCACTCCCATATTCCCTTTTCCCCTCAGCTTCTCAATGCAACACTGAATTTATTGACCTTTTTAGTATGTGACTAATAAAACCAGTAAGGTGGGTCTCCCTATACGCAGTATCAGCTGGAGCTGGTCTCTCAAGTATTTTTTCTTATACATTTGGACAATGAAATACAGCCTGCACTACAATGATTTCATTTTTTCCACACCTGTTGCAATACTGCTATGTAATGGCAAAAAGTAAGAGATCAAAGTTAAAGTTCTTAAGCTTCAGAACACACTCTAAGAGAATGCTCTGAGCTTGCCTATTCTAGAAGGAGGAATAAAACATGCAGGTAAATACAGAATCAGGTATTATCTTTTAGAAATATGAAAATAAAACTTAGCACTTCCATGAATTAACTTAACCAGTCACTTTCTAGAGAAATACAAACCTTTCTACAAAGCAGAAGAAATATAAACCAGTAAATTTTATTTGTTGCTATAATGTAATCTATACATTTTTTATGTTTATTGCCATGGAATAAAGTGCATATATTCTGTTGTCACAAATAATCTGCAAGATGAGATCCGTACCACTTAAAGGTTTGATTAGTAGCTGTGAAAGCATAAGATACACATTATTTATCCGCACTTTCTAACGTTTTCAATGGATGAGGGAAAACTGAGAAATACTTCTGTATTTTTCCACTTTTACATCAGGTTGAATCTCAAATATTCATCAGCAGATGAAGTATCTTTCACATACCTAAGTGGTCTTTCTGCCTCTGAGATTGAGTTATGCATGTCAAATTAAACTAGAGAATACAGAACAACAGGACAAAGCCACTAACTAAAATACACCAACTGTCAGAGAATCCACTTTAAGTCCTGAAAGTTTATTCTAGATACCATAATTTTAATCTTCTACCTAAAAGCATGCACATCCTTCCACTAAAACAAAATGTCTCAATATTTTTTTTTTTTTAATTACACACAAAGCATTTTACCATAGTCTGTTTGGAAGAATCCGGACAGGTATTACGCAACTTGTGTTCTTCTTTTATGAGAACTGGCAGAACCTAAAGAACCAAATAATATTTTAGAAATTAGCATTTCATAGCTTACCCTTACATTTTGTAAGAAACGTTTGTGTCATTTGCTGGTTTCTCATGACCAGGCCAACACAGAAGACTATGATGTTTTGTGATGTTTGCATAGAATCTTTTTAAAAAAACCCCAAGAAACCAGCTCTTCTTTAATGGGTGACCATATGCATTCCTCTCAACAGCTCTGAACTATTCAGGACAGCCTCTTAGTACAGCTTCTTTAGGACTAACCTAACAACCTCTTCTTTATTATATATTTAACTTGTCAATCTTTTCTGTCTTACACAGAACAGATGCACAGTAAAGAGAACTAGGAATTTCAATGTTGGAAGCCCAAAGAACATTATTTTCTCTGCTTTAAATGCCAAGACACATTTTTCCAGAAAGCAAACAAACAGGAAACAAAAAACTGAGTATCAGCACAACTTACTTTAACTTCATCCAGTGTTTTCACTGGGATGTTTCGCCTCTGAAAAGAAAGAACACTAACAATTACTTTTAGTCAACATAAGAGAAATATCTCTCTTATACAATTTCAAGTATATTCAAACTTGTCACACAAAATGAGTTTTTTTTTCACAGATCTGTAATGCAATTACAATGTAACAGTTACTGTTTTGAAATATTTTAGTATTATGCATTTTAACTAATCTTTCAGCCCCCTTTCTTCTGCCCATGAAATTATATTCTAATGCAGTATCTTAGTAATTACATCAGTAACTTCTAATTAGAAATTATTTAAGATTGTACTTTCAGAGATATGAATTCTTAAATCAAACATAGCAACACAAAATACTCAAGCATAAAATACCATGGCACATCATCACTGAAACACACTTAATTGCACAAAACCTGTACATATCCACATATGTCAAAACTGAACAGCCCTTCTAAGTGTAAATAGCCACTGATCATTTGAAAGGCATTCAGAAATTCTCATTTGGAACAATGTAAGATGGCAAAAAGGGAAAGGCACATGTTTTAAAGATAAGTTCAATACGTTGTGTACACACAATTCTAAATGTAGAAGAATATTCAAAATATTGGTTTTGAACTTTTTGAATTCTCATTTTTTTTAACTAATCAATTACATTTCTTCCTGTTTCATATACACTATTTTTCCCAGTAAGAACTGAAACAAAATACCCAGAAAATTCTGAAGGATCGTCTATATTTTTTTTTCATTCTTTTGTTTCCTTTCCCCCAAACATTACTCACCCTGTTCTACTTCCAAGTCTGCAGAGATTTAGCATTATCTCATTTCCACCATGTCAGGAAGCCTGAGCACCTTCCATCCTCCTCCCCTCTCTCTCCTTCTTTATTCTTAAATAATTCAGAATGTCATCATCACTGAATATAGTATTTGAGGTGGCCTCACCAGTGCTGAATACAGAGGGACAATCACTTCCCTAGTCCTGTTGGCCACACCACTCCTGATACAAGACAGGATGCTGCTGGCCTTTTTGGCCACCTGGGCACACTGCTGGCTCATATTCAGCCGTTTATTGACTAAAACCCCCAGGTCCTTTTCCACCAGGCAACTTTCAAGCCACTCTTCCCCGAGCCTGTAGCACTGCCTGGGGTTGTTGTGACTCAAATGCAGGACACAGCACTTGGCCCTGTTGAACCTCATACAACTGGCCTCAGCCTATCAATCTAGCTGGCTCAGATCCCTCTGTATGGCCTTCCTACCCTCCAGCAGATCAACACTCCCACCCAATTTGGTGTTGTCTGCAAACTTACTAAGGGTGTACTCAATCCCCCTGTCCAGATCCTTGATCAAGATATTAAGCAGAACTAGCTCAAATATTGAGCCCTGGGGAACACCACTTGTGACCGGCCACCAACTGGATTTAACTCTATTGGGCCTGGTCGTTCAGCTTGTTTACACAGGAAAGAGTATGCCTGTCCAAGCCATGAAGAAGCTGCCAGCTTCTTCAGGAGAATGCTGCGGGTTACAGTGTCAAAGACTTTACTGAAGTCTAAGTACCCAACATCCACAGCCTTATCCTCATGCACTAAATGGGCCATCTTGTAGTAGACAGAGACGAGGTGAGTCAAGCAGGACCTGCCTTTCATAAACTCATGCTGACTGGGCCTGATCACTGGGTTGTCTTGTATGTGTAATGCCATTCAGGATGACCTGCTCCATGACCTTCCCTGGCACCGAGGTCAGACTGATGGGCCTGTAACTCCCTGGATTCTCCTTCCAGCCCTTCCTGTAGATGGGTGCAATATTTGCTAAAATCCAGTCAACTGGGACCTCGCCAGTTAGCCAGGACTGCTGATAAATGATGGAAAGTAGCTTGGTGAGTACCTCCACCAGCTATCTCAGAACCCTTGGGTGGATCCTGTCTGGCCCCATAGACTTGTGCTAAGTAGTGTAGCAGATCACTAACCATATCCCCTTGGATTATTTGGGCTCCATTCTGCTCCCTGTCCCTGTCTTTCAGCTCAGGGTGCTGTGTACCCAGAGCACAACTGGTCTTCCTAGTAAAGGCTGAGTCAAAGAAGGCATTTAGTACCTTGGCCTTTTCCTTGTCCTCTATCACTATGTTTCCCAGGCATCCACTAAAGGATGGAGATTCTTCTTAGCCCTCCTTTTGTTGCTCATGTATTCATAGACACATTTTTTTTGCTGTTTGTGTCAGTAGCCAGATTAAGTTCTAGTTGGACTTTGGCCCTTTGCATTTTCCCGCTGCATAACTTCACAACACCCTTGTAGTCCTCCTTAGTTTCCTGCCCCTTCTTCCAAAGGTCCCCTCCCTCTTCCTTTCTGAAGTCACTACGTGAACAACATTGGAGGATCTTTAGAAAAGAAAAAGAGATTACTTCCCTGCTGATCAATTCACCTTCTAATTTGGTTCACCACATGGCTGCATGAACAGCTAAGCCTGCAATGCTTACAGACAGTGGAAAACAAAGCATTTCATGCAATATTAAAAAAGAGAAAGAGATATATTATTGTTTTGATGAACTTGTGATACTTCTGTGCATCAAATACACACCTGCTTTAGCTGATAAATAGTTTTGGAATGATCTCCACTAGTGATCTGGTCCAGAAGATCATCTACTATTTTCTTGCTGTAATTTCCAGCGTCCTTCACAAATTCTTGTAAGCTAGTAGGAATAGAGATATAAGCATTACAGAAAATGTTTATTTTAGTAAAAAATATTTCAGCCTATAATTTTTTTTTAAATGGTAATAACTGTACATGCAAACTTGTTTTTCACATCTACTAGCAAATTTTCACTTGAACTAGTACTGACAGTGGGTTAAAAATAAAAACACAAAGAAAAGTAAAAAGCTTGTTATTAATTCTTTCCCTATAAGATTAATTATTTAATGAAATGTGGCATTTTTCTTTTGAAGTAGATTTAACTGTTTTGATGCTCCTTGAAAAATATCACTGTTTTAAAGTCACCTAAGTCCACTACTTCCATATCTAAACCTACTTACTGCTGGGTTTAAAGCAAAATTCTCTGTCTTTAGCAACCTGTAATATCCTGTGGTCAAAGACCCTAACAGCAAGATGCATAAAAGCCTTGCAAGAGAATATGGTACCTTAAAAGTGCAAATAAGAAAAAAAAGAAGGGGAAAAAAACCCCAAAACAACACACACACACACACACACGCACACAAAAACAACCACCAACCAACCAACCAACAACTGAATCCCCCGCAAAAAAAACCACCAACCAGGATGAAAGCTAGCTTCAAGTTTTATAGCGACTTATTTTTTAAGCAACTTTTAGAAAAAAAATGAGGATTTGGAGGCTCCTAGTTGACCTTTAATTTAAACTGCTTTTCATAAAATTGCTATGAGAAGTTACTCCTCATACTAAGGAAGTGCTTACCTTAAGGCACACTGTATCCCAGTTTCATCACCATAAGCTGAGTACAGGAGTTCCATTTCATCTGATTTCAAATCATGAAATATAGAGTTGTTGTGCATGGAAGGTGCTGTACTAGCACTTGTAAGAAAGGTTACTAGACAGGTAGAAGAAAGAGATGACAAATGATTAACACAAGTGTAAAAGATCACTTGGACGGGGGGGAATCAAAAATAGATTTTGTTTTCTGAAAGTGCAGCATGTTTTTTTTCCTCTAACTGAAGTCAAGAGCAATATCTCAAAGGAAATTCCAGACTCAAGAATCAGCACAACTACTTTAACCGTATGACTAAATGTACTAATTATACTAGAACTAAGAACTAAGTTAACCACCCCACTTCCACAAAAAAAAGATTCACCTCCTGCCTTTTCTATTTTTGTCTTTTTGCTTGTTGCTTCTCTGTGGTTTGCCAGCCAGTTTATTGAGAACAGATTAGAAACTATTAAAAATGTCACTAATACTAGAAAAAAAAAAAATGCACAGCTTGTGAAATCTTTGTCATATGATACAAAAAAGCAAATGACCGAAAAGTTTCTTTCTCAACTCTAAGCACAGTTGCTCAGGAAAAATTAGTTCCTCCAGAGAAAATGAAATACCATTATTGGAAAGCTTCTAGTGTGGCTATAACATTAAGGCAAAACATTAATCTGTAGATTCCTAATTAAGTTATGCTTAATAAGCAAAAAAGTCTATTTAAAGTGTGTTCTGCTGTAAATGAAATAACAATATATTATAGAAATAAACAAGTGAAATTTATTTTGGAGACAGGTATAATCTGAAATTATTTTATATCAAGAAATTGCTAAAACATCAAATTAACACAAAGTTAAAATACATTATTTGGCATTTACCTTTATTTCTTCGCTCATCTTTAAAGCCTAGTGTAGTGAACCCAGGTAATAATTTGCTTTGCAGCGAACTTAGATCCACTGGATGAATCTCTTCCTCTAATAATTTTAAAAAGGATAATATTTTTTAGAAAAGCACTTCACATATAAAAAATATTTATGGTGAATATTTAGATTTTGCTATATTAAGCTAGGTAGTGTAATTCAGGTTCTCCATTTAGATTTCAAATACTTGCTGTAAATATGTTTCTATCTCTTACTCACAAGATCTAGGGCTTACTTATTTATTTCACTTTTGAAGTATACAGCAGCACCTGAAATTTTTACTAGCTGATTCACAAGTGTTCAAGATGCAGATATTATGAAGTGTTAAAAGCATTTTCTTATGTGGTAGTTTGTCTACAGAAACCCGTATACCTCGTAAAGAACCTTGTTAAGATAATTACCATCATAGCAATATTTATTTCTTCTGAAGTTCTCAGAACTGCTTAACTAAAATGACAAAAATTATTTGGAATATGCTTCTAAACAAACAAACAAACAAAAAAATCAATCCCAACAACATTTATGACACTTATGACATTTATTTTAAATCTCTCTGGCTGTTATGGAATCTAATGGTAATTATGCTCAATTTACTGAACAACAAAAAGCAAGTTTATCCCTAGAAATCACTAGGATAAAAAATATAAACTGCAACAAAAATTCAGAATATACTATTAGCTGTAAATTCAATGTAACTAGTATTAACCACACGAACAAAAAAGATTCTGGAGCACAGAAACATCAGGAAGCAGTACAGTACTTTACAGCACACACTGCAATATTACTCTGTTCCCATTACCATCACTGTCTACATTTTCATTGGCATGATTTCAGAGGTATTAAATCACATTCATTTTACTATTTATATTTTTTTTCAGAAATAGGCCAGTGCATGATGGTAGCCAAAATGCTCGATTTCATTCTAGAAAAGCTGACTACCAAAAGAAGAGGCTTGTATTTCCCAAATAAAAAAAAATGTCACCAATGCAACAATAGGTAAATTGTGCATGAATTCCAGTCTCAAAAGATGCAGCGAAGGAAGCACTAAATCAACATGACATACAGCAGCTTAAAGACTATGACGTTTCATCACTACAAACTGTCAAAACTTCTGCATTTTGAGCTCGAAACTAAGACAAGTGGAAAGCATAAGACAATATAAATAATGTATAGTAGTAACACACAAAAAAAGCCATAAAAGACCAAGGACTAAAGAAAAACAATTAAGCAAATCTTAATTAACTTAAATCTGAAATATAAATAATAAGTTAAAGTAGGAAATTAAAAAAAGTAGAAGATGATTCTGAATTTTCATCCATACACTGCACATCTACATAGGATTGCAGCGCTTTTTCACCTTTTGTCTATCAGATTTTAACACTACAGGGTACTTGGAGCAAAAGCCTATCTCACAAGTTCTCTATAAAGTTGTAGCAATGTATAAGTGCTTATAAATAGATATAATTTTACCTTCTTACTGTTAGCATCAGTAAAGAGAGCATCTGAAGAGTAAAAATTTGAAAGGCAGAGAACAATATCTTATACTGGAGACACTAAATATAGCTGTTGGGGAAAACGGTTTGGGGAATAATTTTTTTTTTTTAAACTCATCTATAATACTCAGGATCTGTACAGTTAAGACTTCAAAATCTGCCAAAACATTCACCATTAGAAACATCTGCTTGAAATATTATGGCATTTACCTTCTGCTTCTGGATCAGATGAATTTACTACACTAAATAATAAAGTTCCATCTCCATTTTTTTTCAGATAACCAATCTGTAAATAGAACCACAAAGACATAAATGCAGTCATTCAAAACAGTCCAAACTCAAAGGAGTTGCTTACTTACAAACAATGCTATACATTTTTAGCTATATTCAGATCTTGCACTCTGGTATTTCCTTTTTAATACAGATAATCTTGGGTCACAACTATTTATCACCATCTAGCAAATGCTTCAGCACAGAAGACTTAGTTGTATATCATATATACAACTTCTTATTCATCTTTCTAAATCAGATCTGAAGTTTGCATCAAATAAATTAAAAATTCCATTATAATTAGTCTGGAGCTGGACCTTCTTGACTGCTAGAACACACTTTCTTTTCAGAAGCAGAACTATAACTTCTATCCACAGTCCACCTCACTGTTCATTTTCAAATCTAGACTGAATTGCTTGTTTTCTTATCTCACCCACAACTTTGTCTACTCAGAAGTACATTTATGAACACACCATCAAATTCTTAAAGAGGAAGAAGTGCTGTGACAGACCTATCAGAGCACACAAACAAAACGCTAAAAAGAAAGCCAGAGATGTGAAAGAGGATAGAATAGACAGAGCCAGAACTGATGTAACAAACTAAGCTGTCAGAAACTGAGAGAAGATAGTAATTTCTCAGTAAATACAGAAAATGGAAAATATGCTCTCCCTAAATAAATATTAGTAAATACTTCCAAGTAAATTGAGCAATAAATCTCTCCCCTGCTGTTTTTTTTTAATTCATCCCTCTCAAAAAATTTAAAACTCTCTTCATACATAAGGCCAAAGCTAATTTTGCCATATAATAAAAACAGAAATGACGAATACTGGAAAGAGAATGCACAGAAACAGTACCTTCAAGTGATGGCAAAAGTTAACAATAACTGAACTCTAAGAAAGTGTCAGTGTATCATGGTTTAAACCAAGCTAGCAATACAACCATGATAGCCGTTCGCTCACCCCCTAGCCCTACCCCCGCTCCCAAACAGGGGAGAGGATCAAAAAGGAAGGGATAAACTTGGATTGAGATAAACACAGTTTACTAAAATAACAAAATACTAATACACTACTAGTAAATATATATATATATATAAAACAGAAATAAAAGATACTCAGCAATTCCTCATGAACTCTGTCCACAACTGAGCAGCCAATCCCAGCAAGCCATACCTGGTCCTAAAGCCGACCCCAGAGAGAGAGAGGAGAGGAAAAAGGTAGAAAAGCCCAGAGACCTCTGCAAAATGGCAAAAGGCTGAGCTAAACATCCCGCACTAAAAATAACCCTAGCTTCACCCCAGAGAGAGAGCAGAAGAGGAGAGCGAGAAACTGGAAGGCCCCACTCTCAAATATGGAGCATGACACAAATGGGATGGAATACTCTTATTAATCAGTCTGGATGTCAGTCAGGCTCTGCCCCATCTATGTCCCCCCTTCCTCGATGCCTCACACCTGTGGCAGCGTGCTCAGAATGTCCTTGGCTCTCAGACCAGAGCAATTAAAAACATTAACTCTGTGCTGAGGTGTTATCTGCTTGTTCTCAAACTAAGTCCAAATACTGAGCATGCTAGCTGTGAAAAAGAAAGGTTTCTAGCTGCATGGAGAAAATGAACCAATTTTCAGTCCAACCAGCACACAGTGTTACCTAGATGCAGTGTGATCTGCAGTGGGTTGTCCAGCTGATTAACAGCCTAGACAATTTAGAGCTGTGTACCCAGAACAACTCCTTCTTGAACAGTGCAAAACTGCATCAGCCTTTCCAGTAAAGCTAGCAATTAGCAGAAGATTGGTGTTGCTTTAAAGCATTTTTTAAAAGCCACTCTTACTTTGGAGGTTTCAAATAGCCTTCGAACCTAGCAAGCTGCTAGAAACAGAAATATACTGAAGAAGCTAAAGCTTCTCCCACATTGCTCTGAGGCTTTATTTCCTAATCCAGTCGAGCCTAAGGTGACTGCATGACAAGGGCCAGTGTCCAAGAAACAGACGTAAGTTTGAAGACACAACTGCCACATCTAATGCTTCAAAGTGTTTCTTCTGCAAATGTTGTTAAAAAAAAAAAAAAAAAGAAAGGTGGAAAATGTAGGATGTAGTAACATCTTGATTCTTTTTTCTATTGCAATGGTCAATGGAGTATATGAGAAAATGAGAAATGAGGGCTAAGTGTAACGGTGGTAAGAAGACTCCACACAATGCAAAGGAAACAGAGTAAATGTATCTCAACACAGGCCTGTAGTGAATGTCTGTAGCATTCACTCCAACCCTAGCATGAAGTAACAACGGAATCTAGCATTATCACTTTGTTATGAAAAACACAGCCCATAAACAGATTCTCTTCAGACAACTGCAGTAACAGTCATTGAGATTTTCCTTCTAACTCTTGGAACAGCACAAAAACCAATCAGATGGAACAGTATTAGAATAATGTTCAAGATGATCAAACCTGTGGTTAGCACTGTCCAAAATTCCAACATGGAGAAACTACTTGCTATCTCCTAGTCACTGAAGGATGTCTGTATTTTGTACTCACACAAGAATGTGCTACAGTTGACAGCTACTACTTGAAGGTACAAAACTACAAAAGGTTCTGACTTCTCACTGAAAACAGTAATTTAACACTTCAAAATTCCTGAACTTAGGTTGCAGGGGTGGAAATCCTAACAACCTTTCAATCTATGCCAAGGTTTGCTTTTTCTGAGGTTGCAACAATAAGAAGAGTGTGATGCTATTTTAATAACTTTCAATGCTAAGGTTTGCAATTAAGGAAGCCAGATTTGAGCAACATTTCACTGTTTTCTATGAAGTGAATTTCTGAAGATGTTCAACACAGAATACATCTTGAGATCCATTTAGGACATCCTCCAATGGGCTTCAGTTGAAATTAAGTGATGGACAATAGTCACATTTGTATTCCACACAGAGCACATATCCTAGATGTTACAGTCTCAGAAAACATAATATTAAACCCCATTTCCTAAGACGAAACAAAGTATTCAACAGCCAGACACGAAAGGGAATTGTGGACTTTGTTGTGCAGTAGACCTTGCTGTTGGGTAAGTATCGATTGATCCTGTCACGAGCTTCATCTGCTGCATGTTCCACTAGTGCCAGCACATGTTCTTCAGCAGTGCTATCTGTCAGGCTGCATGCATTTCCCTCAGGTTCAAATATGCAACTAAGAAAGAGAAGAGGAATAGCTGTAGAAATTAAAAGCTAAAACAAAACAAAAGCCTGAATTCTGGGTTTGCCAAATAGAACAATCAGTCACATTCCTCTCCCAGTGTCAGTCTACTTCAGCATGGAATTATAATCATATTATGAAACTGAAGTTTTGCAGCAGAAGGTGAGATCTACCAAACTGCCGAGCTTCAAAAATTTAATTGTTTCTGTGCCTTGATGAAAATAAAAGAAGTATTATAAAACAGAAACTGGGAGTAAAATTGCATTAATATAAGACAGATGTTGTGTCCTTAGTTTGCCACATGCACAAATATGCTATTTTCACAAACTCCTAATGAAAAGAAATTATGTGATGAGGGAATGGAGACTGTATAACTCTAATCTGAGGGAAAAAACCCAGAACAACAGGCTGCATTTATGAGAATTATGTAATTTAGTTGCTTGTAGAAGTAGGATGCTGCTCCCAGTCTAATTAAGCTCACTAATATGGGCAATTAATATTCCTACTCATTATCAATCACACCATTCCTTCTCATTGAAATTCCACAATTCAACATTTATCTTTCAGTAGATCCCTTTTCATTAATAAAACATAACAAATAAGCATACCTAAGATGGGAAAGAACATACCTTAGCTACTATATAAAAATCAGAAAAACGTAGTATTATAAGGGAGAGTGTGAAGATATCATAGGTTATGTCAGCCTTATTATATATTTAAAATAAACTTTGTACATCAAAATCTTTCACGACATTATATGGACATTAGACACTAGGGTCAAACACCTTAGGTACTGGGTAGAGCATCTCCTCACACCAAATCCATTTCTCACTCGTGGGGCATCTTCTTCCATTTCCTTAGCTAAGAATTTCTCTCTGTATAAAGATTCAGATCTCTGTATAGAGATTCAGTTTTGCTATTAAAGACAACAGAAAGGTCACAGGATCATACTATTATAAGACAATTGTGTTATATGATTTTCGTTTAACTGAAGCTTTTAAGAAAGAGCATACACAGCAGGAAACTCCACAACAACTGGCACTTTCTCTCACACTCTACAGAATAATTAATGGACAAGAATTTTGAGAGAATGTTCAGAAGGTTGCAACATCCTGGACAAAATTTTCAGAAACTACTTCGATATTAGGATGTTGAAGTGACCAAGTCACTTTTTAAACTACAGTATGGAGTTCTAAATTGCCTTAACACTTTGCAAACACTGACTTCAGCTCTTTCTCTGAAGGCAAAAATATCTGCTATTAGGTTTGATTCTCCCTCCAGAGCTCTCCTCATACATCAAAAAGAATAATAGCTATCCTACTGATGTCAAAAGATCAAGTTAATTTAAAAAAAAAATTAACTCCAACTACTAAAGTTACATAAACATTTGAAAGAACAGGAAAGTAAACTTATACCACAACTGATTGCAAGGAAACTGTTATCAAGATAAAATTAAAGGTCAGTTATTTTTAACCATTTGAATTGCATGTTAATTCTTGCTCTGTTAGCTATCTGTATTTGTAAATGAGCACACAGAAATAAAATACTACTTCTTCCATCAGACATTAAAGCAGGACTACAAAAATGCTTTAAGTGTAACAAAAAACATGTGGCTGGTCAGAACTCTAAAGTTCACTTCTAAAAAATACGAGAGAGCATGAACTTGAAATAACAAGTTACATTTCACTTTTTTTACTTTGGATGTTTAAGAAATAAGCCTGCAGAAATATCTTAATGATCAGATATGACTAATAATGCTCTGTTACAGTTTTATGTTAATAAAACTCCATTTGATACAACGTTCTACAATTTATATTCAACATCTATCCTAGGATGTCTATGTAAGAACACCTAACATAATTTGCTCGTAAATCACAGTTTCTGCTAAAATCTCTCACAAAACAGAAAACAAACCCCTTTAATTAGACTAAAACTAGATTTTAGCTATAAAAACATGACTTGTAACACCTGGGGTGCCTATTAGCTGGAACATAGCTATTGCACTAGCCATGTATTTTATGAAGAAGTTTAATTATATTTCATTGGGAAAATGTTATAATCTGCTCCAGAAATAATCTGCTAAACTTATATGTGCTCCCAGATAAGACTAAAGGCCACCGTGCCCTCCGAGAAAGATCCTGTTAGATTTTGATACAGTCAATCACTTCAGAAAAAAAAAAAAAAAAAAAAAGGACAAAATGTGAAAGGCATTTGTGGCTATGTTAAAAATGAAAGAACATTTCAAACCATCATGAGAAGAAACTACGTATTATTTAATGTAGATATAGAGGATAAAAATATCTATATATGCTAGATATTAAAAGAATATGCAGTCATTCTTTGAACTCTTTGTTTCAAGTTGGGAACTGCTGGGCTATTAAAACACTTCTACAAACAAACAAATAAATAAAATACAAGAAAACTGCCCATTTATCCTATGGACCACAAGGAGAAAGGCTGAGAAGAGTATGCATGATCATTAAAACCTTTACCTAATAACTTCTTTATTTTGCTTTTTTGATTTCTTGGTAGTTTCTGCTTGTACAGGAACAGCTTCAGGGACAGGTTCCTCAACTGCTGTGTCTTCATCACCCAAAAGAGCTGCCTGCTGAGAAAAATCCATGTCCTGCATAAACGACATGCTGCGCTTCAAAGCTAACAGCCGTTCCTAGAATCAGAAAGGACAGAGCAGCAGGGACTTAACCTTTCCCTCATAGCCAAGATGCTATGATAATGGGATGGGATGGGATGGGAATGGCCATGGCCTTATTTTGTTCTTAATGCCTCGTTTCCAATGGCGATGCAACATGATTTGGTCATGGTAGCATGGCATCATAATTTCTGCAGCCCAACTATCAAGAGAGAAACAAACAAACAAAACAACTGCATATGCAAAGACAACTGCCTATTTTAAATAAAACTTACCATAACTGCAACTCATGCTCACACACACACATACACGCATGGTGCAGATCATCAAAATAACCTCATTTTACAAGCAAAGAACTGTATTTCAGTAAAGAGTGTGTTTGCATGCATGCACCTGTGAAACCCCTGAAACCTCCCCTACACTCACCACCTTCAAAAAAGAAAAGCTTTCTTGTTTATGCAGAAATAAACTTAAATGAGATCTTGTTTTCTAAGTTTCAGCCAGAAGCAATATTTTACAGTTGGGTTTTATACATGTGGATCTTAACTGCTTCCACCGAGGCCAGCAGAAGAAGTTCCTACAGACTTCAGTGGTGCAGATATGGTTGAGAAATAAGGGTGTAGTTATAACATGAATGCTATCAAACCCTTAAATATAGTAGCACTAACAGGCACTGCCATAATTAATCACAGATTAAATACATAACACTTACTATTGTTACTAATCATGTTCCTTTTAAGTATGGCAAAACAACCCCCAAAGAGTTTCTACTTTTTGTTTTTAAGAGGTCTCTTACTTTGCTCATCATCTTAAAGCCTGTGTGCAGTATCTTCTTGGCTAGCTTGTAGTAAACAGTATCTGGCCTGTTGTAAGTCATTGCATTATCACACATCAGTTTAAAATCTGCCTGTAAAATATGAAACAAACAACTGTTAAAATTTCAAAATGCTTTGTTAAATGACTGGAAGATACCATTCATCATGGCAGCTCTGTGAAGAACACAATAATATTTTAGCAGCAGGCTTGAGAAGTTAATGCAAGCTAAAAGGTAACACAGAATGGCAAAGGTCTGAGCCCTATTGGCTTCTTCAAGATGCTCCGTTTTGTTTGGAATTGGCTTTTTGGTTATTAAAAAAACACTGAAAACACAAACCTTTTCCCTGAATGCCAAATGTAACATCTCCTCCTCATGCAAATGGACCAAACAAGAAAAAATGGATAAATTAATAAAAGGACTGAGGGACGAACCTAAGTACTTTTCAGTGTTTTTTTCAACTTCTGAATCAGAATAGACTTCAGAAATACAAAGACATCAGAAAGATACAAAGTTTCTTACGTATAATTTTAATTCTAGTAATTTGACCACTTCTTCAGTCACTTGCACTAGAACAAAAAAAGGAAACTTCAAAGCATAAGAAACAGCCTTCTAGATGCTCATCACATGCAACAAAAGAACAGAACAGCCAAGCCTGATCTGTCTTCTCCTTTCAATGGTTATCTTTCATACACTGGTGAAGCCACAGGGGCTGTCTCAAATCACCTTCCCGTCCTCCATGTGCCAGGAGCTGGCAATACCATGCAAAGATTTCTTACTGCACTGTCTGTAAAATGACAATGCATCTAATAAAGTATTACAGCAATAGTAATACACAAAATAGCTAAGGCAAGTCGCCAATAAACTTGCCAAGCAAGTTTCTGTCAAAAGGCGATTTCAAATGAAGTTATATGGAAAACAGGATAACTAAAAACTATGCACTTGTTATTGAATCTTATAGAAAATGCTTTAGTGTACCCAGTTTTCTTGCACACATGTCAAAATTGCCTCTTAATCAATCTAACCAGGCCTAGATTAAAGAAAAAAAGGAGCTCCAGGTTCTTCAACTGCTTAAGTCCTTGTGATAGTCTTACTCCTGTTTATGTCTAGCAGCATGAAGTCCACAGAAATTCCACAGTAATTTGTAGTAGATTGTAATAGAATATGATAAATCCACAGTAAAAGAAAAGAAACTCATTCTAACACACAGGATATACGAAAGCGCCTAGTTCTGAAAAAACACACATTAAAATAATTAATCTAAGAAAGGCTTCTAATGTTCAAAAGAATCTTCAGTTCCTTACTAGAGAGTTCTGAAAAAACTAAATCTCTATCAATTCACCTTGAATTCAGTGACTGATTTGTATTCGTTCGCTGCAATTTTTTCCTTCATTGTACCAAAATCCATGGGGTGCTTTATTATCATGGAATATCCAGGAGCAATGGCATCCGTGACTGGAAAAGCAAAAAACCCATGAGGATCTTTCCTAAAAACAAAAACAATACTTTTAGATTTATATCAGCAAACAAAATGATCATTGTACATAGTACTACTTGAAAAGAAAAAACACTAAAAGCACTCTCATAAAACAGAAGCATATTTGAAAAATTTCCTGATAAAGAAGAGCATTTTAATTACATACATGAAGACTTTTTAAAAGAGATTCAGGTAGTTCTTGAATTACTTAATTATTTTTTGTATGTTTTCTGTGTCTCTGTTTACAATTCAAATTGGTCTTTTGGCTTCACTGAGTAATCACCAGTTCTTGTTCATGAGGTCCTCTGCAAATAACTACAGTCTTAAATATTTTTGAGTTAGTTCCAAGTTCAATTTATTGCTATGTAAGGAAAAATGAAAATGAAATTCTTTGTTTGTTTTCAAAAATATAAGGTTCAGGGCTAACATCTTATGGAAAAAAATAAAAGCCTCTCCAAATGAAAAGGATTACCAAGTAAGCAGGTATAAACTTGCTTTGGTATCTGACAGAGGACAGAGAATAAAACAAAATTTCATGAGAACAGTTCAGTTTTTCAAACCATTAAAATTCATAACTGTTTTTTAATTCCTAAACCAAGCCATTCATGTTTAATATCTTTCATGATGGCAATATAACCTCTGCCCAAAACACTTCCTCACCAAAAGCTAGAATTGCATAGCTGGTCATAATTTTCCTCAACTCAACTTTAAAAATTACCAGGTCTGACAAAGATATTACAGGCAGTATTTAGGCACTATTTTCAAACAGAAAACCAGAATAAGAATTTGTAAAGCAACACATATAAACATGCGTTAGACACTGCCAACACAGCTGTAGATAGAATATGCCTAATACCTTTGAAGCTGGCGAAGGAAATGTTCTAGTAATTGCTGGATCGGTGTGCTCTCATTTTCAGCTGCAGTTTGAGACAGAAACACAGGTAAGTGCAACGAAATATAATACAGATATATTTATTTACTTGAAAATATAAATACCAGAGCGAAAAACTTAACTACAAGTACAGCTTGTACTGATCAGAAGGTCAAAAAGACATGGACTTCAAAGCAGAGGCACATCAGATTTCTAAGCTTAGAGTAACTATTTCTTCTCCTTTACAACTTACTGAGTTTTAATCACACATTAAAAAACAGTAGACATTAAATCAGATGTAGTGCTAAGTCTAGCAGTTGTAAGAAAATGTATCCATAAGGTGAAAGCAAGGTGTTATGTACTTTTACAGGAAAAGAGAAGTGAAATTTTGTTGCTCAAATACTGCAGTTGAGAAATCCCCATTCTTACTACGTTATCCACGTAATTTTAATGGTTTCTTTCTCATAACACCCATTCAATCAGCTTCTCTGAATTTTTTCAATCAAAAAGAAGAGTGACAGATGCATATTTGCTGGAAAGAAAGGTACTGATTACGATTTCACTTCCTGTACAGATTAAACAATAAACACTACACATTAATCACCTGTTCCATGTACACACTTCAGAGAGACTGGCTTTAATGTGGTGTTTGAAAAACTTATGAAGCAGCATGGTAAAATCTACAATTACAACTCCAGCTCTTCATCATTATACTGGAGAGACATTTCCCTTCTTAACCAAAACAGTTAAGGTAACTTATATGCTTTTGAATAACATTTTTCAAGCAGACGAAAATAGCAGCCTTGTCAATATAGAGATCAGTTTTTAGCTGGCCAGTTTTTCAAGGCTCCAGATTACCCACAAGCATGAAGCTTGGACCAGAAAATTTCAGTTATCCCTATTAGGTCACCCTGACAGTTGATGGACACCATTCCTGAATTTAAAGCGCAGCCATAATTAGAAAATTCCCCAATAAATTACTTGACCAGTCAATGGCAGCGTACCAAAGACATGACTCAGAATATTCCTAAAGACGCAACTTTTTGCTACCAAGTTCCATTTCCAGGCATACATGTACAGAGATCGTGATGTATTTGAAAATTTCTGTAAGTAAATTGGCAAAATCTGAAGGGATTAAACATGTAGAAGTTACCACAAACAAACGATAAGTATTTTGACTGGTGATGAGAATTAAAGAAGACTGGTAAATGAAAACTGGGGGGAACTATGGTCTTTAGAGACACCCCATCATAACTTACTGCTATACTTTTGATGAAAATAGAGATACTAAAATTAAAACTCCACATAGGTTACAAAAAAAGACCGTAACAACAGCTAAGCAGTTTCTGCAATACTGTTTTCCCTTGAACTGAGCAAAACTTAGTTTCAGACTTTCTGATCATTGTTCTGGAAATGCTGAGGAAATACTAAGGAGAAGGTACTAGGGGAACATTATGCACAATAATACTTGTATAAGCTTTATTCTGCCAGAGGCCAGACACAGCTGTCCTTGGCAAATTTATTCACATGAAAACAAACCTACTAAAACCCAGAAGCACCAAGAGGAACACTGACTTCAGATAGCAGAAAGTTCTGAATGTTGGAAAAAATAAAGCCTCTAGATTTCAGCAAATCCTCATGGAAATTTTGCATTTTTATAGTCTTGATAAAAGCTTTGTTCTGTGTCCTTTTAAAACATTGAAAACTATAATTTTTTCACTGCTCACCTGGTTGAGTTCTGCATGCTCTGACAGGACGGTCTGGAGGTGGTTCAACCTCTACTTTTTTCCCAGGATCAAAGTCATCGGCTTCTCCTTCAGTGTCACACTGTTCTTTTTCCCTTTTCCGCTTTTTCTCTTCCTAGAGCAGCAGGGAGAAGACAGATTTTAGAAGATCAGACTTGAAATATGCAATCCTACATACCAAAATGTAAGAGACAGTGATATTTTTGTTTGGGATACCTGTTATATATCTGACCCATAATATGTTTTCAATAACTGTGCATACATTTTCATTGTCACTTTTGCAGTTTTCTTCTCCAATTAAAACTAACACTGTTCACCTTTTGCTTCTTTGCATTTAATATAGTTAGTTAGTTACTATATTTCTACTGAAAAGAACATTAAACTGTGAAGCTATTTGTATGTAAACCTGCATGATAATAAGCTACACTAGAGATTAAAGGAAGTTACATTACTATTCAGTAAAGATCAGCTGGCAGCTCTGCTTTGACCAATGTGTTTTTGTTGTTTGGTGCATTAAACAGGAATCAATAAAGTACATGATAATTTAGGAAGCCTGAAAAAGAACCATAAGTGTCGGGGATTGGCTCAAGGAGCACAGACATGAGTCCACCAAGCAACTGTACGAGCAGAGCCCATTTTAGTTGACATAAGTAGGCCCTAGTTAGCTTGTCTATTAGGCCGTGGGAAAGGGGGGAACGGAAAAGTACTAACTAAGGCAGGGTCAGGATATTTTTGAAGAGATAAGAGTCAGAAGAATGTGGGATGCGCATAGCTAGCTAAACCCAAGTAGGTGGAATAAGTAAATGTGCTTAGCCTATTAGATAGAGACAAGTATGCATAATTATGGTATTTGGTATAAATGCACGCTATCTCGGGCAATAAAGCTGAAGTATGCTTTATCACTCATATTGAGTCGGCTGCATTTCTTCCTCCGTCCGCTCGGGTCTGGAACTCTGATGGGATTTCTCTCCGCAATTGGCGCCCGAACAGGGGACCTGAAGCGGCGGATAGAAGCAAAAGGCGCCGGGAGAGCAGCGACCGGCGGGCAAGAGCGACCGAACACTGTGCTGCGGTGTGTCGACTCCGAAGCCTGAACCGACTGAAGTTCGCCAGTGCTGGGCTACAGGAAACAAGGGCTGCAAGAGGTCTCTTAATTTAGCAAGAGGTACCGTACTATAGTGATGAATAACGGAGAAACAGATTAAAATGATGAATAACAAAGAAATGGATTTAGACGTAGCCCTAGATTTATTACAAAGCTTTTTAGAAAAGCGGGGGGTTGATTATAGTTGCGTTAAACAGCTAGCTGGTCTAGTAGCAACGGGGAAAACTAAGGGGTGTTTTCAGGATCCTGATTTATTGTTTGATGAAGGAGAGTGGAGGAAATTGGGGGATGTGTTGTGGGATATGGTCATAGACGAGGATAAAACAGCTAAGAAACTGAAGAAACTGTGGAGGGAAGTAATTAATAATATTAAGCGTTATAAAGTGGAAAAGAATTTAGCCGCGGTAGCTTCACAGAAACTCGGCAAAATGGAGCCTTCCGCTCCGCCGATGGAAACGGGCATATCTGCGTTATCAGCGAAGAACCTTAAAAGACTATTAACTTGGTGCAGAGGCAATAGGTATCCTGCTGACCTGTCAGGAGTTTTTCAAATAGAGACTTGGAAAAAGATGGGAACTGTGTTGTGGAAGGCAATTAGTCACCGCAAAAGATATATTCTCGGCCTTGTAACCATCTGGAAACTGATAAATACTACAGTGAAGCAATTAAAACCTGAAAAGACTGTTACGAGCATTAGTGACTCAAAACTTGAACTTTGGGACAGTATAGAGCAGAAATTATGGGATAAAGTCAGCAATGGAGATACAGAAGCTAAATCATTAGTAACTACATGGAAGCTTGAACGGTCTGCTGCTGCCGGAATTTTTGCAGCGTTGCAGCCTGATAAGTATCCTGAAAGCTGCGGTGAAGTCCACCCGGTTTGTGTCTGCGATACCCTCCCTATTCCATCCCCTGCTGTGCTTTTGGCACCCCCGATGGTTCAGCAGTCCGGGGCGGGGGGAAGGAACAATGCCAAACGGTTAGCCTCCTGTACCATCATCTAACCCTGGTGAGAACAGCAAGTCCAGAGGATTGGTGTCAGACAACTTACTCAAAGAACCTGTGAAAGCTGAGAATGCTAAAGTCGTAAACAAGTGTACTATCAGTCCTTTTACCAATTTTACCAATCTGCTTTTCCTGCATTTTAACCCTCTAACTTCCACAAGAGAACAGAAGAAGTCACTGAAAATAGAACTGGACAACAGAACTGTGTGACAGATTAGATCAGCTAACAGCAAGTGAATCTGACAGTCGGCAATGTGGTCATGATAATCGTGACGGGAAAGGGGGTGCTTCTGGGGACTCAGGGTATAAAACTTAGAAGTTAAGGAAGCACTGGTTTTGGAATTGGCAGTAGGGAATGCTAAAGTTTGCTATCAACATGTTATTTGCGAGTTTTACAGTGCATATTATGTGCTGCTGTTTATTGCCTCTCTGAAAGTCAAGCAGCTTGTCAGGAATGTGAGTTAATTGTTTTACTGGTTGTTGTTAGAATTGTTTCTTTGTGGTATAAGTGCACCGTAAAACTTTCTCTCCACTTTTCCCACTCACGCTGCAAGCAGCCCTGTGCTTTTCCGCGGGGTCAGAAATTACTGTTTTCAGTCGTGTTCATAAAAAATCGGTATTGGGAGGTGTTTCAAAACATAGGGAAGCACTTGGAAATATGAGGAAAGAAGATCTTGTAAAATACTGTAATTAATGGTGGCTGCTGTATAAGTTAAATGATTGGGAAAAGTGTCCGGGGAATAGAATCTTGAAGTATAACACCTTATTGCAATTAATGTTGTTTTTAGGGCGAGAAGACTAAGACAAAATAAATCCCTACAAGAGATCATTAAATCATTTCAGACAGCTGAGAGAGAGTTAACTGATAACACACAGGTCACAGTAAACTTGCTGAAGTCTGCACAATGTTTTCCTTATTAGCCTGTTTTCTTTGTGGGTATCTGTTTAAGCATGTTGCAATTTTGGTAGGTCTTTGTTATATGGTACAGTAAGTTCACAGACTGTTAAATCATGAGAATCGGTTGACTCAAAAGGTGCGTTTTGTGATAGTACAAAAGATCATGAGTAATTTAGTTCCTTACTGCGTGAACATGATGTTAAGATTTTATGTGTAGTAGCTGTTATATTTTTTTTTCTAGCGTACTAGCTTTATTCCAATATCCAGACTTGCGCAACTCTGTGACAGGCTGTCTCTCATCTCGGTGCACTAAATTTGGCCTTTTTGTATGCACATCAAGTGAAGAATCATGGTTTTAGAATAACAGTTGTAGCACACCAGATGAGACACTCAAAAAAAAAAAAAAAAAAAAAAAAAAAAAAAAAAAATTAAAAGGCCTTGGCCAGTCCAGCTTGCTGCGGGGGGGGGCGGATGCCAAATGGGCCTCCAGCGCGCACTGACCCATTTTGTCAGGGAGACCCAGAGGTATCTCCACCTGGCTGAGCAGTAAGCGGTTCAAGGTGCAATGCAAAAAATTGAGATATTGTCTTAAATTGGTGTAAGTGTGATCCATCTGCTTATTTGAACTTGGTATATGGTTTTCGTATCTGAGCTCAGTATTTTAGTTTGTATATTCGGTACCAAAAGAATCTTGTTTGGGGAGATAATTACAAAATGGGAACCGGTTCCACTGCTAAAATTCCACCTTGCTCCCCCTTAGGATGCATCCTTACACATTAAAGTAATCGCTTATATTGTTAGAAAAGCATTTAAATTGTTAAAATACTATGATAGATGTGAACTTGGGGTATTGTATGAAGTTATGAAGTTGTATTTAAAGGTTGCTGGAATGTGAACTGATTTGGATCTAGGACAATAGAATAATGGATTTATGTTTACTATAATGGTTTTTGACATCTCTAAATTGTAAAAGGTAAATGGAGCTAAGGAATGTAACTATTGCTGAGCTACTTGAAATTGCATATAAAGTGTATTATGGCTGGAATGAAATGGGAAAACAAAAGAGCAAAATATCCCAGGCCTGTGTGCAGCTCATTGTAACTGAGAAGTTTCCCAGAGCCTCCTACTTCATACCAGCCAGTATGCCAGCTGCGTGACCCTGGTTATATCTACACTGCACAGAAAGAAAAAACAACTGGAAAAACCTGGCTGCCCGCTTTTAAAGCAGTGAAAGGGGGGTTCTCTCTCCCCCCACTGCAGCGATGTAATACTGAATGGAGCAGTCCGAGGGTGAAGTTTAAAGGCATCCTGAGCAGACCCGTAGTTCTAATGAAACTGGACAATTAAACAAAAAATTTGTTGATAGACTTATCCTATGGTAATTAATTGTACGAGACTTCTTAGTAAATTCACCATGCTAGTTTTTGAGGACATGGGAGACAACGAAAGAAAGGCCGTTTTTTGAGACAAACGGAATGCCATATTTGGAACAAAGTTTTAATACATGAATTCTTGTATTTCCCTAAAAGTCCTATACCTCTCTTGGGTCAGGATTTGTTAAGTAAATTGTAAGCTCAAATAACGTTTTCTGAGAATTCTGTTTAGTTGCATATCCTACAAGAAGGTGCTTGGATGGTGCAGATCTGCTTGTGCAAGTGAGAAATCTTCAAGGAACTTTTGAATGCTGTATTTCCACTAGTATTAACAGCCAATGTTTTTGATAAAGCAAATACTACACTGAGAAATCTGAAACAGGACTTCAATCCGGTAAGGGAAAACAATATCCAATAAATATGACAGCCAAAATGGAGTTAGAAACTTTGAGGGATGAATTTATGACAACTTTACAGGATGACTGCATTTGATTGGACTTGCAGATTTGTCTACGAAACAACCTGTGGCTATTGTGCGACAGTATGATGAGAATGCTAACAGACTAATATACCAATTGTCACTCTGATCAAGAAAATGCAGGGAATGAATTTAAGTCTTAATAGGCCATGATCCTTTTGTCATATATGTACCATTTGTGAAATTTAATTCTGATTTTTTTTAATTTGTAATCTATGTCTTTGTCAATTGCACTAGCTGGTTTTCTTAACAGCACAGCTTTTGGTATGCATAAATGTAAAATGTAAATTGCTGCAGAACCTGCAAGTCTCTAACATCAGGTCATAGGCCATACTTGTATTTGGTCTGATCCTACATACTTGCACAGTTTTTGTTGATGGTTTTGGGAAAGCTGTAGTGGTTTAGCGTGAAGATAGCGATTAGCATCATTCTGTGAAAATTATTGAAAGTTCAACCCAATTAGCAGAACTTGGCACAGCTTTAAATTATTTAGAGATTTTTAAGGGGGAACCTCTAAATTTGATTTGCGATTTTGAGTACGTAGTCAAGATCCAACGCACGTATCTGATTCTGAACTGTGTTTTTGTTTTGTTTTGTTTTGTTTTGTTTGTTTGTTTTTAAAACAAAAAGGGGTATTGTCAAAAGGATTGTATGTGATGAATCACTTATATCTAAGTGGTGCAGCCTAAATTTGCCCTGTGATGAAACACTTTCTAAGTATGACCCAAAACCATGCTAAATCAGAAAGAACCTGCATTAGTTATGGTCAAATCACTAGTTAACGTTCAATGGAAAAGGCCACACCAATTGATAACCTGGGGGAGAGGTTATGCTTATGTTTTTACAGATCAAGAGCTGCAATGGTTGCCAGCACGAAACGTGAAACCTGTGTTATCTTCCTGACAATGATTGTTGCAGCTGCTGTGTTTTGGATGCCTGCACAGACAAAGATTAACATGTGGATTACTTTAGCCAACATGACTGACCATCTATATGCCTAACTACGATGTCTCTGGAAAAAACGTTCCACACATGCTTGGTTGGTGTCTTCCTTGATGACTACAGCAGCATCACACGACTGTTTCAAATAGTGGTTGATGCAGAGGCATTGCAACGAACTGTAATAATACTAACACGGCACTTTGGATTAATTGCCACCTGGAAGCAGACGTCGAACCACAGGAACTGGAATTGCTGGCATCTATGCCCATGGATGCTTGTATTCAGCCGGTTTGTGAAAAGTGTCAGAACAGTATACAAGAACATGAATGGACAAAACTACAAAATGTTAATGCTACCCTTGGTGACTACAGAAATGAAACTTGACGGTGTAATGCTTCACAGAAGAATGCAAGGGATGTCATTGATAATGTGGGACAGCGACCCTAAAACCTCCTGTATGGTGTATTCTTGATCTGTGAAGATAGAGCCTGACCAGGAATTCCTTCTAACGCTGTTGGAGGACTGTGTATTTTGGGACTATTAACTCTCTTAACGCCCAATGTATCTATGATAATAGATCACAAAAGAGCAAGACGAGAAAAACACTTTTTGCGTGTATATGAGTCAAAATGTGATGATAATGTAGATTATTGAGGATCAGGGTAAGGGTTTTAGGATCTCTTGTATCTAGTGTTGGCACAATTAAAGCTTTAAATACTTTAGAAAAGTTAGGATGCTGGCTAGTTAAGCAAATAAACAGAACTTCTAAGGCTTTAAGTGGACTTTTGTTAGATGTAGATTCTGTAAGACATGCTACACTGCAGAATACAGTCACAGGAGACTTTTGTTATTAGCCCATGGCCATGGATGTGAGGAATTTGACGGAATGTGCTGTATGGATTTACAGAATAAGTCGAGATCCATCCACGAGGAGATTAAACAACTTACGGACCATTCACAGAAGATGAGAGAGGATGTAGGCCTCTTTGGCTTAGAGGGCCTCATGAACTGGTTTGGACTAGGAGGATGGGTAAAAGGGCTTTTGCAGAGTGCTCTGGCTCTCTTAATCATAGTAGTAGTTGTATTAATATGCTTGAGTTGTGCTATATCATGTATTAAGAAGATTTTAGAGCAGACACTTGGGCAGGCTCTGCTCATTAAAAAAAGAAAAGGGGGGAGATGTCGGGGATTGGCTCAAGGAGCACAGACATGAGTCCACCAAGCAACTGTACGAGCAGAGCCCATTTTAGTTGACATAAGTAGGCCCTAGTTAGCTTGTCTATTAGGCCGTGGGAAAGGGGGGAACGGAAAAGTACTAACTAAGGCAGGGTCAGGATATTTTTGAAGAGATAAGAGTCAGAAGAATGTGGGATGCGCATAGCTAGCTAAACCCAAGTAGGTGGAGTAAGTAAATGTGCTTAGCCTATTAGATAGAGACAAGTATGCATAATTATGGTATTTGGTATAAATGCACGCTATCTCGGGCAATAAAGTTGAAGTATGCTTTATCACTCATATTGAGTCGGCTGCATTTCTTCCTCCGTCCGCTCGGGTCTGGAACTCTGATGGGATTTCTCTCCGCACAAAAGAAATGTTCTGTAACAATGGCACCAATTAATGATTTATTCCTGGACTTCAAAGAAAAGGCATGCCTGAGTCATTCCTATAATATTATAGCCATTGTTCAAAGTCTCACACAGTATGTTTGGGATTGGAAGGGACCTCAAAAGATCATCTAGTCCAATCCCCCTGCTGGAGCAGGAACGCCTAAGTGAGGTCACACAGGAACATGTCCAGGCGGGTTTTGAATTCATGTTCACACAGAAGAGCATACGTTCATTAACCTTCTTTAGACTGCAGTTTCGCTACTTATCTATCTGTTAGCTTCTCTTGCATGCAGTAATAATAACGTCCTGGGGAAAAAAAAAGTCCGAACAAAGACAGCCCCCCCCCCCCCAATTTAGCAAAGGCAAATCAAATATTTTGATTTGATGCTGCAAGATCTTATATTAAAGATAGTTGTTTTGCTACATTTTAAGCCCCAGCGACACTCTGAAGTGAAACATTTGAAAATGTTTGTACAAAGAATTCAAGAGCTTCTGAAATCCTACAAGATATATCAAGTAATAAAAGCCTAACAAATAAATTAATTTGAAATGACAGATATTAGCCATACACACAAAGGAGTACCAAAAAACTGTCATATGAGAATAGTAAAACTACAGGACAGAAGAAAAACAGAGAGGTCAGAGAATCATTAGTACACAAAATAAATACTATTAAAATTATATTGTAAAGGTAACTATACTCTCAATGCCTTCTTGCTGATTTCAACCAAACTCCTAAAAGTTCAGCACAGACAATTCAAGTGACCACACTATTTGCCACTAACAAAGCCACAAAGCCTAGCATGCAGGTTTTTATAAACAAGACCCAACAAGACTACTGTACCACAGTACTGAAGAGATCAGATTTCAGAAAGCTGTTTTGAATAGACATATCAGTTTCAATGTCCAATAACTTGACATGTCTCAGGAACAGCAACGCAATCTAGATTCATTTGAAATGCTGAAAACATCCTCCTCAAAGAGTAAGCAAAACATGCTTCTGAGCTGGGTGAAATACAAAACAGAACCTAAATGAAGTATTCGTATCTACAAAGGAAATGGATAAGACAAATGTGCAGTTACAAGAAACAAGCTTTTACTTTGTTAAAAAGTTATCTCTTTTAAGTGGGAGGAATACTCCAATACACACACAGAGTTTTTCTACATTTGTGAAGTGCTTTCTCCAAACAATAAGCTTCTTGCAACAGCGATCAAAAGAAAAAAAAAGTTCTGGTACTTGGCTACAACAGATTTTAGATCTGCTAAGCAAGCATAAAGAAGACTGGTATGTTTGAATTATAAAAATCACAGCTTACCTTTCTCTTTTTTCTTTCCTCATCATCTAGACGTTTTTCCTTTTCAGACTTTTTTTTCTTTTTTTTCTTTTTTTCTTTATGTCGTTCTCGCTCATGATCTGATCTGTCATCATAGTAACTAGAATCATGCCCTGACCCAGAAAGTTCAGTCACTTCACTTCCTCCAACTTTAAGCACCAGCTTTAAAGGTTTTTCCAAAGGCTTATCCACATAATCTAAATTTAAAAAATAAAGCATTCCATAAATGCACATAGAGGTGACAGCACACAGCAAGTACTGATATTTCTTCTAGAAGTACTGTTTACAAGAATTTGCTGCTGGTTGAAAATATACACAATACAACTGGACAGAAAACTAGCAGCTAAAACTAACAAATACGAGCTAAGAAAGAGTTGTTCAACACATTTTACATCACGACTTTCCACAAACCTGTAATATGTAAGGAACTAACTCCTCGGTCTTCCCTGAAGACATCACAAGATCCTTGTCAGAGTAAGGTGAAAACAAGTATCACTCAAACAGCGCAGTAACCAGGGAATCCATCAGGAACCGCCGTACAAACCACGAAAACGGTCGGTCTCCAGCCCCCCCCCACCCCGACACCTATGTACCAGCGCTGGCTCCGCGCCACCTCCCGCCTCATCTTCCCCGCCGCGGCCCGCCCCGCAGCCCGGCAAGGCACCACCGTCCTTCATCTCGACCCTCGACAACGGGACAGCCATCAGCGACTCAGCCCCGGGGCGCTCGCCCGCTGCCGATAGCTCACGCATCCAGACAAGTGCCTCTCCCCGCAACCGCCCTGTCGCGACCCAGCCGACGAAGGGACACCGGGTCCTGCCGACAGCCACAGGGGGAAGAATGTAGACGCGTCCACGGGTACAAAGACGGATCCCCCCGCTCTGTACCGCCTCCAGTTCTTACCACTGTACGCGACGGCGGAGGCCGAGCGCCATTCCGTTTTCTCTGCTTTGTGTTTCTTGTGCTTCTTCCCCATAGCAGAGCCGACTGCCGCAGCACCTCCTCAGCCCTCACCGGAAGCGCAGACGACGGCAGGAGCCCTTCCGCCTGCCGCGGAGGAAGATCCCGGTCACGGGGAGGGGGCCAGGCTTCTGCTGCCCCGCCCTCCCGCCTTTTACAAAAAGGCGGCAGCAGTGTCCCAGTGCGTCAGCGTTCGAGTGGCGTCTTTTCTGTTCTTTGTGCGGCGGAGGCGGCTGCAGCCCTTGCAGCAGCCAGAGTGCTGAGAGGACAGAGGAGCTGCCTGGTCCTTCTGCTTCCTGGCGGGACTCGTGTCTCGATCGCAGCGGTCCGTTCCTGAGGTGGGCTCTGTGGCGTGAGGTGATGTCCTGTCCGCACCGTGGGGCCCGGGGGCGGACCTTCTGTGCGCGCGAGTGTGCTCGCGACCGGTGCTCTGTCCGGTGTCGCGAGGGAGGAAGGGAGAGAGAGAATGGTTTGTTCCCGCGGTGGGTGGGGTGCACGCGGACTGGACACGGTGTCTCCCGTGCCGGGAAGGGCTGGTTGTGCCTTTGGAACGTAACGGTCGCTGACAGCCCACTTCTCGGAGTCGCTTTCCTTTCAGGAGCGAGAAGAATGGACGAAGCTGCTGGGGATTTGAAACAAGCACTTCCAGACCTGTGCAACAGTGTTAAAATACACGTGGAGGTTCTTCAGAAATCAAGCAGGTCTCTCTGATCGAAACTTTACTTGCTGCAACTTGTGTCTGTTGCCTTTTGTCCTTGTGCTGTGCACCTACGAGAGTGCACAGCACTCTGCTCTGCCTTCTCTGTACTCTCCCATGAGTTTCCACACAGGTATCTCTTCATAAGTTTGAACCAACCCATTTCTCCCAGCTGCTCCTTGTGTGTCATGTCACCCAAGTCTCGTAATCAAGTTGGTGCCCATAATTCTGGAGTTGCTCCAGTATATCACTGTCTCTCATATGGTAAGGCCTAAAACTACACACAATACTCCAGATGTGGTCTCGCAAACAGCTGGTAGATGGAAAGAATCTCTTTCAGCGATGTTTGCACCCTTGCTAGCACAGCCTAAAATAAAGTTGGCCTTATCTGTACCCAGGGCACACTGCTGACTCATTGCCGCCTTGTCCACCAGTACCCCTGTGTCCTTTTGTGCTAAGCTACTTTTCATTCAGTTGTCTGGGCAGTAGATGGAGAGACAGTATCGCACATTTACTTTTGTTGAACTTCAGGAGGTCCCTGTCAAATCATATCTCCAATCTACAGAGGTCCCTCTGATTGGCAGCCCTGCTTTCTAGAATACCAACAGCTTGCCTTGCTTTGGTGTTATTCATAAACTTGTTGCAGTTGTTTTCCATCCCGTTGTCCAGGCTATAAATGGAGATGTAAAAACAGTGTTAGCCCCAATATTGAAAGCAACACCCCACCTTTCCCCACCCAACCTACTGGCAGCTTAGCCTAGTCTTAATTATTAATCACAACCCTTTGAGCTGGACAGTCCAGCCAGCTTGTCCATTTATCCAGTCCTTATCTTACCAGTTTGGCTATCTGTATACTATGAAAGAGTGTGTCCAGGGTGTTGATAAAGTCAAAGTGTAAAATATCCACTGCTCTCTTTTATCAGACTTAGAAGGAACTGGGAATTTGCACTGGGAATGCATCACTGAAGGTGCAAAATTAAAGCCTTTCTGAAATCTTAAAATACTATTCCTTTCTCTGTAGTCTTTGTCTCTTGTACTGGAATTCTTCTTATAGCATGTCCCCATCCTGAGGTATCAGCTGTCCTCGGACATGAAAGCATATTAGAACTTTCCAAGCTAAGTCAGTCTCATAGCTTGGTTATGAGTTTTGCTTTTTTTTTTTTCCTTGTGAAAAACAGTCAGATAGCATAACTGATGTCTATTCTTGAAATATTAGAGCTGTGTTGTTCCATCTCCCCTGATATGACTGCAAACAGAGCAAGTATTATTCTTTGGCTTGTATGTTTTAATGCACAAATTAAAACCGGGTGTCAATAGTTTTGCTTTTGCAAACAAACTGAATTTGAATTTGATATGATTTTTTTTCAGCAGAATGTGGTGGGGGCTTGAGTGGGTTTTAGGATTTTTTTTTGAGGGGGAGGGTTTGTTTGGGGTTTTTTCTGTGTGTTTTTTGTTGGGCTTTTTTTGTGTGTGTGTATTTCAGCTTAGTGTATGAAATAAAGCACTGTGATATTAGTTCATGCTTCCTTATAGATGTCAATGCCAAAAATAATGCTGTTTTTTTCTTGTTAGCACGGCCAAAAAAGAAGATATCAGGATGGGTGTCTTAAAGCTGTTGAACAGACATAACATCGTGTTTGGTGATTACAAGTGGACAGAGTTTGATGATAGTTTCCTTAACAGCAATGTGCAGTCCGTGTCAATTGTGGATACAGAGCTGAACCTGAAGGACAGACAGGTATTCACAGTTAAGAATTTATAGCTCTGTTCAAATGCCCGTGAGCTAGTGGTGCGTAGGGTAGTGGTAGCCTGAGGACATAAGCAAGACAAGGTTTATAGGGTGATGTAGTATCTTTTATTAGGCCAACTGGTATAACCAAGAAAAGGTGGCTAAGTTTTTGGGCCTGCACCCCTTAGTAAAGTGTCAAACAGAAGTAGCAGGCTTCAAAGCTGAATGGCAGCTGAGAACTGTAACTTTCTTATGTTGTAATTAGCTTTGAGTGAGAAATACGATGTATTTAAAGTCTTTCAATGTCCATTCTAGCCTATTGACTTGGGCAAAAGCAGTCTTTCTCTTCATATTTTTCATCTGAATGAAGAAGGACCGAGCTCTGAAAACCTGGAAGAAGAGAATGAGGATATCATTGCAGCTAACCACTGGGTGCTACCAGCAGGTACCTATGTGATATTTCTGGAAGGTCTAGAGCAATTACAAAGAAAGAAGATCTTGAAAATGCTAAGAGTGTTTATAGGGTTACTGTTAAAGGTATTGTAGCTGTATATTGTTTAACTTTGTCCTTTGTCAATGAAATCAATGTATTTGGACATTCTTCTTTCTGGTTTTGACTGAACTACTACAAGTCATTCCACAACATGTCATTTATTTCTGTGATACTTGTGGATGTCTGGAAATAACTGGTCTTGTGGAATAAAATGTATAGTCATAGTCAGAAACAAGTAAATTTTTAACTCTACAGGCCATATTCCAAATATTTATTTGGACACACACAAGAAATTAATAATTCTAAACATTAATTTTCCAGAGCCCATACTGGCTTCCAGTCTCCAGGACAGTACTGCTTTTATATTTGGAACAAGCAAACAAACTAAAGAGGTTTAAAGTCCTCAGAGTGTGTTCTGAAAAGATTAAGCCATCGCTCTGCAACAGAGCGTGGTCTGCTTGTTACTGCCTGATTCTTGGGGAAGGTGGAATCTGCGCCTGGAAGGAGAAGTACAGGTGTGAGCTTAAGCTCAAAGAGAGAGTGATTCTGAGACATTTCTTGCTCTTTGTCTGTTGGAAAAGCATAACTATCCATTACGGTTCTCTTTGGGAATAATTCAATCAGATACTTTGAGATTATTCCCATATTACTCTCGTTTATAATAGTTCAGTCTGTATTTTCTGTGCTGAAAGCTATAAACTAACTTCTAGAAGTGAGTGACACCCAAACCACAGCTTTAGTTTTTTATGCATCATTCAGCATGATTTTTTTTAACCCTTACATGTTGATGTTAGAAACAACAACACACAAAAAAAAAAAAAAAAAAAAAAAAAAAAACCTGAATGAAAAATTTGGCTTAGAACCTTCCTCCCACCCCAAATTTTCATAGCTCTATATCCTGGGGAAATGTAGGGTACATCCCCTGTTGAGGGTGGAAAGAATGATATTTTTCCTTTCAGTGTTAAGAACATTACTTTCTCCTCATAATTGTTTGAGGAAAAAGAAGTTGTGAAACTGCTGAATCTGTCTGTTAGAAAGTAGTGTTTGGATTTTGAGAAAAATAACCCATGTTTTTTTCCATATATTTTAATTGCTCTTGTATATCTGTTCTTAACCCTTAATTTCAGTTGAGAAAAATTTGAAAACTGCTTTGTGTTGCAATGGTACAAATTCCCATATTAATTTATCCTAAACAGGTATATAATATATTGCTTTTGCAGCTGAATTCCATGGCCTTTGGGAAAGTCTTATATATGACATTGAAGTAAAATCGCATGTAAGTTGAAAATGAATAACAGTTACAATTGCTTGAGGAGAAATAAGAGTTGAAATGTAGCCTGTTTGAAGCTTGCTGCATCCCATGGAGACATTATTTGGAAATCACCAGCTCAAAAAATCTTGATATAACTTTTGATAGCTACATACTTCTCTGGTGTACACTTAAGGTAGAGCTTGCATTTGGAGATTAAACATCATACCTCAGACTTATATCAGTATGTACTACTGTGAAGTCAGCTCTGCAAAAAAAAAAATCTGAGTTTCCCTGTGAAACTAGGTTCAGTAATGCTTATGCCACAAATTATAAAGAATTTCGTCATATGCATTGGCTTATTTTAAAGAAACTAGAAGTTTAACAGCTGAAGATGTTGTTTTGGTAGCAACTTAAAACTTCTCAGAAGATTTTCACTTTTGCTTTAGACATATTCATCAGCCTGCATGAAGTAACCAATGAATGTTCTGTAGAATAGGGTAGAAATGCACTTTATTAAAATCCGGCACCTTGTTTTAAGGCTCATTAATTGCATGTTTTTCTAGAAGGGGAGAATAAAATTGATGGGAAAAAAAAAACAACAACTTCAAAGAGACTTAGAAAAAATGTATGCAGCATTCTTCAAAATCAGTTCTCTATTTCTCCACTGTATAGGCCTCAAAAGATCTGTTGCGTCTTTGGTTTGAGGTTTTTTAAGGATAAGGCAATTTTGGTGGCTTGCTGTCCCTAAAAGAGAAGTGTATTGCTATCAGCTGTACTTGTAGTGCTCTTGTTACCTTGCAGTAAGCTAACTGAAGAAAGTAAATCACTAAAAGTGTTCATTAACTTGTTTATGATACCATAGATACAGTATTCTCACTTAAAAAGACTTAACTATAAAGACTTATCTATAGTAAAGCAAAATATCCAGTGATTGTACTTTTTCATTTATAAGGTAAACATCAGTTAACACATCAACATTTGCCTAATTTATGGAACTGCTTTCCAAATCATCTGTGAAATGACAAGACTAATTAGACTTACTGATGTACTAATTAACAGCAAGTTGCTCGCTGTTGACTTGAAGTGTGTGTTGGTAGAAAGAAGTGGTAGCTTTTAATGACTAAAATTATAACTCCATAACTTCTGTAAAAGTGATTGTGGTGAATGTTTATTCTTTAAACCATGGACCTGGCTGGATATGGTTGAGTTCTGCAGACTGTGAAATAGTTGCTCTGAATTTTCAAAATAGTACAGTCAGTGTCAATATAATATTGAACAATGTGCTGGATGAAGCGCAGGGGTTTTTTTGCTGTTGTGTAATTGCTCCATCTTGGGCATGAGATATTGCAGGAAGGCTATTTTGTTGTCTTCTTAACGCATATGGATCAACAGCATATTACAGGTAATAGAAACAGAAAATAATATGCTGTTATTCAGGTCTTATTATAGGTAATAATCAGTATAGAGTTGCACCTGAAGTTCATATTCGTTTTGCTGAAAGATTTCTCTGCTTCCTAACTTTAGTTCTAAAAGGAAGTAGCATTATGTTTAAAAGCAAGCATTCAGGGAAGTACAAGCAACTTACCTTATTTGGAAGGATGACCAATCTACAAATTCCTTACAGTAGCTGATACAAATGTTTCAGCAGAAAGGAACTAAAGTGTGACAGGAGATGCTTTGTTTGGTGGGTTTACTACAACAAACTCAACAACTGTATAGCTGTACAACATCTAAGCAGGACCTGGAGTCTGAGTCTTTGACTCTCTGTGCTTGGGCAGCTTGTGTTTTAAAGACACGCTATAAGTTGGACAATGGAAAATAAAAATAATGTCACTTCCTTAAAGCATTTAATTTATTCATGGAAAAGTTCTGAAACTCCATTTGTGCCTAGTACATGCTATTCTCTTTCTTGAGGACAGAAAGGAAATAAATTTCCAATCTTTACAGAAAGAAAATTTGCCTGTGGCTAAAAGACGTGAGGCCAGTTCTTTTTTTTGTTAAGAGTACTTGATGGGCACAATTAGGAGATCGCTTCTATTTGTAAGTGTATTTGCTGATATGTCTCTAATTGTGTGTTTCTTTTTCTTCTCTTCAATTAGTTACTTGATTATGTGGCGACAACATTACTGTTTTCTGACAAAAATGTTGACAGCAACCTGATATCGTGGAACAGAGTTGTTTTGCTGCATGGTAAAAATGATCTGTCTTAAGTCAAGTAGATTCATTGTCTATCTGTTTATACCTTCCTTCTGGAAAAACTTGTATCGCACTTCTGTGTAGTGAGATTAGATGATCCAAAAGATTCTCTCCATAATATGCATTTAGATCAAATGTAATGTCAGAATCAAATCAAAGTTCACATGCACTATGTTTTGCGGGAATTTAAATTCCTGCAATTGATAATCTAGGGACAATATTTGTTTTTTTAATTTTCATTTTTAGGTTGTATTATTGCTTGTTTTAGATAAAGTGCAAAAATAATGGAAATTAGGACATTAGGAGCTATGTATTAGTTACAGTCCTATTGCAGTATTAAAAATTTGTTATAGATTTATAAAAACTTTTGAGGAAATGAGGAAATCAGTTTGTGTGTTGTATTTTTAACACTGTGTGATTTGTTGCCAAGTGTGACGGCAGTACTTTTGCTAATTTAGTTGTTATTGTACTATTTTAGTGAAGCTGTAATCTTCAGTCGGTCTTAGCTTATTCTGGAGATTATACCGTAAACGAGGTCACATCAACTGAATTGATTTTCTTGCAAAATACAGCTTGCCATTGTTTAATCACAATTTTGTCATCAAGACTGGTATTAAAAAACAAAAAGGTCATAGTGGAAATGTTTGTTATGAGCGTTGGTTATACTTAAGTTATTGCTATTTATCAGTTAGAAGCTGCAGGATGTTTTTGTTTGTCTAAAAGACTGTTAATATATTTATGATACATATACTTAATGTTAGTAATAAACTCATTATTGTGATCATAAAGAAGTTAATACTGGGTAATCCACAGCTGTTGTGGTGTAAAATACACTTGTGCTAAAATGGCAGTACTGGCTTTGAATGAAAGCACTGTCATCTCGTTGATGTTATCAGTTTGTTTATCACTCACACATCGTCTATACATTCATACTGTGTTTAACTATTCTTGTTCTTGTCTGTTTGGAGAAAGTCTGTGTGGCTCTCCCATAGTGTGTCAAACCAGATCCAAAAGGTTTGTCCCAGAGCATACTTCCTAAGATGCTCTGGTTTGCCCCAAGGTAGAGATTTCTGAAAAAGTGGACAGCTGATCACACTGGGCATGATGTGTTTCTGTATTGCATGTTAGAAGAGTTTGTTTCAGGAAGATATAAGTTTAAGCATAACACTGATTTTTGAGAATGCTAGTAAGTGTCATCCCTGCTAGGGTGATACACTCTGCTTCTGTTGCTGTTGAATATTTTAACTTTATGGTGTCTGCATATAAGCCATTACACTAACTATACTAATTGAAAATTATATAAATTCAAAGCTCAGCTCTAGGACTGTAGTGGGGTAAGCAATCTTCTGAAAATACTCTGGTATTTACAATTATTGTCTGCTGCATTTTATTCTGCAATTAGTGCTGTAATGAAATACAACAGTTAAAGATAAGTTGCATGTCGTTGACATGTTGCAGATTCTGTGTAATGTATGGATTTGATTTCAAACCAGGCCCTCCTGGAACTGGCAAAACCTCCCTCTGTAAAGCATTGGCTCAAAAGCTGGCAATTCGACTGTCACACAGGTGACCATATTTGGAAGTTTTTCACTTTTGTTTACTATTTTTAATTGTTCTTTTTCAATAGCCTAAAGATTTAATATTTTATTTCAAGTAACTGGTGCTAAGTGCTAATGTTTATAGTTCCTTTGTAGTGCACTTGGCTAGCAATAAAATTTATCTGATAGAGACACTGGTTAGGATATTTTAATGCCTTTAAAATGTGTAATTAATTGTGCCCAGGTATGTAAAATCCCGGTCGTTAGTTTGTGCTCACATTGTACACCAAGGAATAATAAAGGACAAAGGATCACAGAGTATCAAACCTGCTATTTGTATCTTCATGTTCAAGAAAGCCTATTTTTATTAAGTAGTGATTATGTAACCGATTTGTTTTGTACTTGGATTGTCTGCCACAGTCTCCAGAGGTCAGTCTGCATATCAGACAAGTAATGAGAGTTAGCCTTAAACTACAAATTTATATTAAAAAAATAGATGTTATATAAAATACTAGGTGTAATATGAATAATATTTACTTATTGGAGTGATCTGACTCTATCCCAAGCTGAATTTATGATAAACACGGGCTATATAATGTGTGGTTATTTTGTCCTAAGGATATCCATGCAGAGCTAAGTAAATAAGCCTCATGCTTTTATATGTTTTCTTGCCATACTGAGCAAAGTTTTCCATGAACAGAAGAATGAGGCCATTATTATGGTAACTGTTATTTAAACTATATTTAAATAACACCTGTTCTAATGAAGGAATTCTGATAGCAATTTAGTATAAAATTTTTTAGTGAGATGCATTTCTAGAAATGACAAACTCAAAACAGGTATTATGTTTTTAAAAGTAAGTAATTTAAAGTACTAATTCCCAGAATTCCAGAGTTGACATGTAAGGAAGGAGACCTGCAGAAGCGAATAATATCACTGAATTTTATTTACAATAGAGTTGATATTTTTTTTCCCTTCGTACTTTAGGTATAGATATGGACAGTTAATTGAGATAAACAGCCATAGCCTTTTCTCGAAATGGTTTTCTGAGGTATGTATTGATGTAGCCAATTAAGTAGACTTTGTGTTTTAGAAATTATACTGTTACTATTGAGCTTGTTTCATAAAATGTGTGTACACCGCAGATTAATCAGAATAATGAATGTGTTTGTGAATCTTGAAAGAGAAGGTATATTAGAAAGTTACTTCAAAAAACAAGTATTTCCATCTTTAAATATGGTAAGGCATGGAAAGTTGTGTGATAAGGAAATAATACGCGTATGGTGTCTTCCCAGAGTGGCAAGCTTGTAACCAAGATGTTCCAGAAGATTCAAGAGTTAATTGATGACAAAGATGCTCTTGTATTTGTACTGATTGACGAGGTATGATTCTAATATCATTGATGTACATAAAAAGTAACAGTAAATTGATGGGAGGGAAATGTGGTAATACTAATTCACAAAGAACAATAAAAGCATATTTATGCTTTTCACAAGTTACATAACTTTCTGCAGAAGAGTAAACTTTAATCTTTATTGCTGCAGATTTGGGAGAAACACAGTGTGATTTAACAGGCATATTCCAGCTGGAAATGAAGTAAAACGTATCTTGGTAGAACTTCCCTTGCCACTGTGTGTTTCCAAGTGGAGTATTGTTTTAAACTTCAGAGTAGCCTAGATTTATATTAATTGTGCTCTTACGTAGTTGTAAAGCTCTGAAGAGCATTATTATGTTTGAGTTCATTGTCTAGATTCTCTTCAGACTTACATTCATAAGCAACTTCGTATGTACCTTATCTGCTTTGTTATATTGGAATTCCTATGGGGAAGCTCATTTTAAGTTCAGTGTATTTATTACTCTGGTGTCTGTGTGTGTCCCCCTCCCAAAATTTAATTAAAATGAGAAACAGCCTCCGTTCCGCTGCCTAAACAGGAATTTCACTCATTACACTTTGTTTCCTTGACATTCCTTTTTCTTTCCATGTGAATTCCTACTTAACAAAAGATTTTAAAGATGAAGTTTTAGATATCAGACACAACGTTTTGAAGGTATATCGCTTGGGTTATTTGCTTGCTGCAAGCGCTCTGCATTTGCAGTCTTTTGTAGGGCTTTTTTGGTATTTGGTGATATTTTTTTGTTCCTTTTTTGGTTAGTTTGGGTTTTTTTTGTAGGTAGAAAGCCTCACAGCAGCCCGCAGTGCCTTCAAGGCAGGCACAGAGCCTTCAGATGCTATTCGTGTGGTGAATGCTGTACTGACACAAATAGATCAGATTAAAAGGTAAAATCATATTACTGCAACAGTAAAATGTAATTGACAATTTCAGGATTCCTGCTAAATCTTAATTCCTACTTGGAATACTAAACCAAATTGGTTAGTGAACTATTCTTTGTTAATGGTGCTAGTTGTGAAATGAGATAGGAGTAATCCAACAGAATATTTTGTGTGTAACTGAGTGATCTTGAAATCAGATCTACAGATGGTATACTTCCTTTGAAGCTAGGCAGAGATACAGGACAAATGGTCGTGATATCTGCTTGGAGAGACAAGAATGAGATCAATGAAGAATTCATTCATTGTTTACAGCTTCTGGATGTCAGAGGTGCACAACACATGGCGTAGAAGCAATCTTCGATTCTTGGTCCACTTTACCTGCTGGATTTATCTTATTTTTTAATTTATTTTATGGGTTTATCTTCTTTTATTTCTGCCACTTCCTGCCCCTTTTTGGGGATAGTTGGCTTTATTCGCCCTGTCTTGCGGCTAATTAAAAGTGGCTTATTCATATGTACAAGTTCACAGACTTCATCTAATATTAGCTATGGTTATGAATGTTCTTGCAGTATTTGTTAGAGGAAGGAGATGTTATTTCTCTTTTAAGCTCACTCCAATGTCACCCGCAGTTAGAATGTGTCCCATTGCCCATTAAACTATATACTTTGTACTGAATTTAAATGGAAAACATGTAGATTAAAGGTTCAAATTTATGAGCCTTCTTTTCATATTTTTTTTGTGGCAGAAGCTGTCCCAGTAGGCTCTAGATAGTTAACGTATATTCACTTCTAAAATAGGGTTAGAGAAACTATGGACACTTGAGAAAAAGCTGAAGGAGATTATGCATTGAAATAGGTAGGTGATAATTGGCCAAGAGCTTCAGATAATTTAATTTCTGGCTGACAAGTATGATGTGACTATTAGATAATATGGTTTGAGTCATAAGAAGGAAGGTATCGATCTGCCAGTCACAAAAGGAGTTAATTCTTCTGTATGTGATCTGAAAATCTGCTTTTGTCTTGAAGGCATCCCAATGTAGTTATCCTGACTACTTCAAATATTACGGAGAAAATCGACGTGGCCTTTGTAGACAGGGCTGACATAAAGCAATACATTGGACCTCCATCCACTGCAGCAATATTTAGAATATACCTTTCTTGCTTGGAAGAACTGATGAAGGTAATATTATGAAAGCTACATTGTGAAATGTCCTATTTTAATATATTTGACATTTTAATAATACTTCCTAAATAATAAATCCACACAAATATTTTCACTCTTACTGTAGCATTTAATTTTGAACATATTTAATTTTTTCATACAACAGTGTATAACTCTTCTTTCTAGTGTCAAATAATATATCCTCGACAGCAGCTGCTGACACTCAGAGAGCTAGAGATGATAGGCTTCATAGAAAATAATGTGTCAAGGTTAAGCCTTATACTAAAAGAAATCTCAAGGTAAGATTCTGAAATTCTACTTATCATATATGTGTGTGTGTGTGTATATATATATATATATATATATATATATATATATATAAATAAAATGAGTTGTGGAATGATGTGTGAAAGTGATGAAATTTCATAAGAACTAAAGTTCTGAAACATTTTGATATTTTTCTGTTAGGGTTAGTGCAAAGCCTTTCAGGTTACAAAAAGTGGAGGCAATCAGGGTTTGCCAACAATTAGTCTCAGATCTGGCTTGTCTAAGTACTGCTTCTGGTTTCTGCTCTGCCCTTTGAAGTTCTCTTGACAAATTGCTGGCTGGATTAGCTGTAAGTTTCAGTGGATTGTAATGCAGTTTAGTGGAAAGAGCATTGGCCTTAATTCCTGCTAAAAAAGTGCCTTGGAATGCCTTGCAATCTACTAAGTCAGTTTTTAGCATCAAGATGTAAGTGAACAGAAGCAAAGAGGAAGGGAGTGAAGTGTAAATGGACAGTGTTACGATTTGCTGAGTATGCTAGTAGACCAAATAGTTTTTCACTGCAGTGTAACAATTCTTGAAACAATAAAAATTTATATTCACAATATCAAGCAGTAGTTTTTTTCCAAAGTGCTGGTGCCTATGAAACAAAATAACATTCATAAAGTCAGGAAAGTATGTTTTCCTTCTGTTCCTGAAGTATGCAAACTTAACCAGTAGGGAGTGAAGCAGAAGTAAGTTTTTCCAGGCAGAGAGTTTTGGGTTCTACATACACAGGTGGTGCTTGAAGGGGACAGAAGCATATATCAAGGAGGTAAGGTAAAGGAAGCTGTGTGTAAGTTGGGGGAAAGAAGGAGATAAGCAGTAGAGCTGAGGACTAGCTTTCAAAATAAACTTTTCAAGTCCTTTTAAGAGTGGATGGAAGATAATATCTGTAGCACACCCTTTCAGTGTAGACATTCCTCCAAATTAATGAGCTGTGCCACAGTGATGTTATGGGCATCAAGGAAGCTTTGGCAGGCAAATGTGACTAAGCTATTTCTGTACCCTTGCTTGCTTTTCTCTACTGTATAGCCTTTCATAGGCTGAAGTTGTCTGTTCATTTCCTACTTCTGCTAAAAGTGCTGCAGGTGGCCTGCTGAATTGTGATTTGAGTTTTTTTACAGCAATTAATAAGAGAAACATAGAAAAAGGAAAGCTCTTCTTTTAAGAGTGGATACTTAGTATTTAATCAGCACTTGTCTCTATTTTACTATAGAAGAAGTGAAGGCCTTAGTGGCAGAGTCCTGAGAAAACTTCCTTTCCTAGCACATGCACTTTATATTCAAGTAAGTTTATTACATTCAGGTAAGCTTATTCTATTAATTAAATTTTGGTTTGGTTTTGAGACAGGTAGGGAGACATTTGGACACTGCCTGAAGTAAAAGATTGGACCTAAACCCCCCTTTAATCTGAATTGCACTGTTTCTGCAGCTTTGTAGTCTGAAACAATTTTATGCTGCCTATAATTTAAAACGAGAGTGAAAAAGATGGGTGGAATTGACCTGTCCAACAGCATTCTACTTTTAATTAAATGTTGTGACAGAACATTAATATTGGTTCTCTGATAATTTCTGGCTGAAGAAAAACCCTCTGTCACTTTATAAATAATGTTGAATTGTTAAAAAACATTTTGAAGCATATGCACAATAATAGTAATTGATCTAAGACTTTGCATAGTTTGACTTTGACTTTACAGTGCTAGCTGGTTTAAAATAAACCTGCAGTTTTCTGGTTTGTTGCATTTTGAAAGTTTTGTAACATGGCAGTCAAATATTTCTCTATGAAATACTGTGATTTGTATGTAAATTATTATGTATGCCTGTTGCTGTAGTATGACTAACAAAATGTTCTCTTATTTTCAGTCCCCCAACGTTACAATGACAACATTTCTTCAGGCTCTTTCACTTGCAGTAGACAGGCAATTCGAAGAAAGAAAGAAACTTGCAGACTGTGTGTGACCCTCTACTGTTTTGCAGTTATCTGTGTTGTTAACACTGAAAACTATGTATTTTTCATATAAACTGTGCAGCTTCTGTAAAATCAATTGTCAACACCTTAAAAACCTGGAATGCCTAATATAGTTTTTTCAAAACATTCATTAATAAACAATTAAGAATTATTACAGCATATTTTTCAAAAGCTTTATTTCAAATGCCAATAAGAGGATTGCAAAAAAAATTGTGTTAAAAGTTACTGTTCATCTTTTACAGTTATTAAAAGTGGGCAGACTTCTAGTCCTTGTTTCTTAACTTTCTATCCATGCATCAGTTTCTATACTTCTGATTCTTTTATATTTTTAATAGCAATAGGAACTAGGCCTCTGGATCTTCTGCCATAAATTTACTATTTGTTATTGCTTCTGAAATAAAAAACATGAAACTGGGAAGGATTCAAAGTCCTCAGTGGTGGCCAAGACCTGACATCTATTTATCTTGAAACTTAATGTCAAGTATTACTTTTTTTTTAACTACATCAGATTCAAAAGTTTAAAATCAAGAGATCACTTAATTGCATTTTGTAATACTACTACTTTGTGATGTTGCAAGGATGCAAACTGGAGGGACCATGTTTTCTCACTGAAGAGCAACTACAGTGTGTAAGAAAGGTTCTTTAAAATGCATTAAGTTTGGCTTTTTTTTTGTTTTATGAATATGACATAAAAGTTATAAGTCATCTGTGGAGAAAAATGCATTGTATTGCAAGAGCCAGGAAATGTATGCATCCATTTCTTAAAAGGAACAGAGTCAACTTCTATATTGTAACTACATATCCTATCTAATATTGGTTACAAAACTGTCAACTTTCTTTTGTATTTACAAGTATTTTATCTGCAGTCAACTTCTGTGTATTTTTAAATCAACGTTATACCATACATTCATGAGAGAAAAGATTTTGTCATGAGTTTTATTGATGAACGCTATAAACTGTGCATTAAAAAGTTGCACGGAACTTGTCAAGTGCTAGTAAATTTTTTTATGGCATCTATACTTACGTAAAATGCACTTCTTTTTTAAGCTTGCTTACGTGTCTCTTCATCATATTACTTTTGAAAATAATAAATATTAGTCCCTATCCACACCCTCCCCCCTAAAAAAAAAAAAAAAAAAAAAAAAAAAAGTGTAGGTCAAAGAAGATTGTATCAAATTGCATCATTTGCAATTGTGTACTCTTATTTTTCCCACAAGTGTTGTTTTGGAATACTGGTACATGCAAGAAACTGCCATAAAAGCCAGGTATGGGAAGACTACTGAAAGACAAAATTTTAGACAGATTCTAGTCTCTTGTGGATTTATTGCTTTTAACATAAAGGGATTTAGAGACTGTAAGTATTCTTTCAGTACAGGCATATATTATTCTGTGTGTCTTTTCTTGATGCTCCATGTAATAGATAATGGAGTACCTCCATGTTAATGCAAAAGCATGTCATTACCTTCTGGTCTGATTTGAGGTTCTTTGAAAACTGTAGAGGCTCCACAAACTGCAAGTGTTTGTGTATGTTTCATTGAGGGTATGTTGAAACATTTCCTCTGCTTTGAAAGGAGACTGTACTAGCACTGCTTGTTTGACCTTTCTGTAGACTCATTGATTGTATCAAGGCTATAAAAACTGTGAAGACCAGCTGTTCCTGCAATTTACTCCTTCTCATTCCTTCACCTGAGATAGTATCCTTGTCTTCAGCCATGTAGTTTACCTTTTTCTTAGAATTTTGTAGATATTTTGAGGATTTCTACTCCAAATAGGACACACTGGTATTCTGAGAGTTGAGCAGAATTTATAGACCATTTTTAGTACATGTAATTTTTCTGTTAATAATGCATGGATTTGTGCTACAGCTGACAATAGTTTAATCTTTTATTAAAATTTTAGTCAACTAATTCTGATGAGTGATGTATTTTAGGTTGTAATTCTAGAAAGAAAACTCACACAATGAGGGAGGCTTATTTCTCCTTGTTTTCAAGTTGTGTATAAAGTACTGCCCTGCATTCCCTGCATAGTATGGACATTTTGGATATTTTTGTCATTTAGTTCAACACAAATTCTAAAGACTATGTATCTTTGAAATTAATCACCTTGAAACAGGTTGTATTTGTCTTGGAGGGAAGTATTTTCCCCTCCTTTTGTTGAATATACATTCCTTTATACCCCAAACTACAAAATAAATGAAACTAGGCAAAGAACATAAAATGCAGAGCCTCACTACACCCTGAGTGTTGGGTGATTCAGCTGGAAGAGGGTGCTTGGGAGGTTCTAGACTGAACTGTTTCCATCTTGTATTTAATGACCATCTACTCTGAAGTATGCATATTTTCTGCAGAACAAATAGATGGTCATATCAGCCACTGTGGAATCTTATTTAGCCCTTTTCTGCAAACAGGTAAAAAATTTATGTTGATGCAGATGGAGAAGGTTTGTTCTCTGCTTGGATTGTCTTATGGATTTCCAGGACTGCTATAAGGAAGGACACATTGGATATGAAGAGTCCTGAGGGTAACCCTGTCCCTCAGCCAGTGCAAGTCAATCACATGCTCAAATGCAATTAACTGTGGCTGTTTTTTTAACAGGAGGCTCGGTGGCCATGCATTAACCTTCTGTTTTCTTTCCCTGTATAGTTAATAGTTATATGGAGGTAATAGTTCAGGTACAATTCCAGAACAATTATTTTCTTTTCAAACATAAGCCATAAATTAAAACAACCATCTTTTAGCACACGCACAAATTTCTACATTGCCGTTAATAGATTGCTTCTAATTCAGCTCAAAGCCACTAGATGGCAAGCACGAATCCTTGAGTTTTAGGAAGTCACGTGAGAACGCGAACACTAATTGAAAGTTTCAAAAGCCCTAACAAGCGACACTTTGCTGCAGTCAAAATCGCTTTTCAAAATGTAATGTTAGCTGTAATACAATGCAACACTATAGAATTTCTCTGCTTAGCGTTACAGAGAGATTCTGGCATATATATTGTTTTGCAAATAAAAAGAACCTGCTGCAGGATTTGATCCAAAGATTAGAAACTGTGTTTTCCATACCATAGCAGAAGTTATTATGTACTGTAGTTTAACCATTTTAACCACTGGGTGGTGGATTTAGAAAAACATCTTGAATCTAGGTCACTCTAAGCATAGATGATGAAATTTTGAGCACAGTGAAGGCAAAGATTTTCAGCACAGCATGTTAAAGGGCGTGGAATGTGGGATTTTGTAACAGTTAAGTCATCCTGAAATAGCAAAGTAAAATCTTCGGGTTTTACTTGCAAAAAGCAAGTGTAGACACTTTGCTAAGCTGAGCACTGCTAATTTTATGAGATGTTTCTGTGACTAACATTTTTCCAAGCAGTTAAAAGTGTTCATTTCTGATCTAGATCCTATGACATGATTTTCAAAATTGGAGGAGAGGAGGTTGAAGCAGGAAGGCTTTTATTACCCAATTTATTGACAGGAAGTTATACAAAGACAGTGATTTTTCCAAAATTAATCTTAAACGTTAAATAACTGAAACTTTAGACCTGTGGAAATACACAATTCATTTCAAATGATCCTGTTTCCATGGCTCACCGTCAGTGCAGTGTTGCACTTAATAATGTTCAGTTTAGACAGAGATGAGAACCCAGGGGAGGAAGAGAAAAGGTCAGACACTGAGAACAATACAATGATTTTAAAGCAAGTCAGCAGAGGATTTGTGTTTCTTTAATTTGTTTATATGTTATATATGTGTTTGTAAGAGTTGAAAAGAACGAAGTTGATGAGGAGTCGGGTAATTTGATAAAGAATGAGGACGTAGATGCACCGATTTTAAATCAGGTGTCTGGGGTTATGTGTCAAAACTACTGAGTCTGAGACAAAATTGCTTTGTCTACAAATTTTAATGATGGCACATTGAATTCTCTAAGGATCATCTCTAAGTATAAAGGAAAAAGAATGAAGATCATTAAATAAGTTAATTAAAGAAGCATTTCTTTGCTTAACTTCAAGCCAGTTGAAGTTGTATTTCTTATATAATGAGCCTTTAGTAGAACAATGCTTGAAGGTCCAGTGAAGTCTTCTGGGTAGACTTGAGTAAATAAAATCATTGTATAATATATAAAACTGTGGTACTCTCTCCATTAAGTACAAAATATATACTTTGGAATAATTCTCTCCTTTTACTTAATAAAAAGTACACTTAAATCATAATCCTTTTGTTGGCTTTGTTTTATGCCGCGTAAAGAAATCCACTATTGCATCTTTGCTCTGACATCCTCTGCATGCATTTCTGGACAAGTTGATTAACTTTTAGTTGCCTCAATTTTCTTACCTGTGATTTTTATTTTATGTATCCTCTTAAAGTGTGTTCAGAGGACATACCACTAGTCAACATTTGTTTATATTTAGTGTGTCTCCTAAGTAATTCAGGGAACAGCAGTGGTCTGTGCTACTCTTGTCCACTTTCACCAAAAGACAAGAATTAGGATGCTTGGTGGTGTGATTTCTCTACAGAATTTCTAGCACTGACTGTCACTACCCTGCATTGTCTTTTACTAGTCACGCTGCCATAGAGCATTTCTGCTGTTGCCAAGATAAACTCTCTAGTAAGAAGTTTCCAACTTTTTATCATCTTCATACAAGTTGAAAGGGGAAATAGCATTTCCATTGGAATGCCCAAACTTGAGTATATGTCGAAGGTTTATGATTGCAGGGTGACAATAAAACCCTGGCAGATGTATTGTTAACCTCCTCTCCCCCCGCTTCCCCTTTTTGCCCCTCCCTCTCCCCCCTTCCCACTAAGGACAGGCGATTGAGAGGAAAAGAAGGACAGAGAGAAGAGAGTTGGAAAAATTAAAAATGTTTTACTAATGCTGATAATAAGAATAGAGAAAATAATACAAAATATACAAAACCAATCTTGAAAGTCTCAGCAACTGCAGAGCCGGCAACCAAAGTCCTGGATTGGACTCTGCAGCCAACCGGAGCTGGATTCAGTCTCTCACTAGGCCTCAGTTCGCAGGGACGACTAGCAAGATCCTCTCCTAATATCGGCCATGAGCCAAAGGGAAAAAAGGGACGAGCTCCTCGTGATCTCCCACTTTTATATGAAGTATTCATGTGAACGGAATGTTATACACAGTTGGTCAGTTTCTTGGTCACCTGTTTCTTGTTGCCCCTCTTGTGAGATGTCCATCCATCCTTATCAACAACTTCACATTCCATTGCTATGTTTACCAAAACGTGTATCTGGTTCTCCAGGAAAATGCAGCTAATATGAAGGCTTTAGCTGATAGGCAAATTCACTAAAAGAGAAACTTGTTTTTTAACAAAACCAGGACAGTATAATACTAGTAGTCATAGCAAAACACCTTTAACCCTTTAAATTGCTGCAGATCAACTCAAACCAAAAAGTAGGGTGCAATCTGCTTTATTCCTTTTTAAGTCTTCATGGATTCTTGAGGCACTAATATAGTAAGGATGGATAGAGCTTGTTTCCTTATAACTACTTGCCAGTTTGACCTATCATGCTAATGAACAATGACAGGATTCAGGCAAGGACCACAGACAGTGCTCCAGACGTGTCTTTTTTCTTGCTGCTGGTCTCAAATTAGCCAAATAGTTTAAAGGAGTTCAATTTATAATGAAAGGCTGAAAACAACAATGTCTAAGAAGGGATCAAATAAAAAAATTGAAATTTTCTAAATGGAGTAAAATTCCAGATATTAATTTCAAAGTCCAGCCGATAAACAAAAATAAAAACTCCACGGAATAGTGGTGAAAGTGGCACAAAGTAAGGTAAATTATTCCAGTACACTTCTTAACAATTTATTTTGCTGTTTTATATCTTGAGAGCATTTACATCTTGCATGGATTCAGCTATATAAAAACTTTGCATAACTTACTGTTTGGTTTCAGAAGTGTTGCTCTATGTTATATTCAATAAGCCATCTACAAATAAGAATGTAATATTAGAACAGTTATTGGCAGAAGGTTAATGCAGAAAAGAAGATTTCCAATACTAACGATTATTTTCCTAACTGTATTTTATTGGTATAAAGCTGGATTCTTTTCATAATCTTGCCTTTAAAGTCTGTCCAGTCTGTAAATATACATAAAATACTCCTAAAAACTAACTTCTGGTTGCTTTGACAAATAATCACACATTACCTGCACTAATGAAGTTGTTAGTGTATACTGGTTTATACTTCAGCTGACATATTTCCGTCAGATAGAGCCTGTGGAGTTATCTCCCTCAGACTGCAAAGAGCTTGGTATAGGGTGCTATTAGAGGCAACCAGATCTGGTGAAATTAACAACTGTGATTGGGTTATAAGGTGCTGGCAAACAGCTTTAAAGCAGAAAGAGTAGATGACTTGGGAACACTCCAAAAACATTTATGAGTTCTAATTCAGAAAAACATTTATCTGGAATATTTCAGTATGGTCCTTTGCTTGAGTTCCTCAGGGGATCAGGGAACTACTACTGTTCTTAAAGTTTGGTGCCAAGGTTAGGTTTTAAAGGACATAGGTCCAAAGATTGTGTCTGTCTAAAAGATTTCTTGTAGTAGATTTTTTTAAGCATCCCTTTTGTCTAATTAACACATCTGTAAAGCATCTCTTCAGAGCTGCTCTGCCTCCTCCTCTCCCCTTAGTCCAGGGAAGGTTTGAGTTTCTAAAAAAAAAAATTTAAAAAAAAAAAATCTAAAAAAAATCTAAAAAAAAAAAAAAATGACAACAGAAAAATTGCCATGTGTGCATAGAGAAGCTAAGGTGTGTTTCAACTATTGACTTAGTTGCATTGCTTTTGTTGCTTTCTGTTTCTTGAATTACCTCACTGTGCATCCCTTCTGACATTATCAGAGAAGTTGTATGGCCTTGAAAATATATTTACAAATAGATATGATAAAAGGAACTTAGATAACATTTCCTGTCCTCAAAGATGTAGAAACACCTGAAATCTTAAAAAACCCCACCTGAAATCTTAAAAAAAAATAATAAAAAATAATAGTTTCTTGAGCATTCTGGTAAGGTTCTTGCTCAGGCCAAGGAATTATGCAAAGCAAACACCACAGACTGGATGTGGCAGTACATCAGAAGCTGTACAACATCACTGGAAGGTGCAGAACAAAAAATCTGCACAAGTTAATATTTCTTTTTAGATATAAATACTGAGATTATTTTTATGAATAAATACTCAGATTGTTGATACAAACCAGGAATTTTCCCATAAAGATGATAATTAGGCAAATAACCCATCTACACAAGCATATATATGAGCCTCTCTGTGGTAATCATACCCTGCAAATTAGATGAATGACAGTACAAGATTTTTCAATAACAGAGTATGCAGCTAATCTGAGTAAAAACTCACTGACTTAAACTTTGGAATATTATAATTATTATTCTTTCTCAATAAAAGCATTTGGAAAATTGACAGAGAAAGCAGCAAGACAGAGACAGCAAGACTGGAGTCTTAGGGGGAACAATGTGACTTTGAGGATTTTGTGTGGGAGGTTTAACATTTGTTCTGCTTTCCTCTTTTCTCTCAGGAATATAAAACAAATATTGGGATGGTGCCATGGGAGCTAGAACATTTGCTTCTCTGGAAACCCTCTTTTCTGCATTAACCTGCCAATAACTGTTCTAATATTAAATTCTTATTTGTAGATGGCTTATGAAATATAACATAGGGCAACACTTCTGAAACCAAACAGTAAGTTATGCAAAGTTTTTATACAGCTGAATCACTGAACCTTTGGGGAGTGCAATCTAGCTCTAAATGGAATAATAGATTTGTGTCAACTGATGGCTCCTTTGACAAGGAAACCAAGAGTTAAGTACAGTTATTCTGAAGTTTTTATACTAGAAATTTGAATTGCATTATCCACAGCAGGGATAATTCTAAAGAAACTAACTATGAACAGGTTTCTCAGAAAAAAGCCAAACCCAAACCCAACAACAAAAAAGCAAACCAAAACTAACCAACCAACCAAACCCAAAAACAGCAACAACAAAAATGTGAGTGGTCAGAAGCAGAATTGGTAAAATTGTCCTAGTACTGTACTGTAAGTACATAGGACTTACCTTGATGGGTTTTTGGAAGTATAATATAATCAATCTGCCAAGCCTCTCCATACTTATACTTTAACAATCGCCTCCCATACCATAAAGGCTTTAACAGTTCGGCTTGTTTGATTTCAGTGCATGTTTCACATTCATGAATAACCTGTGAAAGTGTCCATAGTTAAGTCCACACCTCAATCATGAACCCATTTATATTTTGCATCTCTACGTTGATGCCCTGAAGCATCATGGGCCCACCAAGCTAGGAAAAGTCCACTTTTATGTTGCCAGTCTATATCCACCTCAGCTAGTTTAATCTTAGCAGCCTGATCTGCTAGCTGCTTGTTTTGATGTTCCTCAGTCACTCAACTTTTAGGTACATGAGTGTCTACATGACGAACTGTGGCCTGCACTCTGTTGCTAAAGGCATAGAGAAAAACGCATTAGCAATGTTAGTTGTGGCATACCACTTGGCTGCCTTTGACTGCAGTTCAAATTGCAGTTCTAACATGTCAGGCACAGCAGCACTCAGTGATGGTGTAACTTCGTTCAGGCCATGATAGTCTACCGTTAGTCTCCACTTGTCACTAGACTTACGCGCTGGCCAAATTGGGCTGTTAAAATGTGAGCGAGTCTTGCTAATCACACTCTGGCTTTCCAGTTGATGAATCAGCTTCTGGATAGGAATCAAAGAGTCTCAATTGGTGCAATATTGTCGGCGATGCACTGCCGTGGCAGCAATTGGCAACTCCTGATTGTCAACCATCAGCAGTTCTACGACAGAATGGTCATCTGAAAGACCAGGCAAATCAGACAGCTGTTCAATTTCCTCAGTGTCCACAGCTGCTATACCAAATGCCCACCTATACCCTTTTGGGTCCTTAAAATACCCTCTCCTGAGGTAGTCTATGCCAAGGATGCACAGAGCATCTGGGCCAGTCACAATGGGATGCTTTTGCCAGTTTTTCCCAGTTAGGCTCATTTCAGCCTCTACAACAGTCTGTTCCTGGAATCCCCCAGTCACTCAAAAAATACTGATGGATTGTGTTCCTTTATAGTTTGAGGGAATTATCGTGCGCTGAGCAACAGTGTCCACTAAAGCTTTGTACTCCTGGGGCGTGTTGTACCAGACCATCTTACCTGTGTAGTCCCATAAACTCTGTTGTCCCTTTCCTCTGCCTGGCTGGAGGCAGAGCCCCTCTAATTTGTGTTTTGCACAGTCTCTGGATATGAATTAGAGGTTCCTTCAAGAGGATTAGAATCTCTTCTGCTCCTTCTGAAACTGGAGCAGCCATTTTCCTAAGAGTTTTTCCTTTTAACTCACATACTCGTTCCTCAAGTTCTGAGGTAGGTCTTCCATCCCACCTCCTCATGTTTTCTTCCTGGTCACTCAGGAAAAACCACAGTGTGCCTCTTTTTGTGGACTGCTTCTGTCCTCTCTCTCAAGATTGGAAACGCTGCCTCCTAATAGCTGAAACATAGGTTTGTACAGGTCATGAATGGAACCTGTCTTCTCTGAGCGCTTTGATTTCTTGCAACACCTTTTCAAACCAGTCATTAGACACTTCATGAAATTAAAAAAGCATGTTTGTGCTTGCATATGAACCCAGAGAGAGCCAATAGAGAGCAAGGGAAGAGCCAAAGGCAGAGAGTTAGGCAGTTAGCCAGATTTCTATCAAGGAAACCTTTCCTCTCAGTTTTCAAAAGAATTATACTTGTCTTCAGAGCGTGGATACTGAAAACCAATATGACCTCCCTTGTTGCATTTGCACTGAATACAGACCTACATGCTACATGACCAGAGCAATTTTCAGCCTGTCAGCTCTTGGGAAAACCAGAGAATAGAATATAGTTCTTCCTTCCTGGACAAACACTGCCTGCTAGTACAGGGACCTCAGTTGCACTTTTTTAACTTTGTAATGGACTAAGCTTCCTGAAATCCCTGGGTCCTGGCAGCAGCAGGTACAGGACTACTCCACAAAGGGGGAGCAACCACAACACAGACACTCTTACCAACGAGGGTGCATTCCCACAGACAGTGCAGGGTGCTGAGAACAGGGTCTATTGGAGGTCCCCAACAGAGCAAAGTAACCCATCAGTTCCAGGGTTCAACCACAAACAGCAGGAGATGTGGCCAGAAGCAGGACTGGGGTGAAGGGTACAATGCACATCCAAGGGATCCACCCACTAGACAAGCTACATATAGCACAGGTCCAAAGCTGACCCAAGAGCCAGGACTTCAAACAGGCACACCCGGAGCACAGCTCAGGCAAAGAGTAACACACCCCAGGCTCACAGCCCTGCCAACTGGCTGTTGGCATGTGCCCCTTAAATGGGGTAATGCTCAATGGGGTTATGCCACCTCAAATGTACTTCATAGTGTTATTTCTGCATTTTGAAACAAAATGGTACTTGGATGAGCATAGGACTGCCTGCAAACCAGCTGTTGCAATAGTTTAAATGTTTGGACTCTTGTCTAATGTAAAACTTTCTCCACATGCTTGGCTGGATTTAGGAACCTTCTGAAGGCACTTAATCAGATTCATAAATGGGAGGTGATCCAGATTTCACTTCTCTGAAGGCGCCATGGGATTCACTCTGTGAAAAACATAGTTCTTCAGCTTGTAAAAACTAGTTTTTTTCTTCCCTTTGTTAAGTTTATTCTTCTTCTACTATTTTGATCAGTGTTGTTCTTCAGTTTGCATTCAGTACTTGTAATAGCATAATATGCAGTGTGTATGGATGCTCTGTTACTTTTCCTTTTATTCAACAATCCACATTTGTTAACTGGGAGGCTGGAGTGCTCAGCAAGCATTTACTGAAGTGATTAACTAAATTGTATTTTATAATATTTGAAAAATTTTTTTGAGTTACTGAAATAAAATGTGGACACTTAGGGTGGATATTTGCACAAGGCTGGTTACATTATTTTTTTCTAGCTTTTTTCAGCATAACACTAAGGATCTTCACAAAAAGAAAATAAGAAAATGTGGCTGATGTGCTTGAGCCAGATAATTCCTAGTTTCAGAATTGTCTATTCCTGCCCTTGCTACTTGCTGTTGAATTGCTTTGAACAACTTGTTTAAGGTTTATCTAAAGTACAGCAAAGCAGCATTCATGTAGGTGCCCTTGAGACCAACCTTCATATTTCTGCAATGCACATGCTTTCAAACACATCTGGGGTATTACAAAAACAGCTCTGGGGGACAGGGGTACAACAGTAGAGAGGAAATCTTGCCCTGGCCACTGTAGTAGCTACATTAGGCTCATCAGAAGACTGTCAGGAAACACAATATTGACCACTGTGCCTCATGGGAATGGTTCTAGTCCACCCATCACCAACTCCCCTACCCACACATCATATACCATCCGCCCAGCTTCTCCTTCCATCTGCTGATGCCTGTTACAATCCAACCTACAAACATCTCAGTCTGGTTTCCATGTTTATCTCATTCCAAACATGCGAAGTATACTTCCCAGAAAAGGTCAGTCTCTTTCTGCTTATGAGATGGGCTTCACAAGGGCAGTTGCTTCATCCAAATCATGTCTTCTGAGGAGCATGTAAAAGGCAGGCTTGGTATTGGTCTCCTGCTGAGAGATTCTTCCTGCTCCTACCTCAGGACTGCATGTTGGCAGTGTGAATGGGCCTGTACAGCCTCCCTCCCCACAAAATCCCCTGTGAATCACAGACACTTCCAAGAATTTATACTGAAAGTATTGCTGGGTGTTATTTGGTCCAACTCCTTGCACAGCAAAGGATCAACTTAGATCACATTGCTTATGGAATATGTCCAAAGAACAGAATTTTTGAAGCCATCAGCCTCAATACCTGCTGCATTTGTTCACTCTCATGCATGCAGATGAGCAGTCCTGGGCCAGTTTCTTTCAGCTAACACTGAAAAATGCTGGTCCTGCCAAAGCTGAGAGTTGTGAGGTTTCACACAGCAGGCACACAGGCATGGGGCTCAAGTGCCTATGAAGGAAATTAGGTGATGCATTCTGCACTGACCTCCCTGCAGAAAAAACAGTTTTATTTCACTCTTCTATGGATACAGAAGAAAGACTTCCTTCCTCCTTAGCATATTGTCTTTGTGCCACCTGAGCTGCAGGCTGCTAGGCAAACTCTCACTACTGTGTCCTTTTCTGCCTGCAATTCTAAACAAAAAGTTTTTATCTCAAAGAAATCTTGTGTATTTTGATTTTTATTTTTGCACTCATCTGCTTTTTTTGGAACTTCTTTTTCTTTGTCATGGAAAGAGGAACAGGGTAAGCCTGGACTTAATGGCTTCAAGTGCCATTTAAAGTGCTGTTTAAAATATCCTCCCTGTCTCTATGCAAAGAAAATCTGTAGTTGGATATTGCTGATTTCGAGATGAAATCTGTCTCTAACATTGAGTTAGATATATCTTCTTCTTACGTTAAATCTTTGTCTTAGGACAGCAGTAAGTTGCAATCATATTTGTATCAGTTTAATTGATGCATTTATTGAAGATAATTAGTACATTCAACACTGTCAATGTGTGAGGATTTTTTCCCTTCTTGCAAAAAACTACAAGTAGATTTGTGCTCACGTTCCTTTAAAATATAAAGACTGCTACTGAGTTAAGAAACAGTATCTATTTTCCTGTTGAGGTTTGTCTTAGAAATTCAGATCCTGAAAATATATCAAGCCACTGAGAAGTGACAGAATAACTTAGAGCTTTATCAGAACCTCAGCTATAGGATACTGCTTCTGTATGTCCACAAGAAGATCTGATCTGTAAGAATCACCTTTCTTTTAGTCCACTTGCCTGTGATGTTATCACTGCACTTCTTGACTGAATGACTCTGACTCACAGGCCTGGATTTTTCTAGTTACAAACATGTGTATGAACAAATCTTTCATTCATATTCAATATACACAGGTGTGAGTGCATGATTATTTAATATGATCAAGTTATCTTAATTATTAATTGCATAATATAATTATTTTAATAGATTATGTCATACATCTGTAGATTGACTACATGCCATTTACACATGGGTAACACATTGTACTGAGCAAGGAAATAAAACTGCTCTACTCTACACTGTTGCCACATTTAGTGTGGCTGTACACGTGGTGTTCATACAAAGAAGCCCATACTTACATCTGCCACTATCCTAAGTTAATTCCTATACCCTTAATAGTCATATCAAGGAAATATGAGGCATTAGCTCTAGTGAGATAAACCTTCTGTTTATCTGCAGGAAAGCAGCTCTCACACACTGCTTTGCTCCTTTATCTCAGCACCAGCTTGGGGAGAACAACATTTAATAGAAGCATGTCCATCTGCTGTAACCTATTTGTTTGCTTAAAGACCTTTCCTCTTTCTGTCATAGACTACACACTGCCATAGTGAGCTGTGAAGATGTGAATGGTCAAACTCATCTATTTCAAAATCAACAAAGTACATTAGTTGAGAACAACTTGTAATTCAGACTAAAACAAAGTGGCATTTATACCAAAGGTTAAAAGGGCAAGAGACCTGAGATGACCTGTCAGTTTTCTTGAGCATTCAACCTGAATGAGGGTGCTCATTTTGAGAAGAAGGCCTGTTTTCTGGGGAGGTGAAGTTTGACCTTTATAAAACTTCCTTAGAATTACCACATCTTCTGTCTTCTGTGCAGATAGACACATTCCTGAGACAGATACTGCTTTTATTCAGGTAAACATTATTATCACTAAATACAGCTGATCAGGACTATTTAAGCTATTTTTTTAATCAATCACTTTGTCAAAACATTACTTCACAAAAATACTTTTTAAAGGTATTTTTTAAAAATGCACAAAAGCTTTTTCACTTGAAGCTTTCCAGTTCCAGCATGGTTATGGTCAAAATGTAGCTGAAAACCATGAAAGAACAGCCAACATTGTAGACTGAGATGACTGTCATTCAAGTCCCTGGTTTCAGGGCCTGCTCTACACATCAAGGCATTAAGCCATCTGTGGTAGTGATCTGGAAGAGAAGAAAAGGCCATGACTTCACTATCTCCTTTTTCTCTTGGCAGTCTGGGTGCTGCTGTCAATGGAAGGTTTGGGTTATGTAATGAAGGAGCTGTGCTACTACTGAGAGAAGAAAGAAGCAACTGCCAGCAGGAGCAATTACTGGACAACTACCATCCCTACTGGCACAATCACCAGGAAAATGGACTGTCCAGACCCTCTCAGCCTAGTTCTCTATCCTAGCTATGCCCTTGTATTCCTAACAGTCTTTCTTGTTTGACTTTCTTGTGTTTTTTCGTCCTTTGGCTAGTAGCAAAACCAATTTTAACTTCACTGCAGAGAAGTCAGAAACCATCTTTGTCTGAATTGAATGAACCATAGTAAGTTTCCCATACCCCAGACTATAAAAGCCTCTGTGGTCTACAGTTTTTCAGACCTGGGTAACGTTGTGCTTAGTACATGGGCTTTCATGGATCTCAATTTGGGGCATTTCGCTCTCACCTGTGCAATTTAGATCTAAATTGCAAGGCTGCAACATCTCTGCACCTGGATCGAGAGTGCAGAAATATTAATTTCAGGTAGTAATGGCGTTGAAAGTTACTGCTTCTTAAATTCTTGATTTGTAGCTCATTCCTCAGAGAAGATTCTTGCTTATTTGAAAACTAGACTTTTTTTTTGGTGAGTGATACTCAGGATGTATAAAACATTGCAAGTGTACCTGCTTTAACAATTCCTCCCAGAATTCCAGGAATGTGGAAGTATCATTTGTTACATTATCCAGAGTGTATCTCAGTTTGCCTGCTTATTCCATTCCCTTCATCTCTGTCAGGGATTTATGCCTCCTGGGCCAGGAAATTCAGGGGTTTCTAAAGGATCTGAAGAAGACAGTGGGAATCTTGACAGATTCCCTTCCACTAAATCTCTCATAACAGCATGTGGCTTTAAGCTGTCAGAATTTTGTCTTAGAAAAATATGTATTACTGTGAAAGCAATACAACTTACCTAAATTTCCAGCATCAAAGACACAATAATCTGTTTCTTAAATACAAATGCCATTGTTAAATGAACAAATTGATTTCACAACAGCTAATACTAATCCAATAGGAAAGTCTTAACTAAAACAGTCGGAAATCAGAAACATAGTTAAGGATAAGGTCACAATACTGCTGTGATCAATACACCTAGCAGAACCAATATTTCACTGTATAAGGGAAAAGAGTACAGCATATCTGCAAATTAAAGAAAGAAAGATTAAAACAGAGTATTTCCTGTTGCTGATAAACACATAGTCTTTTGAGTTTATTCTGGGTGAAATTTATTGCACTAATAAAATAAACTGAGTAGATTTACTGAGCAAGAAGAAATGACTGACAGTTCATTACTCATTTTACTGTACTTACTCATTTCTCAAATACGTAGTGCAAGATGGAGCACTAGCTTGGGAGAATCTGCTTAAACTTGAATACATTTTGTGTTCTATTCTTGATTTTGCCTTACACGTGTGGGAAGACTTTTATGGCATGATGGGCTTCTTGTGATGTCCAAAACTGACCAAAATAAAGCAAGTAAGCAAGCGGTCTTTCCCTCCTCCTACTGATGCTTCTGACTGTTAAACCCATTCAAATTCCTCTTTGTGACTCCCGTTCTCAACTTTCATGCAGTAAGACAAATGTTCTTACTTACTTGGTAGGTAACTAGTGCAGCAGAAATGAACAGAATAACTCTTTGCCAGTTTAGTGAGCTCACACAAGTGAGATGAGTGTGAGAGCTGATGAAAGAGCACAGACAGAATAGCACTAGTGGAAAACCCCATTTCCAGGCTTTAGCTTCACAGAAATTGAAGCCAAAATAAGTGCTGACTATCATGGTCTTCCTCATCTGTGGCCTGTGGCTGTGAATTCCTGTCCTTAACTTCTACCTGACTCTGATCTTGCTCTGGGTATTCAGTTGCCTAAGGCTTTCTGAAACTACACATTTCTCTTTGGATGAATTTTCCTACTGGCTTGGTACAATTCCTGATCCCAAATCTCAGTGGGGCTGCCAGTGTAGAAGGGAAATGTTTTGGAGCAATGGGGAGAAGCAATATGGCAGCTTGGATTTTCCTAGGATACTGGCCCTGCCTTCAGGATGTGTGGTCATTAACTATATGAATATTTTTGCTATTTTTTTAAAAATCAAAAATAAAAGTTATACTGAAAGCACATGACCACTTTCTTGTGAGTGGAAAGTACTTGAATCCCCTGTCAGCACAGGATTTATTTCCTGTGGAAGGCTTCATAAAGTTAATTTAGCTTCTCCACTTAATTTAATGAAACTAGAAGCTTATCAGGATTCTGAATATACCTACTTCTGAGATATGAACCAGATGTTTTACACCCATGTGACATGGGATTTGGGGCAGAGCAGGTTAAAGTTTTTATTTTATATACGATAAAATTTCTCAAGTTTTTCCTGTCACCTCTTCCTTTTCAGCAGATTCTCTCAGACATGGTAAGTTTTCAAGACTTAAAATTTCACCTGCGAGGATGGCTTTCTAGATGCTGTGGCACAACGCTTCATAAAATGCAAGGAATTCCTTCTTAACTGCAGAAGAAGGAAAAAAAAAAAGCACTGACAGTAATTTCTATATCCTGGAGAGTATCATGTGTCCCTCTCAGGTCCTGTTAGTGTTGAAGGCTGAAGAATGTACGAACTTATAAATATTGGAACGATAAAAGAGCTTTACTCTAGACAAACATTCACATTAGTCCCACACACGATGTTTGTAAAAAATGTTTCTACTAAAATGCTAAACATGACTATGTAGGCACTTCTAAACCTTTTTAAGTCTGGTTTATATTTGGCAACAGAATGGGCTTGCAACTGAGACAGCCACAACCACTCTTGTCAAATATTTTCATTTGAGTGACTGCAGGCATTACTTACATTACATTCAAACTATGTGTGGGTTGCATGAATCCTGGATCAGATATTGTCTACGAAGGAAGCTGTACTTCTAGCATAACCATGTTATGCCATGCACTGTCACAGTATCACAGTATCACAGTATGTTTGGGATTGGAAGGGACCTCAAAAGATCATCTAGTCCAATCCCCCTGCTGGAGCAGGAACACCTAAGTGAGGTCGCACAGGAACATGTCCAGGTAGGTTTTAAATGTCTCCAGAGAAGGAGACTCTACAACCTCCCTGGGCAGCCTGTTCCAGTGCTCTGTCACCCTTACTGAGAAGAAGTTTTTTCTCAAATTTAAGTGGAACCTCTTGTGTTCCAGCTTGATCCCATTGCCCCTTGTCCTATCATTGTTTGCCAACGAGAAGAGCCTGGCTCCATCCTCATGGCACTCACCCTTTATATATTTATAAACATTAATGAGGTCCCCCCTTAGTCTCCTCTTCTCCAAACTAAAGAGACCCAGCTCCCTCAGCCTTTCTTCATAAGGGAGGTGCTCCACTCCCTTAATCATCTTCGTTGCCCTACGCTGGACCCTCTCCAGCAGTTCCCTGTCCTTCTTGAACTGAGGGGCCCAGAACTGGACACAATATTCCAGATGTGGTCTCACCGGGGTGGAGTAGAAGGGCAGGAGGACCTCTCTCGATCTACTAGCCACCCCCCTTCTAATACACCCCAGGATGCCATTGGCCTTCCTGGCCACAAGGGCACAGTGCTGGCTCATAGTCATCCTGTTGTCCACCAGGACGCCCAGGTCCCTTTCCTCTACACTGCTCTCTAATATGTAATTTCCCAGCCTATACTGGAACCTGGGGTTGTTCCTGCCCAGATGCAGGACTCTACACTTTCCCTTGTTAAATTTCGTTAGGTTATTCCCCGCCCAACTCTCCAGCCTGTCCAGGTCCCACTGGATGGCAGCACAGCCTTCTGGCGTGTCAGCCACACCTCCCAGCTTAGTGTCATCAGCAAACTTGCTGATAGTACACTCTATTCCCTCGTCTAAATCGTTAATGAATATATTGAATAATATTGTCCCCAGTACTGACCCCTGGCGCACTCCACTAGATACTGGCCTCCAACTAGACTCCGCACCATTGACTACCACTCTCTGGCTTCTCTCCTTAAGCCAGTTTGCAACCCACCTCACTAGTCTATTGTCTAGACCACACCTCCTCAACTTAGCTGTGAGGATGCTGTGGGAGACTCTGTCAAAGGCTTTACTGAAGTCAAGGTAGACCCCATCCACCGCTCTGCCACCATCCATCCACCTTGTTACATTCTCATAAAAGGCTATGAGGTTGGTCAAGCATGACTTACCCTTGGTAAAGCCATGCTGACTGCCCCTAACAACCCTCTTATCCTTGATATGCCTTGAGATGGCACCAAGGATAAGCTGTTCCATTACTTTCCCAGGGACAGAGGTGAGGCTGACCGGTCTATAATTACCCGGGTCCTCCTTCTTGCCCTTTTTGAAGACTGGAGTGACATTTGCTTTCCTCCAATCGTCGGGCACTTCCCCCGTTTCCCGAGACTTGGCAAAGATGATGGAGAGCGGTCCAGCAATGACTTCAGCCAGCTCCCTCAGCACCCGCGGATGCATCCCATCTGGACCCATGGATTTATGGATGTCCAGACTATTTAATTGCTCCCTAACCCAGTCCTCACCAACTAAATCAAACTCCTCCATTGACCTGGCTTCATCCGGGGTCTCAGGGGTACAGGGCTCCCCAGGACAGCCTCCAGCAGAGTAGACAGAGACAAAGAAGGCATTCAGTAATTCTGCCTTCTCTGTATCTTCTGCCACCAGGGCACCCACCCCGTTCATCCGTGGGCCTACATTGCCTCTGGTATTAGTTTTATTTGCTATGTATTTGAAAAAGTTCTTTTTGCAGTCCTTGACCCCTCTCGCCAGCTGTAATTCTAAGGAGGCCTTGGCTATCCTAGCTGCCTTCCTACATCCTCTAACAGCAGCCTTATATTTTTCCCAAGTGGCCAGCTCCTGCTTCCAAGACCTGTAAACTCTCCTCTTCTGCTTGAGCATACCCAACAGATCCCTATTCAACCACGCAGGCCTCCTGGCTCCCTTCCTTGACTTTCTTCGTGTGGGGATGCTCTGATCCAGAGCGTGGAAGAAGCAATCTCTGAATGCAATCCAGCTATCTTGGGCCCCTTTTCCTTCAAGCAGTCTTGCCCATGGGATTTCCCCCCGCAATTGCTTGAAAAGGCCAAAGTTAGCCCTGCTAAAGCCCAGTGTTGCAATTCTACTTGCTATTCTGCTCCTGCCACACAAGATGCTGAACTCCACCATCTCGTGGTCACTGCAACCCAGGCAGCCCTCAACCTTTACTGCTTCGACCAGACCCTCCTTGTTAGTGAGGATGAGATCCAGCAGTGCACCTCTCCTAGTCGGCTCCTCCACCATCTGCATGAGGAAGTTATCATCAATGCACTGGAGGAACCTCCTGGACTGTAGCTGGCTGGCTGAATGGTCCTTCCAGCAAACATCAGGGAAGTTAAAATCCCCCACAACAACCAGGGCCTGTGACTGTGAGGCCACTCTCAACTGCCCATAGAAGGCCTCATCAACTTCCTCAGCCTGATCTGGTGGCCTGTAACAGATGCCCACAACAGTGTCACCCCTGCCAGCCTGCCCCTTGATCCTGACCCATACACTCTCAACTCGCTCCTCATCCACTCCTGGGCAGAATTTAGTACATTGTAGCTGCTCTCTCACATAGAGAGCAACTCCACCACCACTCCTGGCTGGCCTGTCTTTCCTGAAAAGGGCATAGCCATCCATGGCCACATTCCAGTCATGTGAACTGTCCCACCATGTTTCTGTAATTGCCACCAGATCATAATCTCCTGACCGAACATAGGATTCTAACTCCTCCTGCTTATTCCCCATGCTGCGCGCATTGGTGTACAGGCATTTCAGGGAGCAAGCAGAGCACACCAATTTCTCCCTAGGGGCATAGGAGGCCACCCAGTCCTCATCAGTTTTAGAATGCTGCCCCACTGGGACAAGCCCAGCTACAACCCCATCCCCCTTCTAGCCTAGTTTAAAGCTCTCCAAATGAGCCCAGCTAATTCCAGCCGCTCTCTCGCAGTGGCTGCCGGGGCTGCAGGGATTGGGACTCGACGGGAATCACGCTGTCCCTGTACGTTTCCCTCTGAGCTTCCTAATCTCGGCTGAACCTCGTGGTCGGCTGAACCCCGCCGGCTCCGGCTCTCGCTGGGCTGGCTCCGATCAGCCTTGCTTGTTTTAAATAAGAGCCATTACCTCTATCTGCTATATAACGCAAGAGCAGAGATAATTTTGTACTTTAATCACCTAAATATTGTATTTTCTTTTAGATGATGTTGCTATTGTCTTGTCATTCTTTCATATATTTAGCTTGATTTCTCACCATTTTGTGTTTTCACTGTCACATGAAATGAATGAGCAAGTTAATGGCAGTCTAACAAAGGGAAAACAAATCTTCAAGCATGTCACTGAGGAGAGGAAGTTCATCTGACACAGCTGCCAAGAATGAAGCAAATGAACATCTGCATTGGATTATAATGCTGCAGGAAAGCTAAAATGAGTCTATGCTAAAAGAACCCTCTGTTAATCTTACTTTTTTTTCCATTTCTCCTTCGTTTACACTTGCTTGGAGCCAAGGAAACAGCAATGTCTTTATTAGTACAATTACCATCCAGATGTGCAAACAAGTGCTTGTAATATCCTATTTTTATATATTCTTGCATCAGTGTTAGTAACAACAACAAAACAGAAAGCAAAACTTAAGGTATTTTTAAGAAGTCACCTCTGTAAACAAACTTTAATTGAAATAAGCCCTATGCTCTGCAGTAGCAACTACTATAGCCTGGAACTGACTTTATTCAGTGCCCTCTTTCCTGCTGTTTGTATCACTTGTAGAAGAAATAAGTGAAAATTCCTGAGTAACAGAGCAGAAGCTCCGTGATCAGTATGTAACCTTGATCTGTGGAAGGCCTTCATAAATCTGCATAGGTTCTCCATCAATTGCATATTGGTCACACATTATAAAATGCACTCAGTTTTAAACTAAAAATGTAGGATTTTGTCTGCTTTTTCCCAAGGTCATCTGTGTGCCAAAAATCTAACCATGTTTTTTTTTTTTTTTTTTTTTTTAATTTGCTGGTGTATTACCAGCTATCAAATTTGTCTCAAAGTAAACCCTTAATTACCCTTGTAAGATCCCACTTCCAGCCTGGGAACGTCCCATACTGCTATTATTGCCATCACAGGTGTAAAACTCTGGAAAACTAACATTTTGTTGTTCTAGTTAGCAAACGTGATTGTTAAATAAGTTTTCTGTTTTTTGTTGTTTGCTTTGTTTTGTTTTCTTCCAAGAAGCAGAACTGTTCCAGGCAACCTGAGTCAAAAACATGTAGAGGATGAGAGAAACCACAAACAACTGCCATGCTTTATTTTTGGAAAACCCAAAATCTAAGAGCTGCTTCTCCTCCTTTCTCTTACAACTAACATTCAGAAACTAAGATTTAGCTTTTATTGAAAATAAATCCTGCTGGTTTTGTTTGATTGTTTGTTACATTTATAATTTTAAACTGCTGTTTAGTTTTTTAAAAGGTTGAGATTTCCTTCAATATTGGAAGACAGACAGAGAAATACCTCTTCTCTCTTCCTCTGTTTCTCTACGGTCTACACCTCTCATGCATTATTCTGATTATTGTAAAAGTAACATGTGCAAAAATATTTTCTTTCCTTATTTGACTTCCTCTTTGCAAAACATATAATTTGAAGGTTTTTCCTTTTATTTTGTTCATGCTTTTGTGTGAGCAGTATATCAAAAAAGTGGGCTTTAGACCATTATTGTGGAACATCTGAGGTTTGTGGCTGCTCCAGCTGAGCCAGGCAGTTAGAAGAAAAGCCTGAAACCCGAGTAAAAGGTCTTGTGTAGAGCTTTTATGCTTCAGGGATGGTAAAAATACGAATGTCATCATTTGATTTAGCTAGACAACCATATTAAAAGGTTATTTTTTTTCTTGAAATGCATTATAGGTAAGGAATTAATGTTTGATTTCCTGAGGAGTGACTGACAGTGATAATATACTAGCATACAATTTATACCACGGTAACATGTATCCCAGTATCACAGAGGGCACCAAACTAGCAGGTGTAACTGTGTATCTTAACTTTATTTCAGGTATTCTGTTAGTTCAGTTCTATCATGTCAGCACAAGTGGAAACTTAAAGCATGTTAATTTAAAACTGATAAAAAGAAAACACTGAAATTGAGCAACAATGGATTTTTTTCCCATCTGAGAGCAGACTAGATTTCAGAAAGGCTTTAGGGATGTGCCACATGTGTGCTGGGGAGAAATGCCTGTTGACGTGCTCAGAACTTGCAGTATTGGCTCATACCCTTAAATGATTTATATTTTGCTAAGCTTTGACAATGTCAAAAGCCTTGCTGAAGTCAAGGTAGACAACATCCTTATCTACCCAGCCAGTCATACCATCTTAGAGGGCTATCAAGTTGCTCAAACATGATTTCCTCTTGGTGAATCCATGTTGACTACTCCTGATAACCTTCTTTTCCTCCACATACTTGGAGATGATGTCCTCCATCAGCTCTCTGTCTCCTAACTGTGGGTGGTAGCTATCCTGTCACAGTCACAGGCAGCACAAACGCACTTTCCTGCTGGTATTGTGTGTTTCCTTTTCATGGTACTTGAATGTCCGACCTTTCTTTCCTCCACCTCCTTAATTGGCAGGCTCACTACCTGTGGGCAAGTTTCATTTTTAACCTCTCCTACTTTATCCTGAACAGGCATTCCAGAGGGCTCGGTCAGAATGTGATCAGAAGAAGAAAAAACACAATTGGTAATGGTAGAAGAGGCAATATAGAAAGCAGAATTTACTGTATTTTGAGAAGAGAGGGGGAACAGTTCACAAAATTCCATGGAAGTAGTCTGCCGCTTGGAAAGCACTTCCCCAAAATATACTGATGAAGCAGAAACAGACATATTTGGATGATAGTGAAGAATGCATTTGTCTGCTAAAATGTGATGCCAGACTCAGGTGGTCATGTACTGTCCTTATTTTTAAAGCTCTTTGACCGATGATAATCTCAAAGAAAATTATTCTCGAAGAAAAAAAATTCCCTTCTGTAAACTCAAAAGTGAAACTTAAGACATAAAAGTTGGGATTTCTATTTAAAGTGGTTTCTGCTTTGAAAGTTTTTATTTATTTGTGTCCCTTTAACCTTAAGAATAGATGGTATGGACTTTTAAAAATAATTTGCCATCAGACTGTTTTAAAGATAATTTGAAAATGCTTTGATTTTTTTCTGCTTTTGGGTATAATTGGTTCTCCTAATAATTGCAAATATCTTCCAGTTTTGAAACAGTTAGATTATTTAATTTTCTCTAACCAACGTAATGGCAGCTGAGCTGTTGGGTAAAGGAGATTTGAAGAGGAAAGAACGTCCTTCTTCAAAGATCTTTGTGACACTGCTGCTCTGTGTTGGCAAATAAAGCTTCTTCCTTGTAACATCGATTTTTGTTGTTTTGGAAGTGGAGTTTGGTGTTCATCAGAAATATATTTTCTACAGCACAAATATGATTATATCCACCTGCCAGCAAATGCAGTCATCATACTGAGATCACAATACAGAGTGGCCTTGCTTGACTGATATTTTTCCACTGACAGCTGGTGAGAACGGTGCCTGTTAAACTTCATGAGATAATGAACTTCTGTTCTTCCACCTCTATTATTTGGACATTTCAGCTTAATATGTTAGTGCTTTTTTTTTTTTTTTTCCTGGATAGAGCTTACTTTTACTTTATATTCTAGTTGGTGGTGAGGTTTTTTTGGTGTTTATTTTTTTTTTTTCCTGGATTTTATATGCAAATTTTAAAAAGTCCTAAATTCAAAGCAGATGTATCTTGGGGAGAGGAAGAATAAACAATCAGCATGAATATATTATTTCTAAGAGCAAATGACTCTAGATTTTGTCAACTTGCTGTAAGACCTTGGCCCCATGGCCACCACCAGACTGAAAACACAATTAAGACCCAAAGGAGCAGTGGAAGGGGGAGCATAACACCAGAAAAGGAATAGAAACTAAGAAAGGTATGTGTTAAATTTTTAATTGTATTTTTGCTATTATTGCATCTTTTCCTGTATGTAAACACTCTGGCTACTTTATTATTCATTATTTTTCTACAATAGTTAGATGAAGACTAATGGTGATCCTTGAATTAGACTGCTGTTATACTAACAATCTCAGAGTCACAGGTAGCTGAAATGGCACGGGACCTCTGGAGGTCATCTGGTCCAGCCCTCCTGTTCAAGCAGGTTTAGGCTGGAGGAGGCTGCCCAGGACTATCTCTGTCTGGATGGCTTTTGAATATCTCCAAAGATGAAGATTCCACAACCTCCCTGACCAACCTGTGATGGTGCTCAATCACCTCACAAGTGTTTCCTGATGTTCAGAGGGAACCTCCTGTGCTTCAGTTTGTGCCCATTTCCTCTGGGCCTGTCACTGGGCAGCACTGAAAAGACCCTGGCTTCGTCATCTTTGAACCATCCTTTCAGATATTTACATACGTTGATAATGTCCGCTCCGAGCCTTCTTTTTTTTCAGGCTGAAGAGTCTCAGCTCTCTCAGCCTTTCCTCATAGGAGAGATGCTCCAGTCCCTTCATCATCCTTGTGGCTCTTCATTGCACTTTCTCCAGTATGTACATGTACTTCTTGTTCTGGGGAACCCAGAACTAGATTTCATGTGAACTCCTCAGTGCTGAGCAGATCACCTCTCTCAACCTGTTCTCAAACTGTAACTCATCCCACCTATGTCTGTGATTCCAAGATTGTGGCCCTGTAGCTGTGCACAGATCTCTAACTTACCATGTTTGTTCCCCATGCTCTGTACATTAGTGAGGAGAGTCTTCTCAGAATCCCAGTTTGCCAGCAAGGATCTGGGTTTTTCCAATAATGTTGCCTTGCGTACATGCAAATGCTGGAGGTGACCCTGCTTAAGCCTTGTTTTGCTGTTTTTGTGTTTCCTTTCTGACACATCTCCCCATGCCTTTTGTTCATCAGCCTTATCCATTCTTTCTGTACAGGGCTACTGCCAACTCTGTCCATCCACTGCCATTCCTAGTTTAAATCCCTTCTTCCCAGGTCAGTCTGGTGGCAAAGATACCTTTGACCTTCTTATTGAGGTGGATCTCATTTCTCTGAAAATTCTTGGGTTTATTTATTGCAACTTAAGAGATGTGCTGCATATAAGTACAAAATCTCATCCTGATCATTATCTTGGTCCAAATGTATATTTAGGGCAACTATGTTGGGTAAAATCCTCACACTGTAGGCATCTGAAGACCTTTTTCAAGAAGACCAGATTTTTAACCTTTATGTAAGCAAAGTACTTGTACTCCTTTCTACCCACGAAGGTGGATTATTAGTCCTGTCTGTGTTATCATGATGATTTACAAAGCAGAAATTTGAGACAATAATCTAATGGTGATTAAGGATTTGACATTTGCATCACCCTGTATTTGGCTTACAAAGTAGGTTTTTACTTTTATAAAGTACTTAATATAAACCAGTGGGACAAGAGTTGTGTCCCACTGTGGGAGAGTATGCTTTTTACAAGTTTATATCAGTGTAAATGATAGTCAATGAGGTCACTCCTTGGGTCAAGCTCTATAGATATTTTAAAAAGGAAAATATTTTAGTCAAGTTAGCTTGAACAGAATGGGGAGAGGGATTCTAGTTGAGCATTTTACTTTCTGTGCCTGGTGGCAGGCTGTGTATGTATGTGTGCATGAAAGAGAATGTTTCTTCAGCTCAGCTGAACATGGGGACAGACAGTGAAAGTGCTGCGTATAATTCATTCTGGGTTTATTCGTATAAAAGGAATGTATGACATTTAGTCTGAATGGAGCCTTTCAGTGCAATTCTTGTACTTGATATAGTTAAGACATTTCCAAAATATGTTTGAAAATTATGTACCAATCTGCTAATGATAAATTGATTTAATATAGCAAGAGGATCAGTGTTGACATGCAAATAAGTTAAATTACAAGCAGAACATCTACTTATGTAGTTGTTTCATACACTGTACTGAATAGTTTCAATTGCTTGTTCAGTTTTTGAACACTGATAATTTTGAATTCTGATGTTTTGTCTCATGCCAATAACATAAACTTCAAAAGAAACAGTTCAGGTATTCCTGGAAATGATAATTTTTGTGAGCCTGACAAATGATTGGTTAGTAGCTCTAATGTTTTTGTGCTTTAAAACACAAGACTTGATAGGGGCATGTTGACGCTTGCATATACCATCAGAAGTACTGAAATGTCCTGATTCACAGCATATATCTCTTGAACTATTAGAGTGTCGCACAAGACTTGCTTTGCTAGTAGGTTTCATGGATGCTTGCTCGTAGCAGAAGAATCACAGCATTTTTCCTCTTCTAGTCATGCTGCCCAGCAAAAGACTGAGTTAGAATTTGTAGAAGGGCAATATGTATGTCTAAGCATTTACAGAATCATAAAATCATATAATAGTTTAGGTTGGAAGGGACCTTCAAAGATCATGTAGTCCAACGCCCCTGCCATGAGCAGGGACATCTTCAACTAGATCGGGTTGCTCAGAGCCCTGTCCAGACTGGACTTGACTGTTTCCAGGGATGGACCATCTACCCACCTCTCTGGGCAACCCCGTATTTTACCATCCTCATTTTAAGACATTTCTTCCTCATGTCTAGCATGACTCTCCCCTCCTTTAGTTTAAAACCATTATCCCATGTCCTGTTGCAACAGGCCCTTGAAAGTATTGAATGACCACAAGAAGGTCTCCCCACAGCCTTCACTTCTCCAGGCTGAACAAGCCTAACTCTCTCAGCCTGTCCTTTTAGCAGAGATGTTTCAGCCCCCTGATCATCTTGGTGGCCTCCTGTCATGGTTTGATTTCAGGGCAACAATAAACTGTGGCAGATGCTTTCTGTTAACCCCTTCCCTTTCCCCCACCCAGCTCCTCCCCAGCCCCCTTTCCACTAAAGGCAAAGAAAGGCAAAGAGAGGCAAAGAGAGAGAGGACCTGAAAGTTGGAAAAGGTTAAAAATGTTTTACCACTAAAATAGAGAAAATAATACAAAATATACAAACCAAATCTTGAATTCCCTGGCAAAGCTCAGCACTGCTCCAGCAGCTGCAGGGCAGGCACCTGGAAGTCCTGGGTTGGACTCTGCAGCAAACTGGAACTGGATTCAAGAATGCAGGGTCTGTCACTAGGCCTCAGATTTGCAGGGACGGCAGGCATCCTTCCCAGATGTCAACCATAGTCAAAGAAGAAGGGAGACTCTTGTTATCACTCATTTTTATATGATGTATGATGTGGATGGGAGGGAATACTTAGTTGGTCAGTTTTCGTCACCTGTTCAGTTCACTCCTCCTTGCCCCTCTCACTTACGGGATATGTATCCTTATCAGCAACCTTGCATTCCATTCCTGTGTCTACCAAAACATGTAGCCAACTTCAGAAAAGTGGAGTTACTTAGAAGAACTTAACTGAAAGAAAAATTCATTAAAAGAGCAACTTGTCTTGTTTTTAACAAAACAGGACAACGCCTCTGGACCCTCTCCAGCAGATCCATGTCTTTCCTGTACTGAGGGCTCCAGAGGTGGATGCAGTGCTCCAGGTGGGCTCTCACCAGAGCAGAGGGGCAGAATCACCTTCCCTGACCTGCTGGCCATGCTCCTCTTGATGCAGCCCAAGATATGATTTGCCTTCTGGGCTGCAAGTGCACATTGCCAGCTCATGTCCAGTCTTTCATCCACCAGTACCCCCAAGCCATCCTCCACAGGGCTGGTCCCAATCCCTTTGTCCCCCAAACTATATTGATACTGGAGGTTGCCCTGACCCAGGTGTAGGACCTTGCACTTGGCCTTGTTGAACCTCATGATGTTTGCATGGGCCCACTTCTCAAGCTTGTCCGTGTCCCTCTGGATGACATCCAGATTCTCCTATTCTTGCCACGTAGTGTCAGGTAACATATCCAGACTTCTCTTTCTATCTGCTTCCTAACTGACTTTCAGTGTTCATCTTAGCTTTGTCCTCACCTCTTTGAAACTTCCTGTCCCAGGCTTTTCACTCAGTCTTTTTCTCCCTCTTGCATACTTTTCTCTCTAGCATTCATCTGTTCTTCCCTTTAGTGTGATTGTCCTCATATCCATCTGTGTGCCCAACAGACTTGGTCTCTTCCCTTTTAAAAATCATCTTCCAATATAAGTACTGAGGAGAGTTTCCTTTCTTCCTGGGGTTTCCATTGCAACCTTCAGATCCCTGATTACTCTTTGCTTTCTTTGCCATCCAGCCCCTGCTGTGTGAGAGATCTAACATTTTTTTCAGATGCTTTTTATGATACTGTAGGGGTAAAGGAGGCAGAAACATTAAAATTATGTGAAATGAAGTGCTAAAGAGCTAGAAAATTCCAGAATTCTTTGCCTCTGTGACCTTAATTTGTACCCTTCTGTAAGGTACAGTACAAGTTTGTCTTCAGGTGTATACATGTACACTCTTATTCCTTTATAAGTATATATTAAAACCAGCATTTACAGGCTTTTAATTTTTCTTGGTTTTTTTTATTGTGCCTTGTTTAAATGAGCAAAAAGCAGAAAAACATTGTATTGAAGCATTTGTTATTCTTGTGAAAGTGTATTATCAAACTACTGTGAACATAACTGTTTAGCAGCAGCAAGCTGATAATATTAAAGCCAAAATGTCATTGAGAGTTTCTGGATAAATTGATATATCCTGGACCAATTCACCACTAAATGACAGACTCAGAATGATTGACACTAGCTTTTCAGGAAGCCAGGGCACAAGAAGCAAGCTCTGTTCATGAACAATAGGTTAAAAAAGAGCGAAAAAGGTGAGAAATATACAGTAAGTCCTTGTAATAGAAAAAGGTCACTGCTGTAATTCCACAAAGATCTGCACTGCCTGCCTTATCCAGTAAGGGAAAGCAGTTATGTGACTGCTGTGTAGTTAAGTGTGCTGATGACATGAGGGGTTTTTTTAATAAAGACAGGGGCAGATTGCGAAGAATTACAAACAGATCTTCTAAGAGTGAATGACTGGAGAATAAAATGATAGATAAAATTCATTTCTACCATTTGTTATAAATTCATTAAGAGAGGGAGGAGGAATCCTAATTACACATAAAATTACCTTTTAGGTGTAAAGTATTAGCTTACAAGAGTTTCAGGAAAACATCCTCTAGGCTGCGGTGAAGAAAGCACACCAGCTGTGTGCCTCATCAGGAAAAATACAGACTGTTGCTATGTCACTAGAGAAAGGGTGGGATTATTTGCATCAGGTGTAGTTACAATTTCCCTGAGACCACCAAAGATCAGAAGTTATGTACTGGAACACAGAAAGTCTGAGACAGGCTAAACAGGTAACTGGAGGTGTGGAATGATTGCAGTACAAGAAATGACAAAGTTCACACTCAGTACAGAAAGCAGACAAGTGGAAGTGACATGTAAAAGAGGCTTCTGAAATCACAGGGAGCATGGAGAAAACTGGATGGACAGTGACTATGCGATCCCTGTTCAGTAAAAGAACTTGGAGGCATCGAAGTTTATCAGCAGGACCCAGGTCAAAAACAAAGAGGTAGAAACTTCTTTACGAAAGGCATAACTGAGTAGTGGATCTCCTTGCCAGAAGATATTGTGGATGTCAAACATTTATACCTGCTTAAGAGAAGTCTAAGTAAAAGAGAAATACTTTATTATTTTCTAGCATGTTTTTTAACTCACTCAGGCCTTGGTGCCTACTGCTTTTCTAACACTAATCTTGCACAAGAATATTCTTAAAATTCTTAGATTCTATGATTACAGAGCCTAGAAACGTGCAGCTAAGAAAATTGTATCTCAGGTAGGAATTAAAAAATAAACTTCTTAACACAGAGATGATAAAAAATATAAGAACAGCCAGACAGGCAAACTCAGCAAACTAGTAAGAACTGCAACGGCAGAATTGTAGTCTGTCATTTCAAATCCTAAGGAATGCAATCAGTTGACAGAGCTGAGGAAAGTAAACAAAACTTCTGCCTGGAAAATGAAGATTTTTAACCAGCAGGAAAAATCCAGCTTACTTGAAGACAGCCCTGCTGTGTTTGAAAAGAAGGAAACAAGCAGCAAGGTTAAAATTGAGTGAACATGTACAAATGTCACTACCCTTGTGGGGAGCAAGATAGAGACAGATACTCTAGACAGACAGAGCAGATATAGCCTGTTAATACTCTGTAATTCTTGGGGCTACAAATGAATGCCAGAAACTCAAGAAATGTCAAGGCCCTACAGGAGTGGGGGTAATAAACTGCTTGTATTTAGATTTGTCCACTGCTGTCCATTTGAAATTAATGGAATGTAGAGGTCAAGAACATGATTTACCTTCCTTTCCTTTATCCAGCAGCACTGAAAATATCCAGCATTGGCCAAACATCCATGTTAAAATACCTAGCAGAAACTAAAGGCTCTCTCAGCAGCATTTAATGTAGAACACCTGCATGAACAGTGTATTACCTATGGGAAAAGGAGAGGTGTTATTTCCTTTTTTCCTATGGGTTTTCTAAAATCACAGGAAAAATCCATCAAATTGTAAACAATAGAAGAATTGCAGCTTATGATGGAAATAAAAAACTTTAATAAATAGTCCTCTAAATTTTATAAATGTGGAGTCTGAACATACATTTTTCTTTTAAATATGTTAGTCTACTGTAAGGCATCAAAGCAGACACAGGTTTTGGCCATATATATCAGACAAAAACTATACTGCAACAGGAGGCATTATGCAGGTAAGCCTCTGGCATTTTATGTATAGAGAGATATAAGTTTTAGTATTGAAAGAAGGAACTGAGTTTAAAAATATTTTGAGAAGACTAATAATAGCTCTTGGTAGCTATTGCTAAATATTATCTGAAAAAAAAAAAAACCATGGAGAAGTGATCCAGGCTTGCAAATGCATACATTTTACAAGAACACATAAAAAACCCAAATATTTTCTCCTGGGGTAACACATATCTAGTATCCAAGATAAAGGTTTAAAATAAGTGATTTGGTATATGATTTGCACAAATGTGGCACTGTTCCTATAAGCAGAGCTGCTGGGGGTGATAACAGTGGAAAAACTTCAGGGAGAGAGAAGAGAAAGAGCTGACAGCTTCATGTAGAAATGGTGAATGATTAAATTTTGTCAGCCTTGATGTAGTACTATGGAACAGAAAGAGAGGGGTCCTTGGTTTTCTGAGGAAGATAAAACTGCATGTTTATAATAAGAAACTTGACTAAAAGATAGTTTGAACTCTTGCTTCCTTATTAGTAAGCAGAAGGTGGATAGCAAACAATGCTGGTCTGTGGCTCATCTAAAAAGATGCCTGAAGAGAGCTGGCCTGCTGTGGTTTCTAACCTAAAAGGAGAGTCTGGGGCAGAATTAAGATTCTAGCTTGTAGACTCCTAACCTCTGTATTTCCTTATTAAATTAAAACAAACAAACAAACACCTCCCCCCCCCCCCAATCTCCCCAAAAATACTAAACAAAGCAAAACCCCCAAACTCAAGCTTGTTATTCATGATAAAGTTTTTCTCAATTCTGTTTATTGCTTGGGATTGTCTTTTTATTACTGCAAAAAACTCCTGTCTGTCCCCGACACCCAATCCTAGGTAAATCCTTTTTTAGTTTCAAATCTCCGAAAGGGAACTTCAGCACCTTCCAGCCTAGATCTACCAAGACCCCACTGATCTCTTCCCACATGCAATGCTTTGCAATCTCCATCCTGTCCCAGTCAAAAAGTGTAAATTGCAGACTTTGTTAAAAATCTCATGACTTAACTTTTTTCTGCTTAATCCCAAGTTCATTCTTCCAAAAATTCTTCTTTGAGCAAGAATTGGCTTTGAATAACTACATGTGGAAAAAAGGCTTTTCATGAAGTTGGGAGGGAGGGGTAAAATAACACTTTTAACGGAAACTATTAGAAATGCTTAGCTACAGAATCTCTATAACAGACACATATATGTACAGCTACTGAAGTATATACACACTCTTAATCTACATGCAGGATGTAAATATTTGTAAATAAGAGCATTAGTCTTTGAGAATTTGTAAGAGAAAAGGATGTGGTTCCAAATGTCAGTGTAGGTGGCAGAAACTCTGTAAAACAGTACAGCTCCTAGGTATATGGTGCAATTTAACTGTGACTGCTCTGTCTTGCTTGTATCTTAAAATTTGCTTCTGTTAAAGTTTGGTTAAAATTGCCAGAGAAATGTCCTATTTTGTATAAGAATGCATATCATTGGCTGTATAATGTTGGATGGAAAGACATTGGAGGTTGTGTTTTATTGGATAAGTGGAATTTATGGGAGCAGGGGGTGGGGATGGAAGGGAAGCTGGAGAAGCTGTGCTGCTACCTGTCTAGGTACACTGCAGTGAAAGACAAGACTGGAGAATGACAACATTGGAATAATGTACAGCAGTAAGGGGTGTCCATCAATAAATAAAGTAGGAAGTTTTCAGCAGTGGTCTGACAGGAAAGTCTACAGGGAGTCAGATTTCAGTGCTGGAGCACTGAATTGCAGTGAGTCACACAGAGAGCCTGAGAGCTGCCTTTGTTCCACTTGTGTCTGAGCGTTGGAGGAGAAACAGCAGGCTCCAGTTTTTATTAACTTCTTATTTTCATAAGCATAAAACTCATGGGCACTGAACTTTTTCCTCACTTGAGATCTTTCAACTGACTTCCAAAAAATGCTCTCACGGTAAGGACTCTCACTTCAAAATTTAGTTGTTTTGTTGTTTTTTTTTTTTTTTTTAATTTTTTTTGCCCTGGTGCTTCAATATTACACTCTTTGGTCTCACTCTTTTCAACACCCCTCCTTCCCCGCTTCCCCCTCCCCCCCCGCCCCGCTTTTTTTTTTTTGGCACACCTGCTCCAGGCATGCCTGGTGGACCTGGGATTTGCTGCTACTGCTCTTTGGTTTGTTAATCTATGATGGCTCAGCAGCTGAGATTATAGAAGGTAAGACTTCTCCAAATCATGTCTGTAAATTGAGACTAGGGGTTAACTTTAAGATACACTTTCCCAATACAGAAAGAGACTCTACACTTCGGATCTTAATTTTCTCTGCTGTTTGCTGTTCTTCATTTCACATAGGGAAGCTGCTGCAAGTTAAGAGTTTAAATTGCCGTTCATTCTGGAAAAATGAAAATAAACATGCTGGTTTCCCTGCTGTCTGCTCTCTCAATATTTCTTCAGTGTGTAATAATCAACAGAAAGTACTTCAACTATTTCAAATAAATGGAAAATATGTAATGGTTTTGGGTGTATCACATCAGAGAAAGGTAACAGAAGGAAATTAGGATAGGAGTATGTGTCACTCTGGAGATGTCAGAAATGTGCCCATCACGATCTGGGTGCAAAGGTGTGATGCTTGTTGCAGTGCATAGAGATTTCTCCTGGTAAGTGTCTGAGCAAATCATGATTTTCAGATCTCTGGAGTTGAATATTTAGTTTTAACAGCCACGCCTTTATGGATGTTCAGTGAAAAGTCTTTCTGTAATTGCAGATTGTATGTTCTTGTAACAGAGCCAAATCGCTCAGCATCTCTGGAAGACATAGCCTCAAATTTAACTTAAGAGAGAGAACATTAATTTAAAGGCTTACATGTAATTTTGAGAAAAGTGAAAACATTTCATGTATTACTTTTCCATTAAGAGCAATGATACTTACGTCAAAAAGAGGTTTTTTACTATCTTTGAAAAATAGTCTGAATTTGTCATGTAAATGACCCCTAGTTAGCTATGGGATAGGAACATTAGAAATTATTGAAGGGAAGTAGATATTGCATGTGAAGACTTTAACATTACTCAGGCTGTTTTTTTCCTTTTAACTGACACTACCATAGAATATACGGTGCATCTAAGAGCCAAAGCTCTAGCTAGTTATTTCAGTAGGAGAAAAAGCCACAGATTAGTTATTACTAGCAAATGCTGTAAGTGCAGCTGAGAAATATGTAATGCTGTATTACAGATAATTCATTAAGGAAACAAACTGGAACCAGCTATTAGAATGAGGAAAATGTTGATACATGTCTGAATAGTGACAGAAATACAATATATTGCATATACATTGGATAAATCTGTTGCATTAGGTGAAAATGTTTTTCTTGAGCTTATGAATGAGAGTGTAGTGATTGAGAACCTCTGAACAGGAAAGAACCAAATTTTGATTAATAAACAGAAGCTCATTAAAACTACAAGCACAGTGATGAAAAGGACAAATATTTATTTGACATGTAGTTTCTTTTTTGGTGAATCTATGCCAGTTTCCGTGACCCAAATCTTTGGTTCTTTAAATATCCTACCTGTGAAAGTGAGATCAGGAGTCAGAAGCAGGAAAGGTACCCTACTGATACCAGACAGTATCTTCTTGTACAGAATCTTATTGCTGCTGGAAGGACTCCTAACCTTATCATGAATGAAGATCAAGTAGGATTATGCAAGCCTCCTTAGATCACTGGAGATTTGGAGACTGTTCTGGGAATGTGTTCCATCATGATTGTCCTAGCCTAATATTCTTCACTATTCATTTTACTGTTAATAAAAAAGTTCCTGTTCTCACGTTTGCTAACTCTTTTTTACATATGGTTTTTTATGTGCCTGACATAATAGGGATCTCACACTTTCTATTCCACGACTTTGAACTATGTTATAAGCAATATTTCCTGATGCTTGGTTTAAATGTTTTCATCTCCTGAAATCAGGTGTTGAACACTAGAAATAGCAATAATCTTCCTTTCGTTTTGGTGCTGCAAATACATTAACTATATTAATTCTTCTTGTAACTACTGAACAGTGAAGAGGTATGTACTTCAAATCTTTTAGTCTAACTATTGCAGAAGTAGCCTCTTTTTCCCTTCTCACAGTTCCTTTTAGTAACAGAGTTCACAGAAGTAATTTGTGTATTTAGGATGGAAATGTTTGGAGACACAGGGAGATGAATTGACCCTCTGGTATTCAGGTCCTTTGCTGCTAAACTTTTTCTTTATCCAGTGTCCGTTTTGTCACTGTCTCCTTTAAGATTACTGCTTTCCAGGATTCTTCAGCTCATTGAGTATTGCTGCACTGTTTTTCTAATGTCTGACCTCTCCTCTGTCTCCCCATAAGACATACTTATACCTCTAAATTCCTTTCCATATAAGAGGAACTGGGAATGAGCAAATGTGGGTTTAGAGGAAAAGTGCAGGTGTCTTCTGCTGTACCGATGTACAGGCTATATGTAAAAGGAAAAACCACCTTGACGAGTTCTTGAGTTGGTTAAATAATGTCAAGAAAATTGCTCATGGATTATGTTATTCACTGAGGCATGGGAAAGAAGTGGTGTATTTTTTACAAACCTGAAAACAAAGCAGTGACCCTTGGACAGTCTGAAGGAGTAAAATTTGTCATCTTTGCCTTCACCAATAAGACAACCTCTTCAATGAGATCTAGTGAACTTGCTTACTGATATGTTAGACAGCTATAGCCTCGTCTTCTTGTTTTCCCTGTGGGAGCACCAAATTGCAGAGGGAGGGTGGAGAGAGCAGATTAAAAAAACCTCAGTGGCCCTCCAGCAAAGTATTTGAGCTCTGCCATGTCTTTGTGAGAGATAGTAGAAAGATTAGTTAGAAAATTTTGATCAGTTTCCTGTCAGGAAAAGCGTTTTGACCAGGATTTGTTCTTGAGGAAATCGTGTAATTATGGACAGTTCCTACAAAGGAGGAAGCAAACTGTAAGGATGGTGGGAAAGTATAGGGGGAAAATTCAGATGGTAGTCTGTTTGAGAACTTCTGGGTTTTAGTTTAACTTCTTAGTGAACTTGTGTGATGTTGGGACTTTAGTTTCTGTAAAAGTGTTGCGTTCATTTCCAAGTCCTTGAACGCTGACTACTGTTTTCATTGTAAAATGGAACAGACAATAAAACAGAGTATTTAAAAACTTATATTAAAGATCATGAGTTATTAATTCACAGTACCAGCCGAAACCCCTTTTTTGATCAAAATTACATCTGTTAGATTGTCAAAATGAAGTCTGATATCAGTTATGCAGTTTGTAGATGAAGGTATGTGTTGTGACAGAATATAAAGAAAAAGTTGAAATATTTCATTCTGAATTTAAAAATTCTGTTGTATGTTCTGCAAATTGATGGGATTTGGTCATTATTTCACCAAAGAAATACTTGGATCTTGCTTTAGATTGAAACTGAACAAGAATTCTGAAATCTCAGCAGTTTCTGTGAGCTAGAATTCTGAATTTTTACTAAGTGTGTTTGAAGATTTTAGTCCCTTTCACTGAAGCTAGCATTGCACATGTGAAAAAAGTTAAGAAATAATATGCTTTGTCTTCACCCAAATATGGTGCCACTTGAACTATGGAACACTTTTGCAGTTTCTTTCCTGTGTTCATGAAAATTGTACAAATATAGTACCCTATTCTACCTGGGTTTGTGTGGGAGGGTTAAAGAAATGTTGGTGTCTTAATAAATTACTTCATCACTTCTCCTTTCTTCAAATGACTATTAGACATGTATCTATCTGTACATAAAAGTGTAGTCTGTCTTATTCTGTCTGCTGTTTGGTGCATGTACTTGGCCTTTAATTACACTTGATTATGTATCTTGATTTACATTGATTACCCTGGCTGCTTTGCACCTCCAACCACAAATTAAGTTAGTGAATAGAAGGCACTTAGAACATAGTTCTGAACATGCTGATACCCAGATTGTGGACAGAACTAAAGCTATAAAATCTGAATGCTAACTCTGCTAAAGTTTGAATGATAGAGTCCTCCATATGACTTGCTCTAGCCTCTTGAAGAAGTCATATTTATTCTTCCAGGCTATCTAGGCAGGTAGCAGTGTTTTTCAGTTCTTGGCATTCAAATTAGTGCACACCTTTAAATAAAAGTTTAAATGTATGTGGTTCTGCAGTTTGTATTATATTTATGTGCTCTAAGAGAAGCTTTACAAATTTCTCATTGACATCTGGGTTTTATTATTAGCCAAGCTGAACAGCGCTTTCTTGCCCTAAGTAACATGTTCAGCAATGGTTTACATAAAGTAAATATTTGTCTCTTGCCTTGCCTCTCTGTACACAGAATGGCTGTCTTTAGGCTGTTGACATAAACTTTGCACTCATGACCTGCTGAGTTTAATGGAGGAATGCTGAATTATTGACTTTCATTGGCTCTTGATCAACTGGTGTGATTCATACAAGCAGCTAGCCTGCACTTCACAGTGAAGCAACATAATGAGTGTAAAGAAATATGTATATAACATATATATTTTATATATTTTATATATGTTACATATATTATTTATATATTTATATACATTTATGCTTATACATATTTATATATCTATATACATTTATATTTTATAAATAATATATATTATAAAATACATTTAAATATATAAAATGTTAAAATATTTTATATATAAATAATATATAAATATTATATAAATATGTATATATATTTAAAAACTTTTGTCTATCAAATAATTACTGTATGTGCTTTGAGTGTTAAATATTTACAATCACGCTGACTTCAGTGGTGATAGGGATGGCTCAGTCTATTCTTTCATAAGAACACACAGTAATGCTAGTCTGTACAGAGTGCAGTATTTCACAAAGATAACTTCGAAGGCACTATATTCTCTAGTACTAGACTGAGCATTTGGACACCATCAAACTGTACTTGGATCTACACTGAACAAGCCACTGTGCTCCTTTCAGAGGCATCTTCAGGCTGTTACCAGCTGTTGTGCATGTTCTTAATGTGAAGCTGGGCCTGATTTCATAGTTGATAAAATGCCTTTCCGTGCAAAACATAGTTAATTTACTATAGAAAATCAGTTGGGTTCAGTTGGGGTCATCTGTATGAGTAGCTGAACAGAATGATAGCACCAGAAGAACAAACCTGTTTTAGTTGATTTGTTCCATTTTCTCACTATTCTAAATGGATTAGTTTCCTGTGTAACACTCTCTAAATGCTAATTCTCTTGGACAATGTTTGCTAGGCTACTCTACCAGGCAACAGAAGTTTGTTTGTGTTGTTTTTTGTTGTTGTTGTTTGTTTGTTGGTTTGTTTGTGCGTGTGTGTGTTTTGTTGTTGTTGTTGGTGGTGGTGGTATTTTATTTTGGCATTTTGAGGCCTCAGAAAAGGAAACCAGATAGGGTGAATATAGCGTTATAATATAATAGCTGTCTTCATTTCCTCCCTGAAGGCATCCTGGACACAGTGGACGGCTGCAGTAAGCAGTTGTTTCGATGACCTGAATAGAACCTAGAATCTCAGTTGTGCTTGCATTTGCCACAAAATGGTGTTTGAAGGACTTGCTCTGCTGAGAAAGGCCACGCTGAAATATTTTCTTCCTATGTTGTTCTGGCTCAGCTGAGGACAATGCAACACAGGGAATTTCTTGAAAGAAGTCTTAGTGATCTCCTGAGTGTTTAACTGCATATATGTCTGTTGGGGCATTGCCATGCCCACTCACAGATTTCTCATGGCCTTGTAGTACAGCTCTGTTACTCAATTTGTGTCTTATGTAGCAGCTGTTGTGTAAAAACTGCTGGTTTCAGGTACTTCTAGTAGTACCTGCTAACAGGCATCAATTTAATTAAAATATATCAACTGTGATTTATTTCTTGTATGTTAAAGATGTTGTCTGACCCTGATAATCTAGGGTTAGGTACTGAACTACAGAAGTGAATGGATAACTGGATAGAACAAAAAATACTGCTTCAAATGGCTAGGAGCAGTTAGCAGAACACGGTGGTTTATGTTGTGCACATATGAATGGCCTGGGCTTGTTTGGTTCAAGCAGATGATTTCAGCTGCAAGCTGCCATTTCAAGAAACAGGCAGCAGAAGGGATTTAATTGCACTATTTATGTTTGGGATATTCAAAGGGTTCGAAAGAACTTATTTCTTATTCTAACATGTTACTTTCCAAATCAAACACTTGTTTTGGAGGCTGGCTGTCCCTTTGGCTGTAATTTCTTTGCATTTCCTTTGGTGTGGGAGCTGTGGATTTGTTCAGTTTTTTTCCCATAGTGGTCACTCACATTTGACCAAATTCATGCAGTAACTTTGCCAGTTTACACAGTGTGCCTTGACTAGAAAGACAGCAAATTGTGCAGTTTGATGAAATCTGATTGCTTTTTTTTTCCACGTCATTAATGTTATCAATTTAAGAGAAGATGTCTATTTACCACCACTATTTCTAAGTCACCAAACAATTTTTTCCCATTTAGTCAACCCACACAATTGCAGCAGGTTTATAAGCTAAGAAAATTAGCCAGCAATTTGGATTACAGTAAATTATATCCCTGTAATCTTCCCATCTCTAGTAGTTCCTGTTCCCAAACATGGGAAGTCACATTGCAGATAGTGGAGCAGAGGTAGAATTCTCCCAAAGAATGAGAAAATGTGCAAACCCTAATTTTAATGTACTTGTGTATGAGGAACGTGAAACAACAGATGTATTATTCAGGATGCCTTCTGGCAAGAAAACCTTGGAAAAAGCAACAGACAGGGCTGAATGTGCCCTGCCAGAGAATTGCAGTATTTTAAAGGAATACCTGTCTTACAGCCCAATCTGAGAAAAAAGATCTTGGTCTGAACCAAGTTTTTCTGGGGGGTTCTGAGAAGAATCAGGGTTTTCTGGAGGCATTCAATCATATTTTTTCCAAACATTCAATTGACTGGGGCCTGAAGCTGGTAATAGTGATTCAGTGATGAGATTTTAATTTGAACTGCACCATCATTCATGGTCTTTTGCTTCATCTTCAGTATAGTAGATAGAATATTAACAAGAATGAGCTTTGGCCAGATCATTCTATGCTTGGGATTCTCCAGGGTCTTACGACCCCGAGTCTACCTCCACTATTGCCACTGAATTAACTTTTTGCTGTGATTAATTCCTTCCATAGTAACTATAAATTGCACTAATTTCCAGTCCTATTTGTGGCATATCTTCTTTTGAACTGTGAAATCACAGTTCCATACGCAGTCAGGATGTCTGACTCTGCTTCTTTGAAAAGCTGAACATAGCTTATGACATTTTTTGTTTTTTTCGTGGTCAGTGACTAAGAGTGCATTATATTGCATGGTCGTTTCTCATTGCACTTTATATCCAGTTCCCTTCTTACAAGTGATATGCATTACCTAACCCAAGGAAACAGAACCCACTAAGAAACAATATAAATTTTTTTCTGCTTGCTGACGAGTAAGTTTATCACACAGTATCACAGTATCACAGTATGTTTGGGATCGGAAGGGACCTCAAAAGGCTGAAGAACGTACGAACTTATAAATATTGGAACGATAAAAGAGCTTTACTCTAGACAAACATTCACATTAGTCCCACACACGATGTTTGTAAAAAATGTTTCTACTAAAATGCTAAACATGACTATGTAGGCACTTCTAAACCTTTTTAAGTCTGGTTTATATTTGGCAACAGAATGGGCTTGCAACTGAGACAGCCACAACCACTCTTGTCAAATATTTTCATTTGAGTGACTGCAGGCATTACTTACATTACATTCAAACTATGTGTGGGTTGCATGAATCCTGGATCAGATATTGTCTACGAAGGAAGCTGTACTTCTAGCATAACCATGTTATGCCATGCACTGTCACAGTATCACAGTATCACAGTATGTTTGGGATTGGAAGGGACCTCAAAAGATCATCTAGTCCAATCCCCCTGCTGGAGCAGGAACACCTAAGTGAGGTCACACAGGAACATGTCCAGGCAGGTTTTAAATGTCTCCAGAGAAGGAGACTCCACAACCTCCCTGGGCAGCCTGTTCCAGTGCTCTGTCACCCTTACTGAGAAGAAGTTTTTTCTCAAATTTCAGTGGAATCTCTTGTGTTCCAGCTTGATCCCATTGCCCCTTGTCCTATCATTGTTTGCCAACGAGAAGAGCCTGGCTCCATCCTCATGGCACTCACCCTTTACATATTTATAAATGTTAATGAGGTCCCCCCTTAGTCTCCTCTTCTCCAAACTAAAGAGACCCAGCTCCCTCAGCCTTTCTTCATAAGGGAGGTGCTCCACTCCCTTAATCATCTTCGTTGCCCTACGCTGGACCCTCTCCAGCAGTTCCCTGTCCTTTTTGAACTGAGGGGCCCAGAACTGGGCACAATATTCCAGATGTGGTCTCACCGGGGCGGAGTAGAGGGGAAGGAGGACCTCTCTCGGTCTACTAACCAACCCCCTTGTAATACACCCCAGGATGCCATTGGCCTTCCTGGCCACAAGGGCACAGTGCTGGCTCATGGTCATCCTGTTGTCCACCAGGACGCCCAGGTCCCTTTTCCCTACACTGCTCTCCAATATATAATTTCCCAACATATACTGGAACCTGGGGTTGTTCCTGCCCAGATGCAGGACTCTACACTTTCCCTTGTTAAATTTCATTAGGTTATTCCCCGCCCAACTCTCCAGCCTGTCCAGGTCCCGCTGGATGGCAGCACAGCCTTCTGGTGTGTCAGCCGCTCCTTCCATGACTCTTGAGAGAAAAGTATATTACTCCAAGACATGCTACAAATTTTCCTATAAGCACTAACTATGTTGTGTGGATATTCTGAACAGCCTGTAACTGGGGTTTACTGCAAAAGAGTTTCAGAACATAAACCAGTGTGGCATCCAAACTCTGATTCATCTCTGGTGATGTTTCATATGGCTAAAGTCAAACAGTAGAAGGAAGCATGCAAAAGATGGAAACAGGCTCAGGTGACATGGCAGAAATATAGAGACACTGAGAGTACAGTAATGAGGTCAGGAAAGCCAAAGCCCATGTGGAATTAAATCTAGCAAGGGATGTGAAAATCAACAAGAAGGGATTCTACAGTGGTACCAACAGCAAAAAGAAGACTAGAGAAAGTGTAGACCTGCTGCTGAATGGGGCAAGGAATCTAGAGACATGGGCATGGAAAGTCAAGGTACTCAATGCCTTCTTTGCCTTGCTTTTTACTGGTAGGATTTCCTTTCATGAAACTGATCCCCTGAGCCCACGGGGAAAGTCTGGAGCAGTGAAGATTTACCCTCCATTGAGGAGGACTGAGTGGTGGAACACTGAAATCAGTTGGACATATGCAAGTCCACAGGAACTGACATGAAGGCTTGTTAGGCTGACTGATACAATTGGCATAGGATTCTCGGTTTTCTTTGGAAGATCCTGGTAATCAGGAGAGGTTCCTGAGGACAGGAAGGAAGCCAATATCAAGAAGGGCAAGGAGAAGGATCTGGGGAACTGCAGGCTGATCAGCTCACCTCAGTCTCTGTGAAGGTGTGGGAGCACATAATCGTGGAAGCCATTTCCAGACCTTGTAAGAACAATGTGATAAAGAGTAGTCAGCATGGATTTGTGAAGGGGAAAATCATGCCTGAGAACCTCTTAGCCTTCTGCAATGGAATGACAAGCTCAGTGGGTGAGAGAAAGTAGATATTTGTGGTCTTGACTTGTGCAAGACTTTCAATGCTGTCTCCTGTAACACCCACATTGATTAACTCATGAAGTATGGACTACATTAGTGTACAGTGAGGTGGACTGACAACTGTCTGAACTACGTGTTTTTGAAAGGGTGTAATCAGTGGTACGAAGTCCCGCTGGATGTCAGTTACTACTAGTGTACCAGGTGGTGCACACTGAGACCAACACTGTTATACATCTTCATTAAAAACATGGATGATGTGACAGACTGCACCCTTGGCAAGTTTGCAGATGACAGAAAACTAGGAGGAGTATCTGATACATGGGATGGTTCTCCTGCTGCCATTCAGAGATATCATGACAGGCTGGAAAAAAGTATTGACAGAGATCTTCTGATGTTCAGCAAAGGAAAACACCTAGTCCTGCACCTAGCAAGGGTTAATCTAGTACAAGCTGGGGTAGGACTGGCTGGAAAGTAGCCTTGCTGAAAAGGACTTGGAGGTTTTTGCAGGCAATTTGATAATGAGCTAGCACTGTACCCTGTGGCAGAGAAGGCCTAGAGCACCCTGGGCTGTGTTTGGAAAAGCATAGGCAGCAGGGTGAAGGAAGTGATACTTCCCTTCCTCTCAGTGATGAGACCACATCTAGAGTACTTGCGTCCAGCTCTGCCTTCCTAGTTTAGGAGAGACATGGAGATATTGGACAAGTCCCGTAAAGGGCAACTCAAGTAATTAAAGGGTTGGAGTGTCTGCCTTAGAGTAGCAGTCTGCTGAATCTGCTCCAGTTTATCAGTGTTTTTCTCTTACTGGGGTCCCAAAACCAGATGCAGTATTCTACATGTGGTCTAATGAGTGTCAAATAAAGGAGAATACTTTTTTCCCTCCTCCTCCTGTCATTACAGCCAACACTGCTGTTGGCAATCTTTGCTGCTTGGGCATGCTGCTGGCTCATGTTGAGTGTGCTGCCTACCAGGATCCCTACATCCCTTTCTCCAGAGCTGTTGCTCAGCCTGCACTCTTGCAAACACATCTTCCTTGACTGGCACAGGATTTTACATTTGTCCTTGCTGAATTTTACAAGATTCCTGTTGTCCTAGTCCTTCAGCCTTCAGATGTTTGTCTCTCTGTTTCTTTCTGTCACATAGAAAACTTCTGGCTCAGTACCATTATGCTTCATTAGAAGGTATATCTTCAAGAGACAAATTACTGTTTTGGACAAACAAAGCAAATGTACTGGTAGCTTGTTTAATTATAAGGCTGCAGTGTGAATATGGTGGTCTACTAAGCAAATTGTGTAGTGGTGAAGAAAATGAAGGGAAAATTATTCAACATTTAAGGTTTTCTAGGATTTCTTTCATATTTGGAATTCCTAATATCAAAGTATCCGTTGATCACACACAATAACCCTCCTTGCCAGTCCCTTGGCTGCATCACAGTGTGAGGGGACAGTGTCTCTCCACAGTATGGGTTTTTATTTCTGCCATCCCACTTCAGTTAACTGCATATAACTTAATACACTGCATCACTTCTGTGAATATGATGCTTTTTTATTCTCAGAGGGTATTAGTTTTTCTTATTCTTCAGGTTTTCACAAGCTGTTCCAGTTCCATCTTTTTCAAAACTTTGCCAAGCCAACATAGCTCTTGACTAGGTAGGAGGAAGACTCGTCTACAATGAATGCTCCACAGTAGAGTACTGCCATTGAGTGTGTGTATATATGAATCTAACCCTTTCCTACTATTCCCTCTAAAAAAACAAGCAAGTATTTCATCCTTTTCAGACTGGCTGTGAATGTGGTTTAACACACATGGTTTGATTTTTTTCTCTCTTTAGTTTTCTTTCAGATGCAATTACAGGCAAGGTATATGCCACACGCAAGTTTTCCCAGCTGAAAAAAAACTGGCTTTTGATCAAAATAACCAACCAGTTATTGACTGAAATGGTATTAATATAAGAACACTTACCTGAAAGAGTTCTGTTTTTTAAATTAGAGTTCTATAATGTATGACATGACATATTAGTGTATAACTGCATTTCTTTCTAACAAACAATACTTGACTGAACTAAAAAAATTGTTAAGGTAGCCTTACATTATAATCAAGACCTTGATTCTACAGTATGTTTCTTATTGTGTGTTGTTTTTATTTGTTGTTTGTTTGGCTGACTGGTTTGTCTCATTTGTTGGGTGTTTTTGTTTTGTTTTCTTTTGTTTTCATTTGTTTTCCTGATGCACTTTTAGTGAAACGTATCTATCATGAGATGTGAATCTGACAAATAAGTACCACATGGTACTTCCTGGCCCAAAGGTATGACAAATGAGGGGGTGGTGTTCAGTATAAATCTGAAAATACTTAAAAATTTAAAGGATACATTCTCAGTGGAAAAATAAACATGTCACTAGTGACCTGAAGTAATGTAGTTCCTTTTTACACTTCTCTTACAGAATTTCAGAAGATATAACATAATTGTGGTGGCTCTGTAACTGCTTTTCCCACATCAGCTTTGAATTGTCAAATAAGGAGGTTTTCATAATTTCCCTTCAATTATTACCCTTCAGAAAGCTAAATTTTTCTATTTTGAACAAAGTCACTTTTCATTTCTGGGAAGAAAAAAAAAAAAAGAAAAATGCATAACTGGTGTGAAAAGACTGCTGCTCCAACTAGGAGTTAATGCAGACACCCCTGAGTATTTACAGTATGAATGCTAAATGAATTCTTACTTAGCAACTCTACAGGATACTGAAGTTACTTGTACCCTAGGTATCCTATTTCAATATATGTTTCCATACACATTGTAGAATTCCCGTAGTGTTCAGAAGAAGTTAGTGTCTCATTTAGTTTGTATACAGCCAGCAGAACAAAACTTTGCTAGTAAATGCATGGTTTGATACAAATCCCTGAGGCAGCTATGGGGAAACTGCATGAATACTGTGTCTTACCATCTATTCTGTGTATAATTGCAATACTGTAGTCATACATTGAAATATTTAGAAAATATTAACTAAGCAATTACATTATCCCTGTGTTTATTAGGTATGAACAGAAATTATTCCCCCTCGTCTGAATACTTAAGTTTGCCGTGTTCACCCTTCTTTATAGATAAATCTTCAAATGAAGATTAGGGCAGCACAAAAAATGCAGACTGAAATCCATGATCGAAAAATCAAATAAAACAGTCTGTTATAGTGACATCATCATCCAAGTGGTTGGTAGGTAGGTATTTCCTTACTGAGAAAGCTGGGACAATGGTGTGCCTCAGCTTTTGGCCCTTCCATTTTTGATTCAAAGTATGTAGAAGGAGCAGAATTTGCATTCAGAAAACAGAAGAGGTGGAGAGGCACTCAGCACTTTTATCCACACCCTCAAGCATCTGCACAAGGATCAGGGAGAATCTATGACTGCCTCCCCGGGGAGCCTGTTACAGTGCTCTACCATCTTCTGGGTGAAGAACCGTTTCCAAATGTTTAGCCTAAGCCCCTGGCACATCTGCCTACCATTTCCTCGGGTTCTGTCATTGGTTACTAAAGAGAAGACATCAGTGCCTACCATTCCTTCTCCCCTTGTGAGGAAGCTGTAGATGGCTTCAGAAGGACTTAATAACCTCCTCACTTATTGTCTGTTAAGTATTGTTTCATCATGGACCAGATTTTTGCTCAGCAGCTTGATGCTGGGTAATCCTGATACTTCTAAACTATCCTCCTCTCTTCATTCTAGTAGAGAAGTGCAGAGACCAGTACCCTAAGAATGGAGAAATGAAGCAATCTCTTTTAAACAGAATGAACCTCAAATTACAACTTAATTTGAAATTAAAATCCAGCATAGGGATCGTGGGACCATGAAGAACTATAGCATATCCAATAAGCATTTGACATATGCACCAACACCCACAGAAGTCCATGAAAGGCTTTCCAGTGACTGAAATAGGCTTTGAATTATATAGGTGCTGGAGCTGAATTCCTAATCATTCAATGAAAATTCCATGAAATAATGATTTTAGCTGTTTGGGAGAGAGGCTGAATGTACCTTTGTATTAATACACACAAATGTGTTACTACAGTGACTATGATGATATTAGATCCTGGTTTACTGTTCTTCTACCACTGCACAAGTTAAACTCTCAACATAAAAAGTGAAATCTCTGATTTCAAGAAGTATTTCTCAAAAAAAAAAAAAAAAATATCAAATCCTGAGGACTGAAAAATGTCTAAAGCCAGAAAGCCAAAACCTGTCCACTAAAATTATTAATGATATCACTAGAGTGATATATACAGTACATTAGATCAATTGCCTTTTCTTGATGTTCTGTTTACATACATTTTTATTTTTGCAATACAGAAGACGATGGAGGAGAATTTCCTCTCTGTCTACCCTCAAGACATAATTTGTTACCTGGAGTTAATTATTTTAAAAAGCTATCTTACTCAGACAGGGATGGGGAGCAGAATGAAGCCCAAATAATCCAAGAGAAAATGGTTAGCGACCTGCTACAACACTTGGACACCCACAAGTCTATGGGGCCAGATGGGATACATGCAAGGGTACTGAGGAAGCTGGTGGAAGTGATCACTAAGCCACTTTCCAATAACTGTCAGCAATCCTGGCTAACTGGGGAGGTCTCAGTTGACTGGAAGTTGACAAACATGACACCCATCTACATGAAGGGCCAGAAGGAGGATATGGGGAACTACGGAGTTATTAGTCTAACCTTGGTGATGGGGAATGTCATGGAGCAGATGATCTTGAGTAACATCACACAGCATACACAAGAAAAACACGTGATCAGGCCCAGTCAACGTGGGTTAATGAAAGGTAGGTCCTGTTTGACCAACCTGATCTCCTTCTATGACAAGATGTCCCATTAGTAGGTGAGGGAAAGGCTGTGGATGTTGTGCACTTAGACTTCAATAAGGTCTTGGACACCATATCCCACAGCATTCTCCTGGAGAAACTGGCAGCTCATGGCCTGGATGGGTGTACTCTGTGATGGATAAAGAACTGGTGGGATGGCTGGGTCCAAAGAGTTGTGGCGAATGGAGCCAAATCCAGTTGGTGGCCAGTCATGAGTGGTGTTCCCCAGGGCTCATTATTGGACCCAGTTATGTTTAATCTCTTTATCAATGATCTGGGCAAGCAGATTGAGTGCACCTTTTGTAAGTTTGCAGATGACACCAAGCTGGGTGGGAGTGTTGATCTACTGGAGGGTAGGATGGCCATAAGGAGGGATCTGGACTGGCTGGATCAATGGGCTGAGGCCAGTTGTATGAGGTTTAACAAGGGCAAGTGCTGGGTCCTGCACTTGGGTCACAACAACCCCAGGCAGCGCTACAGGCTTGGGGAAGAATGGCTGGAAAGCTGCCTGGCAGAAAAGGATCTGAGGGTGTTGATTGACAGCCAGCTGAATATGACCCAGCAGTGTGCCCAGGTGGCCAAAAAGACCAACAGCATCCTGACTTGTATCAAGAATAGTGTGGCCAGCAGGACTAGAGAAGGGATTGTGCCACTGTACTCGGTGCTGGTGAGGCCCCACCTTGAATACTGTATTCAGTTTTGGGCCCCTCACTACAAGAAAGACATTGAGGTGCTGGAGTGAGTTCAAAGAAGGACAATTAAGTTGGTGAGGGGCCTGGAGCACAAGTCTGATGAGGAGTGATTGAAGGAACAGGGGCTGTTTAGCCTGGAGAAAAGGAGACTGAGGGGAGACCTTATTGCTGTCTACAACTACCTGAAAGGAGGTTGTATCATGGAGGGTGTTGGTCTCTTCTCCCAGGTAGCAAGTGATAGGATGAGAGGAATGGCCTCAAGTTGTGTGAGGGGAGGTTTAGATTGAATATTAGGAAAAAATTCTTCATGGAAGGGGTTGTCAGTTATTGGAACAGGCTGCCCAAGGAAGTGGTGGAGTCACCATCCCTGGAGGTATTTAAAAGGCATTTAAACAAGGTTCTTAGGGATGTGGTTTAGTGCTAGAGTCAGGTTAGGTTATGGTTGGACTTGATGATCCTGATGGTTTCTTCCAACTGAAATTATTCTGTGATTCTCTGATTCTATTCTGTACCTCAAATGTACAAAAAATAGTTCAAACGCAGAGGGCTCTGTTGTACATGGGCCATACTTTAAAATACCAGGTTTAGTGACTTTGTGAGCTAAGCTGTGATTTATTGTTCTGATTCCATGTTATTCCTGCTATATACATGTGCATAAGTCACAGAAAGTAGACAGCACTCTAATTTAGGATAATCACTGAACATTATGAAAGGTTCCCACCCTGCAATATTTATGTGCATTATAAACTTAAAACAGGCAAGAAGTCCTAGAACTGAGGCTTATTCAGCTGCTAAAAGTTTATTGTATACGTAAGTGGTTGTAGGATTGTGGCTTGAATAAACAAAGAAGAGTATGTGGGAAGGTTAAGAAAACAAAAACATATTTCTTCCCTGAGTTACCACAAATTTATAAAATGCAATCAAACCTAGCACCAGTATGGTTTGATTGCATATACTACTGGCTGTCTTGTAATTATAGCTGAGAAACAAATACATGTGCACAGACCAAACTGGAAATCAGTCACTACTGGAAAAAGACTTGTGCCTGTCTCAGTTGTGATATAAATTATTAATAAGTTATTATGTGTGTTCCTCATAATGTAAATTTGTACAACTATATAATCTTACAAAGAATTACTTGGCAGAATTCTCTCTTTGAAGACTAAGAACCATTTGCCTTACAAATTTCTTTGTGGCGTGATATTGATCCGAATACACACTTTAGGTTTCTGTAGGTGCAATAAAACTTTGACACTCAAATACATGAATCAATCTTGTTAATCCATAGCTTTTTCTTCACTTATAAGCCATTTGATGAATATGTCTGTGCTCTAAACATATACTCAGGAAGATGTTACCGTAATTCTTATTGATAACAGGTATAGACTGTCAGGGAGCATTAAAGGCAGGCTGTTCATCTGAGGGTCCTGGTGGACAGCAGGATGACCACGAGCCAGCACTGTGCCCTTGTGCACAAGAAGGCCAGTGGCATCCTGGGGTGTATTAGAAGGGGGGTGGTTAGCAGGTCAAGAGAGGTTCTCCTTCCCCTCTACTCTGCCCTGGTGAGACCACATCTGGAACATTGTGTCCAGTTCTGGGCCCCTCAGTTCAAGAAGGACAGGGAACTGCTGGAGAGAGTTCAGCGTAGCGCAACAAAAATGATTAAGGGAGTGGAGCATCTCCCTTATAAGGGAAGGCTGAGGAAGCTGGGTCTCTTTAGCTTGGAGAAGAGGAGACTGGGGGGTGACCTCATTGATGTTTACAAATATATAAAGGGAAAGTGTCACGAGGATGGAGCCAGGCTCTTATTGGTGTCAACCAATCATAGGACAAGGGGTAACGGGTTCAAACTGGAACACAAAAGGTTCCACTTAAATTTGAGAAGAAACTTCTCAGTGAGGGTGACAGAACACTGGAACAGGCTGCCAAGGGAGGTTGTGGAGTCTCCTATTCTGAAGGCATTCAAGACCTGCCTGGACGCCTTCCTGTGTAACCTCATCTAGGTGTTCCTGCTCCAGCAGGGGGATTGGACTAGATGATCTTACAAGGTCCCTTCCAATCCCTAACATTCTGTGATTCTGAGACCTATAACTATCATATATCTGTCCCTGCTCTGGAAAGGTACCCTTTTGTAACTGAAGTACCCTCAGATTTTAATGTAAAGAAGAGAGCAGTGTCTTGGTTATCTGCCTGGATGCAGAATAGTGAGTAGTTTCTCCTGGATTTTACTACAATGAAATGGTTATATCACCTATGATGTGGTTAACCTTTTCTCACAGAGAATCATAATTACATCGCATAATCTATTGATCCAGACTTTCACTGCGGGATGTAGATTTATTATTCTTTTGTGCATATTATGTGACTTTGTTGCACAGAAACACTCGTGTGCCAGCAGCAGCTCTTCCCTGGTATAAAATGGCAGAATGGTAGGAATCTAAATCCCAATGGATAGTCCTACTCTGACATCTTATAAGAAGAAATAATAATATGTGCAATTGTGCTATTTGACCTTTGTCCCACCTAGGGCATAGAGGAAGGTTTTCAAGGCCCCATGGTAGCATGGGCTTTTTTTTTTTTTTTTTTTTTCCAGTTTTTATTGCAGATACAAAAGAAGTAACTCTGTCACTGAGAATGATGCTTTCTGGGTCGTGGGATTCTCTCCTCCATCATATTTCTACTGGTCTATTTACATTTACACCCTGAGGAAAAACATGCCCATTTCTGAAAACTGAGAACCAGATATTCTGGATTTCTTATGCCATTTTAACTATTGACATGAAAAGTAGTAGGTGATGTAATAACTAATATAAGGACTACCTATAAGAAAACCTGGTGAGAGCTGTGTGGGGCTCATAATGATTTTGGGGAAGCATAGCTTACAGTTAAATTCATGATGTTTAATCCAAAGAAAACCATGTTGCTTTCTTATTAGCAACAATTTGGTTTTAGTTTTGTTGCCTTGTTTCTGTTATTTTAATATGGCCAGCAGCAGAAGTTTGAAAGATGGAACAGTGTGTGCTTCTTGAGAATCTCTTTCCTTGGCAGACAAAAATAAGGGTTTGAAGTTTTCTTTACTGTGTCTGACAAAGCCCAGCAGCCTTGCAACTGCAAAACTTGAAGTATTTCGGAGATTAGTTTTGTCTGTGTTTGTAGTGTCTTTATTTCATGCCAAGAGGCCGACAAAGTCCATTGTAATTGTCATTTAATAAACTGTAGGTTAGGCTTGCATACAGGAATGCCCAGATTGTTCAGGGAGAAACTGTCATTTCTAACTGCTTTCAGCCTGCTCTTTCTCTTCATTAAAGCATTTCATGCTATGGCAAGCAGTTTAAACATATAGTTCTGTGTATGTAGAACATGGACACTTTATTTTGAAGTTCAGATCATTTCAAAAGAAGCTACCCTTCACTTTCTGAACTCAGTATTTGTACTGGCTTCTTCACCCCCACCCCAGATTATTTTAAATTCCAACAAAGTAAATGCAGCTCTGCAGTACTTGAATGTAACTCTTCTCAAGAAAAGTCAATTGCAATGCATTGTGTAAAGACAGAAACTTTACTGTGTGTTTCTATAACACCTCTGACCCGTGGTTATATTGCCAGCACATTTGTGAGGGAAGGTGCTCTGTGTACCCGGAGTAAAGACATAGAAGTGTGACACAGAAAGCAGCAGTTGATCTACAGACATTAACGAAGGAAAATTTCTTTTGGATACCCATCAACTTTTATTATTTTTTGGTTGTAGCAGATGGTCTCCAGTTACTACTAAAGTAAATTAACTTTCTGGTTCTAATAAGTGGCTTTGTTCTTCCACTCTCCTACAACAATGTTTGTTCAGATGAACTGAATGCTGAAATGAATGCGAGAGCTAGGAAGGACATTTAAAAAATTCTGGAAGAAATACAGCTCTTGTTCTTCCTGGCACAAGCAGACCAGTGAAAAGACGCAAGGATTTTGCAAGATTTGAAGAACTTAGGTTCCCCTATGGGCAGTTTGTTCTATAATTGCTTGTTTCAGATTTTCTTGTACTCTGCTTTGGGTACCAGCAATCACTGAAGACTGAAGCAAATACATGTCTTGTGAGATAGGAAACAGATGTCTTCTTTGTTGCTAACAGCATATGACTCATGGTGCAGAGAAAAGCGTTGACACTTGTGGAGGCTGTGCTAGGGTTTTATTTACCTCTTTTCTTTCTATTGCAGAACAAATTGAGTTTAATTACTCCTGGATATATCATTGCATTTGAAATTACGCCAAGGCCAAAGCACAATTGCTATAATTAAACATATCTTTTTTTAGCTTGTACCTTTGTCTTCCTTAAAAAGGTTACATTTTCTTGCTTAAAAGTTTCATTCTAGAAAGACTGCAGAAGTAAGAGCAAGCTGCAGAATCAGCTTTCTACAGTTTTAGCCATAACTCTAGGTAAAGGTCAGCATTTGCACTCCTTAAGCAATTCTGACACACTCTTAAAATAATAATAGCAACGATAATTTGTTGGGTTTTGTTGTTGTTTTGTTTCACAGAATGTTAGGGATTGAATGGGACCTTGAAAGATCATCTAGTTCAATCCCCCTGATGGAGCAGGAACACCTAGATGAGGTTACACAGGAATGTGTCCAGGTGGATTTTGAATGTCTCCAGAGAAGAAGACTCCACAACCTCCCTGAGCAGCCTATTCCAATGTTTTGTCACCCGCACTATGAAGAAGTTCCTTCTTATATTTAAGTGGAACTTCCTGTGTTCTAGTTTGTACCCATTGCCCCTGGTCCAGTTATTGGTTGTCACCGAGAAGAGCCTGGCTCCATCCTCCTGACACTCACCCTTTACATATTTATAAACATTAATGAGGTCACCCTTCAATCTTCTATTCTCCAAGCTAAAGAGAAAAAGCTCCCTCAGCCTTTCCTCATAAGGGAGGTGCTCTACTCCCTTAATCATCTTTGTGGCTATGCGTTGGACTCTCTCCAGGAGTTGCCTGTCCTTCTTGAACTGAGGGGCCCAGAACTGGACACAATATTCCAGATGTGGTCTCACCAGGGCAGAGTAGAGGGGAAGGAGAACTTCTCTTGACCTGCTAACCACCCCCCTTCTAATACACCCCAGGATGCCACTGGCCTTCTTGTGCACAAGGGCACAGTGCTGGCTCATGGTCATCCTGCTGTCCACCAGGACCGCCAGGTCCCTTTCCCCTACACTGCTCTCCAACAGGTAATTCCCCAGCTTATACTGGAACCTGGGGTTGTCCCTGCCCAGATGCAAGACTCTACCCTTCCCCTTGTTGTATTTCATTACATTTTTCCCCGCCCAACTCTCTAACCTGTCTAGGTCTCACTGGATGGCAGCACAGCCTTCTGGCTTGTCAGCCACTCCTCTCAGCTTGGTGTCATCAGCAATCTTGCTGACAGTGCACTCTGTTCCCTCATCCAAGTAATGAATGAATATATTGAATAGTACTGGTCCCAGTACCAACCTTTGAGGGATTCCACTAGATACAGGTCTCCAACTAGACTCTGCTCCATTGACCAAACCTCTCTGGCTTCTTTCCGTCAACCAGTTCACAGTCCACCTAACTATCCGATCGTCCAGGCCACACTTTCTTCCTTGTTTGTGTACTTGTTTGTTTTTTATGTAAAGTGAAACTTTGAAATTTTCTCAAATTTCCCTTTTTCCCCTCAGTATATTCTGAAATGTTACTGAGCCCTAGAAACCTGACCTAGCATCTCCCAGTTCAGCTGTTGTTCCTGAGAGTCAAGGTCCCAGCTCTGTGTCAGTCACAAGACACGGAGAGCTCAGAGGGGCTACCAGCCATACAAGTCCTCCCCATGATGTGAGAAGCTCATAGCATTTGATTCAGGTCTTCTTTGGATGCTGGCTCAAAGGTGATCAAGATAGAAAGATCTCTTGAGATTTTCATGCTCCCTACTTTGAAGTCAAGGTTAGTTCAGGTTCTACTAGTCCAAGTGATGGGTTTCCCCAGCTCCCAGCTTAGTTTCAGGGCTTCTGTGCTTTTGTTGCAGAGATGAAAGCAGGACTTTGGAAACTATGAAGTCCCTATCTCTGGGGCATTCTGTATTATGGGACCATGCTGAAGCCAGGAACTCTAGACATCCAGCTGAATTGAAGGAATCAGTTATAAATTTATGTTTAGTATCTGATCTTACATAGTATGTCAGATCTGTCAAAAGAAGAACACTGCTGTTTTGGCAGAAGTTCGTTGACATTAACATGTTTTCTAAAAATCAGTGAATGTTTTTGAAAACTCATTTCACTAGAAAATTCCTTCTCACGTCAACTAGGAAAAAAATATCAGAGCTATGTATGTGTGTAACATAAATAGCTGTATATGGTATTTACTGCTGGAAAAGAAAATTCAGGCAAGCTGAATGCTAAAGCGAATACAAAAGCACTGGCAAACTGGGACCAGAGAGATTTAAGTCTTTGCAGTTTTCTGCTAGATTGGATCCTAAACTAGCATGCAGTGTGGTAAGGCCATAGTAACATCATGAAGATCCAGCACAGCCTTGAAAACAGAAACTGCAGAGGGAAAAGAGTGAGGGCAGATGGAAAGCACTGAATCTTGTGAACATTCTTTTCAACATTAGTGACTGCAGTATGACCAATCTGTTGCGATATATGACCAAGTGGTTCAGTCGTTCTATGCTTGAGCTGGAAATGTTCAGTAGACACCGGAGTGAACTTGACACATTTGGGTCAATATACTGTTTGAAAGATAGCTTCACTGCACAGAAATGAAACATCGTCCAACATAATTCTGAATGTTTTATAAAAATTGCTATGGATTCCACAGATGAATGTGGATTTCCTGGTGTACTGAACACATACACATTTTTGAACACATACATTTTTTAAATGGCTAGGAACCCTGTAAGAACTGTTGATGTAGTAAAGACTTTTACAGACGCTCCAAATCGCAGAAATTCATTTTCAATCACCTATATTGTAAATTTGGTGCAAAATTTTGTTTTCAGAAGGCCTGATAAAATTTTGAGCCTTGAGGAAGAAAGGAAAAAATAGCTTAAAACTTTACAAATATCAAAAGAGAATTTGATTTGAGCAGTCTAATTTTTTTCTGTTTCTTTGATCTGCAATGAAAATCTGTCTCATGAAATTTGCTGATTCCTTGTGCTTGGGTAATAATAAGCATAAAGATAACCAGAAGTGTGTGAGATGTATCCCTCTGTCTCACTTAGCTAACTTGTATAGGAAGTGTGAAATCACTGGTAGAATTGACAATCAATTTGTATTTCTACCTCTTATAAGAAGTTGCATAAACAAAAAAATTGAATTCAAATATGAGATATAAACCATGCACTGCAAATGCCATAATTTTTTTTTGCACAATAATTGCCATAAAGCTTGATCCAGATCCACAATGCAGAATTTATTTTTTTCACTAAAAGGTGTTTTATTTTGTGAATTTGGTTGGACATGGAAAGCCAAACTATGTGGGAATTTGCATATTGGTTTTGCTTTGTTACAATAAGTTATGTAAGAAGCGGCTAAACAAGGGGAAGACTTTTTAATGATGTCTATAAAGTAGATAAAAAATAAGCAGACTACAGGTATGTCACTGTCAACATTTCAATCATCTGATCATAGTCTATAGTTAGAATACTCAAAAGCATAAAATTAACCATGAAAAAGACATGGACCTGCTTGAGTGGGTCCAGAGAAGGTTCATTAATTTAAATTTAAATAGTGTCCAGGCAGCTATACATGTAAAAAAGTAAGCATCTTTTGGAGCAAAAATTAATATAAGACCCTGTCTTACTTTTGTGGAAATAGGGTAGCAGCCTCCCAGCACCTAAATGGGGCCTACAGGAAAGATGGGGAGTGTCTTTTTACAGGGCATAGGGTGATAGGACAAGGGGTAATGGCTTTAAACTGAAAGAGAGTAGATTTAGATTAGCTATTAAGAAGAAGTTATTTACTGTGAGGGTGGTGAGGCACTGAAACAGGCTGCCCAGAGAAGCTGTTGATGCCCCATCCCTGGAAGCGTTCAAGGCCAGGCTGGATGGGGCTTTGGGCAACCCAGTCTAGTGGAAGGTGTCCCTGCCCATGGCAGGGATTTGGAACTAGAGGATCTTTAAGGTCCCTTCCAACCCAAACCATTCTATGATTCTATGATATACTGCCACTAAGCAGTATACTAATTTTAAAAAGAAAATTATATTGCTGTCAGCACAGAGATACTGTTTCTCCCTTGCAACATGGTGAAGGCCATAGTAAATCCTAGGACCTCAGGAATGGGTGCTTGACATGCAGTCTGATTTATCTGAAAATGGTAAACTGTTGCCAAGTGGTTTTGCAATGCATTTGTTAGGCTCACTGTTTGCTCTTTAAAAACAAGAACATATGCTTAAAATGCAAAAGTAATAATATATCAAGTATGATAATATCAAGACTTGCTTGGAATAACATTTAGCAATGTTTTCAGCAAGATTCTGCAAGACTTCTGGGAAGTTTCTAGTTTAAGGACGTATATTATAAAATTTCTTTCTGTGACATTTACTTTATTTGTCTTTTTTCCTTCCTCCACATTCTCCCCATGCTGCCTTCAATCCTGTTGCAAGGACTTTAAACTTTTATAGTTCTTCAGAACCTTTTACAAAGTATTTGCTTTGTCATGTGCTTATTTTTATGTTCTCTGTTAGAGGTAACAGAGGAATATCAATTCTAAGGCTTTTAAGACTGTATTTCTCCAAGATTGTTTCTCGTATACCTTGTATATCAGCAAAAACTCTGTATCATTTAATAAAGTTAACATAGGAGGGTTGCTTGTTAGAAATGTTACAGTTAACAAGATAAAGGAAAAATTTTACTCCACAGTCCTAGAATAATGGTATTTGTGAAAGGAAGGCTAACATAAATGCTATTGGTTTCTGTCATGATTTGCTTCTGCAAAGTGTTCTGGACTATATAACTTAGAACGCTGTTAGTATTTACAATGTTAATTATAAAAAACCCCTCCCTGCTGCATGGAAAATATTTTTCATTATATGATCCATTCCATAGTGTGTACGATCAGTGATGATTTAAAAGTCTGATTTCTGATTGCAGTCATGTCAAAGAATATACAAGGACTTGATAAGCCAGTTCTGTGAGAAGTACAGTAATAGATAGGTCCAATATTACCCTGTATGACAGAACTGGACAAACCTGTGTGTGTCTAAGAAGTAGCTGTTTTAGTAACTCTTCAGGTGAAGGTGATTTGTCTTTCCATTGTAAACAAATAAACTGTCCACCTGTAAAGCAAGAATCATGGAAATGAGGTTGGAAGGAAAAGAACTCTGGAGATTGTCTGTTCCAATTTCCCACTCAAATGGGTCATGGCCCTTACTAGATCAGATCAGATCAGCTCTGGCTTTGTCTGGTCAGCTTTGAGCTTTCCCAGATGTGATGTACCTTCTTGGAAATAAATCTTTTAGCACTTCTAACTGGTTTATATACACGGCATTGCCTGTAGCCTCGCAATTGCAAGTAAAACATAATGCTTCTCAGGAAGATGATCCTGCAAGCAGCACTTTCTTCTGAGTACACTGTTACCCAGTTCTGACCTGATACAACACTGGATTCCAGTCACTGGAGTCTGTAGCTAGAGGGTTGTGTACTGCATGGCAAAGGAAGAAGCAAGAGCTCTATCTAGTTTTATTATCTTAGGTAGTTCTGGTGTGAGCATTGAAGAGAAAGGAATGAAAAAGAAACTTACATTTTAGATACAGAGATAAAGTAACTATTTTAAGGCATTACTTCAATCAGATATTCCTATGTTATGTATTCATTTCAGTGGCATTTTGTTGTGAAATGTGTGTCTGGGGAATATATTAAATAAGCATGGAAGAATACTGACTGCTATCAGTTCTAAATATGGTTTGCAAAATCTATGCTTAAAAATTTGAGAGTTATTGAATGTTATTCTAAATAGTTTCACTCCTCATGGCCTCTCATAACCCTTAGCATGCTGGGGGCAACTGAAATGGAGCTGCATAAAAAATTGTTAAAGCATGTCAGTGGCTGATTTTTTTTAAAGATCTGCACCTAGAAAAACATCTTTCACAAACTATGAATCCAGACTCCTGTAATTCAAACAGTAACCCAATTGATCAATGTGTGGAATGGAAGAAATTCCTGTGGAATGTAGGAAACTTTAGAAAGAGAAGGGTAGTCACAAAAGCAGTCCATATAAAGAAAAGAGGCAAGCAGTGTGTGCTTTGAAAAAATGCTTTTATTTTGTAATCATGTTTTAGATATGATCCTGACTGAGGCATTTAGCACTTGGATGGTACATTTAGCAGATTAAACTTTGTTGGTATTCATTTTGAGAGTTAAACACATTTTGTCATAAGTTAATTTGATTCAGAAGCTAAGCAATCAGTTTAAATTCATTTTCACGTTTAAAATGAAGACTTAGGAGGCTATTTTAAAATTAATTGTCAGGAACATAACTGTCATAAATATGTATGATGAAATTACAAAGATATGAAGAAAAAAGTGGAGAGGGATCACATTTAGGTGTACAATTAATCTGCTTTCTCCCTCAGCTTGGGATCCTGTTCAAAACTAAATAGGAAAATGTGACAAGTATTGAAATAAAGTTTCAGTTTACCTTTCCCTAGCTCTAAAGTTCCAAAAGTTGAAACTATATTTGTTCCATAAAGCATTGTTTCTTTTCTGTAGCGAAGGATGTTTAGTTCACTGAAGAGGGTGAACTCTGGAAATATTCCTAGTACTTCGATATATAAATGATGGAGTAATATGTGTAGTGTATAAATCTTCTGTAGCCTTGATTGGATTTCACAGTTTTCAATGGAAAAGAAACTGTCAGTCAAGTAGAATAATTTCAGCAGGCAGGATCAAATCATCTGATTAGGTTGAAGAATTTATAATTCCACATAGAAGTAGGCTTATGTGAAGTAAGGATAATTATAGTGTTGAACAAACAGGCTGTGAAGTAGTATAAAAATATGGTTTGGAAATAAAGATAAACAAATATACATACCTGGCATTACTTCTTCTTTTTCTATGCCCCTACACAGAAAACACTGATGTATGTTTAAAAAGTCAGAGTTACAAATATTGGAATATTTCTACAACTATCAGAAGAAGTGACAAATATATATCACACAATTATTCATGCAGAAGTGAGTAATTACAGGAGTCACGTGGATTGACTAATATAAGAGCCAATATTCAATAAAAGAGCTGTTTATTCCTCACAAATACTACATTCAATTTTTCTTTTTCAGGATACTCAAAAACATCTTTATATTACTGTACTCATTTTCCATCCTAGAAAAAAAATGGCTAAAGTATTTACAGACTAGGAAGTCTTCACAGATACAGTCTAATGTATAGAAGAAAAGTCAGTCTGGACATTTTATGTATGAGTTGGTAGTAAGTAATTTTCTCTGTTTGAAGCTGTAACATAGGAGGGAGACATCTGTAGATTATTTTACATGTATGCAAAGGAAGGTCACCAAACTGACTTAAAAATCGTCAAAACCCATCTAATAATTTGCATCATTGAATAACCATTAGCATATCTAGGTTTAGACGGATGTAAAAACTTATTCTGTATTACAAGAAAGGAGAATAATAGTGTGATCAATACCTTTTGAAGTTGAATAAGTGGGTTTTCCAAGAGCTGCCTGATTTATGGATGTATTCAGTTATAACTGAATTAAAGTCCTGAGATTGTATTTTGAGATATGCTCAACAGCAGCAAAGATTTTTTAATAGATTTTCTTTAAACGTTTTAGGAATAAACTACAGTAATGTATTCTGCATCAGTAATTAGGAACCACAAAAAAATGTGGTTCCACAATCATTAATAACTCATCTGTGCATTATACAGTCATGAAAAGGTATCATTTTATATCAATCAGGCAGGATGTTTCACTGGTTCAGACGAAAATTTGCTGTATGCCTGCATCTGATCCAGATCAAAGTACTAGAACACGGCAGTCCAGGAATACATGTATTTCAGCTTAATGCTCAAGGCATTCTACCATATTTACTTTATATTATAGTACAGGTGAAAAGATGAACAATTCCTGGCAGATTGTAAAGGCAGTCTATACAAAGCCAAACTAGAAAATGCTGCCTTAAAATTAAGTAGTGATGCTATTTTTATACCATTCCAGAAACCCTGGAATCTAAATTAATTGTATTGTTAAACTATCCCAAAATTATAATCCGAAAAGTTTTGGCATGGCTTCATGTTTTATTGTACAATGAGATAATGTGCATCAATGCATCTCTTAAAAGAATTACTTTGGTATCATAACAAATCTGCTGTGCTGCTTTCATGAATTAAAAATAACTGTTGTAAAACAAACACAACACAGGTGCATGAAAATAATCACTTCACAAGGCATTTACATGCCCTGTTGAACTGATGTTCTCCGGCCTTTACAAAGTCTCCTTTTCACTCAAAAGTGGCATAGTTACTTGATTTAATTAGTGGCTATCGTAAGTATATGTTACAGTCCTGTTAGCAGTAAAATAAAACAAAATTAAAAAGTAAAATAAGTAATAATAAATAATAACAGTAATAACAAATAAGTAAAAAATTAATTTCAAAAGGGAAGTATGTTATTTTTCCAGTTATCTGTGGAGGGCATGTGTTTTTTTTCCTCACTTTTCAGAATATTATTCTTGTGCCTTATATCCACTATTTATTTTTCTTCAAGAGAGTAAACCACAGCCATTCCTACTTGAAGTGTTCCACATCTTCTTGATCCTTGTTGTATTTAGGTGCAGCAAGCATGCCAGAGAATTAGCTGTGTGTTTTCATTCTGTCCCACTACTGGACTAAGTACAAATACGAGTGCCTATTTCACACTTGTCTTAATGGAAATAAATGAGCAATAAATATCCAGTCTTTAGTCTGAAATATCTGTACCTGCCACATAGGCAAAGCTGGATCAAGCAGCATAAGGTCCCATTGTTAGCAAACACTTCGCTAACTGCTTCAAAACTAGACTGAAAAGCTCTCGTTCAGAAAGAAAATCTGTGACCGCATATTGTTTTAATGTTTATGGGTATTCCAGAGTGGTTGCATAATTTGAATGAATTCATCATGCTTGTGCATTCTGGATCATGTAGTCCTACAAAGAAAAATTTTTTCATTATAAAGTCACAACAGAATACGTTAAATTAAAACAAACAAACAGTACACGTCTCCAATGGGACTTCCAAGTGGGAAGTCAATCAGGGCTCTCTTCACTATGAAAAACATTTTCAAATGGAAGGATAAGAAAAAATGGGAATAAGAAATACTTTACAATCTATTCATTGATACTTTTAGATAGATATATAAAGAGATTATTTTTAATATAGAGTAATATATGGCCTATCTGGATACCTTTTCACCTTTTTTATCTCTCAGGTATTTAATTCCCTCTCCTGCAAAATGTTGTGCCTGAATACTTTCTGTTCCCTTTGTTTTTTTCAACACACGTGCACAACTGTTCTACAATTGTACTGTTACAATCAGTTCCGGATGAAGGTAAAGGGTGAAGGAACTGTAAAGGTAGTCTTGCCTACCTGTCTCTTGGTCACAGAACCACAGAATCACAGAAGCACAGAATGGCTGAGGTTGGAAGGGAAGTTTGAAGCTCATCTGGTCCAACTCCTCTGCTCAGCCAGGGCTGCCTACAGCTTGTTGCCCAGGATCACATCCAGACAGTTATTTAAATATCTCCAGGGATGGAGACTCCACAAACTCCCTGAGTAACCTTTGCCAGTGCTTGGTCACTCTCACAGTGAAAAAGTGTTTCCTGACGTTCAGAGGGAGCCTCCTGCGTTTCACTTTGTGCCCATTGCCTCTTTTTCCAGCCACCGGGTGCCACTGAAAAGAGCCTGGCTTCATCATCTTTGCACCCTCTCTTCCCATATTTATATACATTAATAAGAATGTAATAAGAATGTAATAAGAATGTAATAATAATAAGAATGTAATAAAGGTCCCTTGATGGACCTTTAAGAAAGTTGCCTCTAATAGCTACAGAAATATGAGTCTTCAAAGGACCCAAGTTCTCTTTTATCCAGCCATGTTTCCTGTGGAAAATGTGTGTGTGTGTGCATGTGTATTAAAAAAAACGTGTACATAAAGAAGCTCAGTCTGGTTCCTTGTAACTGTTTCTTCCTCGGCTTACAAGGAAGTCTTTGCCACAATATGAAGTTTTTGCCACTGTGACCAAACCAATAGACCAGGGTACCACTTTCTCAAAAAGTATTTATGAAGTCAAGGAAAAGGCACAAAAGGAAGGACAAAAACAAAAACATCCACTCTTTTTTAACTACCTATACTATGTTGTCGTTCAAATACAACACTACTTCATAAATAGATTGTTATTAACAGACTGCTGCCATGAGGTATATTACTAAGTAGTTATTACTTTTAGCAATTAATACCAGTTACTATTAACCACCAGAAGTTGCAAAGCAAGAGAGGAGTATAAAGATAGTGGCAGTATTGCCGGTATCTTTTTTGAACACTGTTTTTCCTCCAAATAAGAATGTGTATCTTTCTGTTGGCTCCCTTTCAGAATGTCACAAATCTCTCCTCTGGTACTCAAGTCTAGATATCTACTCACTGTTTTTTAAATAAACATCTTTATTTTCTTGCTTATGAGAATTTGCTAGGTCACTTCAGGTCACTGCAGATGTCCACATACCAGATATGAGAGTGCAGCCAAATATATTAACATCTATGTGGCTTTGGCTATGCAGTCATGTAACAGAACCACAAAATTTCAGCTGCAGAAAGAAACATCCTGTCAGATCCAAGATAAATATCTTTCCCTGTTGAGTCTGAAGTTCTGCAGTTGCATTCTATAGGTCAATATAATTTTGTGACTATTTTCCTTAATTTAAAACAGCATAAAAACCCCCTGTATAGGACCCCACAGGCTATATCAGCTATTTTGTTGGTGCTACTCCAAAGCAAGTGATGCAGCTGTCAGAGAGATCACTGGAAACTGACCTGGCTCACAAAGAAGTTAATCTTCAGGGAAAGTTCCTGGGGAGGCTATGGGGAAATAGATACTTTCTATCTCTGTATTGTAAATTTCAATGTTCTGGCTATACCTGCTTCTCTCAGCTGCAATGATTATGCAAAATTGTAATTTACATTTCTATGGAACATATTTAGCATTGAAACAAGTGGGTGATAATTAAACAAGAGGGAAAGGAAATAACTGATGAACACAGGTTTGGTTTTACTGTCAACCATATGTTTCTGCATTTGCAGAGTCTCAGTTTGGGTACTGGGAGTAGATGCTATATTATATAAAATTGTCACAGCTGTACTTAAAGCAGCGGAACTACCATAATTCATGTATTTTGCATACAGAGTAGCATGTAAAAAGAAGATCGAAGCTCACTGAGTGCCACCAGAAGTTCTAATGTTTGACTTTCAGGGGATGAACCTGAACTTTTTTTGTCAGTGGGACATTTATGACTTGCTGGATGCCAGTGAAAAATCAGTGAAGGTGCCCACTGTATAACTTAGATGTTTTCTATTGAAATCATGCTTATCTGCTGAGCCATTAACCTTGAAGGAGGACTGACTGAGACAGCTTTGAATTTTTCCACTTGCTTCTCTCTTGTTAATCACATTTTCTGGTACTTGGTCTTTTCTTAAGATAAATTTTTCCAAATGATTTGACAGTGGAGTTTCCAATAAATGGATTTACAAAGACAAACCACTATAGCAAAACTATAACTAGATGCATCAACTTCTAGGTTTCTGTTACAGAAGTCAAGCTGAAAATGTGACCTTAATTTAAGCTATATCACATGTTGCATGCATGCATGCATGCGCACACGAGTGTAAAGAGGGTGATCTCTTCAGTTATGGAATACACTTATTTCTCAAATACTTTGGCCAGCAGAACTGTTTATCTCTGTTGATTCCAGAGCAGTCATGCTGATTGGTACATGCTCAGAGAAGTGTGCATGGGTATTGCTATTGAATTACTTTGGTAGTTTGTAAAACAAACAAACCCATATAATTTTAATATTATTTTTGAAGACTGATAAGAGAATGAGAATATCTAGATCCTGTTCACTTTACATTTTTTTGATAGCTGTGCAAATACAAGAAGGGAATGGGACAGAGAGGGGTGGAGGTCTGGAAGCTTACTGTGACATTTTTCTTGACAAGAATGACATCATATTCAGAAGAGACTGAAGACTTTGATGCCTGTTGGTCTTATGCAAGCTGATTAATGTTTACAGTTCCGGCAGCAGCTTCTACAGCATATGCCACAGAACAAGAATAAGCTGTTGTATGTTCTCAGGGGATAAGGGCTGCAGCACTACCTAGAATACTTTTCTAAAAGCTTAAGGTATGAAAAATGACCGCTAAAGTTGGAGCTCAGAGCATTGGATGGTACATCTCTGTCCAGTGCATTTGGTAAAAAGGTGCTACAGAAAATCAGAACTAAGATGAAGTCTTATTTGACTATATTTGGTATGGTGGAGGAGGAAAGTGATTCCAGATGGTGGAGGAATTAAAAGGAGGTGAGAGCAGACTGCTGAAAGGATCTGGAGAAGTCACTGCTCAGAACTCAGAAATCTTAGTCTTTAGCTTCCATGATGCTATGATTTCTACTACCTGAAGGCTTCTGTTGAAATACTGACACATCAAGTTGCATGCTTTAGTTCAGACATAATTAAAACTGTATGCAACATAGTTGTTGTATTACTAACACACATCTGTGCCTATCACCAGTGAAACTGGTGAAACCAGTGTCTTACAATACAAATGAGGGTTCAGACAGAGAAAATAAAGTGCAAAATCAGTAATAAAATCCAAAAAATGCCAACAGCCCTCTGCCTTGTTGCATTTATTCAGGTGGGTTTCTTTTTTTTTTTTTTTATTTTTTTTTTTATTTTTTTTTAATTTCTGAATATTCAGTTCAAATGAGCATTAACAAAAGATGCAATGAATTCTAATGATTTTACTTTTTCTTTTCATGACAATGATTATAGCCTTGAGAAAGTGACCTTAAAATTTAAGCTAAGAGTACAACATCTGTCAACTAACTTTTTAAAAGCAGAAAGCCAGCATGCCAACACACTTTAAACAGATTTATAAATTTTGGATACAGATGCAAATCAACTATATTCTTCATGTTTGGGATAGAATGCAATTGAGACTTATCTGGAAAAGACTTTCAACTGTATATTAAACATTAAGACTTTAGAATAACCACTGTATGCTACTTTTATCTTTTTGTCTTTTTTTTTTTCAGCTCTTGCATTAAATATTTGCATTAAACATTTGAGTGAACTAAAATGTAATATTCACCAAAAACAAGACTACTGCTATTCTCTATATACTGTGGAGGAGATTAAGTTATTTTCAGCCATGCACATGTAAAACATAATATATTCTTTGTTTGAGGAGAAAAAAAAAAAAAGAAAAGAAAAGAAAAAAGTTTGTTTTTCTGCCTTTGGTCATACAACTTTAAATCCTGAATAAAATTGAACAGATGATTCAGTTATTCTAGACATAATCTATTGATTAATATATATTGTGTACAAGTAGTGGAGATCTGCTCTTGAGGGCAATAAGTTGCAGAGACAAAGTCATTAGTTCAATAGTTAAACATGACATGGCTGTTAAAATTAATTTTAGTAAGTTGCAAAATGTATTATCTCGTATTTCACCTTGAGTCAGTCTTACTGTTAATTACAGTGGATGGTTTCCCTCCTACAGAGCTGAGAGACTCCTGTACATTATTTTTTCTAAGCTTAGTCTAAAGTGTTACAAGAATATTAAACTAAATTGACAAAACTCCAACTGACTTTGTAAGCAAGATGAAAGTGCTTTTGCTTCTGTGTGATCTGTTATTAGGGGACAATTACTCAAAGAAATCTGTCCTGAGGTTAAAAAGTAGCTGTTAACACCACACAGAAATAACTGCCCCAGCTTTCTTACCCTTTAATATTTTGATGTGAAAGCCACGGCAGGTGAAGTTGGTCACCATTTAGAAAATTAATGTTGTTACAAAAAGAACAAAAATGTGATGCAATCAACAAGATTGAGCTTTTTGACAGAAGAGTATTTAAAACAGCTTTTGGCGAATGTGGTCCTACTGTTTGCTGGCTGGATACAGCAGAGTGCAAATTGTCCTTGCCTATACTGTTTCTGACTGTGTGAGCTTTGTCTGGCCCTAGGCTGCCACTAACAGCTGTGCTGTGGGATGTGAGAATTTATACTAATGAGTCACTTCAAAACAAGAAGGTCTTTCACTTAGGACTTGAGACAGGATTCTAACTTACAGCTTTTTGAACCAGCAATGAAATGTTTAAGATATTTTGTTTAATCCATTCAGTGCATTCACTGGGGAAATGACAAAAACATGAGCATGATAAAAGAATATGTGACCTACACTAAGATAGAAAATTAGTGAAATATAGCTCTTGGAAAATGAAATTATTGGGAAAAGGAAGATGGAACAAGTAGGATCAAGTTGCCTGGATTTTTTTTTTCCTACGTTTTTACTAGTGCTTTATGCTATAAAAGCATTTAGCTGTAATAAATATTAATGTCTGATACAATACGTATTTTTAGATTTTATTGTTCCCATATGATCTACCTCACAATCATTTTTCAACTTCACTGAAACCCAGCCCTTTATAATATCAAATCTGTTAGCTACTAAATCTAATAATGTAGAGAATACATGAGAATATACTTAGAAAGGTAAAAAACAATAATAAATGTTGGGTGCATAAACTAAAGAACATTTATAAAAGGGATGCTTTTAGAAGACAACAAAAGTCTTCCTAAGAACCTGAAAGTAAAACTTCAGTAACGAAGTATGAACTTCTGTTGCTTAACATAAAACAACGGATAGCTTAGTCATCTATGGGAGGAATGCAGTCCACCAGGTTTCAAAGTGCTGTGTTAAGTGCCAAGGATGTATAAAAAAAGCCCTTTAGTTTTCATATTTTAATAGGTCCGTAGCCCTAAATTTCAACAAACAAACTGAATTAACAAAAGAAGCCACACACACACACAAAACCCCAAGACCAAATTAAACAAAACCCAAACAAATAAAAACAACCAAACAAACCAAACCAACCAAACCACCACAACCTCCAATTATTGCAATATTTTTATTTTACTATTCTGATCTAAACCAACCTGGAATTAAGTGTTTTTTCACTCTCAGATTAGTGGAAGGTGTCATAAAGCTTTGCCTAAAGCTTTGATAGTGTCCTATAGATGTATCAGTCTTCATCACACAGAGACCACGTCAGTCTGTAGAAGCTACACAAGTATATCAGCTATTTCTTTCTCTCATGTCACACTCAAAGACTCCCTGCAGACAGCCTTTCCAGCTATATTTGGTATAATGCTTTGAATGTTCTTGTGTAAGCTTGAGGCTCTGCTTGCAAGATCAAACTGCACACAGCATACAAATTTGGCCTGAAGTCAAGCCTCACTAGACGTACAGACTCTGTCTCCTAGCTATGTGATGGAACAAATGTCGTGAAAGTGGTATGAGCAGGGAGCATGATATCTCTCTTCTTAGGGCAGCACTGACTACACAAATGACAGTCTGCAGCAGGATTTTCTGACAGGAGGGAGAATCCTGACTCATTCTAAGTGTCACAGGAGAAGAGAAAAGGCATGCTAAATTACTTGTGGGAAATATAGGGAGATTGTAGCGTATCAGGTCATTTAATTGAGCTAAGAGATATGGTGTGGTAGGTGTTAGGAGGGAAGGAGCATTTCTGGGTGAAGCTTTCTAATTTTCACTGGGTAAACTGTAATCCACAATTCCCATCTGCTCATATCCTTCACACAACCCTGGTCTAAGGACAGAAACTTGCAGTGGAGATGGGGGATAGCAAAGAAAGTAGGAGCAACTGCAGGAGATTCTGCTTAAGTGCTCTCTATCCTGGTTTCCCATTAAGTTTCTTTATATGGGATGAGAATTTATATCCAGGTCAGTGTGCCAGACTATGCCAGCATCTCCAAATAGATGTCTGTTTTCCCACATTTGGGCAGAGACTATCTGCTGGCATGTACAACTGTTAAATCTAAGAAAGTGTCAGATGTCTCTCCCAGCACTTTAAAAAAGAACTGACTTTATCATCTTAGAAACAGATTACCTTGGCAAGGAAGTGTTGATCATGGCCTAGCAAGAATTTTCTTCTTTAAAAATCAAGATTAAAAAAAAAAAAAAGAGAAAACAAGACCGGTAATGATTTTTTTTTTCCTCATGAAAATATACAGCACACTTAGTTTGATGTATTTTGTCTGATTTCCAAGGTCATTGTGAAACAAAAAGGGAAGGGTGATAATTCACATCTGTTTTGTTATGACTGTAAAGGAAATTAAAACATATGCTAATTTAGATGTTGTAAAAGAGTACACACACCAGACAATGACAATGGTGATTCATAAGCAATGTTCTTTCCTAAATCAAAGCTCCAATCTGATTTATGAAGTGCTGTGTTGCTTGTCTAGAGGTGAAATGCAAAAGCTCCTGCTCTCCTGCAACCATTAAAGGCTGCTTGCCTGTCTAGCTGGCAATGATATTGCCTGTATCTTAGTTTACATATTTACACCACACACAAAATTTCATTTCATAAAGCCAGTGTCCAACCTTGTCACAGATGTGTACAATTGGACAGATGCAATACTTAAACTTGGGGTTTCTGAAAGCTATCATAGAATATTATTTTTATCCCATTGCCTTAAAAGAATATGAAAAGGAGCTGCCAGCAAGGCTGGTGCAGCAGTGAATAGCAGTGACATGAGGTTTTCCTTCACAGAATGAAAAGCCAACTGCCGTTAGCGAATGAACTTTTATAAGCATGGAACAGGATTATTGACAGCAGCTCTGATAAAAGTGTTTGAAGTAGAACAGGGGGAAACAGTAGGTGAACTAAGTTATAAATTAAAAAGAAAGGGAAAATAATAATTTCATTCAAAAGCCAGCACTCACCCGAATCACATTCCCAGATCTCTGGAGCCATCCAGGCCATTCCTTGACTGAGTTGAAAACAGCTGTCATGATTTTAGCTACAGGGTGGTTGGCTCCTTACATTCAGCAAATAGCATCTGTTTGAGCATGTTATTCTGGCTCCTTTATGTACTTGTTAAGGTTCATTAGCCTGCAGGAGAATTTGGCTAAATGTGGCAGCTGATGTACCTGAATAACTGTGTTAAAAGTCATTTCTAGCTAAAAACATGATGGATTAAATAAATGTGAAAATCCTTAAAATAACAGATGAACAAATACTACTGCTAAAAATTAAGTGGTTGGGGCCAAATATGGCAGTCCTTTATGTGCAGCTTCAGTCTTTGCATTCATGTGGATGCAACAGTCCAGCTCAAGCATCTTCTTACAGCATGGAAGAGAACAACAGCGCATTCATTTTGCGGTAGTGCAACACCAAGTGGTCTCACCATACAGTTCTAATAATTTGCTTTTACTTAAAGGACTTGATGTCAATATTTATTTTCTTTTTTTTTCAGACTTGGGCCTTTGGAACTGTACGTTTCAAAATGGTGCTAAAATGGGTAATTCTCTCTATGTCAGGGCTGACAGCCTTGCCTTTGAATGCTGCTTCTGATATATTTTCTGGTGGTAAAAGTGAGGATAAAAGTACACTGACAGTGTTCTTATCAGTCACCATGTAGTCTTTGACTTTGTTGAAGCAGGGTTCCTAAAGCCTATGTGCTAGTATACTTTATACCACTTTAGAAGTTAAGTTGCATGGAAGGCAGTGCATTAGATAGAAACAGAGACTGGTTTATATGAGCTTTGTTAGACAACAGGAAATAAAAATAATCTCAGGTTTACAATTAGTATTTGTAAGAAATGTCCAGATTCTAGGTATATTTTAATATAAACCTTTAAGTTCCTTATAGCATTAAAAAAAAGGGGGAGGAAGGGCAAGCAAATTCACTTTTGGTAATGGATTTGCATACACTTAGAACAAGAGTATATCACTTCACCTGCACTTGTTGAAAATGAGTAAACAAGTACATAGATCCAGAGATAAAGACATTGTTAGTCTACTGCAAACCCTGCGACGTTCACTAAAGGAGTCTCTCCACTGATTTCAGTGGAATGACGTTGATCTGATGAGGCCTAATCATTCAGTGGTTTTGGATGAGGCCCAGCACTGGACTACCTTGCTCCACATGGGGAGGCATGAGGAGGAAGCAGCAGTATGAGGTCATGTGCATGTGCAGTCCAGAGAGAAGTCCTCTAGGTCCCCAAAACTGAAGATCCAACCAGGCTCTGTGCCCCAGTTAGACTGACCAGGGATTTTTTTCTGTGTCTGTGTTCTTTCAATGGTTCAGAGATCTTTTCTACTGCTCTCAATTATGCAGTACAGATACAGCCTGACCTTTGGATATGTCCTTCACCCGCACCTAGTTGAACACAGGTCCATTTTCTTTAAAGGTAAGAGATAAATCTGCCTATCTGGATTATGAGAGAGTGACATGCCTCCAGAAGCTGTTAGGTTGGAGCAAATTGCCTTTTGGTGTCACTGGTTACTTTTTGCACTCTTTCTGTAAAGACAACTAATGCAACTGAAAGAAGGTTCCTAATCTGAAAGTTACAGTTGGGTTTAATAAGCCAAACGGTGTGAATCTGGGCCTTTCTCTGCCTCTGCCTCCATTCCTATTTGTAAGATATAAATACTAGTTTTCTGCTTTAACAATTAAAGCAAATGTAATAAGACCTCCAAGCAGGAAGGTATTTTTCTTTCCTCTGTACTTTACCCCTTGTGAGCAGTGGGAAAGTGTTTTGGATCCCACAGGTCTGTGATTCCATCCTGCTCAGTTCATGTGGCATGAAGGTGAGGTATGTTTCTCTTGAGCTACACATAACTGACAGTGATCTGGAGAAGGTCAGATGAGTACCAAGGCTTAAGTCACAATATCTGTCACTTCTCAGCTACAGTTCCAAAAGGGCTCCCATGAATGCCATTTCTATACCAGTAACTCCATTTTTAGGAACTTCTCCAACTTCTGCCCTTCTACTATCAATATCATGTTTCTTTTTTGGTCTCCTTCTCTGTTTAATGAGTAAACCTTTCTCCTCTTACCTGTTTCCAAAAAAGCTTTGCTTTTTTGTTTGTTTGTTTTTTGTTTTTTTCACTTGATTTTGAGTTTCATGGTCTTCCACTGTTACTGATTGCTGTGCTAAACACACAATAGGTATCTTCCAATGCCAAAATGGTGGTTTTTTAATTTTTACAGTTTCAGTAGTGAAGCATTGTGGTAATCACATGCAAAAAAATACAATTAAAAGAAGCAAAAAACTCCACTATTTTCATCTGCAGTTTTGAAATCATCCATATATTGATTTACAAGATGATTTTTACAACACGCCAATACTTCTTAACTGGTCTCTGAAGCTACTCAGTGGGAATCTCCAGCTATCAGGAAATTCTATAACAATTCCAACTATAAAATACAGTAACAAGTGGTAACAAATGCAAAGTATATCACAGCTCATAAAAATTTATGGTATCCTACTACTTACTTTTTCTGAGATAAAATATAATTAAAATTAAACCTGCTTCCGTACCACACCTTCCAGTGCCCCAGGTGTAGGAAACATGGACATGAATGGGATGGATTCTGGACACTCCCCAATATCCAGTGGCTTAGTAGCAATACATGTTTGAAACAAAATTATACTGATGCCACATAGTGCTCTGCTAGCTGAAATTTACTGAAAATACCTATTGATTTAAGAGAATAAGAGGGCATTTTTGTTTTAACATAACTGCAGCAATGGGACATGAATTTATCTGAGATAACTGAATGGGAACAAAACTTGTGGCTGTAAGTCCATATTCTGCTCTTAACTGTAACTGTAGGTCCTAATAAATCCATTAAGAGGTGGGGATGAGCTGTACATATAGAATTTGACAAGAAGCTTCTTGGTTTGCTTTTCTGTATTGGATACGTACAAGCTTCCACCCCAGTCTCACTGAAGTTTAGATAGTTTCTGAGCCTTCTGACTTTTTTTATTTAAATGAAAATCCAGATTCTTCTTTACTGTCATGTGCTGCCATCTTTTGCAAATATGATTCATTTGTTTCAGAGCTTACGCTAAAAAAGTGGTTTTGCCTCTGTATGTTACTGTTTGGTAAGTGACTAAGAAACTGCAGCTGCACATACTGTGTAGGGAGAATTAGAAGGGGTTTTTTTGCATTTACCAAATCTTCCTTTGAGAAAGAGAGGTGGGAAACTACAGTTCAATTCATTAGATTTGCTTCTGGGATGCATCCTTCTATCCAAGTTGGATAAGCTGATTCCTGGCCACTGTAAATGTTCTCCATCTGCTTTGTAGGTCACTTTTCATGTGTTCTTTTGAAGTAGGTTTGGTATCTGCATACAGATTGTATATTCTCCTCCAAGCTTACTATTTTTCTTACCTTTTGCTCTTGAGTAATGGCTTATGCATTTTCTTTGTAACTGAGGTTCGCTTGTGTGTGTATATGTGTAAATATAAAACATGACTCAACATTAGATGCTCAGTCAAAAAATTATTAACTTTGATTAGGAAGACACAAAATCTATCAGGAAAAGCATTTTAAAGTGCTAAAGGGAAATAGACTCTTGATAAGGAGCTAGTTTTTCTGTTTCTAAATGTAACTTCTATACTTTCTAAAAATATGTAAGGAAAATAGTTTCTGTATGGAACACATCAGACTTTTTCCAGTCAATGAGTTACCTTAGCAACTAAGTGCCAAAGCTAAAACACAGAGAAGGTTATCGATAAGAATTTCTTTAAATTGTAACATCTTTGGCTCAGGGACAACATTTTACCAATTTTTTCAAAGTCACTAGGACAATGGAAACTGCTTTCCTGGGCAACGCATAGCCCAGGATGGTGCTGCCTATGAATAATGAATAACAAAGGTATATTTCAGCTGAAAAACGTCTCTAGCTCTTCATCAGAACCAGATTCCCAGGTTTCAGAGCAAAGCTCAAGATTCATTTATCTTGCCTGATTTAATCTAGTATTTTGAGTGAAGTTTTTCAGTTATTCACTAAATTGGTCTTGTTTTAACCAAAACCAAGACAATGCCTTCCCAAAACTCTAGTTAAAGTTAGCTGTAGGTACTTAGCTGTTGTCATTTCTCCTCCATTGTGGGGAAGGAGTTGTCTCTCTGGGCATGTTTGGCAGAGATACTTAAATATGTGTGTTTGCCAAGGCAAAGATACTCTTGTTTCAAAACTGAATTTTGATTGCTGAATAGTATTTGTTATGTACACAGTGCAACTAAGGAGATGAGTCTGAGAACAGAGGCATAAATAAAATCTAACATCTGTTGTAGAAGCAGGTAACTGCAAGAGCTAAAGTAAATCCACGGTAACTTTTATCCTATGTTTGTGAAACTGTGGCATGTTTGTAGAGAACTTTTGCTGTCTTCTTAATTTGTGAGAATAAAGGATCTCAGTTTTTTTTAAACAAACAAGATGTTGCTCAGTCTTCACTGAATCAATTCTGAGAGCACATTCAGCACTTTTCTTTGTAGTTCATGGACAACTAAAGTAAAGCATATGTTGCAGGAACAACTTGCCAGCAGTCAGTTTCACCAAATGTTTACATGCACCTTTCTGTAGTCTGTAACTTCAGTTAGTCAAAGGACAAAGAATGATACCTGTACTTAGCTAGATGTATTTAAGTACTAAGTGAACCATGGCATAAAGTATTAGAAGTATGTTGCTGGTATTATAACATCACATGACAGCTTTTAAGGATTTTCTTAAATTATTTAAATTAAATGGGCTGTACATCTCAAGAATAAATAAAATGTTTCTTCTCACACACTTTACAGAACGAGGCTCAAAAGGACATCTTGACCTCATGGAGTTAATAGGAGTTCCTCTTCCGCCTTCTGTCTATTTTGTCACCGGCTACGGAGGGTTTCCAGCTTACAGCTTTGGTCCAGATGCTAACATCGGTCGATTGACAAGGGCTATAATACCATCACCTTTCTATAGAGATTTCACTATTGTAGTTACAATGAAACCAAACAGTGATCATGGAGGAGTGCTATTTGCAATAACAGATGCCTTACAGAAGACTATTTACCTGGGAATGAGACTTTCACCAGTTGATGACAGCACCCAGAGAATAATTATGTACTACACAGAGCCCAGTTCCCAGATCTCCCGAGAGGCTGCTTCATTTAAAGTGCCAGTGATGACTAACAGGTGGAATAGGTTTACAGCGACTGTTCAGGGAAATGATGTCGCTTTGTTCATGGACTGTGAAGAATATCAGAGAGTTCAGTTTCAAAGATCAGGACAAGCCTTGGTATTTGAATCTGGCTCTGGGATATTTGTTGGTAATGCAGGAGCCACAGGATTGGAAAAGTTCACAGTAAGTACTGTCTGATAAATTCCCATGCCTTGGTGTTTTATGCATGTACTCCCTACAGGAGAAAGTCTGCTTACAATAGTTATATCCCAAATGTGGTTACAAATTATATAGCTTCTATTTTCCATACTTGGCTAGGGTTCAGGCAGTGCAGATACCTTAAAATGCAAATGTTCCTAGAACCTCAGAACTTTCTTCATGATCCAGATATTAAGCTCAATGCTCAGTTTGAATACTAGGGATTTCCAGGTAAATATATCACCTAACTTTATATGGCCTCTTTACGAAGGACCAGTTTCAGAGTATCCATTTGTTTAACTACTGAGAATAATACCTGAGTAGAAAATCAGTATTTAAAATTCTTATTAGCTAGATAATGTTACTTCACATTCAACATAAAGAACAGAACTATCGCATCAAAGATAGTTAAAAGATAAAGCTTACAATTTATATATTACTTGAAGCTTATCAGGTGCTTTAGAAAAGCTACTACAAATCTCTCAAGCCTTCTTAGCTTGAGTGCAAGCATTCTTTCTGCTGCATCCCAACTGGAATTCTCAGACATTGAGCTTCCAAATGGAAATATGATAGCTGTCAATATACAGGAGACTGACTCATTGCCAAACTAAAATGGAAATGTCACAGTTTTTCTGTCTTGTTTTTGTACTTCCCTTGTACTTGTTCAGTATTTAATGAGATTTATGTCTTTTCCCCTAAAGTAGTAAAGGAGCAACACAAAAACAAATGGATCTTTTGCCTTAGAGTAAATATATGTTATTTCCAAAGTTCACAGTATCACAGAATGTTAGGGATTGGAAGGGAACTCAAAAGATCATCTAGTCCAATCCCCCTGCTGGAGCAGGAACGCCTAGGTGAGGTTGCACAGGAACATGTCCAGGAGCGTTTTGAATGTCTGCAGAGAAGGAGACTCCACAACCTCCCTGGGCAGCCTGTTCCAGTGCTCTGTCACCTTCACTGAGAAGAAGTTTCTTCTCAAATTTAAGCGGAACCTCTTGTGTTCCAGCTTGATCCCATTACCCCTTGTCCTATCATTGTTTGCCACCGAGAAGAGCCTGGCTCCATCCTCATGGCACTCACCCTTTATATATTTATAAACATTGATAAGGTCCCCCCTTAGTCTCCTCTTATCCAAACTAAAGAGACCCAGCTCCCTCAGCCTTTCTTCATAAGGGAGGTGCTCCACTCCCTTGATCATCTTTGTTGCCCTGAGTTCGGGTGTACTAGCAGGTTGTGAGGTCCATCTGGCAAGAAACAAATGCACTTCTGTCTTTATCTGGCTAGTCTAAGCACCTGGAATTACAGGAATATGTTATTTAGCAGCAAATAAGTGGTGGAAAGGGAAAGTAGGAAAACTACCTGCTGGTGCTGCCTTAGCCAGATGGGTTGACTGTAGTACTGGGAATGCCTAGTTAGTGAGTAGGAATGACAAGCATTTAAGAAAATGAGACCACTTTGGTACCCAATTGAAAAACACATGTGATGATCAGTTACTGAAATCATCAACAATAAATCTGTAAATATAGTGACAGGAATGCATGGTGATTTACATTGTAAGACATTTCCAGTGAAACAGGCTGTTCCATATGCTGTACTGAGTACATAAATTTCAGCCAATATTCTGATTGCTTCAGTACTATTAATTGTGACATGCGCTCTAGGTCTTGTGTCTTCATTTCTTCATGCATCATATGTCATAATTGCTTTTGGGTAGAAAAGCTAAATGGTTTATTCCTCCTCAAGCTCTGTTCGTATGACAAGAATTATTCACATCGACTGCCCAAAACAGAAACAATTCACAGCAGATTGTGCAAATGACTTTGAATGGATGTCAGTTGCTGGTTTGTTCTGGCTAATGGGAATCCATGTGTCTAAGGCTCTAGCTGCCAAACGCAAAAAGACACAACTATTTTGTGGAAACAAAAGGAAATTCTAGCCTCGGTGCTTATAAAGAAAAGTAGAAACCAAAGAACAACCAAATATAGCTGAATCACTGATGATGCCGAATTCTGCAAACCAGCTTTAACAAGAAAGTTACAAGATTCAGACGGGGACCACAATACTTCATACCTACCGTCTCTACCATGGCAGACTTAGTAATGAGTTTCTGGTTGGAATAATGGGCTAGCAGCAACACCTAGGAAACATTAGGGCCTCTCCATTCTGCTTCCTTCACCATCCAGTGCCACGGATTAGAACAAGAGCAGAAAAATGTGTTATCCAAACATGATTCCCTCGTACTGTGAAAACAAAACATCCCTTCCAAGAGACCACTTCGGTGTCTGGTTGGGCCTCCTTTCATATATAATTTTTCAGTGCATTGTTCAGTTAGTCTGACTATTCAATATCTGAGTTGCCCATTATTAAGTTTTAAGAGAAATAGGATGGTTCAGTTCACTGAGTTGTTGTCTCAGATTGCCTGCAAACTTAGGAGGCACCAACTGCATGACTTTCATGGTCTTTGAAGATACAGAAACTAGAGGATTGCTAAAAATAGAATCTCAGAATTTTTTTTTTCTTTCTGAGATATTTTAGGCACCACCAGAAATATTGCTTCAAAAGTAGTTGCTTGCTTATAATTCCCCCATGCTTCTAGGACAAGGAGAGAGGACCACTTCAGAGAGGAAAGAGTAAGCAGAAAGTCAGGCATAGCTATGTTTATAAATGGTAACTACTCCTCCTCTGGAGTTTCCATTTTTTTGCTGCCATTAAGTAACAGCAAAGCATACTACTTTTCTCATCTCAACAGTTGTTGCACTTTTTGTTACTGAGACTCAGGCTTTCTGTACCCCTGAGCAAGCAGATTCATGGTGTGTCTGTGGTGGTACTCAGCAGACAGAGCACAAACAAGATATCATTGCGTGCTGTAAGCATTGCAGCTCCTTGAAAAAAATCACTGGACTGAGAAAAGTGTTCTGTGTCTGTCTAAAGACTAAATCTGTCAGTTTCTTCAGGCTCTTCTCTACAGAAAATACAAAAGCAGAGAAACAAAATATACAGTCAGCAAAACAAGAAGAGGCAGGTCATGTGTTAGGTAAGATGGCTCTCGATTTATCCTACATGTGCATCATGGCTAACTCTGTGAGACCTCATAATAACAAAAGGTCTCCCACATGTTTCTTATAACACTTTGAGTCTTTGTAATCTAAGAAACAAGACTTAAATGTTTAGAATGAAACTGTTGCTGTTCCTTCAGCATGTCAGACTGATAAATATAATTTGTAACTATGAAAAAATAAACATTTGCAATCAGAAAATCCATCTCCTTTCTTTCTGCTTTGGAAAGTTTTAAGCTGGTTTCTTCCTGACCCACTTCATCACTTACTGATATTTGCTTCCCATGCTTTGTCTCCATTTTTAGGGGCTTTCACATGCCATTTTTGGAGCTGCAATGCATTTCTTAACTAGAAAAAACAGTCAGTGCTTTACAGACTCTAGGGCATAATCTAGGATTAGATCCTTCAGTTGGGACACTAGCAATACAGCGTAGCAGCCGTATTGTCATTTGGACATGGTAGTTGTGTTCTGGCAGCTTCAACATTTTCTATATTTTGTAAAAGGAAAATATAAGAACATATTTACATTTTTAAACTGGGTTTAACTATAATAAAATTTTATACTTCAGAACATTTTCCAAACAAATCAGAACAAAGCCTGAGTTTGTTTGTTTGTTTAATTCCCACCTCTCCACCCCTGCTTCACATGTGCTAATTTAATTATTACTTTCCTTGAACTGTTTTTGTCATTTCATGTAGGGCTCAATTCAACATCTGACAATCAAATCTGACCCAAGGGCTGCTGAAGATCATTGTGAAGATGATGATTCTTATGTGAGTATTCTTATAAACACTTTTTTATCTATCCTCATTGCCTCAGAGATTTCAAAGTCATTTACCTTTAGACATTTTTCATAAGACTAAATGTAGCATTTCTTCTTGGGAACATAGTATCATACTTTAAAATATCTATGTGTGGGAAATCTTTTTTTGACTACACAGCTTCTAACGCTGTAATTTTTCAAAAAGCATAATTTTCTATAACACCTTTGAGAAAATGAACAATGACTTCTATTGTTCTGAAGGATAGTTTTCATGAAATGCTGTAAGTACTGAAATAAGTTAATATCATAATGATACAGACCAATGGGAGGAAAAGAAGAAAAAAAACATTGAAGTAGCCAGTTCCATACTTTTTCCTTCCAGATCTTTATGAACTTGGTATCATGATTGGGTTTTGCACAGGTTTCAGGGGACAACAGTGGCAATGGCAGCATTCAAGACCATGAAGGTATTTCTGAAACACAAGAAGTCCTTGCACCTTCTTATCTTCCCATAAGGGTAAATTCATTTGGTTTATTTGTTTAAACCTTTCTGGTTTAATATTACTTTTTAAGACAGCAAGTTCTGAATTTTGTCACTAGTTTTTCATATGTGGCAACTTCCAAAGATACCTGTGAGAGCAACATGCACTCATCCATAAGAATGACTGCACTGTGTCAGATCAAAAATCTGGTATACTTGACACTAACCAGCAACCGGTACTTGAAGAGTATAATAACTGATCAAGAACATAATTACAGTTACTGGGAATAGTCTTTTATTCTGTAACATTTTCCTCCTCAGGAAATACCTGAGCCAGAACTGTATCTGTTTGTGTTTAGTGGACCTCAGCTGAGTTTTTTGTCTTTGAACTTCTTGCTTTTTTTTTTTTTTTTTAAAACCCATGGGAATTTTAACATCCTCAGCTTCCTACTGCACAGTTCCTTAGCTTATTCAGCTACCTGTTTGTGAAAGACTTCCATCTCTTTCTTGCCCTCCTGAATATGCTAAGTGTTCATTTAGTGGTTACTTTACTGGAAGACAGAGTAAACTGTTGCTCTTTACTCACCAAAACATTTGTGATTTTAGAGATTTCACATCATGTTCCCCCTTCCTTTTTGTGCCAGGCTGAAATGTTCCACTCCATTCCTCACAATGAAGCTGTCCATGCAGCTTATTCTCATTGATTCCTTCAGAGAAAACCAGACAGAGGACTTTACAGAAACCATGGTCACATTTCCCTGATACAGCACATGCTTCACCTTTTTCATTGTTGAAACCTTCAGAATTAATGGGTGAATACCATTTGGTTGTGACGATTTGTTGCCATTCACTTTGTCAGTGTGTTTCCTACCCTTTTCTTACAAAGACTTCAGTTTTAGATATATCCTCTGCTGAGTTTCCCAAGAATTTTGCAAGAATTTCTACTCTTCTGTGGCCAATATGAATGCAGAAAACTTTTTTTTTTTCTCCTATGGCTTAAGATTATCTGAGCAGTCTTTTTTCAATTGAGTTGTGTATTGACCTGGCTTCCTCCCCCTGGTGTGTTTGAAAAGAGATTTCATATTAATCATTATGCCTTTTATGTATAGCTCATTAAAGTCTTTTTGGCCTGCTTTGTGCATTTCACAGAATCACAGACTAGCTGAGTTTGAAAGGGACTTCTGAAGATTGTCCTGTCCAACTAGCAGAGTTGAGTACAGCAGGTTGTTCAATGAGCAGTTTGCTGAGTGCCAGTGAGTTTTGGATTTCCCAAGGATGGAGACTCTGCTACCTCTCTGTTCCAGTCTAGTTTTTCTCTGATGCAGAAACAGAATTTCTTGCATTTTAATTTCTGTCCATTGTCTCTTTTTCTGTTCAGTGGCTAGCACTGAGAAGGGTCTGGTTCATTCTTCTTTACTCCCTCCTGTCAGGATTTCATATGCACTGATTAGATTGCTATGAGCCTTCTCTCCTTGAACTGGTTCTCCCTCTCTTATCTTCCTCTCATAGGTCAAAACCTCTACTTCCTTAATCATCTATATGGCCCTTTGATGGACTTGGTCCAATATGTCCATGTACTGCCAAGAGCAGACCTGGACACAGTACTCAAGATGAGGGTTTCACCATTGCTTAATACAGAAGGATCACCTCAGCCTGCTGTTGAAACTCTTCCTTATGCACACCAGGATGCTGCTGGCCTCCTTTGCTTCTTGTTATACCCAGCATCCTTTCCTGAAAAGGTGCTTTCCAGCCAGTTGGCCCCCAGCCACTACTGCTGCATGAGATAATTCCTCCCCATATGCAGGACTTGCATTTTACTTTGCTGAAGTTCAGGAGATTCTTCTCTGCTTATTTCTGCAGGCTGCTGGGGTTCTTCTGAATGGCAGCAAAATCACCTGGTACCTTGACGACTCCTCTCAATTTTGCATCACACTACAAGTCTAACCCAAGAAATCTTGTTGTGCTTTTCATTTTTCTCATTTGGATACAACTGCAGCTAATTCAGGAAAGATGTCTAACTTCTATAGTCTATCCAGAAAAAATTGAATTCTTTTAGCTATTCCTTTAAGTTTCTGATCAATAATCTTCACAATTACAACACTGTTTAAAGTTATGTAGAGAAATAGTAGAAGTTTTGGCTTTTATTTGTTCTGCAAGGTGTCATGGTTTAACCCTAGCCAGCAACCAAGCACCCTACAGCTTCTCGTTTGCTCCCCTCTGGTGGGATGGAGGGGAGAATCAGAAGGGTGAAAGTGAGAAAACTCAGGGGTTGAGAAAAAGACAGTTTAATAGGTTATGGAATAGGCAAAGCAAAATACTTCCCATGGGCAGAGCAGGCAGGTGTTCAGCCATCTCCAGGAAAGCTGGACTCCACCACACGTAATAGTTACTTGGGAAAGACAAACACCATCACTCCCACCTTCCTTCTTATTTCTCTATCTTGATATGCTGAGCATGACATCATATGGTGTGGAGTATCCCTTTGGTCAACTGTGGTCAGCTGTCCTGTCTGTGTCCTCTCTCAACTTCTTGTGCAACCCCAGCCTTCTTGCTGGTGGGGTGGTGCGAGGAGCAGAAAAGACCTTGACACTGTCTAAGCACTGCTCAGCAATAGCTAAAACATCCCTGTATTATCAACACTGTTCTCAGCACAAATCTCCAACATAGCCTTGTACTAGCCACTATGAAGAAAATTAAACTTATCTCAGCTACAAACAGCACACAAGAATATTGTTTCTGAGCATAACCTCAGCATATCTCGTAAGTCTGAAAGGCCAGTAAATGACTATTTTCTTCAAAATGCAAGAACTTCATGTGAAAGTATTTCATTGGATCACACACATATTTTTTCTAAAATGATTGGAGACTTCAAAAGGCCATATCAGCATGACAATAAATATGTAGTTTCCTTTAGCAAAATGTTTAATGCTATTGCTAAATTAGAAATGTCTAAATGACTCAACAGGATTTGTATGCCTTCAAGACTGACTGCCCATGGAGTTTTAATGGGTTTATTCTTGAGAAATACTAAACAAGACAGGGAAAAAAATGGCATTTTGACTATCAGTACAGTCACTGACAGATGTTTCTGAGAAAGTTTTTATTTATAAGATCTTCTACTCTGAAAAACAGCTGAACAAACTCTTTAAATCAGTGCTTTGAAGTAAATTGCTATGATGAGCTGGAATGAAACAAGTCAAAGGTTATAATTGAAAATGAAATCTGTGAATAAAGGCACTTAGCAATGTGGATGGTGCATATTCTAACTTGTATTTTTTTTGTTGAGTTGTTCCGTACTGTTCAATAGGAATGGTTAGTATTCTTTGGACTATTTCAGAATATTTCCATCTAATGGGCCTTGTGAATCAGCAAAAAAGTCCTCAGAGACTCAGCCAAAAACGTGCACTTAACACTTGTAGAAGAGGTGACTCTTCATGAAGAATTTTCCTATGGATTCCGTGCTAACTGATTATTCAGCCAAAAACTGTCCTTGTCATGTCTTATCTGTAGGGATCTTCATAAAAATATACCCTGAACTACTCTATACGTCAGAAAGGCACTGCCAAAAAGGAAAAGTAGGGAACAACAATTTTCATTGTTGGTTCACAAATGTTCAAGGTATTTCATGTGTGCTGCAGTGATGGGTTTGTGTGATTTCCAGGAACAGTACCATCCATTTTGTTTCATTAACCTTACACCTTTATGAACTAACAATAATTAAAATACAATCAAACATCATTGAATATTTTGGATTGGAAGGAAGGTCATGTAGTTCAAGCTTCTGCTCAAAATAGGGTCATCATTCAGGTCAGATCACACATTTCAGAGCTTTTTCCAATCTGGTCTTCAAAATATCTGAGGATGTAGATTACAAGAACCTCACTGTACAGCCTGTTTCAATGCAGTTCTATCTTAATTGGTGAAAATGTTTCTCCTTATATCCAGTCAGAATATCTCTTTTTTCAACTTAATGCCCATTGTCACTTGTCCTACTGACAAGCACCACTACGAAGTTTGATGAACCCTGTGTAGGTATTGGTAGGTTGCCACTAGGTCTTCCATAAGCTTTCTCTTCTCAGGGCTGAAGAAGACTAGTTCCTTCATCCTTTCTTCACAGGACAAGTGCTCCAGCACTTGTCTGCCTTGTAAGCTATTTACTAAGCTCACTCTATTGATATCTGTCTTGTAATAGGGGACCAAACCAGGCACAGTATTCTAGATGTTGTCTAATAAGTGATGAATAAATGGGGATAATCACTTCCCTATACCTCTGTAGTGCAAATTCCTGTTAACACAGCTTTCTTTGATGCCAGGGCATGCTGCTGCTTCATATTCAGCTTGATGTCCACCAAGATCCCCAGGTCATTTTCTGCAGAGCTGCTTGCCAGTTTGTCTGTCCCCAGCCTGTGTCATTACAAGGGGTTCTTCCTTCCCAGGTGCAGGACTTTGTGTTTGTTCTTGCTGAGTTTCATGAGGTTCATGCTGGCGTATTCATAAGGATACAAAAACAGTGGGATAAAAATAATGCCAATGATGTTACCTCTCTTCCTTTTTCTGACAACTCAGGAACTCTTTCAGCAAGCCCTATTTTCTCATTTTGCCCATTAAGTTTTCTCCAGGTTACCATGGAAACTTAATAATTTTTAAATTTTATTTAAATTGCGAATGCAGGTTTGCATGAATTAATCTCCTCACTACACTGAGACAGAACTTCTCTGGGTCTCTAATTCCAGTAGAGAGTAGACTTTCTACATTCCTGCATGCAGCTGATAACAGGTTATTAACATCACCAATTCTTGCCCACCCACAGCTAGCATGGGGAAGGGTGGATACCAACCAGCTCTAGGCTGTTAGACCCGCAATAACTTGACGTTCCTTGCATTTTTCTCTCTCTCTATGGGTTTGTCAAGTGTACATCACTTGTTTTAGAGGAATGAAGTTCAAGGGTATTGTGCTAGTATTTCTCAAGAGCTTGACCAAATTAGTATGACATCTGCTGATAAGCAGAAACTAGATATGTGCTGTAAAGAGGAAAAATGAAATAGAAAGTGAAAAAAATTTGAAACTTATAAATAAAAGAAGGTATATATATTGGCCATTAATAAATTTTGGATTTTATGATAGCAATGACAGTTAATGTTTCTAAGGGCAGCATAAGGATAAGGACAAATACTGGCCAGATATTAGGTGGGAATGTTCTTGATATCTGTTTTACTTCATAAATGTGGTAGTTCTGATTACTATTCTTTGAGGAAGCTAATCCACTGATTCTTGCTTTAAAATATGTGATAAGTGTTTTCTCTAAAAAGTTCTTTTGGATTTGGTGGGGTTTTTTAGCCAGGAGATACATTGGCTGAGCCTGTGGAAGCCCCCGCAGCTGTGCTGTCTTATTTGGAAGAAAATGATTCCTCTGGAAATCACAGATCAGAAGAAACCTCTGAAGGAGCTAAACCTAAAGAACAAGGCACTGACTCTCTCTATCTCTTTTTCTTTTTTTTTGGGGGGGAGGGAGATAATTTACGTTCTCTAGGTCTGAGTCTGTCATTGCCCTGTATGTGAAAATCTGCTGTCATATTTTCAGTGCTGCCACTCTGCTGCCAGAGGAATTGAGGAAAATAGATTAGAGATATCAGCTGTGGCATACCACATGACTGTCTTTGACTCCAGTTCCTATTGAAGTTCTAGCATGTCCAGCATGGCAGCATTCAGTAGCAGCATGGCTTCATTCAGGCCATGATAGTCTACTGTTGATTTCCACTCTCCATTAAATTTTCACACTGGCCATATAGGATTATTAAAGGGTGAGCAAGACTTGCTGATCTCTTCTTGGCTCCCCTATTGACAAATCAATTCACAGTGCTGCCAGTGCACTGTTGTGGTAGCAATCAGCACCTGCTGTTCTTCAACCGTCAGCAACACCACAACAGAAAGGTCCTCCGAGAGACCAGGTAAGGTGAACAGCTGTTTAATTTCCTCTGTGTCCAAGGTAGCTATACCAAAAGCCCAACGGTACTCTTTCAGGTCCTTGAAATACCCTCTACTGAGGCAGTCTATGCCAAGGTTGCATGGGCCCTCAGGACCAGTCACAATGGGGTACTTTTGCTACTCAATCCCAGTCAGACTTACTTCAGTCTGCAATAAGGTTAGCTGTTGGGATCCCACAGTCACTTCAGAAATACAGAAAGGTTCTGCCTTTACACAGTTTGATTGCATTAGATTACATTGTGCACTAGTGTCTACTAGAGCCTTATACTTGTGGATCTGATATACCTGCTTGTTGCAGGGGTTGGAGTGGCCACAGTGCCTGTCATTTTGTCATCAGATCCAGAGGCCTTCTCTTCCTCTTGAGGGTATGAGTGGTGTTGAACTAGGCTCAGCAGGCACGGGACAGGCCCCAGCACATTGCAGTGATTTGTGTCTCTCTGGAGTTGCCAGAGTGACAACATACTACTTCCAAATTTTTTACTAGTTTTTCAGGATTCTGCACTTGTTCAGAAGTGAAGTTCCAAGAGACTGGAGGCACCCACTGTCCTAGAAACTTGCCCATACTATCCCATACACCCTGTGAGTCATAACTATCCAGCCTCAGGGCAGATCTCTGGGTGGTATTTCTAAATATTTGTTTAACTATAAACCTGGCCTAAAACACATTGAGGAGACATAGCAATAGGAGTATGCTGGCTTGAACATCCCAAGGATATTCAAAATTCTCAAGAGCTATTCTAACTAGTCTGAAAGAGAAGAGGAAGCTGAAGGAACAAGGGAAAGTGTCCCATCCCTGCTCCTTCCCAGCTCTCCCATAGATTGCGTCTCTTGAGGAGTAAAGAATGTAATTATTAATCATTTCCACTCGACACTCCCAAAGTACAGACATGATGGAAATGCTGGGTACAAATACCAGATTAGTCTCACAAACAATAACTTTATTGTATCATAAGTCAGAGTTACACAGTACAACAAAACAGTAACCTGGATCCAGCTCTTGGAGGTGATAAACAGCACTGTAGGAAACACACACTGCAAGCAGGGTGTTGCATAACACAACCCTGAGAACAAATAAAACAGTATTGTAACCAACAACTATTAAACTAACATAATAAATATTACATATATATATACAAATATACATATAAAGAATGAATTTGTTTTAACACATTCTGGGCAGATCTGTCCTTATCTCCACACTTTAAGCCCCACATTGAGTGCTAAAAGGACTGTGTGGTTTGACTCAGGAGGCAGCTAAACACCACACAGTTGTTCTCTAACACATCCCACATTGGGATCGGGGAGAGAATTGGACAAAAGGTAAACCTCATGGGCTAAGATAAAGACAGTTTAATAGGATAGAAAACAATAACAATAATAATAGAATACATAAAACAAGTGATGCACAATGCAATTACTCACCACTTGTCAACTGATACTCAGCCAGTTTGCAAGCAGTGGTTGCTATTCCCGTCCGCCAACTCCCTCCAGTTTATATACTGAGCATGATGCCATTTGATATGAAATATCCCTTTGGCCAGTTTGGGTCAGCTGTCCTGGCTGTGTCCCCTCCTCACTTCCTGTGCACCTCCTCACTGGCAGAGCTAAGTCCTTGACTTAGTGTAAGTGCTACTTAGCAACAACTAAAACATCTCATACTAAATCCAAAATACAGCACTATACCAGCTACTAGGAAGAAAACTAACTCTATCCCATCCAAAACCAGGACAATTTTAAAATCTAAAATTAAAAAAAAAAAAAAAAAGATAAAATTGAGCAGTTGACCTGAAGAGCTGCTGCTGTGATACTCTCCAACACTACAGTAAAGTGCAAGTGTTAGCCAGAGGGAATGAAAGGAGAAAAATCCTCTTCATTCTGCTCAGGTCAGTAAGAAGCATGACACTTCTTGAGACATACCTCTGCAAATAGTGGTACTGGCTCTAAAGTCTTGTGGCACTTTTAAAAGGAATTTAAGATAGGTATTTAGTTTTATGACGTTCTGTTATCATGGAACACAATCTTTCATGGAAAACTCAACACTATCACTGGATAAAAAACTATTCCCTACTTATGTTTCCTGCAAAGGATGTAAATCTGCCTAATGCAACAATGGGATGTTTAAGATGCAAGTGCAGGCAGGAAAGTAATAGCAGAAGGGCATAATGCACTGAGGAATTCAGTCCTCCACCAATAAGACAATTTCAGTGTACAGTACACTCCTAGAAAACAAAAACTAAAGGCAGTTATCTCAATAAGGCCAAAGACATTGTTTCTGTTTAAATTTCATACATACTTCTTCTACATGCTTCTTACGTTTTATGCTATATAGCTGAAAAATAGACAACAATTAGACTAGAGCTTGAGATGAAGAAGATGATGCAATACAGTTTTTGTCCTTTGAATTTGCATTATAATTTTATTCTCAATTTTCTCTTTTTTCTTTCCTTTTAAAATTTTCAGTTAGAAAATCACTAATATTTATCTTTGGGATGTATTTTGTCATAATCTAAATATTTTCCTTTTTCATAAAACTTGCAGTGTCTGTGATCTTATAAATACTTCTGGGTGGGTTTTATTTTGTTGTGTCTCATTAATAAGTCATTATTTTATTTAGAATCAGCTGTCATGAAAACTGAACAAAGCAACAGGGAGTCTACCACTGTTGTACAGACAATCTCAAGAGAAGAAGATGGCTCTGGTGCTACTGTTTTGCCAGGAGTAAGCAGAGAGGAGGTCTGTACAACAGGTTTATCATATACCTTATGTTTTTGTCAGAAGAGCAGGAAAACACATGAATTTTAGGTGCTTTTCTGAGTTGGTGCCTTTATTCCATCTTAGCAGCATGCCAAAACAGAAGTTACTTTTTAAATTCTTGAATGTCCTCTCATGACTTCAGGCTGAAAAGCAGTGACACTATGTGGATGTTTGAGTCTATAACCATTGAAATAGTTTTTAGATTTTGACTAACAAAATGAACTTGTTCTTTCAGTTTTGCATTTTTTCATGTTGTATTTAACAAAGTGAGAAACAAAAAAAATAACCAACATAAATCCTCATCAAAAAAAACACAATTTTTATTCCCTAAAAGCAGACATCTTGGTCTTACACTAACTATTTTGCAGGTGAAAGTCCTGCTTCCTTCTCAGAAGTGTGGCATATTAAAAGATTTAAAATTACAGCATTTGAGTGCTCACCAGGTGCTTCTGTGTGAAGTAGCAAGTGCAAAGAAGCATTTCATTATCACAGTACTTCATTATCAGGTGATCCAAACAGAATATCAACACTAAAACACACTAAACTTTGGAGGAATCCATACCTGAAGTATGTATTACTGACTGTCCTTAGTTGCCTGCAGACTAATCTGATAATTTATAGTTTATGCAAATTATCCTTTTATAAACTATATTTTACTTGAATTACCACCCGAGATATTGATCCTATATTCCATGTCTTGACAAGGAATGACTGCATGGATTGCACCGAAAAAATGTCTGCAGCTCCTAGTTATTCTTTAAGAAAGAAGTCTATGCTGCCTCCTGACAGCTGCATATGCTAACACCCAGAGATGGAAAATACATTTTAAAAGTAACCATCAGTTTTCCTGGCGTTCACAATAAAAAGATGCTTTCACCAGCTTTGTTGCTCTCCTCTGGATGCATTCCTGTACCTTAACATCCTTCTTAAATTCTGGGATCCAGAACTGCAGGTGAGGGTGAGGTTGCACCAATGCTGAATACAGGGGGATAATCACCTCTTTTGACCAACTGGTTATATTCTGCTAACACAGCCCAGGATGCAGTTTTTTGTCTTGGCTGTGAAGGCACATGCTGCTGACTATTATTTAGCCCACTGTCAACCAGCATCTCCAGATCCCTTTCTGCAGGGCTGCTCTCAAGCCTCTCCTCTCCTAGTTAAGATATTTGCCCAGCATTCTTCCTAGGTGCAGAATCTGACATCTTGACCATTAATCATAGCCCAATGCCCCAATCTGTCTAGATCCTTCTGCAAGGTCTCTTGTCCCTCAAAAGAGTCAACAGCAGCTCCCAGTTTGGTATCAACAGCAAACTTGCTAAGGGTGTATTCAACCCCTGCTTCCAGATCATTGATAAATGTATCGAACAGAACTGGCCCTAGAATTAAACTTTGAGGGACACCTCTGGTGAGTGGTCACCATCCAGATGTAGCCTCATACACTACACCCCTTCGAGCTCTGCTGTTCAGATAGTTCTTCACTCAGTGCATCATGATCCTGCTGATCCCAGAGCTGGACAGTTTTTCCAGAAGAATGCTGTGAGGGATAGTATAAAAAACTTTACTAAAATCCAGAAAAACTACATCCGTTACCTTCCTTTCACCTACTAGGCTGGTAACCATATCATAGAAACCAAAGTAGTTAAACAGGACCTCCTTTGTGAACCCATGCTGAGTGTGCCTGATGATTGCATTATTCTTTAAATGTGTTTCAATAGTACGAAGTATAATCTTCTCATTAGTTTTTCCAGGAACTGAGGTTAGACTAGCAGGTCTGTAGTTCCCTGGGTCTTCCCTCATGCCTTTTTTGTAGATCGGAATAACATTGGCTAGCTGCCAGTCAGCAAGGACCTCTGCAGACCCCCAAGATCTCTGGCAGATGATTGAGAGGGGTCCTGCCATAACATCCACTAGCTCCTTTGGTGCTCTAACAACCTGTATCAACAACCCTGTTACCTCACTCAGGTTATTCCCTTACTCACAGCTTAGTTAATTAGTTCTCTTCTAACACTTTCCAGATGGGAAAAAAATTTCCAATGAGACCAGATTAAAAGATCTCTGGTCTTTAGGAACTTCCCTAATGACAAAACCCAGAAAGATCTTTAAAAAATCAGCTAACAGATCCTTTGCTGAAAGCTGTCATGCTGCTAATTTTAAAATGCTTGGATAGTCACTATGTTACATCCTTCCTGATTTCATTAGCTACTAATGGAACACAAAATATTTCATTGCTGCTATAAAGTGTGAGTAAATCGTAATACTTGTTTCAAAATATGGTACAAAAACGACTTAGTTGTTCCATCCTGTATACTGGATTTTAATTTACATATATGTTAATGTCCAGGCTTCACCACTAAAAGGGTTTATTTTGTTCCTGCTGTATTTAAATTATTATTTTTATTATTCTTACTTTCTTTTGACCAAATACTGATGCTTAGCAATTTTTTGCTCTTGCTTGTTGCCCATTTTTACTCTTTGCTATCAGTTTCCCCATTTCATCTTCTGTCACTTTCCTTTTTAACCAAGCTGAATATGTAGCCTTCTTTTGTAAGAGTTATATATCCCAGGGGAGTCAGCTAAAGCATTCTTAAACATCTAACTTCTGCTATTTTTTCCCAGACAGACTGAGTTTGTGAAACTGGTCTTTTTCAGACATGCATTATTGATTTAGGCTGTGCAGACTTGTGTAGATATGAAATCAGATCATGATTTTTGCGTCTAGGTAACCAGCCCTCTTTTTTTTTTTATTTACCTCAGCAAGGAATTTATTTGTACTTATATGAATAATCTCTAATATGGACTGTCTTTGCTGAATGGAGTATACTGTTTGTATGTTGCTTAAAATGCTTCTGACTGCATTGAATGAAGCAGGAATTCTAGGAGAGAGGGAAAAGATAGGGGAAAAGAGAGTGAAAAATGGGGAAAGTAATGCAACACATTTTTCATATTTCACATTTTAATTACTCAGGGCCAGAAAGGTCAAGAAGGAGAGGATGAGCCGACAGGATCTCCAAGAATGCCAGAAGTGGAAGACACACAGAAAAAAGACCAAGGACCTCCTGGACCTCCAGGGAAACTTGGACAACATGGTCAGCCTGTGAGTATTTTCTGTCTATTGAAAGCACACATGTATTTTAGAAAGGGTAATAGTAATTCATCACACATGCATAAAGGGCTGAAACTCTACAGCCTCAAACACTGTCATCAGGTGTACTTCTACAAGACAGGGTTTAAGTCCCACCAAATCAATTCAAGAGTGTCATATCTGCCTTGCATGTGCCAAGAGATATACAAGGGCCTGACAAGATACAATAATCAGCAAGCACAAGGCAAGCAACTGATGTGCCAATATACTGACATTCTTGAAGTGGTTATGCCACAAACTCTTTGGGCAGCCTTTACAGTGCTGCACCACACTCCCCGCCATCACGTTCAAAACTGCTGGACTTTAGAACTCATATGCTCAGTGGCTTCTGTATACCCAAGACGTTTCACACTTCATATCCTTCTGAACTACCAGCGCAAGTGTATCCAGTTAAGCAGAGGTGCAAAACAGATCACACTGTGACACAGTATTTGTTACCATTCTGATTTCTTATGTTGTCACTGTGTGACGCATCAAGCTATAGTTAATTGCTTTTTTATTGCTTCTTTGTTACAACGTTTTATTTGCTTTTCTAATAAAAATGTTTTATTTTAGGGTGTTCCTGGCAAAAATGGGTTACCTGTAAGTACTCTTTTATACATACTTTGGTTAACTGAAGAAAAAACCCAACTCTTTTTTTTTTTTTTTTTAATGAGACAATCAGCTATTTTGAAGCTTAAGCAGCTAAGTGCTTTCTCCATGTGCCCTCTTTATAAGGCAGCTCCAGTGTTGTAGTTGACTTCCTCAGGTTGCCGGGAGAGCAGGACCCAGGTTTCTAAGAGCAATTCATTATTTCCCAGTTGCAATGAAAGAGGCGTGTCATGCCATAAAGAGCTGTATAAAAAGTCCAGCTCTTGTGAGGTTGTAAGGTTGGCTTTTTTGCTGGGAGAAACTTCAAAAAGGGGACATACTCAGACCCAGACCTCTTCCAGGGCAAACCAAAGCACTTCATTGACCCTTCATAGACACATGCTGCTATGTTCCCTGCTCCTAACTCCAGCTGCTATTAAATTTTCAGATGTACCTCTCACCCCTTAACTCTTGTGCAGTAATTCAGCTGTACCTTCTGCTTCATTCTTCCTGCTTTCCTTTCTCTGTGTTCCTCTATCTTACCCTCTCTTCAGTCACATTTGCTGTCTTCTTCCTGTAATATTCCTTCTTCCCTTCTCCAAATGACTCCCATCCGTAGGTCAGTTCACCATGAGCCACTGACAGATTGCACATGTATCCTCCATGGTGAGGAATTTCCCAGCAATGCACACAATACCAAATCCTTAGTTGTCATATTCCATGAGTGTCTCAGTTGCTCTTGCGTATCTGTCTTCTGTTGATGCTTTACCTCCTTATTGTGTCCTCATTACCTGTTGCTGCCACTTTGTGCACCTTTCCCCTCTCCAAGACCTTCCCACCTAGAGGCTCTCATCATTATCATGCCTGTTCCTCCATTGTATACTGTCACCCACCACTGCTGTGAACATCCTCTACATTCCTGCCACCTGCAAGTGAACAACAAATAAAACTACTATGTTTTAAGGTATTAAATAAATCATTCAATAGTCACTCATAGGATGCATTATTCAGCTCCTGCATGAATGCTGCCTGCATGCATTGGTATGTTCAGAGAAATGTAGCTGGTTTTGCAAATACTTAAGCTAAACTCAAGTTATGTACCATTAGGGTGTTTATGGATAAGAGATTTAAATTTTCTGTATTAACAGAAGTCTGATTGCTTTCAAGCTGAACATTTTCAAAGAAAATTCTATGGAACCAAAATAATGGGGAAATCTTGAATAGAAAACTCTTCAACTGTAATTCAAAAGCTTCAAAACCAATTGTTTTGTCCTTGCAAACAAATTCTTGTCAAACAATCCTACTTCCTATCAGGGGCATTTTGTTATATGTTGTGAAATGAACAATTGTCCTGTATTTTTATAGATAGTCTTTTGTCCCTGTGCAGCTGGGTTCTGATCTCGCATGTCCCTATGCGACTTTACCATTGAATTGTTGTGGCTTCACTCAGCAATAAAACAGCTATGCCCCATATTTATGTTGGTGGTGTGTTTGCCACCTGTCTATAAACTTGGTACTAGTTACTCTGCAAGAAAAATAATAACAGGAGAAAAAAAAAGTTTAGTCTTACAGGTGCTTTTTTTTCCCCTAATGTGTTTATATAACCTATTTCTAAAATTGGTACACCCCTGAAACTTGAGCAGTAGGCTCCGTAATCACAGCTGTCCAGATTACCAAAATGCCATTAAGGAAAAGATAATTAATTTACCTTCTGTGTTTGTTTTTTGTTTGGGTGGTTGTTTTTTTGTGTTTTTGTTGTTGTTGTTTTGTGTGTTGTGTTTTTTTTTTTTTTTTCCAGTGTCCTAACTGAACTAATAAATAACATCACTTCATAGAATCACTGACTATAAAGCTGCTGGGAGTTCTTTCTAGCCAATCACACCAGTCACAGAATCACAGAATCACATAGGAAGAGTATATGAATGTTACGTGTAGATGAGATGAACTCAAAGGTTGTTTGGGATTAATTTGACTGGAGAAGTTTAGAATGGAAAATGGGGTGAAATGCATGTAGTACCACACATTCCCTGTCAGATGCATGTCCTCAGGAAGCATCCTATTTGGTAGGAACTGAATATATTCAGCGGGTCAAGTCAAACAGGATTTCAGTAGAAGATGGGAACAAGCTAATGCCAATGGCATGATTCAGTACAGGACAGCAGTTAGCAGTAGCATGTTGCAAATATATTAATATCTCACTATTCTCTGTCTCACTATTCACTGTCACTTCTGTATGAAATTAAAAGTAGATTTCTTCCAAGTGTCCATTTTTTCATAGTTTGAAAGTTGTTAGGGAGGAGACAGAATCCTACCCTGGAATTTACCTGCTGCAAGCATATTCAGCAACTTTGGAATAAATGAAGACTTTCTTAACTCTTAGATAAGTAAATGTCTAAAAGATAGAACATTTGAAGAGGACTTTGCAGACAGCTGTCACTATTTGTTCTACTGGAACACTGTAGTTTTCAAAATATTTGTCATCAGTGTCATCAGTAATGTGTGGTCTAGTTGGCCTCCTGTCAAATCCAAATGCAGACTGCTGAGCATTTCTGTATGTACTCCCCAAACAGACTTGACTACCACTTTGTTGTGGGCAGAGTAGATGTGATGAGACACACATTCTGTGCACTGCCAGCTGCATAGAGGTGTAAGTCCCATATCTGCCCCCACTGCACAAAACAAGAGTTAGAATCTAGCACAGTTAAGTACAGCCTCTGCTGCTAAGTGTACAGCCTGTTTAGCCTGAATAAAAGCTAATACCTAATTAAAAAATATATATATATTTCCTTTTAGGGTAAAGATGGACCTCAGGGGTTGCCAGGACTGAAAGGAAAAGCAGGCCTAAAAGGTGTAAAGGTATGTGCCCTGCTAATAACTGACAATCAATCTTTTACACTTGGACATGTGGTAATTTGGTACACTATGAGACAAAAAGGGACGTGGTGGTCCTGGTGGACAACAGGATGACCATGATCCAGCACTGTGCCCTTGTGGCCAGGAAGGTCAATGGTGTACTGGGGTGTATTAGAAGGGGGGTGGTTAGCAGATCGAGAGAGGTCCTCCTTCCCCTCTACTCCGCTCTGGTGAGACCACATCTGGAATATTGTGTCCAGTTCTGGGCCCCTTAGTTCAAGGACAGGGAACTGCTGGAGAGAGTCCAGCGTAGGGCAACAAAGATGATTAAGGGAGTGGATCACCTCCCTTATGAAGAAAGGCTGAGGGAGCTGGGTCTCTTTAGTTTGGAGAAGAAGAGACTAAGGGGGGACCTTATTAATGTTTATAAATATATAAAGGGTGAGTGCCATGAGGATGGAGCCAGGCTCTTCTCGGTGGCAAACAATGATAGGACAAGGGGTAATGGGATCAAGCTGGAACACAAGAGATTCCACTGAAATTTGAGAAAAAACTTCCTCTCAGTGAGGGTCATAGAGCACTGGAACAGACTGCCTAGGGGGGTTGTGGAGTCTCCTTCTCTGGAGACATTCAAAACCCACCTGGACATGTTCCTGTGCGACCTCACCTAGGCGTTCCTGCTCCAGCAGGGGGATTGGACTAGATGATCTTTTGAGGTCCCTTCCAATCCCAAACATACTGTGATACTGTGAAAAAATAATAATAATAAGGAATCACAGTAAGAATTTAAATATCCTGCTGTTCACCCATGAATCTGCATGAAGGGCAGCCGTAACAGAATCACAAGGATTTTTCAGGAATATGAAGAAACTTCAGCAGTAGAAAAACTTGGGCTTTCACAGGACAGCTAAGGAAGATGTATTTAGCACTTAATAAAAAAAAAAGTCAATTGTTACAAATAATTGCTCTGTGTAACTTACTCCACTGGCTAAGTCATTCAGCAGCGGCAGTATAATCATATTACCCTTATTAAATTAATATAATTAAGAGCTAAACCATGTGAAGTAACAACTATTATCACTTCTGACATAAGGTGAACTACAATGGATTAATCCGTTATTAAAGGACATGTTGTACACAAAATTGGCATTCATCCAGTTATTCCAAGTGCCAAATTAATAATTAATTTCATCTGTTTACCAAAGCAATTCAGGCTTTATAAATTCACAAATGTAACCCATATAAAGCTCATTTATTCAGATTCAATTTGGAAGGGTTCAGAATAATTTAAAGGTAAAATTAGTCTCCAGTAAAGGTCACAAGACTGCATGGCAAACCACTGTCTCTCTGTCCAGCTGAACAGTCTGTCTGTTGTGATGGACAGATACATTGGGCAAAGGGTTATCATAAACTGAAGAGAAGTGAAGGCATGTTAGGCCTTCAGCTAGGAAGCATCTCAGGTGTAGCATGATGGGGGACACTTTTGCAGTTCCCTGGTGAAAGCAGCACATCTGGGACTGATCTCAGGTACATGATCACAAAAACAGACAACATGGGAGACAAACAGGAGGACTTAGAAATCTTTGCACAGTTACAGGGCTATCATCTCTCTGAGGTTACAAAGACAGAGTGGGATAGCTCACAACTGGAGTGCTGCAGTGTATGGATACAGGCTCTTCATGCAAGACAGGCTGGGATGGCAGATTATCAGTAAGATATTAAATCAGTTGGCAGCAGAAATTACAGGTGCCCTGTGCAGGCATTTCAGATCTTTGTGGCAGATCAGCAAGGGCAGTTTGATGGTCTTGTTGAATGAGGAGTCTCTTCGCTTTATCTCTCCATTCCTCCCCACTCCTCATTCTATCATCAACCCTGGACTGCACTGGCAGAGTTTAGCAGCAGAAAGCAGAAGAATCTAGACTAGAGGGGGAAAAAAAAAAAAACAAAAACAAAAAACAAAGAGAAAAATAAATTCCGTATTAAGGACTGTGGTATTGGTGGAGGACTTTGTCAGGGTGCTACTTACATCTCCGTTGGTGCTAAAACCTGCAGCATGGATAACAAAATCCCAGAATCACTGCAGTGGGAAGGCCTCTTTGGAGATTGCCTAGTCCAGCACTCCTGCTCAAAGCAGAAGCAGCTAGAGCAGGTTGCCCGGAACTGTGTACAGTTTGGTTTTAATATTGCCAAGGATAGAGATTCTACAACCTCTCTAGGTAACCTGTTCAAGTGCTTGATCACCCTCAAGGTAAATGGAATTTCTTATATTTCAGTTTATGCCCATTCCCTCTTGTCCTTTCCCTGCATACCACTGAGAAGAGTCTGGCTCAGTCTTCTTCATTCCCACCCATCACATATATATGCACATTGACAGGATCTCCCCAAAGCTGTCTTTTCTCTGGGCTAAATTGTTTAATCTGTATCATCCTCCCCTCGTAAGTCAGAAGCTATAGTCCTTCAGTTGTCTTTGTGGCCTTTAACTGGGCTCACTTAAGTATGCCCCTGCCTTGCTTGTACTGGGAAGCCCAAACCTGGACATAGCACTTCAGATGAGTTGGGTAGAAGGATAACCTCCCTCAGCCTGTTGGCAATGCAACAATTGGTGCATGGCATCATCTAAGTGTTCTGTGGTTCAAGCACTGAAAGAAGTGATTGTGATACCACCACCAACTTCAGTGTCATTAATCTCACTTGTAAAATACTACAGCAGTTCTAGATACATTTTAACAGTAGTATACTCTAAGTAATGTGTCATAACTCATTGTGCTGTTAAAGTCCAAGATAGTCTAGGCTAAGGTTACCAAAGCTAGAAGAGTAGCATGCACTGCTTTATAACAGTCATGTACCTCAAACTGTCACTTCTCTAATAGGTCCTTTAAAATGACTACTGAGTTTGTAAGTGGATGTAACTGCTATGGCTTATGTGTCATTCCATACTATAAACTGACAAGTAAATACAATGACACTCTTCATTATGGCATTATGAAATTATTTTTCCTTCCTTTCTGTATTCAGGTCTCAAACCTCTATCGTATTTTTATATAATGCCAGAATGTGTAACCAATGCAATCACTTTCCAACAGAGATGGATTTTCAACAGCACTTCACAAATAGCTCAGTGCTTCTAAAATAAATCACACAAAACTCACTGAGAATAGTAACATACGGTTTCTAGGTTTTACTATTAATAATAATTCTATATACAATATTAATAACTAAGTATACATAGATCTTGGTATAACTCAAAGGCAAAGTACAGTTCAAGTAAAAATATTCTGCAACAAATGCGTTAACAAGGTCTTGAGAGATTAGCAACAGATTTTGGGAATACATGTTAGAGTAGTTGACTGCTTTGGACAACACTGTGTCCAGAGAACAGCACTTCACTGTATTGTGAGAGAGGCAAACTGGTTTTGCCCCAGGGCTACGTGAAATCAAGAGCCTGCCAACCCACCATTCCCTTGCATGACTGGACTGCACAGCAGGGTGAAACACTGGCTGTTTTGCTCTTGGAGAGCCATCACTGGGACATTGTTATGCAGGAATAATACCTCCTCCTAAGCTTGATAACATGTGGCACAGCAGTCTCTGAGGAAAAAAGGTACTGTCTTTCATAGCCCCACTGGTGGCAGAGATTCACACTTTCTTTTGAGCTGGCACTTTGTGTCTACAATATCCATCAATCCTTCACAACATGTCAACATACTCGTCAGCCTTTCTATGATTTTTCCTAAAACCCTTGAGCAGGAGTAGAATCTCTAAACATAGCCTAGCAGTTGCACAGGTGTTGGTAGCCCATGATTATCTATAACCCTCTCTCCCCATTTGGCTAGTTCTCTGCATTCTTCTCTCCTGATACAGAGCTGATGCAGATGCCTTCCCTCTCTGTGGTCACTTGTCAGGAGACTCCTTTGGTTCTTCTACACTGTGGAACTACTATAGCTCCTCGAGCAAAGGTTCAGTTTTGCCTATATGTTTGTCAATCACACAGTGAAAAGGCTGAAAAAAATTACGTTAATGTAATTCGACAATTAGCTTCCCATATTTCCTGCAAATGTGCATTGGTCATTCTTGTGGCCAGAGTAATTTCCAGAATGCTTGGTACTGACATAAATAATCCATGTTAGTAAATAATAAAATCAGTCAGACTGCTTTTGATGAAAACAAAGCAAATGGAAAACTTTTCAAGATAATAGTTTTTTACATTTTTTCTACTTATAAGAAAAGTGCAAATTAGCAAAAGAAGCTTTATATTGCAGTTGTTGAAGCTGAAACTGTTGTTGGATAACTATTTTGATCTCCAGCAAGAAGTGCTACATCTACACTGCCAAATGAAACAGGCCCAGGAACTAACTGAATTGCTGATCATTCAGACCTGCAAGCACAGTCCCCAACAATACCTTGGCCCATGTCAAATAGACTTCTCTCAGATAATGCCTCAGCATTGTTCAGGGGTAGCAATGGCTGTTAATTGTTCCCAGCGTGCTGCAAGATTGTGTTGGCTCTGCTCATTCTACATGCTCCCCCAGTGTTATCTCAACAGGCTTCTTACTTTCAACTACTCATCGTGCTGATGGTTGCAGTATAGTTCTCATGTTATCAAAATTACACAAAAACTCCATGCTCAAAATATTAGCTTTGAACATAAAGGGCTAAAAGGAGGCCTGGGGCCAAGTACCTAAGTCCTGTGACCACAGACAGTCTGTTCTACCTGACCTCAGGGACAAAGAATGGTCTCCAGACTTGTTAATTCCAATCAGTGTGATTTCCTAGGACCTGTTATGTTCGCAGGGTGAGCAAAGCTTAAAGAATTTATCTATGCAAACAAAAAATTCAAATCTGTTATGGTTTATAAAGACAGTCAGCACTTTTTCAGAATAATATTTAAATTTGAGGAACAGTAGCAGTATCCACCTGCCTTTTTCTGTTTCTTCTCACTGAAACTGGAAAGCTGGGAATGAATGGGGTGCCACCTATCAGTGGAGAGTGGGCCTGTCACTTTGTCACTGTGGTCCTTGTTTAGTGCAGAGATACAACCATGAGGTGCTCCTTGGCAATGGATAAAATTAGGCTTCCTAGGCATGACTGTGATCCAAGTATGAGAGCTGTTTGTTGTTGTTTTTTTTTTCCTTGTAATACACACAAAGTGGAAGAAACTTCATGAAAACAGGCACAAAACACTGACAGAAACTAATGTAATAGTCACTGGAAAAAAGCAAAGAATATGTTAAAATTAATGAAGAATATCTCTAAATTAACATGCTGTCTGACAGTGAGAACAGTCCCAAATTATTTAAACACATTCTCTGTCAATGTGAACGAAGTATTATTATAGGAACCATTTGACAAAGCCACAGGGAACAAAGAAAAGCAGTAATACTTGTATCTAGTGAATTCTGAAGCATGAAGAGCAAGAGACCAAGAGGCAGGTGAATTTTTTTCCTGCTATGTGACTGAATATATTTATTTAGAGAACATAATTAAAATGCTCGTAAAAACAGATAACAAATTGGCAGGTTAGAGGGTAAAGCATATATCAGTAGAGGTTGGCTAACAGTGTCAGTTATGTCGCTGTGATTTCTACCCCTTTAAGAAAGCCCAGTGCAACCAGTCTGGTTTCTGTCCTCCTGGTGGAAGGTGGGAAGGAGGTTGCACTTTGCAGCTCTGCAGTGTCAGGGTGGATAGGTAGGAATCTGTGCTACATGAAAGCACTGGTAGGGGGAAGGCTGAGCTTTTCACTCCTCATGGTATGAGAAACTCTGAGGTATGAGCAGTTATGTTGCTCTTTCTTCCCCTCTAAATGGACATGTGTCCTGAAACCAGGATCACCATGTAGGAAGAATGTCCAAATTGGACATTGAGGAACTCCTCAGAACAGTGAATTATGGTTATTGAATGCCAGGGAGGGAGAGGATGACACTGTATTTTCTCTTGGTATTCCTTCTGTCAGAAGTATCAGGTAAAAACTAGAGGGATCAATCACTGTTAGAGCTATACAAGATCTCAGAAAAGGAAATTAAATGAGTGCCCATCGTTTGATGAAAACAACGTGCATATTAAGCAATGATAATGGTTTTGTCTGCCAGTTATTTAAATATGAAACATTATTATCCCCATTTTAGGGGTTGCAGAGGCGCATCCTTCTCTCAAAAGAGTTTAAAACACAAGGGCCAAATGCTGCTTAGTGAATTCTCCAGAAAAAGGCACATATAGGGTTGAGAATGAAAAGTTACATTGTAAAAGACTTCCAACTTAAGATTTAAAAAGTTGAGACAGAACTTCAACTCTTGACTTCAGTGAAAAATACTGGAGTTGAGCAGAAAAATCAAGAAAAGTTGTAAATATCTTAAGCAGAAGCACCTGAAACTAGTCTCAGCAAAATGTCAGAGATTATATAAAAAAGCCAAAGAAGAAGAGCTGGTAGTAATTACGAGAGAAAATTACACAGATTTGAACAGGGCTTTTCATTGTATTGGCAGTAGCTAAAGGTCGACACATAGAAAAATAATAATGACATGGTGGTATTAGAAAAAGCATTACAGATAGTAGTAATAAAATGAAGAGATTTACTTATTGAGTACGATGACCACAGTTTCTACCTTTTCATTTATGGGGAGTCATAAAATATACCCTAAAAAATGCAAGAACCACAGTAAAACATTGTTCTGACAATAAATATACACTGTAAAACACTGTTAGTGCTGCTTGTACATTTGCAAATTCATTGCAGAAGTTAGAAAGGGGAAAGTCCTTTCTTCCTTTGCCAATGCAAAGGTTATATTGCTTGGGAGCTTGTCTTAGAAATGAGCAAGGTTCCCCTGTGCTCATAGCATCTGAGCAGACACTTCTATCGTTTCTTGTGACTAGAAATCCACACAGGCTGCAGCTAGTGCTGAAAATCCCTGCTCTGTGTTTATATAATTAAATCCTTGCTATTTATCTTCATTCTTGTTTTAGGGTGATCCCGGTGAGGGATTGCCAGGACCCCCTGGACTACCAGGACCTGGAGGACCATCTGCTCCTTCCCGAGGATTAGTGAGTATCTGGGCTTCTCTGTCAATGAGCATGGGTTACCTTTGGGGAATCCAGAATTAAATAGGAGGTTTTTCTCTGGGAAAGTAGCCTGACTGCCACAGAGATAATAATGCTTTCTAACACACTCATGCAGAAATGCAAATAAATGTCTGGCTACGGTGTGTGAGTACTGTAATCTACATAAATAGCCAGTATTCACATTTTTAAAAGCCAGTCTATATGTGTGTTCTCCTGTGCAAAAGCAATAATATATGAGAGAAAAAGAAACAGAAATTTTCTCAAAAACACTTTATAAACCTGAATTATTAATTTCTTCCCACTGCTGAACATAGAAATGGTTTAACAGTCACTTATGTTTGCTGTCTTTAAATACTACAACACATATGAGTGTGGTGAAGTGACAGTGTTCGTATTTTGAATGCTCAGTACTCCTTCAATGTTAAAGAGTAGGTTTCAGATTCATCTCCTTTCTGTACTTGGGCCTTTTACATGTAGACACAGCCCACCACTGACACCAGTGTAAGTCCTGTGGTGGACTTCTAAACAAAACTATCTGTCACACCAAGTATTGTGAATATTTCACAATATAGTTTGCAACATATTCCAGTGACCAAAATGAATTACATGCTTCCCTGATCTATGGTCTGCTAAATTATATGAGTCTGTTCCTGTAGCATAAAAATAGAGTAACGGTGTTATGAAGGACTACACTATTTAGCTTCCACTGGGACTGACTTCAGGAGACAAGCAATGTAGCTCCAGATCAGTAGGACAAGGTGCTCCAATGCAGCAGCTTTTCTCATCCAAAGGCCACTTCTCTAAACATAACAATGAACACCAGGTCTGGCACAGCCTTTACTTTCTTGTTGTCTGTCATAATAAGTTTCAAGGCCTTTTATTTGAAAGTGAAGTGAAGTGAAGTGAAGTGAAGTGAAGTGAAGTGAAGTGAAGTGAAGTGAAGTGAAGTGAAGTGCAGCCAGGGAATGCATCCCTGACTCCTGGGCTTTTGAAACTTTAGCTTTGGTACTATTATAACCAATCCAGGTACTAGTTCTCTGTGTACTTTGGGCTGTAGTTTATAAAGCATACACAGCGATGAAATTCACAAAGCACTTGCATTGAGAATCTGTAGTTAATTTACTTTAATATGAGTTGACAATATTTCATTTTAAATGTGGTGGAACTCACGCATGTAAAAAAGTCATGTTTCAACTGCCAATTTGTTTGTTGCAAATCTTGGTTTATTCCTTTTAATTTTTAAAATTATGAGTTTTACAAAACTTTCATAGCAAGTCCTATAATTTAAAAAAAATTGGATAAGTGGACTTCATTTCACTTTACTGTATATACTATGCAGACAAGTCATGGCAAATTTTCCATATAAAATACTTTTTTCTTTAGAGGTTTTAAAAGTTCTGTATGATGACCATAGTTGGCACTATAGGTTCCATAATGTATGAAGATGGGTTTGAAGCTGAAGCAGCTTGAATCTATGAAATTATCTTATAGATGAGTGCAACTAGATTGTAATACTAAACCCAAACTCTTTTTCTAACAAAATATTTTTGAAAAAGTTTTAGTATATTACTTTCCCTTTATAAAATACCTTTTTTTTATTCCAGTTGTAGGAATCTCACAATTTGGTTTTTGAACTAGGACGCACATTCTAGGAAATAGTGTCTTGTTATTAGGTACGCATTTTAGGATATTCTTAATGTTGACAGACATTTTTCTGAAGTTAAAATTTTTCTGAGATATTGCTTCATCTTCAGTTCACTTAAACAGTCATACAGTTTGTATATCGTGCAGGATCGTTATTGCTGTACTCATAGAGCACCTGAAGGTAAGTATAAAGCTGAGTGTCTACACAACAAAATGGTATGAAACACCAGAAACATAACTGAAATATTTTTGTTGTATTATAACTTATTTCAACAGTGACAGTATGCTGCAAAAGTATTGACTCTAACTGTTTTTACTTTAATTGGCAAGTGATATTTTCATTTGTCATCTTTAGAAGCAGTATTTTAAAATTGAATTATCCTAATTTCAGAATAGACCAGAACCTGAAGAATCGGGTTCTGGAGACATTGATGGAGAGACTGAGATTTTAAGAGTAAGTATATATTGATGTTTATTTACTACTAGTGTAATTAAGAGCTTTGCTTTACTCATCAAGATTGTAGGAGGTCCATTTCACAATGCAAATTTTGTACATGCTTAATTCACAGCACCCATAAATGCTTTGAAGGGTTTCATTTCAATATCTGAAAAGGTCTAAGTGTATGTCAGTGAGAAAGAAGTGTGAGAAAGAAAGAGGACAACAGGGGTTAATGCCAAGATGACTTTTTAAATGGCAAAATGCTTTAAAACTGATTCAGAGAAGACAGTAAAGAGCAGAGAGATGGGAATGACACTATTCTTTGCTTTTCTAATTTGGAATACCTCTTCTAAAAAATGTTGATATGAAGTGCATTACACTGCAACTTCCACTGTTGATCCATTTTGATGGTCATTTGAATTGCCATGTATCCTTGACATTGTGAAGAATTGTGACACTGTCACATCAAGACTGGCCAGCAGACATGAGTGCTTTGATTTAGTGAAAGTTAAGAAGATTTTTATGCACATGTTCCTGAGTGAGGTTCTTGGAGCTGGGTAACATGGGAGATGAGACTTCTGTCATTGAGAAGGAGTACTCATGCCAGGTAAAACTGAGTCTTGAGCTGTTAATGCACACTTGGCCATTGGTTAAACTCAGTCAAAGCAGTTGCTGCCTTAGATGTTCACCTCATCCTTCTCCTGGAGGTGTCTATCTCAGTTTCAGAAAGAATTTATATGGCTTGTGAATCTATTAATCTACTTGATTTTGCAGACATAATACTCAGGAAAGTCAGCATCAGTTTCAGTTCATTTCAGTAGACTGTGCTGTAAAACCCAGCTGATTCATGGGCTTTCAGCTGTGCCTGGGATCAGCAACCTCCAGGAACAGAGGATGGGATGATTAGTACCGGTTTAACATTTTAGCTTAGTCTCCCACTCTTAGTATTATGTGTGAACAGCCACAAGTAAGATTTGTTTCAGAGACTGAATTACTAAATCAGTCTTGTGTTTTCCCTCCAGAGAGTTGACATTTTTCGAGAGACAGTACTCAGATGAGCATGGTTGTGGATTAAAAACAAGACATCTGGCTTATTTTTCTTGCTCTGATTCTGAGTGGGTGGCAAAGGAAAAATTTTGGAATGGGGGGAGGTCTAATTTTTTTGTGTTTTTTTGCTAGACTGTTTTTTTGTTTTGTTTTGTTTCCAATGAGAGGCTATCTTTCCTGTGCAACTCACACAGAACACTGTGACTTTTTTTTGGAAAAAACAACATCAATTAACTAGAACTTGTTGCCAGATCTAGAATAATTTTGTATGTTTTGTTTTGTTCTTGAGCCACTTATTCACCTATTTTCTCTAGAGAGTCAGACAGACCTACATTTATCACGTAGCAATCTATAAAATATGTATTCCCATTGTAAATAATGTGGGTTTCCATCCACAGAACTAGTCAGATACATAATGAATTAGACAATATATACAATTAAGGAAAAATGTTAGGAAAATTAGAAATGGCTGAAGGTGAAGAGACATAAATTGGAAGACTTTTACTGAGCTATCTAGATGGAGTGAGAGGTAATATTTTCCGCAGTCTTTGGGATAGAGCATTTCAACCCTTAGATTAGAACCTGTTTCAGTAATAATAGCGCAACTTTCTGAGGAATGAACTCCCTGAATGCCTGTTTCCTATGAACTCCAGAATGCTATAGCATTCTGAGGTCTCTGTTTTGCAACAAATCTAGTGATGTTTTTCATTCTTTCAGACTCATTTCTGCCTCAAGACTTCTTTTCTGTTTCTTCTTTCCATCAAAATGCTGAATACTTTTTTTCTCCAGGCTCTTCAGCAGTCAAATTGCCTCATGTGAAAGTTAGCTATGTTGCCTAATTTAGGAGGCTAGCCTCTTTAGATGTCCTGTCTAGTTAATGAGACAGGTGAATGCTTGTAATGTCTCCCTGCCGAAGGCTCTGTTGACTGTATTGAAAATCCAGGATGACCATCTTCCTAACAGAATCCTGCAGGTTACCCTAAGTCAGTATTAAGGAGTGCCTGCCTTACAGTGCCATGCCCCAAAATTTCAAACTGCCCATGTTCACCTGCTAATGCAATCAGTAACAAGGATGGACTTGCACATGAGAGAGAATATTTGCAAATGTACCATTTCTCCTGAAGTAATGTATTTCATTCATTTCATTCAATTAAACTAGATCTGCTCATGTCCACACAGGATAGCTTGTTGGAACAGAGGCCATTTTTACAGCACTAAGCACAGTCAGATCTTGACCATGAATACAGACTCTCAGTGCTCCAGCAATAGCATGGAGAAAAGCTTTGAAATTAGTAGAGAAATAGTAATCACTTCCCTCTGTTCGATGATGCCTTCATTTAATTCTGGTTATGTTTCTTAACATTAGGTTGATTGTTGGAATACCTCTAAGGTCTGTACTGGATTTTTAGCTTAAGGTTGCTGTTGCATGCCATGAGGTGGCACAATTCAGAGGGCAAGGATGGATGAGATCAGTGTGACCCTATGTAAGGAGTGTATCTGTGAAACTAAAATTGATTCTTAATAAAGCAGAAGGGAGATGGTAATTCAAACTGAGCAGAACTTTTCCTGTTTCATGTATACACAAATGAAACTGGCTAGCCCCATTTCTAACAATGCTGCTGATTTATCCAGGGTCTTCCTGGGCCACCAGGCCTTCCAGGACTGCCCGGAAAGCCAGCACCTGATTCAGGTGTAGGACCTCCTGGATCACCAGGGGAAGATGGAGCTTCTGGTGAACAAGGCCCTGAAGTGAGTACCCATTTGTGCAAAAACATTAATATTGTTTCTGTCCTACAACAGTAGGTTCTAAGTCTTAGAGTCTGCATAATTCTTAATAATATTGCAGAATATTTTTAACTGAAGAGCTTGGATTTTATGCACATTTTTTACAAAAAATAGTAAAAATGTCTAGTTAACCAAAGCACATTACTGCACAGCAGTGTGTACATTTGGCAGACAGATACCAGAGAATCTGGACCACAGTAAATAGAAAGGATGCTTTTACCAACACTGAATAAGGCTAAGGATTATTTTCCTGTAGTGCTTTCAGGAAAATGAAGCTTGCTAAATCATTTACATAATCTGCAGGGAATTTTTAGCATAAATTAAATTTTCCTCTTTCAGGAACTCCTTTTTCTTCAGCTAAACAGAAACACTTATTCCTGTGGACAGGTTAAATATATTTTTACAGTAAAAAAGGTTGTTAAAAGTTTAAGTGTTACCCATATTTGTCTATAAATCCCCAGTAAAGTGTTTTTTCAGTGAAGAGAACCATTTCTTTAGCATTGATCAGCTCTGTGAATCTTCTCTGGAACTATATTGACTAATATGTTTTCCTTATTCCCTATCAACCATCTGACAGTAGCAGTTGTTCTCAGGACTAGTTTTGATCCATACATTCAAAGTGGGTCACCATTTCTTTATCTGACAAGGTGTAATTACCATACATTAAAGAATAGTTATTGGTGACACTTGTTAAAGAGGAAATCTCACTGCATCTCAGCTGTGAATAACTACAGCTTGAGGAAGCTGGAAGTTAACACTAAAACTAAAAAGGTGGGTACGGTAAATTTTACTTATCTGGCCACCAAGGTAAAAGGCAACATCCTTTGCGCAGAGATAAATTAAAGAGTTGGAAATCTTTAAAATGGGATCCAAGAAGCATATGCATGTGAAGCCAACGAAAACTAAGAGCTGCGGATGTATGAATACTGAAGGGAAACACTGAGAATAGCCTGAATTGTATATATGAGATCTCAGAGCTGTAGGGGGGAACCATCCAATAACTCAAAGCCCTACCCTGAAAACCAGTTCTTTTCTGTCAGGACATGGATCTCATACTCTCAGGCTACAAGGAAGTGTAAACATTGGAAATTTTTGTTCATCCAAGCTTTAGGCCCTTGCAGGTTGGAGTGTCCACTCAATACATGTCAGAAATCATGGCAATTTTGGGACTTTGAAGTTTCAGAGTGTTCCCTCTTGGAATAAATTGTATCCCTATGAACGTCACACTAAATTAAAGCTGTGATAAACAGAGTGCAGAAGATATAGCTATACATGGACTATCATTTGGCTGAGCTACAGTTTCAGTCTTTGGTACACGGTACTTTGGCTGTGTTTTGAGTATTTGCTTGCTTATTAACTAAAATGTCCTTTTGTTTTACTATTTTAGAGGTGATTGATAAGGCAGTTAGTGGTTCTGGCCTGGTAATGAGATGTTTCACTAAGGTGAAATAGGCTGGTCCCACAGAGGTAGGCTCAAAAAGCAGCATTTTTCATCCAAGCATGTTTCAGAAAAGACCTCCTCTGTATATGCAAAGGAGCTTTGACAGCTGGGTTGCACGACAATTAACAGTTGTAATTCAGATCCTTAGAAATGTGTCACTGACTTAAATGTGAAAATAAATATCAAACATTTATTAAATTAGTGTATTGTAAACATTTTGCTTTCTTCTGTTATCCTTTGCCTTCTAGAAATTATTAATAGATTTTTCAATGGTTTTATGCAGTGACAGCAGTTAGATCATGTTCTGAATTCTCATTGGTCCTTTCTCAGTACTATTTGCAGAGCCAGCCTCTGATTCAACAACATGATGCACTCAGGACACGTTTGTCCTGCAGTTAAAGTAGTATAGGGCAGTTCTTGTAACATGGAAGTAGTAAACAGTGATCAAATAACAACACGGAGCTCAGAACCTGCCAGCCACGAAACCAACAAGGCCTGTGCTGAACTTCATGCTGCTACAACAACAGCAACAACGTGCACTGGCTAATTTATCACACTCCTAACATATCATGCAATGAAAAGCCTTAAACATGACTGGTGCTCCAGTGGTTTCTGTCTCATTAAACTTGTCAAAGCTGTAGGGCCTGGGTGTTCTTCTGTGAATTGCTAACCTTGTAATATCCTGATACCACAAAAGGATGGGACCCAGCTGTCTGCAACGCCTTTCCACCTACATTCTTCTATAGCAAGGTTTCCTTGGAAGAAAATCCCAATGACTAGAAAGGAGTGAAGTGTCTCATCTAGAGGATGTAGGGAGCAGGACAAAAAGATGTATTGAGAGCACGCTTGCCCCACTAGTTGTTAGGAAACTTGCTGTTAATGACCCAAGGGCTGTGATAGCAGGAAACCATTTTCCATTCTTTCTTATTCTTAATTACTCTAATTAATGAATTAGTGCTTGAAGAGCCCATGGTTTAGTTGGAAAGATCTGTAGGTGGACTGACAGCAGCTCTTCCCAGGATACCTGTCCTTGCTTCCACTCCCTGTGCATTTCCTTCTTGCCCTTGAGTTTTACCATCTTGTCTTGACTCAGCCATGCCAGTTTCTTGCTTTCCTTTCCTGGTTTCTTACACCTGGGGATTGAGAGCTCTTTTGCTCTATGGAAAGTGTCCTTAAAGATATGCCAGCTCTATTCTGCTTCCTTGTTTCTGAGGGCAGTCTCCCAGGGCATCCTGAGAAAAAGCTGAAGTTGACTTGAAGAGCTGGAAGTTGGCTTTCCTAAAATTCAGGGTCCTGACTTTACTCTTCACTTGTCCCACATCCCTCAGGGCTGCAAAATCCATGAGTGCATGATTGCCACAGCCCAGGCTGCCTCCAACCTTGACGTCACAGATTAGTTCACTTGCATTGTTGACCATGAGGTCCAGTATCACATCCCCCCTAGCAGGGCTGTGTGTTACCTGGCTCAGGAAGTTGACCTCTCTTGCATCACCTACAGGTCACCATGCTACTTTTCCAGCAGATATTGGGGAGGTTGAAGTCCCCCAGCAGGACAAGAGCCTGCGAGCGTGATGCCTCCTGTAGCTGGAGTAAGAAGGCTTCGCCAACAGTCCCTCCTATTGGTCAGCCTGTTAGTAGACACCAACCACAAGGTTTCTTTTGTTGCTTTGGTCTCTGATTCTTACCTACAAGTTTTCAACCTGCTCGTGGCTGTTCTTCAGAGACAGCTCTTCACAGCTTTTGATGTAGAGGGTGAGCCCTCTACACTTTCTTCCTTGCCTGTCCCTTCTGAACAGCCTGTAGGAATCACTGTACTTGACTTCTCTGCTATGTAATCACAGCAAATTACAACATGAAAGTGTTTGAAACTTATTGAAAATATTTCTGAACATGTTAATATTAAAAATAATTGATTAGTTATTCTACCATATACAGTGCATCCAAAGGGCAAAAATAGGGAAGGGAAAAGTAAAGAGAGAAAATGATGTCTTTGTGACCATTCAAATACAAGAGAAAAATAATTTTTTCCGTCTTCTTCTGCAAACATTCATATCCTTCCCCAAAACAAATGTATAAATAAATGGATAAAAGATTCTCAGAAGCCAGAATACTCACCTGTAAATTTAATTAAAGGCTTTCCAAGCCCAATTTGAAAAACATAGTGTATGCAAAAATGCATGTAACTGTTCCCTTTCTTCCAGTTATAGTTACTTCAATACCTGTGCTGACTGACTGGTTGACTCTCCAAACCCAGTTTTTCCCAGTCTGGCTGCTCACTCAAATGTGTGCTAAGTCATGGATACAGCACAGGAAATTGAATGGAAAATGAAATGTACAGTTTTCAAGGAAAAATTAAGTGAGGCTTCACACAGAAAGCCTGGGTCACTTTCTGACGTTGTCAATACCAATGTTTTCTCAAATAGCTCTCATCTGACACTGAGGTTTCCAAAAGTGTGGATGGCTGAAGTGCATTTGGATTTCAACCCCATCACATCTGTAGTAGTGTTGTCAAAACCTCCTTGAATAACACCATTATTTTGCCTGCTAACATTTACATTATGTTGGTTTATATTAATTTTTTATTCTTTTTGATTGTTTGATATTGTTTTCTATTAAAGTATATTTAAATACTCTTTAGGTACAAAGCTAAACTCTCAGAATACTAGATATAAAGACAAGAAATACAAATGTTAGAACTTAGTCATGTTAGGTGCTACCTGGTGCTACACATAAGTCTTTCATAATACAGTGTTGTCAGTTGTTCCAAAATACTTACATGCATGTGCTATGAAGACAGCTCTCAAGTGGCACCTACTTTAGATTTCCTGTCATCTACAGGGTCCTCAGGGTCCTCCTGGTCTTGATGGAGTGGTTGGTCCACCAGGACGGAAGGGAGAAAAGGTAAGTTAAACACCTTGCTCCTACTTCAGTGGCTGACAGCATATTCCCTGCAGAAAGCGTCCTCTGTGGTGTGTGTGTATACCAGGGCAACCGTTATTACTGAAGTTTGGATTCTGTGGACTGAGACATCAGTGCCACAGTGCCACTGAGACATCAATGTGTTGTACACTTCTGCAGCAGCCTGTATGTGTCTTAACTGCTGACTACTGCTGCAGCTACATTATCCCACCCCCACACTTGTGGCAGTTCCAGTCTTCACTCACCACTTGATAAGACTTTTCAACATCTTAAACAGGTAGCAAAGGGCTACTTAGTTTTCTGTTGACTTGCTGTACTGCTTGGCATCATGCCTGATCCCCATGAGCCCCAGGGCCAGCAAAAGGGGAGGAGTGTGGAACATGCAAACAAAAGGATGGGACCAGACTCTTTTCAGTGGTGCCTGATGGTAGGATAAGGGGCAATGGCTACAGGCTGAAGCATAGAAGGTTCCATCTGAATATGAGGAGAAACTTCTTCACTTTGAGGGTGCCAGAGCACTGGAACAGGCTGTTCAGAGATGTTGTAGAGTCTCCTCTGGAGACATTCAAGATCCACCTGGACACACTCCTGTGCAATCTGCTCTAGCTGAACCTACTTAGATGTTCGCCAGACGTCCCTTCCAACCCTAAAAATTCTGTGATTCTGTGAAAGCAAGAGATCATAACATCCAGCTGACAAACTTTCTTGTGTTACCATAGAACTGAAAACTACATATTTCAAAATTGCCACTTTTTCTAAGTTTCTCCAAATTACTTACCTCCATTTTTTTGCACCCCACTTCAAGAAGGATGTGCAGCAGAGAGCTATGGAGATGGCCAGGGGCCTTGAGTATGTAACTGATGAGGGCAGGCTGAAGAAGCTCAAACCATTTAATCTGGTAAAAAGGACATAAAAGAATGGCCAACAGATATAAATACATAATTATAAGCCTTTAATGAGGGCTAGTGAATCTGCATTTGAAATATTGAATAGATTTTTTTTCACCTCGCCTCAAGAAGGATGTGGAAAAGACTAAGATTAGAGGAAAATCTGGTCCTCTAGTGACCTTCTACACCACCCTTTATGCAGAAGAACATGAAAGCAGATTTCCAAGCATTTCTCTTACAGTATGTGAGCATTGAAAGTTGGTCCTAAATGACCAGAGTATTGATACTTTTTATTTTAATCACAAGACTTTTTAAAAACAACACAGAATTCTGTGGGCATTTTAATTAAGCAAAAAGATCATAAATGTGTTTTCATTGCCTGTGTAGTGTTCTTACTGTAAGTAATTAGGATTGGTGTTCTTTTACAGGGTGATCGAGGTCTTCCCGGTACTGTTGGTCCAAGGGTAAAAAAAAAACAACAGCTTTTTTATTAGTATTTTTATTAGCATTTTATTAGTCTTTATTAGTATAACAGTATCACGCTAATACAGCATGTAGAAAAGGTCTGAGAAGACTAAAATATTATTATTGTGAAACCTAATGAAGTCAGCAGACTTGGCTTCTCAGTTGGCCAAAGTGCTTCCCTAAGAAGTGTGGTCAGGAGGATGAGGGAGGTGATTCTTGCTGCTACTCAGGTCTCATGAAACCCCACCTGGAGTACTGTGTTCAGCTCTGGGGCCACCAGAATAAGAAAGACATGGGTCTGCTTGAGTGGGTTCGGAGAAGGGTCATGAAGATGATCAGGGGAATGTTAGCTCCCTGGAAAAGTTCAGTGCCAGGTTGCACAGGTCTTCGAGCAACCTGATCTAGTAGAAGGTGTCCCTGCCCATGGCAGGGAGGTTAGTACTAGATGATCTTTAGGGTCCCTTCCAACCCAAAACACTCTATGATTTTATGAACCTACTTATTTGCATCTACTTTTGCATGTTCTGTATAGCAATAGACTCACCTTTTATTTTAGGGTGATCCTGGAGTCACTGGATCAAGAGGCCCCAAAGGAGAAGCTGGTGCTGTTGGGTCTCCTGGGAAACCTGGACCAACAGGACCTCCTGGCTCCCCTGGGCCACCTGGGCCTCCTGGACCCCCAGGACTAAGCTACAGTCTGGGATTTGAGGTATTTTGCTATTATAGGCTTTGTTGTAGCTATAGATCTGCTTCCTGCAGAGGAGGGACAGTGCAATCATCTGTATATTTCCTAGCTATTTAAGGCTGATTTGATGACAGGTAAGAGTCAGGATGTTTCTGACCTCATGGCCTGTTCTACTCAGAAGAAAAATGTTCTATAAAAAACAACAAAGACAGCAAAGCCACAAACAAAAAACCAAAACAAAACAGCAAAACAAACAAAGAAACAAAGAAACAAAGAAACAAAAAATACCCTGCAGATGCTGCTCTTTCCACTTCTGAAAATAATAACCTTCGTCACTAAAATATGAGATCTGGTCAGCTTAACCTGAGTTTTACATGTCATTTGACAACTACTCAGATGACCTTTCTGGAGCAGGAAGTGGCTTTGCAGTATAGAGAGGCAAAGGGAGCACACTCAGGTTCAAGAACTAAAGCTGTGTCATTAACATCTTTGTGAAGAGCAGATGACAGATTGCCAACATCAATATCCACATGAGTCTTTCCTTTTTTTAATTTATTTTTCTATTTTTCATGCATTCATCATTTCTAATTTAGCTGTTTGGCTCAGGAAGGCATTTCCAGAATTTTGGGGGGGTTTTTATGTCACGGGATACAATACAAGTTTGCATAGAAACTGAGGGCAGTTTCATCAGAGAAGTAAGCCATGTTTGACCAAAACTATTGGTCATCTGTAGAACTGCTGCAGTAAAGTGGTGGTGTATAAATGATACCAGTTTACTCACATGGATATCTACACTACCCCTTTTGTATTTCTCTTTTCCTTACTCTAAAGACACTGTACTCTAAGTACAGAGGTTACCAGTGACGCCTGTTTAGAGACATATTCTGATTTCTGATATCTGACTAAATAATATTGTACTATATACACTACTGGTTAATAATGTCACTGATGTCAGTGCATTTTAATGGATGAAAAAATCTCTTCAGCAATTCACAGGTTCTTCATTGACAGCACTGCTATTGCTATTATTATCAAGGAACAGAATTAAGTCTAAGCATACAAACACTTCATTGCATTAACTTTGGCACTCTATAAAGGCTGATACAGAGTTTCGTCTGAATAAACATATATTTGTCTCAAAATGAGGTAATGACTGCTGACAAGCCACATCCTGTGCTGGGTCTGAGTTTTAGCCTATGGTGATGGCTTCTCTGCCTTACAGTAATCTTCTGGGACCCTTGAGGATCCCATGTTAAGAGTTTCTCCACTCTTCCCCATTTACACTATTTGAGTAGAAGCCAACTTTGCCTCAAAGAGTTCCCCAGCAGGTAGGTACTTGGGACCAAAGCCTGCCACTTTGATACCTAAATCTCAGACGAGCAAAGTTAGCAGATGAGCAGGAGAGAGTGAGAACTGGAAGTCCTCACTTGCATAGACACAAGCACAGAAGGATCCCAGCTCTAACTGCAGCAACAATATCTTGACTGGCTTCATCTTGAACTTCATCTAGTCCAAACAGAACTGACATGATTGTAATTTCCCAGAGACGAGCAGTACTGTTAACAGGCTTGCTGTTTCTAGCTGATCTTTTGAGTGTCCACCCTTGCCGTCTGTTAAAGCATCATTGTGGTGTGCCAGTTTGTAAGGGCAACACTACATTTTGGTTTGCAGTCTGCTTATTGCTGTAAGACTGTTTCTGCAAAATGTTCCTGTTAGCACTTGTTAGCATTTGTGATCAGCTGTGTGCAAAAACCAAATGTTATGGAGTTTGCTGGCACTTACGCTTGCCAAAAGAACAGTTTGAGATGCAGAAGGTATCTGGTAAACCCATTAAAAACATACAGATGTCAGAAGCAATGGTGTGTTATATAAAGTAGGCATCAAGCACTTTCTTAAACAGAAACAAATATTGGCACAGTGGAGACAAGAGAAAAAAGGACTCAGAAACACAGCTTGTGGTTTACACTAAGTAGCAAATGTTTGGCTAAACAGGCCAAACAGAATATCAACAGATTTTCTGTTGGTATTTGATACACTGATAGCTGATGGAGGAGCAAAATGAAAGTCTGCATAACATTCAATCTGAGGTAAAGTCACATGAAAGGACTTGAGCCAACCTGATGACTCAGTGTCTCCCACCTTTGTCCCCAAAAAGAAGGCCCTGATTCCAGCTGTGCACTCTTTCTGCTTTTGTTCTTGCTCTTGTGGTAGAAATGGGCAAAAGAACAAGATTTCTTTTTTCACGGGAATCAGATCACTTGATGTTTTCCATAACTTCAGCATTAGGCTGTCATTCCGTAGCAGCTTAAAGTAATCTAATTGGTTTTCCAACTTTTCAGTTACACCATCTCCACAGTACATCAGACCCATGGCAATCTTAGAAATTTCAAGTCACTAACAGAAAGCTAGGCAGGAAAGAATATGGATCCTGTAGACAGGATCAGCTGGCATAAGGGCTTGTTGTCACCAAGAAGCAGAGATTCTGTTTTGCTCCTGCTCCTCCTCCCACCTGCATCCATTCCTGGTACATGCTTACCCTTCATATGCACTATCATCCAGTGTTACATCAATCCTTCCACAAGTCAATTTAATTTACTAACATTTTAGACAACCATCCTACCCCACAAAATTAACATATTTTCTGCCATTTTAGTGAGTTAAAGTGCCTCACAGGAAAGTGAGACGATTCAACATATGGCACTGATGCTGAAAATGAAGGCTCTGTGGCTGTGAGCAGGGTGAACAAAGAAAGATCAAGATTTTCCCTTTTCAGATAGAGGAAACAAACAAGCACAGCTGCACTTAAAACTTCAACTATCATAAAAGCAAGTGAACAGTTTCCTGCTGGCATGGTTCATCCAGATGGTTTGAAGCATAAACTGATTAGGCATAAGGAAAGGGATAGGAACATGTGACTGAGATGTTACTGAGGGTAAACAAGATAATTACAACAGCCTGCAACTTTATTTCTTTGGCTGCTTTGGAACTAGCAGCTCCTGGTTCTGCCGTGTATTCAGAACATCACAGTCAGAACAAGAAGAGCTGGAGGGAGGTTGCTGCTTTCTGTGTAAACTACTTTTAAAAACCCTAGAAAATCTCCACAGGAAATACAGATGTTGCTCTCAAGGTCTTCCACTTCACAGAGATCTTTCTGAAGTCAGCAGAGTGCAACAAAAACGATCAGTGGGCTGGAGCACATGACCTATGAGGAAAGGCTCAGGGAACTGAGCTTGCTTAGCAGCCTTCAGGTACCTAAAAGGAGGTTATTGAGAAGACACACAGTCAGAATCTTTAGAGTGGTGCACAGAGTGATGAGCAAAAACAATCATAAACTGAAACGGGGCAGGTTCTGACTCCATATAAGTAAAATATTTTTCACCTTGATGATAGCCAAGCATTGGAACTGGAGGCTGTTGAACCTCCATGCTGGAGGGTTCCAAAACCTGAGAGTATGAAGCCCTGAGCAGCCTGATTTTAATTCAGTTTTGACGCTGCTTTTGACGGGAGGTTGGAATAGGTAGCCTATGAGATCCTTCCCAACATAATTAATTCTATAATTTTGTGATATAATTTTTTTTTCTGATCAATTTCATTTCAGTAAGATGTATTTTAAGCAGGAGTTCAGCATTTGAATGTGAGAATTAGAAAGGACCTTTATTTTTGAATAATGATTGCTGCTCTTCACAAACTGCCTGCAAGTTTTCCCTACCTTAAATCAGTTATGTAACCCTCACTAGTCATTACAGTATTTCAGTAGTCAGGTGGCTGGTAAATACTAAGCAGAAAAATACTGCTACAACATGCTTAAACATAGCACATACTTAAAACTGATGTTGTCTCACTTCTGCTTGATACTGTCCAGCGTAAAGTGCTGGAGAAATGGTGTCCAATTGGCAAGACTGTAAAGACACACCCTTATCACATTATCACATTTGAGTAGAATCTATCTCCAGAACATCATGCATTGGTCAAAAAACGTTAATGAGGAAAGATAAAAATATTTGTGTTCAGTATCCTTCCAGTTTTTCAAAGGACTCCAGAAAACAGAACAGCTGGGTGGGAGAAGGAGAAATTCTTAAATTCTGTAGCATTTTTTCTCATCCATTAGGACATGGAAGGATCAGGTAGCATTGGCCTGTTAAGTGAATCCAGAGTTCCAGGATCAAGACGGTCAAAGGTAAGTAGATATTTTCAGGGAGAGGAATGTTTCTTGTTGTTAGGGTATTTTTGTTGTTTGTCGGTTGTTTTTGTTTTGAAAACAAAAGTGTCCTCCTCTCTGATTTTTGGAAATGCATAAGCCCAGTCAGCAATAGATTTGGAGTCATTGCACTGCACTGGATTCTGTTGCTCTAGAATGACATGACAACAACTGTATCATCCGATAAATCTGAATAGTATTTCTCTGATACCTGGTTAGCCGAGGATTTTTAGATTCTGCTCCGGTATATTTTTGAAAGACTAAAGGTTGTTTGTTTTTTTTTTTATTATCTAGCTATCTGTATCTTGTTTTACTCTAATAGATGCCCTTCTTGCATGTGAAGATGAATTACATATTCTAACAAAATTGAAATGTTATAGTTTGACAATCAAATGTGAATAATGTGAAATACCACTTTAACTAAAAAAATCTTCCCAGTAGTGTGGAAGCAATGTCCCTCAAGAAGGGACATTTTTTGCCTCCATCACTGTGTCTGAGGAGATTTTTCTAGTGTGGGCCACTTTAAAACACCAACTAGGGAATATGGGAATAGAATGCATCAGCACTTGCCAGGTCATTTGGATTTATCTTCTTTCTTATCGGTAACATCAAAACTGCAACTTATGATGCCTTCCCCAAAACAGGCAATTATCCAGCATTCCTCCTTCCAGAGCAGACTGCATTGTTCTAGTTCCATCTTTAGAAATTCTGCCCCTATGCTCACTCCAAAAAAAACATTAAAACTTTAAAAGCATAGCTTTGAAAGAATGAGTCTTGTTGCCCAAGTTTGGAGAAAGTGCTCCTGCCAGTGACCGTGAGTTATGGTAGATGCCAGATTGAATACTAGGCAGCTGTGCACTATCATTGCAAATAAGGGAAACCCTGCACTGGAGTACATCAGGAAGAGCATTACCACCATACACAGTGTTGTTATTATAGCACTTTTCTCAGGGCTAGTGAGGTTGCACTGAAATACTGAATCCATTTTTTTGTACTTCACTTCAAGAAGGATGTGGAGAAGACAGTGACAGTCCAGCAGAGACCTGTATAGATGGCATGAGTTCTCAGCGAGGAGAGGCTGAAGGAGGTCAAATGGTTTAGTTTGTCAAAAAAAAGTAGACAAAGGCATGATCTAACAGCAGCTTGCGAGTCTTTGAGGGGCAATTGTGTAGTGTCAGATGGTGCAACAGAGGACAGTGGTCACAATTTGCAGCTTGATATGTTCAGGCTAAACCTTAGTAGAAACCTGTTGGAGGTTGGTGCAGAACTGTGGCAATTTGTCCAGGGTGATTGTGGAAGCCTGTTCTTGGATGTTTCAAGACTTCACTGGACAGAGCCATGACTGACCTGATCTGGAGCCGGCGACAGTTCTACTTCAAAGGGATGCCTGGATTAGGTGGTCCTCAGAGGCCCTATACAACCCTGTTTCTATGATTCCATGAATCACCAGATATGAAGACTGGAGACAGGAATGAGTTTGAGAAGCTATTTACTGTGATGATTTAAAGTACTAGTAATTGTGAGTCACTGAAGTTATACCTGACTCAGTTTAGTGTCTTAGAGACCTTTTCCCTCTCATATAACTATTCCTAGATACTAAAAAAAAGTGGAGGAAAAAATAGAGTTACAAAAATAAGAATAGAATTCATTAGCTGTCCAAAATGAGATGTCCAAAACCAGTTCCCAAATTGCCCATTCTGACCTGCCTAACTGAAAGCCTTACTCTCAGTTTTGGTTTTATAACAAGCATGGCTTCCAAGTCACTCAGCTATAAGTATTGAAAACATGTCTTACTGCATCTGAACAAAATCCTGGAATTTCATTTTCCTGTTACTGATTACTCACTCCACAAAGTTTGGGTCAGTAAAGAAGGCACATAAGAACTTCCCCGTAATCATTAAAATTATTATGCATACTTACTGATACTGCATTAAAGCATTATGAACCAGTTACACTCTATGACAACTCCAGAGGTTTCTGATTGTGTTGAGTGAAAACAGAGTATCTGCTTCTAAGAGGCCTCTAACTCAAAGCAGCTGCTAGGAAATAAATTACATTTATTTGCACTATATTTTTATCTGTTTAATTTTTTAGTAATCTTTTGTAAGAAAGTAGTTGTTATGTTTTGAAGTAGAAGTATCAAATTTATTTCACCTGTAGGCTCAGCTATCATTTCCAGGTTTCTATTCTCCCTTCTCTACAAATCAGTGTAAAATTTTGTTGGTGTTTGGTTTATTAGTGTCTTCATGTTCCAGATGAAGGTAACTCAATCACTTTTTGAATTATTTTTTTTCATTCAACTTTCTGAAATGATCAATAAGAAACAGTTGTTCATTTTACCATCAAAGAGTCATAATTGTACTTTACAACTCATGTCATCATATAGAGACAAGAGAGGAATTTGCGTCCCCGAATGTTTGTTTCAAGCTACTTTTAAACCTAGGAAGACAATATGGTATTGCCTCTAAAGTGGTAACATATCTTAATTTTAGCCAAGGAGGCAAATTCAAAAAATTGTAAGCAACTGAAAACAATCTCTTGTAACAACTGCACTTGGATAACTTTATTTGTAATGTTTTCTGAAAATATGTATAGTACGCAAAGACAAGATTAAAGTTTTCTTTGTAAGAAAAAAAAACTTCAGACATTTACATGATAATGTAGAGCAAGGCCATATTTATTAGAACAATAAATCTAAAAAAATGCTTACATTTGATTAATTTTGTTTACACAACCGATCTCCAATATTGTTGTTTCAAAACTTGTGGTTATGAATTAGGTTTTTTTCTGAGAAAATTTGTCATGAATTGCTGTGTGGATTTACCAATAATTTCAGTGTGATTTCATAGGGATCTGCAGAAAGACAGGGACAGCGTGGGCCATTAGGACCAAAGGTACCCTATGTAACAAGGAACACTTGAAAGCTAACATATTCTGCTTTTGTATATATATTTTTTTAACTTCTATATTCCCTGCATTTGTCTTAAGAAAAGAGTTTTTGTTTAACATTTATATACTGTCTAAGTATGTGACAATTATTTTTCGCATATACACTGTGTATCCACTCAGAATGTATATTAATATAGTTATTTCACATCCACACCAGAAGAGTGAGTAAATACCATCTGTGCTGCTACATTCCAAGGCACTTGGTGTAATGTCGATGCGGAAGTCACGGACTAGTCACATGATCAATATGATCAGACAGTAGTAACTTTATTAGCAGAATCACCAGACTTACATACGCTATTTGCTCCCTTATCATGCGATAGCTAAAATCTGATTGGTTGCATGCACTGTTAATGAGCTGTTCGTGTGTCCTTAAACCATTTCTGCTAGCTCAGTCTTCTTTGCTTGCGAGCACCAGCTTCCCCCATGGCATCCTGCTTTTCAGACTGGCTTCAGCCATGTACACTTGCCTCTCTTCCTCATTTTTCTGCTGCATAAGCTTGTATCAGCATTTCTTCAACCATGATTAACCTTGCTGCATCCTTGAGGCCTGCACTTTACAGGCTAATGAAGTTCATATCTAAAGTGTCTGGATTGCTCACTACATGTCCTTGGTCTTCTAAGAAACCCACAGTGTAACATGGCATTTTTGTTTAAGTTTTTTAGGACATTTAGCAGTTTCTCTCTGACGCTCATTTATACATCATTCTGGTTTCTAAGAGAAAGAGAAACTTGCAGGAAGAGACCTTCTGGCGTGATCCCAGAAAGTTATATGAAAAAGTTCTGCAAGGTGCTGATGGGAAGAAGGGAGATGTCATGACTACTTTGCCTTGGTTTTGATTTGACCTCAGTAGTCACTAAATTTTTCCACTTTGATGCTGGTATTGGTTACGTAACCCATGAGGGAAAAAATTGAGAGATGAAAAAACAGAGGAAAAAAAGGGCGGATTCACAGAATGGGGCCCTAGACAGGCTTTTTATGTTCCTATGTAAAGCTTAATTACCACTCAGGTTAATAGTACAGCATGACTACAACTTCTCATCACCTTAAATGTGAAGTTAAAAAAATCTAACATTGAGGGAGCAGGAAATGGAAAACAATAGGTGGGGCCTGCCAACCTCTCTTCCTAAAATTTACACCTGAACATGCACAGCACAGGTCACTGACTACCTAGAAAGTGCATTGCCAGCAATAACTGCATGCATCTGTTTCACAGACCGACAGCAATCAAAGATCTGGTCAGTCCCCTGTGTCTAGAATTGATAGAGCTGAGGTTATAGAGCTGAGAGAAACCCTTCCATTGGGTACTACTCCTGTTAATGCTGGAGGACAGCATTACTTATGAGTGAAAAAATCAAGTATTTGGAAAGCTTGTTTTGGTAAAATGGTACTGCAAAAGAGAGACTAGAATAGTCATGCTCTCACACAATGCTACTTTCCGGACATGAGTATGTGCCAAGTCTCTGAAATGACATGTTTTTGTTAAAGCCTTATTCTCTGCTCTTAACTATAGATTTTGTTTCTAATATATTGTGGAAATAATGTTTCCAAAAGTCTTCAGAAATTGAGGTAGCACAATTCCTAGGATTTAAGAACTGAACTGGGACTGAAAAGATAGTCATAAGCCTTGGCCAAGAGACTTCACAACAACCTACACTAAAATTTATTTGTATAATATTGAGTCATTTATCCCCAAGGTCATGGAGACATAGAAAGGAACATACTATTGCCTGACATCTTACAAAATCAGGTACACTACAGCAAGACTAATATAAAGTGGTCATAATAAACTATCATTCTCATGGGGATGAATTTTACACCCACTTTTCATGATTGTAAATGACTTCACTAGGCAACAGTGGCAAAATACAACAACCACCCACTTCTAAACCCAAAAGTTAATGCATCATGAAGAGTTTAAGGTACAGTTATGTTTCATATATCCTTCATCCTTCAAAAAACCCAGACTAGTAGAGATGTCAGAGAAGTCCCACTGTGATCCAAGTTTTCTCTCTTTCCTAGCAAATAAGTGTAGAACCAAATTTTGCTTTCACTTTTATTGTTATAAAAAGCTGTTTTCATTAAAAAACAGCCTACAGTCTTCTTGCATTCATGAATATAAGCACTCCTAAAAGACAGTAAGTATAACATAATGTTTGAGGCAATGGCTCTGATTTATTGCTGTTTTAATCCTGTTTATATTCTCTATCTCGAATGATAAAAACTAAATTGCCCATTCTCTGTCTGTAATTAAAAGAAGGAATCATGTCTGTTCAGAGCTAGAGTACATCAGAATCAGTCCCAAAGATGAAACAGGGCAGCACTCACTGCATTTCTTATGGTATGGCACAGTGGCTGGGTAGGTGAGGAGAGCAGTAGAGTAGGGGAGGCGGAGTTAACTGTGTTGAAGGAAGATGGTGAGTCATTTGTGGAGGCTCAAGGTTATTGTGGCATTGGTAGATCTGGGGAATGTTACCATGTGCTAATTTCAGACACCAAAATGAAGATTTCAATCATGTGGCTTGGCAGATGCTCAGCAAAAATAACATGTGGTGACCACAACCACTAAGATGTGTGTGGCAACTGGGAGGTTAAATCTCCAGAACCAATTCACAAATGTATGCCCTGTTTTTGCTAATCATTTTACTTCAATCGGTCCCTTTGTTTGTAAGAAAAGTAACATAAAAAATCCTTGCAATTGCTGTTGACTTTGACATCTCAGCCCTACTATGCTTCCATTTTAGGGAGAAAGAGGCAACACTGGTCCACCAGGTTCAAACGTGGGAAATTAATTAAACTTGATCTAGAACCTCAGTCATTTCTTCCTCTTAGATTCCTTTCTTCTCTTAGTGCAGTCAAGGGATAATGAATATTTCTTGCTCTGTCAACATATTAAAGCCCAGGGAAGCTTCTCTGGAAAAACAGAACCCTTTCTCAGTTGAATTGTGATAATCAGGAGTCAGTAGAACATGTTGCTTAAGACTTCATTTAAAATAAGGTTAAAATTGCATTTAAAATCCTCAGGTACATGACGCCATGCTGCTTTTGAGGCCGTTTACACTTTCAGCACAACAAAAATGAAAATCAGCAAAGCTTATATAAAAAACTAAGTTCCACATGCCCTCCTACTCCTTAATATCATGGTGTGTAGCTAGCACCCCACACCAGAGCACTCTCCCCGTGATATATGTCTGTGGTACAGTAGAGGCCACTGTTGCCTATTTTTGTGCTAGAACCTGACCATCATCCTGCAGCCCAGGCTCCTCCTAACCCACACCTCCCAGTCGGGAGGGACAAGATTATAGAAATGGTGGCTGTAAGGACCTCCAAAGGTCATCTAGTCCAATATCACACTCGATACACCAACATTAGATTACATCAGCAATGGTTTTGTATCACTGAGCTTTCAGTATCTCCAGCGAGGTTCCAAATAATCTGTGGGTATCTTGCTCTGGTATTTCACTACCCTCTTTAGAAAAACAGTTTCCCTGATGTGCAACCTGTACCTCTCAAGCTGTAACTTGCCCCTGCTGTCTAGCTCATCCTATGCATCAGTGAGAATCCTAGACCTGCTGCTCTGGATCAGTGCAGCTTCTGGACACGAGACCCTGTTGCCAGGGAAACCTGACAGTTTACACTTTTTTACATGATGTTAGTACTGAAATGATTGGAGCTGTAGTCCATTCTTTCCTCTCCAATCTCCCCTATCATTATTCCTGTCTGTTCTGGTCTGGACTCCTCTTGGAGCACACTCCAAAGCTTCTTACACGTGTGCTGCTTTTTACCAGTCCCTATCTGACTTGCATGGCTTTTGCAGGCATAAGCCAGCAGAGGGCGGTGCTGGGACAGATAGAAAATTGACAATAAAATAAAATATAAAATAAAATAAAATAAAATAAAATAAAATAAAATAAAATAAAATAAAATAAAATAATATCAGAAGCAAAACAAAAGCTTCTCTTGCATATGGGACAGCACTGAAATCAAGAGTTCCTCAGAAACAAGATAAAAGCCATTATGAATCTACCCTTCTGCTTGCTGAATATTTACAAGAGTATTATCACAGTCTTCTAGCAGCATCTGCTTGTTTATTTTTTTTAAAAAAACACTGTATCAGGACTCTAGTTGCCATAAATTCCATCTGCTGTACATATTTTGAGTGTTGCCCTTTTTCAGAGTTACTTCTCAGCATGATAATTAAAGATGATGCATTGATGCATAACACAGTCATTTAACTCTTCTTTGTAATCCATTTAAGGCTACAGATTATTTTCTTAATTATTAAACATACAAGTGTTTTGGTTTGTTGTCTATTCCAGTAATTATTATTGTTGCTGTGGCAGGTAAATTTAAAACATGCACATATTGTAAGTGGAGTGACTACAGTGCTATTTAAAATAGTATTGCCAATTCTCAGATTAAAAAATATCTTATTCCTCTTATATTTGCGCAATTAGCAACATCCTTAAAATACAGAGGGAGTTAGAAATAAAGATGTCTCTGGATACGTTATTTATAGTGAAACATCTTACAGTAAAACAGATTACTTATCCTGGATCTTCTCTTCCAAATTAAATTTAATTGGAAAAAGCAATTGGAAAAACTATTCAGCATTTGTAAAAGTAGGAAGCTGATCTGCTGGTACCAACATGCCTTAAATGATAACATTCTGTTGCAGAAATGCTGTTGGTCCAAGGTTATTTCCTCTGCCCAATTAGCTTTGCTGAAGATAGACATATACTATCTTCCACAAGCACTGAAGAGACTTAAGTCACACAGTATCACAGTATGTCTGGGATTGGAAGGGACCTCAAAAGATCATCTAGTCCAATCCCCCTGCTGGAGCAGGAACACCTAGGTGAGGTCGCACAGGAACACCTAGGTGAGGTCGCACAGGAACATGTCCAGGCAGGTTTTGAATGTCTCCAGAGAAGGAGACTCCACAACCTCCCTGGGCAGCCTGTTCCAGTGCTCTGTCACCCTCACTGAGAAGTTTTTTCTCAAATTTAAGTGGAATCTCTTGTGTTCCAGCTTGATCCCATTACCCCTTGTCCTATCATTGTTTGCCACCGAGAAGAGCCTGGCTCCATCCGCATGGCACTCACCCTTTATATATTTATAAACATTGATAAGGTCCCCCCTTAGTCTCCTCTTCTCCAAACTAAAGAGACCCAGCTCCCTCAGCCTTTCTTCATAAGGGAGGTGCTCCGCTCCCTTAATCATCTTCGTTGCCTTACGCTGGACCCTCTCCAGCAGTTCCCTTTCCTTCTTGAACTGAGGGGCCCAGAATTGGACACAATATTCCAGATGTGGTCTCACCAGGGCGGAGTAGAGGGGAAGGAGGACCTCTCTCGATCTACTAACCACCCCCCTTCTAATACACCCCAGGATGCCATTGGCCTTCCTGGCCACAAGGGCACAGTGCTGGCTCATGGTCATCCTGTTGTCCACCAGGACCCCCAGGTCCTTTTCCCCTACACTGCTCTCTAATATGTAATTTCCCAACCTATACTGGAACCTGGGTTTGTTCCTGTCCAGATGCAGGACTCTACACTTTCCCTTGTTAAATTTCATCAGGTTATTCCTCGCCCAACTCTCCAGCCTGTCCAGGTCCCACTGGATGGCAGCACAGCCTTCTGGCATGTCAGCCACTCCTCTCAGCTTAGTGTCATCAGCATACTTGCTGATAGTACACTCTATTCCCTCGTCTAAATCGTTAATGAATATATTGAATAATATTGGCCCCAGTACCATGTACCATGTACCATTTTTACTAGTCAGGTGCTTAGGTGCCTAAATGTCATTAGCATTCAGAGACACCTTTTATCTTGCACTTGTCTATAAAATTAAAATTACAGTGCTTCAGAAATTCTACTTTAACTTAATAAACGGAGTTTTTATTCCTGAGCCACATGCTTTGCTGATCACAGAAAGCAAACAAACAAACAAACAAACACACACAGAAATAGCACTAAGAATATATTTTCTTAATGAAGTGGACCCTTTAAATTTTTTATGCTGTTGTCAAGGTTTAAGGCAAGGCAGCAATAAACCATGGCAGATGCTCCCTGTTATCCCCTCACTTCCTGCCACCCCTTTCCTTTAGATTGGAAAGATGATAGAAAAGATAAGAGGAAAGGAAGAGAGACTTAGACTTCAAGTTGGAGAGTTTTAAAGGGTTTTACTAATGCTACTAATAAATAAAGAATATATGCAAAATATACAAAATCAATCTTGAATGCTCGGTGTGAAGCTGGCGTCACTCCAGCAGCGGCAGAGCTGGGTTTGTAGAGCTGGCGTGGCTCCAGCAGGTGCAGCTCAGGCCCCTGGAAGTCATGGGTGGGACTTCACAGCAAACCAGAACCTGGTTGCAGGGATGCAGGGCCTGAGGCCTGTAGATCACAGGCAGACTGGCAGGGTCCTCTCTAGATGCTGGCCATGATCGAAGAGCGAGTGATGCTCGTGATCACCCTCTTATATAGGGGGTATGATGGTTACGGGATGGAATACTTTAGTTGGTCGGTTCTAGTCACCTGTTCCATCCACCCCTCCTTAAAGACGCCCCTCTCACAACAGAATGTGGGAAAACTTGTCAGTCTTTCTTGGCTACCATAGTAATAAATCTAAACATGAGCCTCTTCAGCATTCCGTTCATCTCTTATCAGCACCAAGTACAGCATCCTAGGAAAAAACATGCAGGCTAAAACTCAGAAAAGTACAGCCACCTAGAACTTAGCTGAAAGAAAAATCACTAAAAGAGAAATGGTCTTGTTTTTAACAAAACCAGGACAGCTGGTGGTTCTGTAGAAAGGCATAAGAAGAGAGAGGATTTTGTGTCCTTTTAATTAAAATTAATTAAACTAAATTAATAAATTAAGTTAATTAAAACTGTTAATTCAAATTTTGTCTATCACACCAGAAATGCAGCAGAGAAGACCATTTGACTTTGGATGATTTGAAATTCTGTTGTTCTTTAAAACACTCCTGTAGAGTATTACATAATTCTCAATGCTTTCGTTGTGACACACCCATCCATCCCTGTATCCTGTCTCCAACGATGCCAAAAGATTATGTAGTTAGAGCAGATGCTCAGATACAATTTGACCTTATAAAAGGGCAAGTATCACATCATAGTTCTCCTGAGACTCCAAAACTTTGTGACTCAGAGACTTTCTCATCTAGGAATGGTGTCTGAACCACAATTAGATCTCTTCAAGTGATCTTGATGTCTCCTCTGGAACTCATGCAAACTTCTACAATTCACAGGACCTTGAGGAAAGGTGCTCTGGCAACTTGACTACACAACCCATGAACTTCTTCTAGCTATTTTATTTGATGCCCACTATTTCTTCTATAAGAATTGTGAGTCTTTAACTACTATCCCCTTTTAGAAGCCTCTAAAATATTCTTCACCCACTTCCTCATTTGTCTCTTTTCCAAGCTAAAGAGTCATGTCTTACACCATATAAATGCCCTTTCACACCTTCCATTATTCCCATTGTCCTTTTCTGAAGTTTTTCTAGTTCCACTAGATCCTTTTCAACACGTAAAATGTGAACAAGCCAGTGCACAGAATTCAAGTTATAGGCATACAATAAGTATGTGGCATAGTAATGTTCTTTGTTATCTTCTTGTGCCTTTCATAACAATTTCTTGTATTCAGTTTAACTTTTTGCAGTTACTAAGCTGACCTTCTAATGGAATTGTCTGTCCACTAGATTTTCATGGTACTATCTACTGTAAAAGCCCAAAAATATTTACTTGAAACAGAACAAAAAGTAAGAAACAAACCAGCATTTTCCTGAAGACAAAAAGAAAACAAAAAAACACTCAAACACTCCCCCCAATTATCTACCCCCCCCAAAAAAAAAACCCAAACACAACAAACAAACAAACAAACAACAAAAAGCAACCAAAAAAACCTACCTCACCATCCAAATAAGCAAAGAAAAATAGTCCCACCACTAAAACAAAACAGGAGTAATCTGTCACTTAGATTAATCATCAGGCTGTTCTGTGTAATTTCCTTTGATCCTTTCCTTTGAATTTCCTTTGATATGACACAGAGAAAAAAAGATGCAAGAACATTGCCAAGTGATACTTTTATTTTCCCCATAGAACAGAGTATCAGATTCTTAGCAGTAATATGCAATCCTGCATTAAACTAGAGCAGGGGCTATCAAACTTTGTGATCCACATACCATCCCTGGTCAACATTCAATGCCTCTCCCTCCTCTTTCTCCAGAGTCACTTAACTAAAGGATGGAAATAACCCACAAAATGTATCTTGGGGAAAAGCAACAGAATTCACCTTTTTGCTAAGCAGAGGTGGAAGTAGTGGAGAAGAATGATTGAAGCAGCATTAAAAAAAACAGAAGCAAAAACCAAACCCAAAACCAAATAAAACAAACAAACAAAACCACAAACAAACAAAAACTGCTTTGGAGAGGGGAAAACAAGAGTGGGGAGAGTAGATGTCTGATAAAATGATGCTGACTCTGTGGAGCCCCCCCTAAACCTGTCTTGTATTCCATTCAGTACCATACTGTGGCTCCCAAGCCTCCTGCTTGTATGAAACTGAAGAAAATAACAATATATTTGTTGTGGCAGGGAGTGCCAGGTTCAGATGGACAGCCAGGCTTTCCTGGCATTGCTGGACATCCTGGAGATGTGGTAAAACTGTCATAATTTGTGATCACTTAACACATACTGACTCCCAACCCTACGTCTTAAGGATCAGCAAGCGATGTAACTGCTTGCTAGCAGCATGTAGAGAGATGGGCCTGGATTTGCCCTACTTAACCTGGAGCAGTTACCTTAGCCACCAGCTACGGCAACAGTGTCCCTTGCCCTTGCCTCCCTCATCAATCAGAAGTGATATAGTTATCTCCAGAGGCTAGCTCCAATTCTTTGATGCTCCTTTTGCTTTTAATTATTCGGAAACCAGATCTGCTTTTATTTAGAGGGAAGACAGCAGGCTTATAGGTGTTTTTAATTTACTTCTCATGCTTAAGAGCCATAAGGATTACAGAGTTCTTTAGCTCAGAAGTCCTACATCTCAGACCCTGCCACCATCCTCTCACTCATGTCAGACAAGCTGTCTGCATCCCCAGCACAGTGAGTTGAATCAAGGGGCTGATCCAGCTTAGAAATAACCTGCCAGAAAAATGACTGTTTGGCTCACCAGTGTTTCCCTACCTGGTCCACTGGGTAATCCCAGACACAACCAAGGTGGTTAATGCTGAAAAAGGATGAACATCCAGGCATAGCTGTTTGTGGTGCAGAGAAAGAAAGGCCTGTTGAATTAATCCCCAACTAATTTACATGTTGTATGCCCATTTGCTTCTGATCATCTGTGAACTCTGTCAAAAGTGCTGGGAAATACTTTTAAACATCAAATACTCAGAGGGTCTGAGCTGAAACCAGCTGGCCCTATGTGTGGTTTGAGAGAACTGGGGATTGATAATTCTGTACCTGCATTTTGCTGTTGTGCTTTTTTGAAGCTAGAGAAAGCATATTTTCATAAGTTTTCATTCTAAATCATTTATGGTGATTTTTTTTTTCTTTTTTTTAATCACTTGCAGGGTCCAAAGGGGGAGAAGGGTGACCAAGGACCTCAGGTGAGATTGTGTGGATTTCATTCTTTCTGAGAAACCTGTGTGAAATGTACTACTTAGTAAATGGGTTTTCTACCTGTAATGTTTTTGAAATAGGGTGAACCAGGGCAGGATGGGAACAGTATTGTGGGACCACCTGGACCCCCAGGACCACCAGGACCAATCATAGCAATACCTGAGGTAAGCATGTTTGTCAAGCATTAAAGTCTCTGCAACTCATCTTACAGTGAAGATGGCACAAGCAGTTAACAAACTGGGAATTCTGCTGTTAATGTTCCGCTTGTAAGTCTCCTCCTCAAAACAAAAAATCTCAGTATGTCTCTATATCAAATGGATTTGTTTTGAAAAGATGAAATAGGAAGGAAAATGGGTGAATAGCTTACATACAAGAATTGCAGGGTCATATTGAGAGCTGCTCACAAATTCTCCAGGTGATTCTGCAGGATTTGTGAACATTAAATAAAAATCAACAGAGAAATACAAAACTGGAAATGTTTAACAAAGCAAGGCACCTGAGACACATTAGTATATAAGAGAAAATATGTTGTTTTCTGAAATGTGTCCACTACACAAACCAGAGCACAGACTGTTCTGGAAGCAACAGCCAAATGGATGAAAGGGTAAAGTGCTAGAAGCTCATAAAAACTGGCTAATATCCTTTAGCTGCCTGTATATTTCCAGTCAGTTTTGTTTTGTGTGCATGAGCCTTTGCAAAAACAATACTAGTTATCAGTGATTAAGGCTACAGATTAGGATGAATCCTATTTCAAACTGACAATAAAAATCCTTTCAATTGGCTTGATATGACACTAAGATCTGGAGAAGCTGTGAGTGGATGCACAAAATTCTTCCTGAGAGCTGAAGGTGCCTAAAATAGGAACTCGTCCATAGGAATGCATATAACAGCAGTAAGAAGTGATTTGTAATTGCAAGAAGGAAATATGCCTAGATGAGAAATCTGTGTTAGGGGAGATGAGCACCAACATTATCATAAAGCTAAGCTGCACATAACATTTTTTTGTTGAGTGAAACAACTAGGCTTTCACTTAGGCTTCTGCTACTTATATCAAATATTTCATAAATTGGCATCCCATAGGCCACATAACCAGTCCCAAAAGAGCTGGGTTTTTTTTTTGAATTTACTGAGTATCCATCCAGAATCTTAGGATCCAAGATCCTGTGGACAGTTTTCTGACTTCCAACCACAATTTCCATTTGCAGCTAAACACTTATCTATAAAATTCACAAAGTGCCTGATCCCAAGCTTAGCAAAGCCTTTGGGATTCTTTCCACTGACTTCAATAAAGTTTGGATTGAGCCCAAAAAGAATGAATACTGAGTAAATCCACAATGAAAAGACAGTGTAAACCCAGGGCTCCTGGATTTCTGCCACCAGCTGTAGATAAAGAAGAACAATTGCAGCAGCAGAACCCTTTTATTACTGTAATTACTGTAACAGCCCATGTGCTGTTCCCTTTCTGGGCCATATAGAGCTGGAAATACAGTGGTACCAACAGCATTGTGCCACGCCTGGAGTAATGCAGCAGAGAGTTCATGCAGACTGGGAGATGGAGTGCTGCCTGCAGGACTTAAACTGTCTTTTTATTTTACAGTTTTCCAGTGGTTTTTGTGGCACATGAGGACAGGGAACAGTTAGCAGCACCCAGTAAAAGCAACAGGCTTTAGCTGCCTGAATCATGATGCCAACATAACCTCAAAGTATAGGAAGCTGACCACACACTGCTCAGATTATAGAGTACAGGGTAGGGTAGGGCAGGGTAGGACAGGATATATGATGTGAACAAGCAGGTCTGTCCTCTTTTGTGTCATTCTTGACATCCTAGTTTAGAAAAAAAATATTCAGAGACTCATAAGATAACTGGAAGTGACCTCTGGAGGCCATATGGTCAAACCACCTATTAGAAGCAGGGGTAGCTTCAAACTTATTAATATAACAAAAATTAGAAATAGGGAGCCTTTTCTGTGGCCTTATTTGTGTTTTTCTCCCCATAGTTAGAAAGGAATGCTTTAAGTGTCTATACATGTCTAAAAATGCATGTGTGACCTAGATAATCAAATTGGTATTTGAAATAACCTTTTCCTTAACCACTTTTTTAGCTGCTGCTCAATAATACAGATGGCAATTTTAACTTTACTGGAATTAAAGGACTTCTTGGGCCTCCAGTGAGTATATGCTGCTTGATTAAATCTTCAGGTTTGTTCTATCTTCACTGTCTCCTTTTAAGTATCAGCGAGAGCTGAGTTCCCTATCCTTTAGAATTGTGTTCCTGCTAAATTCAACACTAAGCTCTGTCGAAATACTTCAAGGCAGAACTGAATTCTGCATGAACTAATAGCTTCTACACATTTATATGAAAAAAAGGAATTGGCTTACCTCTGAACCTGAACTATACGCCCAGAATAACAGAAATGTGGAACCGATGCAAAAACTGGACACAAGATTTACATAGCATTTCTTCCTTTTTTTTTTTTCTAGTCATAAAATGTTGGGATGAGGTGCTTTGCTCATTTCTGCTTGAGACTGCAACTAGGAATGCTTGGCTCCTGTACATGAGTTTAGTCTCACAACTATTATAGCTGTGGATGAAAAGCTGAAAATTTCATGAGAGAACAACAGAATGTGAAATTTCAGGTTCTGTTTTGCAGCTAGAAGTATAGCAGCAAAATAATTCAACCAAATGTTTTAAATTCTGAATGCTTCATTGTAACTATTTCAAATTCCTAGGACTGGATTCAAATTCCTAGGACTCTATCCAAAGAGAAATCTACCTTTTCCAGGCTGCGGACTTTACTCAAACTTGCCTGGAAGTCTACAGTATACTGCACTTCACAAAATTTGAATCCCCCAAAACAAAGAATTTTACTTCACTTTACTTCCATTTGTGGACTGTTGCTTCTATATATTATTTGTTTTCTTCTTCGTTAGCACTGTTTTTTTTCCCTCACATTCAATCCCTGATTAATGTGTGTGCCTGATAGCAGAATTTCACTCTACATAGCCATAATTTTTAAAAAACTTGTATCCTATTAATACAATTGTCCCAAAACAAATATTTACTAAATCTGTCAGTGAACTAGGAAGAAGGACATTTGCTTCAATAACAGTTTTTAACCTTTATCTGTTAGGCTAGCTTGCCTCTTTTTCGCTTGTCACACAGGATGACATATTGTGGTTGCATCCAGTTGTGTTTATGGTAAGCCAGCTTTCATGGAAAGTATTTTGATGTGTTTCCTAAAGACCTGATTCTCCTAATACGTGGACATAATAGGATGCCTGTGTGAGTTCTGCAGGTAGTTGCCATTCAAGCCTCAGATGACAGGTTCTCAAAATAATGTAGACGAGTGGGCTCATGAGCCCAGCAGAAATGCATTAGTTTGTTATAGTTGTTAGAGTTACAGTCCCAACAGAAGAAAGTAGGTTGGCTTGGGTAATACTTATCCAAGGTGATATGAACTACAACTAAAGTGTTTCTCTGCAGATATCACATGGGGGACAATCATAAACATGCTCAGTACAAATCCAAATCCATGTTTCTATTCACAGCCTATTACACACCCTATTTTCTACCCACAGACGACCAGGAGCAAAAAGGCAAAGGTGGAAGCGCTACTGTGATCTCTGTGCTGGAATGTGGAAAAGATTCAAAGGAGGCTGAATTATGGTTACGTGCCTTTCATATGTGGAAAATGGCACCTTTCTTCAGCCTTCCCTGGATCTCTGTCCCTTCAGTTTTGGAAAGTAAATGCTAATGTCCCAGAAAAAATTAGAAGTGTAGGGCATTGGCTGTATGAGGTTCTTAATCCAGTTTCAGATCAGTTAATATTCACAAATTATGAAATACCTGGAAAATGGATACTCTGTTTTGCAAGTCTGTAATATGTGTTTGTAAGGAGGTGGGGGTTTTGCATTTTGCAGGGGCTAGATGGCAAGCCAGGTCTACCAGGATTTCCTGTAAGTATTATGTTACTTGGATTTAAGTAAGTATTTTTCAATATATTTTTATATTTTTAAAATTATATTTTACAGAATTTACACAAAGTCTAACGAATTTTCCTATGGGAGACTATAGGTCTTTATGGAATCAACAGCTGTGGTAGAAATTAACTCTGCCAGAAATGAATTATACTGTGATAATGCACATCTTGCATTTCTGCTTATGTCAGAATCAGTTTGTAGTTTAAATCTAAATGTAATTGACTCTGATGAAAAATTACTACTTGAGGAAAAGACCTATGCCGTTCAGGAGAAACAAATGGAACAAATGGACTTCTAAAAGTTATCTTCATATGTACATGTAATTGTATTATTCTTTAGGGGGTACAGTAAAGCCCTACAAGACGTACACTTTTTATTTTATTCTTTAGGAAATATATATTGTTTTTTATAATAACATACCAGTGTTACCATGGAAGCATTGTGCAGTCTTAATATCAAAAGGTGCCTTATACAAGGCTACCTACCTGCTGTGCTCAGACTGCCACACCATATAAGTAGTGTTATCTGGCTTCTGTCTTCATATAGTATTGTTCATACTCTTATAGTTATATTCTATATAATCTGATAGAGTTATTTTCCCTTGTTATGATTGTTATACAGTTCAGATGCAGGTATATGGTCTCAGGATCCTTTGTCTATTGTCTGAGAATAACTAAGGAGAAAACTAGGAAAGCTGACAAATTATGTTGACAAAATGCTGGCAAATTGCCCAAAATTCTACAGAAGGTTGTTTAATAAGTCCTGGGTATTGTGAATTGCATAGGAAGCCAAAGAAAGGGGAAAAATACTCCTTAAAAATACTTTTTATTTGAAAAACATCTGATAACATTTAGAAAGTGATATAATGAAGTATTAGTCTTTCTGTCATCTACATAACTTCCACAGACAGGAAAATCGCATTTTTGTTCTTACCTCAGGTCTTTTCTGTATCTCTTCACTAGTACAGAAATCATTTAGACTTGAATTTAGTTCTTGGTGGGTAAAAAAAATGCTTCTGAATGCACTGATAATGGAAGATTGTAAAAATAAAATGTGATCTGGGTAGAATGCTTTCACCACAGAACAGATACAGAAATTATCTTATTTTCAAATGTATTGTTATAATCTCTATTTCAGATAAAAATATTTTTTTAAGTACTGTTAGAAATATAGATTCAGAAATTCTATCGAAAATCAGTCTGGCTGAATGATCGTGGAGGGAGAAAGAATAGAGTAGGGAAGAAATAGATAATTTTAGGCTGAATTTCCACTCTTCTTAATGTTTGCATATTTCTCTTTGTGAATGTGTGTATATTCTACACTGTGATAAACATCAGGCATTTTTTGTTTTCTTATTTTTAACAGATTCTCCCTATGTTTGTTTTAGGGAATATTATGATTCAGACAGCAATTTAATCTTGAAAGAGTTCCTAGATTGCAAACAGAGTGATTCAAGTTCAAGTTTTCCAGTTATTTAGAAATTACATTTAGTAAAATGGCCTAGGTCCATATTCTTAGCAGATCTCACCATAGGTTTATGCACTTGTTTTTGCTTAGGGCCCTCGGGGACCAAAGGGTGATACTGGTTTGCCTGGATTACAAGGACCCAAGGGACAACAGGTTGGAAAAACCACATAGGGAAAGTACATGCTGTAAAATGTGTTAGATGATAAATACTTAACTACATTAGAAATTTAATTATTTTAATTTTACTAGGGACTGGGATGTTGAAAAGGTCATGTGAAAAATTTACTAAGTGGAAACTGAAGGAATTCTAAAACAAAAAAAAAAAATACTGAGAGGTATTGTTCCTGCCCCAGTGTGAAAATTCTGCAGTGCAGTATGCACTTATCAGAATAAGTGTGCATAAACATTAACTTGTGACCTCTTCATATAATGTGATTGTCTGTGCTGACACCCTGGGATCCTAACCAAAAGACCAAATTAAAAAAGCTTCATCTTTTCCTCCTCCTTTGGCACAGAGGGCTTTGCCTACAAAGTGAAGACTGCAGTTTTCCCTTCCTTGGAAAGATCTCCCCTTAGGATTCTATCTCTTATTTCTACACAAGAGTGTTTATTTTACAGCACTGCTGAGAAGCTACTAGGGACTGACTCTGCTAGTTTGTAAATATTGCAGCTGTTGTTCTGCTTTCTTCCCCTTCTCATCCACCTGCAGGAAGCAGGGGAGAGGGACATCTAAGTTATTGTAATCTTGAGGATTACAAAAAGGAAAATAAAAACACTTTCTTCTATTTCTTTGTAACTAACCTCACTTTCTCACAAGTAATAGGAAGACTTGGAAATGGTTAATTATGGTTTGAAATGGGTTTATAGATGAACAGTATCTTCATTACACAGAAAAAAAATCATTGCTCAAAAGGAAATATCTCAGGCCACAAATACCAGTCCCCTTTTGTCGTAAGGATTCCTGTTCTTTTACTGAGCACATAAACTGATCAACTCAACATCAAAACCGCTGGGGCAGCTTTTGGCTTGGGTTGTGGGGTTTTTTTGGTTGTTTGTTTTGTGGTTTTTTGTTGTTGTTTGTTTTGTGTTTTGTGTTTTGTTTTTATTTGGGTTCTGCTGTCCACACTGGAAGGAACTCAAAACTTTGAAGCCATTATATTTCGAAGCCACCAGTGGCACAGTGATGTTTCTGAGGCCGTTTCTGTGGCGTAAACACTAGGTTATTCTCAAGAGTGATGAAGCTGGCAACCACAATGAAGATGCACAGACGCCTAGGAGCATTTTACTTTAAGAATCACAAGATGCTTCTGTTGCAACCTCGGGTCCATAAAACCTCACAGAAGACAAAGTCAGTGAAGCCAGCCCTTAGGGAGACTCCAAAGTCTTCTCAGGCAGATTCCAAAGACTCCAAACATTTAAGAACCTGCAGGAAGAAATGAGTTCTAGTGCTTCGTGCTTAGTGGAAGTGCTATAATCTGGACTGTCATTTTAATCAGCAATGCAATTCTTAGTTTCAAGCCAGATTTCTTCCATTAGAGATCTTGGGAAATCTATTGTACCAAGCTGCCTGAGCTAGGAGGAGGAAAGTTGCAGCTGAAAGATCCAGAGTGCTCACACCGGGCAATGATAATTCATGGTTGTGCCATTGTTCAATGGAATTACCCCTTGAAGAAGTGGAATGCAGTGGGCCATAATTTGAACACTGGGAATTGGCCCTCATTAAAGGTAATGAGGCTACATCATGCCAGGCATACCAGGCATATAGAGAGGAAGATCCATGCTTTTCTGATAGTAAATTTGGGACACTTGTGTTCTATCAAGATCTCACATTTCCAGCAGGATTTCCTGACCAGTGTCTAAGCTGATGGTACACAAGAATACACCAATAGCTTGTCTGCCTTTGACAGAGGTGTCTTGTGAACACAGCATGTTTGACATAGTTACTCTATTGAGACCAATATGGAGTCTTTTTTTTTAAATGAAAGAAGTACTTATTCATCTCAGGGAGATTTACAGGAAGAGGATATTTTTAGTGTATTTTATTGTATTTTAAGAAAGATCAGCCCTTTTCTCCCTCGGAGTCAAGCTTTACTCTACTCACATCAATATCACTTCATGTTTCATATCACAGCATGACTAATCCATCATGCTGCAAACAGCAGTAATGCTGCTTTGACTTCTGATTCATTGAGAAATTATTTGTAAATACTATGAAATTAATTTGATAATTGCAGGGTGAAAAGGGAGAACCGGGAGCTATTATATCTGCTGATGGATCTTTAACTGAATTATTAGGAAGAAAGGGGGAGAAGGTAGGCTAATACTGTGCCATGTTACCCCAGAATGCTTGGTGGCCTTGTTACCAGCCACCTTTGCTAGATGCTGCAGGAATTCTCCTTGTCATTGTTCTATATGTGTCTGTCCTCAACAGGGTGAAGCTGGAGCAGTGGGCCCAGTGGGACCAATGGTAAGATATTTCTGAAGAAGAGTGGATTATTTTTTCTGTTTTCTTTGGTTTTACAGATAATAGGATATGTAAAGGTAGTTTGTTTTAGCTTTTCATTCCTTCTGAGTAGGGACGATAAGGAGTATCCATGCTTCAGGATGATCAACGTCCTTCAGAAAAGAATGTGGTTGTTACATGTGTGGTGCTGTAAACTACTGACTTGATTCAGAATTTAAATTCTGGTAGCACAAAAGTATCCATTACTATCTAAGCAGACAGTGAAACATCATCAGAGAGAGAAACTTATATAACTTATGATTCCAAGTAAGCAAGGTTTGTTTAGCCTTGAAGATAAAAGAGTGAGAAGAGCTCTAATTGCTTCCTGCTGCTGCATGAAAGGGAACTTTAGAACAGACAAAGTCAGGTCCTTCTCAGAGGTGCACAGGAAAAAGGCAAGTGCCAATGATCCCATGTTCCAGAAGGGGAAATTCCAACTAGATGTAAAGAAAAAAAAATCACTGTAAAAGTGATTAAACACAGAAATAGGTGCTCAGAGAGATGGTGGATTGTGGAAAAAGGCACTGAGCAGCATGATCTAACCTGGAAATTTGTATTGCTTTGAGCAAGAGGTTGTACTAGATAATCTCTAAATAATCTAGATACTAGATAATCTCCAATCTAAATTATTCTCTATTTCTGTGATTTACATTAAAACAACTGACTACATCAGGTTTGATTTCTGTCAGTGCAAATAATTTGCGACTGCCTTGGATTCTGAGAAAGCTACAAATCAACACTAGAGAAAAAACATTTACCAAAATCAGGATTTAGAGGCCTTCTTTCAGGTACTTGGCCTGATATTTTTGACTGGACACAGAATATTGTATGAAAGCACAAGAAGTTAGTTGTAAAAGAAGAAGAGTTGCCCAGACTCAGTAAGGTTGGAGCAGGAATTAATTTCTTCTAGTCTAGTATTCCAAAGATCAAAGATATTCAGTATTTCTTTGCTTCTGCTTTCGATGTAGCCACATCTCCGTTGCGCCTGAGTGAATGAACATAGGTGTTGTGGTTTCTGCATACCAAGGTGTGCAGGAGATTTTGCCATCAGTTTCTGTAACTTTAAAAGGAGCTAACTGGATGTGCTGAGTGACTGCTGAGGGGGGCTACCTTAACTTATCAGAAGGGGAGTTCCTTTTCTCCTCCTTGTACAACTGCAAGATGAGTCCTTTCAACTCGACAGAGAATCATAGAGTGGAAGTGAACTTCAGAGATCATCTAGTCCACACCACTGCCCAAAGCAGATCTATTCAGCTCAGGCACTTGGCCGGTCAAGTCTTCATCATCTCTTAGGATAGAGATTCCACAGCCTCTCTGGGCAACACATTCCAGTATTTGACAACCTTTAGGGTAAAAAAAAGTTTTTCCTTACATTTATTTGGAATTTCTCATGCTCTAACTAATGTTCATTGCCTTTCATAGTGCACCCTTCAGGACATGTCCTTTTTCTATTAGCCCAAAACTCTGTTTACATCTCCTTTGTACTGCCATGAGATGCTTCACACAGTTCGGCATGCAGATGAGCCCATTCTTGCTAGCACTGGTGTGAATGATTGTACTGCAGGAGAACTTGGCACACAGAGCCTGTCTCAAGACTTTGCTCAGACAGTTTCTCTTCTTAGTGCAGAACTCTAGTTTGATCATCGCTGCTAATGAGGATGTTCCATTTTGGTGTTGTCCCACCGAAAAAATCCCTTTGTAGTCAGTGGGAGTCCTGTGCAGGAGAAATATGCAGACCTCACAGTGGTGAGACACAGCCCCTGTGGCATAACTTAGCAAGTTTTCATTAGAAAGGTTCTGTTCCACTTTGCACAAAGTAAGCTTGCCCAAGAGCAGCTTTGAGGTAGCTAGGAACTCTGGCAGTTCTTCTGTGCTGGTACAGCACAATGAACTCATACATGAGTTTCCAAATTTAAAAAAAATTCCCTGCTCATTGCTCCCCTCTTTTCTGAAACTTCAGCTGGACAGAAGAGAGGATTGCAGCAGTGTAGAACACAAGGAGCTACAGCAAAAGAGTGGTTTGGCAGATGAGTGCTAGGGGTAGTCAGGAAGCTAGTACTGTTACTAATAAAAGCAGAATAGACAGACTGAAGCCAGCCTCCTGGCACAGGGGAAATGAGAATCTTTCACCTGCTCAATCATGCTGTTCACTGTCAGTGAAGCAGACTGCTGCACATTACTGAATAGGAGCCTTAGTACGACCCACAATGCCATTCTGCCCAAATCAATTCTGTGCTATTGTAAATGAAATTTCCTTTTCTCGCAAGCAGTCTTCCATGGCTTCCTCACTTCCTTATTTCACTTTTAGTTGTGACTGATGGCTTCTGTCTCAGGGAGTTGCTAACATCTCTCAGAGGAGGGTTGGCACTTAGAGGAAAAACTAAAGGTGGCTCCAGCTCTCACATTGTTGATGTTTATTTAAAATCCCAATTAAAGCATGAGATCCAGACACTTCTCTTTATTTAAACAAATAAAAAAGTCTATTTCTGATCACCTTCACTGCTCAGTAAAGCTCAGATTTGCATATTCTTTACAGGCTCAAATACCAGAAAGTGAAATAGAAAAATACTTCACAACATTTTGGATTTTTTTTTCAAACCCCATTATTTGATACAGTAGCACAAAGGGTGTGATGAATCATTTTGAAATCTGAGGTGCATAATATTGAAGTGCACACCTGCCAGAGTCCACCAGCAATCTATTGCCCATTTTAGACACAAGCAACAGCTTTGACCATATGGGGAGAAATTACTTTCAAACATGAAATGAAATAGAAGTCTTTGAACAGTTACAGCTGCCATTAGTCACCTTTAAACTCTGATTACAATGGTGATCTTATGAATCAACATGTCCACATGTTAACCATTCTGAATTTCATCTCTAATCCAGTCTTCAGTTTTGGCTGGATAAAAATTACAAAATTAATCCCTGAATTTCAGCTTGATGCTAGGATAAATCATATCATCATCAGATAAATTTTCCATGAAAGTATGTCACTATTCAATGAAATTATATTACATAAAGGCAAGGACAAAACCTTGCCAGTTTTGAAGGAAAAAGGGTGTGTTAACTGAAAATTCTATCAATACGGCACTAGTTTAATTCATAAAATGGATTGGTACTAGACTGGTATTTGAATCCAGATGAAATTACCATGTCAACATTCTGCTGCTCAGATGAGATGCAAAACTCTGAATTTGCAAACCATCCAAATATAAATGTAAGGTTATTTCTTGCGGCCTTTCCAGCTCTTCATTTGCCTGTGCTCCCTCTGTGCCTTGGACTGAGAGATAACATGGCAACAATACTGGACTGTAAATAAGGAAACTCAGTTCTGCCACAGGCTTGCTTCCTTCTTAGCCTCCACTTTCCTTAATAATCAAGAGCAAGTGAGGAGGAAGATGGGGGCTTCCTCTTGTTTTTTGATTGTTTGCTAGTTATCCTTTGAAGTAGCAGTCACAATGGCAACAAGTGTTTGTTATGGTTGAAGTGATGTGCTGAAATTGTGGTAAGCAATGCAATAGTCAATGTCTTTCTTCCATCAACACAGGTCTGTGATAACCACCATATTGCAGGTAGCAACAGAAAGTCTGTTACAATAATTGCACTGAAATTACTGTGATTTCTCACAATTGAACACATCAGTTGTGACCTATAAGTGGTATCTGCATGGGATCTATGTAACCAGTAATGCAAGAAGGGGTATCTCTTAGCATTTCACCAGACTGAAAAAAGGGAAATGAAACCAGAAAGGTTGATGCATATTCAAAGAGATTGTCTAGACCCTTGTATTTTGTTGAGTTTCAGGGAGCTGATAGCAGATGAAAGTTCATGATATCCTCAGGTCTGCTGCATTTTGTTGATCACTTGCTGGCTGCCTAGAAGTTGCATGTTTGCAAATGCCCAATGATAGATCATCCCTGGTCCTGGACCACTTTTCCCAGGCAGCCTGCTTGCCCTTTCTTTTCACAGTCACTCATATCACTTTGTGAGTCTTGATGGGTCAGCTACTCTTGTATAAAGTAGGATCTGTTCTGTTTCAGCTGTCAGCCCCATAAATCCATATACCCAGGCTGGCAAGAGGCATGTAGAAACCTGGCAGTATGCAAATTCTCAAGCTGATCCACATACATTTCCTCATAGGAGCCTGATTTAGAAATTATTAGAAAACCAAAGCAAACAAAAAAGAGATGCACAAAGCATACACCCCTAAATGCCATTTTCTACTGATTAATAAATTTCATTTTCCTTTGATACATAGTGACTCAGTTTTGAATTGCACGCCATACAAATGGGTGAGAATTTGGATTTAATTTCATATAACCAGTCTTTTCCAAGCCAGAGCTGACTGTTGTATGCAGGCCTCAGCTTCTGAGATCATTCGACAGAGCAAGTTGAAAGGACATTTTATGCATTCTATGCAGACAATCACAGGTTGACTTTTAACACAAATATAAAACTATGTCTATTTGTCTAAATAATCTAGTATATGCCAAAGATATGTTCCATATAGTCTCCATAATCACATTTTATTTTTTGTTCAGGGACCAATAGGACCTACTGGACCTAAAGGAGGACTTGGTTTCCCAGGACGCCCAGTATGTATTATGCTCTCAAGAGGAATAGAGATAGAGGAGCTTGCTTCTGACACATACTACACTATTTCTACTTATTTCAGGGCCGTCCAGGACTGAACGGACTGAGAGGTGTGAAAGGTGATAGAGGCGAACCATTTAATGTAAGTATTTACATGTTACAATTAGTTGAAAAAAAAATCCTGTTAAAATCCTAAGAGAGGTATGATTTATATTAATTCCTTTAAAATAATGACAGGACTAAAAACCTGAAATTATCTATAAATAATTATGTTTCTGCTACTTTTTCTATCTGTTAATAATAATTGAAAAGCCAACTTCTGGGTCAATCTGGACAGTTCTTGCAAATATACATAGTTGTATCAGCTCCCAAGTATAATAGTTATATGTGTGATTCTCTGTTAGCATAGCTGGTTCAAATAGCAAATTATCTAGGATTTCCTATTCTTTCTATATATCAAAGTCTTCCTGATACAGGCCATCAGTATGAGCCCTCGTGGTGGGAAGATACACCCATAGGCTCTTAGCTATCTAGCACAGGTACAAATAGCACTTGAGCACATCAGAATGAAGAGGCAACCACTCCACTAACAAGGAGGCTAAAACCTACTATCTGCTTCAGTTACCATGTACATGTATCCAGAAGAATGACCACTGCATAAATGATCTATGCCCACCTACAACCTGTAATTGTGGAACAACAAGTGATGAAACAAGCTTTTGGCACTGCAAGTCTGTTCTTATGAAAAAACTTCATATAAGTGGTCTTACAACAAGCATGAAGACTGGACTACACAACAATAAACACTCCTGAGCATAAGCAATGTGTTTCACAACAGTAATTTGTATGATTTTTCTGATGTCATGGGTCAACCTGTGCTAGAAAAATTGATACCCATACCACAAAAGCAGCTAATAATATTTCATTTGCATCAGAGATAATGCTGGGGAAAAAAAAAAGCGGGGGGGGGGGTGGTATTTTACTGCTTTAGCATAGAAATCATAAGGTAGGGATCAGTTAGGCATCAGAAGAGGTGATCTAGGCAATATCACTGTATTTCAGTAGAGCAGTTTTTGTAATTGAAACCTGTTGTATGAGTTCTCTGGTTCTACTGTGTTTAGAAGAAAAAATATATATGGTACACAATCTGCAAAACACAAGTATGTTGTCTACCTGCACAATAAATGTGAGATAATGATATTTCTTTATTCAACTAACAGTATCTCAGGACCTTCACAGAAAGAAAAGACCAAGTACTAAAGGTTACTTACACCTCTAGAGAGAGGTGTTAATAGAAATTTAGTTGAATGAACTAAGAAGAAAATGACAGAAATTATGACTAGTCACAGCAGAAAATATTAAAGTAGATTTTTCCGTTCCTCTATATCTTCAAATAGTGCCAAGGTCCATTTTCTGGACTGTCTGCCTTAACCAAACAAAAACTATTAAAACCAGTATAACTAGATTAAGTACATCAGTCTGGGACATTTAACCAAACAAGCAAACAAAACAGGCTACAAGTTCTAATAGCCCCTCCTGAAATGTTTAGGGAAGATAAAAATCTAATGGACCTCTAATTATTGATGAGATATGTGTCACCTCATAGAAAGTTTCACTGATGTAGAGTGAAAGATGGATAGGGCATGGTGCCAGGTTTTTAAATGACATAGTAAAGATCTGGCATATTTTTTTTGTAAATGGTAGTCACACCTGCAGTCTAACAGGGTTCTTTGAAGGTGTTAATTAGCATGTAGTTATCTGACTGGCACTTGAAAATATATGAATCTCAGCAGTCTTGAGAATTCCAGAGCAGCCTCAGATACCTAATTTCCCTTGGATGAGAGATCCACTGCCTTTAATTTAGTTTCAATTTTTAGTGCTTTGAGGTCTCTGGTTTGGGTTTTTTTCCTCCCCCTTTAGACTATATTGTTGTCCACACAGTACTTCAGGTTAAATTTTAAAGTTCACTTTGGTCCCCGTAACTGAATACTCAGTCTCCCCTCAAGCCATTTAACACAAAACTTCTTGGTTAAATGGGGCCTCTAAGCCCGAGGACTTTCTTTCTGCAGGTTCAATTGTATTGCGTGTTAAAAGATCTGTCTATTATCTTCTTTCTTTCACTTTTTCTTACCAGGGCCTTCCTGGCTTGCCTGGACCCCCAGGGCCCCCTGGACCTCCAGGACGTATAGTTTATATCAAAGGAGTAAGTATAACTGCGGATCAGTTGCTGGTCTATCTCCATGGAAGAAATGTGCTGCTCCAGAAACAGTTTGAAGGGGAAAACAGGAAAACTTATTTCAGGCAACACAGTTTACAGTGGGTGACCTTGCTTGTGTGCACAGGAAAAAAATCTCTTAATTGGAGCCCCTGTCATCTAAGAGTTTTGTGTTCCCCCCACCCAGAATGGGACCTGCTGACAAATCTGTGAGAGCTCCCAGGCAGCAAACTGGTCTCTCAGGAGGTTCTGATTTTTGTTTCCAGCCTTTGTCCTGTCATGTCTATTAGATCTATTTGGTGTGTTATCTGATGTATTTTATCTCCATTCATTAAAACAATTTCCCTTCTGATTTTCAATAGACGGTTTTCCCAGTCTCTCCCAGACCTCATTGCAAAATGCCAGTAAGTGACACATAGAATCTGGTCTTAGCAAAATGCATGGCTGTGATAGTCCATAACCAAAGCAGCTGTATACATAACCATAGTAGCTCTGCAGCTTTTCTCAACCTACCTTCTGCTTTGCACCAAAGATGTGTTTTACCTAGTCTTCAAGCTAACAGATTTTCAAGATACCCAGAATTAGCCATATATAAAATATAAAACAGAACTAGAAACACTAGAACCTTTTTCTTAAAGCACTTTGATTACTTTGTTATCCTAACACTTTCAACATCTTTCAAATTCTTTAAGAATTGCTTTGGAGAGCTGAATGCTTATACATGTACACACATTTTTTCAGATGTATATGTAAATACTGTCTCCGTGTTGTTATGTCTTCAACTGTTTTCGATTCCCTGACCAAAATAAGACCTGTAATGTATTTCAGTGTGGCATAAAAGATGTATCAGAAAAGAAAGATCATGTTCTTTGTTTGACCCTCAAATGCAGTCTGTTGCGGTACAAACATGTATAATATCAAAAATGGCAGCAGGTGAAGCTCTGGCCCTGCTTTCCAAGGGGAATGGCAAAGTCTCCATTACCTTTGAAGGACCTGCAAACTCACACATAGTGTCAAAAGAAAAGAGATGGGTTTATATTTTCAGAACATCCTGATGCAATTTTTGTTTAATCAGTCATGGAAATTATATCCTACAATGAACTGCAAATAGAGTTTGGTCCTGGAAGAGCTTCCCTAGGGCAATATTGTACTAGTAAGCCATGGGTGAGTTATTATACTTGGAAAGGATTCTGTCTTTGAGAATCACAGTCGTCTTCTGATTATTGTGGTGTGCAGTATGGCTGTTCTACTTTTCTGTTAGACAGTATAGCTCCAAATAGTATTTTTCCCTCTCCTCCAATTTATGTTCCAGTTCCTTTTCACATACTATAGAGACACAGCTCTTGACTTACACTATACTAGATGCACCGATTCTCATCATTTTACCCTTACACTGAAGAAAGACGTATTCCAGCTTATGGATCTTTCTGTTAATTAATTTGACATTTCTACAGTTTTGGCCTACCAACAGGCACCATCTTTTTACCTATTTTGATTCTTCCCCTAACTCTTCCCATTCCCACCATATAACATTATTGTATGTTAATCACATGTGTCCATAGTCACATGTGGATTAGTTACCCTCACTTCTGAAACCTGGCTGGACAAGGCCCTGAGCACCCTTATGTAATTGATCCTGCTTTGGGCTAAGCAGTCTCCAGAGATGCCTTCCAACCTCAACTCTCCTATGATACATGCCTGTTTTAGCTGAATTTCAGATAATAATAAATAGTCCCTTTTCAAGAGGTTACAATCAGTGAGTAATAGCAGTAACATTTATGTGCACGAGTTATAGAAACCTGTACTTACAAACATCCGAGCACACTAGATAGATTTGTCCTACATTTATGAATAATCTCCTAAACCTATACGAGTTTATAGATAAGAAGTCTGCTGTACATGTCTACATAAATGAATATCGATAATGAACTACAGACTGAAATAATGTTAACTGAACTTATGAAGTTAATGGAACTATCCATGTGAGTAAGAATTCTAAGAGCTAATAATACAGGATTAGCCAGATGCAGCACCTTCAGGGTTTTTTCCATACACTTGATTAAATCCATATAAATAATAAAAGCTAGTACTAAAATCTGTCCATTTCCAAGCACTATGCCACATTTTAGTTCCTGCACTGTCCCTATTTTGAAGACAGGCAGTAGAGGTAAGGGGCACACCACACTGTTATGGGTGGCTGTTGTCAGAACAAGATAGACTAGAAAGGCTTCTGCCTGCCAGTTGTGGTTTCAAGCACGTGGACCACAGGTCAATATCAGACAGTAGGTATAGCCATGGTCTGATGAAAATTTTATAAATACTGTCTGTTATCTTACAGTCAAAATCAAATCCTGCTTTCAAATACAGATGTAAATTCAGAATTGTTCTCAGAGAATGAGTTTTCTGTTGCTTCACTTGCATGAATGAGAGCAGGATTTGATGATGCCTCCAAAATGCACGTTGTTACCCACTTGCTGAAAGCATTTTGCATGTTAAAGAAAGCACAATCTGAAAAAAAGCTTAATCAGCTAATACTCAGACCTTGTCGAACTGGAGATAGCCTCAGAGTGTTGTTATAATATTTATTGTGATAGCATGCAAATTTTCCAGGCTTTTCAGTCCCAACAAGTAATGCACTTCCATTGGTTCATGCATATGGATAACTTTTAATAGATTTCTTTGCCTGTAGGTGAGCACTCCTTGCCCTGGAAATCAAGGCACTCTTAGTGTCCATGGTGAGTAGTTCTTTTCTTGTCCCTTAGTTTAAATAAGCTTTTTTGTTGTTTCTGTTCGTTTGTTTGTTTTGTTGTTTTTCTTAGTTAAACTCTTTTTATTTTTCTTGGATATTGCATAACTGGGTTTATGTGGCACAAAAAAAACCCACCCTGAAACAGTGATCTCACTTATTTTTTCTCGTGAAACTGTAAGGTCATATCTTGTTTCAGTCTCAACATGTAAGCCAAGGAACAAGTCAGCTTAGGCCTGCACATTGAAGACTAAGATTTATAAATTGAGCAGTACAACACAGTTTTTGCAAGTTCTAACCTTAGAAGTCTATTGGAGACAGTAGAATATGTGGTATCAAGTGCAGAGGCATAACTCAGCAAGTGTTTCTACACTTGCCCCAGCGAAATTCACAAAAGCAGTGAGAACAGGTTTGTTCAGAGGGTCTTGGGCTAGGTGGTCTGGGAAGAGAGAGCGAAAGACTGACTTGTAAGAGATATTGCCTTGCACATGTTGGGGTTGATAAAAAAGGACTATCAGGCAGACATTCAAGCTTATATGGGCTGGAGCCACATGTCCCACATGTATGTAAAACTCTGCTCTCACATTTGGTGGTTTGTTTGTCACTGCTATAGTCTCTGCTGTTTGGAAGTTCTCATGAATTTGTAATGCTTTTATTGCAGGTGCTAAAGCAAACAGAGGTTCCTGGGGGCTTCACAGTTCAGCAGACTTAAAAGGAGAAAAGGGAGACAGAGGTGCTCCAGGACCACCAGGTACACTAAATCTGGCATGTCATTGACGCCCTGTAAAGGACTACATGTTTAACTTAAAAAGGAATTCAACTAAGTACTTCAATACTTACCCCTGCAGCCTTACCTGCCTGAAGACTTATACCTAGGTTCCTCAACAAACTGACACACAGAACAAAAAAGCCCATAATATTATCAAAAATGTCTTCTGAAAAGAAGTACCTGTACTGCACATTTGTGAGAATTATGAATGTGCTAAGTGCGAGAATAGATATTGAAATGTAACTGGCTGTTCCCTTCCTCAGATACTATTTTGTCAATCTTCTTGAGCCAAATGGGCTAAAATCCAGTGTTTCCCATTTCAGGGTAACACATCTCTGCATTCTGAGTTCAAGGCAGTCATTTCTTGGTGACAGTCCCTCTTCCAGCAGGAGATGGAACTAGATTATTTCCATTTCAACCAACTTCTTAATATTTTATGCTTTATTTGTAATAATCATGAAAAGTCTGGGTGAAATAAAATACCAATTTGCTGGTGGTGGGAGCATCATAGCAGATGTTTGTCAGCAAGGATTTACTTTTCTGTATCAAAAAGCTAATACATGTTGCTAATTCTTACACATTAAAAATAGTTACAGAAGAAGCATCTATTTGGAAAGGTTGCTATTACAAACTCTTCCTTTTCGATACGTTTTTTGAAATCTCATACTGAGATAAGGCTTTGATCAGTGCCAGAAACCATTTGAAGTAGAAGAATATTTTTTTCCCACAATGAACATGTCTGTTCCTTCCCAGGTTCTGTATTTAATGCAAATTAATATTGTACAAGCATTTTTGCCTGTACCTGATGATTTCAGGTGTTTCGGAAGGAGAGGGTTGTTAAAGGACTACACTTAACCATTTTGTTGTAAAACTGCAGCTAGTGGAGGACGGTGAAACTGGTTAAATTTAAACTGAATTCACCTTTGTCCTAAAATAACAGAGATTTATTCATTTGTTTGTCAACCAAATCTAAACAGATCAACTAGCTTCAATATTATGTTAACTAAGACCAATTCTGTTGCGTCTCTAAAAGATATTCCTATTTGGTTCTTGCTCACTGATTTAGTTGCTAAAATATTCTTTCATACAAACCAGTTCTCTAGATCTCACAGATACCCACATAATCATTGACAGTGAAAATTCACAAGCCAGAAGTTGCAGGATAGTAGAGCATGATTAAAGCACAGGAATTTTTCAAAATCTCCATGGGACAGATGGCTGAAGCTCATTCCTCTACAGTATCTGTTGATTCCCAGCAATCAGAAAAGCTTTCTGAACTGTGGTATTTGTCCACACAGGGACTTTTTTTTTTTTTCCTCACAAAACGTCTCCTCTCCAACTTTACAAACAGGCTCTGTTAATTGATACCATGCAAAAATATGAAGCAAACACAAAAAGTGGGTAAATAGCAGGTCACACTTTATTTAGCTAGTCTGTACAGAGGCAGCTGTAGCAAGCATCCACAGCATGGGTGCTGTGTTCCAACCACTTATGCAATGCTCCAACAGAACCCTGATGTTTCTGACTGGAGGAACACAGTCTGGAGCTTTGTCAGAAAACACATTTAGAAACAGAGGAGGAGACTTCACTGTATCATAGTCTCAGATTCAATTGCCTAAGGCCAAAGACCTGCTAATTAAAAATGAAGTTTTTATTGTAGTGTGCTGGCTCTCAACCACAGTCAACACCCTTCCTCCTACGGGTCATTCCCCAAAAGGCCAACATGGCATTCTGGACAAATTTTCACACTCATCCAAACCACCCTTCAACCTGTTTATTTGCCTTGAGATCTTCTTTTCTGTATTAAGAAGTTGTTTCACCCTATTCTCTGTGAATCCTGGAAGTAATGAAGGTAAAGGAAAACCAGTGAGGTAGAGTGAGATGTCTTCTTTCTGGGAAAGCATTAATTCTGGTAAAAAATGAGTTCTGTTGCTCCAGATCCCAGATCTGAAAGCAATGTAGCTTCCCATTTTCTAATAAGAAATGTCACCAAAAGTTCTGTGACTCTGTCATTGTTGGGAGGGCATGATTTTACCGTTGATTATAGACATGCAAAGTGCTGTTAGTCTCTTTCAGCAACGTCTGAAAACAAACTGAAATGAAAATGTCTGATCTGCCAGCAGAAGCTACACAACAAAGAGTGCTTCCCCCTGGCTAATGTTAAGATCTCTGAAGGTCCTGCCAAAAATTGCCTACCAGCCCTGCACTAAATGTCTGCAGAAGAGGGCTGAACTAGGTTTGCACATTGAGAAGCCAAGTCAGACAAACTTCTCCGGCTGTGTATACTAGTAAACTAAACAGACCCAGAACGCACAGGACAATCGATTGTCCTGCAGTTTAACTGTTCTCATGTTTTGTGGCCTGGATTCGGGCCTACAGCTAACACCTTCCCAGACAACAGGATGGTCTGTGGCATAGCTTAAGCCCAGGATTAGTGCAATAGGCTGTATGGATAAGTCTCTCATGCATCTGGAGTCAGGAGGACAGTTTAGCTCTATGGATGGAAGCTGTGCCACTTTACCTCCGGCTTGAGGAACTGATCTAATACAGTTTACCTGCCAATGCAGGTAGACCCTATTCATTCCCTGCCACAGATCTTTGTCTTCTACTTTGTGTGGTGATCTCCCTCTTCCTCATGTACCTTACCCAGACCTGGTCTGCTTCCTGATCATCCTAGAAAGACCTCAGACATCACAAAGTGAAGAGATTAATAGTAAGCAACATCTGAGAAGGACACCTGCCATTTCATTCCATATGTTTATTCCCCATCCCCTCACATGGATCAAGCAAATGACTGCAGCGAGCTGTAATTGCAAGGGTTGGAATACAATCAAAATAGCTGCCTTAGTGGGAACAAATTTCTGTCCCAGAGCACAGGTGCATACAATGTCTACTTGCCTTAATTGCACCTGATACAGTGTATTGAGATCTGAATCCTATGGCTGGCATAGGATTGAACCAATGATCTCAAAAATGAATCAGTACACATTTGAAGAAAATGCACTGAGCTGTTATCAGCAGCTGTAAAAGTTTTGTTGTTTTTGTTTTTGTTTTTTCCAAGTGTGTACCAAATAGAATATTTGAAGGCTTTTTAGACTTTTTGTGCTGGCTTGACAGCTTTGGCTGACCACCATTGGCAGACAACACAATGCAGGTGGTATAACCATTGATACTGGTATTGGTTTCGTTACAGAAAAATGTCAAGGAACAATTATTCTGTGTTTAGCAGCACAGCAGTAACACTTTTTCTTTCTCTTATCAGTTATGGTACTGTCCTTGCATTAAAGATAACAGAACTACTGATCAGTCACCCCACTGCTGGCAAAGCATATGGAAAGTTTTTCTCTTACAATACCTTGGTTTCCATTAAAGGGGTTAATTTGGATGCTTCTCTTTCACCCCCTGCACAGATGCCATTTCTTCAGAAAACAGGGAAATTTTCATCTTTTGAGACTTCTTTGCTTTCAAATTTGTCTGAAATTCACAATCAGATTCAGAAGTTATTAAGGTGGAGAAGTGACAGAAAAGATAGGGCATGTAAGGCTTGCTTTGTTAGGAAACCAAACTAAAAATAGCTATTAGATGTAAAGGTTTATGTTATTATTGTAAATAATTTTCCTTTGAATTTCTAAACCAGTAATACCCAAAGCAGTGCTTTTTAAAAGAAAATTATAGATAATTATTGTACTTTATCATATTTTCTTCATTTTTCAGGTTCACCTCTGCCTCCATCATATTTCAGCCACTTGATTAATAGCATAAAGGTAATTATATCCCATTTGTATTTGAGTTCTGTTAGGCTTTTTTTGAAGTGTACTTTACTATAAATTAAGCATAAAACAGTATAGCATGGTGAAATATACAAAACAGATCAGCAATTACAAATGATATTAATTTCTTAACCTCCAGCTGCATAGACAAGTTTATTAAAAATATAGAGATAGCAGATGTCAGTATTATATAAAGATTATTTCTAAAAAATACTTTATTACTGAGGCCTTTTACCTTCCCAGTGATATTAAAGTGAGTCATAATTCACTGTTACCTAACACAAGTTGGTATAAATCATCTGCCATAAATCAATGCTTTTGTTTCCATACCAGCTTAGGTAAGAGACATCCATTAACTAAAGGGCTTCTAGAAAAAATTAGCAACAATTAACACATGGGGAGAGGGGGAATTCACTTCTGTGTAATACTATTTGTCTTTTAAACACACTGAATAAAATAAGTTAAAGTGATGGAAACTACTTTTCCTGGAATCTCTTACAGGAAAGTATGCCCATTCATTGATGTGTTTGGTCCCTGTCCCATTGTTCTGCTGCCTGCTTCAAGTGACAAAAATGAATATGAATGCAATATTTTTTACAAATGTTTCTAAGTGAACAAGGCTCTTCATTAGTAGAAGACCTGAAACCAAAATGAATCATGTTATAATTTAATGATGCTACCAAAAGCAGTTTACTGTTAGTTTTCTTGAAGGCCTCTTAGTGCCCTCTGGTTTTCAGATTTTGTTTCTGCTTGGCTCAGTGCACCTAAGTCATTCCTACAGCATAAAATGCCCCATGCATGCATAGCAGAATTGATACGGCTTCTTTGATAGTATAGAGTAGCGTCTGTAGCTTTACAGCTTTATCCACTCATTTTTCATCTAGTCTTTCATTGCTGCAAAATGGCATACCATACTTTGTAGTCCTGTTTACTGTGAAACTAAAAAGGACAGTCATAGGAGGAGCTACACATAGCCATCTCTACTGGCTTTCTGCAGCTACCTGCCATTGTTGTTTTGTCCTTTGTGTCTTCTATCCACAGATTTATTTCTTAGAAAGGTGAAACAAAGTAGACCAAAAAAAAAAGCTGAAGGAAAAAAACGGCAGACAAACAGAAGGAAATAATGTGAGGAGGAATTTGCAATTGCTGTGGCTCATTTTGCACACAGAGATAATGACCTAGTATTTAATTGTTTTTTCTTATCTATCACTCTGATCCCCAAACTAACTAATAATCAATGATGGAGGACAGGAGAAGACATATAGTTCTATGTGTCTGCAATTTTGTGTAGAGCCTCTTCCGTTATCCTGGTACATGCCCCTGCCCTTCTCTTCCGTCCTATACAAAGTGATCTTCACTTTGCCACATACTTTTAAATATCTGTCCAGTCCATGTCAGTTTTGTTTTGCTTTTTCCTTGGTGATGGAGAAAAGCAGAAAGCCAGGATTTTATGCTTCCTCAGATTTTCTCTTTGCCTCCAGCAATATCATGAAACAAGGTTTTGCTGGATAAAATAGCAAAAAACAGCAACAGAGGCAATTTCTCTGCTTCCACCTAAACCCTTGCCCTGGGAGAGCCTTGCAGCCTCAACAGAGAAAGCATTCCTTGTCATTCCATCTAACTGAAAAAGGAAGTGATGTCAAAATGATTTTAAGCAGATTCTTTCCTTTATTGAGCTCAGAGACTTCATGTCACTTTAAAAGATAAATGTGTAGAGTTCTGATCTCACTTCAGCTCAATGTTTTAAAATATATTCTCTTTAAAGGGTGAAAAAGGAGAGAATGGAGTGAGTGGTGTAAAAGGAGAAAAAGGAGAACCAAATGGAGGGTTTTTTCTGACAGGACCTCCTGGACCGGCTGGAAGACCAGGATTAGTTGTAAGTCACATAAGTTGTAGAACAGGAATATTTGTGGGTACTCATTGTTTTAACTTCAAAGGCACTAAAAAGAGACAAACATCAAGAGGATGCTAAGAACTATATAAAAACTCATATGCTAACCATTAGATGAATACAAGAGAGTTGCTTTAAGCATAAACACAGACATTTCACTGTTGTGCACAGACATAATTTGCTATGAAAAATTGAGGTAATATTATGCTTGGCTGTCTAATATAACTACATTGGCCTATAGATTCGTGCTATTAATAGCATTACAAATCAAGGCAATATAGAACTTGTGGATGCTACTAGTTATTGTATAACCCCATAGGGGCCAAAGTAGGATATGTAAAGTTAGACAGAAGCTAACTTGGAAATTATTTGCCATCTAAATAATTAATCTAGTTTTCTATTCCAGTAATCCAAAAACATGAATGAAAAATCCAGTATGTACCTTACTGGATCATTCCTATAAAATTCAGCCACTGTCTAAACTCTACCTAGTTGTTTTACTTTCTTGTTATTGCCACCACGGCTGCTTTTGAATCAAATGTGCTAATTCTTTGAAAACTAGTCTGTCCCTGGGATCTGGCAAGGAATGTGTGCCTTACATTACCTTGTTGTCATGTTCTGTGCCAAGTAACATGAATAGGCAGGTCACAGCTGAGGACAATGTGTTAGGTTGCTGAGAACTATCTCTCTAGAAACTGTTCCACTGGCAAGAAGGAGCTGGATGCACAGCTGAGATGCATCAGAGACTGAGCTCTCCTAGTCTAGGGTCCAAAAACTGTTCCATGTATGCAGGTCAGTTTGAGCACAGGGAGTGTAAGCCCTCCTCATTCAGGCTGAGAGCACACTGCTAAACTGGAAACATGGAGAGCTGGAGCCTTTTTAATCCAGAAGACTGGCAGCTGGAGAGCTTAAGGAATATGAGCTGACATTTGATCACAGGAGGGAGAAGACAAATTCATCATAAGACATACACCCTGCATAAACACACTTTATGTTAAAGTTTCCACCACGTACCTTCAGACAAACTCTTATAAGCACATCAAAGCAAGTGGTCTCAGCACAAAGCAGAGTTGAGATCCAGGACTTTGCTGGTGCTGGCAGGAGTTATGCAGATATCAGCTACTCAGGAATAGGTGCAAGAACTTTCAGAAAGCTTTTGAATTTAGTTTAGTATATGGTCAAGTTTATAATTTGCCATTAATATCCATGCCTCCTTGAAAAAAATTATGTACAGACTCATCTCTAAACATAAGTGTGGTGGCAGGCCTTCAGAAAATGTTGTCACCAGAAATGAAGGCCTTGCAGCAGTGAAACTGATACATTCAAAGAAATACTTTTTATTACTGATAGGGACCAAAAGGGGATTCAGTTGTCGGACCCAGAGGACCTCCAGGGTTACCTGGCCTCCCTGGCTTACCAGGTTATGGAAAAATTGGACCTCCTGGCCCACCTGGCCCACCAGGTCCACCAGGACCCACTGCAATTTATGGCTCAGGTGAGAGGATGTGATTTTGCTTTCACTGTATATGTAAGCGCACAGGCATGTGCCCACAGCCCCACACACACACTGCCTTTACCTACATGTTCTTCCAGCTGCCCAACCACTCTGCACACCTATGTCAGGTTGTTCCCCTCTCCTCCTGCCCTCTACTGGCTTCTGCTGGAGCATGAGTTGGAACTGGGAGCACAAAAGGGACAATTTCTCTGTAAACAGTTTTCACTGCCTAGTGCTAGGGGAGTGCTATTGCATGAAAATTCCTGCTGTGGCTGGGAGGAAGTCTACGTAACAGACAGGCTTGCAAAATCGATCAAATTGAGCAGTTGATTAAACTTGGGAAGATGTTAATGTGGGCCAAGATTCTCTTCTTGTGATGAATGGAGTCAAATCCAGTTGGCGGCTAGTCACAAGTGGTGTTTCCCATGGCTCAGTTCTCTTTAATATCTTTATCAATGACGAGGGGATTGAGTGTACCCTCAGTAAGTTTGGACATGACAAGTTGGGTGGAAGTGCTGATCTACTAGAGGGTTAGAAGGTTCTACAGAGGGATTTGGACCAGTTGGATTGATGGGCTGAGGCTAGTTGTATGAGGTTCAACAAAGCCAAGTGCCAGGTCCTGCGCTTGGGTCATAACAACCCCATACAATGCTACAGGCTTGGGGAAGAGTGGCTGGAAAGCTGCCTGGCAGAAAAGGACCTGGGGATGTTGGTTGACAACCAGCTGAATACGAGCCAGCAGTGTGTCCAGGTGGCCAAGAAGGCCAACATCGTCCTGGCTTGTATCAGAAAATGTGTTGTCAGCAGGACTAGGGAAGTGAAGGTCCCCTTGATACTCAGTGCTGGTGAGGCCACATCTCGAATCCTGTGTTAAATTTTGGGCTCCACCCTACAAAAAAGACATTGAGGTGCTGGAGTGAGTTCAGAAAAGGTCAACAAAGTCGATGAAGGGTCTGGAGAAGCTGAGGGAATGTGGCTTGCTTAGCCTGGAGAAAATGGGGCTGAGGGGAGACCTTATTGCTCTCTACAACTACCTGAAAGGAGGTTGTAGAAAGGTGGGAGTCTGTCCCTTTTCCTATGTAGCAAGTGATAGGAGAAGAGGAAATGGCCCCAAATCGCACCGGGGTGGGGGTTAGATTGGATATTAGGAAAAATTTATTCACTGAAAAGTTTATCAGGCACTGGAAGAGGCTGCCCAGGGAAGTGGTCACCATCCCTGGAGGTGTTTAAAAGATGTGTACATGTGGTGCTTAGGGACACATTTTAGAGGTGGACTTAGTAGTGTGAGGTTAGTGGTTGGACTTGATGATCTTAAAGGTCTTTCCCAGCCTAAATTATTCTACGATTCCATGATTCTCTGATAGGCAGTAGCCACAGCAGATTTTAGGTCTAGAATGAAAATGCATGTCATTAGCAGTTGGCAGAAGAACATCCTGGACAATTTAAGTGGAACTGGGTCTTTATTTGCAGAGTATCAAAACCAGATAGCAATCTGTTGGCCTTAACCTCCCAAATAACAGAAAACTTTCACCATTCCTTTTAAAAAAACCCTTAAAATGCATTTTCTGTAGTTGGTTTGAATGCAGCTATTCAGAACCTGACAATAGAAGGCCTATGGCTATCTAAAGCTCCCACTACTCCTAGACACCACCACTAAGTCCTTTCTTTATGTCACTCCCTTTTCTCTCAAAAAATATGACCTTCAACATGTATTGTATGCTTGTTTTATTTTAGCAGCTGCAATGCCTGGGCCACCAGGTCCTCCTGGAGAGCCAGGGCCACCTGCAACCAGGAATCTGGTAAGACAGCAAAATAAGGAATTTTACCGATGAAACCTTGATTCAGATCTTTTGATGGTAATTGGTAGCACTAAGAGAGGAGGCAAAGCTCCATCCTGTGTTTTTATTTATGAGAATGTTTTCTGGACCTCATATTTTTTCACCTGGGAATCTATACAGCTGGGGAAAGTAAAGAGAGGAGAGGTCTGTCCATTGCCTTGTTAGTAAAAGCCTGTTCAAACAAATGTGAAGATTGATGGCATGCTAAAGTAAAGAAAGGTGCATATTCCATGTTCAAAGCAATGCCTCTGGAAGAGTGTGGCAACTTCACATGCTGAGATACTAGAATAACAACTGAATACCTAGTTTCCATGAAAACAACACGTTATGCTATTTGATTAAACCCTAATCATTTAGGTCATGTGATTCTAAGAAGAAAACTGTACATTTCCCCAGCAAATCTAAACATTGTTGTGCCAGTGAATGCATATCAATTTGTTTCCTTGTCTTGCTGCATGAATCCAATTATATCCTAGATACCCATGCAGTAAAAATGACACCTATGACTTCTGTCTTGTTAATTTCTAAATCAGGTATTGGTAAATTCGGGGTGGGAGGGGAGGGAAATCAAACTAGCAGAGGGGGTTCATTGCAATATTTTCCTTTTATACGTTCTCACATTATGATAGAAAAGCAAATTTTCTGGATATCTTGGGCAGTCATTTGAGAATATACTAATAAACAAGCAGACTTTCAGATCATCTACATCATATCAAATGAACTAACAAGACTCTTGAGTGTAGGTTTCCTAATACTTCCCCACCAGTGTCATACCACTGCTAACTGCCTTTTCTCATAGAAATTTGGGACCTGACAATTATTACAGTTCAGGGGAGAAACAGATATTCAAAGACTGGTGCCCCAAGGCAGAGGACTGTTTTTATAGGCTGGGAGCTACCATCTCAAACAGGAGATCCAAGCCCACATAGGTCAAAGACAATATTAAAAAACAATGTGCAAATCTATAGTAGGGTCTCTATAAAGCATTAATATATCTTCTGACACTAAAGAAATGAGAAAGAAATGACACTCAAGTGACAAGAAATTACACTATCAAGAAACTTGCCCCTGATTTTACACTGTCTACAATTATCAAAGAGATTGTAGAAGCAACTAATTTTAGAGAGGACTGTGTTCCTATCTTCAGGTGACAAAAAGAGAGGTAATAGGTGCAATGTCCATATCTGACTGACAACAGTTTAAGCCTCCTGACAATCTATAATCAAGAAATTGAAAAATACTTGCTGTGTAAACTAAAGGCACCTGGAAACATAAAGAAAGGGACAGAAGAAAATACCTTTAAAGAAAAGAGATCACAAGAACACTAAGAAGAATATAACAGAAGCATATGTATCTAGAATTGTGTGTGATATTTATAAGCCTTATGAAATCTCTTCTGAATTCTGCCATTTTGATTTGATATTCCAAACTGTAGAGGTACAACAATCTTCATTCTGTGCAACATTACCTGTTGGTGTGGTTCTACTTCAAACCACAAAATGATCATAAAATCAGAGAATCAGATCATAGTTTTGGTTGGAAGAGATCTTCAAAGGTCATCTAGTCCAACCTTCTGAAATGAGCAGGGGCATCTTCAACTAGATCAGGTTGCTCAAAGCTCTGTCTAGCTTGGCCTTGAAAGTTTCCAGGGTTGGGGCATCTGCCACCACTCGGGGCATGCGAGTATGCCAAAGTAACAAGGCATTTATGTTACTGAAGCTTTTTGTATGAAGTGATATAAAACCAACTTTGTGAGCATTTCCTACAGAATTCAAATGAGATTTTAACAATTTAACTTGCAAAATGTTTTGTGTGTCTGATGAAGCATGTTTAATTTTCCTACTTCACAGGTTACGACATTTCAAAACATTGAGGGTATGCTGGAAAATGTTCACTTGGTAGCAGAAGGTACGCTAATCTATCTGAGTGAAACCAGTGAGGTTTTTATCCGTATTCGAAATGGATGGAGAAAATTGCAGGTACTACTGCACTACGTCCTAATCTTTTCCGACTTCCTTACTCAAAATGGAGTTGTTGCAGATATTCTTTACACAGGTGGAGAAGTACAGGTGCAAGAATTCCTTTTTTTAGTTCAGAAGCTCATGGTAATCAGGTTTCATTTGCTTATCATTTTGGGTTCTTTCAGCTTGGTGAGCTAATTCTTGTCCCTGCTGACAGCCTTCCTCCTCCAGCTATATCAAGCCATGTAAGTACAAAATATTGGACTGTGAAAAACTGAGTCTAAATGTGCAAAACCAGGCAATACACTTGGCAGAAGTTGCAGGCAAATCTCTGCACAACATCATTTTCCACTGAGACTTGTCAGTTCAAAGTAATCATCCTACCACTACATAAGCTTACAAAATTGTTCACACTGGCCGGTCATCTGTTTCCATTATCTTCTGAGAATCCAAACACTACAGACACAAAGCAGCATCTACCAAAAGCAGAACAAAGCAGGCTGCCTAGGTAAAAACAAACAAACAAACAAACAAACAATAACAACAAAACAATGACAACACAACAGTATTCTGTTTTGTAACACTGAAGTCAGTCTTATCAAGCTCTGGTCCACTTCAAGGAAACTCAGAGAAGTGTTTCTGAAAAGGAGGATTTCTTTAAAAGATTATAGTCCTTTACTCAGAGTACCTGCATGTAGCTTACCCCACAGTGTGCTGAGGGTCTGTTATAAAGCCTCAGTTGTTTGTACCTGACCTCATTCTGCAAGTTATTGTACCAACCTGCATATGAACATGCTGTCTGTCCCCCCAAAATTGCAGGATGATGAAAACCAAGAAGTAGTTAAGGCGATAAAGAACAGTCTCATTGATGACAGGTTAATTGATCGGACTGCTGAGATAATGAAAGGACAAGAGAGTGCTAGGAACAAACAGCAAAAAGGAAAATGGCCAGAGAAATTTTTTAAAAGTTAGAATATGTCAGAGAGAAGTACACTTGGCACACTGGGAAAATGTCTAGACCTCATGTTGTAAGGAATTGTCTGCAGCCTGCAGCTGACACCACATGAGTTTCCCAACTGGTACAGTCAGTGGCTTATTACTCATATCTAGGGTATGCATGTAGTACCATAACGAGAGAATAAAACTTCACTGTTCCTCAAACAGCTATGAAGATCATTGCCTTTCTGATCTCTGCACGACAGTTGCTTAGGAAAGGGAATGACCGAGGCCTTGAGAAATATTCCCACTTGCTGCATTTTCTGTTTCCACATCTTCCTTATCTTTTCAGTTCTAATATTCCTGAAATAGTCTTCTGCTCCTGCCAAGAGCAGGCTGCTTCCATGCAGGACTCCATGTGAGATCTGGCTCTGACAGCAGCTCTGTTGGAGCACTGTGGAATGGGTGCAGTCAGGTCTAGCAATGCAACTCTGGCCAGAACACCTTTCAAACACATATTAATGTGATACATCAAACTGATGATATGTAGATAAACTATTCTGGCTACACAGTTTGGGGGGTGAGGAGGTTTCAGAGGTGGGACAGTTTCAGATTCTCTAGTGTTCAATGTTTGCTTTATTTACAAAATTACTGAATGTCTAAAATTTTTATCTGAGTAACATGTCTAACATATCTGTTTGGGATTTCAGTCTCTTCCAGCATTGAGTCCAATATCAAATATGAACAATGGAAAACCAGCAGTAAGTATGAAATCTGTATTGCAACTGCATAGCTGTGGTTTGAAACACAACAGTTTGCTTCTGGAGGGAGATTTGTGATATTTCCTCTTCAGTTTCACAGATCTTACTTTAGAAATTTACAGACACACTTCTTTAACTGGTTTAGATATCTCGGAGACAACATTACATTGGTTCCTCCTGAACCATTTTCATCATCATAATCCCTTTCCTATCTCAAAGAAAAAAAAAATCCTGATTCTGAGTTAGGAATACCTCTCCACTTAGTGATCGCACCTACAACACAGGGTAATTTTGAAGTTAGTAATAGCATTACAGTTAAATCATTAAAATATTGAAAATATTAACTAGAATATTTTCCATCTTCATGGCACTGTTTATTCTAGATAGACACCTTAGAACCTAAGCTTTCATTTAAAATACTTTGCAATATTTATAATCATAGAATAGTTTGGTTTGGAAGGAAACTTCAAAGGTCATCTAGTCCAACGCCTTGCAATGGGCAGGGACATCTTCAACGAGATCAGGTTGCTCAGAGTCCTATCCTGCCTGGCCTTGAATGTTTCCAGGAGTGGGGCATCTACTACTTCTCTAGGCAACCTGTTCCAGTATTTCACCACCCTCAGTGTAAAAAATTTCTTCCTCATGTCTAGCCCGAATCTCCCCTCCTTTAGTTTAAAACCATTATCCCTTGTCCTATCGCAACAGGCCCTGCTGAAATGTCTATGCCCATTTTTCTTATAGGCCCCTTGGAAGTACTGAAAGGCCACAATAAGGTCTCTCCACAGCCTTGTCTTCTCCGGGCTGAACAACCTCAAGTGTCTCAGCCTGTCCTCATTCAGAGGTGTTCCAGCCCTCTGATCATTTTGGTGGCCTCCTCTGGTCACTCACCAACAGGTCCATGTCATTCCTGTACAGAGGACACCAGTGCTCCAGGTGGGGTGTCACCAAAGTGGAATAGCAGGGCAGAATCACCTCCTTCGACCTGCTTAGCCATGCTCCTTTTGATGCAGCCCAAGATACGGTTGGCCTTCTGGCCTGCAAGTACACATTGCCAGTTCATGTCCAGTCTTTCATTCATCAGTACCCCCAAGTCCTTCTATGCAGGGCTGCTCTCAATTCCTTCATCCCCCAGCCTGTATTGGTACTGGGGGTTGCCCCAACTCAGGTGTAGGACCTTGCATTTGGCCCTGTTACACCTCATGAGGTTCACATTTAGACAAAGAAAGCAATGTATCTGAGTTATATCTAAAAAAACCCCATATTTTTAAAAAAAGTAGATTAGTTCTTGCATCTGTACAGTTTGATTTAAACATCCTACTTCTTGTATTTGTTAACAGTGAATTTTTAAATGGTACGTGGTCACTTCTTACTACTTATTTCCACGCTTATAAGGTTTGGGATTTTGTTTCCATGATAACTCCAAAACTTCTACATATAAATAATAGCTGCTTTTAAAATAATTTTATATTTTAGGAGTATATAATCTTCGTGGTTTCCTTAATGTTCAAAGATAAATAGGTATTTCTGCTATGGGTCTCATAGCTTAAGAAATGAGATATTATGGCAGCAAGTAACTTTCATATCTGGTACGAAAGGTACAAGTTCTTGTGCTGGCAGGAGGAGGGGGGGTCTAGCTTATTTCCAATATATGTCTTCCTAGTGTTATAAAATAAAAAACAAACAAACAAACAAAACCACTGGCTTTTCTTCTTTTTTTGTCTAGCTGCATCTGGTGGCTTTAAACTTACCATTTTCCGGTGACGTACGAGCAGATTTTCAGTGTTTTCAACAGGCCCAACTAGCAGGTTTGACATCTACCTATAGAGCCTTCCTCTCATCACATTTGCAAGATCTGGCCACAATTGTCAGAAAAACAGACCGATACCATTTACCAATAGTCAATCTTAAGGTAAAAATAAGTACTTAGTACTTGTTATAGGTGCCCTAAAATCTTGGAAAATGGCAAAAGCAGAAAGTTTCAACCTAAAATGCATTTTATAAAGAAGACGCTTTGCTTCATGTTTTGCACTCAGGCTCAAGAAATAAAAAATAGTGATAAAGTAGAAAGTTACAGACTGTCTCACTTTTCCTTTGCATTTTCAAGGGCTGCTTTTTTCAATATCCTAAAGCTACAAGAATAGCCAGCTTTGAGCAGACTGATAAAGCAACAGCATGATGTTTGGTTTGCTGGATATTTGTTATATTGTCAGGGAAAGTGCATTCTTATTTCTCAAAGATAGCTAGATAGTAGGTAGATATTTCTACCTTCTAGTATGACCACAGAGTATAGTAGGCAAAAACACCTGTTTTTCTCATTTCTAAAGATAAAGGCAAATTCTGTGCCTAGGAGGGACACTGGATTTACCCCAAAGAAACTGAGAGGAAAATCTAGAGCATGAGTCATTTTGTGGTGTCACATAAACAAACACACTTTAAAACTGAGGAAAACAAACCGTGTCTCTGTAGCATTGGCTGGCTACTAGAACAAACGGCCAAAGAAACCTACAGGAATAACACATGATGCTTAGAACATGCTGAATGGATGCTTCTCTGAAGTGCATGCAAATGCAGAGGCTTGGAGATAAATTTGTAAAGACAATATTGTTTCAACTTTGACTGGAAAAACTCAGTAGTTTAAGAGGTAGACTGATGAAAAATTTTTGCCTTGAACATTTGTAACACTTTTCATAAAATTGTGACCTCAACAGAAGATCCAATATATTTTCTCTATATTTACAGTAGTTGTAAGCAATGTTTTGAACAACCCCTTAGACAGGAGAAAAAGTACAGTTGAAATGGAGATTAACAAGATGAATATTTGGAGTGACAATAGAACAGAGATGCAACTGTGAGGCAGAGGTGTGGATCAGAGAGCTACTAGCAGAGAGATGATGGATAAGTGTGCTCAGGAGCATCACGCAGAAACTGATGTGAAAGCTGGAATCATAAGCATCCTGAAATGCAGATAAGATTTTAAAATTGTAGAAAAGTCTATAAAAGTTAGGTATGATGTGGATTTTGGATTTGTTTTGTTTGTTAAATTGTCTTTGATATTTTAACAGGGAGAAACACTTTTCAATAACTGGGAATCTATATTTAATGGAAATGGTGGTCAGTTCAACATTCATGTTCCAATATACTCCTTTGATGGAAGGAACGTCATGACCGATCCAGCTTGGTGAGTTCACCTTTTATAAAGTTTTACATTACATTTATTTTTACCAAATAGTATTAATACAAGTAGCAATATCCTGGGCTACTAGAAAAGTGACAAAAATTTCTCCCTATCCTTATGACATCTTTCTGATAGCCTATGAATGGGATACCATGTTGTATTCTTTTATTCCTCTCCTTTCTATCTTCATCTTTTCCTACTCACTGTTTGCTTCAAGAAGGAAAGCAGAACTACAGGTCACCACGCATACAGTGACTTCTTAACATTACCTTTCAGGCCTCAAAAAATAATATGGCATGGTTCAACTGCAAATGGGATCCGACTGGTTAGCAGCTACTGCGAAGCCTGGCACACAGCTGATATGAGAGAACTGGGACAAGCATCACAACTGAAGACGGGGAAACTTCTTGATCAGAAAGTATATAGCTGTAGTAATCAGTTTATTGTTCTCTGTATTGAAAACAGTTTTGTATCTGAACCCCAAGGAAAATAATTCACCTGTTGCACACAGGAATATTCTATTTTACATCAGAAAAAAAGCTGACACTGAAATTTCATTTGTAATTATGTAAATATTTTAATTTTTTAATTGCACATTTCAGGAAAAAATAGCCAAAGAAAACATACCTCAACACAAACAGCATTCCAGTTAAGTGGAACACCCAGTGCACACATGGCTGACTTAAAGACCTTCCTCCCACTTGAATTTCCTTCCTTCCCCTTCAACCACACATGGTTCAAAGTTTGGCAACAATTAACCCACAGCTCCTTGTCTTTCTGGCTGAGCTGAAGATCGCTTAGGGGCTAGAGTCTAGCATGGTCCATGAGGAAGATCCAGTAGCCTGTCTCATGAGCAGTATGGTTCAGTAGGGCTACCACTTCTTTCACGCTGAGAAGCTGCGTGCTCTATGCTCTTCTTTTCACTTGCATAGATTTTTGAGTACCCAAGGCATTATTCATATATGTGTATATATACATACTGTCCCTGAGCAAATAATGGGAGGCTGTTACATCTTACAGGGCTGGAATTTAAAATTAAAATAATAATAATAATTTTTAAAAAGTTTTAAGGACACAGGTTCTCGATTTCTTTCAGTTTCAGTGGAATCTGTGTACCCTGTAAGCTTGTATGGATCACAGCCTGATGCTTTCTTTGCAGATTCTAGGCATAGAGCTTTATGCAGGAGGAGTGAATTCCACCTAGACAAAATCTGGTCTTTATTTTGGTGCTATTGTTACCAGAAAACCTGGAGCAATATTAATAGAAAACATCCTGTTTTACTGGTAGAACTGTGCAAAGTAAATCCACACAAATGAACCATCAGACCTTTATTTATTTCATTGCATATCAGAGGAAGTAATTTCCTGTCATGGCAGACTGCTGAATGAAAGTTGCCGGTCATGATTTCTTTAAAATAGGTTCTTGACAGTGTTATCTCAGTAAGTTATATGCAAAGTGATCTTCCTTTTTGTGAATTTACCCTTCTGACTTTCACATCATTAAAGAATTATCAATTTAAAATAATAGCAGCAATGACAGAAATGATCAGTAAATGCTAATATTCTTCATGAGCAGTATCACCATAACATCTGAAGTCTTTTGCCTATATGTTTGTCTACTGCATGCTTTAAATAATATATTCACTTATATTTTATCAGCCAGTAACTATGGAGGTCAAACTCCACATTTTCATTTTTTAAGACTTAATCTAGAGTCGATGTTGGAAATAAATGTTCATTTGCTGACAAATGGAGTGTTAAATTACTAGATAGCCACCTTCAAAAGACAAAAGCAAATAATACTATACTGAACTGATATAATTATATAACATGATTTTGTGAAACACAGCTTTATTTTTCCAATTTACTATAAAAGCCTATTTCCCAGGTTGAGGTGAATTATTTCTTCTTTCTTTGTCTTGGAAAAGTCATCACTCCATTATTACAACATGGTAAAGAGGTAAAAGCAATTTATACTACATTGAAAATATATGCATAACAATTCATTGCACTCATTTATAGTCTATTTCCCTGAACTGCTGAGCACTCTTGTGAAATGCCAAATTCCTACAGTTGCCACAGCTGGAAGAGTTGTACATGTACAACAGGGTTTCACTTTGAGTCACAGAAGGTTCAAAAGGGAAAGTGTTTTTTTAATTTGTTTCCAGCAGGAACCATCTACCTTTAATACTTTAATTGCTGGCAGACCCTGAGCTCAGCCAAGTCATGGCCAGTGGAGTTTATGCTTGCAGCCAGTCATCACCCAGTCATCACCATCAGTTCTCACTCTTCCACTCCTGAGTCAGACCCGGCAGTCAGGACCTGGCTATTTCTTTGCCTGGATTTGCAGTGACAAGAGGTTGGGTGCAGATGGGATCACAGAGAAAAGTTGTTTGAAGTGGGAGGGGAGAAGACTTAAAAAAAAAAAAAAAAAAAAAAAGGAAACAAACCAAAACTAACCAAAAAACAACCAAACAAAAAAACCCAAACAAACAAACACGAAAAACCAACATGCAGAACATGCAGTTTTTAGGAGATACTGAACTAGTATTTAAGTCGGGCCCAGAAAAAATCCATCCAGAATTCTTTTTGTGCTGACTCTCACAGGACTAACCCCAATCTGTACCCTAAATACTAAAAATACTAAAGCTGCTAGAGCTTAGCAGGGATATGAAATTTTAAGCACCAGAACTCTCAGTAGTTACTTCCCACCTCTAATCTGCAGGCTACAGGAATTTATTGCACACCCTTCAATTTAATACAGAGCATGAACACACTTCGTCTGTGCTGCTGTGGTGCTGAGTTCACATGCTGTGCTCATATGCCAGCAAGGGATCTCGCTTACCAGATCTGTTAGAAAATGAGATTTCTCTAGGAAAAAGTGCTTTTTGTCATTTTAACCAGAGCCATGGAGGCTCTTTATACTCCCTAGCATAACTGAAGAGAACAAGTAATATTCCTCAAGGATATGACAGAGAAAAAATAGCCCAGTACTTAAAAATAAATTATCTTTCTTTATCAAAGCAGAGTATCTTTTTCAGCATGATTCCATCACAAAGATCAGGTGCACTTGAAGATGTAAGGAACTGTGTATAAAGCAAAAGAATCACCAAAATGAGAAACAGAGCAAGTCTGAAAAGAGTAACTTCACTAGAATCCAGTGTGGCAGTCTAAACGAATGAAATCAGAGTACCAGTTGAATAAGATTCTTCCATATTTAAGAGGAAGGCTTTGGTTGAAAATATCCATTTATTTTGAAGCTCTGATGCACTTTAAATGGAAGAAGTTAATAGATTATAAATAAAGAGGAGATAAAAATCTTATAAACCATCAGAACTCCAGGCTGGTTGATGAATAAAATACAGCAGTTCTATTTCAGTTATTGCAATGAGTATTTCCAGAAATCAAGCTGACAGATTTGTCTTTATATGAATCATAGATGCAAGCGATAACAACAGAAGCTTCCTTTAAATCAAGAAGAATCCACAGTGGGTGGATTCTGCAAAAGAATCAGTTCTACATTAAAAATAATTACAATTTAATTTTAATTAAACAGTAAAACACAGCAAGGTCTAGGCAAAGTTAATAACTATTCAGAAAAGGAATACTGAATGGTTACTGAAGACATTTATTTAGTTATCATGGTTCTGTTGGGGATGGTATGAAATGCAGGAATAGATACAACAGTTAAATGCTCATTAGATTCTTTCTAAGTGAAAATAATTTTTTGTTCTGAAGGTAAATTGGCACATGAATTAAAAATTGACTTTGAATATACCACTCCAGATTGGACTTTGTTAGAATCATACAACAGTTTTCACCGAAAACACCATTTTTTTACTGCAGCATTTTACTGGTTCATATCAAATTTGACAACTATCTTCAGTCCAAAGAAATCAACAGAAGACATTAACAAAAGACATGCTTTACATCATGGCATTTTTTTCCAATTTATTTTCTCTTTAATAATAAATGAAAACGTTCTTTCATTGTATGTTTTACCTCGTCAAGGACCATTCTTTTTAAAAGTGCTAATACTGCAGCAGATCACCCCCTTAAAATAAAAACAAACAAACAAAAACACCTACCTGTTATCATCACCACTTTACGTAGCCAGAATACAACTCCTGCCAACAGGGTAAATGTGTACTTACAAACCGTTAAGTCTCTAGTATTTTGAAAGCAGTTCAACACAATTGATAAGAAAACATCTGTCTGAATTTACTGACCACATCCGAAGTACCTTGTGGTATCATACAATGATTTTTAAAATTATCTTTTGACTTGAAAGAGCAAGGGTTGTGATCTTTTCTTTTTTTTCTCTCTCTTCTGAAGTAACATTTGCAATTCTTGTTTTGACTCCAGTCCTCTGCCTGGAGAAGATAACCTGTCTTCTAGATTTTAAAGGAATTACATGCTAGAACTGCAATTCCACTTTGTTGTTCAAGTATTGGAGTGAACGTCATGCATACATTTTAAAAAACAGCAGATCAGGGTTTGGCTGTTGTTGCTCTGGTATGCAGTCAGAGCCTATGCTCTAACAGTTCCTCCCTGCTGTACCTCCTTAATACTTCAACAATAACTGGCCAGAGATATTTCTAGATGAGCATCTACTTTAACTTGAACATAGCCACCCTTTTTTAACCTGTCAGAAGGCTGCTACTTGTTACATCTTAAAAGGCCTGTTTTGCACCTTGGTGCAACTTCCACTATTATCAGTTTATCTATACTTTTTACTTACCAGATTCTCTTCTACTGTATACATAATCCAAAACACCCTGTTCTACTTCTAGGTAATGGCCATGAATATACAGCATAATCTGGAGGTGCACCCAGGGCGGATGGCTCAGCTCTAGGAGTACTAGGTTTTTCCTTCACCTTGTGATTGATGTCTACCTTCACTTGCCCTTCCCCAACCATTTGTCTTTGATTTAAAGCTTGTGTTGCTTTTCTACAGAAAAGCTGGACACCATTCAGAGCTGCCAGCTGCTCTGGTGCAGCATGCTGCACATAAAAGTTCCACCTTTCACATGGATCTTCTGCACTCTTTTTCACAGCACTCACGTAAGCACTGAAGGCAAATTTCCATTAGTGTATGCTTTGCTGGAAGCACTGGACATGCTGGTAGGCTGCTAGGGACTCCAGATTGGTCACTTTGGAAGCAATAAGAAACCACAACTCCTCCTTCCCTTACAGAGCAGCTAACCTCCCTGCAAGCTACTGTAAAGTACTGTAATACTTTCAAGCTCAACCCACGGGCTGTGCGAATATCTACATGTGAAGTCAATTCAGCATCACACTCTGGTGCTGCTCAGGGGTGACATTGTAACCTGCTTTCCTCAGCTGGTGTCAGGGGTACTAGTGATCGTTCAGCAGAATAGGGGGGGTGACACCCCTGATTGACCTTATAACAAGGACCCAAGATGACCTGCAAATGCAAATTCAAGCCACGATGATGATGACAATGCCTCTGCAGGAAAACGTATGTTTTGAACACTGCACTTCAAGTATGTTCATATGAACAGCAGCAGGGGACTGTGTAACAGCTGTGTTTCTCCACTGGTAGTAAAAATACCACCTCACAGTCCTTTTGTTTGGCCTTCTTTGGTTCCAGATGTATTTACCAAGATCTTAGGCACAGTAATAGCTTGCTACTGAAAAACATTATCTCCTTGTTAAGTTAGAGGATGGGCTGGTGTTAACCTCCAAAAAATGGTTCATTGGTGTTTGGCTTTGCTATAGAGTTATGTATTTTAACTTTGCAGGCTCCAAGGTCTCAACTGAGGCTAGTTACATCTCTGAAGCTATATCTATACTAGAAAATTATCAGGGTCAGGGTACATGTATTAGACAAATAGTATGACTTTTGATTGCTGAACTATTCACTGGCACAATTCTGGTGTGTGCCACTTCTAACCTTTCCAGCCACTCCCTTGGGGTATATTTGCAGGGGAGAGCATGTGCCACCAGCTGCTGCTGTGGAGAATTTGAAGGAGCCACCATATTTTGGAACAGAAAGGTTTGATTGTACTGACATGTGCTTAACCATTGCACCTGGTCTCAAGGCTAACTGGAGTCCTCACCCATCTGAAAGCCTGTGGAGGGACTGCACAACATGCATGTCTGATACTCATGGGACACACACCAATACATCTTTATGGCTTTTTGCCAAGCTTAATATACAACCCTCCTGCAAAAATCCATTCATATAATCTAGATGTCCAGACTGCATTCGTTCAGGGAACCCTTCTAAAGCTGTCATTGTCCTACATAAATGCTCCCACATTGTATATAGATCTTTTATGTCACCTCATTCTACAGTGATGAGCATATCGGTTGGGGCATGGAGTGGCTGTTCACACAGCTGGGAAGTTTCAAATCTGTGAGAAAGGGCCCTGGTATGATCATCCTGTGCAACTGATAATTTGTACCATGATGACTTACATTAGCAAACAGGGCAACACAAGACAATTTCCTGTGTCCTTTAGTCTACCACCTGGTGGATCAGGCATCATTGTTTACGTGTGTAGAGACTACCCATTAGGAGTACTGAACAGTTTCCAATCCTAGAGCCAGCAGCATCTTCTCAATGACTTTTTTCAGAGTCTATAGGTGTGCTGAGATTTCCCTGAGACACCAAAAGTGAGTTTCCAGAATCATCCCACGACACTTTCAGACTGTGTATCAGAAACTTTCCTCGTACTTTTAAATGTGAGACTGTATCCCTTGATCCTACACCATTTAAGGATAGGATGAGTGGTGTGTTTGAGCTCATAAGTTTGCTAAATTCTCATTGTGATGTTGAACAAAAACCAAGCTCAAAAGTCATATTGGATTTTTATTTTTCAGCTGAATTGGGAATTATCAGCTCCATCAAAACTCAGCAGCAATTTCCAACTTGTTGATCCTGTTTATTTTAAGTCCATGTTTCTTCCAAGACGATATACTCCAGTGGGCTCTGAATCTTCACAAGTCCCTAGGGCTTAGGAAATCCCTAGGGTACATCTGTGAATAGGTTGCTTCAGAAGTGTTCACTACAGCACATTTTCATTGTTCATCGCCATTAGTTCTGCCTACAGAGTAAGAACCTGGCTCATTCTCAGCAGCCTTTTCCTACATCACTGCTTTACAAAGTTTCTCTGTCATTATAGCAAAGCCATTCTTAAACCGCCAACTTAACTCTGCCACTTTTTATTCTTGATCTCAAATGTCCAGGATTCGGAAGTAGCCCATATCAGGAAGACATGGCAGACTTGACAGCATACACTCACAAATCAAGGTCTTTCTGACATAGGGTCCAGCACAGGGCAACAAAGATGATTAAGGGAGTGGAGCACCTCCCTTATGAAGAAAGGCTGAGGGAGCTGGCTCTCTTTAGTTTGGAGAAGAGGAGGCTGAGGGGTGACCTTATAAATATATAAAGGGTGAGTGCCATGAGGATGGGGTGTCGAGGGTTAAGATTGCGGGGTGACAATAAAACCCTGGCAGATGTATTGTTAACCCCCTCTCCCCCTCCCACACTTCCCCCTCCCTCTTCCCCCTTTTCACTAAGGAGGGGCGATTGGGAGGAAAAGAAGCACAGAGTGAAGAGAGTTGGAAAAAATTAAAGATGTTTTACTAATGCTACTAATAAGAATAGAGAAAATAATACAAAATATACAAAACCAATCTTGAAAGTCTCAGCAACTGCAGAGCCGGCACCTGAAGTCCTGGATTAGACTCTGCAGCCAATCGGAGCTGGATTCAGTCTCTCACTAGGCCTCAGTTCGCAGGGACGACTAGCAAGGTCCTCTCCTAATGTCGGCCATAAGAAAAGGGAAAAGGGAAAAGACACACGAGATCCTCGTGATCTCCCACTTTTATATGAAGTATTCACGTGAATGGAATGTTATACACAGTTGGTCAGTTTCTTGCTCACTTGCTTCTCGTCGCCCCTCTCGCGAGATGTCCATCTGTGCTTATCAATAAGTTTGCATTCCATTGCTGTGTTTACCAAAACATGTGTCTGGTTCTCCAGGAAAATGCAGCTAATATGAAGCTTTAGCTGACAGGCAAATTCACTAAAAGAGAAACTTGTTTTTAGCAAAACCAGGACATGGGGCCAGGCTCTTCTCGGTGGCAAACAATGATAGGACAAGGGGTAATGGGATCAAGCTGGAACACAAGAGGTTCCACTTAAATTTGAGAAAAAACTTCTTCTCGGTGAGGGTGGCAGAGCACTGGAACAGGCTGCCCAGGGGGGTTGTGGAGTCTCCTTCTCTGGAGACATTCAAAACCCACCTGGACATGTTCCTGTGCGACCTCACCTAGGCATTCCTGCTCCAGCAGGGGGATTGGACTAGATGATCTTTTGAGGTCCCTTCCAATCCCAAACATACTGTGATACTGTGATATCCTGAGACTGTTTGCCTCTGTTGTTGGGCTATCCAAAGCCAAAATCACTGTATAGAAGCTGATTGGCTAACAGGTTGTAAGACTACATAAAATTTGCTATGGCAGATCTGATCTGAGTAGTTGCAGAATACCCATCTGTCCTGGTTCTGTTAAAAACAAGACCAGTTCTCTTTCAGTGAATTTTCCTTTCAGCTAAGTTCTTCTAAGTGCCTTCTAAGTAACTGCATTTTTCTGAATTTTTGCCCACGTGTTTTTTGGACACTGTGCTCCAGACTGGTAAGAGTGACCAATAGAATGCAGAAGAAGCTCATGTTAAGATTTATTGCTATAGCAACTAAGAATTCTGATAACATCCCATAATTGAGAGGGGCGTATTTGCAAGGAGGGGTGGACAGACAAGGTGACTAAAACTGACCGAGTATTCCATCCCCTCCACGTCATACACCCTATAAGAGAGGGAGATCATGAGGGTCTTGCTCTCTTCAACCATGGCCAGCAACTGAAGAGGAACCTGCCTGTCGTTCCTGCAAATCTCAACCTACTTCCAGGCCCTGCATCCCATAATCCAGTTCCGGTTTGCTGTGTAGTCCGGCCCAGGACTTCTGAGAGGACCTCTCCCTGCAGCCGCTGGAGTGACACCAACTCCAACCTCCGCTGAGTGAGGGGTTAAACGCTGCTACTCCGGGATACTCCAGATTGGTTTTGTGTATTTTGTATATTTTCTCTATTTATTAGTAGCATTAGTAAAGCCTTTAGAACCTTTCCAACTTGCAAAGTCTCCCTTCCTCCTTATCATCCTATGCGGGAAGAGTGAGGGGGTAACAGAGAACATCTGCCACGGTTTATTGTTGCCTTGCAATTAAACCTTGACACCATCTCCACCCCCATTTTCACCCAACTAAAGCTTACGGAAATTCAAAAGAGCAGACATAAGTCTGGTGTTTTGCAAAGGGTTCAGATCCAGTCAAAGCAGATGTCATGCATTAATCCACATGAATTAGAAATGGACATACACACTGTTACTCAAAAGTAAAAATATATATATATATTTATTAGTAGCCAGAGTTCATGGAGGTTCACAGACTGAATGTGTATTCAGTATCTCTCTCCCTGCTTTCCTATAGTTTCATATGTCTTAGAATGGTAGAATAATTTAGATTTGAAGTGATGTCAGAAAGTCATTTAACCCAAGGCCCTGCTGAAAGCACAGCGAAGCTAGCTTCAAAGTACACTGTGTTCACATGTCTATGCCTCTGTTTTACAAAGGCAAGAAGCTGGTATCTGTGCATGAGCCATGATACTTTTCTGTTAGGGCAGGAAAGTATCTAGTTGATAGGCAGAGGTAATTGTCATTGAAGTCAGAATAGGTATGTGGCCTGGGCCTCTAAAAATACATCTCCTGAAGAAAGACCTCTGTTTTTACAAATAATGGGTTGGGGGAGAGAAGTAAGACACGTTATTTACATCTAACTCATTCACCTCCTAATGTCCACATTTTTTTCCTGGAAAAAGGTAGAGTGAACCTTCCCAGCTTAGCTGATGATGATATATCAAAGGACACTGCAAGCCTTTGGCACACACTAGAAAAGTCCTGTTCCAAGCTGAGTGCCACATAATGATAGATAATAAACTACTCATTCTGTTAAAGTTACTGAATCACAGTATCTTTCTCACAAAAGCCTAATTGCTTGTCACCAGGAGAGAAGGTCAGGAATACTGATGAATAGACTGGAGAAGGGATCAAAATAGTCAGATACAGTTGTATTCTCTTTTACTGGTAAACTCAGCAGGACATAAGATGGGAAGGGAGAAGGGTAAGACAAGTCAAAAGGATTGAGGAGGAGGAAAAATAAAGCACTGAAGCTGTGGTGAACTCTGTGAATGAGAAGTTAGAAGAAAATAGCAAATTATCAGATCTGTATAGCATCTATAAAAGCAACACTGAAGACAGTAAACAAGATAGTCTACCAACCAGCTGGAACTACAAAAGGGACAGTGAACTCAAAGGAGATGTTTGTGTAGAGCAGACTTGTTAAATCTAATAGATGTCAAACATGGTAATGAAAGGATTTATGTATCCATGTTCAAAAGTCATGATCCTCTAATTGCCCCTCAGCCACTGGTAAATATCCATAGGCAACTATGCTTCCATTGACACTTTGGGCAACTAATGAGAAAGAATCTCTTTCTGTAGCCCATGAATAAGTACCCACAGACACTGAAATAGTTGCAATAGGAAGGACTCTGAGTAGCGCTCCAAATAGTCTTGCAAGTAAGGCCTTGAGGCAGACGTACTTTGTCCCATCCCACCCTGTGTGTATATATGTGTTCCACTGCCCATGAAAGCACCAGAAAGCACCACTGGACCACTATCATAAATGACCACAGCTCAGATTCAACTAGGGTATAAATGAAGCCTGCTGAAGACCCCCTTGGGTTGGTCTTTCCTTGGAGTAGTGGATCTGCAGTTGAAAACTCTCCTTCTTTGATTGGTCATCTAAGGAATGTTCCTCAAGCATTGAGACTCTTTTCCTTACTGGTAAGTGATCTTCTGGGTACCCTTGAGAGTCCTCACTTTGTATGAGTGGGAAGCTGTGCATTTGGAATAACCACTCTAGAGTTTTGGGATCCCTTGAGTCTGAATAAGCTGTGTAGTAATTGAACTCCTAAGTGGTATCCAAATCTGTGTTGCCTAATGTGGTTGGAGTGTTGAATAAATTGGATAAATGTTGGATAAATGCCATTTTTATCTGGTTTTCCACTAAACAGTTCTGGTTAGAATAAACCCCGTTTGCAGCTTATTGCCTGCCTAAGCTGATTTTTGGGGTGCCTCCATGACAGTTCTGTGAGCACAAATCTCTTGGGCATTAAACCTATACTTGCCACTAGGATAATGGGTTAAAAGGTAACAACTCACAGATATTCTTTTGCAGAAAAGCTTTGGTTCTACATAGAAACTTAACTTTGTGAAGAGAAAGAAGAAATTTACGCAATCCTTGCTGCCCTGCTCACAAGACTGTCTGTTAATTTTTAAGTGAGTATCTCTCTGTACAGTGTGCAGAGAGTTTAAACACCTAACAGTAAAAAACTACAGTAGAGAAGACTTGAGCTGCCTAAATCTAAAATAATGTTACTTCTAAACTACTGAAACCTATTTTAATCAAAGGGAGGTCAAGATAAGAAGTAGAGCCGCAACTTTTTGCCATCCAAAATTACAGCCTGCTTGAAAGTTAGTACTCATTCATGTGCAAGAGAAGCCTAAACTTGTTTTAACCACAAGTAAAATACAGAAGATGAATGTGGTAACAAGCCACCTATTCCACTACTTCTGGGAAAACTAGTGAGTCTTTCATTATTATCAGTAGTGCCTGGTAACAGCTGTGAGTCTCTCATCTGAGCCAACTCAGAAACATACAGAGAAGCACACAACAAAGAACAACACAGAACAAGACAGGAACCTGCTGAGACCCAATTATCCCTTTCCAGGTTTTAGCAGCAGTGTTCAAATGCACATTACAGACTCTAGTGATTTATGGTGATTTCCCTTTTACAACAATTCTTCCTTATTTTGCTGACAGAAAATCAATGTACAAAGAACAAACCAGGATTATTCATCACGGGTAAGGCTGTCTGGAAAACCCCAGCTTCCTATGTTACAAATGCTGCAATGACTAAGGCTTGGTGGGGCCAAAGAGACAGAATGATCTCATGTTTATGGCAACAGAATAGTGCCCAAAAGAACTGGATTCTGTCTCCAAATCAGTCGTGGAAGAAAAGCTCCGCAGAAATTGATTCATTTTCGAATAGGTTACAAATAGTGCAGAGTAGATCAACATGCAATTCCATCATAGTTAAAATTGACCTAAGTCTCTTCAACCAGACACAAACATCTTTGTGATCCATGTCTTGCATCTTTCCTTGCGGCCACCCCCATTTTCATGGAGCCCCACAGAGAACACAACAGATTGAAAACAGACCCTGAGAAGTACAAAATATTTGTTCCTTGCTGATTTAGCTCCTTGATTTGGCTTCTGTGGGATAAGGTATGGGCAAGTGTTAGCAGACAGGAGGGCAAGTGACGTAACCACTGGTTCAGAGAACAGTCGTGCTTGCTTGTGTTGTGGAGGTGCTGCACTCCAATGTGCAGGCCACCTGCTGAGCTGTGAGAATGAAACAAATTATTCAAGAGCTGATCACTGAGTGGGCTCTGCTCATTTTGTGCACTGAATAAGAGGGGAATATTGTAAATATGATCACAAATTTTAAAAATATACTAAAATGTGTAAATTCAAGTGGAAATGTGGCATCAGTAACCTCAGTTCTGACACTTTTGAGTGCTTTACCTCACAGCATTGGACATTTTTTCTATCCCAGGGTTTTTGTGTATGTATAATTTATGACATTTGTGCACCTAAACATAACTCCTTTTACCTCATGTCCAGTATAATCCTAAAAATGCTAGGAAGCATTTCTTTTCAGCCAGGCTGACAGAACAAAGTAATTCTGGTATGTTTGTTGGGTGATCCATTTTTGAGCGTTAATTCGATTAGGAACTATAATTCTATTAAAAAAAAAAAAAAAGCCACAGTCAGTTTTCAAAATGTAATACTTAAACAATTCTTTGACCTTCAGCAAAGTTCTAAGAAAAACTGTTTCCTGGAAAAAAGATAAAGCATTCAAATTCTCAAAAAAACATGTTATTCTGGAAACTAAAAGCATAATAGACTGGACTTCCAGTGACTTCAAGTAAAGCTACAAAAGGATGAACCTTCTCTATAAACCTAAACTTTAGCAGAGTGATACTCAGAGACACTCTAATCTTTTACCCAACTGAAAACTGAGCATTGCTTGAGCTCTTCATTTTCTGTGCTGTAATACATTCATTAACTTTGACAAAATTAATCCCATGACTAGTTAATTAAATTGAAAAGATCTCCTTGCCAAAGAAGGCTTTTCCTTTCTCATCTCACTACTCTTCATTAGATCAAATACATATATTCTTACTACCATCATTTCCCATATTTTGTTGGCAGAATAACCCAGTGCCATGATGGACATTTTCCTGACATTCATTTAAAATGCTTAAAAGGTTGTTGTTGTTTTTTTTTTTTCTTTTTTTCTTAATTTTACTGTGTCTTTAAGTTAGGAAGTGACACATTTATCCCAATTTTTTTGCAAACTTTAAACCCCACTGACAATATGCAGTTTTGCTGAGCATGTGTGCTGAAAGCACTTCCAGCACTGCTATTGCAGAAGTTCTGGGACATGTGGGTTATCTAGAACCTTGATTTAACCAGATGCAAGACAGAGGACAAGTTTTACTCTTTTTTTAATTTCAGTTGTGACTAGTGACTTCTCTTTATTTCAGGAATAGGAAATACTTGTGATGATGACAGTGGTGAGAAATTTAAACATCCTCTCAGACTTTAGCAGAAGTATTTACTTCTTAGTGTCAACTTCCTTTTGCATTTCCTGGTTTGTGGCTCGTGATGGTCTCCACAGTTAGTTTAACAGCAGTTAACATTCACTATCAGAAGGATAAAAATAAGTCAATAGATTTGATACACCCTAGTTTTTAGGTGCAGCTCTTCATGAATTGTCATAACAAAGAATGGTTACAGTACAGCAGTATTCACTGTCTCATAATCTGTTAGAACTAGTCCTGTTTCAGAGACCAGAAACAAATTCTCAGCTTCCAAAATCCAATACAATTATCCACTCTTGCCATTGGTTAGAACGTGCCACAGAAGCAAGATGGTGCCCAGAAAGGACAGCCATTTTGTTCTAAGTACCAAAAAAGGGGGTGAGGAGTTAGAGGGACAAATCCTAGGGGTGTTAGCCTCAGGTACAGGTATCATCTTACCAAAAAGATACCGCCAAACTAAAGGGCATTCGGTGAAGTGTATCAAAACTATAGATTATTGGCGGGAGATTCTAAAGTTTGGCGATCCATAGCAGCAGTCACCATTGAAATGGTGAGACACATTTGCCCATTAACATTCATGTGACAGAGGTATTTTCTTGGCTCTTAGTTTAAAAGATACATTAAAAAGCCTTTTCCCTGAGAAATGCATTAGAAATATCTTACTAGATGTAGGTAAGGAAATAACAGAGAGACAGGAAGCCTTTTTGAAGCTTGCTAAGACTGCTCTTGCAGTGCTGAACTTTTAAAATAAAAACATAATGACTCACAACTTCAGGAGGAATTTGAAGGTTTATTAGTAGACAAAATTAGAGGTCTGAGTCAACTGTTATCTTTATGTACTAGGAAATTCTGAAAAGTTTTTAGACAATATTCCCACAAGATTAAATACTAGTAAATAATTATTAATTGACAGGAAACTGATATCAGCAGTCACCTATGAGGATTTCTCATCAAAAAGGTTTTTTTCTCCCTGACTTGAGGTTATTTATTTAACTATCTGCTGTAAGACCTACCTACTTTCGTGGACAATGGGAAGAGCATTACCTTGGTGGGAAAATAGATATCAAGGACGTGATAGGAATGTTTTATTTTTTTAGTATCTTAAATCTGGTTAAAAAAACTTCAACTGTGTATCAATAGAAGGTCATTCCTGATTGCAACTTCTCATTTTTTTCTCACTTTATCTTAGCAACTGGCACTCTTCCAAACCATCATAGTTAATACTACAGACTGTTTGGAAGCAGAATAGCTAAGCTTCTGAAAGCACTACTGTTGCAAATGCAGTAACATTTGAGACAATCTTCCAGTCTGAACTGAAGTTACGCAAGCAGCAAAAACAAAATTGTTCAATAATTGTTAACCATCAAAGATTAAAACAATTCACACATTTTTTAGAAGATAGGGCTCACATCATATAATAACAATGTATAACCAGACATTCACAAGAATTATCATTAATCACTAGTCTTTTGCACCAGATAGACATAAAGTATTTGCATAGCCAAAGGGAAAGGAACTAAATATTTGCTTAGTCTGGTTTTGTGTACAGTTATTAGGATCTAATAACTGGTGGTCAACAACCCTACTTAGGAAACGAGCATCCAACCCAGAAAAATGCCTGAACATAGAACAGAAAGCAAGAAAAGGAACAGTTACTCTGTACTAACAAAAGATTCTAGACAGAACTTCCAGTCAGAACTTACACCGCTATAACGATTCCACAAAATTATTAGCTGTATAATAAGGAGAGTGTTTATGGGAGGGATCAAGCAGCTGCACACTGATGGGGTGTATTGCTGGGCAGCCCAATTCGTAACTCTGAGATAGGGATCTGGTGTATTTCACCAACAGTGAATTCAAAGTGAAAAGAGTTTCAGATGTTTTAAGCTTTTGTTAATGGAGATTATTAACTGGGTTTTGAATAACTAAGATCTCACTAGATTTACTTTTGGAGGCACTAATGAGGCAAATCAGGCATTGTTCATAAAGGTTATAAAAAGAGCAACTCTGACTATTTTATAAAGCAGTCACTTTTTTTAAAAAAAGTGTTTGTCTCTGATTTAACAATATTACAGATTCTGGCTAAAATTTCTGCTATGTGTGCTTATAGAAATTGTACGCTAACAAGCACTTTGATCCTCTCAGTCCTTGTTTGAGCAAAACTGCTTGGGAAAATCAAGGATTAGGGGTTGAGTGGGAGGTATTTGTTATTTTGAGGTTGGATTGGTTTCGTTTTTTTAGTTTGTTCTGTTGTTTTGAGAAATATTATATGTTCAATATTTTTCCTCTTGCTGTGTTCCTTGGTGAATATAATTTGTAAATATCATGATGCACTGGATAGTTCTTTAAAAGCATATAAAATTTAGCTAATTACCATGGAGAGAAAATTGCAAAAACTGCAAACAAAGTTTTGCAACACCTTTATTTTCTCTTGCTCTAGCACTAACTGTGCATACTTTCTTGCTGATAGAAAGAATCCTAAGAATGCTTTATTATCCTGATACAGTGTCTCTTACACTGAAAAACTAAGAAAACTTTTAGTTGTCACCATTAATAATATTTACTACCACACTGCCACACATTTTTACTTTAAATGCTAGATAAAAATGTATTTATTAGTGTCTGTTTTCTTGAGTAAATCAATTTGTAATGCAAGAATGTTCATATCCTTGATCTTAGTCAGAGACTAATCTATAGAAAAATTCATTTTTTATAATTTTCTATCTCACCACTTGTCCCTTTTCAAAACTAGTTATATTTTAATTCCATACATAGTTTCTTAATATATGGAGATTTTGCATTACAGAGTTCTGTTTGAATCTTTCATGCAGTCACAAATATTTTGCTTTCCATCTTCCAGAAAGAAAGCATAAGAAATATTCAAAACATGACAATAATTATTGCAAGAAATAAGTCTAGCACTAAGTAAAGATCAATTATTTCACCCTTTCTCCCTGTAGGTGCTGCACATGTGTAGAAATGCCATGTTCCAGTACAGAAGTAATTACCCTGTGCTTAAATTGCAGATACTCCCTGTACAATAACCTGCTTTACTCAATCTAAAAAGGAAGGATTTTTAAAATAGGCTCAACCATTTTGATCTCATAAAGCCATATAATTTGTTTTTCCTATGTTGTCTTTCTTTATGTTCCATCTTGCATTAAAAAAATTAATGAATTTGTTGCATTTTCTATAATTGGAATGATGGCCCAAGTGAGGTTGTTCTGGAAATGAGTCTCGTTGTCCGACTCAATTCTCTCTGGGGTGCCATGTTGCTATAAGACTTGCTTTTCAAGGCCCAGGATGGTATTCTGGGAAGTGGCAGGGGCATGGGGCATGGTATATGTTTTCAGCCATGTGGTGGTTCCTTCCATTGTAAGCACAGAGCGCTTGCCTTGGTGGGTTTGTGGGAGCATAATACAGTCAATTTGCCAGGCCTCCCCATATTTATATTTTAGCTGTCATTCCCCATAACATACAGACTTCAACCATTTGGCTTGTTTGATTGAAGTGCATGTTTCACGTTCACTAATAACCTGTACAACAGTGTCTATGGTCAAGTCCACACCCTGATCACAAGACCATCTATATGTTGCATCCCTTCTTTGATGGCCTGAGGTACCATCAGCCCAATGAGCTGTATAAAAGGTGAATAATAAAGGGTGTATAAAGGATGAATAAATAATTCACCCTTTTATTGCCAGTCCAAAACCACCTGAGACACTTCAATCTTAGCAGCCTGATCTGCTTGCTCATTGTTTTGAGGTTCTTCAGTGACCCGACTCTTGGATACATGAGCATCTACGTGACATACTTTTACAAGCAGGTTTTCCACTTGGGCAGCTATATCTTGCCACAATGCATCAGCCCAGATGGGTTTGCGTCTATGCTGCCAGTTGCTCCACTGACATTGCTGTAGCCAACCCCACAGCACATTTGCCACCATCCATGAGTCAGTGTAGATATAAAGCACTGGTCATTTTTCTCATTCAACAATATCTAAAGCCAGCTGGATGGCTTTCGAATTGACTCAATTCACCTTGTCCTTCAGTGGTTTCTGCAACTCATCATGTTGGACAGCAGCTTTCCACCTCTGATGCTTTGCCAAAATATGACAGGACCCATCAGTGAACATGCCATATCACTTCTCAATCTCTGGTAGTTTGTTATACAGTGGGGCCTCTTCGGCATGTGTCACCTCCCTTTCTGGTGATATTTGGAAATCTGTGCCTTTGGGACAGTATGTGATCACTTCTAAGGTGCCTGAGTGACTGGGGTTTCCTGTTCAAGCCAGTTGTACAATGAGTGCAACCCACTTACTCCATGTAGCATCAGTTTCATGATGTGTAGAGGGGATCCAGCCTTTGAACAACCAGTCCAGCACAGGCCATCAAGGTGCCCAGGAGGAGCTGTGCTTCAGTACCAATCACTTCTGAAGCAGCTCAAACCCCTTTGTATGCTGCCAATATATCTTTTTCAGTTGGAATATAGTGGGCCTTGGATCCTCTGTATCCCACTCAAAATTGTTCTTCTTCCAAGTCACTTGATAGACAGGTTTCACAATCTGACTGCAGTTTAGAATGGGCATTCTCCAAAAACCCACCATGCCTGTGAAAGCTTGTGTCTCCTGTGGGGAGACAGCTGCTATTTCATTGATCACATTCATTGTGGTCTGACAACATTCACCTTGCCATTTTATTCCTAAAAACTAGATCTCCCTTGGCCTTACTTTGTTTATGGCAAAATCGGCTTTCAGAAGGATTTGGACTATTTTCTCCCATTTCTCAGAAAAAACTTCTGCTGTGTTGCCTCATACAATAACGTGATTAATGTACTGCAGGTATTCTGCAGCTTTGCCCTGTTCTAGTGCAGTTTTAATCAGTGCATGGCAAATGGTAGGGCTGTTTCCACCCTTGGGGCAGCCGATTCCAACTGTACTGGATGCCCCTACAAGTGAAAGCAAACAGTGGCCTGCACTCTGCTGCCAGAGGAATTGTGAAATAAGCATTAGCAATGTCATTTTTGGCACATCACTTGGCTGCCTTTGACACCAGTTCGTTTGAAGCTCTAGAGTGTCTGGCATTGCAGCACTTAATGGTGGCGTGACTTCATTCACTCTATCATTTGAACATGATCACAATAAAGAGCCGGTCCTGGAACAACAGACACCTGGACAGCAGTGATCCCCCAAGCAGTGAGTCCCTCTCCCAGCCAGCTGCCCTGGTTTTACACTGAGCTTGGTGTCATATGGTAGAATACCCCTTTGGCTAGTTTGGCTCAGCTGTCCTGGCTGTATCCACTCCCAGCTTCCTGGAAAATTAACTCTATCCAGCAGAACCAGCACACTACCTTAATCAAGACCAGAAGCTGCAGTTCTAAGAATCTGGAAATGTAGAATAGAAGCATGGCAAGAAAAAGGGTGATTCTGGACATACAGAATCCATTTCAGTAGCTTTGCAGTTCCTGCTTCTGCCCCAAGTTTACTTTGGCTTTTGATTCTAATGTGGTAGACAAGATTACAGATAGGTACCCAGGGATCAGGACAGGAGATAACCTAATTGTAGGTATTTCTGCACTTGTGGTCTTTACAGAAGGTAGTGTGGTTTAACCTGGCAGGCAGCTAAACACTACACACAGCCGTTCACCTATTCCCCTGCAGTGGGGTGGGGGATATAATTGAAAAAAAAGGTATACCTTGTGGGTTAAAATAAAGATGGTTTAATAGGACAGGAAGGTAAAATTAATAATAGTAGTAATAATAATTATATATGCATATATAAAAGTGGTGCACAATGTGATTTCTCACCATTCATTGACTGATACCCAGCCAGTTCCCAAGCAGCAGTTGCCCCCAACCCCAGCCAATTCTCCAAGTTTATAAACTGAGCATGACATCACATGGTGTGGAATGTTCCTTTGGCTAGTCTGGGTCAGCTGTCCTGGCTGTGTCCCCTCCCAACTTCTTGTGCACTCCCAGTCTCCTGGCTGAAAAGTCCTTAACTTGGTATAAAAATGGCTTAGTAACAACCAAAACATCAGTGTATTATCAATATTCTTCTCATAATAAATCCAAAACAAAGCACTACACCAGTGACTAGGGAGAAAATTAACTCTCTCCCAGCCAAAACCAGGACAGAAGGGCTGGCAAAAATATTTGTCATTGCACTGTTAACTACTTTAATGTGACCCAAAACTATCTTGGTGGGCTGTTACCTGCAAGTTACTTATTTTCTTCTATGTCTGGCAGCCAAACATCACTCAGGATGCTGATTCAGAATGCGCCCCATAGGGCTGAATTGGGAGCCCTGAAAGAAATCCTTCACCACACTCTGCTGTTTCCTGCCTTCCTTCAGAGATATTGTCTGTGGCCCATCCTTAAATCCAGAAGATCTGTGACAGGGAAATGAAAAGTGGATATTTTTTCCCAAGCACTTAATTTTCTTAACGTATAGTTTTAGTACTCTACATGAATTTAAAAGATGCCTTGGGATCTGAGTAATTTTAACAGTGCCTTGGGATCTGAACAATTTTAACTGTGCTTCAGTATTTCTTTTTGATGCTAGTATATTACTTGAGGATTAGTCTTTTAAGTATTTCTGCATATGAATAACTAAGAACATGTTTGCCTGCTGTTGTCAACTTGAGTAGTTCATTACAGCATGAATCTATATCCAATCCAGACATTTGGTTCAACATCTGTCGTGAAGGACTTCTGTCATTAAACTATTATTTTGAAGGATAAAATATAACTAGGGTAGGTTTATATATTATCCAGATGGCTGCTCGGAGAGAACAGGAAAGAGAATGAATTGATAAAAAATTACTTCACTTTGAATTGTCATATTAGCAAGATTCTTATCCAGGTGAACTTTACTGTAGGAGAAACAAGACTTTTTTATAAAGGCTGTGTTGGCTGAACAACTGTCAGTAAAAGGGAGACATGGAAGTGAATGTGGCACTGAGGAGCACAGAAGTTGCTGCCCTGAACAACACGAATGAGGAAGTCGCTGTCTGGCAGTGACAGTACATGAAGCTTGCAAGAGTGACAGCACGTAACAAGTGGAAAAGCACCTGTCACCTACATGACTTGTCATTTGGAGGGTCACACAGCAAGCAAAAACAGGAAAAAAAAAAAAAAAGTGCAAAAGCATATGCTGAACTTGGGTGACTCTGAACTGATTCATGACCTGGACACAACGGCCAGGTAATGGAGCCAGGACTAGGGGGGAATAGGGAAGGGTGGATTCCCAGAGCAGGCAGGTAACTCCTGGGAGAGGGATTACCTGATCCCAAGAGGGAAGAAAAGACCCTTTCCTCCTTCCTTGCCACCTATGCAAAAGCTAATAAAGCTGTGGACAAGTCACAATCTCAGTTATGGTAATTTTCTTCACAGGGTGGATCCTAGTTGCGACAGGTTGTAAGATCAAGTAGAACCTCAGACAGCTATTTGGACGGTGAAAGTTCGTTTCTGATTCAGAATTAACTCCTCCAGTTATGCACTGTGAATGCGCAGACTGTGGAATAAGACAGAAGCTGCACAGGGGGACCAGCATCGTTTTTTTCTCGCACAGTACTAAAACTTCTAGGTTCTCCCCTGTAGCTCCTCGTGCTGCGGGAGGACAGTCCCTTTGCTCCCCAATTGCGAAGCAGGCTGTCGGACTAGCTGCACGAACGCTGAGCTCTCATGCGTTCGCCAGCTGTTATGTTAGCAGTGAATAAGCTCTCCGAGCGCTTGGGCGCTACATGTACAACCCGTTCCACAACCCGCGTTAGAAAAGTGACCGTGGCAGTGAGCAACGAAAGGGCTCCGCGCGCTTCTCCCACTGCGGGTCCCATTCGCACAGTCTCCAAAGAGGAGTCATTCCCTAGCTACTGTCGCTTTTCCTCCTCTCCCGAGACAACCTGAGGGCTGCCTGACTCCTCCTGCATCTGCCTCCAGCGGCGTCGCTGCCACCACGGCCCCGCACCTCACAGAGTCCGAGAGGCCAGGAGCGCTGGCCGGGACGGTTCTCCCCCGCTGCTGGCGAGAGCCGCCGCTACGCTTCCACCACACACCCGGGGTTGCCCCGCCGCCCAGACGCACTGGAAGCCGGTTCGCCCCCGTTTCAGCAGCCACGGCTGCTGCCGACAGCGCCTCCCGCCATCCAAGCGCCTAGCCGAGCAACGCCGCCACGGCCGGCTCGGCCCCCGCCAGGACCCACCCTTCCCGACACCGTCCCCGCCGGCCTAGCGAAGAGGCACCGTCCGCCAGCCGCCAATCACGTCCCGGCTCCGCCCCTTGGCCGCGCCAGTTGCGCCTTCCAGACGTCTGTCGTTGTTGGGGTTCTCCGCAGCTGCCGGGTTCGGGGGCGGGGCGGGAGAGGAGCGGGGCTGAACGGCCAATCAGGCGGCGCCGCTGCGTCAGTTACATTAGCGTTAGGAGCGAGCTAGGGAGGTGCAGGCGGCGTGAGCGTCTCTGTGTTTCTTTCTCGGGGGGAGGGGCAAGGAGGGGATTCGCAAGGCGGAAACCTGGCGCGCACTCTGGCTCTACGGTTCCGGGACTGGACCATGGCGGTAGCGGCCACCTGGCGTCCCTGGGCCCTGTTCTATCTGGCGGTGGCCGCACTGCTCTTTCCCGGGGCGGCCGGTGAGTGCATGCGTGTCTGGTGAGGGAGGGGAGGGAGCAGGTGAGGTGGTGCCTAGGGAGTGGGGAGGAGAGCGGCGGGGGGGCGGCGGGTCCCCGTTGATTCCTTTCAACAACATGGCGGAGGGGCCGGCTGGGGCGGAGTCGCCTTTCCCCCTCACCTCCCCCCTTCCCCGGTGTCCGGGGACTGCTCGTCCCTTTGTTGGCGGAGCGCAGCAGCGGCTCCGCGGGAGGGGCCGTAGCGCGGGGCAGACGTGGTGCGGCCGGAGGAGGCGGAGCGGCGTCGGCCAGTGCTGGGTCGTGGTGAGGGGTGGACGCGGAACCCGTGGCGGCTCCCCTTGACACCCGTCGCTACCTTGCCCCCTCGGAGCAGCGCCTCGGGTGGCATCTGCCCGGCGTAACTTCCAAGCTCCCTGAGCCTGGCGGCGACCCTCGTTTTTCCACGCGGGTATGAGCGGCCGTGTCCCGCGAAGGCAACTTGGTTATCGGTGGCGGAGCACCCTTCTTCCTCTCTCCATGCGCGCAGAGGAGCCCATGAGAACCAGACAGCCTCCCGGGGTGGGTGCTTGCCCGCGCCTGGGCTGCGCCGGCTTCGGCGCCGTACCTGGGAAAAGCCGCCGTGCCGTGGGGGCTCCCCTTACAAACAGTGCCGCGGGGGAGGAGACACAAGCGGCGACAACTGTTGTAGATACGTGTTGAATGTTCCACGTAGTGAAGGTAAAAGACTACCTTAACTCCCACATCAGATGCATTGGGTCTGTTACATGCCACATCGTTGTGTGCTGGGAGCGTCTGTTCTATAAGCGAGTGTCGCGGCGGTTTGGGTGGGTGATCTTTCAGTTACAGACAAGCAACTAACCTGTGTGCTCTGTGGGGTCCAAACTGGGGAGGAGTAAAATCTTTGGTGAATATTGTACAGTAAAAAGGTCTGGTACCTCTAGCTTTCTTGTGCCTGTGCTCTCTTGTAAGAGAGCTGTAGTATCAGACCTGTCCTGTTGCAGAGCTGATGTTTCACACATCACAGGAGTTCTTAGTAGCCTGTTTTGTTCTTCGGTTAGGAGTTTGGACCACATGTCCTGATGAGGTATACAAATGTTATAGACACTCTATTTTAGTTGTTTTAGGTTTCAGTTTCAGCTGTAGTAAGTTAGATGATCATGACAGATACACAAAATCCCCATTTTTTTAGTCAGTCCACTTCCTAAATTCTTCTGTTGGTGGATTGTTTGTTGCTTTGGGTCTTGAAGAGGAAGTGAAGAAGCACCAGAAGTTCAATTACAACCTTAAGACGTCCCTTGATCTGCATTTTTGCCATAGAATTGCATAATACTTTGAGTTTGAAGAGACCTTCAGAGGTTATCTAGTCCAACCTCATGTTGTTCATAATTCTATCTAAGATTTGTGCTGTAAAGCAAGCATTACTTAAAGAAAACATAACTTGCTATACTAAAATGCTGTGTTAACTGCCCATATTCTTATTGAAGGTGGAGAGTCTTTGATGTGGAAAGAATGAAGTAAGCTTAAGTTTCTCATGGTGGTTCATGTGTTCTTGAAATAATGCAGCAGGCTTTAATAATTTAAAGCTTTCTTATGTAACACATCCAATTTAGATGCAGAAGGAAATTTTACCTTGATTTGAGCTTTGAACTTTTTCCTTTAATGCCTCTAACCAATCAACAGTTTTCACTTAATCTCAGCCATGAAATTAAGGTCTAAAAGTGAAAACAAGGCAATAGACTTTCATATAAAAGCTTAAGGATGGAAGTGGTGGGGTGCTACATTTTGTTTAAAAAAAAAAAAAAAAAAAAAAAAAAAAAAAAAAAAAAAAAATTAGTCCAAGGGAATAGGGGAGCGTCCAGGGTTCTTGATCATAGACAAATTCTGGCACTGGCAGAGGGGTTAGTTTGCCTGAACATTGTGGTTTAAGTTGACAAAGAAGTTCAAGGTATGATTTGGCTGCTGTTATTTAGTATTCTTAGCATGAGTTGACAAAAGTTAGGCATTTTCTGGTTGCTTCTGATGCTGCATTCTACAATATACTAGGTTATTGTGTGAATGAATTGTCTTATGATATGGTTTATAAGCAGATCAGCCATGTTATGAATCGCAGCAGCTAGCTGAACAGTAGAACAACCCTAATTTGTAAGACAGAGTCTGAATTTTTGTTTTACTGTGTGAGCCATAATCTTTGTTTGGTCTCTCTGGAATTTTGGGGAGTCATCTCGTGGAAACTTTTGCATTCACATAGTTGCTTCTAATTGCAAATAAAGATGAAAATCTGGTTCGTATGCTGAAATGAATTGAAAAATACAAATGAAGGAGATATTTTTTTAAATAATATGAGTAAAATTATAACCTAGGGTTTTAATTTTAACTTTCTTTTGCTTTTCTAAAGCATACTCTTCTATGAAAGATACCAGAAACAAACTTCGACTGCATCTTACTGTAAGAGGTGTGAACGTGTCTGTGAGTAGCTTTACGGATGATGTGCAAAAAAACCTGATGGTGCCATTTGGTACCTGCACTATGGAGGATACAATATTGATTTTTTTTTTTTTTTTTTTTTTTTTTTGAAGCCAGGATTTTTCCACAAGGCTTTATTATTACTTGCAAGTTGAGGATTTGTCTGTTTTCTTGAGTACATCACTTTGGATACCAAAACCTGCTGTTTTCAGTGGAAGTTTTGCTTAACAAAGATAGATTAAATGTGAAAGTTGTCCTGAAAACTTGGTATATAATGCTGTTATTTTATAAGTTAAAGTTAATTAGTGCCTTTGTGAAAAAAAATGAGTTAGTGAAGGTCATGAAGTATTGTGGTTAAAAAAAAAAATGAACCCATGTCCCAGATGTTGTAAGACCTAAACATTTTTGTATCTTGAGCTGCAAGAGTTCAGAGATGAGTCAGGTGTGTTGTTTGAGGGGACTGCCTGAAAGAGAACAGGAAGCTGACAGCACCTTTCTGTATTATGCTTTTCTTTCTTCTGGCAAATTTTATTACACGATCTCATAGAACCAAAAGTCCTGCTTGTTGTTCTGATGAGATTTTTGTTTCAAGGTGTCACTTGTATTTTCCGTAGGAGAAGAGTTGTAGTGTCATGAGGGAAGGATGTGGAGTTTCTTCTTCATCATAGTGCTGCTGCTGGGGGCGTGGGACTATTTCTCCTTTTTAGATTTGTAAACCAAAAATATACGATTAAATAAAAGTATTAATATAAAATTTTTTATTACTCATGAGATGTGGGTCTGGGTATTTTTTTTAGAGCATCTCAGAAGTTTTAACTGCAGTAATACATTTTACAAGCATCCTTTGAAATACTGTATTTCAACATATTGTTTCCAACTAGAAAATCTTTGGCTGAAGGTGGTGTTCTGTGCTAAATTGTTGTCTAGCTAAAGTAGTTCTGCAAGATGTTAGCAAATACCGTATGGTGATTCATAGGGTTTTGTGCAATTCTAAATATAAAGTCTTTGTGGAATTTTCTGACTTCAGAAAGGCAACAGATATAAAAAGGACTGTTTTGATAGGTACCTAATGGTATAGACTTCTAGAAGTGGACAGGAAGTACTTAATTCTCTGTTCACGTTTTGTATATAGCATTAATATCTTAGTGCTTGGGAACCAGCTTATTTTAAGTCTTGTCAAGCTGTGTAGTTTCAGTGTCTCATTTATGTTGCCAGCTTGTTTAGCCTCACTGTGGGCTTTACAGGCTGCAACACCATGGAAGAGAGACTTTTTGACAGAAACACAAAACTGTTGAACTGAGAGTCTGAGCCTGAGAAATTAACTCAGTAATTGTGTTCAACACGAGAGGATAGTCTATTATTAAATCAGATTGAGGTATGAGAAGTATGCTGTTGATAACTTCTGTGATGTATGTGCCATAATACGCACACATGCTTTTATAACTGCATTGTCTCATTGTTTTCTGTTTTGGTAGTCAGTCACATAAAGCAAGAATGATTATGTAGAATGGTCATGGCGCAGTGAGTAAATGCAATACAGAAGGCACAAAATCACTATGGTGATGCAGTTTCTGTTCTTGAGTTTGTCTCTGGTTGTCTATATAACCTTCAGTGCATTTGTTGGTACTTTCAATTCCCAACACTCATCTCTTGAACAGACATGACCTTTCATTACTTGGTAGTTGAGCTTTATGCTAGTAGTTCCATCCAAACACCATTGTGTTACTTAAAAAAATTCTGTGCCATGGAAAATTTGGAGTAAGAATTGAGTGAAAACTTCTTTTTTTTTTTTTTTTTTTTTTCTCCTCTTTGAGTGTAGTAGTTTTAAAGGAGCTTTTTGCGATAGTAGATTTATTAGAATGCTTTATACCTGAAAGATATTACTGGCTCTGGAAGATCAGCTTACATCAGAGTTGTCATTCTCTCATTGCATACTGTCATTGTCCCCTTCTAGAAAGGCATGTATTCATATAAGTGAACTTGGAGACCTGACTGGTTTCTGTCTGTGTTCTTAAAATTACTGTAGTTCTTGTCTGAGTAGAGCATGGACTACTTGGACACAAAGCAAAAATATCTGTCTTCAAGAGTATGATTTTTTTTCAACAGTATGATTTTTTTTTTTTTTTTCTTTTCCTTTTCCTTTGAGATTGTTTATAAGTGAAAACACTTCCTATAGGAATGAAGTTGTTAGCAAAGAGAACACATAACCATGGACGTAGTTATATGCGGTACTTTTATTTCAGAGCTGGGAAACCAGGGGTTCGCACCCAAAGCTGGCTTCAACCACTGATTCGAACTCCACTACATTTATACAATTTGGTTACATACATATTCATTAGGGTTACAACGTATGTATTGCATATTCATCAGATTACATCATTATTTCACAATATCAGTTGCAACACCTTGGAACTACTCTAAGCATGTGCAGTATCCTCTGGTGGTCGTTCAGGGGGTCTTCAGGATGAAGTAAGGAGTCTTCTTCACTCATGTACTTTTCGCCTTTTGTCACTGCACATGCACACTATTCCTATATTCATTATAAAATCATGTAAAATACTCAGGTTTCTTAGATGCGCATCTTCAACACATTCTATCCGTTCAAGATAAGATTAGGACTTACTGAGAACTAGCAGAACTAATTTTCAGTTCTCTACTCTCAAACTAAGAGATAAAAACTTGTATACCACCTGTGAAATTTCAAGATAAGGTGAGAATCTTGGATACAGTTTACAAAAGCAAAATACAGCCAACTATAACATTTCCCCCCTTTGAAAATGCTTTTCTATTCCTAGACAATGCATTTTCACTTCATGATTGTAGTTGATCATTGATTACTTTTAATTATGGCCGCGTGCGTTGCGTTCCTTCAGAAGCTGGAGGGTTATCAAAAAGAGGGTTAGTATGATTTCTGCTCAGAACAGTAAAAATACGATCATTCCTGGCGTTTGTTCGACTTATTAGGCGCTTAATACAAGCATACAGCAAAAAGAGAAGAGCAACTAATACTACAAGTAAAAAGAAGTTTTCCAATAACGAATGTATCCATCCCCCACATTCAGATCAAATTTACTTAGTAAAGCTCCAATCCAGTTCTGTTCTGCATCTTGTTTTTCCTTTTGCAGTTCCTCTTCCGTTTGGGTTAGTTGGGAGATATCTTTCTCCACCTCAAGAGTTACATTCGGGACATGAATGCAACAATGATCAATCCTGTCTTTTAAATATCCACAAACGCCATGTTCTTTTAGCAACATTATGTCAAGTGCCATTCTGTTCTGCAGAGTCATTCTGGTAGTAGCTTGCAATTGTATATTAAAATCTCGAAAACCTTTCTTAGTTATCCTTGCCAATCGTTCCATCTGCCCAATTAATTTGTCAATCATTTCTCTGTTTCTATAGGCTGCAATTGGTGCAAAGAAGGATTCTAGTGCCCAGCCGAGTTTAACACTACTTGGTGGTTCGTGCCACACATCATCTTCATCTATCTCTCTCTTGTGCCTAACTTGTAGAAGTTCTTACCTATTCTTCAAGGGTGACCTTTTCCAAATGAGACATAGAGTTGGTAGCCCTAAAGTAATTTCCCTCCCAGGTCCTGCTATTGGTAAATGTGTTGTCCAGGTCCCATCACTTAGGGCCCAAACTAAATGTTCCACACTTTCGATAACACCACTGCAATCAATTTTATCTCCATCAATGCCTATTTTGGTTGCTTCATTCAGATCCAATTGTTTGACAGATGCAACCTGCAATCACTGCAACTTTAACGGTGGATAAAGGTATCTCTTTCACATTTGTCTGGCAGGTTATTACCCATGAGCAATTCCACTATGGTACTGTCTTTCCTCTTGTTACATTGGACCACCATATACACCATGGGCATGCTTCACTATACTGATGTTGTTGTATAATACTCAATGTCCACATGTTACTCCATGATGCAGTTATATTTCGATCGTCCTGATCCTTGCATTCCCAATAGGCTCGCTCAACCTTTTCATATACTGTCTTTTTGGTACAACTTTCTTTGAGAACTATCTTTCCTCTAAATTCCACTGGTTCGGGTCCTGTTTTTACCCATTTTTCAGCTGGCACTTGCTCTATTTTAGTATGTGACTCGCACACTATCTTACCAGTTTTGTTTATTTCTGGTAAGGTCATAGATATCATTCCCCACTGTACTGGGTCTTTGGCTGATTTTTGGGATGGGAAGGCAAGCAGTGATGCTACTGGTATTTTGGGTCAGTGCAAAGTCTCGAATTAGTCCTGTCATCAGATTCTCTGCCTGATTCTGTACACTCTGCACTACTTGTGGCATCTCCACATCTTCACCATCTCCTATAGCTCTTTGTGACCTTACCCAATTGTTCCCCAGTGACTTTGTAGACTAGAGTGGCACTTTCTTCCTCAGACACCACGTGTTCCTCCTTTAAGGGGTACTTCCACGAGAGCAAGCAATCTAGGTATATATGCTACCAAGAACACGATACAATAACAAAAATTAGACATCCTGCGGTGTAATCTTAAGCGTGGTAGGACCTACTATTTGTGATTGCCATACCCTTGGGACTCTCTTCACTCGGGTGTAATGTATCCAGGAGTCTATTCCGACGACCTTAATTGCAGTAAATGTGGTTAAGAGCACCTGATAGGGTCCGTCCCAACGTTCTTTTAAGGGTTCTTCGTTCCAGGTCCTTATATACACCATGTCTCCAGGTTCTATACCATGTACTGGATTCTCAAGCGCCAGCGGGCGATTCCACACTAGTGCAGATCTGAGTCGATTCAGTGTTCTGCCAAGAGATAACACATAATTATATAGATCCTGATTACCCTTTACATGTACACTCGGATTTGGATTGGGTGCTTCATATGGTTTGCCATACAAAATTTTGTATGGACTTACTGACAATCCGCTCCTAGGTTTAATCCTAATATGCAACAATGCTATTGATAAGGCTTGAGGCCATTGAATTTTTGCTTCCTGACAAATCTTGCTAATTTGCCTTTTTAGGGTTTGATTCATTTTCTCCACCTGTCCACTAGACTGGGGTCTCCATGGGGTATGTAATTCCCATTTAATTCCCAAACATCCGCTAACTTCTTTTACTACCTGTGCAACAAAGTGTGGTCCCCTATCAGATGATATTCCCAGTGGTACCCCAAATCTAGGGATTGTTTCCTTTAGTAACCATTTTACAGTTTCTTTCGCCTGGTTGGTGTGACAAGGGAAAGCTTCCGGCCATCCTGAAAAGGTATCTACCCCAACTAGTAGATATCTGAGCCCTCGAGTTCTGGGGAGTTCTGCATAATCTATTTGCCAGTAATCTCCGGGTTGTATGCCTGTCTTAATTTTCCCCATTTCTATTTTTCTTTTTACTAAAGGATTATTTTTCAAGCAAATTTCACACTTAGCCGTAATAGACTTTGCCATTGTTAACATCTGGACTGAGATAATCCATTTTCTCAGATATGTAACCAATGCTTCTGCACCCCAATGACACTTCTGGTGTTCCGTCTGGAGTATTCCTCTTGTGATAGTAATTGGCACCACAATTTGTCCATTGGTGGTTACACACCACCCAGAACTATCCTTGCTGGCTTTTACCAGACCTGCCAATTTCTCGTCTTCTCTAGAATATTTAGGTAGCTTGGAAGGTAATAAATCAATTGCTCTTACCTTCTGGGAGACAAGACCCACCATTGTCCAAACTTGTCGTGCTACTGATCGAGCTGTCTGATCGGCGAGCCGATTTCCTTCAATAATTTTCGATGTTCCACTCTGGCGACTCGTGATGGCTTTTGAACGGCATTAATCAAGTTTAATATTTCCTTCTGGTACTTGATGTTTGTTCCTTGAGAGGAAAGTAGTCCACGCTCTTTCCAAAGAGCTCCATGCACATGAACAACTCCAAATACATATTTTGAATCAGTCCAAATATTGACCCTTTTGTCCTCACTGGGCTCCAATGCCCTAGTTAGGGCTATCAACTCAGCTTTCTGTGCTGATGTGTTTGGTGATAGGGATTTGGCTTTGATTACTGTTTTGACAGTAGTAATCACATATCCTGCGTACCGCACTCCGCTTTCCACAAGACTACTGCCATCAGTAAAAAGTTCCCAATCCATCTCTTCCAATGGGGTATCCTTCAGATCAGGATGACTTGCATGGGTGTATTCGATGATCTCCACACACAATCATGTTCCAAATCCTCTTCTTCAGTTTCTGCATTTAAAAACACAGCTGGATTCATTAGGTTAGTTGTTTTAAAATATCAAGCGATCCTGACAGAACAAAATTATGTTATTTCATCGTTCTGCTTGGGGAAAGCCAATGGCCCCCTTTTTGTTCCAATACTGTAGTCACCATGTGGGATACAAATACTTCAATCTTTTTCTCCATGGTCAATTTTTGAACTTCCTGAATTAATATCACAGTAGCAGCCACCGCCCGCAAGCACGCTGGCCATCCAGCACTTACCGGATCAGGTTGTTTAGAGAAATAACCTACGGGCCTCTTCCAGGATCCCAGCTGTTAGGTTAATACTCCTAAGGCAAGTCTCTGTTGTTCATGTACGAATAACTGAAAGTCTTTACTTAAGTCAGGTAGGCCCAAAGCAGGTGCTTTTATTAAAGCTTGTTTCAACTTTTTTTTTTTTTCTTGGAAAGCTTCTTGTTGCGGCTTTCCCCACACTAAGGTCTTATTCTTCTGCGCCTCATATAAAGGTTTGGCAATAAGTCCATAGTCCATGATCCAGAGCCTGCACCATCCTGTCATTCCTAGAAAAGATCTTAATTCATGTAAGTTTCGTGGTTCTGAGATAGCACAGATAGCGTGCACACGGTGTATACCTAGTCTTTGCTGTTCTTGAGAAAGCTTGCATCCTAGATAGATCACAGTCATGGATGCAATCTGAGCTTTATTTTTTGACACTTTATATCCATTCATTTCTAATTGATTCAATATTTCAATTGTTACCTGGATGCAGAGTTCTTGGGTCTCAGCAGCAATCAGAATATCATCCACATATTGCAGCAACAAATACCATTGTCGGAGAATTCCGATATGCCGATATGGCCTCTTGTAGTTCACTCCTCGAGCTCTTTGGCTAGTTGATTCCCAAAGATAGTTGGACTATTCTTTAATCCTTGTGGAAGGCGTGTCCAGGTTAATTGGGTCTTTCTTCCGTTGTGTGGATTTTCCCACTCAAAAGCAAATAACTTTCCTGGTCGAGGGGTATGCAGAAGAAAGAATCTTTTAAATTCCAGAATCACAGAATCGACTGGGTTGGAAAAGACCTCAGAGATCATCGAGTCCAACCCTTGGTCCAACTCTAGTCCGTTTACTAGATCATGGCACTAAGTGCCATGTCCAATCTCAGTTTAAAAACCTCTAGGGACGGCGAGTCCACTACCTCCCTGGGCAGGCCATTCCAATGCCTGACCACTCTCTCTGTAAAGAATTTCTTTCTAATATCCAGCCTAAATTTCCCCTGGCAGAGTTTAAGCCCATGCCCCCTTGTCCTATTGCTAACTGCCTGGGAGAAGAGACCAATCCCCACCTGGCTATAAACTCCCTTCAGGTAGTTATAGAGAGTGATGAGGTCACCTCTAAGCCTCCTCTTCTCTAGACTAAACAACCCCAGCTCCCTCAGCCTCTCCTCATAGGTCTTATGTTCAAGTCCCTTCACCAGTCGTGTTGCTCTTCTCTGGACCCGCTCCAGCACTTCAATGTCTTTCCTGAACTGAGGGGCCCAGAACTGAACACAATACTCCAGGTGTGGCCTCACCAATGCAGAGTACAGGGGAAGGATCACTTCCCTTGTCCTGCTGACCACGCTATTTTTGATACAGGACAGGATACCGTTGGCCTTCTTGGCCGCCTGGGCACACTGTTGGCTCATGTTGAGCTTCCTGTCAATTAGTACCCCCAGGTCCCTTTCTGTCTGACTGCTCTCCAGCCACTCTGTGCCCAGCCTTTAGTGCTGCAGGGGGTTGTTGTGACCAAAGTGCAGCACCCGGCACTTGGCCTTATTGAACTTCATCCCATTGGAATCAGCCCATTTTTCCAGTCTATCCAGATCCCGCTGCAGAGCCCTCCTGCCTTCCAGCAGGTCGACACTCCCTCCCAACTTGGTGTCATCAGCAAATTTGCTGATGATGGTCTCAATCCCCTCATCTAAATCATCAATAAAGATGTTAAACAGGACTGGGACCCAACACTGGCCCCTGGGGGACACCACTAGTGACTGGCTGCCAGCTAGATGCAGCCCCATTCACCAGCACTCTCTGGGCCCGGCCCTCCAGCCAGTTCCTAACCCAGCAGAGAGTACATTTGTCCAAGCCATGGGCTACCAGCTTTTGCAAGAGTATATTATGGGAGACAGTGTCAAAGGCCTTGCTGAAGTCCAGATACACCACATCCACGGCTTTCCCCTCGTCCATCAGCTGGGTCACCTGATCATAAAAGGAGATCAGGTTGATCAGACAGGACCTGCCCCTCCTAAACCCATGCTGGCTGGGTCTGATCCCTTGTCCATCCTGAAGGTGCTGTGTGATTCCATTCAGGATGATCTGCTCCATAACCCTGCCAGGCACCGAGGTCAGTCTGACAGGCCTGTAGTTGCCAGGGTCAGCTCTGCAGCCCTTTTTGTGGACTGGGGTAACATTGGCCAATTTCCAATCATATGGGACCTCCCCAGTGAGCCAGGACTGTTGGAAGATGACGGAGAGCGGCTTGGCAAGTTCTTCTGCTAGCTCCCTCATCACCCTAGGATGGATCTCATCTGGCCCCATAGACTTGTGAGGATCCAGATGGCTCAGTAGATCACCAACTATTTCCTCCTGGAATACAAGGGGCCTATTTGGCTTCCTATCTCTGTCAACCACCTCCAGAGATGAGTTGTCCTGAGGGCCACCTGTCTTACTGGTAAAAACTGAGGCAAAGTAGGTATTAAGTACCTCAGCTTTCTCCTCATCTTTGTTAACTATATTTCCCTCAGAGTGCAACAGAGAATGGAGGTTTTCCTTGCCTCTCCTTTTGTTATTAACATATTTGAAGAAGGACTTTTTATTATCCCTGACAGAATTGGCCAAATTAACTTCAAATTGCACTTTTGTTTCCCTGATTTTCTTTTTCTGCATAATCTAGCTATTTCCATAAATTCTTCATAAGTAGCCAGCCCTTTTTTCCACAGTCTGTAAAGTCTCTTTTTATTTCTGATTTCATTCAGAATCTCCCTGTTTAGCCAAGCCGGTTGTCTTCCCCGCCGGCTAGCCTTTCGGCACACTGGTATAGCCTGTTCCTGTGCACTCAAAACCACCTGCTTGAAGCATGTCCAATCCTCCTGGGCCCCCTTGTTTTTAAGCATTGTTTCCCAGGGTATGCTCTGAACTAGACTTCTGAATAGGCAAAAATCTGCCCTCCGGAAGTCCAGCGTAGAGGTTTTGTTAATGGTTCTCCCTGCATCTCTGAGTATTGAAAATTCTATTATTTCATGGTCGCTATGCCCCAGGCGGTCTCCAACCACTACATCTCCCACCAGCCCTTCTCTGTTTGTAAACAGTAGGTCTAGCGGGGTCTTGCCCCTGGTGGGCTCATTTACCAGCTGATGAAGGAAATTGTCCTCTATACACTCTAGGAACTTCCTAGACTGCCTCTTCTGTGCAGTATTGAGCTCCCAGCAGATATCTGGCAGGTTAAAGTCACCCACAAGAACAAGGGCCGTCGATTTTGAGACGTCTGCCAGCTGCTTGTAGAATAATTCATCTCCTTCATCGTCCTGGTTGGGCGGTCTATAACAGACACCTATGAGGATGTCAGCCTTGTTGGAATTCCCCGATTCTGGTCCACAGGCACTCAACCTTGTCACTGCTGACCTCAAGTTTAACAGAGTCGAGTGGCTCTCTAACATATAAAGCCACCCCTCCACCTCTCCTACCCTGCCTATCTTTTCTGAAGAGCTTGTAGCCACACATAGCAGCACTCCAGTAATATGAGTCATCCCACCATGTTTCTGTGATGGCAACTATGTCATAGCTTTCCTGCTGCACGATGGCTTCCAGCTCCTCTTGTTTGTTGCCCATACTGCATGCATTAGTGTACATGCACTTCAAGTGCGCTGCTGATTTCCCTCTTAATTCGGGCTTTCCATCCTTAGGCTGATCTTTGGAGAGCCCAGTTTCAATCCCTTCCCCCTTCAAACCTAGTTTAAAGCCCTCCTGATCAGCCCTGCCAACTTATGGGCTATAGTCCGCTTGCTCTCCCTAGAAGGATGAAGCCCATCTGATTTGAGAAGACTGGGTACCACGGAGCTTGCCCCATGGTCAAAAAAAACAAAATTTTGACGGTGACACCAATCCTTAAGCCACCTGTTGATGAGATGGGCTTTTCTGTTCCTCTCTTTATTTAGTTCCTCATCCATCCCAGCTAGCACGGGAACTGAGGCAAATATCACTTGTGCTTCCGTCCCATGAACTGACCAACCCAGTGCTTTAAAGTCCTTTTTAATTATCTTGATCCTTCTTCTGTTGATGTCCTTGCTGCCAGCTTGGACTATTAACAGGGGATAGTAGTCTGAGGGCTGAATCAGCTCCGGAAGTCTTCTATTAATGTCCCTCACCCTGGCCCCAGGAAGGCAGCAGACCTCCCTGTGGGATGGGTCTGGGCGACATATAGGGCCCTCTGTTCCCCTCAGAAGAGAGTCGCTGACTACTACCACTCTTCTTTTTTTTTTTTTTTTTCCCTCTTACAGCTGCAGTTGTGATTCTTTTTGTTGATGAGGTCCATCCAGAGGGCTCTCCAGGTGGATCTTCTTGGCTGTCCTCTGCCTGATTTTCAGGGTTCAGGGCCTCATATCTATTTGTTAGGGGCACCAAGGGTGGTGATGGGGTTCGAGAGAGGGTTCTTTTACCTCTCCGATCAGGGACCTGTTTCCATTCCCCCCCATCAATTAGATCTGCTGTATCCGCCTTATGGCAGGAGGGACAAGGCTTTGCCATCTCCTGTTGCACACCCTTAGGAGTCAAAAGAGCCTGACCCCACCAGTCTATTTCTTCTTCACTCTCCCTAATGCTCCTTAGTCTCTCCACCTCTTCCGTAAGCTCCACCACTAGGCACAGTAAGTCATTGACCTGGTCACATCGTACACAGGTGCCTCCCATACCATTCTCTGATACTAATGCCAGGCACAGACACTCTGTGCAGCCAGAAGCCTGGGTGGCTGCATCCTTCTTGGCAGGTAGTGTCTGTGTAGACACACTCTTTGTATTAACAGCAGCAACAGCTTTCCTTTTTCTAGAAACCATTGCTACCCTTAGTTAAATTGGGGACAAGAAAACAAAATGTAACCCCGGACAACCTCACCTACAAGAGCTAGTTGTGTCTAGTCTACTTGCCCTGCCACACCCCAGTCTGTGTCACCAGCAACAAGTGAGAGGTCTAACAGCGAGGAGTGACAGAACCTCTGAACCCTACTGCACGAGCAGCCCCAGTCGCTGCTGCAGCACCGTGTGGGTAGTGCTCACCTGCCTCACAAGCACGTTCACCTTCCAGCGCCCAGAGGCTTTTTCAAAGCAAGGGGGAGGGGTGCGACTCCCGTCACCGTGGTAACGGCCGCGCCACGTCAGCCGGTTCCGCAAGGGCTGCCGGGGACTCCCGGGTAGCGGAATCGAAAACGCGACCAGAAACCCCTCTCTTTACCCTCTCTTACCTCTGTAGCTTCGAGACTGTAAACCATTTATATTCCTCTTTCACAGATGTTAACAAGGTATATGGATTTGCAACTACCGGATGTATATCCTTAGTGATCTGGTTTATTGCCTGTAAGTCCTGGACTAATCAATAGCTACCATCAGGTTTCTTTACTGGAAAAATTGGAGTATTATATTCTGATTCACATACTTCTAGAATTCCACATTTCAAAAATTTCTCAATCAAAGATGCTATTCCTAATTTAGCTTCTAATTCCCTGTAAGGAATTCAGTACAGAGTAAGTAGCCCCTGTGTCTACTAAAAATTTTACATCCCGATTTTGGCAGCTTCTTTTAATCTTTCTAAAAAGGCCGAGGGAGACTCATTCTTTTCCTGCATCACATTATATAATTTTTTGACCAATTCATTTGCTTCAGCATAGCAGTTTGAACGCCAATCAATAACTAATCCTGGTACCTCCGGAGACGGCATAACCCGCCTCCTGTATTATAATTCCATCGGGGATCTTCTTTTGGAAAGTTCTCATCAACATTACCCTCTACTTTCCCATTCCGAATATCTTCTCTCACTTTATCCCTCACAACCTGTATAACCATATATTTTTCTGTAGAGTCCATTAATGTATCCAAAATCACTTGTAAATCATCCCAATCAGGATTCTGCATTTTAATTGTCATCTTAATTATTGCAACCTTATTTGGATTTTCCCGATAAGGACCAGCCAATTGCTTTCAGATTACTAAATCCCCTGGCGAAAATGGAACTTTTACATAGACTGGTTCCCCCCCACACCTACTGCCTGCCGCAGGGGTGCTATTAGCTTCGACCACTGATTCGAACTCCACTACATTTATACAATTTGGTTACATACATATTCATTAGGGTTACAACGTATGTATTGCATATTCATCAGATTACATCATTATTTCACAATATCAGTTGCAACACCTTGGAACTACTCTAAGCATGTGCAGTATCCTCTGGTGGTCGTTCAGGGGGTCTTCAGGATGAAGTAAGGAGTCTTCTTCACTCATGTACTTTTCACCTTTTGTCACTGCACATGCGCACTATTCCTATATTCATTATGAAATCATGTAAAATACTCAGGTTTCTTAGATGCGCATCTTCAACACATTCTATCCATTCAAGATAAGATTAGGACTTACTGAGAACTAACAGAACTAATTTTCAGTTCTCTACTCTCAAACTAAGAGATAAAAACTTGTATACCACCTGTGAAATTTCAAGATAAGGTGAGAATCTTGGATACAGTTTACAAAAGCAAAATACAGGCAACTATAACAAAGTCATTTAACTACTGTTGGTCATTAACATCTCATTTCACTGATGTTAAATTTCATCTACAGTGTGTTCGTTTGGTCTTTGTTCTTTTACACGTAGATAAATGGGAGAGTGAGGCATGGGCAAGTGTATTCCATTTATTCTCCTCCTGGTATGGATCATTGCTGAAGAAGTTGAATTAGTTTTCCTGTTAGTAAAATATGGAAATTCTGCTGTTAGCCAGTTGAGTTGGAAGGCATGAGGAATTGTAAGTGGCAAGAGTAGGAAGGGCGCTGAAGCATTTTTGATGTTTTTTGTTGTGTTTGGTTTGGGTTTTTGTTGTTGCTGAGGTTTTTTTGGTGTGTTTGTGGGTTTTTGTGTGTGTGTGGTTTGGGGTTTTTGTTTTGTTTGTTTGCTTGTTGTGTTTTTGGTTTTTTTTAAGAGTGTGTCCACTAGAGAGCAGCACAACCCTGTATTGCTAGAAGGTTTACGTATTCAGATATATACAGGCATTGTTTTCTGCTGTTAAGGGATGGGGCGAGTAGCTTCAGATTTAGTGATATATTTGTCCTGAGAAAAGCATTCACTTGTGTGTGACAGTATACTGTGTCCTGGCAGGACATTAGAAGATAATGGCATCAAACTGGAACAAAAGTATAAATTGTATCAAGTTGCACTCATTGGGAATCCTGTAACAAAGGAGAGCTGGAAACAAAATTAATGGGGAAAGTAAGACACCAAATACTTTATTTAGTGATAGAGGTATCAATGTGTGTCTACAAATTCTGGAGATCAGAAAGATGAGTGAATGTAACAAAGTCAACCCGAATCTCATTTCTCACTTCAGGTAACTTGGCATCTGTACAGTGACTAAAAGTAAATATATCTTACTGAATATCTGTTTCTTACTGTAGGCATTCAGATGTGTATGCAGTTATGAAGAGCAAAGAATATTGTTTAAATAGAAACAAAGTAACGATGAAGCAAGATAAAGGCCTGCTTGTTAAGAAAGTTGAAAGAAGTAATGTGTGACTATTTTAAGAAGCTTTTAATGGTTTTAATGGGTTAAAAAGTAATTTGTTCAACTGTAAATTACCAAAGGCACACAAACAAGAAATTGTCAGTTAAATATTCTCATAGTTAAACTCTGTTTCTCCTTTTTTTCCTCTGATGGGAGGGTTAGGGGTGGGAAATCTCATCTTCAAAAAGTGGTACTGTTAAGCTTTACTTTCTTTCCCATGTGCCAGTTCTAATTTTGTGTACCTTCTAAATATTTTTTCAATGATCTTCCTATTAAACAAATAATTTTGCTGTCCCATTCATGGTGAGGTTTTTTTCTTGCCTTTTTCTGACTGATCTATCACCTGGTGACTCTGAAACATGAGTTATCTTTTTGTAGTGAGTCCTAAGAACGTTATCGTGTCTCTTCTGCAACAGTAGAGGATAACTGGCAATTATTTGTTTTGATTCAAAATCTTGCAGGAAGGAGGTGTTTTCAGAGAAAGGGGTACAACTCTGAAATCAAGACTTAGAGATTGAATGTATATTTGGGATCAGATTGCCAATTATTTAAATAGAGAGGGATGTATGTAACCAAAAAGATTACAGGCCTTGTAGTGTTTTGGACTTCTGTTTCTTTCTCTATTCAGAACATGTACCAATACTAATATTAATAGTTTTTTTTTTTTCTCAATACAGCATTACAGTGTTACTGCCACCTGTGTACAAAAGACAACTTTACATGTGTGACAGATGGGCTGTGTTTTGCCTCAGTAACACGAACTGCAGACAAAGTCATACACAATAGTATGTGTATAGCAGAAACTGATCTAATTCCCCGAGACAGGCCGTTTGTTTGTGCCCCTTCCTCCAGAGACGGTGTCATTACTGTGCCTCATTGCTGTGACAGAGACCACTGCAATAAAATAGAACTTCCAATTCCAACACCAGGTAAGGGCTTTGGCATATTTGGGGTTTTTTAATTATTATTATTATTTTTTTAAACAGAAAATTCTATAAGAGTGGAAATTTCAGTTTTGAAGTTGTAGGTGAATTTTTGAAGGCCTAAAGTACACTTCAGATTATGCAAATAAAATTTCAAGATATTTGCAACAGGAAATATAGTTTTCTGGAGAAGGATGTTAGGGCCAGTTTTGAAGACTTATATGCAAGTTAAATGGAAACTATGAGTAAGCACATAGTTGCTTTTAATACTTTTTTTGATTCTTGAAAATGTTACTGTGCAGAAGTTTTGGTAAATACATTGAAATAATATGAAGATCACTGCAAAAGACAATAAATTTAGTTGTATAGAAAGAAATATTTTTACCGTTTTCTTTTATTTTTATTGTCAGGCCCTACTCCAGGAAAACCATCTTCTAATCTAGGACCTGTGGAACTGGCTGCTGTCATTGCTGGACCTGTCTGCTTTGTCTGCATTTCACTAATGTTGCTTCTCTATCTTTGTCATAATCGTACTGTAATTCATCATCGTGTGCCAAGTGAAGAAGATCCCTCATTGGATCGTCCCTTTATAGCAGAAGGAACTACTTTAAAGGATTTAATTTATGATATGACAACTTCAGGATCTGGGTCAGGTAATGTCACACTTTAGCTGTAATTACTGTGCTTAAGGGGCTTGTAAGGCATCATGTAAAAAAAAAAAGTCAAACCTACTTACACTTTTAATTCAGTAGCTATTTCCATGTAGATTCATTTCTTATCAGTGAAGATCCAATATATAGAAGTAAAAGAAACACTGAGTTGCTGTCACTGTTCCTCATCATTCTCAGAGCACAGTCTGCAAGGAATATCACAGTCAGCTATTGTAAATGTTTTGTTTCCTCTATTTGTAAGGCCTTTTTGTTCTGCACAGGATATCTAAATTACCATCTTCTGTGGTTTTAAGATAATTTCTGAAGTTTTTTCTTTGGTTTTAAACTGAAAATTAATTTATATCTGTAGCTATTGGTATGTGAAGAATATTCTGAATTCCAAGTTAATTAGCCAGTTCTCTTCTTACAGAAGATGTGTTCTCAGTTGCAAGTAGCCATTTCTATGGGTATAGAATGGATGCAGTAGGCAGACCGTGTCTGAAGAACTTCTGTACCTTGATTTCATGAATTATTGTTTTAATTCTGACTTCAACAGATGTTGCTCTGGGAAGATGAGACATAGTCTCTGCTGCTGTAATCCTACCATAGTTAATTGTAGAATTGTGGTGGTCTGTGTCACAGAAATATTACTTAATAGGGGTTGATGTGTCTGATAATTGTATAAATTCATTAATCTCTGGTTCATGTTAAACAGCGAGACATCAGATTGTGTACTGTAACCTCTTATCAGCCTTCTACTATATAAAAAGTTTTAATACTGAAAATTATTCCTGCTACTTGCAAATGTATGTTCTGAAATCCATGTCCAGCCTGAATCTCTGCTCCTTTAGTTTAAAACCATTACCCCTTGTCTTATTGCAACGGGTCCTGCTGAAAAGTCTGTCCTCATCTTTCTTATAGGCTTCTTTTAAGTACCGAAAGACCACAATAAGGTCTCCCCACCGCTTTCTCTTATCCAAAATTGGAAAAAATGATAGTAACAAACCCCAACCATCTAGGTTGTATTTCTTTCACAATGGCAGTAACTGGTAAAACTTAATAGCCTGTAGCTCTATCAAGTAAAATCAACATAACTTGGTAAACATGTTTAGAGTATAGGTCAAAATAATTCATCTTTAGTTATATCTTCACTGGTGAGGTTGCACTGAGTCTGTAGGCAGTTATGTTTCAACTGAGAAAGCTTTTTTGTGTCTTAATAAGATTTGATTGTGATAGGGTAAGTTGCTTTCTGGTTAGAAATAGAGCATTATTAGCTTATGTTTACCTCAATTTTTTCTTTTGCTAACAGAGAACTAAAATAATGAAAGTGATTAGTAGTACTACCAACATATTGGGCTAGAACTTGATAAACGCAAATTCTGGACTTCTCCACTTATGTTCTTTCTAGGGTAGATATACTGCAGTAAGAGACTTAGTAAGAGAATATGGAAGAGTCAGAGTTATACATTTTTTGAAATGCAGGAAGTTGTGATATATAATTGTTACACTATTAGAAGCATACAACTCTTAAAGTCTGCAGGTACAAACTTTTCCTAAAGGTGGCTGAAAAGAAGTTCTAATTTAAAACAAGATAAACCTTAAAAGAGCAGGTGTTTATTTTATATATATAGAAGTAGTCATCCACAATGTGCTATCTGCTGTCACTTCAGTAAACCCAGGAAAGAAAGCCTTTGAAGTCTTCCCCTGAATCTGTATTTAGTCATATTTGTTTTGCTGTCTGATTCACAGTTTGCCTTCTAACCTCGGTAGATAATCACAGCACTTCTGCCACTTTCTACATGGTTTCTTTCCCACACTTTTTTACATCAGAAGTCAGGCCTATGATAAAGTTAATTCAGACTTAGCTGTCAATTGGTCTTTCCATTTCTTATCAGGAACGTTCCTTCATTTTCCTTCTGGCCTTCTTCCCTGTGGTGCCTTTGCCTATTTACAAATTACACTTCAATTAAAAGCAACATGCTGGGAAATTACTTAGTTTTCTGAGCTCCAGGACAGTCACACTGGTCTTGACTCCCAGAGTACCTGACCTACTATAGTGTTTGAGCACTGGTTACTGGTGGCTGCATGACCTACCCATAAGGAAAGCTCTTCACCAGTTTGTTCTTATGCTTGAAAGACAGTCATGTTCCCTGTAAAGCAAGAAGATTGGATGTTTCTTTAACATCAGCAGCAGTGAGTTCTGTGTTGTTCAGCTGTTTGTAAGACAAGCATTAGTATTATTTAGTGTTCTGTACTTCCTTTTATTATGACAGTACTTACTTTCTGTACTGTTGGCAGTGCATATATTTGCAATGACTTCTGTCACTTGTCTCAGAACCAGTCAGTCAATGACTATGTAAATTCATGGTGCCTTAGTACCTGAACTGATAATTTTCTTGTGTCCTGAAGTATGCCTGCAGCATTTGAATCTAATTGAAATATGTATTTTAATCCAGACTTTGGTACAGCACATTTAAATTTGAGAAGACTGTACATCTATGGAATAAACTGGGGGTGGGGAACAGGGTCACTGAAGGGAGAAAAGTCAGAGCTGCTAGTTAAAATAGTGCTTAAGCTTTTCAGAAACTGAGCTGTGACAGGGATGTTGTTGGTGCAAGAGGTTGCAAGAGACATGATAAAGATGTACAGAACAAAGCAAATCCAGACCTAAGAAGCACAGCTAAGGAAGCATTTGATCTGGTGACCTAAAATAAATGTTCTGCTCTTAAATTCATGCTGAAGGGCCAAAAGAGCTCATAGTCAAATAAAAAAGATTGTAACAGTTTTGTATTACAGCATTGTCTGAAGAGAAGCATATAAACCAGAGCAGTGATCAAAACTTTAAAACTTAACTCCCCGTTCAGATCGAAGGGGACATAGAATTCATTTTCTGCAATGCTGAATAGTAAGCTGTTGTTAGTTATTCAGTCTTGAGTTCTGTTAACATTGCCCTGAAACCACTAGAAGTTTAATGAAAGGAATTGATGAAACATCTAAAATAGATATGCTGAAGCTTCTAAGAGAAGGATTTTAAAGTCTCCTGTAGCTGAGAATGATTTTCAGATCATGATACAAAACTCTGAATATCAACTACGTATTTTATAGACAGATGGGGATGCCAAGCTTTTACTTTCCAGCTCAAAAATGACGGAGTAACTAAATTGGAAGGAAATAGGAAGAATTGCCAAAAACAGGGGAGATAAATTTGGTTATTATGGGTAGGTGACTTTAAGCAGGAACTTGGTATTTAGAAATCCAAAGGGTCACAAAAATCAATGTAAAGTTGAGTCAGTTTAAGTGAATGTAAAACTCCTTAAAAATTTATCTGCAGTTCATAGATGCTTGAAGGGAATGAGTTTTTTCACAGTTCATGCGGTTGGGTTTTTTTATTACTCTTCAGGGGAAATATTATGGACAGAAACTTATGAACAAGAATAAAGAGCAGCTGCTTTTGTTGGCCACATTTAGTGCTTTAGAACTTAATTCCTTAATTCCCAAATTAACCAAATCAGATTCAAACTTATGCATTGGACAGTCATTGGTCCAAACTAATCAGAATACAGTTAAGATACGGAAAAGCAAAAGAACTCTTTTGTTTAAACTCTCAGAAGGCTTGAGGATGCTTACGAAGATGATGATGGATGGATATATGAAGATGATGGAAGGCTCCAGGTATAAATTAGATAACTTTTCAGGCAGTCTGGTTTACAGTAGAGCAATCGCTCGAGATCCATGTTTCCTCTATAGCAAAAAGAGACTGCGCAGTTGCAACAGAACATCTGTAAGGAATTCTTATGTATGTAAGATAAATATGGATTAGAATATTCTGGGTTTGTTCAGCAGCAGTAGTAAGGGAAAGCGCAGTTGCAAAAAATACAAGCAAGCTGAATCTTATAAATATTGTAAAAAAAGCGTAGGAGCAAGGTGATTAGATCACAGTTAGCAGGGTTTTTATTGTACTGTGACATGCTAATGTGATGATTTGACGTTTGTAATGTTTAATGTCTAGAAGGTTTAGACCAAGTGTGTCCAACTTATTTTCACTGGGGGCCACGTCAGCCTCGTGGTTGCCTTCAAAGGGCCAAACGAAATTTTAGGATTGTATAAATGTAACTACTGCTAAAATTACTGTATAAATGCTACAAATTTTAGGTGAAAGTGAGTTGGACACACCTGGTTTAGAGGTTAGCTGATAATCCTGGGACATCTTCTTTAAACAAGGAGGATTGTCTTTAAATGGTACAGCAAGTTGAGAACAGTGCATCTGAAACTGAAAACATACAAACAGTTTTCTGAAGCAGCTGTAGGAAAAAAATAATAGGCACATCACCCATTTCAAGTATACAAAATCAAGTTGTATATAACATTTGTCAGTGGATTTTGCAGTAGTACATAAGTGCTAAGGAGGATGCTTTCTCTGCCCAACAAAGTCTAATTTTATATTTTCAGGTGTGAGTTTGGTTGTATGGTTGTTCTAGTCTTGCCTTTTCTGCATTTCAAAAGTCTGTCCATAAAGAATGGAAGTTAGGCTTCGCAGGTGAGCCTTTACGGTTTGGGCACACAACACAATTGACCTGAGGATAGCTATTACAGCAAAAACTTTAATTTTCTCAGTAGGAATTATTGTAGCACCTGACAATTATTAAGTCACGGGTATGGTGCCTTTTTTTTCCTTTCCTTTCTTCATGTAGGTATGTTGTCAGCACAGATCATGCAGAAAATTCCTGCAAGTCAGGAAGTCTTGAGGAACTCCTCTGAATGCTGTAGTGTTTTAATTTGCGCTCCTCGGACTGAGACATAAGCATGACAATGCTGCTGACCATATCAGATGTTCTTTTAGTGCTGTTATTAGCGAAGAATATCCAGAGATTGGATAAGAACTAGTTGTTTGAGCTATTTGTTGGGATTTATTTTCCATAATGTAAGGAAATACAGATGTTCTTCTATCAGCTGTTGAAACAGTGATTATGGAGTAATAGATTATTTTATAAAGTGTTTAAATGAAATAATCTTATACCAAGAGAGCTTAGTCTGAGCAGATAACCTGGCTGATGCATTCATCCTGTACTGTAGTATCACTACAGAATTCTGTGACAAGCCCTGCAGTTACAACAGAAAAGACATAAAATAAAGACTTAACAAAACAAAACCCAACAACAAACCCTACAAATAAAAACCAGACAAGCTAAACAAACAAACAAACAATCTTTGGGGGATGTTAGTGTTCTTGTGTAAACTTACAGAAGCAAATTATGAGGTGCAGTGAGTTTGGAAGCATGTGGATGTTCTGAAGCTGTGAAGCCTTCATGAATGTAAGCATTTTTCTCAAGTATATCTATAGTAAAGGGCACAAGAATGGCCTGTAAAATGGGGAGATTGCATTACAGGGATGTGTTCCTGTTTTACTGTGGCTTGAGAGTACTAGCAAGCTACTGGCATACTTGGGCATGAGTGTGAACATTCAGCAGTTAGTGTTGCTGATAAGCATGATTTCACTTTAACTTAGAAATAGACCAAGTCATATCTAGTGATAAATCAAGTAAGTGAATCAGTAGTGAAAGTGCTCTTGAACTGCTTTGCCAGGGGAGTTATGGGCAGATTTTTAATTTTTTTTTTTTTTTTTAAGGCAACAACAAAAAAAACCCCACAAAACTCAATCCTGATCACTTCATGGTTTATTTTTATCATTAAAATAAAACTTTATGGGTCAACAACTGCCAAAATTCTAAACTGAAAGGAAGTTTGTTTTCTGTGTAGACACAGTTTGTAGCATAATGACTTTGAATGCTTTTATTGCTGGCCTATAAGGTTGAAAGCAGCATCTTACCTACATGCTTCTAGTAGTTCACAACAGCTGTTAAAATCTTAAGAGGGTTTATGTGCATTCTAAGAGAAATATCTTATCAAATATGGATCTTGTATTTAGTACCTAAGTCCTTATTTTCTTAGTGCTGTTTAAGGCTAATGCTAAAACTATTTTTTAGGTTTACCTTTACTTGTGCAAAGAACAATTGCAAGAACTATAGTACTTCAAGAAAGCATTGGTAAGGGTCGCTTTGGAGAAGTCTGGCGAGGGAAGTGGAGAGGAGAAGAAGTTGCTGTGAAGATCTTTTCCTCAAGAGAGGAACGCTCATGGTTTCGTGAAGCAGAAATTTATCAAACAGTTATGCTACGGCATGAAAACATTCTTGGATTTATAGCTGCAGACAACAAAGGTTAGTGGTACTATGAATTCATTTTACTGATTGTGTACTCAGAATAGATGGCGTATGAAGGGGAAAATTAGATTGTGAGTATTCAGTTAAGAACAGCAAAAAATAATTTTGTTACTAGAGCATTTCAGAGTTTGGCAGGTTTTTCATAGGTTTAACGAGGGAAAAAAGTACATTTTCCTTTCTCTAGAAAACATGCTTTGTTTACATCTAAAAATTTTGCATATTTAATGAAGAGTAATTTCTACAAGCAAGTTAAAATACTGGCTAAGTTTGGTATCAAAAAGGACATACCTTATCCTGTCGGCTTACACATCTGTGGCATACCTGTACCTGTACTTCCGTAAAAAGATAAGTGTGGGACCAAAAGTGATCGTGTCTAATCTTGTCTTGATATAAAGCAGGAGGCAAGGGATTCATTTCTCAGGCTGAGATACAAGGAAGTTACTCATTTAGAACTCCAGTTAGAGGAAAAAAATGGAAAAAGAGAATTGATTATTTGTTCCTAGTATTAAAAAAAAAACCCTGTACCTGTTCCCTGAAGCTCTCCTGATAAGCCTTTAAATATCCGCTACAACGAACAGTTTAACAATTTTTTCCAACTTGAGTTGTTATGATTTCGGTCAGATGAAAGTTTCTTAAGTTTTCCTGAAGTCCAATTTAAGACACAAAAGTTTGGCAAAATCAACAAAAGTTTTTAATTTCTTACATTAAGGGGAGCTCAAATATTATTCTGTTTCATTCAGTTATATTAATCTGTAATTCTATGTTTTACCACAAACAGCCTTTGACTTTTTAATGAAGAAAGCATTAGCAGAAAATTCTGTCACCTTAGGGAGGAGTCAAGAATCCATACACATCCTGAATTCTTAAAGGGTTGTCAGTTTTGTGGGGAATTCCTAGATGATTTTAGTGTTGTCCAAGTATACATGTAAATAGTTCTTTTTGATTACCAGTTCTTTTTAGTTACCAGTAGTTTGATGTCAAGTTTCTAAATATAAATCTCTAGAGTTGGAACAGAACCCAAGAGGTTGTGCAGAACACAGGAAAGGGTTAACTTCTCCAGGAAAGGGTTAACTTTAGCTAAGTTGTCCCTAACAGTAGTTTGTGCAACTGGTTAACCTCCAAGAGCTTGCAGATCTACAGCATACCAGACAACTTCTTCCTGCAGCTTATTATGCTTCCCATTAGAAGCTGTCTTACTTTCATGCCCGAAGTTGTATTGGATATTAATAGCACCTGTGAGAACTTGAATTTGTTCTGATGGACCTGCTAGAGTGTCAGGAGCCTGGGTGTAAAATTAGTAGATCAATCACATTAAAGACAAATTAAAATCCATCTCTGCAGAAGCCTTAGGTGCTATGTCTCATTTAAAAGCATAAATGATATATTGCATTACCTTAGCTATAACTTTTTAATACAATCTATCTATAGTATCTAACAATACTACTCTCCCATTTTGCCCCAAACCCATGAATAGTTTGTCCCAAAAATATGCATCACTGCTGTGTGGAGGAGGTATGAGGAAGGTTTCCTAAATGAGTGAGTTCCTAAAATAATTTCCTGATTGCTGTCTCAGGTTCCAGATGCAATAGAATGAAATTCCATTTGACTTCATCATCTTTGGGTTCCTTGTAATATAATGTGATATAAAATTGTTTTGAATTTCTATTGTTAATATACTCTACATGCAAAGAAAAAATCCTTAGTTGATAGGTCATGCCATTACTTTGAGGCTTTAAGGCTTTAGGGTAAGGCTTTTCTCTTCTCTTGAGCGCTAGTTGGTAACCGATTTGCAAAAAATGGATGAGACACGTTTTGAAAATGCTGCTATTCTTGTGTCTATTTTCTAACAGTGTTGCTGTCTGAGCAGATGTGGAAACTGGATTACTATTTTTAGTCCAACAGTGCAGAATTCTCAGTATAACATTCTGCATTCTCAGTGAGGAAATAGGTACACACCATTCTTTTTGTGGGTTAAGCATTCAGAAATCTTGAATATTGAAGGGGTTAATACTTAAGCTCTTGCTTGGAATATATCAGGCTCCCATTAAATGGGAGAACACAGAGGGACCATTAAGGAGGTAGTGCTTCCAGTTTAGTAGGTATGCTGTCATGGTACTCTGAGAGGAGCAAGTGTATCACAACATGGCTTTAGAGACCAATGGCTTAAAAACACCTGTTAAGTCTTTCATTGTAGATGCTGGTGCTAACTGATAAATACTTATTAGATGCCAGGTGCAAGATGAAGTATTAGTTCACAGCAATAGTAGCTGTGAAGGATTTGCCTCCATTTCTCCATAGGGTAGACTGTTGAATGCATTCAAGAGTTACTACAGTTTAGCTGGATTGCAGTCATGAGACTCTTAAGTATCTGACTGTCTGAGACCTTGCAAAGATGACTACAGAGATATATCAGTACAAGGAACTGCTTGTGCAATCCCAATTCAGTGCTTGCTGGAAGGTTCAGTGATCTATGAAGAAGAATTAGGAGTACGTTCTCATATATCCATCATGAATGCTGAGGACTCTTATCTCTTGACATGTAGTTTGTGGTGTGGACCAGTGTCATGCTGCAATTCTCCCTACTAGTAAAGGTTTTAATTAGGTGTCTCCTCTTAATGCAACGGTGTATTTTTCACAACTGCTGAGGAACATCTGCCTGGCCACTGTAGTTGTAAAATGGGAGGGGGGGTACCTTCAAGTATAAGGGTGCATATATAGATTAGGAAGTGTTTACAGGTCAGATCAGTTAAGTCAGTGGCTTCAGCTCAGATGGTAGAGACACAGAGCTTGTGCAGCCTGAAATACTCAGAGTCAGGTTAATTACTTGGTAATAATTAACTAATGTCAACAGTATAGGACTTATATTAATCATAACATATGTTCTCCTTAGATCGCTAAACAAATGTGTAGCTTGTCAATTATAGCCAGGTAAAGAAAATGTAGTAGGTGCTATCTAATAACTAGACATTGTACTTAGTGCTGTGTTTCAGCTTGTCTGTAATTAATATTCATATAAGCTTGGATGTAACACTGTCTTTTTAAAATCTGGTTATGGGGCCGCAAATAGGACACACAATAGGAAAGAATTATGGCTCTTTTCAGAATGGATAGTTATCCCAGGTTTATATTTTCTTACTTGAAAGGAAGGTAAAACCAGACTGAATATTAAGACTTGTAGGTAGTAAATAAGATAAAACTGAGGTAGTCTGTAATCAGCAGCATATTCTGTTCATAGGTGGGCACCTGGAGTTAAGAGGGGAAAATCTTTATGCAAAGACACTATCATTACTTTGAATCAAGATTATAATTCTTAACGAACTTTGACATTTTTTAAAGTTCTCTTTATACACAATAGGTCTGGTAGACTACTTAAAATATATTACTGATTTTCCTACTTATTGGTGTCTAGTTCAGACAACTGCTGAGCTACACCATTCATAAGAAACATAAGAAGAAATCAAATACAGGATCAAGCAAGGAGTGTGTATAGTCTTAATGCCCAGGAGAGGATTATTTCAGGCAATATATAGTCATAACTGGTGAAGCAGTAGAATAAAACCACATGGAGAGAATATTCTGGACTGATTAAGTTAACTTATTTTGAACTTCTACAGCACTTTGGAGCTCCTTGGCTGTATGTATTTGAGAGGCCTGTGAACACATACCTGTTTCTAATAGTTCTGTAAAACTAACAAGCTAACACTGATGGAATGACTTTTCAGAGACCATAATTCTCTTTGGAAAAAAATTGCATATGCTGAGTTCTGCAGATTCAGACATGGATATGTGAAATAACAAAAGAAGCAGCAGTCCTGACTAAAAATTAATGGAAGATATTTTTTAAAAATCTTTCAGTTTGGAAGTCTCTTCTGTGAGTGTATTATAAGAAGCTTCCCACTTCAGGAGCAACTTTCTAACAGTCTTTTCCAAGTGTGCTGGGTTGGCTTAGATAATTTAATTTCTACAAGTAGCTGGGGGGATAGCACAGCCATGATAGCTGACCCAAAACTAGCCAAAGGGGTATTCATAGAATCATAGAATGTCCTGAGTTGGAAGGGGACCCACAATGATCTAGTCCATCTCCTGTCCCTGCATATGACAACCCTAAAATTCACACCATGTGTCTGAGGGCATTGTCCAGTCTCTTCTTGAACACTGTCAGGCTTGGGGCCATGACCAACTCCTTCGGGAGCCTGTTCTAGTGCTCCACCACCCTCTGGGTGAAGAACCTTTTCCTAATGTCCAACCTAAACCTCCCTAGCACCTTTTCTTGCCATTCCCTCAGGTTCTGTCATTGGTTGCCACAGAGAAGAGTTTGGTGCCTGCCCCTCTTCCTCCTCTTGTGAGGAAGCCATAGCCACTATGACATCTTCCCTTAGTCTCCCCTTCTGCAGGCTGAACAAACCAAGTGACTTTAGCTGCTCCTCATACAGCTTCCCCTCCAAACCCTTCACCAAATTCACAGTCCTCTTCTGCACACTCTCCAGTAGCTTTATATCCTTTTTATCCTGTAGTGTCCAGAACTGCACACAGTGCTCCAGGTGAGGCTGCACCAGTGCAGAGCAGAGCAGGACAGTCATCTCCCTCACCTGACTGGCAATGCTGTGCTCGGTGCACCTAGGACATGTTTGACCCTCTTGGCTGTCAGGGCACACTGGTGGCTTGTGTTCAACTTCCTGTCAACCAGAACCCCCAGATCCTTCTCTGTGGAGCTGCTTTCCAGCTTCTCATGCCCTGGTCTGTATGCGCGGACAGGGTTGCCCTGTCCGAGGTGCAAAATCTGGCACTTGCCCTTGTTAAACTTCATGTGGTTGGTGATTGCCCCATTCTGTAATTTGTCCAGATCCCTCTACAGGGCCTCTCTGCCTTTGAGAGTGTCAACAGCTCCTCCCAATTTAGTGTCATTGGCAAACTTCATCAGGTCCTTCACTGAAGAGCACTGCCCCTGCAGAACCCTGCTAGTGACTGGTTGCCAGCCCGACATAACCCCATTTTTTGTAACCCTTTGAACCTGACCTGTCAGCCAGCTGCTTACCCACTGCATGGTGTGTTTATCCAGCAATATGCTGGACATCTTGTCCAGGAGGATACTGCGAGAGACAATATCAAAGGCTTTACTGAAATCCAAAAAGATCACATTGACTGGCTTCCCTGAGTCAACTAGGTAGGTAACTTTGTCACAGAAAGAAATTATGTTAAGCAAGACTTTCCCCTCATGAAACTGTGCTGGCTGGGACTGATGACTGTTGTTCTCCAGGTATTTTTCAATAGCTTCCATAATAATCATCTTCATAATTTTGTCAGTATTTAAAGTCATGCTCAGTTACAAAAGGGGGGCTGGCCACGTGGGCAGTCTCTTTTTCCTGCTGCCAGGCAACAGATCAGTCCAGGATGCTCTTGGTTCTCTCTGGACTGCGTAGTTTAGTGCTATTGTGTTTTAGGTGTGAGCTTTTGTCTGGGACAGGGGAGGGAAGGTTTTGTCACAGGCTGTGGTTCGGAAGTCACAATTGGCTGCTTCAGAAAAGTTGAATGGCAATGATGGGGATTATCACTTGGAGAGAGATTGTGCTGTGTATCCATCACTTTGTATGTTCTTTTGTTATTGTTGTTATTGTTTATTTGTAGCGGTTTTTGGTTTTTTGGTGCTGTGGGGTTTTTTTGGTGTGTGGGGTTTTTTTGGTGTGTGTTTGGGAATTTTGTTTGTTGTTTTTTTTTTGTTTGGTTTGTTTGTTTTTTTTGTTTCTTTGCTTAGATTTTGTTTGTTTTTGTTTGGTGGTTGTTTTTGTTTTGTTTGGTTTTTTTTTACTGTTCTGTCAAACTATTCTTATCCCAACCCATGAGTTTTGCCTTTTGTTTCCTGATTCTCCTCCCCATCCCACTGGTGGCGGGGAAGAGGTGAGCAAGTGTGATTTTTAGTTGTGAGCCGGGGCTGAACTATGACAATAGGTTAGAGTACTTGACTGCTTTGTTTTGCCTGATTAAGTTAACCACTTAGTTGAGGCAATACTGTGAATGTAGCAAGGTAGAATTTTCTTTCTATTATCAGAGCTTTTTCATTGTAGATTACTTTTATTTCCCTATTCTGAAGTATTTGGTGGGTTTTCAATAATCATTATTATTAATGGCATCACTGGTCTCCCTAGAAACCTCCAAGTAGAAGTGATGCTTGAAGGTTTTCCCACCACATGCTTATTTAAAGATAAGCAAAAGTACTTACATAAAGGTAGTTTCTGTCAAACTGTAGAATCGGGCATTTTATGTCTGACTGTTCTGGGCCAAGTGTGTTCTTAGAAGGGAGGGGAAGGAACTGTAAGAGCATCCTATTTGGAAATTAAAAATTTTTCAGTATGTTTATGATATGAACTAACTTCTGAGTTTACTTCTCTCCTTTCAATTTTTCATATTTAGTTCTTGAGTATGCATTTTTATAATCCTTAGGGACTGCCACATAATGAGATACGTTTTTATCCTGTGCTGAGTAATCTCACTACTTCTTAGGGAACAGTGGCTGTATAATTCAGGATAGAAGTCCAACTGAAATATTTTTATGGGATAACTGGCCTTTTAAACAGATGAAAGATGCTTCTACAGAAGTAGATGGCTATAAAAACAGATTTGCCACATGAGAGTTACTTCTATAACAAAACAAAATTGGAAAACCTGTTTAGTGGCAGGATTGTTCTTTTCTGGGTATATTTCTTCTACTTAGATCAAAAAAACTTTTGCCTGTGTGGCTTAAACTGCAAGGTATTTTCTGTCCACTGATTTAATAATGTGAACAATTAGTACTTATCTGTCATATGTATGCCTTGGAATATCTGCAAATATATTATGGCCTGTCTTGTTCTTAATAGTTCAGTGAAAAATCATACAACGAACTGGATTTCCCATAATCTGTGGTCCTCATTCTCTTATGTCTTCTGGAAACCTCAGTTTTGTTGAGCAACTCAGAGGTCCCCAGAGGTGGGATTCAATTTTGCTTTTGAAGTTATGTGTCCTGTTGCTGAAAATGTACTAGCTGCTGGTAACTGTGGAAACCGTCTCCCAGGCTGAGGCTAGATAGGTTATGGGAAGAGTGAAAGAGTTACAGGGCAAGCTTGAAAGCCATTTTTTTAACAGATAGCCTGGACAATATTGTACTAGACCAGAATGACAGGATTAGTTTTACATTGTACATTCAGCACTTTTCCCCTCAAGCAGAAAAGTTAGTGGAAGGCAGAGCCTGGCTAATACCCTGAGTAGTTCACCTTGGAATCATAGGGATATCAGCTTTCTATGGTTTGTCTTTTTGTTTAAATAAGAGTGCTCACTAACCTGTTCAGAAAATCTTGCATGGTAGTCCTAGCCCTTACAGAGGTGCCTAAATGTTACAGGAATAGAAGATGCAAAAGTCTGATTTACAGAGGTTACTTGGAAAACATAATTTGTACTTCCTAAGCATTGTATAAAAGTGGCATATGGTTTTCTTGTCTTCTGTGGGTGTATGTGTGATATTCATTACTGTTATTTTGCAGACAATGGTACATGGACTCAGCTGTGGTTGGTGTCAGACTATCATGAGCATGGATCACTCTTTGATTACCTGAACAGATATACTGTAACAGTGGAAGGAATGATAAAATTAGCTTTGTCCACTGCCAGTGGTCTTGCTCATCTTCATATGGAAATTGTTGGCACGCAAGGTAATCTTACAACTACTCATCCTCTCACATGGATAATACTGGATTTTTTGAATGACACACATTTAGCTCTTTCTGCTATAATTCTCTTGTTAATTAAAACATTCAGCCTTTTCAGGGTGTAGTCACTTTGTACACAGCTGCTTATTAAGTGATGAGAAGGCAGCTGAACTCAGCATAGATACCCAAGTTAATCCCTTGTAGAGTTTAGTGAATTGAAAAATGTCTGTTTGGGACCTGTGATAATTTCTGAATTAATAGAATGTCTTAATTAGAAAAGACTTTTTGTTTTTTAATCTTCCTTTTTATGGCATATCCAGATCTTGCGTTGTAACTGTCCTTCCTACAAAACACCTATTAAAAGCAACTAGGTAACGATACCTGTAGTATCTTTTAACTTTGAGACATCACTATGGGTCTGTTTCCAGAGATATTAGAAGCATTTTGGGGGCAAGTAGTATGTGTGTGCAATAAATATTTGCAGGAAAAAGGAAAGGAGCAGTAGAGTGGAGTAATACAGTAGACATTTAAGTCCCTTTTCTGGACAGCCAGCCAGTTCACAATGAATGGTTTCAGGAGTTAACCTTGATGTACATACAGCAGCATAACTGGAAGAAATTCTGTAACTTAAGACAAAATCTGTACCAGGCTTAGAATAATAGCAATTCTCTTTTTTACAAATGATATTTCTATTTTTTTTTCTCCCTTACAGGCAAACCAGCAATTGCCCACAGAGATTTGAAATCCAAAAATATATTGGTAAAAAAGAATGGAACATGCTGTATTGCAGACCTAGGATTGGCAGTTAGGCACGATTCAGCTACAGACACAATTGATATTGCCCCAAACCACAGAGTGGGCACAAAAAGGTAAAATTGTGTGATGTGTCAGGTGACTTTTATAATAAAATGCTTTGTTTTTTTCTTGTCCCATATAGAAGATTTTTGTGGGTACAAACACAAGCAGCAGAAACACGTAAATAATGGTGGGTAGAGTTCGTAGGCACTTCATTGCTAGCTGATAATATAGTTAGACAGTAGGTACTTAAAAGCATGTTGAATCTTGGCATCTTTTACTAGCATATGTAAAATAACAAAAGCTTGCAAAATATTGTAGGGCACAAATATATACGAAAACAATCAGGAGACTTCATGAATGACAGTTTTAGAGACTTCACCGCTGTATCTTTATTCTTTCTACATTGTGTTGCGTGGAAATGTTCCTTGAAGCCAGTCTGGATCGTAAGATGGGATATTGACAGTGAAAGTAAAATGCTGGGGTTTTTTCAGTGTGAAGCCTGTGTGGTAGAGCATACAAGGTTCAGAGTCTTGAACGCGGGCTTTCATGGGATCATGTTTTTGAGAGAAATAAGAAAACTTAAAACAGCAGTCATCTTTGTTATCTAATGCATAAATAGAATTATCAGTGGATGAGTCACTGTACTCCCTTTCTTTTAAAGGCCTGCTTCTGAATTTGGAAATATGGATTTTCTTGTCCTCTAAAGAACTCAGAGCTGTTTATCTAAATCAACACAAATGGAATTAAACTTATTGGCTGTAATTTATAATTACTGGACCTTCAGACAATAATAACTGGAAGCTGTTCTGAAGAGAAGATTAATTTCTGTTAGTAACCTGTTAGTGCAGCTATATAGCACACAGCAGCAATAACAGTAAACCACAGCAACAGTGTGGGCAACTTCTCATTCTTTTGATGCCTGTAGGTCCAGTGGTATGTGAAATTGAATTTTCTGTGTCTGTCACGGAGAAATGTGTGGAAACCCAGAGGTTCAAGGCTGATAAACTCCAGCGTGTGTTGCCCAACACTGCTAGTGCATCAGTACGAAATTTTCTCCAATCCATGCATAAGAAAATGTTTTTTAATGTATCTCTTTAGTTATGTAGTGCAGGGGAGACAGGGCGTGATTGGGTTTATACAATGAACTAGGATGCCCACTTAGTAGCTATGGCTTTGTGGATGAAAAAAAGCTTTAAGGCTCAGTGAACAAAAGCTGTTAGTTAGAACGTGTACTGAAAAATTATTTTACTGACAGTTGTATCACTGACATTGCTTTGTTCTAAATCACTGCTGTACTAATCCTTTGCCATCTTCAAAAATACCACACAAATGGTCAAATGAGATTTATTTTCTGAGCTACTATTACATTACAAAGTATTGGGCATTATTCCTTCTCAAAGTCTCCAGTAATCATTGGTAGTAAAACAGCAGACTACTTTGGAATTTGCCATTGCAAACCTAGCTGTGTGCAAGGTACATAGCACGTGTGACTTAGTATTTTCTACTATACCTACATGCAAAGAAAAATGATGTGCAAATCAGTTATTTCATTTACTCTGGTCTTTTGGGAAAGCGTCCTTTCAGCTGTATCTGTAGATCCCACTTACAAGATCTCTTCTTGCATAGGTGCTACTAGATAGCTTGTTCATCTGCTTTCACAAGAGTAAAGCTGTATCAGCTTGGCTTGTTTGCTCCTGTGGCCAACAGCAGGACTAATTCTGTTTCCCACTTTAAAGACATTAATCACTTTTACCTCTCTGAAACCTGTGTCATTCTCAAGTCTTGGTCCCCTCTTGCTTCCTCTTATGCATTCTTAAGTAACTCTGCACCTCTAGTTAATTTTTCATAATAAAGTTCAAGTCTTATCTGTTCAATGACAATTCTAACTCCAATTGATTGCCACTGCTGATACCTCTGCTGCACATGGAAGCTCTCTGTGCAGGTTCAGGGAGATCTGTCTAAGTTTATATTTTTCTAGGAACTGTCTCTTGTAGAAATATATGGTCTAGGGAGCAAGCAAGACTCGCTCTTGGGCGAGTGATCTAGATTCTGAGTCAGACTGATGATTGCTCTCTCCGCCTGAATGAATCTTTATTTATTTCCTGTTCAGAGGTTTAGTTTTACCAGAGGGTGTGAACTTTTTTTTTTTTTTTTTTGTACCGGGGGGTATACTTTCACAGTTCAGCCTGCAGCATAAAGCAAGGAATGTGTGCTTAAAACTGAGAAGGAAAGAATCCCTCTCTCACTTCCTGAGGCAGGTTTTTTGGAGTGGAAAAAACCCCCACAAAAACAAACAAACAAAACAACAACCAAAAAACAAACACCAAAACCCAACTAATTCTACTCTTTTGTTTTGTATTTTGGGTTTTTTTGAGAGATTTTTGGCCCAACTGTTACTTTTTATAGCTGAAATAGGCTGTGTTTAAAAGAAGTTTGGCTGCAAATCCCATGGTAACATGGGTGCTTTTCTGCAGTTGACCTAAACCCTATATGAGAAGAATTCTGTGCTTGTAGAAAACAAGCTTGGTGAAGGGAGATGTTGCACTCAACATGTTGTATATGGGTCCTGTTTTAAGTACTTGATGTTGTACAATAAATTTACCCAACTAATACAGAGTTGTTTGACTAAAAGGGCTGGAGGTAAGAGGTCAGTGGGCAAAAGTTTGGCAAGGCCATGCTCAACAACATAATTTTTATAGTTCTTTGTAGACTTATCCTCTCATTCTTGAAGGATACTGATCTGCAGACCTTGTTTAGAATGTCAAAATCTATGTAGAGTAGTTCTCTCCAGAACCTAAAATACTGCTTCTGACAAGCAATGCATTTCCAGTGTAGAAGCTGAGAAGGAGATGCATGTTTCTCTGCCTTTTGTCTGATAGCCATGAAACGGCTCATCTGCTAACCGCATTAGATGACCTACTTGCCTTTCACCTCTCTTGTTCCAGCAATAATCTCTCAAACTTTTTGAGCAGTCAGTCACCATTCTGAGTTATGGAAGCCAAAGACAATCTAAGTGCATTGATGGAGTACCATGGTAAGAGGTCAATTTACCAATAAATTCAATAGAAGTAACATTGGGAGTGGGGGGTATGTTCTTTTGAGGGTATGAATTCAGCTTCATTGCTACGTTCAGACCTTTTATGGTCTTTCCTGTTAAAACCTTTGTCCTTAAGATGTTTTATAGAAACTGAGACAATCTCCTTTGCTGCCTGTAAAAGTGATTCTGGCTGACAGTCTGTCAGCATGGTTGGAATTTTTGGTTTGTTGTTTTTCCAGCTTCAGCACTCTTCTCATCTCCATGTGATCTTAAGATAGAGCAAATATTCTTTCTTCTAGAGTCAAAGCTGATCACTACTATACTGTCAAGTGCATGCAGTAGCATAAGATTATCCAATAATGCAAAATTCTTGGGAAGCATTAAAATATCCACCACAGTCTTGCAGTCTTGATTAAAAATTTTTTTATACAGTTGGTCCAGAATAATATGAGCCTTGTCCATATCAGAGATTGTGGCATATGTAAACTTAAGATTCAGCTTCCATTCAATAAATACTGTCAAAGTAAACCTTATTCTTGAGAGAGTTGTCCTGTGCTTGTGATGTGTCATGACTTGTGGGGAATTTATATGCCTATACAGTGCTTAGAAGAACTCTGTCAGCAACCCTTGTTGAAGTTCTGGACTGTTTGCATTTTTGCTCTTTTGTTGATAGCCCTTGTTTCCTTGTTCGCATGTAATTTCCATAAGACACAGTACTGCTGAGAGAATTCTGAAAGGTCTTATTGTTCTGAAATTTAAGTAGCATGTTTTATATTCTCCCTACCATCTCTGGAACTAAGGAAGGAAAAATCCTAGTATTATGTTAATTAAATGAAATTCTGCTTAGGTTTCAGTGGTTGTTCAGAGGTTGAGCTATTGCCTGAGGCTGTATTCCACTCCAATAATCTGTACATGTTGTTTTTTTTAACAGTTAACTGCTCTCCAAAGCCCTCATGTGATTGTTTGCCTGCTTCATTAATATGTCAGCTTGAGATTGACGAGGCAGTGATGTGGAGAAAGACACTGAACTCTGCTAAACATTACATATTGGGTTTAGCTGCTAGAGCCATACCACATTGAGAGAGCAATGATACAACTGATGTTGACTGATACAGCAAATAACATTCATTCTTTCTACCAACAAGTAGGAGGGATGCTGCTGTCAGTAACTCCCACAAGGTGGTTCACACTGACATTTTGCTTGATGCTCCCATATTAGACCTAGTCACTAAATAAGGTACTGATCATTTGGATGCCATGACCAGTTTTCAGTTCCTGTTCCTGAGTTGAAAATCTGTCACAGATTTTTCTATTGCAGGTAATGTCAAACTTGTGAGCACAGTTGGTAATGTGTAACTCAAATTGGGTTTCCTACCAAAAAAAGAGCTTCACAAAGTGGGGGACATACAGACCATATGATGAAGAATCAGTTATTGCAGTAGTAGGGAGTCTTAATTCCCAAGGAACCCTTAACTGTGCTGCTTTTATTTTTTAACCAGTCCTTTATCTCTTTCCCCTCTTTAGTCTTGCTAGGGGGTGTTACAAGTGGCTGCTATATCTTGTCACGTTCAAGGAGCTGCTTCTTGCTGCCTGGCCTCTGGAGCCCAGCCTGATGTGTTCAAGAGCTGTGGCTCTGTCCATCTCAGGCCCTTGAATGTAGCTGCTGCTTTCTTTCTTGAATTTCTGCTGGTAGTGAGGCTGGATATACACAGACAAATACAATACTGACAGGGCTGATTACGCAGATTGCTATATACCACGTGTTACCGTCAACACCCACATGGAACACTATCAGAACTTGTATAAAATATAAGTATAGACAGCCAAGTCTCCTTCCTTCTCATCAGCTGATTAGAATTGAACACCACCCCTGCCTTCTGTAGTCTCACCAGCCTGTGTGTGTTTGAATCCCTCAACTATCACTACAATACTCTGTGTCTAATGCTGCCTCCTGTGCTCCACAGCTCCCCTACTCACCAGCTGGGCAGGGTTAACCTGCAGTAGCAAACAGATCTGTGTACTCATATGCATACCTACCTGCATGAATTCCCTCAAATACCAGTGCAGGTCAGACATCTCTGTCTGGGCCACCTATTTGCTAGACCAGCTTGCAGTTTGATAGTGAATTATACCAATGCATGCCTGCCAGGTTTGGGGGAAATATAAACCTTCCAGCTCACCCCAGGAGCTGGTATCCAGGCATGTAGACCTTATGACGTGTAATTCTCAGTCCAGTTGCTGGTGCTGAGAGGCCCTTACTCTGCTTTTCTCATTGCAGTTCTACTCTGTAGTGGGTACCTGTAACTGTGTGACTCTGAAGCCTATGACCTCTGGTGCTACTTCAGTGGCTGAAGCAGACACTGTCATTTGCTCCAGTTACTGGTACCAGGGTGCCTTCACCCAATGTCTGACTGCAGTTGCTGGACCAGAATTCATTCATGCTCATGCCCCCACAGTGGCTCCAGATACATGCTCTTAAGACCTGTGGACACATGCTCCTAGTATCCACAGTTCCCTTTCTAGCTGCGGATGCTAAGACTATCCCGTTGCTGGCAGCCCAGGCCCAAGGGCGACTGCATTCCTTGTCTGACTCCAGTTGCTAGCCCTGAATTTACTCATGCCTGCCCCCAGTTGCTGGCATGTAGTCCTTACCACACACATGGACATGGGGTTGAAAGTGAGATTGCATAGAAAAATAGTTATGATTTAATAAGAAGATGGGATACACTGTGGTAAGCAGGTGCAGGGCTTGGTCAGACAAGTGAAGTAACTGGCTACTGTTTGTGCAACTGGACCCTTTAATATCCTTTTCTATCTATTGCTCTACTATTGTTCCTCCCAGTTACCATTTTGCTAAATGTTCCTTGACAAGGATTGTATAATGCCACAGGCCTCCCTTGAATACCCTTGTGTTTCTCGTTTCCCACTTACTAGCAATTACAGCGTCCAGACTGGCCATCTCTTAAGTTGTACCTGGAGTTTCTTAACAGCCCATCAGTTAACAACCAGAGGCTTTTGGTCTTTGTCATTGTCTCTGTTATCCTGTGTCTATCAGGTTTATGGCTCTGTTTGTTTATTGTTTCGTCTTTTACTTATTCACCCTATACCTTTGCTTGTTCCTCTCAGTTTACTTATTCTCATTGCACTGGATGGTCTTTGATTGGATAACCTTAAGGAAGCAGATTTTCCTTTGTTTCCTTTTTCACACAAATATTTAAATATGGTGATCAGTAGCACTGAACTTTCTCTACAGTAAATGTTTATGAAATAAAATGTTTTCTTCCTTTTTTTTTTCCATTGCAAATAGGTACATGGCACCTGAAGTTCTAGATGATTCCATAAATATGAAACATTTTGAGTCATTCAAACGAGCAGACATCTATGCAATGGGATTAGTGTTTTGGGAAATAGCTCGGCGATGTTCGATCGGTGGTATGTGGTAATCTTCACAAAATTGAATGTACTAAAGGAACTACAAGTAACTTACAGAACCTGAATTTGTTTGACTAAAGTTTGCTTTAAGAATGGTGTGAGGTAGCAGCCAGTATGTCTCAGAGATACTGTTAGTCCTGTAAATGATGACTAGTTTATTTGACCTATTTGTAAATTAATGAACCATACGTGTTGAAGAAAACAGGAAATATCCTTGTCTGTATTATTTTTTTTCGAAACCTTTACATAGAGGGGGAGGAAAGAGTGAAGTTAAATGTCCTTGACAGCAAGGGGCAAACACCACAACTAAGGACCAGCTAGAATGTGTTCAGATAACATCTATACCTTATTTGAAATAAAACATGCTTTTATAAATCATATACTTCCAAGAAGTGTGTCTTTAGTATAATATATGAAAGATTTGACATAGCTTCTATGTCTTTCAAATATATAAATTTCAAAATTAAAAATTCTTCAAGGGTAATGTAAACACTCCTGTGATATGGTCAAGGATTTTTAAATTTATTTATTTGTTAGTCATTGTAACGTAATTCTTAAAAATGAAAACTAAAAAAGAGAATGGTAAGGTACTGATAAGGAACACAGGAAAAAGTGAAGGATATGTAATTTTATATTAGCTAAATAAAGCTATTTTCAACCTATTACAGGAATCCATGAAGATTACCAGTTGCCATACTATGACCTCGTTCCTTCAGATCCTTCTGTTGAAGAAATGAGGAAAGTTGTGTGTGAGCAGAAGTTAAGGCCCAACATTCCAAACAGATGGCAGAGCTGTGAGGTATTAACTAACCTTGCTAAAGCTGCTTTAATAGACACTAGAGCTTTTATTGATTTCAGTGGCTTAAAAATTGTGCTTGTGGTTGAAGGGAGAAGAGTTACTTCTAGGAGAACTTAATTTCATTCTGATCATTGTGGCTTTATTGGATGTTATTGATTCTTGATTATACATTAATATTTAATGTAATTTCACAAAAAATAATAGCTAAACCTGTGTGGAAGATTCTAGTATCTCTTCCTGTGAAGCATGGGTCACACCAATATAAATGAAAGTTAGTCTGAATTATATTATATAGGAAGTATCATTGCAAAGAAATCGTGCAAGTGGTGTTTTACTGCCTCTGACTGGGATTGACTTAACTTTCTTCATAGTAGCCTGTATGGTGCTGTGTTTTGGATTCTGAGCAAAATGGTTGGATAGCACACTCATGTTTTAGCTATTGCTGAACAATGCTTACACAGCTTCAAGGCTTACTTCATTTCTCACTCTGCTTCTGCTGCTGCTGGGTAGGCTGTGAGTAGACAAGAGGCTGAGAGGGAACACAACTGGGACAGCTGACCCAAATTGATCAGAGAGATATTCCATATTATGCAACATCATGCTCAGCAATAAAACTGTGGGAGGGGGTAGTTTTCCAGGGGTTGCTGTTGCTCAGGAACTGGCTGGACATCAGTTGGCTGATGGTCAGCAATTGGTTTTGTATCACTTGTTTGTTTTGGCTTGATTCCTGTCCCTCCTCCCCCTTTGCCTATTAAGCTGACTTTATCTCAGCCCATAAGTTTTCTTAATTTTGCCCTCCTGATTCTCTCTGCCATGCCACTGTAGGGGAGTGAGTGAGTGGCTGTGTGGGGCTTAGCTGCCTAATCGGGTTAACCCACAGCGGGGGTAGTAAAGATAAATAAGCTCATCAGGTCTGTGCCACTTGTTTTGTAACTAGGATGGCTGCCTCTTTCAAGAAGTGGACTTGCTAGTTTCAGCTCAGTACTCTGCCAGCACAGCAGTACTGCTTGTTGGGGCACAAATGGTATCTTGATCTGTGCTGCCTCATGTGAATGCTCACTTGGAACTAACTCACTTGGGAATCTTTGCCCTATCATTGTGTGGTAAATGAATTTCCTACAGATTAGCCAAAATAGCAAATCCCTTTAGGAGGTTCTGTCTAAAACTGTAGTGGCCTTAGTACTTTGTGTGTCTCAGGAATTGCACTGTATGCACATAGCGAAAGGTATACACAGTTACTAGGGAGCTGAGACTCTAGCAAGTTAAAGACTTAGAACTGAAGTGTACATGTAGCAACCACTCCTGATCATGGGTCTGCAACCTGACTCTGGGGTGAGTTCACTATGCTGGTAGTCACAGCACAGGCAGTAGTATACAGAGTAGCAAACTCTTGCCTTTCCAGCCAACTTTGTTCAGATTGCTTGCTCTAGGAACCCAACTAGGGCTAGAACCAATGCTTTCTGATTGAGAGCTTCAGAAAATAGCTGCGGTATGCTATAGTAGGAGTCAGAGATTGGTGAGATATGATGTACTTCGGATGGAAGAGGGAACTGGGTTGTGCCATGTGTGACATGCCTGAGATAAGAGGTTGGGCAAGAGAATGCAGGTAGGAGAGAAAAGTGATGACACACCAACAGACTGTAGAGTAATTTTTGGAATGCTGTCATTCCAATCCTGCAAACTTATTTAGCAGCTCAATGTAATACAGCTTTGAGTGTAAAATCTTGGAAAGTAGAGCTATTACTTTATTTCATCTTCAGTTTTTATGTTGTTTGCATTGTTGCTTGTGTAGTAGCATTTACAGATGTCAAAGAATGACTTTTTAAAGATAAAACTACTCCAAAATTTATCAGAGTCATTACAGAGCTTCAAGCTGAGGAAGATGGCTGATAAACCTCTGAATTGCTATACATTGAACTCCTTAAAAAACAGTTTATGACTGAAAGAAGTAATTGAGTGCATTCCCAGCTACACGGTGCTTCTGTGCTAATACAGAATACCTCCTGCTTTATTACTGCTTTTCAACTGAAGGTACAATAAAGAAGAGTGTATTTTTGCCTAATGCAAAATTTCAGAAAACAGTTACAGACAGGCTACTGATTTTTCATTAAAGTATTTTTGTGGGGGCTGAAATTGTACTGAAAAGTACTAGTTCTGCTCTACAGTATTTTGAAGAATTTTATTTTTTTGTAAATAAAGAATGAGGTTTTTTTATACAGCATACTTCCATGAAGCTGTAGTACTAGTAATAGACTTCAGAAATTCATGAAGAGGCTAGAGCAAAACAGAGGTTATGTGAGCTACATTAGAACTGCAGTATATGTAATTACTTGTCCTTCCTTTGCAGGTGTTACGAGTAATGGCAAAAATTATGCGGGAATGCTGGTATGCCAACGGAGCTGCAAGACTGACAGCCTTGCGCATTAAGAAAACATTATCGCAACTCAGTCAGCAGGAGGGGATAAAGATGTAATCCTGGGTTTGCTACTGAAGAATACTGTAAAAATCCGTATCTGCACCAGAGTGGAGTGTTAAGAAGGTTTATTGTTCTACCTCATTGGGGGAACAGAAGGATATTGCTGCCTTTTAGTACTTCTTAGGAACGTCACTTATTAGGATTTTTGTGGACGTGCTAAACAGTTGTGTTGGGTCCTTTCTGTGCACTATAAACCTCTTTCCCAGGTTACTTACAAAACAGTGTGTAGTCTAGCTTTATTTTTACTAACCTGTAATTTTTTATTTGGAAAGTTGATAGCTGGTTCTAACTTCTAGTTAACTGTGCTAAACATAGGAGGTCACTTTTAAAATGGAACTAGTTACCTGTATTGTTCTAGAGTGTGTTGATGGCTCTTGAAGCAGCTTTATTCCTGGCTGGTACATTGACCATTCTGAATCATTGTCACAGTTCTTTGATTCAGACTGTGAATGTACTGTTGGAGTATGCTTTGCTAGCTCTTAAGGTAGTATATCTTTTGGACTCTTACCTTGATTTACAAATTGGCCTCATTCAGTTGTGGGAACATAATTTGTGCAACTATACTTTGTACATGATTACTGGCGCTTTTTCCACTTTTTCAGAACGTTGCATTGCCTTCAAAGTAGATTGTATTATACCAGTAAGTGCCACTTTGAGTCTTTTAATGCAAAACAGTAGGAGTATACAAAGCCTATGGTACTTTTGGTTTCAGAAATACAAGGTAAAAATAAACTGCTCCTTTGCCTAGCTGAGATTTAGTTTGCATTCTTTTCAGCAAGTGAGTGTGTAATTCATGGAATACCTTTAATTTTACCAAAATCTGACTCTTTAAGCCACTGTAGGAGTTTTAAATAGTGTAAGCTAGTTAATTCACTGTCATATTTTGTAATTGTCAAGTAATGAGTAATTTTTTTTTTAATCAAATGGTACTTCTGTAATGCTTGAAGTACCTATACTTCAGAAAGGTAGCAAGAGGAATAAGATGTTCTTAAGGGAGATTTTGCTCCATTAAATCAAACATGGAAAGGATATTTTCTGTGCAGTTCTGCAGTCTTAAGGCTCAAAGAAAACTATTTGCAATTAAACAGGATTAAGTGCGCCTGTAATTAGGGAGATGTTATTAGGGCTTTTGTACTAGAAAGTTCAAAGCTGCTTATAAATTATATGTGTATATTTTGTGTGTGCCTCATACATAGAAAGTGGTGATCTACAGAAAGTGGTGAGCTGCAGGTCTTTGGATACAAATACCAGAGGATTCCAGCAATCCTCTTCATGGTTACAAGAACAATGCTTGTGTTGTCTTAAGAACACAGAAGAATGCGCAGAGCTTTAGTCAAAATTTGACTGAGATTTCAAAGGTATCACAAGTTTTTTTGCAAACTTGTTTAGAAATTGAATTTCTTCCTGCCCAAATGTACAATTTCTAATTTTTTGCTTTGTGATAGAAGCTTGCAAAAAGAAAGTCCTTGATACAGTGTGTGACATTAGGAACATTGTTTTGGGACAACTTTATTATTCATATTGGAATGTAGAACAGTAAAATTCTGGATAGAGCTATGTGTATACTCTGTTCTGACAACACAACTTCAAGCTTTGTTCTTCTTTTCCATTATATAAAACTGAACACCTTTTACAAAGGCTGTGTCTGTATATATTATGTAACTTTAAATGTTACCTGTGTAAGATCATATCTTATATATATGGACACAGGTACACGTAGGTATTTTTTAAATTAAGATTGTAATATCACCAGATCTGCTTTTGGAAATCCATGGGGACCAAAATATTTTAGCATTCAGAATATTAATTTTGTATCATTTCAAGTATATACCAAAACAGTTTCTGATACTGATGCAAATGTTTATTGTAAATATTACAAACATTATGCATTCACTTATGTTTTGTGGATTTAATCAATTTGACATTTTAGTAGCATTGAAGCCTCAGTTGGGTTTACAGACTTCTGACCACGTGGATATGGACATGGAGAATAAAGAGCATTGGAAATGGTCTGATGCTGAAAAGCCCAAAACATGTTGGTTTTGGAATGCTGGAATTCTTCAGGGACCTTTCAACCTTAAAAGCTGGAATTCTGGGATGCTTCTCAAGCTGACTTTCCCAGTATGACACACTGTCAACCTCCAGTGGTTCCACTTCTAATCCTGAGAAAGACTTTTGTATATAGGGTAAAGACATTGGGATTGACTCTATGGGGACATGAAGTTGTCATGTGAAAGAAGAGGCTATTTTTTTTTTTTTTTCAGTGATGGTTCTGAGTCTGATTGCCATGAAATTCACCTTTTAGTTAGTTCCTTGTTTATATTGTGCCATTGAAGTCAGGGCAAGGTGTTAATCATTTTGTATTTTAAAAAAATTTTCACCATATCAGTTGCTTTAAATTCAGATTACCTCTTAAAAGACCAAGGTACATTTACCTCGTGTATATAATGTTTAATATTTTCCAGAACATTCTCCAGGTTTGCAGTTACAAGTTTCTAGAAATATGGGTATTACTCAATCTACAACTTCAGCGGTACTATGTGTATTATCTGGTGCCCCCAAACACTTTAATTTTCTGTATTTTATTGTATTAGCAAGTTTGCTGCTTTGTCACTGTAGCACCTGCCCTTACATAGCTGTGTGGATACTGCCTTGTAAATTTTACTTTTTGGATGATTTGAGGATCCTGTACAGATGAACGTCACTTTTCTAAACCTTACAAAATTGTGCATTTCCCTTACATTTCTGAAAATATATATTGTATTTGTAGAGTATACATTTCAATGGATTGTAAATAGGACAGTAGAAAAGTGGATGCTTACGTTAAGTGCTAACACTACAGTAGAGAGATGAAAGCAGTGAAAATAAATAACTTTTTTCAAAATGTGTGAGTTGTCTTTCAGAGGAAGAAATTTGGAGGTAGGTGTGGGTTTGGGCGTTGTGTTCTTACCTGCAAAAATGAGGGTTTATTGTGAGTTCCTTTCCTCAGAAGGAATTTCTGCTGGTATAAAAATGATAAAGGGATTTGCTAACACTGATACAATCCATCTCATGTACGCTATACAAATAATTATAAAAGTGCCTGATCTTCCCTGTGTCCTACAGTAATGTTTGAAAAAGTACCTTGCTGGTGTCTCTGATCTCTCAGACAAAATAACTAAGGACAATATGTTCCTTCCCTCTGCTTACATTTACATAGATAGCTGCTGAGTATTTCAGATTACTTGAACGGCTGACCTCAATGCATTACAAAACAGCAAATAAAATGAACTTGTTTTGGAGTGAATTGTTTCTGTGCAAAACTCAGTTTTAGGCGGTGTTACATTTTTGAAGGAAGATAAAGATGTAGACAAAACAAACAAACAAAAAAAGGACATCTTGCCCTTCTGTATTTTAGTGTGGCTGCACCCATCAGTAGTGATGACATAGGTGACATCCTGGATTCAGGTGCCCTCCTTGGGTTTCAGATAGAGAACTAAGCATACTGCTGTGGAACACAGTAGTCCATATGATTTCAGGTGGGCTGGAAAGGCTTACTTATATCATCTCTGAGGCAGTAGAGGACACAGCGCTCACCTATACTTTCTATGGAGAAGACAGAGGCAGACTCTTCTGAGAAATGTGCAGCAGAAAGGACAAGGGCTCTAATGGCAAAAGGAAAACACTGGGAAGGTGCTTAAGCACAAGAACTGGTTGCTCTGAGCAATTATGGACTGTTCTTCTTTAAGGACTTTCAGAACTTGACTGAGGGAGATTCTGAGCAACATGGTTTAGTTAGATTGCTCACAGAGGGCTCATAGTGTGGACAGAGAGATGTCAGTCTCTATTGTCCACCAAAATTGGACACCTAGCAGTGGTAATATAGGCTCAGTCTCCCTGAAGAACCTGGTGAAGACGTAACAGAGGACTTTGATTGTGCTTGTCCACATCTGAAAATTTTAGTGACTGTTGCCGTTCTCTTAAAGATCAGTGTGTTGCCACCAGTCTGAGTTCATCTGGCATACTGAGAGTTTGTGGTAGGCCAAGGACAAAGCAGTCACTGTGGTGAGACCTAGAAAGTTATAACACCTAGAAAATAATCACAGAATGGCTGGGGTTGGAAGGGACCTCTGGAGATCATCTAGTCCAACCCATCTGCCAAAGCAGGTTCATCGAGAGCAAATCGCACAGGTATGCGTTCAGATGGGTTTTGAATGTCTCCAGAGAAATGAGAGATCACTGGAACAAGCTGCCCAGACAGGTTGTGGACACACTCATCCTTCCCATGTTGCCTTTTGTTGGCTGGTGACCATGCCTGGAGCTGATAGATTGTTCAAATGGCAGATGTCACCTGTAACAAGCATTAGCAGCAATAAAGCTTAAATGCCTAATAAATTTGTTAAGTAGGTAATGGACATATACTTCCATGCTTGTGAGACAGGAGAAAGGATGATGTGGCCCTTTCTAATGGCTCACTAAGGGCCTACAGTTCAGAAAGCAAGTTAGTGGTATAGCTTTTCATTTGAACAGCTTCAAACCACATGTTTAAGGGGATTGTTCAATCCAGAGGGATGATCTGCAGTGAAATCCTGACATACATTATAGATGAAGGATACTTAGTATAGCTGTTCTAATCTATCCATCTATTCTGATCGCTCTGCATTGCCTACTAGTGTAGACATACTCAGTTACTTGTTTTGCATGAATATTCGTGGCTGCATTCTGCAGCTGAAAGTATTTTTGAAATGTTTTTAAAAGAAAAAATTTCTGCTAAAGGCAGTATATTCAGTACACTTAAATTAAACCCAGCTTGTTTAGACCATTTGAAACCTGGCTCAAGTTAAAGAAACTTATTTAATATGTGGTTCGGCAGATGTTTAAGTTCAGTGTTCTTCATGTCACATCAGTCTCATTTTTAGAAGCTGAATGACAGCTTGTCTACTTTTTTTCATCCAGTGGATCTTCTCTGGTGGGACTAATTACACTGGTATTTTTGTGTTGCATTTCTTGTCTATTTAGTATTGTCATATGGAGAAAGAGACAAATCCAGCTCTCATCTTGCTTGCTTCCTCTTTTTTAGCTAATGCAAAATTCTGCTTGCTGGCTGTGTGTTGAGTCACAGAAGAGATGGCACCAGCTGCATTTCCTGCTCAGTGTGGGGAATCCATTTGGAAGTTCGGGGGAGATTTGGTTTTAGTTCATTTGAAAAAGTGAACTTTCTCTGCAGTTTCATGAGCATCTGCCTTGCTTTTCTTCCACCATGTCTCTTGGAGACTTTCTTAATAAGCAACTGTTTGTGATACATTTTATCCCAATAGTAGGTCTCCTTCTCCCTGCAGTCCTGCATTTGTTGATTGGTTTCAATTTGCATCAGCAGTTATCACAGTATCACAGTATGTTTGGGACTGGAAGGGACCTCAAAAGATCATCTAGTTCAATCCCCCTGCTGGAGCAGGAACGCCTAAGTGAGGTCGCACAGCAACATGTCCAGGTGGGTTTTGAATGTCTCCAGAGAAGGAGACTCCACAACCTCCCTGGGCAGCCTGTTCCAGTGCTCTGTCACCCTCACTGAGAAGAAGTTTTTTCTCAAATTTAAGTGGAACCTCTTGTGTTCCAGCTTGATCCCATTACCCCTTGTCCTATCATTGTTGGCCACCGAGAAGAGCCTGGCTCCATCCGCATGGCACTCACCCTTTATATATTTATAAACATTAATAAGGTCCCCCCTTAGTCTCCTCTTCTCCAAACTAAAGAGACCCAGCTCCCTCAGCCTTTCTTCATAAGGGAGGTGCTCCACTCCCTTAATCATCTTTGTTGCCCTACGCTGGACCCTCTCCAGCAGTTCCCTGTTCTTCTTGAACTGAGGGGCCCAGAACTGGACACAATACTCCAGATGTGGTCTCACCAGGGCGGAGTAGAGGGGAAGGAGGACCTCTCTCGATCTACTAACCACCCCCCTTGTAATACACCCCAGGATGCCATTGGCCTTCCTGGCCACAAGGGCACAGTTGCATTATAAAAGGACCCCTTGGCATAAAAACCAATGCTTTTTCTTTAAATAGAATGTAAGTTTTAAAAGCCTATTCTCCTAGTCCCAACTATTTTTTCTCCAGGCCTTTTCAACCCAAAGGAAACATCAGGCTCCACTTTCCAGCTGCCATGAATCTAACTACTGCTTGCACTGTTGGATGTTTGGTTGAGAGCAGGTAACATGGTCAATAATTGACACTACCCTGCATCTGTTTCAGGACCAAATCTGTCCTCATGTATGACAGCCCTCTAAAAATACACTATACTGCCTGGATGATAGCCATAAAGCCATGAATCAGGGTTGCTTGTCTGCTTGCAAGTGGGAGTGCCTGTTCAGATTTGTATGTGTAGAGTACTTAAAAAGTATACAGTGAAACAGAGCAAACTTGAATGCTTCATTTCTTCTGTATTATTTTTTCTGGTTGAAATGAGTTGGAATTCCAAGATTTCAATGTCTGACTTACAGAAGTAGACTTCTTTAATGATTTGTGATATCATCCTGGGAAATATCTAAACACTAGCTAGATATAATTTCTTCAATGAAATTGTTTGGGAGAACAAGGAAGCCTCCTTGTTACAAGGCTAGAGATGATTCAGTGTTTTCTCCAGTGAAAGGATCATTATGACGTTATCCTTCATTTAACTGTAAAAAGATACAAAGCTGTTCTGATTGGAATTCTTAAAATAATTTGAATGCTTTAAAGTGTACTTTGTTTACAACAACCCTTAAGGAAACCAAGAAGATAGAAAAATAATCAAATCAAAAGAACCGTGATGGCACTTTGAAGTACTAGCTCATTAGCTTCAATATATATTGACATGAGTTTCCTTCAGTGTCCATCCCTTAGGCATGCTTAAGAAGGCAGATCTGCCCTGAGGTAGATAGATCTAAATTAGTTTGAGTTTCTCATTTGGAGGTTGATGCAGTCTTAGGTTACAGTAATACTTAGACATGGTGACTCCACTCCTGAGCTTCCATATCTGTTCAGAAAGCTAGGAGATTTAAAAGAAATTTGGAGGGCTGTTTTTGTTTTTTGTTTTTTTTTTTTTTTTTAATGCATTCCTGAGAGTAAGTTGCATCCACATGCTTTATGTAAGGGGTACTGCAAAAACTAGCTGGTCTGTCCAAGGCATAGGCAGACATGCACTTGTGAAGCAGCAGTTGTGGTCAAGGAGCTTCCAGGACCAGCTCTGTGTTACTGATTCCTAAGACACAACCGCTCAGGCAGTAATCTAGTAACAAATTTTCATGTGGTTTGGTGTGTTTGTTTTTCATTTATAGTCTTAAGCACTACTGGAGGTGATTTATATAGGTTAAAGTTCACAAAGCTGTTGTTTTTCAAGATTATCTGTTTACTATGTCTAAGCTGGAGTACAGTAATTTTATACATTATTATATATGTTTTATATATGGGTGGCTGATTAGGTTATGAATCAGTCCTTCAAATACAGATTTTTGGGCTTTTTCTAGCTCCCTGGCAGCTTCTTATCAATTATCTCCCCAGATGAATCCTGACACTCAGGAAGCAGAAACTATGTCTTAGCAGTGTAGGTGACTGTGGGCCTGAAAGAGGTGGCCAGGCTGAAGGGACATTAGCTCATCCCATTTTCCAAGGAAATACTTGGGAGGATTGATGGAAGAAATTCAAGCTGATTCTCAAGCAAAGTTGTTCCTGCTAGGGCCTACTCAAAGAAATGCATTGGAAAATTTCCATAAAAGCAAGGAAAGGGTATTTAAAATCAGAGATGACTACAGAGAGGCAAGGATGTGAGATAGCTGGCCATCGCTTGGTGACGCTTAGTCACAATTTAGTATGGATTGGTGGCTTTTTATCCAGGCAAGTATCTCCAATACCCTACTCAAAACAGCATTGAGACAATGACACATACACTGAGAAATGAAGTCATCTTCCTTGAAGAAGGCTTGGGAGTCATCTGACAAGCTAAAAATAATTATAGAAAGAAAAGCATCATAGCAAGGAACATAATGCAGGTATTTTTGAAGCTCTCAATAAAGAAATGCCTGCTCAAGACTACAAAAACAATCTTTTACACTAGAAGTTCAAAATATGTGAAAACGAAAAATTAAATCAAGGATAAAAAATCAGGGATAAGAAACTGAGAAAAAGGAATGAAGTTGTATTGCTAGCAGCTCTCATGCCATCTGTGCATATGAGGAGGTGCTAGACAGAATTTTGCTGATGCATCCTATTTTGAAGGCAATGTTGAAGGTAACAAAAGTATTGCATTGGCTCCACTGTTATTTTTGTTCTTTCATGTAGGAAATCATCCCAGAATCAGTTTGTTTTCATATGGAATTTGAATAACAACAACAAAAAGACCCCAAAACATGGAGCTAGAACACTGAGATACGGAGAAAGCACAGCTCTCCAGCAGAGAAAAGGGGAGTGAAATGATAACCACTGAAGGAAAATACAATCCTTATGTAGGAGGAAAACAGTGATTCTTTTTATATATCAGCCATCTCCAGTATAGTGAAAGAACATAAAGCAAGCTGGAAAATACTGATGTAATAGATTATGTTTCTGCTGTGAATAAAGGGCATGTTACCCATGATATTTCTATTCTGCAAGTGCATTTTGCTGACGGCTTAGGGGAGCCAGAACAAGCAGTGAGCTTTGGCATCCTAGTCTGTGATGAGGTTTCTTCCCTTGCTTTCAATGGAAAAGCAAATGATAGCTTTACCTTGCGGCAAGTACTACTGGGCAGCTCTAACCTTTCTGTTAGCAAACACAGTCCATGTTTTAGTCTCCCACTGAATGCTCTGAGTCACCCTGCACTTACGTAAGGACAATAGTTAATTCACGTGGCTCAAATACAATTGTACCCAAGTAGCCTATCAAGGGATCTGAAGACCAGAGCTGTAGGTAGGACAGAGATTCGTTGCTGTCAGGAGACCTCCAACATTGCTAATGTTTCCAAACTGCCCACGTTGTACATTCCTGAATGGAAAGAGTAAGTTTTCCATTCAGGTGTGGTTTTATGCATGCGCAGTCATGTCATGCTGTACTTAGCAAAGCTACACTTGGATCTTTTTGGAAGGGGGAACTTTTTCTGCCAGAACCTCTACAAATACTAGTGTGTCGAGGGTTAAGATTGCGGGGTGACAATAAAACCCTGGCAGATGTATTGTTAACCCCCTCTTCCCCCCCCACTTCCCCCGTCCTCTTCCCCCTTTTCACTAAGGAGAGGCGATTGGAAGGAAAAGAAGCACAGAGTGAAGAGAGTTGGAAAAAAATTAAAGATGTTTTACTAATGCTACTAATATGAATAGAGAAAATAATACAAAATATACAAAACCAATCTTGAAAGTCTCAGCAACTGCAGAGCCGGCATCCAAAGTCCTGGATTAGACTCCGCAGCCAATCGGAGCTGGATTCAGTCTCTCACTAGGCCTCAGTTCGCAGGGACGACTAGCAAGGTCCTCTCCTAATGTCGGCCATAAGCAGAAGGGAAAAAGGAAAAGCACAAAGGCACGAGATCCTCGTGATCTCCCACTTTTATATGAAGTATTCACGTGAATGGAATGTTATACCCAATTGGTCAGTTTCTTGGTCTCTTTCTTCTCGTCGCCCCTCTCGCGAGATGTCCATCCGTGCTTATCAATAAGTTTGCATTCCATTGCTAGGTTTACCAAAACATGTGTCTGGTTCTCCAGGAAAATGCAGTTAATATGAAAGCTTTAGCTGACAGGCAAATTCACTGAAAGAGAAACTTGTTTTTAACAAAACCAGGACATAGTGTTTTACCTACATTTACAGTACAGTAGTTTCCCATCTAGTTCCAAGAGTCCAGGAATGATGATGCATTGAGAAATGGAAGATTTTTTTTTCAGAAACAGTTGTGCTTTACTTACAGTCCCCTAGGTTCGGCTGCAGGCATGCCTGATACTTCTTACATATTTTTGCTCTTGTCTTCCAAGTCACCATTTTGTAAATAACATGGACATCCAGGATATTTTAATATATTCAAGTTCATTACTGAAGTGATCTTCAAAAGCTAACTCTGGTACTTCACTGTGGCATGAGAGTGTCTGGATTCTCTTTCCATTTTCAGACATTCTTCTTCCACTGTTTCGTACAGTTTGAGTTCACTTGCAGAATTCAAGTACCTAAGTTACACATCTAGAGTAGGTTCAGTTGCCTAAACAAAGACTGCCATAATGATGTCCTGGGATATCACACACATTTACTTAAACCAGCTGGAAAAACACAAAAGAGATGGAGACACACACCTTGCTGCAGTGACAACTGGCATGCACCAGCGTGTCTAAAATGACATTAACACTTGTGTTTAGACTAAAACCTGTCCTTGGAGTGAGATGATGTGAATGTGTGTGTGTATGAGATTATGTACATAGGTATCTGAAGACTGTAAAGATAGCAACCGGACTTTTTGTAATTGCAATAGAAGTTTATCAGTTTAGGTTTTAGTTATTGTTTTGTTTACTTCACAGGCACCTAATTTTTTTTCTGTTTGAGAAAATGCTAAAGATGAGCCCAATGTTGTCATTATTCTGTATGCTTGCTTAATAATATCAATTCCTGTTCATTACAACAAGAAATCAACCTATAATGCTGATCTTTTCTGATCTGCTGTTCTGTATATTATCTACCTTTGATTGTATGCTGCTCTGTGTGTTTACTCCACAAGTTGAAATAAAAATAGTAGACTGTGCAATATCTTTCTTTTTTCCTTTAACAAAGATTAACTTGGGGGGCTCTTTTAGCTTCATTTTAATAGTAATTTTAAAATATTCTCTGCTTTTAAGATCAGTTTGGGACAGGCGTGACTGGTCAGAAACAAAGCAGTGGGAAAAAGCTTTGGGTTTGTTTTGTTTTTCTTTAAGAGAAAAGGAAATATTCTTCCAGGGGTACACTGAACAGAATGACCTTTTGAATTAAGACTTCTGTCTGAAACAGTAGGCTTGTCCTGTGGGGACAGCAAATTTAGAGATCAAAAGATTACTTTCACTTGTGGTTAGAGTGATGCTGTTATTTTAAGTTGCTCTTGTGCAAGGAAGAGCTGCTGATGTTCAATGTGAATATTTATATAAGCAATATTAGAAGGACATCATACTATCAGCAAAGACATCAGAGCTCTCTAACAACTTCCTTCACTGTTAATGGGGAAATCATGTATACCTATCTTAATTACAAAAGGTTGCATAAGTTAGAATAGACTACCTTTTAACATTTTCATTAAGGTATTTTGAGAAGTATTCAGGATTCATGCATACTAGCAAAGTTCTATCCTAAATCACTCACATCACTCAAGTGTGGGTAGAAATCGGAATAGACATTGTTCTGTCATTCACATAATTATGTCAGCTTGACAGAACTTGCTAGCTAATGTATAAAATAGCAAGAATAAAATAATTTTATTTAACTAAAACTGATTTAAATAGCATGACACAACCTGGTTGCAAAAAAATGGAATTTTATGCTTTCTTCTTTTTAATTTTATCTGCCAGTTGACATTGATTTTTTTTTCTGTTTGAAACTAGAAGCAACTGCATAATTGTCAATTAGCAACATAAATTATTTCATACCACCCACATCCATTTTTGCAACACTTGCAGACTGTGTTCACACGGAAATGTATGTAGAGCAGTGAATTAATTACACAGAGTTCTTCAAAGATTACTGATTGAGAAAGCATTATAATTGCTAAACATAAAGGAAGATGTATAAAACCCTTTGGGTGCTTTAAAATATATCAATGTAAGTGCTGGTTATGATGTCATTTTTAACACAATTGCAAAGTACAGCAAACCATAAAAATAACCTTTGGAAAATATTCCAACAGCAATTTGGTCCTTAAACACCATATGAAGAAGTAACTAATCCTATACATGACTCGATGGTTCAGTAGGATAATTCACAGAAGAATTTCCATATGGCATTCTCAATATTCTTCAACACATGCTTTTCTATCTCCAACCCATGCTTGTGATACGCTGGTAAATGCACTGCTGTTACTGAAGCCTGACTTGAAAAGCAAAATGATTATCTGTTTTATCTGTATTCAAAGACACAGATGTGTCATCACTTGCTAAATGCTGTTATTTGTCCTCTTGGGATGGTGAGTGAAGGCCAGAAAGAAGACAGGACTTCAGATGGCACAAGCATGGCCCATTACTACTATGGTATAGGTATATCAGACATTATATTTAGACACTTGAGTTTAGATTCAGATTTAGACCGTTAGGATGGTTGAAGGATTTGACTGGACTGAACACAATTCCATTTGAAATACTTCTTTCCACATTTTGAAGGGATCCATTTTCTACTCCCCAAACTCCCGAATCTTCTAGTGTAATTTCTCTCATTTTCAGTTTCTCAAACTGAAAATAACTTTTTCCTGTTATCAATCCCTTAATGTTATTCCAGAAATCAAACTGAAGTGAACTTCTGTCCCATCAGAGAGCCCTTTGCATGAAGGTACCCTGCACTTGCTAGCAACCCTGGCCTACATATAGTCTTGAAGGAAGTATATGGATACTGTTACATTAACACATAACTCCTTTATAGAGAGTATACAGTACAAAGACTACAGAGGATACAAACCAGTATAGAAAGTAAAAAGCATCTGACCAAATAGCATGTGACAGCTTTTTTAGGCATTATGTTTTAGCATCACCTTCTTTAACATGGAAGAACATGGTAATTAGGTTTTAATGACACAGTTTTTCTGTGTCACAGAGAATGAATGGTCTTGATGTTTCTATCAGTCCACAACCCATTTTTAAATTATCCATTTCATAAGCTCTGTGACCAAGAGGTATATTTTACTTCACTCAGTGTTCTCATTTGAAGAGAAGCAGACCTGTCTCTAATACCATTACTCATTTCAGGGGTTTAAAATTCAGACTGACAGGGAACTTTAGTTTCAGGTCATTTCCCCTGTTGAGAAAAGTTACACAATGTAAAGCAGAGCCGGATTTTTTTATGGTACCTTTTATGAACATGAAAACTGCCTCTTTCAGCAAATATTAAATCTATTTCAAATTGCTTTTGAAAACTAGAATAGTTTCTTAACTTATGCTCACTGATGGTGACAGAATCTTACTTCTTAATTACCTTCATAGCAAATTCTAATTAATTATATACTCCACTATTATTTAATCACTTTCAGTTGGCTGTCCTTCAAGACTTGATGTATGCAATATTAATTATTTGCCTATAGCAAGATTTTATGAAGTCTAATATGCACCACATGTGCAACTTAACATTAATTGCAGACATTGTATTTACCATTAATGTATATCTTATTGGCTTTAATTTAACATCTGTATTGCTTATATGCAACTTTATCAGTGTAACTGCACACTGCTTCTGGTGTGTCTAACAACAGCCACTAAACCCTGCTTTTGTATTTGTGTTCTATCTTTTATAATAAAATTGTTTTGAAAGAAAAACCCACATTCTACTTTTCTGTTTTTTTTAAAAAAAGTGAAGACATTTGAAAACAAATTAATCTTTATTATTCATTATTTGGAAAGTCAGATGCCTGAGATGTAATGGAGAAAAAATAAAGTAGGTAAGGGTTGCCTAAACAAAAAGGTTTGCCACTTTAAGAACAAAATCTGTTTGAAAGAGGCTTTGTTGCAGCAATCCATCTTTAGCCTGAAGAAGCAGGCAAAAGCCTCACTTATTAACTAGCAGCGTGTTAGTGATAGTTTCGGACCCTCAGTTCCTACCAGTTCGCACACAGATATATTTGACCTAACCTGTAGAGCCCTACTGAGTTCCAACACTGAGATGAAATAGAACAAGCCTCATCACAGGAAAGCTATTTTCAACACACACTAAAAAAATCTGGCACTGGTTTATCAGTCAGGTATCTAGGTGTCGATACAAAGATTAGACAAATTAATGCTAACTAGGGTAGGTCTATAAATGTTGCGAGTACCTTTCCAATTGCAAGGTCTAGCTATCCTAAACATTACAGCAACGCAATTTTGCTTAAATATTCATAGCTAAAATGCAATGGTTTTAGAAATTAAAATGCTACTGGCTTCCAGTAATGAGACAAAAATAGAAACAGAAGGTACATAAGGTGAAAACAACCTTTTGTCTGCTGATATACTGTGTTGAAATGGGTAGGTCTCTATATTGGTTCTTGAAGTTCTTAAAAGATAGGGAAACCAATTTTATGGTGCACAGAATTTATATACATCTCAAAACAGAGATATTAAATGTTAAATTCAAATATAGGACAGCATATTTTCAGTTCAGAGAGTACTCTACTGAAACATGCAGAGATTTGCCACAATGGCAACATTTTCCCCTGGATGTAAGAAAAATGTGGCATCATTTTACTTTCTGAGGGCATCCTGATCAGGTCGTATCTCTTTCAGTAAAATGTATGTTTGAACCAGTATTTCAGACCATGACTACTTCAGAACCTTCACCTGTTGGTGAGGGACACTTCAACATAAAATACAGAGTAACATTCAAACCTTTTAATGTTTCAGCAATTTTTAGGATAAGGGAGCAGGATCAAATGCAGCTCAGAATAAAATACAGTTAACTATTCAAGCTAATACAAAAGAATGTAGCTGAATGAGAAGATTTTATTATATTCTAAGCAACAGGAAATATATAGAATAAAGTATTCCTTTTCCTTTAGCAGCTGACAGGAGCAGCAAAAAATTATACATTTGCAGAAGGGTTTCTTTCTTATTACCAGACTTTAAAAGTATGCTGTCAGTATACTTGCATCAAACTGCTTTACACTGAGGCATTTAATAATTCCAAGTGCCAAAATTCCACTTCTCATTGTTAAAGGTTGGGTAGAAATCAATTACAAATTGGTCTGTTTAAAAAAAGACTGATATGCATGGTTTAACTGGAAAACAGTAGTCTGCAGATTCAACATCCAAACTCCTAAGGAACAAAAATCGTTGCTTTCTAGAACAACTAGGTTAAAATTTATACTGTCTTTGCTGAAGGCAAATTTTAAAAGCTTGTATTATTTCAAAGTTCAATTTGCTTCTTCAAAGTGAAGGAAATAATTTCAGTGGTCTCAGTTATTTCTTCTGAAACTGAAGGGGTGACTTGGAGTGACAATGCAGAGCCCTTAAATTACCAGACATACCAGCATCTTTTCTCTGCCTGTTTGCTTGTGGGGTTAATTATTCTTGATAATGACTTCATATATGAATGGAATTCAGGGGAAGCAGACCGCACAGCAGTTCGCCCTTACCCAAAATTGAGCCAAATTAAACCATGTAGCATAAGTGGGGAAAAAAACGCATCTAATCGGTTCAGGCCCCTGTATTCTCAGAGAAACTAAAGCAGTTTACTTATTTGGCCATTTGGCTAACTTTGCTTTTGAATCTGCTGCCATCTCGTGGGCCCAAAATGAATTTTAAGTCCCAAAATAGCAAAAAATTATCAGAAGTTAAGCTTGGGTTTGAGGGAAAAGCCAAGCTACTTGACTGACATGTAAGCCCACTAACATACAAGTACCACTTCTGTCCTGGTGTGAAAAGTTTTTTTTATAATCCGGTTACATTTGCCACTGTTCAGTTTTTTGAATTCACAATTACAGCAACAACTTTAATTTATTAGATTTCAAATTTAAATACAACTAAATGTCCTGGGTTTTGGTTTTTGTTGTTGTTGTTATTTTTTTCTGTTTGTTTTTTTTTACAGATTTGTTCCATAAAGAAGCAGTATAATTTAATCATTCTATACTGGTGCATATGTAGATGGACAAGAGACAAAAGTTTCTTGTCTCATTGGAGTGCATTCCTGGATCACCTTAAGATTTTCTCTTGACCATTTATGAATTTGATACTGGAATTAAAAAGCATCGGGTTCCTACAGATTCTCCAGGCTGTAAAAGACTACGGAGTCATGAATAGCTTGGTAGTTTGTGAGACTGCCCTTGGAGAAGGAGTTCATTGATATGATAGGTTGAAAAAAGGCTATAAGCAGTTTGTGGGACACTGAATTTTCTGGGTTCTTAGAAGCTTTCCTTTTACTATTGCCAGAAAATCCAATAACAGGATGCCAAGGTGCTCATCCAAGAAGTCTGAAGCGGCCAGAAGATGATCCATCTACTTTGGAATGGGCAGATAGTTACTAGCTATGAAATGAGCAGGAATTTAAGTTTGCTTTGGCTTCATTGATAGCTTACATCTAATTTCTCTTGAATTTTAAAAAAACCCTTTTTTTAAAAAAAAGTGATCATTTGATCTCTACAGGGAAAAGAGACTACAGTGGTGGCCCTACTGTACAGAGGCTTCTTTAGTTACAGCTTCCTTTGCCAGTTGTCTAAATGTGGACAGGCAGATTGCCTTCCTGCTGTCAGGGACAGGAACACCTTGCCACTGACCTGGGCTGCAGTGTAGACACAGAAAACCAACAGCCACCACAGAACCCAAAAAAAAAGGTTAAAGAAGAGCAAAAGTAGTAGCAGCCCAGCAGAGCATTCCAGATTCCCTTCCCAAACTGAAGCCCATCATAGGCAACACCGCCAGTGAACAAGAGGAATGGCAACGGCTGCTGCATGGGCAGCCCTAAGATACGCTGGCCCTGGGAAGCTGAGACAGCTTTCCTGCCTGTCTGTCACCTTCAACCTGGGCATGAGCCATCCCCAGCTGCACAGTGGGCTCAAACCATGTAAATACCTGCCCAAACACTTCCGGGAGCTTGACTCACAACAAATGCTTGACATGGAGCATGATGAATCAACAAGGTCCCTCTTCAACAGCATGGTGCAGGGGTGAGGCCATCTGTGGGGTCCCAAAGCCTGGGGGGCTATGGCATTGCCTGCAGAGATGGGGCGCAGCTGGTGCCACAGGGCACTCCTGTCTTGCCCCAGGCATGGGCGGGCTGGCTGCAGCCGGTATATTTCAACAAAATGGACCCAAAGCACAACCAACACAGTGGTGTTAAACGCACTTTGCATGAAGCTGGGAAAGAAACCTACAAACAAATTTATCCATCCTTATATGGGTATGAGATCCACTTACAACTATATTATGAGAGATGGTACTTATCCTCTACGGACATGTCCATCTTTTTGAAACACCCTGTAATTTCAAGCAAAAACCAGTGTCATACAGAAGGCTTTCGATCCATACATCCATACTCTATAAGTAATGTGTGGAAATATATTAATATTGCAAACATTATATAAATAGAAACCAACTAATTCAGTTGAGGCCTCTGCCTCCTTCACAAAAACCTTCTCTTAAACAGTTTCTTCAGTCCTTAGCCCTCTTTCAACCCATACCCTCCCGATCTCTCCCATCCGAGCACACCTCCGCTGCTCCATGAACCTGGGGGAATGCTGCGGGATACCTGTGCGGGCGGCGGCGAAGGTCGGTACAGGTACCACAGAGCCGGTGCCCGCACACAGCCCAGCCACCCTGCAGCTGAAGAACCGAGTCCACATCCGCGTCCGGGCCGCGGCCAGCAGCCGGGCCGCTACGGGAACCGCCCTGCTGCAGGCCACGCCCCTTTCTGTCACCCGCCTATCCCCGCCGAGAGGGGCGGGGCTGCCGGCGGGGCGGGAGGCACCTCCCCGCGGCGGCGCCTCTGGCCCGCAGGAATGTCCGCGGCGGCCAGGCAGGAGGGGCGTGGCCTGGCTGGGCAGCCACAGCCAATGGGGGCAGCAGGAGGCAGAGTGGGGCTGGGAGCGTGCGCTGCCGGCGTCAGAACCCGTTCGTCTGGCGGGCGGGGGTCGCGGGGCGGAGCTGGGCGGCGGGCGCTGACGCGCGTCAGCGCGCTGCGGGTTCGCGACCCGGCCATGGCGGTAGCGGCCAGTCAGTGGCCCTGGGCCCTCCTCTGCCTGGTGGCGGTTCCGCTGCTCCTCTCTGGGGCGGCCGGTGAGTAGCGAGCCGCGGAGGGGGGAGACGGCTCCGCGCGTCCCTCTTCAACAACATGGCGCAGGGGCGAGGCCATCTGCGGGATCCCGGAGCCTTGGGGATATGGCGTTGCCTGCGGAGCTGGGGTGCGGCCGGTGCCGCGGGGCGCTCCTGTCTCGCCCCAGCCGGGAGCGGGCTGGCTGCAGCTGGGGCAGAGGGGGCACGGCGCCCCGGCCCCCGCTTGCTGCCCGCACTTGCTCCGCAGAAGTGGGAGGCCGGTGGGCGCGAGGCCGCAGCAGGTGAGGGTCGGGGGCGGCTCCCCGGTGCCCGCGGGGCGCTGGGAGGAAGGGGGAGTGTCGCCTTCCTAGTGTCGACCTTCCCGCTGCTGCTGTCTTGGTGTCCGCCTTCCCCACGCCCCCCGCCTTCCTGTGGAGAGTAGCCGCCTGACGCTCTGGTGGGAAGGCTGGCAGCCGAACGGAGGGGGCTTACATGGCTGAGGTAGCGAGGAGGGGAGTGCAGGCCGTCTTGCTCATATGCCGCCTGGCTTTGTGATGGGGATAGGCCCCTTCTTTAAACTTTCCGGGTTACATGACTCGGGGCCGGGATTTGTTTCTTCAGCTGTCACGCTGGCAATATGTAAATTCACAGGATTGTGGGTTGAAATGGATAAGACCTGGTGTAAAATCCAACTTCTGGACTGCCATATGGAATGTCAGAACAGCCCTTGTATTCTAAGGCTTGTCTTCCTTGTGGTTTTGCTAACGTTTTCAATAAGAAGAATGGTTCAGAACAAGGTGTTGAATTTTTTTAAAAGTGAAGGCAAGATGTTTAATAGAGAGAAGGACAGTGGTAATATAGTTCCTGCATTAAAGTTGTGATAGCAGATAACCACTTGACAGGACCAAAAAAGAGTCATGAAAAAAAAAGAAAAAGGCAGCAGAAGCACAGTTATTGGCAAATAGCTTTTAATAAATAGATCATGTTCATAATGCTGTCACAGAAATGTAAAATACAAAATATGTAATACTTTAGAGCAGAAGACTGCAATCACTGAGGCACTTTTAGGCATTTCACTGTTCTATAGTTCTGATTTCTAATGAGGCATGGTTTTGGGAAGAAGGCAGTAGAAGGCTAGTAGAATGAAATAAGGCATACTCTAGTCCAACTTCTGCTTGATAAACCTACTCATATTGTTGAGATAGGAGATTTTATAAAAGAAAGGAGTAGGATGTTTCATAGTGGGACATGAATAAAATTTTGAAAGGAAACCCGAACGTTTTTTAGTAAAATCAGATAAAGTGGCAATAAGAAAGTAAGGGACTGGTTGAAAGAGATGTCATAAGACATTTCAGAAGAGGTTAACTGGAAAGAGAACTGAGGAATTCTGTTTGGAATGGATATTGTTTATAACTTTTATTTCTGACTTAAGCACTGAAGATCACTGTGGGCCAGTTTAATTTGCTGATAATTCAAGATACCACCAATTGTTTAGGATTTTGATAAAAGGAATGAAATGACCATGAAGTTTAGTATATTGCTACTTATTTGTTACATTCTTTAGCGTAATTGATAAGAGTTGAAGCTTGGTAATGGAAGTGTTTGAGGAGCATTTAATAAATGTTGCCAAAGATACTAATGAACTCAGCTTATAGTGATCTATGCATTTAAACCTATGCAGTGTCACCTAAGCCAATGTAAATTTTCTTTATAGACTAGGAACTCTGAATTCTTGAATCTCTTAAGTGTAGCAGTTACTCTCGATAAAAATTTATATAATTAAAAATTTCTGGGATGTATGGTGAAACAAAACAACAAAAACTTGTTTGAGTAGCCAGCATTTCTGTTTGTAAGTAAAAGCCTATATTTAAGTACATTTGGTTGGATTTTTTTACGTAGGACAATTAATTTGCTGGCTGTCTTTTCATTGTGAACCTGAATGTTTTCTCTGGCACTGTGCTATTGTTCTTGCAGTCTGATTGCATAGGTGCTAAAATTTAGCAACATTTCCGAAATAAGTGCAACTCTTGCCTTAAGAAAAACTGCCTGTTCTTAGAAGTTAATGGTTTATATTGTTGTTACATAATTCTAATACCATGTCTTTATAACAGGACTAAGAGAGTATAAAGGAAAGCTTTTCTGTTAAGTGAAATAATAAATGAGTTTTGAAGACGGTGGAGCCTGCTCATGATGAAGTTGAATGTTGAGACAGATCAGCTTACAGAAGGTCGCTGTGTAGCTCTCAAATAGGAAATATTTTTAAGCCACCTGTGTCATATCTTAGTCCTTTCTCTGATGGTAGAAAATAATCAGAAAACGTTAAAGTCAATTTTACAATTTCATTATTTCATTTCATGAGGTTGTAAGCAGGATTTTGGTGCTGTCCTCATTTATTACAAGCATTTTGCTGCCTTATTTCTAATTATTAATGGAAACATTCACCAGTTACAAGTCCTGCTTTGATTTCTCTTCTTTCCTCTTCAGAAATTATATATTTCTGTATTAAAATATAGTTCATTCCTGTCACAGCCATTTGAAATTATGACTCTTTCAGACAACCTTTTCAGCAATTCTGCCCCACCCCTTCCCCGCCCACCCTTTCTCTGCCCAGTTCCTTGACATTTTCAGGCTGAAATTTACTTTTCTTTTTTAATGTCATTTCAATATTGGAGAATTTTGGGTTAGCTGGTGGTGGATACTCTTTTTTTCTTTCTTTTTTTTTTTTTTTCTTTTTTTAATTGATTATCTTCTTGTAACAGCTATAAACTTTCAGATGAAAACACTTGTAAGCTGTGAAATTATCAAGGAATTCATGCCCAAGATCCCTCTTATAGGTTCAGTCAAAATCTATTTAGTAACTAGATATTGTGAAAGACAGCTTTATATGTGTGGTATCATTGTACCGTATTGCTATTACATTGTATCAGTGTGATACATAATTCAAATACAATTGATTAGAAATCTGTAATCATTAAGTGTTCCTGTGGGTGAAGATGTCTGTGGAAGTAAAAGCTTTGAAGGAAACCTCTGTCTGTCTGTTTTCTAATACACTATTCCAAACACTGGGCAGTGAGGATGAAAATGGATATCAAAGAGTTGTGCAATTCATTTTGTACTTGCCAGGCTTAATTCTGAATGAAGGAATACTTGGATGTTGGGGGTACTAAGCACAACAAAGTATAATGTTAAAAATGCCACTTTAAACCTTGGCGTTTCATGACTTCTCAGTGCTTCATTTCTCATTTGTTTTGCTGTTGATGTGTTCATATCTGTGTTTGCTTCATGACTTTCATCTAGTCAGGCAAAACCACTCTTAATCATCCACCACACTGAAACGATTTACAATTTCATTCAAAGTTTCTAAGAAGCCAGAGTTAAATAAGCAGCTATGTTCACCTCTGTCTGAAAAGGGTTCCCTGCTCAAATTTTCTTTTCCACCTTCTCCTAACTGGTTCTTGTATTTTTTAGATTCTGTGTGAGATGATTCAGTTTACAAAGGCATATAGTCTCCATACATGGAGTGTTTTGGTGGGTGTTCTGTTCACAAATCAATCTATCTATCTATCTATTTATTTTCCCTTGGGTTAATAAATTACCTCTGGAAAGAATTTGCCAGGTGCCAAGCTAGTGCGTGTTAAGCAGCAGAAATGTGTCTAGAATCAGATGGACAGAGAGTGAGATCTTCTTTTGGTGGCAGTGAGTGTTCAGGGGTAGGTCTGAATTTAACAGGTCTTCATCAGCTTCGGAACAACACTTCTCCTGTTCTTTTTCACCTTCTGGGAACGAAAATGTCTCATGATCATCCGTGGACCAGACAAATGGTCCTGATAGGCCATCAAATGAGTGTTTCTGTTCAGAAGCGATAGATACATGCTTCAAGTAATTTTAATATCTTTTCCTCTCCCCTTGCTTTTCCAATAGGCTTGTCTTGTTGTTACCATGCAAAGGACAACTTAATGTGCCGTGATGTCTGTGAACAGGTAAGCTTCTTTTAAATGTAGTTTATCCCTCAGAGTTAAAATCATGCTCTTAAGACAATGTTGCGGCAAGATTAGAGTTATAAGCAAATTATTTTCTGTGTGAATATTATGTGTGATCATGAGATTTAATATTATTGTTAAAGGTTTAAAACTGTAGTCCTCTTTCCTTTCATAGTGGAAAACAGGTTCTACTGAAGTTGAGGAGAAATAGCCATACAAATTTGAGGTCAGGATTTAGTCAAGAAGTGATAACCATGTTAGGAAATGGAGGAGTGAAGGTAGGAATTTCTGCATCTTCTGTGTTTCAAAGCTTTAGGGAATTTAAAATTAAGAACAAGATGTTGGTACTATTCTTTCTTCTGGCAGTTCATATTTCTCAGCTAAGCATCTGAGATACTCCTTATAATATATGGCTTTGTGAATCCAGCAGAAATCTGCTTACTTACTCTGTTCATAAGGTAATAATAAAGAGCTGTATGTGCTAAATTCAGGCTTGGAAAATATTTTTCCACAGCTTATGTTTAGATTTGTACCTTTGGATGGGATGTTGTACATCTTTGTGTATGTGTATTTATACAAATTTATATACCTTAAAATTTTGCATCGATAAAGCATACATACACATGTACACAATTTTTACATTAAAGTTATGTCCTTGCATCGTACCTGCACACTTTTCTTGTCTTCATTGCCTGCTTTGGGGCTATTCAAGCACTAAACCTGATTGTGATTAGGTTTATATTTATATGTGGTTGTACTAACAAAACTTTTAGTTTAAATTGCATTTCTCCTTCTCCAATATATTTATAGAATGCAACCCAATCCCCTTGCAGCTTTCATAGTGTTAGGCCAAACAAGGAAAAGTCTTATAATCTCTTTGCATAAGATATTCTCTCAATTCCTATAATTATTCCTGCAGCCCTTCCAGCATAAGTTTATCTATTTCAATACAGGCAAGCAAAACTGTACGTGGTATTATAAACAAAAATATAGCACTACACCTTAAAAATGGTGTTAAAACTTTTTTGTGAGAGAAAGATACCTATTCCAATATATAAACAAATTTAATAGGCATGTTTAGTAGTTGAATTGTGAGGGCATTGGAATAATCTGTCCAATTCTTTCTTCTGTTCTAGTGGTTTGAAGTTCCTAGTTTATCATGTGAATTTGTGTTAGCTTTTGATGAAAGGCCTTGAGCTTTTTACTGTCAAATTTCATCCAATTTCTGTTATACCAGCTATAATTATTGTGTGGGGTTTTCGGTGGTTTTTGTAAGGTATTCTGATCTTGCCTTATCTGGATGATCTCTCTCTGCTCACATAATCAACATATTCAGTCTTTGTGGTGAGAGGTCTAGAACAAACCTGAAGCAAGACTGGCACCCCTCAAATTGTTCTGTAAGGAGCTGTCTTAGTTACCGCATATCAGTCTGGTAGCGTAATTTTCTGAATGGTCCTTTGATATAGGCTAACAAACTGGTTGAAGGTGCTGTATACTGTTTTTCTCCTGATTTTTCCTGTTCTGTAACTTAACCATTTTGTGCAGCATGATTCCAGTGCTTTGTCTGCGGTGAATCCATTTTGGAGTGTATTATTTGATACTTACCCCCTTGTCTTAAACATAAAATTTGTAGAATGAAAGTTTACATATACGGGGAGTGACTATGGGAACAGAGTTGGTTGAGTTGCCTTTTGTTATCTTTCCAAGTACTTTTTCGAAAATATTTGCAATATGCTTACTACCTTGTCTGTACCACCACACTGTACCATCCTGACATGATAATTTATTAATGATTTAAAAACAAGTGTTTTCCTGCTAGAGTTGGTAGTTCAAGCCATAAAACATTGAAGTTGCTTGTCAGGGATGACAGGGAGAGATAGAGAGCAGGCTTACGCACCATATTTTTGTTTATCTAATGCTTAGGGAATGTCAGCAACCAGGGTGCACAGACAGGAGTTGGGACATTAATGCAGCTGCTTCTTGTGGAGAAAGCCAGCAGGAGGTGCAGATGTGCTGCTTGATACTGTGTGTATCTGTTATGTCCAGCATGACAGTATCTGGAACTGGTGGGGCCAAAGACTCATGACATGTTGGAGGTCTTGACCCAGAGGGAGCTCTTGAGGAAGAATGTGTCCTTCCAAGTCCTGGGCTGCAGGGAAAGGCTAGTGTTTTTCCTTGAGTCAATGGCACTTAAACTACAGGAGTCATGCTTCCTGAACTGTCATATAAAGAAGCTGAGGATAAAAGCATGCCTCACTGTAAATGGGAGCTAGGCAAGCTCTTCATGGAGGACCTGCAAGGGCAATAGCCTGAACTACACATTGCATGGAAGGAAGGATGACCAGAGGCTATGCTTACTGGAGACTGAAAGTTTGTGACTTCTGACTTCCAGGGAGGCAGTCACAGCCCCAAACCTGACAGAGTTCAAGTAGAGACCAGACAACACCCTCAGATACATGGTGTGAACTGTGGCATTGTTATATACAGTGACAGGAGTTGGACTCAATGATCCTTGTGGGTCCCTTCCAACTCAGGACAACTCAGCAGGAAGAGTTACTTGGCCTCTCTTTTAATATGCACTTACAGAATAGAGTTGGGCCCTTAGGACAGGTGAGGAGAAACAGGCTGCATCAGGGAGCCATCTTGACCTAATGAACTGGTGCCACCATAGGAAAGACTCCATTCTGCACGGGATGGAGGCACTCATCTGCAGATGAGACTTGATGTCTAAGGTGGTTTGGGTTTTAGGGGCTGAAATCTAGGATGTTGCAGAAATTGCAAGGTTTTTTTGACTTTGAGACTATTACTCATTGGCTGCTCATCTACATGGACACCAGTAAGGGGGGCTTTGCATGGGTAAAAGGTAACTACAGGCCAGTGGCTAGGGTGAAGGGTACAGGAGACCTGGTGGTGTCCTCCTTCATCTTGCCAGTTAAGGAAAAGGCTTGATTAAGAGTAAGGAATTATTCTAACTAGTAATTCAGCTACTTTAGATGAGCCCTTTGAAAAAGAAAACTTGAATTACCAATTTGTTTGTCAACTAACATGATTCAAATGCCTAATTATTTTGCATTCGTAGTATTATTCCAAGCTTAATTTCGGTATCATCTCCTTTTCATGATCATCTGATTAAGTCTGTCAGATACTGTAGTGTTGAGGGTTTAGATTGTGGAGTGATAATAAAACCATGGCAGATGTATTGTTAACCTCCTCTCCCCCCCTATTTCCCCCTTTTGCCCCTCCCTCTCTCCCCTTCCCACTAAGGACAGGTGATCAGGAGGAAAAGAAGGACAGAGAGAAGAGAGTTGGAAAAATTAAAAATGTTTTACTAATACTACTAATAGGAATAGAGAAAATAATACAAAATATACCATACCGATCTTGAAAGTCTCAGCAACTGCAGAGCTGGCACCCAAACTCCTGGATTGGACTCTGCAGCCAACCGGAGCTGGATTCAGTCTCTCATTAGGCCTCAGTTCGCAGGGACGACTAGCAAGATCCTCTCCTAATGTCAGCCATAAGCAGAAGGGATGAAAAAGGGAAAAAAGGAAAAAGGGCCGAGATCCTCGTGATCTCCCACTTTTATGCGAAGTATTCACATGAATGGAATGTTACGCACAGTTGGTCAGTTTCTTTTTCTTGGTCACCTGTTTCTCGTTCCCCCTCTTATGAGATGTCCATCCATGCTTATCAATAACTTCACATTCCATTGCTAGGTTTACCAAAACATGTATCTGGTTCTCCAGGAAAATGCAGCTAATATGAAGGCTTTAGCTGACAGGCAAATTCACTAAAAGAGAAACTTATTTTTTAACAAAACCAGGACATGTAACAAGGAAAAAGTGGATCTGTCTTTCTTTAATTGACTTTTATTTTCCTGAGTTTATTTCTGTGAAGTTTCACAATAATAAGGTTCCTGGCAGCATTCATCTCTGTACCACTCCAGAGATCTCTGTCCAGGCCCTCCTCCAAACCTAAGAGCAGTTCACCCCAATCCTCAGGAAAACACATTAATATTTCAAGAAGCTTGGCTAAACAGAGAAGTCATGAATAAGCTTCAATGCAGCAAGGTGATACAGAGAAGACAGAAGCAGGGAAAGATTATAAAAGAGGAATTTAGAAAGTTTGTCCAGGCATGTAAGGTTTGTATTGGGAAAGACAAAGCTCAAATAGAGTTGAGACTTGCAGAGGATGTCAAGGGCAACAAGACGTGCCATGGCAGTAGTTAAAGGCTGAAGAAGTTAAAATGTGCAACTATTGCTGAATGTAGCGTGTGAATTAGCATCAGCAACACGGGTGAGGCAGAGGTACTGAATACTGAATGCCTTCTTTCCTGAATCTTTGTTACAAGGTATCTCTGCAGAGATAGAGATCAAGGAGGAGTACTGCCAGTAATAGGTGATGGTTGAATCAGGACCAAAAACAAACACACAAACAAAAACCCAAAGGACGGTCCCCAATCGAGCAAACTACAGAATAGCTATCTTCTCTTATATCCCTTGGAAAATCATGGACAGGGTTATTGCAAAACATTTCTGCACATGCAAGGTGTAAAACATGCCTGACAGGCCTGATTGCTTTTCAGCTGTATAGAATAATATGGTTTTGATGAGTAAAAAAGTTGGTTGGATAATCAGGCTCAGAGATAGAGATCAGTGGGTCCTGCTCTGCCTGCAGGCTAATAAGAAGTGCAGTACCAGAAGGGTCCATCCTGGACCTGTCATCTTTAACATTGTTATTAATGACCTGGAGGAGACGACAGATTCTACTCTTGTTGAGTTTTCAGGCAATACCAAGCTGGAAGGAAGAGCTGATAATCTTTGTGTCAAGACTGTTATCTGGGGGGACCTGGACAGATAGAAGGAATTCGCAACAGGAACTTTATGAAATTCAACAAGGACAAATGCAAAGTTCTGCACCTCTGAAGAAAGAATTGCTTGCAACAATATGAGTTGGCGGTTGACTCGCTAGGGAGCAGATTTGCTGAAAACGAGGATCCAGGGTTACTGGTACATAGGCAGCATGCTGAACATGAGCTGACAGTGTGCCCCAACAATAAAGGAGGCAGCCTGTGGGGTTTTAGAAGCCCAAGGACATGTAGTGAGCAATCCAGACACTTTAGATATTAATTTCATTAGCCTGTAAAGTGCAGGCCTCAAAGATGCAGCAAGGTTAATCACGGTTGAAGAAATGCTGATACAAGCTTATGCAGCAGAAAAATGAGGAAGAAAGGCAAGTGTACGTGGCTGAAGCCAGTCTGAAAAAGCAGGATGCCATGGGGGAAGCTGGTGCTCGCAGACAAAGAGGACTGAGCTAGCAGAAATGGTTTAAGGACGCATGAACAGCTCATTAACAGTGCATGCAACCAGACTTTAGCTATCACATAATAAGGGAGCAAATAGCATATATAAGTCTGGTGATTCTGCTAATAAAGTGACTACTGTCTGATCATATTGATCGTGTGACTAGTCCGTAACTTCTGCGTCAACAGCAGCCTGGGCTATATTAACAGGAGCGTTGCCAGTAGGCCTAGACAAGTTATTCTCCCCATTTAGTCAGCACTTGCTGACAACATATAAAATATTGTGCCCTGCGAGGGCGAAAACTCATGGACCCCACACAATCCAATATGAATTCAAGCGAATATTGTCTATGCTCACGAGCTGTCCACGCGCCCGAGTCTCACTGCTAATAGGTCTGTTGATTTACGTCATGTTTTCAGCTTTCCAAGGTGGCCTTGAAATTCTTTTGGGCCTGGCTAGTTTAATAACAAATCTCCATCTAATAGAATCCCATCCACACATTACCTTTGAGAAAATCCCTCAAATCTCCCACAGTGCCCAGTTTTATCTTCCCTGTTACAAGAAAGGCATCAGTTAAATGGAACAAGTTAGCAAAGTCACCAAGGTGACTGTGGATGGTTGAAGCACATGCTTCTAGAGAGGTTGAGGTAACTGCCTTTAGCCTGGGGAAGAAGGAGCACCTCAGAGCAGCCTTCTTCTCCCTACAGTAAGATTGCTCAGAAGACAGAGCTGGGCTCTTCACAGTGGTACATAGTGAGACGACAAGAGAGCGCAGTCAAGAATTTAAACTAGCTGGTTATGAGCTGGTTATGAGGAGAAACTTCTCCACCATGAAAACAGAGAGGGTGTGCGTTCTCTGTCTTCAGAGGCTTTTGCAACTTGACTGGATAAAACTCTGAGCAACATAGTTTGGTCTCCTAGTTGACCCTGCTTTGAGCAGGAAGTTGAAATAGATGATATTCCAAGATCCCTTCCAACCTGAGTTATTTTACTATTCTGTGACCCTAGGAGACCCCAAATACTACTGCATTTTTTTCTTGCTCTCATTTCAGAAACCATTACTGTTACTCTCTTGTTTTTATTTCAATGACTTTACAGTTTTATTCTGAATTTGACACATGATAATGTATTTCTCCTTCTGAAAGATCCAAAATACATCCATGTTTCGGTTATTCCTGTGACTTCCAGTTTCATAACTCACATTATCAGGAATGTTTCAATCCCTCTTGTTGCCCATTTTTTTTTTTCTAATTTGTAAGTGTTTTACTTATTGGACTGCTAAAGAACTAAAACCATGACTAATGTGGGCCCAGAAAACAATTTAAAATGTGCTGAGAGCTCAATTTACCTTAACACTTCCATGAAACTTGGAAAAAACAAAACCAAACCAAAAAAACAGCAACAAAAACAATGCCAAAAAGATGATGAAGTAAAAGCATCTTGTTACAAGGAAATGAGATGAGCAACACTGCAAAATGGTCTGAAAGACACTTGAGAAAAAAAAAGATTAATTGACATGATTCAGAATTGTGTATGAAAGTCAATAAGGTAAAATCTCTTCCCAAATATAGCTGTGCAAAATAATTTAAGTTGGAAGTGTCATTTTGTCTAACCTGCTCAGAGAGGTGCTAGCTTCAAAATTAAGCCAGGTTGCTCAGAACCTTGTTCATCAAGTTTTGAATATCCTCAAGGATGGGCTTTCCACAGCCTCTCTGGGGAGCACTTAAGTACTCTAATGGTGAAGATTTTTTTTTTCACTTTGCACCTAGTCAGAATTTCTCTTGCTGCAACTTATTACTTTTGCAACTCATCCATCCACTGTGCAACTCTGATAATGGTTGACTCGTCTTTTCCATAATCCTTTCTCGGATGCTGGGTGACAGGAAGTTAGATACCCCTTGCTCCTTCTTAACCCTTCTTCAGTTTGAACAGATTCTTTTACCTTGGCCTGTTGTGGTACATTGTAAAGTCCAGCATCCTTTGTGGCCTTCTACTGGACTCTCTGTAGTTCAATAATGTGCCACCCCTGTGCAAGGAACAAAAGTGGGTTTGATATTGCAGACGTTGCCTCATCAGTGCCTGATAGAATACTCATCTTCCTTTAACCTGCTGGTGGTGCTGCTGCTAATGAAGTGCAGCATGCCGCATCAGTGTACTTCTGACCCATGCTCAGCTTGTTATCCACAAGGACCCAACATGCTTTTCTGCAAAGCTGCTTTCTAACCAGTGAGCACCCAGCCTGTACTGTTGCATAGGACTATTCAATTTCAACTGCAAGATTCTGTTTGTCTTTGTTGAACTGCTCTTCTTGGGTTTATGTCAGCCCATTGAAAGCCATCTGTGTGGCAGCTCTACCCTCCAGTATATCGATGACAGCTCCCAGTTTAGGCTCTTCTGCTTATCTGCTAAGGGTTTTTCTTGTCCCATTGTTCAGCTCACTAATAAAGCTGTTAACAGTATTGGTTTGACTCCCTTATTGTACCCCTTCTCAGTGGCCAACACTTAGACATTGAACTGCTGACTACTGAGCCCTGCTGTCCAAGCAGTTTGTCACCCACCTTGTAGCCCATCCATGTTTCACCCGTTTGGTTTAAAAGATACAGTGAGAGATAACAGTGCAAAAACCTTTTTAAAGTTGAGATAGACAACATAGACTGATCTCAATTTTTTTACTAAACCAATCTTTTCTTTATGGAAAGCTGTCAGGCTATATTTGCCCTTGCTATGCCTGTTTTGACTGTTTCCAATTGCCTTCTTTTCCTTCATGTGCCATGGCATGGCTTCTGTAAGCATTTGTTCCACAATCTTTCTGTGAGCTGAGGGTAAGCTGAACAGCCTGTTATTCCCCAGATTATCCTTCTTGCCTTTCTAATGGATATAACGTTCGGTTTTGTCAGTCACAAGGGACCTCATCCCATCACCATGGTCTTTCAAAAATGGTACCAAAGCTGCTTTGCAGTGACAGTGGCTAGCTTCTCAACATCCTCTGTTGTATCCCATCCAATCTCATGAGCTTCTGGATGTTCAGTTTGCTTAGGTGGTGCTTAACTTGATCTTCTTCTACTGTGAGTAGTATTCATTCTCATGTTAGTTTTGATAATCTTTTTAACTAGTCAAGGTTTTGTTCATCTGTGTTCCACGGAAATTACTTTTTTCAGGGTTTTTTGGAAGGAGTTTAGTTGCCTGAGGTCATGTAACATGTAGGAGAAGGTTAATGAAGTAAATAGAGTAGTATAATATTTTGATGTGTGGGGCAGAAATCCTGTTTTTCTTACTGCCTATTCAACAGAAACTTCTTGATTGAAGGGTTTGAGGAGGAAATTCTCATTCACTCCTAAATATAAAAACTCTTTCTTCATAAAAAGTACAACATATTTGATAGACTATAAATAAATAAGATTTTAGTTTTACATTGTTTATGTATTAACTGTTAGCCAAAGTTGTCAAAGGGTAGATAGAAGTGAAACTAAAAAGGACAAAATAAGTTGAAAAAATATTCAATACATAGTTACATTTTAAGTGTTTTAAAGTGTGTTTTGTTTCTAACAGATTTTGTCTTCGAAGAGTGATTCCCGTTTGAAGCACTTACTGCAGCGAGCGCCTGAGTATTGTCCGGAATCAATGGTAAGGCTTGCTAGATTTAATTACATAAAGCCAAACATCTAATTTTATATTAACAAAGTTTTGCTTGCAAAAATAAGTCTTTAAAATTACTCAAATTTTATTTTCTTGATGAGTTTTGAGCTGGTAGAACATGTGCGTATGTCTTCAAGCTTTTTCTTCCTTGTTATGAGGACTAGAAAAATTATTATAATGAAATTTGGTCTGCAAAGTAGTTTTGGTTTTTTTCTTTTTTGTAAGGCCATTATATATTATGCTACTTGCAGTAAAATGGGACTTGACAGTTTTGCTAGGTGTCCTGGTTGTGTAAGCAATGAAATTGAATAAAAATCTGACCTATGTTGCAAAAAATTGTGCTGGGTGATTGTCACTTGGACTTGAATAATTTACATTGGAAAAGTCCCTTGAGATCATAGAGTCCTACCATTAACCTTCTCTTGAAATAAGGGAAGTCAACTGAATTAATGGGATGGAACTAGTAGATGTAGCAGCTCTTTACCCTTTTGTTTTGAGCTGAGTTTGACTCTTATGCAAGAGCACCACATATAGGGAGGCAGGCAGTTTTAGATCATTAGATACATATCCATTGCAGCTTTGGAAAATCATTAATTCTTGTGGTGACAGAATCATTGCATGACAATATAACTTGCTGTTTCGGTGTGATTGAATTGAACTTTTTGTTTGGTCTTAAAGAACATGTCCAACACTCATTTAAAGCCCCTTGTGGTGGGTTAACCTTTGCTGCACACAAGGTGCCCACCAAATCCACTTGCTCGCTCCCCTTCTTCAGCTGAATAGGGGAGAGGAAATATGATGAAAGGCTTGTGGGTCAAGGTAAGGACAGGGAGATGACTTGCCAGTTGCCGTCATGGGCAAAACACAGTCAGATTAGGGAAGTTAATTTAATTTGTCAATCAAAAGGTCAGAGTAGGATAGGGAGAATAAGAACAAATTTAAAAACACCTTTTCCCCACCCCTCCCTTCTTCCCAGGCTCAACTTCACTCCTGGTTTTCTCTACCTCCTCCCCCCAAGTGGCATAGGGAGGTGGTGAAGGGGGGTTGAGGTCAGTTCATTACGCCTTGTCTCTGCCACACTTTCATCCTCCTGTTCTTCCACTGCTTCAGCCTGGTGTCCCTCTCACAGGACACCAGGCCAGTACAGTACTCCACTAACTTCTCCAACATGAGTCCTTCCAGTTGTTCAAGAACTGCTCCAGCATGGGTCCCTTCCACAGCCTTTCAGGAACAGATTGCTCCCGTGTGGGTCCCCTGTGGGGTCCCAAGTCCTGCTGCAGCTTCCTTCAGGGGCACATCCATCTGCTCCGACATGAGGATGGGGTATCTGTGCTCCACTGTGGACCTCCATGGGCTGCAGAGGGACAGCTGGTATTGCCATGGTCTGCATCACAAGCTGCAGAAAAATCTCTGCTCAAGCACCTGGAGTAGTTCCTGCCCCAACTTCTTCACTGACCTGGATGTCTGCAGGGTTGTCTCACATATTGTCACTCCTGTTTTCCCACTGCTGCTGTGCAGCAATTTTTAGCCTTTCTTAAATATCACAGAGGTGCTGCTAATGTTGCTGATTGATTCATCTGGTGTCATTGGCTCTATTGAACATGAGGGTTCTGGCATCTTCTTAGAGAAGCCACCCCTGCAGCCCCCCTGCTACCATAACCTTGTCATGTAAACCCAGTACAGTCTTGTCACTTCCCTTCTTACTCTTTGCAGAATTTTCCTCTGATTTCATCTAATTAAGGTTTTCCTAGTGCTTGCTTAAAAAAAAATTGAGTTCAGTAACATTGTACTAAAATACATGTAATCCTTCAAGACTTTTCTGTACTCTTGTAATTTTAAGATATTGTACTGTGATCATATCACCTAAGTGTAGTAAGACTCCAGTGGCAGCATGTTAAACATCTGGCATATAGTGCATAGCAACTCCCATAACTTCTTCAGCCCTCTAACACAGCACATCCACTGCAACTGCAATCTGCACTTGTTTCTGACAATTCAACTAAAATTCTTACCTTAGATTCAAGTCTTCCTCTGCTGCCTAGACTTTCTTCTTCCGGGGCATTTGTAACTTTTATTGGTTGGGTAACATAAGTACCTGTGGCAGACCAGTGTTGGACCTGAGATTTCTTTCATATTTGCCTCAGTCTAAAGAATTCCCTGTAGTCAACTTGGCTAGTGGTCCTGGTAGTAACAGTAATGAGAGAGGTAAGAACAGCAACTCTTTGGTAAGCTCTTCACTCTCTTTTTTTTCTCTGGGCAAAAACAAAACAAAACAAAACAGAATTCTTCTGTCTAATACCAGCAGCCACTTAGGTCATTTAGCAGGATGTGTATTTAGGACCAGAAGTGCTTTGCAGTTGGGGGAACCCAACAGATCCCTGTTGTAACCTTTTGTGTTAGTAAACTTCACTTCTACAGATCTTTCTTCCATGTATCTATCTTTCCCTGAAGCTGCATTTCTCTGGTCTCTGGAGTACTTTAAAGCCTCTTTCCTTTGTTTTGTGTGTGGTGTTGGTTTGTTTGTTTGTTTGTTTTTTTAAAGCTGGTGGAAAGGAGTAATAAGTTTCTCCACAGGTCTTCATCCTAGATAAATCTTTTTCGTTGTCTAAAGAGTTGCTACATAGTTCTCTAAACACTGGTGGAGAAAGTTCACTAGATAACTTTGATTACCTGAAATATGCTATATTCTGCACCTACAAAAACACTGCTATTGATTCCATATTCTGTAGATGGCAGCCTTCTCACCAAAGCAAGTGGTACTCATATCACATAGCACATTTTCAAAAGGTGTTTTAGACGTAAGAATTCTTCCAGGAGGATATTTAAAACCTAGGGCAAAAATGCAGAAAATGCAGATTTGTGTCTGCTGAAAACTCTCTTATTCTGTAGATTTACTTTTGCTTAATTGCGTTTTCCTTTTCAGGGAGAAGTGTGGGATTGTATAAATTCTTCTTTGCCAGGTAAGAAATACTAGTTTACTATTGAACATACTGCTTTTTCACCAAATGCATGTTTTAATGCTGTATCTATCACCTGCACTTATAGATTTCACGACAATTTATGCTTCCATTATAAAATGTATTTTGCGTCTAATTTAATTTAGTCTAAACTGGGTTACCTGTGCATTTTAAACACTTATTTTCTTTTCATAATTAGAAAGTGTTTAATATGTTTGTATGATTAAATGTGTGCTTCTGTGACATATCCAAGAAATACCAAAGTTTTTTTCCTTTAAAGTTTTTCTGTTATTTTTAGTTTCAGTGTACTGTAGCTTGATCTCTAAAATCATGGATTATTGCAGTTTTGCTTCAGATGCAATATAATTAGGAAAAAAAACAACAGGGAGAATAATAAGAACTAGACAAATTAAAAAGCGTAGAGGCTCAGAGCAAGAACTAAACTACTTGTTACAGGTGGATTAGAAAGTTAAAGCGTAAATCACAAGACAGGATTGTTATGGTAAAAGGAGAGATCAAAAATAGCTTAAATTGGACTTAACTAGTGCTATCACATCATATATCATTTCTAAGAGACTTTTGAGTGAAATTAACATGCTATGGCTGAAAAAGTGGCATGTGAAAAGAAGAAGCTGTAACAGTTTCATGGCATCTGCTCAGACTTCCCTGCCCACACTACTAACGCAAACTGCTGATTCCAGTGCAGGCAAAGAGATTTGCTGTTATAACATTCTGCTAGTTTTACTTAACCAGTAATATAGTTTGGAGATGCAATGCTTCTCTCATCTAAAACCTGACATAGTTTTAATTGGACACAGTACCTAATCTTTATTGAAGATCAGTAGCCAAATACAAATGAGTGGAAATGCTTTTACTGCAAGTGAGAAATAGATCTTTTGTTTTGAATGTTAGGTCTGTGTAAGCAATTGAAAAAGCACTGGAAATCTTTCTGTTTGAACCACTCCCAAATTGGCTTCCTGTACTTTCTAAACTGGTGTGAGGCCTCTCAGTGTCTTTATGGTAGGATTCTATTATCCTCTGATTTATGAAAAAAAGTCACTTTTTCAATGGTGTTGTAAATCATGGTTTAGTCCTGTGGTAAAAGTGTAGTATCCTAAGCTGGTACCCTGAACTTTGTACCTGCACAGAGCTGGTCTCTTTGCATTCTTCTTGCATGTGAAGTTACTGTGTTGATGTGAGCCTTTTAAAAAATTCTTTTAAGTATTCTCCAGTGATTCCATGCACTGTAGGATTTTGTAAATTAACGATGTGGTGTATATAGGATAGTATTATAGGGGAAGCTCTTATTCCTTTTCTAGGAAATCAGTACAAGCTGAGTGCCTCTGTGAAATACCTGTTATGCTAGGGGATGCACCATGGGGAGCAAAGAGGAGGAATTAGAAGTCTATGTGCAGTTGCAGGGCTATGGTTTTATTGGGGTCACAGAGACATAGCAGGGAGGCTCCCGCAGCGGGAGTGCTGTGATGGACGGGTACAGGCAGGTGAGTGGGGCAGTTGTCATAAGAGGCTATGGGGGGGGCTCTGCCTGGGGATGGATGATGAGCCAGCTGAGAACGGCAGATGGGCATAGTATGGGCATATCAACATATTAGCAAGCAATCCAACATGGGTTATGTTGTTGGTGTCAGCTTCAGACTGCCCAACTGGGAAGAAGTAGTAGATGAGACCTTCTTAATACAACTGGGAGAAGTCTGATGTTCACAGGCCCTGATGCTCATGGGCAACTACAATCACTTGGATGCCTTTTGAAGAGACAACACAGGAGGGCACAGGCAATCTGCTTGTAAGAATCCCATGGGATATGGCCCTGGAGAGAAGAGGGGTCCCAGATAGCTGATTGATTTTCAGGGATCACCTTGCCCAATCTCCAGTTATGCATAATGGGACTAGAAAAGCCAAGTCTATCTGGAGTTGATCCTGGTGAGGTTTGTGAAGAGCAGCCATAAGACTGCTCTGTTTCTTTAACTACATCAGCAGCAAAAGGAAGAGTAGGGAAAGTGAGGATCTGCTGCTGAACGGGACAGGAAACCTGGTGACAAATTACTTTGAAAAGGCTAGGGCTGTCTTTGCCTCAGTCTTTACTGCTAAGAAGAGCATTCAGGAATGCCAGATCTCTGAGATCGGTGGTAATGTCTAGAGCAAGGAAGACTTGCACTTAATGGAGGATCAAGTTAGGTAATGCTTAAGCAGACTGAACACGTCTGTGGGACCTGATGGATTACCCTTATGAGGGATGAGGGTGTGGCTTAATGTCATTGCAAGGTCACTCTCAGTCATCTTTGAAAGGTCATGGCTATTGAGAGAGAATACTGAGAACTGCAAGAAAGCAAATGTCACTTCTGCCTGTAGAAAGGGCAAGGAGGACCTGGGGAGCTAGAGGATAGTCAGTCACACCTCAGACCCTGGGAAGGTAACGAAGCAGATCTTCCCATGAACCACTTCCAAACTCATCAAGGACAAGAAGGTGATTGGTTATAGTCAGTATGGATTTATGAAGAAGAAATCATATTTAGCAATCTGATAACCTGCGATGATTAGATGACTGGCTTGTTAGTTGAGGAGAGAGCAGTTAATGTTGTCTATCTCAACTTTGGTAAGGCTTTCAGCACAGCTTTTTTAACATCCTTATAGACAAACCGATTAAGTGTGTGCTGGGTAAGTGGACAGTGAAGGTGGATTGAAAACTGGCTGAACTGCTAGACTCAAAGGTTTGTGATAGGTGGCATAGAGTCCAGCTGGAGGCCAGTATTCCAAACCTTGATGCTGAGTCTAGTCCTATTTAACATTTTCATTACTGATGAGACAAAGTGCACCCTCAGTGTATTTACAGAGGATTGTTGTGCTGCCATTCAGAGGGTTGTTGACAAGCTGGAGAAATAGGCAGACAGGGAACCTTATGAAGTTCCAAGAAAGGAAATGCAATGTCCTGCACCTGGTGAAGGCCTCATGCTCCACAACAAACAAGGGGCTGACCAGCTGGAAAGCAGCTTTGTAGAAACATACCCGGGAATTCTGGGGGACAGCAAGTGCACCATGATTCAGGAATGTGCCCTTGTAGCAAAGAAGGCTAGCAGCACCCAGGTTGTATTAGGGAGAGTATTGCCAGCATATCAAGGGAGGTTATCCTTCCCCTTTACTCAGCATTGATGAGACCACATTGGGGATACTGTGTGCATTTATGGGTGTCTCAGTACAAGAAAGATATTAACACATTGGAGCAAGTCCAGCAAAGAGCCAGTTTAAGGTGGTTAAGGGACTAGAACAAATATGAAGACAGACTGAGAGCTAGGAATCTTTACCAGTGTCAAGAAGAAAAAGCTGAGGGGTGTGGATGTTATCAATATGTATAATTATCTGATGGAAGTGTGGAAAGAAAATGGAGCCATGTTCTTCTCAGTGGTATCCAGTGTCTTGAGAAGAGGCAGTGAGCACAGACTGAACAACAGTAACTTCCATTTAAACACAGGAGAAAGCTTTTTTACTTTTACTTTTTACAAAGGATGATTGAACAGTGGGAGAGGTTGCTCAGAGGTTTTGGAGTCTCCATCTGTGGAGGTATTCAGAACTTTAAAACTTCAAAACTTCTCTCCCTCTCTCTCACCTCACCCCCACCTCTGGCAGTATGACATGCCTGGCAGTTTAGTTAAGAGGTGGAAACCTGGTTTTCTTATGGGTTTCAGTGGCATCCTGTCATAACACAACATATGTGCTAAATAATTTGGGATTCTGCCTTATAATTTGCGGCTTGGTATGTCCTTTGTGTATTTTCATTACAGTTTGTGTTTTCTCCTCTTCCATTCCTTCCCTAGAGCAACTTGATATTGCTGATCTGTGTTAAATTTTGTAATTGTTTGATTTACCAGTAACTTCACCGTGATAGTTACCTTAAAATGTTAATATTCTCACAGCTGCCTGTTGAGCTATGATTCTTTTTCACATTTGTTTCCATTTCCTTAAACCCATCATGGTGGTCTTCTATTAACTTTCTTTTATGGCTCATCCTCACAAAACAATATGTGTCTTTGCCAAGACAGTGTTGTAAGCCTCAGACACTTAGGACTAGATGTTCAGGAATGTAACTGTTCTCTGAAATAAAATTATTTTTCCATGTTTTCTGAAGGCAAATATCATTAGTTTGTTGGTGTTTGTTTATTAAATCCAATAGGCCTACGGAACATGTATTATTTTGGGTGACTTGTCTAGGAAGTTAAAGTTTATGACCATGCACACACAATACTGTTCAAGCAAATGCTTACAAAAGGTGATTGAGTGATCCCTAGCCTGGAGGGGCAGGGTGGGCAGGAGCACAGAGGGGAGAGCAAACCCAGTAACTTATAATTCTAGGTGATACCTATGTTCTGATTTTAAGCTTTAGCTTTTCTTGTAAGCAGACTGTAGAAGACTTCAAAGAGACAACAGAATTTTGACGTGGGCTTTCTTGCACTCTTCTTGGCACATGCAACTCTCGATCATGAGAGCCTAGTTGTTTTTCACTTATGTTTCCATCTTCCTTTTTGTTTTCCTCCCTATTTTCCTTGGGATCACAGTGATCCAGCATTTCTCAGATATTTTCAGAATGTAAAATGTTTCTCTCATCAAAAAATGAGAGGTGACATTCTAACTTTTCATGTTTATGCAGCTTTTAACCTCTGTTTCTAACTTCAGTACTTCAATTATTGTGGAGACTGCAGCAAAATGTTTATAGTAAGGAAAAAATGTGCGTGTGTTGTAAATCATATCACTAATGTGATGTGGCTTCTAGAAACTTTTTGGAGGAGATGTGGGACAAGAGCCTGTGTTACACAACTAGCTGATCTTTTATAGTTCAGGGTTCTGTCTTGTACTTCTGTCAGTTAATTTGGTGAAAAATCAGACTGTGGACTCCAATCAATTAATTGTGCACTGAAGGTGTATATTAATCTAGAAATGCATGCATTTTAATTACATTGACTACACAATTAATTTATAAGTTGCTGTATTAAAATTGCAGCTCAGCACTTTTTGAACATCAATTTATTTTTCCACAAGTTTGTCTGCTACTACTAAATATTGTGAGGAGAGAGCTACTTGCCAAGAAAGTACTAACTTTGGCTGAAACTTATCAGCATTCTTAATTTGTCATGTATTTGTAGCTTGCTTCATTCTTTTAGTACAGTTTAGTTCCAGTAAAAGTATGTCTGAAAACCACAGGCTCCATATTGCACAAAATAAGGATGCTTGACTGTTCAGTGATGATTCACTGGTGACTGTCCAGTGTTGACATTGCTGCTAAAGCTGTTTACCTGTATTAATCGTGTGTTTCTCCTGGATATAGCTAGTTATTTGTCAAGGCTTTTGATTGCGGGGTGACAATAAAACCCTGGCAGATGTATTGTTAATCTCCTCTCCTCTTTCCCTTCCCACTTCAGCCCCCTTCCTCTCCCCCTTTCCCACTAAGGACAGGTGATCAGGAGGAAAAGAAGGACAGAGAGAAGAGAGTTGGAAAAAATAAAAATGTTTTACTAATGCTACTAATAAGAATAGAGAAAACAATACAAAATATACAAAACCAATCTTGAAAGTCCCAGCAACTGCAGAGCCGGTACCCGAAGTCCTGGATTGGACTCCGCAGCCAACCGGAGCTGGATTCAGTCTCTCACTAGGCCTCAGTTTGCAGGGATGACTAGCAAGGTCCTCTCCTAATGTCGGCCATAAGCACAAGGGGATGAGATCCTTGTGATCTCCCACTTTATATGAAGTATTCACGTGAATGGGATGTTATACTCAGTTGGTGAGTTTCTTGGTCACCTGCTTCTCATTGCCCTTCTCGCGAGAGGTGCACCCATGCTTACTAATAACTTCGCATTCCATTGCTATGTTTACCAAAACATGTATCTGGTTCTCCAGGAAAATGCAGCTAATATGAAGGCTTTAGCTGTCAGGCAAATTCGCTAAAAGAGAAATGTGTTTTTAACAAAACCAGGACATTATTGCAGCAGAGATTACTAGATATCTTGTTTTCATATTGCACGTGATATTTCTTCTGCATTTTTTTAGATTGCTTATGCCTTACAATATCAATCCTACTAATAAATATTCTACCAAACTTTGCCATTTTGATTGAAAGGAGTCTGTGTATAGGTCCATATATGTAAGTTATGCAGAAACAACTATTACGTTATTTTAGGCCTAAAATAAAATGTAGCGGGTAGCTGATTTGGCAATTAACCAGATATGCATTAATAGTTAAATGTGTGTGCATGACTTCCATGTAGGCTTTTGAAATTAGTTTAAAACAATGCATCAAATAGTGAATTTTTGAACATCAATTACAAACTACTGGTGTGTGCACAAGAGCCATCTCTTTTAATACTTTCAGAAAGGTGTTTGATCTGTGAAAAACTAATTCAATACCCTAATTATGGAAGTGGAAGGTGAGCTGAATCTACAGTTGTTCTTGACCTTCACGGCTGCTTTGAACTAGTTTGAATTGGAAAGGCGAGCCAATACTCTGAATAGATGTAAAGAGGATTTGGACAGTCTCCAAAAAGACAGGTTAATCATGGGCCCACAGTGCTGCCCAGGAGGTCTGGACCATCCTGATGGCAAACAGCTACTTCAGACTGACAAAATGTGGGCTGCAGCCAACAGCTGTTCTTCACCTTTGCCTCTTGGCTCCCTCCATCTGCTTTGCATTCCTGCTACCTGGCTTATGTCAGGCATTAAGATTTTAATAAATGTAATTTATATTTTAATTTTCTGGGAAAATACGTTAATTTAGCTGAAGATTTTTTTTCTCCTCCTTTATAAATTCACTACTATTTGTTTTCTTAATCTGCCCATCAGAATGTCATGAAAGACTGATTCTGGTAAGACTTTCTATGCCACCTGTGTAAAGCCAACAAAGTGTATTTTAAAGGCAGTTTTGTTCATGAGAGATACATGAAATAAATATTTTGCATTGATGGCAATGATTTTTTTGACTTTTTTCCCAGTATTTTCTTGACATTTGAATTTAAGCTCACTGGTCTCATTCCTAGCTCTTTTACTTCCTTTTTTTAAAGTTGGACATCTGATGTGACTTTTCTGAAAATACTTGAGAGCATTTTTTTAAATTAAGTGGTTAATTCTTTTACTTTATACTTTTCATTTCTACATACAGAATATAATTTGTACATGCCCTAAGATATTGCTTTATTTTTAAAATATTCATAACAAAAATGAGTGCTTTATTCAGGTAAATAATTCCACCCTTCTCACTAAGAAAAAGGTGTAACAAATTTGCCACAGCTGTTGGGTACCTGTGTAGGTTTAACTTTCCCTTTAATTATTTCTATCTTTAAAGTTACGTGAGAAATGGACACAGAAATGCATTCTTTTATTTGATTTCTAATCTCTTGAAAACATAGAAAATCTATATTTGTTAATAGATTGAGAGGATGAAACAACTTATTGCAGCAGTTTGCTTTTCTATAACTTTATGGTAAGAAATTAAGATAATGAAACAAATGGAAAAAGAGAGGCAGGAAGATGTGAAACTTTTATTGCAGGTGATTCTGGATATGAAACCACATTATTGAGGGGGATAAACTGCAGAGGAAGTGTTGTGGTTTAACCCCAGTAGGCAGCTAAGCCCCACACAGCCACTCGGTCCTTCCCTCACCAGTGGGATAGGGGGAAGTATCGGAAGGGTAACAGTGAGAAAACTCATGGCTTGCAATAAACAATGTAATAATTACAAAAATGGAAGAAGGAAAAAGGTTGGGAAAAAACAAAACAAACAAACAATCAAAAATAAAAACAAGTGATGCAAAAGAAAACAGTTGCTCCCAACCAAACAACCAGTGCCCAGCCAGTCCCCCAGCACGGCAACCCCCACCTCCCGGTTTTATTGCTGAGCATGATGTGATATTGTTTGGGATACCCCTTAGGTCAGCTGGAGTCAGCTATCCCAGCTGTGTCCTCCCAGCTCCGGTGAAGAAATTTAAGTCCATCCTGAACAAAACCAGTACAGGAAGATTGAAGAAAAAGTAAGAAACATATTCTGCATTGACAGAGTTGGTAGAAGAATATGCTGTTGAAACCAACAAGAGCACATGTCTGTGGGAAATAATGTTGTTGATTCTAATGAGTTTTTTTTCCTCTTGGCTTATATTTCAGATTAGATTAATCAAATTATCAAACTCTGATACTTCCTGTGAACATATAAAATGGTTTGCATAAAGCACATTTACACTTAGTTTGTAGAAGTTACTTTATAGTTGCTAAATTCAGCATTTATTAAGGCACATACTTGCTCTTTTCTTGCTTTCAAGTTGGTTGAGAATTTTTTCAAAAATTCCAATAAAATGTAATCTGTTAATAGACTTCTTGAGTGAGAACAGAATTATAAAATTTTAAATGTAGCTGACTCATGGGAAGGGAAAGGAAAACAATGGCATAGTTTCTCTTTCTACTGTAATATGTAATGTTATCTTATTTTCAAAGGAGTTTTGAAGAAGTCTGATGGGTGGGTTGGTTTAGGTTGCTGTGAGCTAGCTATTGCTGTGGAATGTCGCCAAGCATGTAAACAGGTAAGTCTTTCTAATAGTTTTTCTGTGGTTAATATCAAATTATGTCATGTTGAATTAATTTATGTATTGCTGTTTATGAACTTCCGTCTTAATGCAATTTTTTTACATCAAATTATCTCATGAACTCTTTTTAAAATTGCAAAATATGTCTAGATACTTCCCAGGAAGTACTACTGGTGATAAATGCCAGCAACCAAATTAAAAAACAAAACAAAGAATTTATGTTTTTAAAGTGAATTTTCAGTAAAAAAGTCGAAGTTCAAGTCTACCAAGCTGAATACCTAGATTTAAAAAACTGCTGGATTTTGGAGGGGGGATTTTTTTGGATACTTATTTTCAACTCTGCTGTAGGACTAGACTGCTTCCTATGACTTGATGAGCCTGAAGAAGAAATTTTAAGAATTTAGGGTTAGCTGTGTTCTTTTTGTACATTCTGATGCCACATATACCTGCTCAGTAATGAAGATACAGTTAAGATGAAATCGGATGGTGTTTATTACTTTGATGCTGCGGAAGTCGCAGTGTGGGAGCTGGTGAGCTGGCTGCTGGCGCATCCTTCCACCGCTGCACTTGGCAAATGGAGCTAATCCACTTAGTTTTGATTTGCAAACAATAGGCACATGATTATTGCCAATACACTCTAGTATTTTACTTCGTAGTAATTTGTTGACTGAATCCGTAAAGATTCTGCAGCTTTTTTTGGTTATGCTATCCTTAGTTTCTTGAATTTTTTTTTTTTTTTGGTCACAATCTGTACATGAAAGTCATTATTTTAAAATAATGCTGAGTGGAAGGCAACATGTAGCTGTTTTGACACTCTCTTTTTTGTTGCAGTGTAATGTTTAGTGAGGCAATATTGTGGTTACAGCTGCAGATAGATTTTTGTGCCTCTTTAAAGAGGTTTTTGTTCATCAGATGGAAGAAAGTTGGGTTTGGTGTTACAATATCACTATTTTTGTCAAATGACAATTTTAAGCATAGTACGTAAATTTAGCGGTTACCTTTTTATTAAAAATCTGTGAAGTATGTTGTGTTTTGGTTTTGTTTTTTTTTTTTTCTTTTCCAAATATATGCTTGTGACCTTAAAAACATCTTCAAAGTCAAAGAGCATATAATTATTAGTCACCATCCTTGTAACTCAGTTCTGGAAAAGAGATGTACGTAATATTCACTGTAGTATCTTGCACATTACCTGTGTAATCTTAATCTTGGACCAGCCACCTACTGCAAATTGTTGTCATGCAAAAAAAAAAAAGGCAACCTAAAAAAAAGCATATAGTTTGAACTACTTGACAAGAGATGAGCAGTGAGTACACAAATGTGAGTAGTGTGGAAAAGAGATGAGGACTGAGTAAACAAATGGTACTTCTGACCTTCTGACAAGAAGATACATCTATCTTTTTCCAAATGCATTCCTTATCAAAGTTTTCAAACTTATCCTAAGTATTTTCAAGACCTGATAAAAACACTTCCATTTATTGCAGTGTTCTATAAAATTCTCTTAATTTTATCTTATGATGGTTATATAATTTCTCATTATTCTCCGATTCAGATGCTGTTTGGTTTGATAGCAGACTCTGCTATGTCATAATCTTGCCTATATTCTGTACTTAAGCTGACTCCTGTTGATAGGTTTCATATTATTTTCATTTAAATGAAAATATAGATACTTGTCAAATGTTAGGGATAATGGGAAATATTTGGATTTTAATTTTGATTCTTGAAACTTGAGGGGGTTTGGGAGGCATTTTGATGTGATATGATAGGTCCGAGGTCAGACTTTACCCTGGTATTTTAAACTATTGGAGGGAGAAATAACTAATGTTAGTAGTAACAATAATTTTGAATATCTGTCCTCTGAAAAAGTAGCAAAAGTTACTGTACAGTAAAAACTGACCTGCAGTTTTTAACGGAGAATTTCTACTACTCAGTTTGACAATAGGAACTGGAGGACTGTGCGTACAAGAGGGAGGAGAAGGGAAAGGAGCACGTAAAATGGTGCTGAGCATGCAAAATGGGGACATTTTTATGCTCCAGTTCTTCCATTTCCTGAATGTTTTCTGTATTCTGCTCTATGTTGCAAACCTTTCACAAAAATAAAGTTGCTTTGTGTGCTTCCAGTATTAGCTAACTTGGTGCAGAAATACAAGATTTTGTTTTTTAGTTAAATGTATTACTGACAGTCATGGATTCTGCTTTGTTTCTTTTTTTTTTTTTCTTAAAGCTTTAGGTTCTTAAAAAGGAACATTTAAATAGGTTGTGAATCCATGGTTATCACAGTTAATATAAAGGCAGAAACAAATTTCTCTGTCTTGCAGGCTTCTGCAAAGAATGATGTTTTAAAGGTCTGCAGGAAGGAATATGAGGTATGTGTATACATGTCTGGATGTATCTTATTAAAAATCAACTGTTTTATAAATTCTCTAAAAAATATCTTGTAGAAGAGAGAAGGTCCAGTCTTCTTATAACTGCATTTCTGGATATGCTTATTGTCATCCAAATGTAAATTCTCTACATCCAAATGTAAAAACTCTACAGTTTTGAGGTTTTTTTTAAGTACAGTCAGTTTCTGTAAAAATGGCTTGTCTTGTTTTAGATTTGCATATACCTTAATTGGAATTAAAAAGATGCAATTTTCAAAATGGGAACATGGATTCCAAGCAAGTTTGTTTCATAGGAGTTCTGGTGAAAGTTGACATTCATTGTGAGCATTCATTCTGTCAGAAACATTTCAGCTCCTATAGTGGGAGAATCAGCTGAAAAAATAAACTCAGGAAATAACTTCTAAGTATCCTATCCTAATGTAAATAATTTCAAATGAATTTTTTTGTCCCATCAGTGAAACTATGAATGCTTGCAATTATTTTTACTGTTCTGCTCTTAAAATTAATCATCAAGATATTTTCAGAAATCTGCCTATATTCTTTTTAACACGTCTTATAGAAATGGTATTCTGTTAGGACTTCTTTCCTTTAATCTGTTCCTTAATTAAAAGCCATATTCTTTCGCCTCCCTTTCATCTTGTTTCCTCCTGCCTTGAATTAGGTAGTCCTGCATAAATCCTGCTCATAATCAAAAGTTAAGGATATTGGACAATTCTCCTGATTTGGGCAGCATTGTAGCAGGTTTCCTATGTTTTCTGGGAAACATTACTTTTTTCCCTTATGATCCTTTTATCTAAATAACCTACAGAGCATTTTCCGTAGACTCTTCACTGTTGAAGTTACCATAGCGTGTTCTCTTAAAAATGAATTTTCACTTTAAGTCATTCTGTCTACTCTCATGCTGTGATATACTATACTGTCAACATCTGTAAACTTCTCCTCTGTTATGCTGGTCTGTTTCCTTCTTTTTTTCTGGATTTCTGCATTGCTGTAGGAGGTGGGCCAATATGGGTTGAAGGAGAACAAGAAAGGAAAGGTAAGAGATTAAAGAATGACTACAAAATGGTGATAGTCATCTTATTTACTTTTCCTAGTTTTTATTTTTCCAGTTTTTATCTGGAATTTTGGAAAGTGGGTCCCTGAGTCTTATTCAAGAATGATCTTGCTGTTATTGTACCTTAACTCTTATCTGTGCAACACTGAAGGAGGGAGAAGAATGATGGAAGAAGGAATCAGTTTTCTGGTTGGTCAAAAAGGAAGGAGAACTTTTTTAATGAGCACTAAGAGTAGTAGATACTGATACTGTGTTAGGGATGGAAATTAAGTATCTGATGTGGTAGATCTTCAGTTTTTACAGAATTCTGTATGACAATGTTTTTTCCTGTACATCTAGGCTTACAGGTACTGATAAGAAATAGTACTTCCAATGCTCTCAAGAGGCCCATTGGTTACATAAAATTCAAGGGACTTTTGCCTAAGATAGGAGATTAAAAAAAAATACTTCTGGAGAGAAACCTGCACTCTTCACACCCTACTCATTCTTTCTATTTAAAAAAAAAAATAATAATCTTGCTGTGTTGGTGACTGCGTCTTGCTCCCTCTGTAGTCTGTAGGTAGCTTCTGTGACTGGTAACGTGCTTTGTACTCAGTTGGATTGGCTGGGGAAGAAACTGAACGGAGTGGCTAGTTAAAGCCGAAAGAGATTACATATGATCAGAAACAGCCTGTGAATCACATAAATGCGATGTCATACACACTGTGTTTGCCTTTGCGTTTAAGAATTTTTACTTCATTCACTAAAAATGGGGATCCAATTTGAGAATTAGTGTGTAATATAGATCATAGTGCTTGTTCATCAGCTCTCTAGTCTGTCTGTTATTGAGGCATTGAATATGTAAGTACATGACATGTAAGTAAAAACTAGCTGAATTTACAATATAAAAGTATAATTCTCTTTTTGTGAACACTCTCATAGCTTACCAACTTTCATAGCTTACTTACATACTCACGTAAGGATTTCCCAGAGGATTTCCACAAGCTTCTTACAGTAATTGGCTAAACTGTGCATAGTACTCCTCTGTAATCCTTCGAGATTAGGGAAGCAACTTCATGAGTTACTCTTCAGTTTCCCACTGAAGCATGAAGAATGAGGTAAGTCTTCAAGGGTAGGACATAGGGTTCAGAGCAGTGATTAAAAACCTGAACTCCAAGCAGGGAGGTAGTTTGCAAAGTCTTAGGTTATATAGTAGCAGAATCACAACAGCATTGATGTGACAGCTCTTCACAGGATTAATTGAAGGTGCTTTTTCTGCTGATCTGTTGGATTACTTTTACTGTAAATATTTATGAAGCCTGTGATTCTTCTAATTTGGAGATTTTACACATTTTAGAAATAAATCATGTTGTAATAACCTATTCATTTTTGATCAGTGCATTGAAGATTGTGAGTCGTATTAAGCATATTTATTTTCAAGTGGTACTGCATACAGAAATGAAAAAATTTAACACAACTTGCTGAGTATTTTTAGTGTTACTGAAATGTACTTTATTTGCCTTCTTTTGAACGTTTATTCTGGCAGTTCTTTCCCCCATCTTCTGCTTCTCAGATACTAATTTTGCCATCTTCATTTTTTCTCTAGTTCTATGCATCTCAACTCTTATCTGTCATTACTTCTTCCAGCTTTCTGCTATCCTGTTCACCTTCCTCTAAAAAGAAGGTAGGTAATAGTCAAAGGAATAAGAATGAAATGGAGACCGTATGGATTGTATTTGGGATTTTCTGATAAAAGTTTTGTGTAAAGTTGAGGTTCATTTCTTGAAAAGACTGCATGGACTACATGTTTGGAGGAGCATCTGAAAACAGTTTATAAAGCTTGAAACAAGCTGCAAAAGCTTTATTGCATTTAAGGTGACTTTTCTTTCTTCTGTGCAAGGAAAGGGTAGTACTAAAATTGCCATTAGATTGCAATTCTTGAGTCTCTACACTGCATACTGTGAGTTCATGTCTTTGCACATTAAGAAGCCGATTTCTTATTTCATGTGTACTAAATAAGACATTCAGACTTCTCTAGTTAATTGGCATAATGAGATCTTTGCAGCAGCTGAGTGCCATTAACATCTGCCATGCAGTCAAAATATAATTGGAAATGTTGACAATTATTTAGCTTCTGCTCTTAAAACTATTTTTGACACACGGTAGTGCATGCTTTTGATGTCCCTGGGCTGCTTAAAGGTATTTTTGCTCTCACAGGTTTGAGCACTGTTTATTTTAATGTGACTGTGCTTTCTTACAGTTTTTAAATGCAGAATCTTCAAATACAGCGCCTGCAGTTTCACGTGCTGTAGTAGGGATTCAGAAAAGTATTCACTGTGCTACACTATTGGCTTTATTTTCTAGGGTCATACAGTCCTGCTTTACACAGAGGTTTAGTGAATGCTGGCTACTAATTGACCTTTCTGAAAAATGCAGTCAGCAAATTTTAGTTCTTGTCTAATAGTTTGTGCAGATCACACAGAGACAATAGATTATAACTCAAGGAGCTGTTTAGAACAACGTTCACGAAAAGGTTCCAGAATAGTTTTAATGAACTGCTAAGGCATAGGGCTGTGTGTGGCCTCTGTAAGTACTACTTAATGGATTCAGGGTGGTCTCTGACCATATACTACACATTGCAGATACTATTATTGTCATCTTACTTTCTGGTGCTTTTTGTCTCTATTTTCTACTGTTCAAAGAAGGTTGATAGAATACTCAGTGATCTTCCCAAAATTTAAGTTTCAGTTATTTTTGTTCTACCTGACTGTACAAGTGTTCTCACTTCTTTACTGGTTTATGTAATTGAGGAAAATCTTGGCTTTATTTGTTAATTTAAAGTTAACAGATGTGCAACATCATTTGAAACTTCAGCTGACTCCACTAAACCTCTGTATGTTGCCTTCTGACTTTATCTTCTGTTGATAAATTCAAAGATTAAATTAAGTCAAGGAGAGATTAACAGGACTTTCATTGCTGTTCTCAGAGCAAAGCATTTTGTTTCCTAGTGTATTTGTAATACTTCTAAATTAAGATGGCCTTAATTGGATAGGATCTATATTCAAATATTTAACATCATTAAGTTGCCCAAGATAAGAGTACTAAACTTCTTTTTCTGCCAGAGTTAGCAAAATACAGATACCATGATAATTTTTAGGGAGGAAAATAGTATTTGGTTTTTAGCAAAATACTCTTAATTTCTGGTGTGAAAGAACCGCTTTGCTGTCACTTTTCACTCAAGACACAAGAAGCAGCCATTTAGAAAAAATGCACTTACAACATAAAAACCTACCTCAAAATGCAGAAGACTTCTTCCTTTAGCAAAATGTTCTGTTCTGTTTGTGTTTGTGTGCATGTATTTTGGTTTTTGAGCCGTTACCTGCAGCTGATGAGCTCCAAAAAGAGCGAAACCAGTTAGGTCCTGCAGTACTGGCTACAATCTTTCTTCAGGGAGATTCTGGTGAGGAAGACTGGACAATGTTCTCTGCTGGATAAACTTCAGTTGCTTTTTTCAATTTCCATAACACCAAAAGATCTTCGAGGCTGTTTTCTTTAAGGCATACATGGTTCTGCTGTGTGTATCTGCCTACCACTTTCCATTCCTTCGCTTACAGTCTCACTGGCTTTAATTGCCAGTTTCAGCAACGTTTGGTTTTAAAAAAAAGTCTGAAAGAAGGGATTAATGTACAAGTAAAATAATTATGTTTGTGTTTTATACATTTCAATGTTGCCATCTTTGTTCTCTTTATATACAAATCAAAAATGGAATATCAAACTGTGTGTCTAAACAGTTGTACCTTTTTATACTCATTTTCACAGATTTTGATGACTTAGTTGTTCCTTTAAAAAGAACATCCTTTTCTGCTCTTTTTTTTTTGTGGGTTTTGTTTTGTTTTTCCTTACCTACATATCTGTTTTATCTTTAGCTTTGTTTTCTCTGTCTTTCTCTTCTGAGAGTTAGCTAGCAGATTCAGAAGGAAGCTCGAGTGAGCAGAAAAGCTGATAATTCCTTAAATATGACTGCTGATTTACTAGAGATGGACATTAACACTGTGTTCTCTAATGAAGTTATGGTTAGTAATTCAAATCAGACTGTCTAACGCTGTTATCAGCTTTATTTACAAGCAGGTGACTACACACTACTTTTTGTTTTCCTTAAAGATTCTCTCATGTCTGTATAGCTACACTCCCCACGTGTGTACCTGTACTTTCTGGGAAACTGAACAATTACCCAGACCTACACAAAGAGCAAAGTCAGCACCCAAGTTAGCACTACAGGCACACCAGTTTCGTGAAATAGGGTGGGTTGCTTTAAGAACTCAGTGTAGTTGAAGCTCTTCCCTTTCCTTCCTGCACCTGCCCATTCTCCACACACATTCCCTCCTACTGGTAGCCATACAAGTATACTACTTCTTACCTTACCCTGCATCTGGCAGCTCCTTCTAAAAGATGACATCTAAAAGACTATTCTATTCCGTTCCATTCCATTCTATTCTATTCTATTCTGTTCTGTTCTATTCAACATAGTATTATACCTGTTGAAATCGCTGATTTAAATTCCTAGGAGATGAGAAAAAGGAGTTTTCAACAGGATCACTGAGAAAAATCAGGTCATGAGATGATGATTAGTGCCAGAGCTGGTGTAAAGGCACACACAAGACTATACAGCTGGGAACAGGGAGAGAAGAGTTGAAAACAAGATGGAAAAGAGAAGACCACCTCATCTTAAGAAAAATATGAGCATTATTACAGTGATTCAGCAGTCTCTGGAACTATAGTTTCAAAGTACAGAAAGAAGAAGAGTTATTATCTGGTTAGGACATCCTGCTTGTGTAAAATCGGTGTCTAAAATTGCTATAAGAAGATAATTTTGTCTCGACTTGAGCCCTTCTTAGAGGGAGAATATTGGTAGACACTGTAATCTTCTCAACATTCTTCTCTTGTTTGTGTGTAGTTACAAGCTGCAATCTGAGCTAACAGGGCCAATGACACAGCTATCCCTGAACTCCTTTTGTAACACTCGAGTTACTTTTTTGTAACATTCAACTTCTAAATAACATGACAATTTTTAGCTGAGTTTATGTCATGATTCTTAAGCATGGCCAAATCTTTGGTATATCCAGGACAGACTTCAGCCTTTTCGTGAACCTCTACTGTCTCAGTGCATTAACTAATAAAGTTACAGCGTTGCTTTCTACCTGGCTGGCTTGTATGCCAGTGCTTGATACAGGGTGGGCGTGGAGAAGTCTAATTTGAGCACCTTCTGAGGACAGTAAGTTTTGGGTCAAAGTGATGTTGTCTATGACAATTCCTGTCTGATAGTTGTTTCTTTTTTCATACGTGGAAGGTCCCAGAGAAACCAGATGGCCCCATTGAAACAGTGACTTTCTGGTGACTTTCTGGTAGCATTCTGGCAGAGACAGAATGTATGGTGCTGTAAATATGACATGGGCCTTTAGGCAGCAGTATAAATCAGTTCTTTAGAGATGCAGGATGGTGATTCTCTCTACATGTTCTGTTTCCCTGAGTTCTCTTGTCCTTCATCTGTGTTACACAGATGGATGGGTGACAGGATTTGCTTTGTGGACAGTAAAAGGGAAAATCTGAAGTGGGTCAGATGAAAATGGGCTGCTGAGGAGTGTTGCTTCAAATTCATTCTCAGTCTCAGAGAAATTATGCAGTGTCTGTGCTATTGGGAGAAAATATCTAAAATTTGGTAGAGGATATTAGAAGCGTGAAAATAAAATGTCTGAGTTGTTACTTTGTGAGGTTTTGGGTGTTATTTTATATAAGGCAGACTTTTGAATTTTTGTATGAAGTGTTCTCAATAGACCCATGCTTTTATTCGTGATGACTAAAATTATAAGTAGCTGGTGTTCATAGAAAACCAACTTAAATTTTCAAGTTAGATTTGTCTTTATTCTTTTAAGGTCATTTTAGGAGTGCCATATCTGCCGTGGTTTACCCATGGTTTAAATTAGTTTCTGACTGTAAATAAAGTGGCACTGCTCCCTACAGTATTGGGACTGTCCTCTTTAAAATGTTGCGTTTAACTGTTAACATATTTGACTATCCAAAAATATATTATCCAAAAGATGATATAATTGTGAGACTGTAGAAAACAGGATTGTGGCACTGTGGTTTACATGGCATAAGGAATAATTGGCAAATTGGAACTTGTGATTTAAAATACAGCATGAAATAAAATCATTGATGGCATGATACAACCTGAAATATCAAGGCTTAATTCTTTTCAAATCTAAGTTAAAATGTGAGTTTTCCATGTTTTGGTATGGTAAATCATTCTTTTGGATCTTCAGATTTTCATCAGGACTGTCTATGCAGGAGTGCAGACTAGTTTGAATGCTAATTCATACATAGGGAACCAATCTGTGTTCTGAAGTGTTTATTTTTAAACAACAGAAAAGAGGATGAAGACAGCTATAGAAAAATAATATTTTTTAAAATAATCATGTTTTTACTTGGGTACTGACAAAACTTGCATGAGGAAAAAAAAAATTAAAAAGGGAAAGTGGGATTGTAGAATTCTCCATTTCTTTAGTAGAATACATGTGCTTAATGAGTAGTGGAAGTCAGGTATGGAGGGGGTTCAAATTTCTCTTCTTTTTCACAATCATATTTTCAAGTCTTTGATACTTGGCAACTACATTTTGCAATTTCAGCCTCATGACTTCATATTTTCACAGAGTTCTGGAAAACTTCTATGCAATACCTATTTTTTAAGAAGATATGTGTTTTTTCAGTGTGGGGAAGCCTGTGGTTGTTTTGGGCAAGAGTTCATTAGTCGTGAGGAAGGTGATTCTGTCCCGTTCCTCTGCTCTGGTGGGACCCCACCTGGAGTACTGCATCCAGCTCTGGAGCCCTCATTACGGGAAAGAAAGACATGGGCCTGTTGGAGAGGGTCTAGAGGAGGGCACCAAAATTATCAGAGGGTTGGAACACCTCTGCTATGAGGACAGACTGAGACACTTGAGGTTGTTCAGCCTGGAGAAGACAAGGCTGTGGGGAGACCTTATTGTGGCCTTTCAGTACTTCCAAGGGGCCTATAAGAAAGATTGGGACAGACTTTTAGCAGGGCCTGTTGCAACAGGACAAGGGGTAATGGTTTTAAACTAAAGGAGGGGAGATTCAGGCTAGACATGAGGAAGAAATGTTTTATAATAAGGGTGGTGAAACACTGGAACAGGTTGCCCACAGAGGTGGTAAACACCTGGAAACATTGAAGGCCAGGCTGGACAGAGCTCTGAGCAACCTGATCTAGTTGAAGATGTCCCTGCTCAGTGCAGGGGGGTTGGACTAGATGATCTTTGAAGATCCTTTCTAACCCAAACTATTCCATGAGTGTTTTGTGGATTAGAGTCCTCTGAAACAAAACAGCAAGGTGCATATGTTTCTCTTCTTCTGCCATTTAGCGTGTTATATATCCCCCAACTGTGCCTTTTTGGCAGCAGTTTGAGGAAGTTGATAGCATGCTTTAGCTTTTAAGGTGTAGTGTTGAGTTAGTTGAGATTTTCTGCTTGCATGTGTGCATCTGTGCAGAGTTCTTTTTTCCATAGAATCTTTTAAATTATTGTATTAGAAAAAAAAATAATGGGACATTCTGTTATAGCATGCTGTTTCTAAATCAGTCCAGGAAAGTCTTCCTATTTATTTTCTTGAATATTTATCGGTTTTATTATGAGTACACGCGGAACTCTGATGACCCTGATCTTTTAATTTGTCTATAGTGGTTTAGTTTTAATCCAATCTAATAGGAACAAATAATAACAAAGATGGATTTGTTAGCTCAGTATAAGAAATTACTGGATACTTAAGTATTTATTTGCAGTTTTCTGGCTTATAACGCTGTTTTTGTTTTGATTTCAGAATGCTCTCTTTAGTTGTATTAACAGAAATGAAAGTAAGTATGTAATGAATAGTTGGTCTTTTTTGTTTTTCTTTTATATCGTTCTATCCTTATTTTTCTAAAATGTAGGTAAATTCTGTAGGTGTACATAGGCACAAATCACATGGATTCAGTTCCATAGAAGGATAAACCACCTGCATGAATTTTCTTGCTCAAGTGATAAGTGGCAGTTCATATAATTTATATCAGTTTTTAATATGTGTATCTATATTTGTTTTTTTCTGTCCTATTTTGATGACTCCTTAGAAGCTAATTTTTCCTTTTGTTTTGTTCATTTGATCAGTGTTAAGTAACAAATGCATAGATTAAATCTTTCACCATGCAAGTGTTTTGTTGCCTGATGTCTATATAAAATGAAATCAGTGTCTCAGAATGAATTGTAGTGAAAGTATCAAATGTGAATCATGATAGCATCTGTCTTCTTTTGAATGACTTTTAAGATACTACTCTCATATTTATTTGTTTACTATTAATGTTTGTCTAATAATTCAATTATAGGGCATCTGGTTACCTTAAATAAGGACAAAACGGCTGAAGATAAAATTCAGCCAGCTTGCTGGTGTCTTAAAACTTGATTTCAGAACAGCTTTAGGGAATTTTTTTTCCAGCCAAAGAAACAAATGTAATTTGGCTGGTTACAAATATTCCTAGTCATTCTGTAGACAGATTATTTTAATAGACCATAGAAAAATTTCTTCAAGTTTTTCACAGTAATACCTTGAGCATCATTGTGTGTGGTACAGACTTGATAATTTCTTCATTTCTCTGTGTAGGAACCCATTGATTTTCTGTTGCTGATTTTTTTTTTAATTTTTTTTTTTTTTTTTTTTTTTTTTTCTCCCAGTGGGGTCAGTCTGTTGTAGTTATGCAGGTCATCATACGAACTGTCGGGAATATTGTCAAGCAATTTTTCGGACAGACTCTTCTCCAGGTCCTTCACAAATTAAAGCAGTTGAAAATTACTGTGCATCTGTTAGCCCTCAGCTTATACACTGTGTGAACAACTATACACAGTCATATCCAATGAGAAATCCTACAGACAGTAAGTATAAAAGGCCCTTCTTTACTGAAATTTTTAATAAATACTGAAAATGTTTGACAATTTTTTGCAATTCTTATATAAAATGTTATTGTATAAGTATATTGTGTAAATTGTATTAATGTATTTCTATATTATAATTGTAATTATATTAATTTCTATAATGATAACTTTTGTTTGTAGGTGCATTATTGATTTGTATTTATTTTTTTAATTCTACATATTGGTGGCACTTTTTTTTCCCAGAGTTGATTCTGTTTGCATTTAAAAGAAACAAAGTTATCTTTAATTTTTTAACAGGTTTGTATTGCTGTGATAGAGCAGAAGACTATGTGTGTCAGACTGCTTGTAAAAGAATTCTAATGTCAATGAAAACAGAGCTTGAAATTGTTGATGGACTTATAGAAGGCTGTAAAACAATGCCTCTCCCTCAGGACCCACTTTGGCAATGTTTTCTTGAGAGTTCAAGATCTGTTCACCCAGGAGTCACTGTGCACCCTCCACCTTCCACAGGCCTTGATGGAGCTAAGCTCCATTGCTGTTCTAAAGCAAATTCTTCCACATGTAGGTCAGTATCTCTCTACCCTCATTTACAATTGTGAAAATGGTTCAGAAGTTGTCTCATATCAGGCCTTTGCCTGAACCCTGCTATGTACATCAAAAAAAGTGTTCTGTGTATTCGTGGAACAAATACAGGTTTAGGTATTCAGCTGGATGTCGCATTCTGATCAATACTTAGTTTGTATCTCAAAAAATACTGTTCCACACTTTTCTCACTTTTAGCAATGGCTTATAGCAGACACACCAAGTTGATGAAACCTGTACATTTCTTGTGAGCATAATATTGCAACATGATGAAGAGGCCTTAACTGGCTAAATAGAGCAAAAGGGACAGTAAACTGCACAAACTGAAGTACTGCGTTGCTGCATGTTAAAACCTTAGCAGTATTCCTTACTAGATGCTATTCAGATATTTGTCAATAAAAAATAACTTAGGTTGTTTAACAATTAAATAATGGAACAAACCATTGCAATATTAAAAAAAAAAAAAAATCCGCCAGTAGTTGCATGCTTGCAAATAACTGTAATTGGAGCATATTTAGTTTAGAGTGGCTGTCTATCCACTTTAAAAGTAGAGCATTGTTGCATTTAAAATGCATCAATATCTCAAAATAAGTTCCAAACATTTATTTTTGAGCTGTTGTTTCCTTTTGTGTCAAAGTTTCCAGTAACAAAACAACAGATCCTGAATGCGACAGAATCTTACAATGAGTTTAGTAGGATAGTCCTTAGAACAACATAGCATAGGACAGCTGATATAATACCTTTTAGTTGCTTACTTTGGCAGTGAGTTCTTAAAACGAGTTCTTTCATGTTTTTAATATGCAATAGATTTTAATAGTACAGTGAAGTTCCATACCTCCAGTTGAGATGAAAGGTGTGGGAACAGTTGTATTTTGAAGGATACTGCTCTGAGGAAAGTGGCTTGGGTATTGCTGGCACCAGGAAGCATCTCAAACACAAGCCACAAAGAGTACACCTATTTCCAACATCAAGGAAAAGGAAGAAATGTATTTTGCTTGTCAATCATTTCTGCAGGAGTAGGTGTGATTTGAAGTCATCCATTATCATGTCAACCTAGATTTATTACAAGTAAAATTAGCTGTGATAGTTTTCACCTCAAAGTAATTAGTTCAGATTTCCAGATACTACATTTTTATTGGATATTGCACTTTAATATTCCGAATTATTTCAGTCTTACTAGCTTAAAGATTTGCTAGCATTCTTAGGCAAAACTGGAAAACAATGAAACTGGGTTATTTGCTTTGAGCACAACATTTGGATACTCTTGCAGACTTTGTGGGTGCTAGCATAATCTTCTACAGTGAGCATAGGCTGTTGTGACCAATAAACAAATGAAAGGCTCTGTTATATCTGAATGACTGCTGTTCTTTTAATTTTATTTTATTCATCTATTTTTTTTCAGAGAGCTCTGCACTAAACTTTATAGCACCAGCTGGGGCAATTCACAGAGCTGGCAAGAATTTGATCGCTTTTGTGAGTATAATGCAGTAGAAGTTTCCATGTTGACCTGTTTAGCAGATGTACGAGAACCTTGTCAGCTGGGCTGTAGAAATCTTTCTTACTGCACTAATTTTAATAACAGGTAGGAGAGAGACACTGAATATTTTATAAAGGAATTCCTGTGTTCTGATTTAAAAAATAAAATGTATTTCATGCTTATTTTGAGATTGTATGTAGCTCTCTTTCTGCAAATACTTCTTTAGATAAATTTAAAATAAATAGTTTTTCTTGAGCATAAACTTTTGGAAATGTAGTTAACAACAGGCATAACAAAATATACAAGAATAAAAGCTAACCATGAACTTGTAAAATGTCATAATGGATTAGCAGCATATTCCTCTGGTTTATAGGCAAGTAAGCCACGATTACTGGGATGTTGTGTATTATAAATAAGGTAAAAATGGTTGTTACATTTACATGTTACTCTTTTTCAAAATTCTTTTCCTTTCAGAGATACTTCCGTGTTTTTTATACTCTATAGGGCAAAATGCATGATTTGAAAGTGGTGTCTGAATTAGTAATTGTAAGGTTACAAATTGAATAATTCGCGTTTTAAAAAAATGTTAGCTATTAGAGATCTCTAGCTTTTCTTTGAGATGGTACACAGTGTCATGAATGTTATATGAGCAGTAGAATCACACATGTGATAGGTGGAGCCTGGGCAAATATAAAATATAAATCAACTTGCATTAGTGATTCACCAGGAAACATTCACACAGATATTCGGGTTATCTAAGGTATTTGCTTTTAAGTCAACTTCAGGTAAGAAAAATTTAAGTGATATTTCATCTAAGATGTAGAGGTGAGAAGGGAGTTTCAGCCTTGAGTCTTAAAGAGCTTGCTTTCATTAAAGAGAGAATTCAAATTGATTTTGATCACGCTTAACTGTGCAAGGCATTCATTTCTTTCATACTACAAAAAGCAAGCTATATTAAGGTTGTAGAATTCATATGGTGAAAGTTAAAATGTGTGTTGTTTTCTTTTTCTTGTATATGTGCCATATCTTAACTTCTTCTTTTAAGACCAACAGAACTTTTTAGGAGCTGCAATACACAGTCAGACCAGGGAGCCATGAATGACATGAAGCTATGGGAAAAAGGGAGTATTAAGATGCCATTTATAAATATTCCCGTGCTTGATATTAGAAAATGCCAACCAGAAATGTGGAAGGCTATTGCCTGCTCACTTCAGATCAAACCTTGCCACAGCAAATCTAGAGGAAGTATTATTTGCAAGTAAGTACTGTGGGGCAAAAAAAACCCAGTTTAATGGTTCTGCTAAGGATTTTAATGAGAATTAGAAAGCTGCTGTAGGACTGTGTTTGACTTGTTAGCAAAACAGGGCAAGGCAAACATGGAAGGAACTGAGCTTGCATAGTTACATTGCTTGAATCTCCATCACTGTAAATGGAAGATGCTTGCCTGTAAATGAGATGGATGTATATGTTTCCATTGTAAAGTTGATTTATTGTTGGTTTTTTTTGGCACTTTGTCATGTCTATGAAACCTTTCTTCTTTTTTGGTTTTGGAATCTACTGGTGATCTTCAGCAGCTAGAAAGGTCTGAAAAAAAACTAAGTTTATAAAAAAAAAAAAATAAATTTTGAAAGCAGGTGGTAGAGTAGGAAAGAGACCAGGTAATAGTACAGGTAGTGAGACAGAGTTCAACCCATATTACACATTGGTGAATGAAAGAAATTCTTGGTCTTGAAAGATACATGCATACAAAACCATAGAAAATAAAGATCATCAAGCACAAAGTAGAGGAAGAGTAGTGTAAGCAATAGTTCTTGTCTTCATGTCAAAAAGTTGTTCCTCCCCCTGCATGTAAAATGTAGCATATGCATATATACATATAAAAATACCTTGTGAGGCAGAAGGGGTAAGTTGTGGATTCAGGGCAGGGAAGAACAGGGAAATCTTTTTCAGACAAGACCTTTTTTCTTCAAGTAGTGTTCATGAAGTTCTATTTCTTTATTTATCTGAAGATCAGATTGTGTGGAAATACTGAAGAAATGTGGAGATCATAGTAAATTCCCCGAAGGCCACTCAGCTGAAAGTATTTGTGAGCTCTTATCTCCAACAGATGACTTGGAGAACTGTATTCCTTTGGACACATACCTGAGTAAGTATCAACATACCTATGCAACAAAATTAGAAATTGAGATACTTTGAATGCTTATAATTCCTTCTAATATTTTTCATTATTTCTTTTAGAGAAAATTGTATTAGATTTGAGACATTTTATTTAGCGTATTAGAGAAAAATTGGATTTTTCCATTTTTTCATTACATTTTTGTGATTCTTTTTTTCTAGCATGTCTTATCCCTCAATGTGGAACACAGTTGTATTAGTAAAATTTCATCTTAGTTTTAGATTTCGCTCAACTGCATCTTTTTACATTGTTTTCCAAAACTGCTCTACCCTATTACTACTTCCTACTGCATACTTACTTCTGTAGGATTTAGACCTTTTTAGCTTTGTAGGACTTACCTGATTTAGACCTTCCAAAATACGTTTTGGTATTTCTTTATCAGGAACTCTGAAAATAGTAAAACTGTGGTTATTAAGAGCTGCAACTCAAAGCATGCCTCAACAAATAAATTGTCCCAGAGAGATGGTGTACTGAAGCTTTGAGTGGTTCTTTCCATTTAGCTGCTGCTTTTCCATGTTCTCTTCCTTTAATCTTTGTTAAAGAATAGACTGCCTTAGCTTACTGAATTATTCGGTATGCTGCTTTTTGTAGAACTCGTTTAGAAACTGCTTATACAGAATTCTCTTAGCATAAGTAAGTTTGCATAGCATGACTTCTGCAAGGTGTGAACCTTTGAAACTTTCTGCTTTGTTAAGTAAAAAAGGCCTCAGAGTCTTCTAACTGTAGAAGATAAGAAGGGGAGCTGCATCCTTGGAGTTAAGGGACAGAACTGTACCTAACACGAGACAAAATAGAATGCTTTGGCTACTGTCAAGAACTTAGTTTCTCCAGCTGGAGGTGCAAAATAGCAACTGAAGGTCAGGGCTTTAATTGACAGTCCACCTGACTAAAATGAAGAGATCCAAAGAAGAACAGGGAGACCCAAAACTCTGATTTTGCAATTGGCCTGAGTGACACACAGGGGATTGGGGCTTGGATTGTGGGGGTGTAATTGTCTAAGTTTTTTTCTGCTGAGGGTCTCTCTTCAGGAGGCACCCAGCTTCAGCTGCTCAACTTTACCTGCTCTTGCAGGTAAGTTATTTATTTTAGAATAATTTCTGTAATCCATGCCTGAGTGCCTCCTACAGGAAACCTGGAGAAAAAGAACTTCCCTAACATCTTGTAACAGGAGAACTTTACTAGTCAGTTAAAGGAAAACAGAAACAAAAGTTTAGCAGTGATTGCAAACTTGGTTAAATATCAAGTGTATTTTAAAACTCTGGTTAGTTAGTCATTGACTATGGGACTTCTCTTGATTAAACTCTCAGTCATTGTCAGTTTTTAGTTTTGTCACGTAAAGAAAATTATTGGGGAAACAAATAAGCGAAAATATATTTTGGTTGTGAAGACCCATCTGAGACATTATTTCCAGGATTGAAGACTTTGAAATAAGTTAACTACCTTGTTATGTCAAGCTTCTACGGGTATAGCTAAAAAATAAAAAATATTTTACAGAATTGTCAAAAATACTATTTTGCTGAATGTAGGAAATGCCGAGCTTTACTGAAGAAAAGTAAACCGTATTTAAATCAGTATAGATGCTGTATATTCTGTTTCCAGGCCCAAGTTCTTTAGGTAACATTGTAGAAGATGTTACACATCCCTGTAATCCGAATCCATGTGCAGCTAATCAGTTATGTGAAGTAAATAGAAAAGGATGTCAGTCTGGAGAACTGTGTCTTCCGTATTTGTGTGTGCCAGGTAAGGGTTTTTGGACTTCTGTTTACCTGAGTTTTGGTTATAAACATATGTTACTGAGATTTTGCTGAGAGTTTTAAAGTAAATTGCTGATGTCCCAGAAGAACTATTATCATAATTATCTTGTGTTTTCACAATCTGTAGCCTCCCTTTTAGTTCTTTTCATTTCTCAATATGTTTCTATTTTTGCTGTCCACCATAACATAATGTCTTATTAGAAGATATATCACTTATTTTGCATCAGAAGAAATACATGTCCATATATGGTCTCTAAGCAGCCTGCCTGCTATTTAAAATTACGAGCCTGCAATACCGCAAATACAGTGCAGCTTGTGCTGTAGCTTCTGCAGACGGCATGGTATGTATATCCCTGTATTTCCATATGTTATTAGCCCTATCCACATCATTTTTCTTGCTCATTAAATGAATGGACATTGTGTCTTGCCTTGAAATTAATTAAAATTAGGCTGTCGGTCTTGGGGAGGACATTTTGAGAGCTCTGGGAAGGTGATCAAATGCAGGGTGCCTTGGGATGTGTATTTGCACTGTCAGCAATTCTGGTGTTAAATTAAAGTTCAAGATGGTATCTTATATGTAGTTATCCAAAATCCTTCTTCATAGGCCAGATAAACTTCTCAAAATCTCCCCAGCAGCTCATGAGTAACTAGTTCTGGTCTAAGTAAATTAACATCCAAATTTTTTTTAAGAGCTTCACTGTTGCTGCTTCACTGGATTCAGAGTGTCAAGGGCTTTGGAAGGAGGTGGCATGGCTCTTAATTTATTTGCCGCTCCTTTCCTCTCTCTACTGCTTGAGCTTGCAGCACTTATGCAGCATCTCTACACTTTAATGACTGACTGCCTGTGAGTTCATTGACTGGAGGAAAAAGGCAGAACCGCAAGGTAGATTTAGCTCTGTGTTTCTCCTAGATCTGTATATAGACTTGCATTTGGGAGGAAAAAGATGCTGACTTTGGAAAACAACAAAAATAGGAATAAGGGATTTTGTGCTGCTTTATCCTTTCGTGAGACCCACGGTACTGATCCTCATTAAAGATAATGTCTGGAGATACAGCGGTACACAGCTGACTGAATTTCTGCTGCTGCTCCATTGAGTGATACTTTTAATGTAGATGCACCTCACTAGAAAGGCAATTGTGGTCATTTGAGAACTACATCTTTAGAATATAGGCATTGTCTAACTTGTGTTCCGTGCATAAATGTGTGCTGATTGGGGAGAGAGATATGTGTAGAATGAGTTTCAGCTATCTAATTTTGAAATGGCAGGCTTGGATGGTGTTGATAGCAAGGGTCAAACCTACAAAAGGAGGTGAGAGACTGTATGATGTCCAGCTTCTACAGCCCCTTCATTGTTCCACCTTAGATGCCAGTAGCACTTGCCACAGTTTTTCCCCTTGCTTTAAAGTGAAAGGAAACATTCAGTGATGTGAGGGATCACCTACGGTTCCTGAAGCAAAGATGAAAGCTTGCATTTTGTGACTGCTTGGACACGTGTTGAGAGAGACTGAGCGAGTGAGAGCTGATTTTTAAACTGAATTGCATGAAGCAGCCTCCTTTCCAGAGGAAGTCATAGAGAACATTTCCCTAGCTGTCTCACATCAGTTCCCTGAACCTCTTTTGTTCCAGCAGTTCCGCAGATGATTGATGGTTTCTCCAGTGATTTTTTTAATTACAAACAGGAAAACTGGGTTTTGCATCACTTGTATATCTGCTACACTTCTGTTCTTCTAAAACTGAGGATAGATTTTTTCTGAGCCTAGGGACATCATTTTGTTAATGTTTCTATGACACAAAATAATTTTGTTATTACTAGAGAGGTTGTATTGTCTTCACTTGCTGGAAAAGTCATTCAAAGTGATCTGAAAACCAGAGCTTTTGAAGAGTTGTTTACTTCCTTTAAAGGTTGGAAGGTGACTTTTATGTTTGAATTCAGTCTTTTTATTGGTTGAAACTTTTGGGGGATTTATTGCTATTCATCACTCTAGGGTCATTATAATCTATTATTGTTTTCTTGCAATTTTTAAAACCATTTTTCTTCTTTTCCATTAATTATTTTTTTTTTAAATCCAGCTTTCCTGCCTTTTTTCCTTTTCTCCTCTCATCACATCTACCAATAAGAGTCCTTCAGTGTTCACATGAGAGGTACAAGTAGCGAAGGAAGGCACAATAAAATATGTGAGAGTGGGGAAAGGGTTGTCAGACCCTTTAATACAGTTTGTGTGTTGGAGAGATTGAAGCGTATGTGGTATTTTCATATATCACATAGGTTTCGTACTCCCACAGAACTGTGGAAAATGAGATTACTTGAGTAATGTTGGAATTACCAGTCTTCTCTGAAGTGAAATTTCTACAGGTACACTGTTTTGAGCAAATATCTTCTGTTTCTGCTACTTGCTGTCTCTATGAAATGAGTGAATTTGTCTAAAGGGCGAGAGCAAGGCCGCGTAAGGAACACCTTAGCTTTTTCACAAGTCAAAAAGTAGTAGTTATTTTTGGTAGCGGCACTTGCCAAAGTATTTACTAAATATAAGCTAAAATTTTTCCTTGTATACAGGCTGCAAACTGGGAGAAGCCTCAGATTTTGTTGTCCGTCAAGGTACACTTATTCAGGTTCCATCCTCAGCTGGTGGTGATGTTGGTTGTTACAAGATTTGTACCTGTGGACACAGTGGATTGCTAGAAAACTGTATGGAAATGCGTTGTGTTGACCTCCAAAAATCATGCATTGTTGGTGGACAAAGAAAAAGTAAGTATTAGAACAGTAATTATATCTTTACACAGCACCTGTTCCTTAAGTAATTAATTTTGAGATACATATGAAGACCCAGAGGATCTGAATGTGGGGAGTATCAGAAAATGCAAGAAGTTAATGTTTGCATCCCTATATATAATACTTGTTTAATTCTTATATATGCTGGAGGGTTCCATTATTTAAATCAACGCTGATCTGTGTCTGTCTCAACCAATGAAAGTCCTGTGTGAAGCATGTACTTAGTATACCATTTTTCAACCAAAAGGTCACTGATTTGCTTCACATCCCCTGTTTTATGGTACTTGATAATAGGTAGCTTCCTTTCTGGGAGAAGAACTTGTGGATGCAAGATTTTCTAGCAGTTCTTTGTTATTTGGTCCTCTCTACCCTGGCGTTATTAATAGGCTTCGTCACATAAATACTTGCATTTGTTTTTTGGATCACATATAAATTATGTTGAACACAACAGCCACTCCATATATCATGGAGACTCCTCTAGTGACCTCCCTTCATTATCCATTTTTTCTGTTTCACGGTTATTTATCCCTGTGAGCACTTTTTTATCTATCCTTTTTTTTTTTTCTTGAAAGCCTATGTTAAAGAGCAATTAAATGTCTGTTGAGTACTGAAGTGTATCAATCTGATTTTCTGTTGTCCACATACTTATTGACTCCTTCAGATAATCTTAATATTTGTTTTGTCACTTGCACAAAAGCTCTTATTCCTTCTGATATTGAAAAGTCGGCAAAAAAGCCTCTTTAACACTGTTTTCAAAGTGTTAAAAAGCAGGCACTTTTATTACAGCACACTGGATGCTCAGAGGACTTCACCTCTAATTGAGCGTGCACTTGATTTGCACTTCTCGGTATTACATATGCCTATTTGTTGCTTTCCATGCAAGAGACGTAACCTGACACACCAATATGATGTTCAGAGTTCAACTTCATTGTCTGACCGAGCTAGCTTTATACCAAAAGCTGCCCTGTCCACGCGCCTTGCAATAATATGATTGGTTACAGCATGCACTAAACAGTAACATGATTGGCTGCGTGCACTGTCCACATGCTCTGCATGCGCACGTCGGCAATTGCTCTTTGGCTGGTACCTCTTATAGGATTCCTTTTGTCTCTGACTTCACCTTCTAGCCAGGCTGGCGACAACCCCATCCCCCCAGGATGAGCCCTGTCACTACATCTCCCCCTCTTTCATTTAATATAATGTTAACAACACACCGTATCATGCTTTGAAGACAGTGCAAAATACAGGGTAAGAACATTAAAGCAAATACAATTACAGTTAACAAGAACAGACCTGTTTTCAATATTTCTTTTAACCAAGCAAAGCATCCAACCCCAAAAACCCAACATCTTCTGTTATTTTCATGTTCTGCAAATCTTTTATCTTTTTATGTATAGATTCTGAATGGACTTTTAAGTTCAAACAACACATATAGTCAAACTCTTCACAACAGTGGCCATGGGCCAATAAAAAAAAATTGATTGCTGCTGTGTTTTGCAAAGTGGTATGGTCAACACTGGCTACATCCATTGCTAAAAGCAATAACACATCTGAGGTTAAAGGTTGTCATCATTGCAATCGGTTTCTTCTCTGTTAGCTAGCCAAGGCCTTACCTACTTCGCGGGGATCCACAAATTTTTATGGTTACCTGTAGAAACACAAGCATATCCCCTTCCCCAGGTTATTAATGACATAGGACCTTCCCATTGTTGTGTTATCAAATTAAACACACTAACCTTAGGTACATTTTTGGAAAAATCTGTGACATTTTTGATATGGTGCATAACAACAGGTTCCATTTCAGTCTCACTTTTAGGATTAAGCCAGTTCAGCAGATACAATGCCTTCATCAAAACCTCTTCTGGACCCACACTAATTCCCCCGTGTTTTTTCAAAACGGACAAAAGGTTTTTCAAGGTGTGATGTGCATGCTCAATAATTGCCTGGCCAGTAGAATTATAAGGGACTCCGAACAGGCATTGTACCTTCCACTGGATGAGGAAGGTTGCAAGTGTGTCAGAACGGTATGCGGGACCATTATCTGTTTTGATCTGTGTAGGAACTCCCATGACAGCAAAAGCTTGTAATAAATGATGCTTTACCGCTTTTGCATTTGCTGAGGTCAAAGCTGTAGCCCACAACAGTCCTGAACAGGTATCTATGGATACATGAATGTACTTTTGCCAGCCAAATGGTGTAATTCAGTAATATCAGTCTGCCATAATTGGCCTGGCTGCAAGCCCTGAGGATTTACTCACTTTTGTTGCAGAGGCACTATGCGAGCACAATCAGGACAAGCTGCGATAATGGATCGAGCTTGTTCCTTGGTAAGTGCAAACTGTTTTCGGAGCAATGCTGAGGATTGGTGGAAGAACTCATGAGCTTGTCTGGCTTGTTCGAAAGGAGATAGATACATCTGTTACTGCCACGAGTTTGTCTATAATGTTGTTTCCCTCAACTAGCCCACCCGGTAGGTTAGAGTGGCTTTTTATATGCATTATAAATACCGGCACTGTCCTATAATCTAACACATTCCACAAATCTAATAATGCCTCAAACAACAAGGAGTTGGAAACTCGCTGCAAAAGCGCTCCATATATTCTTTGTACAACTCCCACAACATAAAGAGAATCTACTACCAGATTAATTGAGCAGTTATGCCATTTTTGTAATGCCGCTATCACTGCTTGCAACTCTAAAATTTGAACTGATCCTTCAGCTACAACAATCTCTGAATGCCACTGACCATTCTCAAACCATACAAAACCTCCTTTGTGTGAGCGACTACTTGCATCCGTGAAAATGGTTATCGCATCTAATGGGTGCTCACTAACAATTGACATAGGCTCCAAGGGGAGGTTGGTTTTAAATATGGGATGTGGTGGATAATGATTGTCCACTTGCACAGGAATCCAGGTAAGAGCTAAGGCAAGATTGTCATGTTTGAGAAGGATCTGTTCAAACAGATTGAGAGAAAATGGGGATCACAGTTTTGGCAATATATGACCCAAACAAGGTCAGATATCAGTTTCGTCCTTTCACTACCACTTGGGCAATGGCTTCCCACCTCTGAATGATGGTTTTTTGTTTTTGATTGTTTAGAAATATCCATTCTAATACTAACAACGGATCCTTTTCTTCTGTACTCCACTGGGCCAAAAGTCCTGCCACCTCCTTATTGGTATTATAGATATAAAGAGAACAGGCAATTCTGATATTATCCACTGAGCAGTATTCTGTGAAATTTTTCTTGCAATTTGCTCAAGTGCTTTTTGTGCTTCTGGTGTAAGGCACCGTAGTTCTTGGGGGTCTTGTCCCCCGCAAAGGAGATTAAACAATGGTTGCAAATCTGTATTTGTAATTCCCACAACATTTCTTATCCACTGCAAGTCCCCTACCAGTTTCATTGCGTCGCGAAGGGTTGCTACCTTTGCTTTCATAGTAAGCTTCTGAGGTCTAATCGTGACCTAGGTTAGCTCATATCCTAAATATTTCCATGGTGCAGTTCGCTGTACCTTTTCTGGTGCCACAACCAGACCCTACTGACCTAATTGCTTCATCAACTGAATTATTGTATCCTCACTAATTCTGCCAGGTAACATAATCCCGTCAATGGTTGCATCCCTGATTACCCGTTGCCAGCGTTGCCCTGCATTGTATGAGTGATCTTGAGGAATATCTCTGCCCTGATGTACGGGGCAGCACCCAAATTGTCATTACTGTCACTACTATACAATTCCCCTGTATTTCCCTGTGGATCAGTGAGTCGACGCATATTCACGAACCGATCTGCTGACCCAGTCTCTAGCCCTTTTCCGTATCGCGTTCACAAATATTCATCTTCTTCCCTTATTGACCACATCCCATCTTCTACACATTGCTTTGCTCGTTTTTGTATTCGTTCCTTTTTTATTCGGAGCTCCTCAGGAGTGAGGTCCAATTCCACCCCTCCCGTTCCTGTTTTGCCCGTTTTTCACATTCCCTGCCAGTTGCCTCCAACCTGTCCTTAATTGCATCTGACACCTTTTTTATGCAATTAACCATGAAGTTTTACTTGTACCACCATCTAGCCGCTTCATTGCTTTTAACACTTCCTGCATCTGTATCTCCTGCCGTCTGAGCAAGTCCTTCACGCTCTGCATGTGTCTCTCCTCCTGGAAATCAGGGTGATTTTGTTGTCCGTCGCAGTACTCCATCGAGTCCTCCGGCAGAGGCACGTCAGCTGGATTAACTTGTCCTGGCTTATTGAAACTTGCTGGTTGCTGCCATTCATGTCAGAGGCAGGAAATGGCTCAAAGGGCGCAGACGGTATAAGCGACTTGCTGCCTCCCCAAAACTCCAAGTCTGATACGGGGCATACCACTGGCATTGACTTTTCAGAGTTCTCAGAGGAGGGGCAGCTCGCAGCGGGCGGCTCTGGTGAACGGCACTAACTTCCGGCTCCCCTGAGACTTCCTCCATCAAGAGCCTGATCTCCCGGCACGGTCCAGCGAGGTTGCAAGCCTCGCGCCCTTGTGACAGCCTCCCATAGTTCAGTCCCTATCTCCTCCCATGTATCGGGAGAAAAAAACTCGTCCGAAGCTCAAACACACCGCTTCCGTTTTTCAAAACGCAGGAGGTGTTTCACCCTGTCTCTCTCCAAGTATCTTCCTGTTCGTTCAGCCAGCTGCAGAATATTTTTCACTCTTGCTTTTTCTTCTGTGATGCCGTGTTTCCCATGCTGGCTGATTCCCCGTAGGCCTACTTTCCGCTTTTCTTCGAGCGCCTGGCTTACCTTCACCGGCCCGGCGGCCCTCTCGTGTCTTCAGTTCCGGCAATTGTCTTCGATACGAAGTATCATGTCGTGGTCACCAAAATGTTGCTTTCCATGTGAGAGACAGAACCTGACACACCAATATGATGTTCACAGAGTTCAACTTTATTGTCCGACCGAGCTAGCTTTATACCAAAAGCTGCCCTGTCCACGCGCCTTGCAATAATATGATTGGTTACAGCACGCACTCTACAGCAACGTCATTGGCTGCATGCACTGTCCATGCGTTCTGCACGCGTGTGTCGGGTATTGCTCATTGGCTGGTACCTTCTTATAGGATTCCTTTTGTCTCTTTTGTTTCTGACTTCACCTTCTAGCCAGACTGGTGACAACCCCATCCCCCCAGAATGAGCCCTGTCACTACACCTATTGCATATTCATTTGTTTCTAATGCTTAGTTAATGCATTAAACATAAATTATTTACATTGCCCCACCCTTTGCCAGAAGTCCATCTTTAGTATTCAAGAGTCTTCATCAGGTGTCTCTAGTGGTCCCTGGAGGTCTTTGCAGCCTTGTGCCCCCTCCCCCGGTTTCGGCTTCTTGACCTAATTTCTTGAGCACACATATTGTCATTTTGTGCTGCTACTCAGCAAAAGTCATGTAGCTCTTTCTTCATTTAGTGGAACATTCCACTTTACCAGCTTGTAAGCCAAGGACATCCCACTTGGCTTCATGTCCAGTCTCTATAGAGCCGTTGTGTCTCTGTTAGGTTTCTGTTACATTATGCCTACTATTGCTACATTAGGTTTAGTCATGCTACATTATGCCGAAGGGTTTCTAAAAGATTTTTGTTCCTCTTATCACTTCCCCCAATGTATCATATTTAGGTATGCGTCCATGGATGCATAGTTTTATACTTTTACTCCGTTTGTGTTGTACAAAATTAAGTTTAGCCATCTTTGTTATTCACAGAACCTTTTTTATAAGTGTATATATTTTAACCAATTGCATTGGTGTCCAAACAGTAGGAAAGTTTAAAGCAAGAACTTATAAATAAGTTTGCTTATATTAGCAGGTTTTTCACACTTGTTTTCATTTGGAGATTTTTGGTAAATGTTTCTGATCTTGCAGAGACTTTAGCATTCATCTGTCCAAGAGCTGCTTCTGAGGCAGGTTCTCTAACACGTTGCCTGTCCAAAGAAACTTGCACTTTTTCAGATTACTGAAGAAAGTAATCAGAAATATATCTGAAGTTTTATTTGTGTTTTATTTTTGCACAGAGTACAGCTGTCACTTGTGGTAACTATAACAACAGTATGTGTAATTGGTAGGTATTCTGTATTCAGTAAGTGCTGTACATTTAAAAACAACAAACCACAAACAAACATTAAAACCCCACAAAACCAAAAGCAGACAGCTTCATCTCTTTTGCCATAATTACTCACTGTGTGTGTGCTGAGCAAAACTCTTGGTATTATAAAATAAAATGTAAAAATTACTAATTTCCAAATTTGTTAGATGATGTATCAAAACCATAAAAAATTTACAGTAACCATATTAACTTTTTGTAGCTACTATACTTAATCTATATGTCAGTTGCAAAAAGCCAGGGTTTAAGTCATAAAATCTGAACTGTGGTTTTTAAAACCATAGTCTATAAACCAAACAGCCCTGAATGCTTTACCTGATGCTGGGGATTTTTGTGTTGTGAATTGACTCCAATTATGACATGACTACTGATGAAGAGGACAGTGTGCTGTGTGCATTCTTTGACAGTGCTAACCTTGCAAAGTTTTCAAGTCAGTTACTCTTTACTTTGAAGAATCACCTAAGAGATTGTGTGTTGGGCATTACCTTCAATTCTTGGAAACTTTTCTTCTTCCCTCCTGACAAATTCCTCCTTCCTTGGGTTAAGCAGAACTTTTTGTGCTACAGATGATTTCTCTTCTATCACCTCTTGTTCTACCATCATTTGTCTTGTATTTCTTCTGAATTACTCAGATGCTGAGGATTTTCCTTGTAGCCCTGTAATATTTTTAAAAATTTCTAATCCTTAATATCAACCCTTTGAAAAGAGATTTAATAACCGACCCTGGTTATGGATAGATTGGCTGTCACCAACATGAACTGTTTTTACAGAAAATATACAACACACTGACGGGCAGTCATACATGCTGTTTATGAAACCAAGCTGTAACTGTTAAATTGAAGAAACATTCACAAAGTTTGCAATTTGATTCTTCAGTTCGGGAGTGAAAATGTTATTGACTTATAAAATGCAAAAATTAGGCAGATTGCTCCATCCTCAAAAAGCAGCTGTGCTGGTATCCATTGCATTATTACAGGCTCCTTTCTGAACACTAGTGGATAAACACAGACATCTGTATTTGTGGGTGTCTTGTGCTGAATCTAGGTCTGGGTTTCTGCTCAGCTTTGCTACAAGATTTCTTGTTCCTGGCTTTGGATAAAGCTACGTTGTAAGTTGTACTGCTTGTTGAGGCTGAAATTAGGACTATAATGGATGTGACAAAACAATAAAGACTGGAATGAAGCACTGGCACTTTTTATGTCCCAACAAAAAGTACACACAAAGGAAAGAAATGAGCACCAGAGAGGAGTTTTCCATTGTGTATGAGACTATGGCTGAAGGTCTAGTAGTCTAATAATGTAGAATAGTGGAGAATAATGTATCTTACAAAAGCTTTAGCTTTAAAAATATGGTGCTTGCTAGCCAGAATTTATAGAAGTACTATGTACTGTGCTACCACTTCTTGTGTTTTCTGAGTGTATTTCCTTTTGCAGCTTTAAATTGTTCATAAAAAAAAAAACCAAAAAGTAACTTATACAGGCTTTGAAAGGATAAAGTGCTTGTTTACTTGTTTAACTAGTTAATCAAAAACACGTGAACAGACTTCAAGTGAATAAAGCAAAACTTGAAATCTAACAAAATACAACACTTTCAATGGGAAAAGACACTGAATAATGGAAATCAGAGAAACAATATTGAAAATATAATATCTGTGTCATACATAAGAGTATATAGTCTTCTGGTATATTTACATTAATTTCATGCATTTACTTAATTTCTTTTATTTTAAGGTCATGGAACGTCCTTTAATATCGATTGTAATGTCTGTTCATGTTTTGCTGGAAACTTGATATGTTCTACACGTCAGTGTCTAACTGAGCATAGTTCAGAAGATGAACGTCAGAAGTTTACAGGTAACTTTCCAAACTATGGAAACTGTAAGCTTAATATTCTTAGAATGAGGATTAGCTTCTAAATTCTCTCTACAGTATTAGTGGAAAATACCTGATAATTTGTTATTAATATGTCCTTTTAACTATTTTTCCCATGTCCAACCTGCACTTCAGGAAAAAGACCTTTTAAAAAAATTAGTACTGAAAAATAAAACCTCATGTATGTAATATGTAAAATGTATGTAATATGTAAAAATAGGTAGAGACAGGGTAATGCCCAAGAGATAAGGGGTTTAGGGAAAAAATGTAGACAGCTGAGTAGAATTAGCAAAAAGGCAGGACACAGATTTTTCTTCCTACTATTTATAAGTGCATACATGCTCTGGCATTGCTAAATTACAAGGAGGGAGGAAGTTGCTGAAGATATGGCACATCTTTGCATTTGCTGGAAGGCAAAAATATCTTAGTGATTACTTGTGTATCTTCCGTCATGTAAAATAAGTGTGCACCAAATCCCTGTTTTGTGTGTTGCTTTTACAGGTTTGCCATGTAACTGTGTAGATCAGTTTGTACCAGTATGTGGTCAAAATGGACGCACATATCCAAGCGCATGCATAGCTCGTTGTGTTGGGCTCCAGGACAATCAATTTGAATTTGGATCATGCATTTCCAAGGATCCTTGTAACCCTAACCTTTGTAAGAAAAATCAGAGGTAAAAGTAGAATATGTTTTTAAGCTTTTCTTTAGCATCATATATTCATGAAGCAGATATAGTTTTTCTTTGAATGTGTTGTATATCGTAATAACATTCTACTTTTGGGGTACTTTAATAAATATAACTGTTCGAAGTAACTATATTTTATTTACCATAGTTAGTAATGGACTGTAATAACTGCCAGTTCTTCATTCTGTTTACATAGTGTTTTTTTAAGTTCATGCAGAACTCAGTTTTAGCAGTAAAAGACAACTGATGTATACTTTCAAAAATGGGAGAATCAAATTATATTGAAATGGCAAAAAGTGTCTTTTTACTACTTTTTTTCATACCTTCTTCTAGTAGTTAAAAAAAAAAAAAAAAAAAAAACACCAAAACACCTGGATCCAAGACTTGTATTCACTCCTGCTTATTCATTGAATAATATGTGCTTTTTTATGTCTAAAATAGGAAAATACTGATCCCTCTGGAAGACTTGAGTTTATCTTAATTGATATCTTTTGAAAACCATGTCTGTACAATCTCTGTTTTTCAATGTCAGGAAAAACAAAATCTGTACAGACAAACATATTAAAACAAAAATATGCTGCATAGTAGTGCCAGGGGAAAAGAAAATCTGACCTTTCGTACAGAAATCAAAGTCTGTGGCTCGTAATATTGGGCTCTGTCTTCAATTTTCTCAGTTTTGTGCAATACTGCAACCTCCTTTGAATTTGTATTTGAAAGAAAGCCACCATAAGAAGTTGTGTAATACTAGGCTTTCATGAAAACTTATTATAACAATTTTTTTTTTCATTTTCTGTACTTTAAACTTGATGCAGAAAACTGCAATGAAAAAATTGTAATTTTGTAGCTGTAATAGCTATTATGGCATTGAAAACTGGAATTTCAAAGCTGCATTGTGGCTATACACTTTTTGCCTTCTATATTTTTAATTTGGAACGTATAGAGAGATTTTTCAGTTTTACAGAATAACCATTATGCTTAGAGCCTCAGCTCTATGTCCTCAGTTCCAGTACAGGCCTGATAATGTAGCATAAACTAAACATGCCCATTTTAAAAGATCTCTGAAGTGCTTAGAATCTGTTTAAGATCTTATAGTACACTTGTAAAATGTTTAAATCTCAGAATTTCTGAGTCTTCCCTAATATAAAATGAAAATGTGTAATGCATAGGACAGCGGCGCTGAGAGAGAATAAGAATTGTACATAATCCGGTGGCAACTTTGTTGTCATCTGTAGAAGGAGGAGATTGTTAAAAAAGCCATTTGACCTTTCATCAGTCTGTTCATCAAACTCTATGGGCTGGCATTTCTCTAGCAGAGGGATGTCTTGCAGGGCATTTAGCAAACGTTTTGCAGGTAACACCATGGAAGGTACATATTTAATATAAAGGCAAAAAAAATTCTGCTGTGTACCGCTGCTCTTATCTGCGAAGGCTTAAGAGGGATGACATGCCAAAAAAGGAAATTCTTTCAATGCTAGATTTTTCTACTTGTTTGCAGTAATCCCTAAGACTGGATGGGATATACCAAACCTACAAAGCTAGAATCCCATTAGATACTTGCAGTTGACACCATATAATCCTGTAAGTCTTGTTGTCACTACCTTCTCAAGGAAGGGTGAGGCTAGACTTCTGCAATGTAATATTTTTCTCTTGTAATTCACTGTTTTCATGTTTTTGTTTTCCTTAAATGCATTTACAAAATGAAGCTTGGGAGTAGGTAAGAAGTTTATCCAAGCCTTTTTTGAAAAATCCATTGAAAAATACTTGGTAAAAGATTTGTTTTAGTAGAAAGTGTAGTTATATTCACATACATTGACTGAACGTGGTATGAATCAGTTTCAGGTTTGTGATGAGACCTGAAATGTGCTATTCAGAATGTTTTTTTTCATGTATTTCCTGCAGCTCTGCTGAACCATAGTTAGATTTCATTGAAAATATTTTCCCTGAAAATTTTGAGACATAAAAAAAGTCCTATGACATGATATGAAATTTTCATTACTTTCTGCAGGTGCATACCAAAGAAACAAGTTTGCTTGACTAGTTTTGGAAAATTCGAATGTAGCCAGCATGAATGTGTGCCAAGGCAGTTAAATTGTGACCAGACTCGGGATCCCGTTTGTGACACAGACAATGTGGAATACAGTAACTTGTGTACTTTGTACCAAAAAGGGAAAAGTTTAGCATATCGAGGAGCATGCCAGGTAGGAAGTTCTTACAATAAGTGTCGAATCTTCTTTGTTCTTTAATGTTCAACTTTGCAATATTCTGTTTTTTATAGCTTACAAAATGTTTTCATTGGAAGTAATCCTTTAAAAATGTAATTTTCACTAGGATAAAAAGTACTCTCACAAAATTATACTTATGATTTTGTCAAGTATTTCTCTGCTTTAGTTAACAGTTGTCTCAAAATCAATCAAAAGCTTTACTTATACTTTCTTGGTGATGATACTATGATATTTATATTAAGTCTTCTTATATTTTTCACTATTAAAGCTTGCACTGAGGCATGTTTGCAGTAATTAGTGTGGTTTCTTGGTTAGTTAAATGCTCTTTTTCACCAGTTTGAACTTGTTTTAAATAAAAATTAATGCCTGGTTGTGGTCGTATAAAGTTTTGTGTGATTGTGCCAAGTTTTACCAAGTTCATTGTTCAGAATCTATTTACACCTCAGTTTTGTTAGAGACCAGTCAGTCTGTAAAATTTTCTTCAGGGAGTCTGGATTGGATAAATCTTCATATTGATCCCTAAAAAAGATTAGGATTAGGTTTAGTTCTTCCATCCCACTCCTCCCTGTGTCGTTGGGAGACAAGCTGTTTCTGTCACTTTACGAGAAAAGTCAGAAGCTACTCTTTTCAAAGTTTCTGGCTTTACCATTGATAGGCTCTTCATCTTCAGCTTTTCTGCAAATGATGAAGATTGATTTGAGACTTTCTCTTGGTCTCAACTGATGAATATTCTTAGACATACAGGACGTTTTATCAGGGTTTTTCTGTACTATATTATAAATGCTGTTGCTCTTTTAACCCACTTCCAGTTTCTGCCTTTCTGTCTTTATACTGTCTTTTTCTTGCCCTTTTTCAGCAGCTTCGTTAAGTACAGATAATTCTTCTCATTGCACATCAGATATTTCATGAGATACTCGGAGAATGTTCAGCCCTTGAACAGTAAGGATCAGAGGAGTATTGCATGGCTGTTTTATTTTTCTCCAGCAGTTATATGTCTAGTTGTATCCATGTTCACAAAGGCTTTGACACTGGTAGCTTTAAGTTTTCACTCTTCTTTTTATAAGAAAGATGATTGCAAGGTATGGAACTATTTGGTATACTCACATATACTTGTCCTCTGTCAGTTTTGTTGTTAGCTTAGGTGTGTAACATAGAAACTGTCATTGTCTTTCTCTTTTAGAGGATATACAGTGAGCATGTAGCTATAGTGACTTACTTGAAATATTAGTTAAATAAAATATTTAGACCTTAGCAAAAAATTATGGAATGAATTATGTCATTTCACCATACTTTGGACAAAAGTATTAGTGATCCCTTGTCTGAAAGAGTCAGCAATATACATGTGCAGGCAGAATAGGAAGAAACTGTATTGCAGTTTTATTTGATTTACACATGGGTTTGAATCAAATGATACGGTAGGTATGCTTTTTTCTGAGAGAAAGTTGACACAATGAATATTTTATAGATGTCTCAACAATAAATATATTTTTATCAGAGAGGTATCTAGTAACGGATCTTATTATTTTGAAATAAATGTATACATTTATCTTCTCAAATAATGTGTTAGAAATAAATAAAGTCATAGAACCATCTAGGTTGGAGAAGAACATTAAGGTCAGGTCCAACTGTAAACCTAACACTGCCAATTGCACCACTAAACCATGTCCCTAAGTGCCACATCTGCACATCTTTTAAATACTTCCGGGGGTGGTGACTCAACATGCACACACGCACTAAATTTTAAGAACATAAAAATACACTGAGGTGAATTAATAAATAAATTATTAATAAGCCGTCAAAGTATTAATAAATGAACGGTAAATAATTTACTAATAAATACATTTGATTACTAAAGTAATATTTATGACATAATGAAATTACAGTAATCTTACATTTAAAAAATTTAATAAGTTAATTAATAAGTTAATTTGAATGACATGGTCATTTTATTTAAGCATTAGCAAAGAACTAAATTTGTTTCCCAAAACATGTCTTATTGCATGTTTCCCAGATTCCAACTGACATTTTTCTGTCACTTTCTTTAAGTATTTATTCTTTGTATTTATTACCTATTCTTAAACCAGCAAGTTATTTACTCTAGATTTCCTACTTTTTTGAATGTTTGACAATATTATCAGCAAATTCCCATTAACTTTGATTTTCTTAATATTAAAACTACTCTGACATTTTGTCTGCAGGAGGGATAAATTAATCTTCTAAACATTTCTGTGTGTTTCAGCCATTTTGCAAATCATTGGAACCTGTCTGTGGACATAACGGGGAAACCTACAGCAGTGTCTGTGCCGCCTATTCTGACCGCGTGGCTGTCGACTATTACGGCCCCTGCCAGGCTGTCGGTGTTCTCTCGGACTATGGCTTTCATACAGAGTGTGCCTTTGTTAAATGTCCCCAGCGTTCTGCTACAGGCTGCAAACCTGTTATTGCACCAGGTATGTTAATTCTTTGTTAGAGTTGACTACAGATAGGGGAGTCTTCAGGCCACGTGTATAAATAGGTATCTATTTGGAACAAAACTTATGCTTTAAAATATTGTATTTCATAATATCTTTGAAACATCTAAGAGAAGGGATGAAATAGAGATATTTCTTAGGGCTAGAATAAGCCAGTATCAGGACTCAGCCAAGCAATTCTGAAGCAGAAAGGCCTTGGCTTCAGGAGTCTTAAGTCAGTCTTTAGAAACTTGCAGCTATGCCCATAGGCCTGGTTTAGGAGAAAGGACTGAGGTCTGTGGTGGCTAGGGTAGAATGTCACTGGGAATCAGATGGTTAAGTTTTTGGAAGTGGCAGCACAGATACCACACTGGAATTTTAAACTATTGTCAAAGTAGGGTTCCCAGAAGAGCGAAGATTGTATTTAATTAGAAAATAGAGTAAGATACCATATGTATTTACAGTACTGTGAAAGAGGAAGACAGTAGGAATAGTTTTGCAGTTTTACTGTTCTGAACTGGTTTGTTATTGTTTTCACAAATACTTCATTTATGAAACAGTCAGTAACTAACCACAGGTAATACACAGAGTAAGGAAAGCTCAGTTTTTAAAAAGAAATGGTTTTACGCATTTTTCTCATTCACTGTTTTGAAAAGGGGTCTTTATGCTTTGGTATTACATTTAATATTGTAAAAGTCACTCAGTGAATATTAATTATATATAGTAATTTGGGGAGTGTATTAAATATACGATCATAGGTAAAAAGTTGAAATATTATCTTTTTGCATTTTGAGATAGTGAGGAAAAACAGTAGAAATATGGCATGCTTTTGTGTTAAACATGAATCCGTCAGACAAGTCCTTTTTCCCTCCATACTATATAAAGATTTTAAGCTCCAACATGGTATGGCTGCATAAATCGATGTTTGCAGTGTGCATAATTGCTTCTGTCATGTCCTAGCTATTTCAGCTCTTGAAATGGCATCATTTCTGTGGTTGTATATGCATGCATCTGTACAGAACTTGGCTTGCTGTACACAAAATGCCTGTAGTTTTTAGCTTACAATAATGTATCATCTTGAAACATATGAAAATCCATCTTGTTGCTTCATGTTGATAGTAGTAAATGTGTACTTAAAGGTGACTGCTTTGCATTCTGCCATCAAATTGAAAGATTTACTTTGCCTTGGTAGTTTTTCTATTTTCTTTCTCTGTTTACATTCAACTTTTGACTTCTGCTTACTTGAAAAAGTGAAAAGACTATATGCTTTTGTGTCTGAGACTTTTTTATTCACATAGGAGCCTGCTGCCCACTATGTGCTGGAATGCTGAGAATCCTGTATGACAAAGACAAACTGGATGCTTTTGCAAGGGTAAATAGTTTAATCATGCCTTATGTTAAATGGTACATGGAAAATCCAAGTTACTGTATACTCTCTCCTGAAAAGTTAATACATTATAAAACCAATTATTTTTCAGTAGATAGTGTGTGATTAGATTTTTTCCTTTATCCTGTTTATACTTTCCTCCATTTCTTAATAGCAGGTATAGAAATTGAAAGCAAAACAGAATTAAAGTAGGCACAATCACCTTCAGATTTGCAGTTTAACTGACTTGTAATAGTAAAAGACAAATTGTATGGGAACTGCCTCTATCTCATGCTAGTAATACAGTACATATTTGTTACTTTTGGTTAAGATTATTCTGCTAGCTCACTATTTCCTAATGTAGGTAACTTAATTCGGACATTGTCTGATGTTTAAATTGGGCTGGATAACACTCTTTGGGTTATCTAGATAGTTGTCATAGATTTCATTGCTCATCAGCTGAAATGTTGGGTGTTAATTCAACATCTCTGTAAGTTAGATACCAGCATTCCTCATTGCTGCTCTTTGAAAAACTTGGTGTAAGATGGATCTTCTGATGTTGATGGTCTATCACTGAACACAACTAACTAGGCCCAAACTCCCCATGTGGTGTATGAAAGGATTGCACTTCACTGACCCCTGCTTTTATGCTTCAGTATATGGAATAGAGCAGAATGCTTGATTTTTGGCATGACATCACAACAAAATACAGTAATACAGCGATCATGCCTAGTGAAACAAAACAGTTCTTGTTTGCATCTACACATAATTTTTATTTTTTAAAATATCAAATAGAAATATAATTTGATCTAGGTGTTCCTGCTCTGGCAGGGGGGATTGGACTAGATGGTCTCTCAAGGTCCCTTCCAATCTCTAACATTCTGTGATTCCCCTAAACAGTGTAAAACCACATTAACCTGTTTATATGTTTAGAAGTAGAGAGAATCAGCTATGATTGTAAAAACACAGAAAAAGTTAGCTTTAACAGGACCCCTGGAGGCATCTAGTCCAACTCCCTGCTCAAAGCAAGGTTGGTTCTGGTTAGATCAGCTTGGACAGCTGAGTTTTTAAAACTTCCAGGAGTAGAAATTCCACAAGCTGAATGCCACTGGACAATGACTTTTGCTGGCTCTGTTCTTGCTGTTGCAGCCCAGTGTGTGGTTGGTCTTCATCTCAAGGATGTGCTGCTGATTGATGTTCTACCAATTTTCTTCCAGAGATCTGTGTGTGTGTTTGCACGTTGACAAATTTTGCTGAGTAACGGTGTCATTAGGTCATGACTGCATCCTGGCATGTTGTGGCTGTGAAGAAGAATTTTTAGTTTTAGTTAGGAGAAGGCTTTCTAGTTAAAGAAATTTATTGGACTTACTCAAGTAGTTATTAAGTACTTGGTGATAATTCCTCTTACCTACTAAGCACCCTAAAACCTGTATTAGGGTATTTAGTAGTTGCTTGCTTTCTTCTTTTTTCCACCTCTCTTTTTTTTTCCATTTGTTATCACAGTCTTGCTGAGTTTTTCTTTTCTTGCTCACCTAAAGCCACAGTACACAATGTTCAAATTTTCAGAACTCATATATATAAATTTATATGTCTCTTTACATTTAAAATATGTGATCTCTCAAACATTCAAATCAGCATTCTCTTAGCACATACTAGAAGTTACAGAAGTTTGACAGAAGTTTTCTGCTTTGGAAACTTCAATCAGGGGTCATCCAATAAGCCCCCAGAGATGATCTCTAACTGCTCACAGCCACCTGGAGACTGTGCATTGTGTGACACCAACCTGAGCATAGAGAGTTAGAAGCTTTGTGCTTTTGTCACTCCAGTGTGAGTCAGAGGCCAGTTAATATATCTTGATAATACAACAGAAGATGCCCAACTGTGTATTTGAGTAGTTTTGATACTTCTGTCATCTACATTAAATTAATGTTAATACCATTGATCTCATCTGATTCCATCAATAAAACTATAGGATGTATGTGCAGCTGTTGCTTTTGACAGTGTATGTATATATATATATACACTGTACTGGAGATGGTTAGGTAGATGGAATCATTGCTGAAAGTGCTAGCATATGCTTTAACCAACCCAGAGGGCAAGGAGTAGTAAAGTATGCTTACTTTAGTTCAGACAGGTCATTCTGAAGAGAAAAAACCACTTTAAATACTGAAGAGTTCTGATTTTTTTTTTCCTCCTCCCACCACTCTGGCCTTTTTTGTAAAGATAGCAGGAAACAAAAGTCAGTGGCTACACAGACCAAGAAGTGGTAGACATCTGCTAAGATTCTAATCTAATCTACTAGATTTCTAATCTACTGGATTTTTAATCTAAACATCAAAATCCAAGTTTGACACTATCAGTCATCCTGAAAGTATCCATATGATTCTGTTTTAAAACTGTTTGAACAGGGTTTGCTAATCATTCAGCATGTCAGACTGCATTTTAGTGGGGCTATGACAAGGAAAGCCCATACAAGGTTTGGTAAAAGAAGTGTGTGACACACTGCAAATTTAATTCATGTAGTCTACTTCAATTTCCAAGATTTCCATTTGTTAAGGTCCTGTATCAGTGTTCTTAAAACCAACAAAGCTACAGTGGAATAACAAGGATGGATCTCTTGCAGCTAAAGCCAGAAAACGGAACACAACAGAATGACCAGAAGTCACAAGCAAAGTGTTTTGGTGTCTATACTGTTCAACCCAACCAGAACTGACCTAGAAAAAAAGGTGAAAAACCTTCAAGGCGTGACAATCATTAAATAGAGCATCAACAATCAGATTACTGTTTGCCAGATACAGACAGCAGAACAGAAATAAGAATTTTAAAATGAAAATATATTTACCTGGTACTTATGTAGTGATCTTGAAATGTCTCATGTTTGCATATATACAGACATATATTTGTCTTCACAAAGCCATAGCTCTTCATTTCCGGTGGCTCTTGGAAGACATACTGTGATGCTAATGGAGTGCCAGCTGGTAGGGCTGCTCTACCGCTTGTTTTCCAGCACGAGAGTACAAGCCACTGTAGCAGATAACCATTTACATGATTTTGTGGTACATGATACGTACACACACTTAACCATGAAGGTGGGAAACACCACGTATCAGAACTATGGTTAATTTAAGAAGTAACGCATTCTTCACCTTCTTCCTTTCACTTTTTAGTGGTTGTGGTGGGTTTGGGATTTTTTTGCTAGAGTTTAAAACCGAGTAGTTTAATGGCTGAAACAAATTTTCTGGTGTAATATAACGTTATTAAAACTAAAGAGGAAAACTGTAATTTCGCATAACATCACATCACCAACGAAGTTCTTTGTTTTCTTCCAGGTAACAAATAAAAAGCCTATAACAGTGCTTGACATACTTGAAAAAATCCGCCTGCATGTCTCAGTGCCACAGTGTGATGTGTTTGGATACTTAAGCATAGAATCTGAAATTGTGATTCTCATAATTCCTGTGGATCAGAACCCCAAACCGTTGCAGGTAGACTATGTTATTATGTTGTTTACCCAGCATGAAAGCATGGATTTACTTCATTTTTATATGAATACACTTTACTATCTTCAATATAGCAGTTTTTAAATTGTGCATTTTTCAGTGTACTGAATACATGGCAATTTCTCTAGTGACTCAAATCTGAATAGCTAGTATTATGGATGTTAAAATCTGTCTTGAAAATCCTGCTTTTCTGATAAGAGGCTTTTGAGTATGGGTAGTAAGAGGGGTAAGGTAAAGGAAGGCCAAGGATAGAGTAATATGATTTCTGTGTTAAAATTAATCGATGCAGAACCCTCAACTTCCTGTGGCTAAAGTAGCAGAAAATATATACTGATGAAAATAAATTTCTGAATGACCTCTTAAATTAATATTAATCATATATTAAATGTATACCTGCATATGAAATGGTACTCCTTTGTCTCCAGTGTAATGGTTAAAAGTAGATTGAAGTATATGTGATATTAGGCTGAAGCACATCATACATATTGATATCATATTAATATATTGTGCATGTATTGGTGCTAAGCAGTAGTTCATACCGAAGAACATCTGTTTATACTGTTCTGAGACCATCTTGGTTTTGATATTCCTTTCCACCTTATGGTGAAAAGTTCTGGGAGATCCCAAAATGCTATTATGACCTTAAAGAGGAAATAACATTCCAATAAGCTGCCCAACTTGCTGTGCTGTAACTAGTTCATACTAGCAAACAGGAAACTAACGCTCACGGTACTAAACTCTAAACTCAACAAATACAGCTCCAGGTTCTTACAGTATTTTCTTAGGAGCAGTTCAGAACAACAGAAACAAGGCCCTGTCTATGTATTGCATTATTATTGTCTTGGAGCTGTTGTTTCATTTTCACTTTCTACTCGTTGACCTGTGCAAGACCAGTGAGGCTTTTTCCTATTAAAAGAAACATAATTTGTTGACGTTTTATAGTTGTTTCTAATACTCTTGCCTGGCCCTGCTGACAGCACTTTATAATTAAGTCCCCTGCGAGATTAGGTGCTGTGACTGGTTCATTCCGTTACCCAACATGTTGATGTGTGCTAATGTACAATGAAGGATTTACCTTTGAAAAGGAAGGGGAGAGAAAACCTGCCTACAATCTCTCTCGTATCTTTTACAATACAAACAGAATTCAGGAAGGTTCATTTCCTTGTTGTTTATTTTATGTTGATGGCTGCTATCCATTTCCATTTTATTTCTACAGTCTAGTCTTGAATGCTCAGTATTGCTTCTGGGATAGACTACAGTAGTAGTGTAATGTGAGGGGACAGAATCACTGCCATAAAATTTGCAAGCTGCAGTATCTAGTAGGGGACTTGTTTCTCAGGCAGCTATATTGAATGTATTTTGCTTGCCTGTGCTGCTAGAGCAACCCTGTTATGTGCAACAGAGCTTCACCTTACGTCTCCTTCTTTAGCAGAAATAGCCCAAAATGTTACCAGCATTTAGGAAACAAGGTCTTGAGCCTTGCCAATGTGGTCGGCTCTCATTCTATCTGCAGCAGGTGCTGTCAGACTCCTGGGGCGAGGAAGATTCTCTGAAATCAGAGAGGCCACCTGAAACCAGGGAGAGGCTGCTCATCTCACTGGTGACAACCGTTGCTGAGCTAGAAGTTTCTCAATTTTCAAAGCTTTGGGCATCCAGATATTACATTTGTCAAGTTAAAATTTCACTAGAGGCAGCTTCCAGAACTGTTAAAGAGACCTAGTGCTAAACTGATTCATGGGTTGCAGTAGAAGGTGGAAAAAATGGATTTGCTAACATGAATTCTTAATTATCATCACATCAGTAGAGAAATGGAAACCTGTGTTTTCTCAGGTTTTCCTGTTACTTCCATTCTTCCCTTCCCATAAAAGAAATCACTTTTCCCTGATTTGGAAGAAAAAGCACAATAAGTAGAATACCCTGATTTTTCCAGTCTTGCAGACTTCAAGGTCAATCAGAAAGTAAGTCCTCGGTTTTGGAGTTACTTCCTTTAATTATAATTTACTGTGAGCTTTTGGGTATCAACATGGAAACATCACTCATGATAAATTATACATAGCTTCCTTCCTTCCCATTTGCTACTACTCAGGGATTCCACAGTAATTTTGATGGTACCAAAATCTAGGATGAGAGTTCCAACATGTTTTCTAAGAAATACTCCCCAAAATAATCTTATTTGCTGAGAGCAATAACTCGAATTTTCTTTCCTGAATTTTGCTATCTAACAATATTTTTGCATTGTCATTTTACATGGCAGGAAGAGAAATAATAACTTTTTTTTTTTTTTTTCTTAGATTGAAGCCTGCAATAAGGAAGCAGAAAAGATAGAGTCACTGATAAATTCAGACAGTCCAACATTAGCATCACATGTACCACTGTCAGCTCTGATTGCATCTCAAGTACAAGTTTCATTTAGCATTTCATCTCCTTCTGTTAAACTGATGCCTGTTCAGCACTCCCTGATCATAAGCCTTTTGTTCACTTTGTCAGGATTAATATATTATATATAACTGCTTAAAAAATATGCATGAGAATTGTGGTGTTTTGTATTGTGAAGGACATTCAGAGTTGTATATCACTGAACCAGAAAAATTTGATTTCATGAACTACTATTTTTTTCAGTGAAGGAAGTATTTTGAATAATGTGAAAAGATTATTCTTTTATTCATTACTAGTCAGATGACTGTTTCAGCACAATTACATTATTTTCCATTGACCTTAGAAACATAAAAATAGTCTGGAAGGTTCTGACATGATTTTTTTTTATTTTTGCAATAAGGGATTTTATAGGGTTTTTTTCAGCAATAAAATAGTATTTTGAGTTTATTGAAGAATGTTAATTTTATATTATGCAGGTGCATATCAGTGACAATGAAAAGTAGGCACCTATTTTAAGCCTCATTTTTGGAAGAAATAACTTGCTGCTACTGAATTACTTTACCAACAATTTAAGAGTTTATTCTCATGTAAATATGCTTTCATGTTTTGTTATGAAGAAAACTAACTATGCCTGGGCCTATTTCAGTGGATATCTTTACTTGGACTAGTGAAGATTTGCAGGACATTGGGCTCAACGCTTGTAAAATGACAATCAAGTTCTGTAATAGTACCTGACTTCAATGAAGAAATATGTTCTTTTTATAGCTTTGTATATTTCAGAATCTCATATTGGATGCAAAATTATAAAGATTCTCAGTATCTGTATTTAAGTGCCATTTAAAATATTGCAGTATTTGCATGTTATCTAATGAAATTTATACTTTAAATGTTTATACAAACAGTATGTTCTATTACCTATTGTATTTCATGCACCTGACATTAGTTTACATGAAGTATTTTCTATCAGTATTACAATAGCCAGCTTTTGAAGTATATACAGAAAAACTTATTGTTGCCAAAATACTAAACTTTAAAAGAAAGCACTGAAAAGTTTTGAACATGTATGTCATTTTAGCATGTGTGTAGCAATTCTTCTCTCTTAAATGCAAAAGTATAAAATCTTTTTATTTTAATAAAACACTTTGTCACGTGACTTTAAACATAACGTATGTATGGCAAGGAACCTTTCTGTCCTGGTTTTGATAAAAACAAGACCAGTTCTCTTTTAGTGAACTTAACTTTCAGCTAAATTTTTCTGAGTACCTTCTAAGTAACTTCACTTTTCTGAATTTAGCTGCGTGTTTCTCAGACACTGTGCTCTGAAACTGATAAGGATGACCAATGGAATGCAGGACCAGGCTCATGTTTAGATTTATTGTTATAACAACTGAGAATTCCGATAACGTCCCATAATTGAGAGGGGCATATTTGCAAGGAGGGGAAGACAGAACAGGTGACTAAAACTGTCCAACCGAGTATTCCATCTCATATGCATCATACATCCTATTAAAGAAGATCACAAGGGCGATCTCTCTTCAGCCATGGCCGGCATCTGAAGAGGAACATGCCTGATGTCCCTGCAATCCAAGGCCTGGGACCGTGCATCCCTGAATCCAGTTCGTTTGCTGCCCAGGACTTCACAGAATCACATCCCAATAAAGCTGCCCTTCTGCAACTGAACTGTCATTCAATGCAACAGCAAGTGCCAGCGGCTTTTTTTGGCTACAAAATAAAATTTTAAAAACTAATAATATTTTCATTGGGAAATCACATTTTATGGCTTTCAGGTGCTATAATTTATATTCTAGACATATCTCCTTTTAAAAAGGAAAAAATTAATAATAAATACTAATTAATAATTAATACCCATAAAATTTGGTATTAGCAGGACTTTGCTGACTGAGGATGTAGCCGCCTCGGATGTGCAGGTTGATATATCCCAAAGGAGCCGATAAATTTCTGAATTGCCCCCTAAAGCAAACATACTCATCCTATTTCTGATTAATAAATTAAAAATAATTTTTAAAAATATAGTCTCTTTGTTGAATTACCCACTTAAAATTTTTTTGAATTAAAGTTTGTAAATACAGACTAAATATATTTCATATCTTATACATTATTTATATTATATTATATTATATTAATATGTAATATAGCAATAAATAAATATATGAGAAATACAGAATAACGTAGAAAATAAATACAAAATAAATATAAATGCATCCTAAAGAAGTTGTTACTGCAAATCCTTTTTTAACGCAGAACTACATATTTTCAAGATAAAATCTGAAATTCTACATATATAAACTGATTTGACAACACCTGATAATCAGAGCGATGTTTGAAGCCCAAGGCCATAAAAAACGTTTAAATTTTTTGTCTTCTTCCCCTCCATTCTTGGAAAATAAATTAGAATTTTCACTGAAGGGTTTAATAAAAATAAATATAATATTTTAAAAAATTACTTACTGTGTGATAATCATACCAGCGAGTGCTGGGCAGGTAAGCGTTCACCACTGCAGCACTACAGCACCCTGGAATCAAACATTTTTGGTTTAAATCTATTAAAGCCAAAAAGTAACATTTAACTCAAGTCACTTCTAATATTTTAATCGATTTCCAATATTGTCTAAATTTTACCCAATTTTTTTTCTGTTTTTGATATTCCACCTGTTCCAGGACAGGGCTGATGAACAGTGCTGGTCCCCACAGAAACTGTTGATAGATTTCACGTGTCAGTTTATTGTCCACAAACCTGTAAAGCAAGAAAAAGTGATGGAACCCTCAGTGTCAGCATTTTCCAACATATTTCCTCCTTGAAGCCTTTTTTCTCAGAAAAACTACCATTACCTCAACTGTAAGTGTGCTCCCAGTAATAATACTTAATATTTATTTATAATTATTAATATATAATTATGTAGACATAATAATATCAAAATTAATATAAAATATATAATATATTTTATATAATTATATATAACATATATAATTGTGCGTAAGATATGTAAAATACTATATAATTTTATCATATAATTATTATATGCACAGTGTATAATATAGAATATGTCATAATGTCTTCTTTTCTATCATAATATAATTATGTAATAATTATAATATAATAATAGGTGATAATTATAAATATTACATATTAGAATATAAATAATATAAAATATATAAAACTATAAGTAAATATGTAATAAATATTCTGTATTATAAATATATATACTTGTATATTCTCTCTATATTATATATTGTTGTATACATTTTATATAGTATAAAATTTTATTATTATACAGGTTATTTCAAAAAGATGGACCCAATGTGAAATCGCACAGCTTTAAAAGTGGGTTCATCTCTTTTGAAACGTGCTGTAATAGAATAATAATTATAATAGTAATCTATTTCTTCCTTATACATAATTAAGAAAAGTAAATCCCATTTTATTTACAAGTATATCAGTTAATGCTTGTCAAGATCCTAATTTGAAAATGTGTATTGAGATCCTGATGTGGAAATCGTTAGGGAAATACCATTTATTAATTTTAATTTCTGCTGTTTCTTTAGGCTTCCTGGTGTATATCTACATATATATTAAATTTTTACTTAGGATATTTAGAGCACAAAACTTACCAAGTAAGATTGAATTTTTTTATTATTATTATTTTTATTAGCAATAGCAAAATTAAGTAGTGGCCCGGTTACTTTCTGATTCAAACCTTTTTTTCTTCCTTTTTTTTTGACAGGTACCTTGTCAGCATCATGTCTTAAATTAGGGAAAATTAGGTTGGGATTCCACACTGACAATTCAGTATTTTTTAGGGGAACATAAGAATTTGTAAATATTAGACTTCAAAGTTCAGGCATTAAACAGGCTTCGGCACATATTGCCCCTTCTGAACAGATACAAATAAAGTCTTATGACTCGAAAAATATGCTTAAAACAAACAAAAAAACCAACTAACCCACAAAACACCTGTATCAGTAGTATCACTTCGGATGATGAGAATGAGCTTTAAAATTTATATATTAAGTTTATTTGTAGTGAAGGAAAAAATGCTGGCCTCTGTTTTGAACCCTGAGGTGATCCTGCCACCTGTGGTGCCGTCATTTTGAGCCCTGAGGTGATTCTGGTGCTGCCATTTTGAGCACTGAGCTTAGGGGCCCAAGACTGACCCCAGGATTCGTGGTTTGGCCTCCCCAGTGCCCAGCACACGGGACGGTCACTGCCTTTGTCCTGCTGGCCACACTGGTGGTGACACAAGCCAGGATGCTGGTGGCCTTTTTGGCCACCTGGGCACAGACTGGTTCATGTTCAGCTGCTGTCACCAACACCCCCAGGTCCAGATCCCTCTGTAGATCCTTCCCACACTGCAGCAGATCAACACTCCCACGCAGCATGGCATCATCCACAACTTCTTGGGGGTTCACTCAATCCCTGGCCAAATCCCAGGTGGCCAAAAAGGCCACCAGCATCCTGGCTTGTGTCACCTTTCAAAGAGTCCCCATCATTCCGTTTTAAATGATCTATAGCTGCTACATTGCATAGGTCTAATTTTGCTTGAGTCTTTCATAGTTTTTATCTGATCTTGGGGCAACACGTACACATACTCCTTTAACTTTTCAAGAAAATGCTGCAGACCCTCATCCGAGTAATCAGATAACGTGGACTTGAACGGTCCTGGAGAATCATTGGTAACAGAGGGGTTTGGAACAGTGCACATTCTCGCCAATACTTTCTAACATCATAATTATTTGTATAACCTGAGTCCCCAGGAGCACCCCCTTTCCCGTCGCGATCATCATGACTGCATTGCCGACTGTCGGATTCACTCGCTATTAGATGATCTAATCTGTCACACAGTTCTGTTGTCCAGTTCTTATCCAGTGACTCCTTCTGCTCTCTCGTGGAAGTTGGAGGGTTAAAAGGCTGTAAAGGCAGGTACAAATTGGTAAAAGGACTGATAGTACACTTGTTTACGACCTTGGCATTCTCAGCTTTCACAGGTTCTTTGAGCAAGTTGTCTGACTCCAGTCCTCCGGACTTGCTGTTCTCACCAGGCAACGGTACAGGAGGCCACCCACTTGGCATTTTTCCTCCCCCCCGCCCCAGACTGCTGAACTGTCGGGGGTGCCGAAAGCACAGCAGGGGATGGAATAGGGAGGGTATCAAAGACACGAACTGGGTAAACTTCACAGCGACTTTCAGGATACTTATCAGGCTGCAACGCTGCAAAAATTCCGGCAGCAGCAGACCGTTCAGCCTTAAGATCTTTTAAGGTAGTGATTATAAGCTTCCATGTAGTTACTAATGATTTAGCTTCTTTATCTCCATTCTTCACTTTATCCCATAATTTCTGCCCTGTGTCATCCCAAAGTTCAAGTTTAAGTTTTGAGTCACTAATGCTCATAACAGTCTTTTCAGGTTTCAGTTGCTTCACTATAGTAATTATCTGTTTCCAGGTGGTTACAAGGCCGAGAATATGTTTTTCACTGTGACTGATTGCCTTCCATAACACAGTTCCCACTTTATCCCAAGTCTCTATTTGAAAAACTCCTAACAGGTCAGCAGGAAACCTATTGCCTCTACACCAAATTAATAGTCTTTTGAGGTTACTCTCCTCATACTTCACCCCTCTCTTAGAGAGAATATGCGAGAGGAGCCGCAGTATTTCTTCTTCTTCTTTAAAAATATTCTGCCCCATCTCCTCTCGCCCCCAGCTGCTCACCTCTTTGGGTGTCCATTGCAATTATATTGGATCCTTTATCCCTCCTCTGTCGCTTCTGTAGCGATCAATCAGGAGTCACGCAGCCCGCAGACTACGTCCCGGTCACGGTCCAGCCGAGCCGTTCCAGCTGGGGCTCTCTCCCTGCAGCAGTTGTCCCCCTTCCGTAAATTCTCCTTATGGATCACGTCGGAATCACCACTTGTGAGGGCGAAAAATCATGGACTCCACACAATCCAATATGAATTCAAGCGAAGCCATTTATTACAGAAACAAGCCTCCTTATATATGCAGTTATTTCCTGATCACGCGTCCACACTCCAAGCATGCATTAGCTGATTGGATATTGTCCATGTTCATGAGCTGTCCATGCGCCTGAGTCTCACTGCTGTTTTTCAGCCTTTGGGCTGGCCTTGAGATTCCTTTGGCTAGTTCAGAAATAAATCTCCACCTAATAGAAACCCACCCACACAACAACCTCAAGAAAATCCCTCAAATATCCCACAGTTGCTGACAGAATTCACATCTCTTAAGGTTAGCATTAACCCACAGGATTCATTCTTTAAGTGGTAATGACTACAGATAGATGGAGGAGAGAATCATTGTCAATGTCTTCCTAGGTTCGGGGTGGAGAAGAACCTGCCTAGCTCTGAATGGCCACATATAATACCCAGGGAAAAGGGTTTCTCATTTCTGGCATTGTCTGGTCATGCTCCATCGGGCTGTGGCAGGCCCTGTAGTACTCTGTCAAGCCCTGTTGGGTTCTGTCAATCTTTGTCGAGCTCTGTTGGGCTGTTCAGAATTTTTTTGGCTCTTTCAGGACCTGGCTGGCTCTGTCAGACCCTGTCAGGCTCTGTCAGGCTCTTTCAAGCCCTGTCAGGCTTTGTTGGGCTTTGTCAGGCTCTGTTGGGCATTTCTGAGGTCTATCGGTCTCTGTCAAGCCATGTCAGGATTTGTAGGGCTCTGCTGGGTTTTGTTGGGCTCTGTTGGGTATTATTGAGCTCTGTCAGGCTCTATTGGACGCTGTTGGGCTCTTTCAAGCTTTGTTGGGACCTGTCGGGCTCTGTCAGGTTCTTTCAGGATCTGTAAGGTTCTGTCAATCTGTGTCAGGTCCTGTCGTGCTCTGTAATGTTTTGTTGAGCACTTTCAGGCCCTGTCGTGCTTTGTTGGCCTCTCTAATGCCCTGCCAGACTCTATCGTTCACTATCATGCACTATTGGGATTTGTCGGGCCCTGTCGAGTTCTGTCAGGCTCTGTCAGGCCCTGTTGGGCTCTGACGGGCCCTGTAAGACTGTGTCAGGCTCTGTCAGGCTTTCTCAGGTTCTGTTGGGCTCTGTCAAGCTTTGTCAAGGCCTGTTGGGTTCTGTCGGGCTCTGTCATGCCCTGGTGGGCTCTCTCAGTTTTTAGTAGGCTCTGTTAGGCCCTGTCATGCTCTGTTAAGCCTTATCAGGCTCATTCAGGGCCTGTCTTGCTCTTTCAGGCTCTGTCATGCTTTATCTGGCTCTTTTGGGCCTAGTCAAGCTTGGTCGGGCACTGTCGGGCTTAGTTGGGCTCTGTCAATTCCTGTCAGGTTCTGTTGGGCTCTTCAAGCTCTGTTGGGCTCTGTCAGGCTGTATGGAGATCTGTAAGGCTCTGTCAGGCTCTGTAATGCTTTGTTGAGCTCTTTCAGGCTCTTTAGCACTTTGTAAGCCTCTGTCAGGGCCTGCTGGGCTCTATCATTCACTATCAGGTGCTTTCAGATTTTTTCAAACCCTTTTGAGGTCTGTTGGGCTCTAGCAGGCCCTGGTGGGCTCTGTCAAGCTTTGTTGAGCTCTTTTGGTCTTGGTCAGGATTTCTCGGGCCCCGTCAGGACCTGTTTGGCTCTATTGGGCTCTATTGGCTCATGTTGGGCTCTTTTGGGGTTTGTCGGGCTCTTTGTTGCACAGGTATTGAAAGAGCCCTATAGAGACCAACAGAGCCTGACAAACCCAACAGAGCCTGACAGATTGCGACAGAGATTGACAGAGCCTGAAAGGGGCTTACAGAGACCAACAGGGTCCCACAGGTCCTGACAGAAGCTGTCAAAGACCAACACAGACCAACAAAGCATGACAGGGATCAAAAAAGGCCAAAAAAGACCAACACTGCCTAACAATGCTTGACAGGGCCTGACAGAGCCCAACAAAACCCAACAGAGCCCAAGCAGGCATCACAGAGTCAGACAGAAGCCAAAAAAGCCTGATAGAGCCCATTAGACTGTAAATATGCCCTAAAGAGCCCAACATAGATAGACAGAGCCCGTCACAGCCTAGAAGACCTGGACAGAGCTTCAAAAAGCTCGACAGAGATGGACAGGGCATGACACAGATTGTCTTTGCCCACGTGCCCCAAAAAAGCCCAACAAAGCCTGATTAAGCCTAACAGATCATGACAGAGCCCGACAAAGCCTGAGACAGCCCAAGAGATCCTCACATGTCTCATGCTGGCTTGACATCTTCAGTCCTGTGAGTGTGCTTTTAAGTATTACAATGAGCAAAGTTCATCTAAAGGACACCATCTTACAATGTCGAGATATACATTAAAAAACTCATCCATCAGGCTTCAAGATGTCTAAGATCAAAAGAGCAGACTGACCTGAAACTGGTCAATTGCTGACAGAATTCACATACTTTTAAGTTAGCATTCACCCACAGGATTCATTCTTCAAGTGGTAATGACTACAGATGGATGGGGGAAAGAATCATTGTCAGTGTCTTACTAGGTTCAGGGTGGAGAAGAACCTGCCTGGCTCTGGATGGCCACATATGCCCAGGGAACAGGGTTTCTCATTTCTGGCACTGTCTGGTCCACTTTGAACACTCTACAGGTGGAGGGAGCTGAGCACCTGAGTGCTGGCTTCCTTAATGCTGTTCCCGTCTGTAGGAATATTTCAGGACTTACTGAAATAGAAGTGAGGCAATGGGGGAGGGAGCAATGCAGGTGACAAGGCTGTACTAGAGGGATTAAATACCCATGTGTGCGAAAATAAGAGTCTTCCTTTTGTGAAACGTGTGCCCGTCTTACAGGTGTGGAGGGTATTTTCCTGATATCGAAAGAGGTACCCTGGTGAAACAAAAGTATGAACTTAACAGCAGATCGTTGTTTCTATTCACAGTTACTGCATAGTCATTATAGTTTGAGGGAATTTTTGACATACAACACATCTACAGTAAGAAAGAATTGCATAAACGGAGGATTAGACTGACGTTAATTATTTCACGGTCTTTGCTGCCATCTAGCATATTCTTACAGGGAAAACCGGCTGTTGTGGTGAGGCTTCTGAGAGTCTTTTCGTGTGTCCGCTGATCAACGTCTCCAAGATGGCAGCTCTCCTCGAAAGCGAAACTAGCACGCACTCACATAAGTAATGGGGGAGGGAGCAACGCAGGTGACAAGGCTGTACTAGAGGGATTAAATGTCCATGTGTGTGGAATTAAAAGTCTTGCTTTTCTGAAAACTGTGCCCTTCTTACAGGAGCGGATGGTGTTTTGCTGATATCGAAAGAGGCACCCTGGTGAAACAAAAGTATGAACTTAACAGCAAAGTCTATCCGCTTAAGCAGACATTCTATCGATTAACAGCACTGAGTATTATCCTCCATAAGTGCTTCAAAGACTGGATGCTCTTGCGTTGCTTGTATTCACACAATTATTGCATATTTCTTACAATTTGGGGGAATTTTTAATATACAACGCATCTACAGTAAGCAAGAATTGCATAAACATTGTATGTGTATCAAACGTCTGCATAGAAATTTGTCAGTCTGCCCAGACATAGACGTGCTTTCATGTTCATTCACGATGGTAGTGGTGCAAAATTTTGAACAGGGTCCCATGATTGTACATGCTCGTGAGATGGTCCGTTGGGGTGTACAGGCTCGTGTGTTTATTTGGAGTCTTATTTATACAAGAGCTGTAGCATATGCACAACTGTGAGTGTTTGGGGAAGAGTTTCTGCATATATGGAGCTGACCTCTCTCCTGCTTGCGTGTGGACACAGAAGCGATATGAATGGAAGCTGCTGAAGCAATATAGACTGCGGGTAAGGTACAAAGAACTTACCCATCCTCAACCAATGCCATGATAAATGCTTTCTAACCACCTGCAGAACAAAGGGATATTTTTCAAATATTTTTCAAAGCTCCTCACTTTCCTGCCATCAGAAAGAACAGTGCACCAGCGTAGCAGGGCAGTGCCAATGCCCACACATGTGTGACCAGAGTAGCTGGAGTGAGGAAACGATCAGTATGATGTGAAACTCTTGTCCGTGTAGTCTCATCTTGGAGTAATAAGGGCTACAGAAGGCAGGCATAGCAAGGGCTCTTAGCCTGCGTTATTATCTGTGTTTCTTGATCTCTGGCTAGGAGTTGCTATGGGTAAGATTTGGTTCATTACCTAGGTGTGCATATGTGCTCTTGGCGGGTCTGTGAGACCTTGGGATTCTGTGGCTCTGTCTAGATGTATAGGAAATAATAGAATGTGTCTAATGGTGTGAGATCACAACTGTGCATGTGTGTTCAGCTTGATTTGTGATTGCAAATATGGAATGAACATGTGTGAAACTCCTTTATACAAGAGCTGTAGCAGGTGCACAAGTGTGAGTATCCCAGAAGGGCTGATGAGCCGGCTTGGAAGGGAGGGGAGCACAGGCACGTCCTAGGCAATTGTAAAGGAAAGAAGAAGGAACATAGTCTGAAAGAGAAATAAAGAGGAAGAAGGGGTGCTGAAGTTGGAAGCCTTTCCTTGCTAGGAGGAATTAGCGCAAGGTCCTTCAGATATGATTTTTCCCTGATACCACGCTCTGCTCTTCTTTGGCTAAATGACCTATTTGGAAACATTCTGTATCACTGTGGGAACAGGTAGGTGCTTTTCCGTAGCTGCGTAAGCATGCAGGCGGTGGCTTTTGCACATATCTGTGTGTTTGTGGAAAGGCTTCTTTCTGCCTGTGTTTCGGTGAGGGACCCTATGTGTGCATGCGGACAAAGAAAAGGTAAAGCAGTAGGCTCCAATTCTTGCATATTCCTAACAATTTGGGGCAATTTTTCACATAGCAAGCATCTACAGGAAGAAAGAATGGCCTAGAGCCAGGCTACTGATTATTTCAGGGTCTTTGCTGTCATCTAGCGTCAATTGCAGGACATGCAGGTTGCTTCAGTGGAGATTCTGAGGGTCTTTTCATCCTAGCAGAGCTCCCTTGCATCTGTCCACATGAGAAATGCAGGACTGTGCAACACGCGGAGCCTTGACAAGAAACAGCACAGCTGTGCATTCCCTCCAGCTTTTAAGCATGAATGGAGCCTGCAGTAAGGCACGCGCATGTGGACAGACAAACAATTGTAGGCGCAAATGCTTTCACGCACAGGGTCGTCCAGGAACAGGCACGTATCTGCAGATACACCCAAAAGTGTATTCTCTGCAGCCACGTATGCGTGTATGCGGTACGCTATGCATCAACAAACACGTACACCCTCAAGCGTGTCAGTGCGTTTCACGTACGTCTTTCTTTCTGTCAATAGACGAGAGTGGGTGCGCTTGCGGAAGTGTGCCTGTGTGTGGCCAGGCGTTTGCTTACTTATCAGGGTGTGAAAAGGTAGGTGCTTTTCTCTAGCTGCATGCACGTGGCGATGTGTGCGCACAGCTGGGTGATTGTGGCAAGGTTTCTGCGTGGTTTAGGATGAGGAATCATGTGTGCGCACATGGACAAACGGAAGGCGTAGCAACTAGGTTCCAGCGCTGAAGTAGGCAAAAGGCAAGCTTTCCCATGCTATCTCTTTCTCTCCCTATACCTAGCAGTCGTGCAAAGAAAGCCGATAAGCCTGCGAACATCAAGAGAGCCACAACGCAGCATGCCGAACAGAGCAAATACCAGCAGCCCATCTGTTCACACATCGTTTCGGATATTTGCTTGAACGCAAATACGTTCGTGCTTCTGTGAGATTAAAGACGTCCGTCTGAATACGTGATTGTGCAGACCGATGCAATTGGTTGTTTATACGTTCAGTCCGGGGGTGCGGGGCTTTCAGAACTGGGTCTGAGGAGACGTCTGCATAGATGCCGCTGTCTGAACACGCGCACTCGATTGTTGACCAAAACATAGGCAGACGCCTTTTACCACGTCGTTCTGCACGCACAGAGGTACCGGTGTTCGGAAGAGACAATGTTATCGCGTGTGCATGCACAGAAGAAAAAGCGGACCATTTGCCTTTGTGTGAACATGAAACAGCCGTCTGTACACTCGCAGACACGGGAACGCGCCTCAATGCAGCCACATAGCCACCAGCTTCTGAACACAGGCTCTGCTGCTTTTGGCACTTTGCAGGCACGCTCCTGAATGCCGCGCACACTGCTGTTCATTCGCTACAGCACTTCTGAGAAAACATCTCTCCGGTCGATGTACTGCTCAGCTTTCTTCTCGTGTAACTGTGAAATGTCAGCGCAAGGAATCTGTCTCTGTCGAGCAAACGTCAATCCTGAATCGCTTTTGCTTTGTTGCTTCTACCTAGATGATTTTCCTTTTCTCTGATCACTTGCGCAGTCATGACTGCGCTGTGTTGCACACAGGCACAGCCAACGCACACCAAGTGTCAAGAGACACACTCAGCTGAGCTCAACACCAGCACAGATGCACATGTGCCACGACATCCACCCACATGATTTTGGAGGGAAAGACATGGACTCACACGCGTATGGAGCGATGGATAGATACAGCAGGCGCTAAAGAACACAGGCTTTCAGGCACACTGTCTCCACACAAACAGGGACCGGTCTGCAGGTATCCTAGACCTTGATTGTCAAGCTTGAGTAAACTAGACCTGAGCAAAACTCTCCAACACTTACAGGAAACACACACGCTCTCGCACAAGTACACAAGTGTTAGCCCTCAGCTCTAGATCAGGGATAAGCTTGGAAGAGATGCCGTGCTGTTCTTTCGCCTTATGGCACGATCTGTTTCGTTTCTCTTGTGGATCGATTGCTGTGCGTCTTTCCTCGGGCGACAGTGAAGCATTTGCCATAGGAGAAAGGGACCACGGAGCAGCATTCAGTGCTGCCTGCGACTGGCTTTGTTCCTTTCCTAGCAGAGCTCCCTTGCATCTGTCCGCATGAGAAATGCAGGACTGTGCAACACGCGGAGCCTTGACAAGAAACAGCACAGCTGTGCACTCCCTCCAGCTTTTAAACATGAATGGAGCCTGCTGCAAGGCACACGCATGTGGACAGACAAACGATTGTAGGCGCAAATGCTTTCATGCACAGGGTCGTCCAGGAACAGGCATGTATCTGCAGATACAGTCCAAAAGTGTATTCTCTGCAGCCACGTATGCCTGTGTGCAGTACGCTATACGTCAACAAACGCGTATAGCCTCAAGCCTGTACACCCTATTGGACCATCTCACAAGTGTGTACAAACACGGGACCCCGTTCAAAATTTTGCACCAGTACCATCGTGTATGAACATGCAAGCACTTCAATGTCTGGGCAGACTGACAAATTTCTATGCAGATGTTTGATACACGAATGGCTACACGTGCAGCCATATCACACAAGCTCTGCTGTTCTTTTGCTAAATGACCTTTGGAAGTGTTTCTCGGGTAGATCTACCTCTCAGATTTTTTCTGGTATAACTGTGAAAAGTCAGCGCAGGGAAACCGTCTACATCAAACACATTTCAATCCTGCCTTGTTTTGCCTTTGTCTCCTCTGCCTAGATGATTCCAGTTTTCTCTGTTCACTTGAGGTGTCATGATTGTTCTGTTGCACACACGCACAACCAACACACACAAAGTGTCAACAGACACACTCAGTTGAGCTCACCGCCAGTGCAGATGCACATAGGAGATGAAATAAACACCCATGCTTGTGGAGAGAAAGACATACTCACATGCGGGTGGAGAAAGGGATTGATTCAGCAGGCGCTAAGGCACACAGACTTTCAGGGACACTGTCTCCACAAGCACTGGGTCAAGTCTGCAGGTATCCTAGACACTGATTGTCGTGCCACCACCTGTGACTGTGTGTCTGTGTGACTGTCTCGGTGTGTGCACACGCCATTACGTTGTCACTTATGAACAGCAACAACCCGTGTCCATGCTAAAACTACCTGTTAAAAACGCGTCTCCGTGTGTGGTGGTAAACAATCGAGTGTGCATGTTCAGACAGCGGCTTATTATCAGAGGTGCTTACAGACACACTTCTGAAAGTCCCGCATTCAAAGACTTAATGCATGTACAACCACTTGCACCAGTGTACGTAATCACAAATGTAGAGGGAAGTGTTTAATGGCACTGAAGCACCATGTTTGGCTACAAGCATTTGTCACAAACAAGGTTGTGAACACATACTCTGCAGTTTCTTTCTCTCTTTCAGCTGTGCTGTTTGCTGGAAAGGTTTCGCATGTATCTAGATGCACAGTCCTGCATTTCTCCTGTGGACACAAGCAAGGGAGCTGTCCTAGTAAAGAATCAGAGAAAGACATAGGCAGAACTGAATGCTGTGCCATGGTACTTCTCTCGCCTGGCAAATGTTTCACAGTCACCTTTGAAAGGATGCTTAGTAATCCATCTACAAGAGAAACGAAACAGAACATGTCATAATGAGAAAGAACAACAGAGCATCTCTGCACAAGCTTGTCCCCGATATAGAGCTGAGGGCAAACATTTGTGTGCTTGTGAGAGAGCAAGGGTCTCCCCTGTAACTGTTTGGTAGTTTTGTAGAGTTGCAGGCGGTGGCACAACTATCAACGTCTAGCATACCTGCAGACATGACCCGGTGCGTGTGGAGACAGTGTCCCTGAATGTCTTTGTGCGTAAGCGCCTGCTGAATCTATCCGTCTCGCCACACGCACGTGAGTACACGTCTTTCTCTCAACAAGCACGTGCGTTAATGTTGCTGCCTATGATCATCCACACTGGTGTTGAGCTCAACTGAGTGTGTCTGCTGACATTTTGATTGTGTTGGTTGTGCCTGTGTGCAACAGAACAATCATGACTCTTCAAGTGAGGAGAGGAAAGGAGAATAATCTAGGTAGAGGCAACAAAGCAAAAGCAAGGCATGATTGGAGTCTGCTAGGCAGAGACGGTTTCTGTGCGCTGCCTTTTCACAGTTACACGGCAGATCTGCTTCTGTGAGCAAAAGTCCCTCCATGTAAGTTCAAGACGTCACATACTTGTGCAAGTGGTTGTACATGTACAATATTTGAATGCGCCACTTTTGGAAGAGTGCCTGGACATTTCCAAACCCTGTAGCACCTGTCCTAAAAAAGCTGGTGCTTCTGTGACTGCATATATGCAAATTCATGTGTCTGTGTGAGTACAGAGGTCTGCGTACAAATTTGCATGTGCAGAAAAAGGCAAAGTGGTCTGCTTTACTCTGGGTGTGCACACGCCATTGCGTTGTTGCTTATGAAGAGCGACAACCTGTGTCCATGCAAAACAACTTGTTTTCTTCTAATGAGCTTTTAAAAAGCGGATGATTGAGGAAACAGATATTTCAAGCAATATCAAAGAAGAAACCGCTGACTGACAAAAAAAAAAAGCGCTTGGAAGGCAGCTCTGGTTCTCTTTCTGTAATATATCATTTCTGTGCTGTCATCCGGAGGGGTCTCCAAGGCAGCCAAGATACTTATTTTGTGCAGCCAGAGCAATTTTGAAATTAAGGTGATAATCTTTCAGCTTGCCCTTGGACAGCTAGACTGCGTAAGTGGAGATAAAACTTGTGGTTTTGTTTTTTTAAGAGAATATTATTCCCCTGGCTTCTCTGACCCACCCCCCACCCTTAATCTGCTAGCAGTCATCTTCATGGAAGGCAATGAAAGGAAATGGAAAAAGCAGTCATGTCACAATGACCAAGGCAGATTTTTGTAGTTTATCAAGATTACTGAAAGGCAAGAGGAATCCCTTTCCTGCTCACAAGAGCTTCTCATTTAGATACATGGAGAATAATTTTTTCTTCTCCTTTGGGAGGTGCTCAATCACTTCTCCCCAGACTTGGTTCATCCATATAGTTCTCACAAGGCAAGTGTGATGGTGAAGTTTTGAAATCTTTGCTGATTTGAACTTCACTTATGCCTGAGGAGAGGTTGTTAAATTCAGAAAGAATTTATCGCCCTCTTCTTCCCAGCAAAGGCTGCTCAGATCTGTGGGCTTTAGCAGAGATTAACTGGAGCAGTATGAGAACACCAGCGCACCACTGGTTCCTCACTAAGAGGAAGGAATTACTTCGAATGTGCCAAGTTCTAGAATCGTGCTGAAAGCCTTTGGGCTTTCACTTGGCCAACAAAGGCCTCTAGGAACTTGGGAAAGACACCTAAATTGTAATCTTTTTCAGTTTACTATCTGGAAAACAGAAATTCAGGTCTCCCTGCAGGAACAAAACTATGTTTCTGGTGGGGGATGGAGACAGGGGTGTGAGTATTGGCAAAATGGGTTTGGCCAGTTTTGGTGGCTGAATGTCCTGCCACCTGGTGTGGCATGAGCTTCTCTCTGCTGCTGCTTTGGTGGTTTTAGACCCCATGTGGAGCTGATTTAACTTTCAGAAAACTAAGAAAAGAAATAGCAGTGTAATTTCATCCTGTCTGGAGACCCTACAGAAGGTAACCAGGGGAATTCAGACTGAATCAGTGTGCTTCCTGACACTTTGCACCTCTGTTCCCCCAGGACATTGCACCAAACTCCAGCGAGGTTTCTCCCCTGGCCCCACGGAGGGATGTGGCATTGTCACCATGTGCACAGTGCTGGTCTGGCTGCTCAGCCCTGGACCCGGCTCTGCCTTGCCATCCCCTCTGCAGTATCATGACTGCATCTGCAGCTGAGACTCTTTTCCAGATGGTTGTGGGGGAAAAGCAATTCAGTGTTGCAGCTTCATCAGCCCTGCCTGCAGAGCAACCCTGGCTGGTTTTGCTTCATTTCCCTCTGCCTGCCAAGCCACTCTCTTGCAGAAACATGGCCCTTGATGTTTAATCCTGTACAAAGTGTGTGTGCTTTAATCCTCAATACTCCAACCTAAGTCTTTGAGTCGCAAATAAGGGCAGCAGTTCAACCCCTGTTCCTAGTGTGTTTAGGTTATGCACTTTTTACAGCTCTTTAAAAATAATTTTAAAAGCCACTCCTGTCTCAACTTTGCTTTTGGGTACCCAGGATTTGGCCACCATGACCCTCACCATCCTCGAAGATTTGCGTGTTGTACTAAGAGCCACCAGGGAAGAAGTGGCAGCTGAGCACCTATTCCGACTCCTCTGAAGGCTTTGCAGGTGACGTTTGCTTGCAGTATTAGCCCACCTGATGTGCAAACCTGTTTACAGTGAAGAAACTGCAGAGAAGGGGATGTTTTGTGGTCCACTGTGTTCATCAGCAGTACAATGGAAGAGGAGTTGCTGACAGCTGAGTTATAAACACAAAAAACCCAGCTGTTAGAAAACAGTTTCAAATGCAGAAATGACCCAAACTCCAGGAAAACTAATATCTACCCATATTTAAGCAGCAGGTGACAACATTCTCTGCCTTATGAAATTCAGCTGATGGGTTCACAAAGGGTTTAAATTTCCTCCTCTGGGAGCAGGAGAAACTTCAGGCTCTGTTAGCAGCCTCTGTCTTTCTCAGGAGCACCTTGCCAATGCCTCAGATAAAAATCTTAGAATCACAGTAGGGAAGCACCTTGAGTTTAGACCTGTGGTTCCTGTTTAGGGAAGGTGTTTTGTTCCCCAGTGTCTTTCAGTGGGCACAGCCTGAAGAGAGCTGGTGATGTGTGAGTGTGTGCAGAAGTGCCTCAACATGCACTGAGACATGCTTTCCCTATGTGGTGGCCTTAGTAGGTTTGGGAAAGGTGCAGAAAAAAGCTTTTCCTGAATACAGGGATGTGCATGGATATGTGTTTTAATGGTTTCTCAAAGGGGCAATTTAGGAAAACATCTCCACTTTCCTGTTCCCAGCACGTCCCTGCATGGCAGCTTAGTGACAGCTCACTTCCAGGACCTTCCTCCTCTTCCTCCTGCCTTAGTTTCCCCAGTCTCCTGCCTGCCTTTCCCATGGCCACACCCTGCTTCCCCAGCCCTGGTCTCTCCTTCTGCTCCTACAGTGACTGCAGAAAAAGACCCTATGGGTCTGCCCCCACCCCAGACCCCCCATGGCCTCATGCCCCCTCCCATGCTGTCTTGCCCTTCTCCTCCACCTCTCCACCATCCCCTCCTGCCGTTTACCTCATCTCCCTTTTCCACCATACAAGAGCTCCTTGTACTGAGGTTTTTGTTGTTCTGGTGAGCAAGGGGATAATGAGGTAAAGCCAGTGAGTAATTCCCATACTGGGTGAGCAGTGTTCAGCCCTCATGTTCATGGCTGTTCCTCTTGCACTTTGGCTCTCCACTTGGTTTCTCCAGCCGACGGGTGCATGGATTGTTCAGCTGCCACAGCTGAGAGAGTCTCTGGGCTGCAGAGAGGGGTGTCCTGGTGGGGCAAAGCAAAGCTGTAGTCCCATGCATTTGGGATGCACTGGATTGCAAGCTGGATATTCGTGCTGCATGAATTTTAAAAGTGTGACTTGGTGTTGCTCATGTTGCCTTTAACGGTGCATCAAGTTTCTGTTTTACAGGATGTTGCTGCTACTGTTCTTCTTTCTGGCTCCCACCACTAAATCTCAGCATCCTCCTGAAGTCTCGTGTTGGCCTTAGTGAGTCACAAGCAAACCACTTTAAATATAATTTCAAGTTTTGCCTTGAAATGTCCTGGCTCCCCATTGATATCACAGCAAGTAGACCTGAGATACACTGGCTCCACCAGGTATAGGTCTTCAGCTTTACTGCCATCCTTGGGACCACGAACTCATAGCTAGTCCACAGCTGATAACTCGAGCATCTTTTAACCTCAACATCTAGAAAAGCTGCTCTAAACCCACGGAGTTGCTTCACTGTTTGTTTCTGTATGGTCCATCCACTGCATTGCTCAGCTGCAGGCTGGTGGGATGGGGAAGGACGTTTGGGACTAATCCCAAAAGGGAGAAGGCTAAAGCTAATTTTTAAATGGGAGCTACTTGAAGAAGTCTAAAATTATAGCACTCCTGGCACATGACAGGCGAAGGGCCCAGGGTCCAGATAGTGTGGTTTAATGGTGTTATTTCTAATTAATCAAAGAGAATGCTACTTAAATTATTTTATGTGCTGCCTTCACCTTATATCTGTTGTTCTTATGAGACATACTCAGTCTCTACTGTCCAGCTCTTCCATGCTTCTGGCTAGCAAAAGCAAAATGGTCACGGTATTAGGCATGAGGTAGCTGGTGATGTCCAGAAATGCAGTGATTTTAAACAAACTAGCAAAAATCCAAAACCCCCAACAAAATCCCCTTCTGACCGTGGTGCGATTTTGTCTGGTACTTCCAGATTTCAAATCTGTGAGTAGCTGCTTATGGTGAAGTAGGTAAGCTGCTGCATAGAATGGTGCAAAATCTACATCATGAGGTTGACCTCTTAAAAAAAAAGGATAAAAATATTCAGTAAAAAATACATTCTGCAAAGTTTTCTTGTTTGGATCATGGGTGGATAATGTTGAGGGCCAGAGGTAAGGGACACATTGTTTAAAATGTAGAGAAACTAACAAAATAAGGGAGACTATTATGGAGAAAGAAGCAGCCAGAAAATTAAGTCAGATCACAAGTTTTTAGTAAAACAGAAGATCATCTCTGTAGCTGTGCAGACAGTAAATGCTAGCCCAGAAATTCCTGGAAATAGTGCAAGAGGCACACATGACACCAGTTTAAAAGATACTAAAAAATTTCTCTCCATAAAGACAGATGGTCAATAGTAGATGCTTGAAAGCCTGGGGAGTTTCATTTGATATGGGTGAGGAGACCAGTTTATTAAGTCACAAAGTGATTATAAGTAGTGGGGTTCATCATGGGCATTGGTAATAGGCTTCTACTTACTATTCTTCATCTGCTCTTGTCAAGGTTATCATTCTGTCATGTGATTCGTATTGCTCTTTGATCAGTTTTTTTCATTAGCCTCAAACTCTTTTAAAATCTTCTTACTGTTAATGTTGTTTTTTCTAAATATTGGGTTTACATGTCTTTCGATCTTTCCATCTACAAGAACAATCCCCATCCACATGAAGCTACGGAAATGCAGTTGCATGGAGAAAGCATGCAAAAAAACAGCCCCATTTACTTAGAAATTTAACTTCCCATGGCCAGAAAAGGCCTGAGCTTAGCACCTGCTCCTTCCTACTCAATGATTTCAGTTCCTCTTCCATGCGCTTTTCCTGCATCAGCATTTGTAATTCATAGTCCTGGCTGGATGTGATGGTTCCATTTGGTGGGAGTCTGGAGGAGCTGGATCAAGCCCGGGCTTATGGCAGAGAACGTGATCCATGCACGTCTGCCTGAGCACCCAGGCTGCATCTGTGCCCATGGATGCAGAGAAGACTGGCTACTGTCTTTGCAAAATGGCTGTCTGTCACTTTTGGAAGGGCCTGGAGACCAGGGAAGGCCCCCGTGAGTGGAGAAAGGTTGATGGCACACCGGGTATCAAAAACCACTGGAAGGATCCTTATGCAATTCATCAAGGACAAGCACCAAGTGCTGCAACTGGGAAGGATTAAACCCTGACAGTGATACTGGGGAGGGACTGGCCAGGGAGCAGCTCTGTGGGAAAGGCCTGGGAGTGGTGGGACAGGAGCTGAGCTTGAGCTCTCACTGTGCCCTGACAGTGATGGAGACCAGCAGCATCCCTCCCTAAGTCCAGGAGCATGGTCCATAGTTTGAGGGAAGGTGTGATCTTCCTCGGCACTCATGAGACCACCTGACAGTGTTCCTGCTGACTCTATGTGCACTTAAAAGAAATAAAAAACACACAGAAAATGTAATTGCCTTATAAAGGTATCTTGTGACTCAGAAACAAAGATTTTTAATGCTGCTTGAAGTGCTAATTGAGACTGATGTCTCCAAAACAGCAAGTTGTTCTGTACGTCTTTATAAGAGGGACATGGACTTGCTGGAGAGGGTCAATAGGAGGTCACAAAGTTGATTAGAGGGCTGGAACATCTCTCCTATGAGGACAGGCTGAGAGAGCTGGGGTTGTTCAGTCTGGAGAATAGAAGGCTCTGGGGAGACCTTACAGAAGCCTTCCAGTACCTAAAGGGGAAAAGCTGGAGAAGGATTTTTCACCAGAACATGTAGTGATAGGATGAGGGGTAATAGCTTAAAACTGAATGAGCGTAGATTTAGAGGAGATACAGGGAAGAGAAATTCTTCTCCATGAGGGTGGTGAGGCACTGGAACAGGTTGCCCAGAAAACCTGTGGATGCTCCATCCCTGGGAGTGTTCAAGGCCAGGTTGGAGGAGGCTTTGAGCAACCTGGTCTAGTGGAAGGTGTCCCTGTCCATGGCAAGGGAGTTGGAACTAGATGATCTTTAAAGCCCCTGCCAACCCAAACCATTCTATCATTGATGTGAGTTTATGTAGAGATACCGTTTGCTTATATATGGGATAAAAGAGCTGGGCCTGATTTTGCACAGTGAATAAGAATATGCCTCAGCAGCTGGTGACCCCGCCGGCCATGACATCATCCCATGACTGAGCTGGGTTTCCTGAGCTCCTAGGGTAGCTCTCAGCCATTTCAGATAATTGCCTCATTACTGGCAAGTTTCCCCTGCTTTCCTGCGGGAGGTTTGCTTGCATTTGCTGCTGAGATTACACCCATGCTGCTGCAGGGCCTCCTGGGTGACTGACCCAGCAGCTACCCCAGGGAGGGCAATGCCCTTTGGGGAGGCCAAGGCCATGGCCAGGAGAGTCATGTGGGAGGCATGACTCTCTCCTCTCCAGGCCCCTGGAGCAGCCCCACAACCCCTTGGCTGCAGGGAGAGCACAGATGTTCAGACGAGCATCCACGAGTTGCTTCTTGGGGATTTTATGTCACAGTGTCTGAGTGGCACTTGCGCCTAATCCCTGTGGAAAGGCAGCTGCAGTGCCAGATGTTACAAATCCACTGACATAATTCAGGATCTAGGGGCTGGTGCCTGACATCCCTGCTGCATTTCATAGAACTGTAGAATCATTTTGGTTGGAAGAAACACTCAAGATCATTGAGTCCAACCATAATCTAACTCTGGCACTTAACTATGTCCCTAAGAACCTCATGTACATGCCTTTTAAATACCTTCAGGGGTGGTAACTCAACCACTTCCCTGGGTAGCCTGTTCCAAAGCCTGACAACCCTTTCTGTGAATAAATTTTTACTCATATCTATTCTAAACCTCCCCTGGTGCAACTTGAGGCCATTTCCTCTTGTCCTATTACTTGCTACTTGTGAGAAGAGACCAACACCCTCCATGCTACAGCCTTCTCTCAGGTAGTTGTAAACAGTGATAAGATCTCCCCTCAGCCTCCTTTTCTCCAGGCTAAACAGCCCCAGTTCCCTCAGCTGTTCCTCATCAGACTTGTTCTCCAGCTTCATCACCCTCCTCTGAACTCCCTCCAGCACCTCAATGTCTTTCCTGTAGCGAGGGGCCCAATACTGAACCTAGTATTTGAGGTGGGGCCTTACAGCTCCGCGTACAACAGGGCAATCACTTCCCTAGACCTGCTGGCCACACTATTCTTGATACTTTCCTGGCATCCTGAAGCAGCAGCCACTGCAGGCAGGAGCATCCACCTCAGCTTTGGGCCCCTGCAGAGCACCTTGTTCCCAGGCACCACTGTGCCAATTGTATCTGGACAGGGCAGCTGTGCCCAAATTTTCAACCAGCAGCAGCCCACCTGTGGTGTCAGCTGTGCTCTGGCTCCTGCTGAGCAGCAGAGGATGGGCACATGACTTGGTTTTCAGCTTGCTGAGATGATTTGTTGCATGCTGTGAAGGGACAGCATGCTGAGTTTTCATTGAGGCATTTCTGTCAGGGATATTAACTCTCTGCTGGTTCAAGCCAAGTGCTTTGAGTGGCTCTCGTTGTTGTCTTAAAACCAGAGATATCCTTATGAATATATCAAGGAGGCTGAAAAGGTCTTTGCTCTCCAGCATAATTTGTTGTTGCCCACACACCGAGCACCTTCCTTCCTACCACAGCCTTGCCAGCATTTGGCTTTGTCCAAAGGAGAGTCAGGAGGTTGCATGCTTTTTCCTCAGGTGACCATCACTTTGTCAAACAAGAGTTTGAGCCCATTGGAACCCCAAGAGATTTCATGCACCCTGGATTTTTTTTTTTATACATGCCAAGAAATTTGATGAGTTATGGGTCAGGCACTGAGGAGCAGGTGTGCAGGCAGACCTTCAGACCTGGACTACTTGCAGGTGGCAAGATGTTGATGAATTAGCTGTGCATAAAGCACTGTCTACCTTTTCTGCCCAGACTGTATCCAGGATCAGCCCAAGCGCTAAGCGCTGCCAGGGATGGGGAGGGCTCAGGGGAAATGTCACTGGCACTGAAGAGGCAGAAATGCCAGTGACTTCCAGTTTGTTCCAGACCTTCAGGTGTCTCCTCTGACTCTGAGCTGAACCAAATGGAAATTAAGTCTCTGTCACATGCAAAATCACCTGCTGACTGAAAAGCTAGAGGCTTTGCTTGCTCTCTTGGCTCTTATCCAACTGCAATTTATTTCATTTTTTCAGGTGGAAAAGAGCGACCTGTTACCTTGGCCCAGACCCAGTCTCAACAATGTCTCTTCTGCCTGTGTGGGAACTCAGCTGAAGGTATTTTTCTTTATATACTAAGGCAGGGTACTGCTGCCATGTGTCTGGCCTGCTCTAACAGGTCTGCTGGGGAAAGCAGTGGCTCCCAGCTCTGCAGAGAAGATCCCCAGACCCAACCTGGACCATGGGACACTTCTATTTCAATTGCCTCATTTTCTGTTTCACCACACCAAGTTACTTCAGACCAGATTTCCCAGGTCCAAAAATGCTGGTGGAAGAAAGTGCTCCGTGTGGTTTTCATCAAAGGCTTGGCCAACCCTGATCATGGGTTGTCACTGGAAGCTGTGCTAGCATCCAGACGTGCCCACTTGCTGCTTCCAGGCAAGCAAAACCCTCCTCACCTCTGAATATTGATGCCAGTGTGCCAGGGATGCCCACAGAGATTTTTCTGCATAAAAACTGACTGGAAGGGTGGAAATGCATGTGAAGCTCCAAGTGGCTGTCAGGCAGGGTTCAGTCCCCCAGTAGCTCCCTCAAGGCTTGGTTTTCTCTGTCACACAATGGAGAGCAGTGGCATGGGGATGCTGAGGCAGGGTTTTAGCTGCTGAACGCTGCTGGAAGTCCATCTTCCTGTCTCACACTTGCTGGTTTTTGGCCAGCTCTGCATTTGTCTGAGTCCTCAAGAGCCTGACTCTGGGTTTAGGGGCTTGGGCATGCATGGAAAAGGACTCTGCATAGCAGAATAGCTGTGGTCAGCCTCCACACATGGTTTATCTCAAAAAACCCGAAACAACAACAAACAAACAAATCCCACCAAAAAAAACACCATGATCTTGCATTATTTTTGTCCTCAATTTGCATTTGCTGTCACAGAATCACAGAATGTTAGGGATTGGAAGGGACCTTGAAATATCATCTAGTCCAATTCCCCCGCCACAGCAGGAACACTTAAGTGAGGTTACACAGGAATGTGTCCAGGAGGGTTTTGAATGTCTCCAGAGAAGAAGACTCCACAACCTCCCTGGGCAGCCTGTTCCAGTGCTCCATTACCCTCACTGTGAAGAAGTTTCTTCTCAAATTTAAATGGAACCTCCTGTGTTCCAGTTTGAACCCATTACCCCTTATCTTACCATTGGTTTTCACTGAGAAGAGCCTGGCTCCATCCTCATGACACTCACCCTGTATATATTTATAAACATTAATGAGACAGACCCTCAGTCTCCTCTTCTCCAAGCTAAAGAGACCCAGCTCCCTCAGCTGTTCCTCATAATCTTCCCTCCTAATCTTCTCTGCTGTTGCTTACAGAAGCACTGAGGGGGGGATTTCAAGCACCCAGCTGTGGATCTGACCCTGAAGACTAAATCTCCCTGAGAAGCACCATGGTTGGGTCAGCTGTGGGCTCCCTGGGCATCAGGAGCTGGAAATTGGCAATCCTGGTTATGGGCCGGCTCCTGTTCCTGGCTCACAGTGGACACTGGTGACCAGCTCATGCTGCAGAGGCACCAGCTCTCCCACCTGGAACGCCAAGGGAGGGAGGCAAAAACACCTCTTCAGTCACATGCTTGCGAGATTCCTGTATGGAAGATGCTAAAAATGGAACGATGGCTTTGTGCAGTTGGGATTCTTGGCGATGTTGTCAGCAATTAGTCTTCCTCCTAGCTTTGCACCCAAATGTCAACATTGGGTTAGGGCTGGGGAGAGAAAGCAGTGCAGCCCCAGGACTGTGTGCCAGGACCTGTGTGGGAAAACGTGCCTATTTCCGGCTTTCTTCCTGCCAGAAAGTCTGTGCGGGCAAAGAGGGTGCCCTGAAAGCGAGGCTCCGTTCCCTGGAATCACGAGGGTGGCCAGGAGCAGAGCAAAGGCAGGGCTGGACCAGCCTCCACTGGTTTAGGACACTGATGCTTTATATGAGAAAGGGTATTTTGATAGTCAGAAGTGGTCTGAACAGACTCATCCCATGCATATAACAAAAGGAAACTTCCAAGGAAATAGTCTAGCAGGGAAAAGCTGCTTTATTTTTTCCCCGCAGGGTGGGAAAATCTACCCTCCCAGAGCTGCTGGTGCTTTTGACTTTCCTGAAGCAGCACATCAGTTTGTGACACCCCAGGAAATGCCTGGGAGTGAAGAGGAGTTTGCCCTGCCTGGGAAGAAAGATGCTCAGCAAACGCAGAGGTTGCACATCTCTGGATTGTTGCCTAAAATGAGGAAAAATGAGGGATGCTACACGTATTACAGGCAAACCTGGAGTAAAAGTTTGGGAAAACCTTTTACGTAGGAAACCAAGAGAGCCGTGGAGTTTCTTTCCTGTTGTACAAATAGCCTTTTGTAAACCACCAGCTTCATCCATCCATTTTAATTTTGGTCATAACTACTTTCTAACTATACTAAAATGAAGATAGCAGGAGAAGAAAAGAAGCCTCTGAAATAAACAGTGGGTGAAAGCAGTGAGAAAGACTTGTGTGATCTGACCCTGATGAATTACTGGGGCTGTGGCAGGCAAACCAGCCATCCTGCAGCCCCCGTCCCCATCCCCAGCTCCTGAGCTCCCCACACACGCCTGCACTGGGGGCTGGCAGGAGCCTGGCTGTGGGCAACTGCCTTCAAGCCATGGACTGGACCTGGTGGAGAGGCCAGGAATCTGTGTAGAGTAGGATGAGTCCCATAAATAGAGCAGAAATCCCAGTGTGGCCTTGGCTTCGCTTAACTCTGTCTTCCTGCAAACACTTCCTCTGGCTGCTCCGAGCCCTGCAGCGGCCGTGTTTCTCCCCACTATAAATGCAAATGGATTTGGTAGGTGCTTGGCCAAATAACCTCTGAAGCTGGGTTGTGCTCAGACCTCAGTGGCTTGGCCAGCAGCAAGAGGTGTTGTATCTCACCAGTGCTGCCCAAAACCAGCAGTGGTTGTTGAACTCTCCCCCGCTGATGCTGGTGCACCTTCTGTGGTCACTTCTCGAGGCCCACAAAGGAGCACGAAGCAACAAGAAGCATTGAGAGGCAAATTTATTAGTTGTAAGCTCCTCATTAACTCCTGGAAGAGGAGCTTGGCCCCTTCCTCAGCTGTGGAGGGCAGCAGCCAAGGGAACAACAGGATAAACACCCTGTTCTTGGCAGCTCTGGATTTTGAGTTACTGCCTTAGGGAGGCATCAGCCTGTGAAAAATACATTTGAAATCCACTTGACAGATAACCATCAGGTGAAGCATGATGCAGCTTGGGTCACCTGCCTTTGAACTGAGTACCAGGGCTACCCCCTGTCACTGACCCTCACATAGCAGGTGTGCAGCCCCATTTTGGCCAGACGGGACTGCAGCCAGGGCTGCTGCAGGGTAGTTGGTTGCCAGCAGTGCTGCTGCTCTCCCAGCTCCACCACCTCCTTGTGAGCCAAGCTGGCTGCTCCCCACACAGGGACAAAGGTATCTTCTCCCAGCCAAGGTGACTGAGATAGCCATAACAGGGCAGGGGGGACACAGCCCCCAACCCTCCTCTGTACTTAAGATGTGAGGTCTCCCAGCAGTGCTTGCTCATGTTATCTTGGCTAATATACAAGGACAGGAGAAGCCAAATAACTTTAAAAATATTTATCTACATGCCATGCAATGTCAGCTTGTTGGGAACAGCTGCTGTGGGAAGCTGTCCGTCCAAGGGACCTGCTCTCACAGCACCAGCACGAGCCTGGCGGATGGGAAATCACAGGAAGGAACAGTAAAAGTCAGAAACAGCACCCTTCCCATCTAATTTTAGCAGCAGCCAGTGGTGTTTACAGGAATTTCTTCTTCTTCCTCCATTTTTCTGTTGACTTCCGTCTTGGTGATGTTATGGCTTCAGTCAGCACGACCTGCAGTCAGATGAAAAACAATGAACAAGCCCTTGCCTGGCCATGGGAAGGCATGGGATGAGGAGATCTAGCATGGTTACTGATGCGGGTTGCTTTTAGGTGCCCTCACTTAGACTGAAGGGCTTAATCCTCAGTGAGGCTGATTACAGCTTTCTGCAAATCAGACCTTGCTAAGAGTTCAAATCATCCCCCTCAAATTTTAATTGTTCCCAAATCTCCATCTCCACCTGTCTGTGGGATGCAGTGATCCAAAGTGAGTGCTGGCTGGAGGAGCTGCCTGTGTACTGGCCCTCAGTCACAGGTGGTGGCAGGGGATGCTCCGTGAGGATGCTCTTTCCAGGCACAAATGGAAAAGCAATCACAATTTTCCAACACTTTGTGCTCAGCTGGAAGGCTATCATGCTGCTCCAGATCATGCATCTTCTTTACCATTCAATGGCATGGCCTGCTTAATTAGCACACCTGCTCAGCAGCAGGAAAGGGATGGCATTCCCAAGCCTTGTACATCACCTTTCCTGATCTGAGAAGGTCCAGGCCTCTGCAAAGCCTTCAGATGTGAGAGCTGGCAAGGAGCGTGCCAGGTAGTGTCCCATTCTCTGTCCCACAGCAAGATGATGTTCCTGCTTTTCCTTTGCTGTTTGGCCATGGCAAGCCTTGCCTTCCCACTCTGCCAGCACTCCTTAGACCGAGAGGGCACAAAACTCTCAGCAGGGCCACCCCAGAGGGGATAAGGTTGCTCTGGATATGCACCTCTGGCTGCCCTGGTCCTGCTCCTCATCCCATCCCACTGGGGCCAGGGTGCTCCCCTGCTGCTTTCTGGCTCAGGACATTCCCTCCCAGCACCTTTCTGAGGTGGTAATTGTGAATTACTGCTGACCCTCACTTTCTGGGACTTAATCCCCAACATCCGCCAGTTGTGAGGTCAGGTTATATGGGAACCTGAAGGCCCTCTCTCAGGTTGGGTATAGAGTTGGAGGTTGTTTTGGTGTAGGGGGTAATTTTTCAGTCTACTCAGAGTGCTGTTGTACTGTGGACATCAGAAGAGGTATTTTAACCTCTGAGAATGGGGATGGCAGGTAAGTCATGCTGCAACAAGTGGGGGTAAAGGGAAATTTTAAACCAAAAATGTTGCTTTTCATGTTTATTCCCTACAGAATAAACTGTAAAATTTCAGATGCTTATGTTCCTGCTTTAAATGCTTCTTTATGAAAAATTTGGGATCTAAGCTGTTGTGTTAAAGCTCCTTATGCACCTTGTTTTACCTCCTAAATGTGCCTGAGGGTTGTTATCTCTGCAATGGAAACCAAAACACAAGCAGATTATGGGGCTTAGTGGTAAAATGAAGCAGCAAGGTCTGAGGTTTTAAATCCCCCTGCTGTGGGGCAGTTGGCATGCAGCACCATGCCTGGCCCATAGGGAGCAAAAGGGTTTGTCTGGGCAGCCCTCAGGAGGGGAGGAATGGAGGGAAGGTGTGGTGTGATACTTTGTGGCTTGCTGGGAATCCATTTCAGACAGGTGTAAAGTGTAACTACCTTCTGCCTGTAGGAGGGACTGAAAATAATTGTTCAGAAAACAACCTTTGGGGATGGATGGATGGGTGGTTTCTTAATGTGTCAAACCCCTGGTAGCAACGCAGTGTGGCTGGAGGAGCATTTGAAGAGGGTTTGGTAGTGCTCCTGAGCAAGGGGTGTGTGAGAAGCTGCATACCTGGATGCATATTTCTGTGTGGCTGAACTTGGGAAGCCAGTGGTTCATCTGCTCCAATGACCTGTCCCAGCTGGTTCATGTGACTGTGCAAACTCACAGTGGCTTTCTGTCCCTTGGAGACTTCTTTGTTTCTTTCATCCTGCAGTAAACCAGTAAAAGAACAGCTTCCACCACAATGGTTTGAATGGCAAAGGGTGGGTGAGGACTCCCTGATGGGATTTTGGGGTAAAAGTCATTTGTCCAAACCTGAATAACTGTGGGGTCAGAGAGCAGCTGCTGGTCTCTCCACTTTCCCTTCCACCTGCGTATTGGCTGCCCACAGGTGATGTGAGATGAGCTTAGCTTCACCCTGTTTGCTTAACAAGTCAATGAACCCTATATCTCTCCTGGCTTCTGGGCTGACCTTTAAAACGAAGGCTGATCTCCTTGATTTCTCCCGCTGCTGCTTGTCCTCTGGGTGCAAGCAACAGCAGGAACTGGGCATCTGTGCCTCCCTGCAACAGTGGGGCAAATGGAGAGCCTGGCCCTGCAGTCCCAGGGAGGAGCATAGTTGCACAGTGACCTGTCCCCAGAGACCCTGTAACAGTTGTTTTTATTCTAAATAAGGCTGCTTTGGAGATGGCAACAGGCAGCACTGTCAGGTGCTTGTGGGTAGGACAGGCTTGTGCTGGTGCTGGGATGGAATAGGGCTTTTCCTGAGACCTAGGGTGAGGGACCAGGCGAAACATCTGTGATGTGGAGATAACATTAGCTAGCAGAGGAATGTTTGTGATTTATAGATGCATAAATAATTGCTGAAGTTGTTGAGCATTACTACTACTTCCTAGAGGTCAGGCAGCTTTAGGAATTGTGAGTGTCCTGCTGTTTCACCCCCAAAATAGCTGCCTCAGCTCAACAGCATCTCTCGACACATGTAGGCAGGGCTCCTGTTTGTTTGTGGTCTATAACTCACAGAACCCTGATGACAGTGGCTTCTGGGCTTAAAATAAAAGAGGGAACCACCTGAAGCTGGAAGGCTGTGCTGGGTGGTGAACTCTGCAGATCTGGTGGTGCAATATACCTTGCTGTCTGGCAAGAGATGTGTTTATTGGGTTGGCAGCCCCTGGGCATCCCAGCCCTGCTGCAGAGCCCAATTTGGGGGTGATGATCTGTGGTTGAAAAGTGAAAGACTGGCTGCCTTGAGCACTGCTGGGCTGCTTGACTGATTTGCGTGAAAAGGGGAGGTTGAGCTTCCCAAAAATACCTTCATTGTGTCTCTTGGCAGCCAGTGCAGGGAAATGAAACCTTTCTCAGACACCTGTGCTTTCACATGTACAAATAGGAGCACACCTGTGCATCTCCTGCCCACCCCAGCAGCGCAAGCTGGACTTGGAAACAGGGATTCTGGTCTCTTGCTTTCTGCTGGTGCAAGCCCAAATTTCTGCTTCCCACCATGTTAGGTAGCACTGCTCCGCTGTCTGGCTTGAGGACCTTAAACATGTAGTGCAGGCCAGGGGGGAAACAAACCTGAAGTCTGTAAAACCCCCCCAGCTGGCTGATGCTCTTGACTTGCAGTTCAGCTCCATTTGGGATCATGAAGCAGCACAGTTGCAGCATTTCTACAGGTGCCTCTTTGGGGCTGTGTGCTGTCTGCAGTGTTATGCCCTGTGTGTTTTTAGGTTTCCAATGTGGAGTGGCACAAAAGCAGAGGCACAGCTTCGTGATGGGTTTGTTAAAACATGGCAGAAGCTGCAGAGGCCCTTTTGCTCTCTAGGAATGCCTCAAGATGCCTGTGATTGGCAAAGAGGAGTTTGGGAGGTGTTGCTGGCTCTCATGGCATGGCCACGATGTCATCAGTGAGTGTATAGAGCTCCCCATGCTGCTGGTGGCAGGGCCAGAGCCTCCAGCATGACTCAGGGCTCTGGAAATAGCCCAAACCACTGGGTGGGAGCTCAGATTGTGCTGTGTCTTGCTGGGGCAATAAGGATATAACACGGACACTCAACTTATTAAATCCCCCTAGAGAAAGTCCTGTTTTTTTGTGTTCTAGCAAAACCGAAACCCCAATGTGTAGAGAGCAACCCCATTCTGACTCATTGCCCAGCAATGTGTTGGTGAGCCCTCAACTGCCAGGAAAGCCCCACTCCCCTGGAGCATCTCTCCATGCAGGTGAGTGGTCCAGCCAGGCAGCCTTTCACCTGTGGGCAGCCTTTCACCTGTGGGCAGCCTGGCTGCAGACTCCCTTCCATGGACATGTGCCTGCAGCACCTAACTCCAGATCTCCAGCCTCCCATGTGCCACAAATGGGAGCCCTTGACTTTGCCAAAACCAGAATGTGCTTTTTTTTTTTCTTTCTTTCTTTCTTTCTTTCTTTTTTTTTTTTTTTTTTTAATGTGGTAAGCTGGGGTTTCTGTTCCAGCCCTGATTGGGGTTGGTGACTCATGACCCTGCTTTGAAAACTGTGGCTGGATTAGCAGCAATAGGCTAGTCATTCTCACTTGTCCTTCATTGCCTCATGTACCATTTTATAGGCTTTCCTTTTATTCCCTCCTCTTTTCATCGTCCTGAAACTTGCAGAGCCCTTTGCCCACGTATTCCTGCCTTGGCTTTGCCTTGATGAATCTTGTTTACTCCATTCACTCCAATTGGTTGACTCTTTCACATTACGCCCTGGATCATTCTAATCAAAACCCAGTTTTGAAGCTTCTATTCTGGAAACCCTTCTAGGAAAACAGAGAGGGAATTGGGGTGCATCTGGGGTGCATTTCCAGCCGCATGCAGGGACATGCACACACCACCCCACAGGTGGTCCTGGCAGGCTGTGTGCAGCAGCATATGGGGTGATGTGCTGGCAGGGCTCTTGGGAAGGTCTGGTTTGCTCTTGTAGGGTTTAACAGCAAGGACTATCAGGTTTGCTTTGCTGAGGGCAAATTGTTACCACTTATTGATGGCAGCAGCAGTGAAAGAAGCTGCCATCTGGTCCTTCAAATTTTCCTATGCATAATTGTATGGCAAAACCAAGCTACGCTGTGACTTGGGAAAGGGAATCGGACAGTTCTTACGTGAGCATTGCAACTCCCTTCATGATCAGAGCTGCCAGTCCTGTGCTGCGTACTCTGCTACTTCAGCAGAGCAGGAAAGAGAGTGGGTTCCCAAAGAGTTGCTTCAGTGCCTCTGGACTCCAGGAGAGGGAAAACTCACATCATTTAAAGAGGAGGGAAAAAAAAAGGCAAATGCAATGATGCACCTGGAGGTCTGGTGATCATGGAGACAGCAGCAAGAGCCAGCCTATGCTGTCCTTGCTCTCCAGGACCAAAGTCTCCAGATGCTGGGGCATGTCCCCCATCAGTGGCTGAGATGGAGCATGGAGGTGGTTGCCCAGGCTATCATCAGGGCCCCAAGGGCTTGTACGGAACATGCTTCCCACCTCATCTGTATAATCCCTGTGCTTAAGATCCCCTATAGCAAATAGAACTGACAGTCTTGCAATAACCCAGGGAGGTTGTTGCCCTTGGTCTGAAGCAGAGTCGATGGTCAGCTACAGATGATGAATTGAGCTTCTCAGAAGATAAGTGTGCCATTTGGTGACTGGCCAGATCATTATTTAGTATTTATGTGGAGGAAGTTCCGCCTGGCGGAAGTTCTGCCTGGTGGTGCATGACAGGAATAATTAAAAGCGTGAGAATGGCCAGACCCAAAAAGCTGGGCTGCTGCCCCTGCCTGCAGAAGGGTTTTCTCTGCAGCTGGAACACCTCAGGGAGCTTGTACTTCCAGAAGGACTGGATCAGTAGCATCAAGATATTGGAACAAACACAATATGGGGGAGTGAAGGCCCTTTTAAGACGAAAAATGCTGTTAGAGAGAAGCCAGATGCCTGTGTTACTGCAAGGTTTAGTGAGCCTGTGTTTTGGGAGTCCTTATTTCATAAACCACATGCTACCCTGCCTGATCGGTAAGTCAGGAGTGTACCAGCCTCTTGCAAGGAAGAACCACCTATATTATTGTTGTTACTATGATTATCCTCCAGTTAGTAGCTGTGTGCAGGTTTGTAGCAGCAGAGCTCAGAGATGCTGCAGAAGAGGAGGGCACATTTCACAGCTGTGGAAGCTGAAGCAGGCAGGAAGGCTGGTGCTCAAGAGCCACTGAATTCATCTCTCCCATGTCTCCATCCTCTGCTCTGCCTGATGAGCCCTGCTGCTGGCTGCTTCTCTAAAGCTACAGCAGCTGTTGCCTGTCATGGGAGCAGGAGAGCAGGGCAGGGTATTGATGCTTCTTAATTAACATAATTGCCTGAGTTTCTTTGCTGGTATTGAAATGTATTCTTCAGATAGCTGTTCTCTCTGCACATATGTGTTTTCCCAACCAGTTTAAATTTTTCTGAGCATCTGCTCCTTGGTTGATCTTTCTGGGTAGCCAGGAGTGAAGATGAAGTAAGAAAAGGGAAAACACTCCTGTTTTCTATTTGGGCAGCTGTCTGGAGGCTTTCTCAAAACATTAAGCACTCCCTGAAACTTTGATCTTTTTTGCAGTGTTTATGCTAGATACTCCCTCAAATGGCATCATCTTAAGTCACTGCTCTCTTTAGAAAGTGAAGGCATCTGTGGCAGCTAACAGAGGTGGAGGGCAGCAGGCACAGTAACTGGTGCAAACCTTCCTCCAGAGCCCCCACAACCCCTCTGCTTCTCCTGTTTTCTTCTTGCTCTTCTCCAGCAGCTGATGCATTAAGGGGTGGAGATGGGGTGAATTTGTTGTAACCCATTTAATCTTACCTGCTTGCTTAGAGTAACTCTCCAATGTGACGACTTGCTCTCTTCAAAAGGAAGAGTTTTGTGATGAAGGGCCTTCCCGTTTGCATGCTGTAGTTCCGCAAGGGGGGAACTGGACTTTGAACTTAATCCAGAGCAAGTGGAAAACCTAGACAGAAATATGAGAGGCTCTTTAGTATAACCCCCATCTCAGCTGAGCTCAGAGATGGACCTTTCCCCCCTTCTTTGCCTTTTATGGTTTTTTTTACACTCCCTGTGAGCAGAACACGAGCACTCTTGGTGTCTTTCCTTGTCTCTTCAGAGCTGTGCACAAAGTCTGGTTTGTTCCCTTAAGACAAAAGGACCAAGAAACTGAAGTTCCTCAGCCACAGACCATATACTGTGTCTCTCAAACTCAGCTTTTTCTTGGCTGGTATTTCCAGCACTGGGATTGGCCTGGTTCACAAGCCAAAGATTCAGTGCAGGCTTTGGTCCTGGAGGACTTCAGCAGTTTAACTTATCTTCTTGCTGCCTTAGAGGGAGGGAATAAAAGCCCATTCTCTGAGTGCCATGTTGTGCAAAGCTCCCCATGTTTGGGTTGTAAAGACAGGAAGGTAGCAAGTTCCTGAACTTGAGGAAAGAGTCTGAAGAGCATGAAGCACTGGCTTGACTCTGGTCCCACAAGTCAGGTATAAAACTCCAGCTGACCTTCCTGGAAACAGTGTTAGGCCAAGGCCCAGTAGTATGGAAAAATCTCACCTCTTTAAAACAGTCTTCACTGTTGGCATCTCTGGTCATCATAAAGTCATTCAGTCCTTTCCAGCTGTAGAGTGGTGAGCAACATGTGGCCTCCATGGTCATGGGAATGCTTGAGGCTCATGGGCTTATGTGCTCATCTCCATGCGGTGTGGCAGGACCCCAGCTCCGGGAGCCACACAGCTGGTGAGGCCGAACAGGCTCTGCCTGGAGCTGCTGCTGAGGACCTCTGTGTCTGAAAGAGCACAGAGAGAGCTCTCTATATGGCCAAAACCTTCCTAATAAACATCAGGCTCTTGTGGCAGTGGGTTGCCCTGTGCTGTTGTTGAACATGTCTACTTTAATGTGAGAGGGGGATGGTCTGAAGGTGTCCTTCAACATGGCATTTCTCTTGGTAGTAAATCAACTCAACAATGTAATGTCTGGAGCAGAAAGGAGAAAAGGGGATAGCCTGCCTATTTGAAAGGAAAGCTGAGTTTAGCTGGGCTTTATTTAATCAGGAATTACTAATGTTGCCCTCCTGCTGTAGCTCCTCTGGAGCTATTCCTTCCTGCTTTGGTTCTCATTCAACAAGTTTTCAATGCACTCTTTGTAGACCTGCTATCCGTAATCAGAAAGGCATCCCTGCAACATATAACGAATAGGTGAGTGAAAGAGTGGAAAGGAGGATGGAGAGGTAAGAGCGCAGATGCCTTTTCAGCATACGTGGGGTGGCTGGCTCTGCTGGAAAGGACTGGCTGGCAGGTAGTGCTGAGAAGCTGGCGAAAGGCTTCCCGTGTAGTGTTCTGTGCTGTAAGTCAGCAGGCAGGGAGCTGGGAGGATGGCAGGCATTTCAGCATGTCCCAGTTGACAACTGGTGCAGGGAAAGAGTGGGAGGGGAAGAGGGAAAAAAGGCAGCCTGATTTCTCAGATTTAGATGCCAGCTGCTTCTTCGACTTCACTGCCTTGCCAGCTCCTAGCATTCAAAGTCGTTAGGCAGCCCATCCTTTGCCTGAAACCGTGAGACATTTTTACACTATAAAAACACCCTAATCTCCCCAGCAAAAGAGCAATAGTAAATGCCTGGCTCTTTCTGGGACAGGGGCAGAGGGCCACAAATGCAGGGATGATGAACAAGAGTTGGTGCCCTCCCAGCATGGTCGTGAGCACCAAGCATCTGCTGCTGGGTTGCCGCCTGTCAGCCAGGGAGGAGGCACAGATTTCAAACAGCATGTGTTGCATTGGCATCCAGATCCTGCACATTTCCTTTGGACGTCTTGGGTTTGGATAGCCCCAACCCCAAAGTCTGCCATAGTAAAACTCCATAGTTGTGTATAGGATGTACTCCAAGCTGGGCTGAGGGGGAAAACATGACCTTGCTTCTGTACTTGTAAATCCAATTGTTGAGGGTTTAGATTACGGGATGACAATAAAACCCTGGCAGATGTATTGTTAACCTCCTCTCTCCCCCACTCCCCCCTTTTGCCCCTCCCTCTCCCCCCTTCCCACTAAGGACAGGCGATCGGGAGGAAAAGAAGGACAGAGAGAAGAGAGCTGGAAAAACCAACAATGTTTTACTAATGCTACTAATAAGAATAGAGAAAATAATACAAAATATACAAAACCAATCTTGAAAGTCTCAGCAACTGCAGAGCTGGCACCCAAAGTCCTGGATTAGACTCTGCAGCCAACCGGAGCTGGATTCAGTCTCTCACTAGGCCTCAGTTCGCAGGGACGACTAGCAAGGTCCTCTCCTAATGTCAGCCATGAGGAAAAAGGGAAAGAGACGAGAACCTTGTGATCTCCCACTTTTATATGAAGTATTCACGTGAATGGAATGTTATACACAGTTGGTGAGTTTCTTGGTCACCGGTTTCTCGTTGCCCCTCTCACGAGATGTCCATCCATGCTTATCAATAAGTTTGCATTCCATTGCTAGGTTTACCAAAACATGTGCCTGGTTCTCCAGGAAAATGCAGTTAATATGAAGGCTTTAGCTGACAGGCAAATTCACTAAAAGAGAAACTTGTTTTTAACAAAACCAGGACACCAACACAAGTCCTGACTGTGTTGTGGGTTTATTTTGTATTGAAATTTATCTTTGCTCTCAATGAAAGATAAAGAGAATAGGATTGGATTTTTTGTGTGTTTGGGCCTAGCTACCATGTCATATTTTGTATCTAAGCAGTAAACACAGTGCCTGGTCAACTGTTCCTACCTGCTGCTGGCTCCTCCTCATCTTACATTTCTAACACCTGCTAGCTCAGCAGAAGTCCAAGTGCACTTCCTGGCCTGCCAGTCCACCTAAAATATCCTACACATCCCATCTGGCTTTCCTTGACCTTCATGCAGGGCTTGCTGGAGCAGATCAATCTTTCCATCAGTGACAGGGTGTCTATATCTATATGGGACACCTGTGTGAGCCTTAAAATCATGAGCAAAAAAAACCCAAAATGCATTGGCCACTGGTAATTCCAGTCACAGTCTGACATTACAATACACTCCCTTTGAAAAATGCATCAGTGGTCAGATTTGTCCCCACAGCACAGGGTTGGTCAGTGTCTGTCATCGCCCTTTCACACTCCCTGCCAAAAGGGACAAGGCAAGAGGTTCTCAGTCTTCATGTGCAGTCTGGGTTCCACCTGCACCTAAAAATCTGCTGATGTTATAGATGTTTCTCTCCAGTTTCTGCTCCTCTTCACCTCCTTGAATACATGCTATGTTTTATGCTATGTTATAGACCAACTCTGTATACAGAACTGAGCTGCAAGCAATATGACAAACCTGTTACGCAGATCTGTTCTGGGGGACCGGGTCAGATTTATGAGTGTGAGTGCATTGGTTCCCTGCGTGCATCTGCCAGAGCAAAGCCCCATGGACAGCCTGACATTTTGGTGCATCCTGTTTACATTGCAGCCCAGATAGTGGGAGAAGTATTTTTAAACAAAAATGCAGATCACATTGTAATCACCCTGTGTTAAAGAATCAAACATTTTTGCCAGAATGCAAAACCAAATATTTGCTCAAGATTTAGGATTCTTTTCTCTTAAGCTATCTGCAAAACATAAACTCTTTTTTCTTCCTCTTCTACTTATTTCCTCATCACGGTCCTGTGATACATCCAATGGAGAAATGTTTGCCATAGGTGACAGTTTCACATTTTTACATTTTTCAGCATGGCAAGAATTTGATTGCTGAGCATTTCTTGTTTTGAAATGTCAAACATGTCTACCCAAATCAACTGACTGCTGCTTGCACTCTGAGCAATGCCTGTATTTTGACAGTCTTTATACTTAAAAAAAAAAAAAAAAAACAACCCACACAACAAAGGCTAAAAATGATGCTGCTTGCTAAAAATACTGTGGACAGGAATAGAGAATTCATCGTACTGTTTTGCAGGCTCACGTGTTTTTTGGGTTTTATTATAGCATTAGAGCTGTCAAACTATGCCAAAGGCTACAGTTGAGTTTCTGTTATAAGTCTGCTTTTGGCTTCTCCCCAAAACCACAGAAGGCTGCATAGATGCTGCAAAATCTGTAGGTAGGCACTCTTTAAGATGAAGGTGTGAGCATATGGAAATTGATTTGTTTTCTCTAGCTAGATGTTGAACCAGGGTGCCTGGAGCAGCCCAGCTGTGGACAGCATTGTGCTCTAGAGTGTCACCTTCCTGGTGGTGGTCTCCTGACTGTGGATCATCTGCAGTTGGCTACCTCGGCTAGAAAGAGCTGTCGTCCCCATGATGGGGAAAAAATAGTCTGAAAATTGATTTTTGTCCTACCAAAGTTTTTTGTCCTCCTAATGATGGTGAAGAAGACCAAGAGGCAGGTTGGTCAAAAGACCCTTTTGTAGAAGACATTTAATTAGAAAACAATAGCATATAGCAAGGAAAAAAAACCACAACCCTCAACCCATTGTTGCCTTTTCATGTGACAGAAAGTTGAAGGAGTGAAAGTTTTAGGATGGCTTCCAAGCAGGGATCCCCTCAGGGTACTGTATTGGGCTGGTGCTGCCTCATCATCCTTCCTGCTTTCCTTTTTTTTTTTTTTTTTTTTTAATGTAGTTTTATTCTTCAACAAGCAGAATACATTAATACATTACTTTGCAAGAGGTTAATCTGTAAAAAGCAACAAGTACATTTAAGCCTGCGTCAGCTGGGAGCAGCTCTGTCACTCAGAGTTATCGAACTGCGTTTGCAGAGCATGCACTGGTAAGGGAAGCAGAAACACCTGAGGGGACTAACCCAGATAATCTGAACAGCACCATCTCCTTTGCTACCAACAATGAAAAATAGCTGCTGCAGGTCATTATTGTAAAGACCTGAGTGGGCAGACAAGGGCCATCAGCTTTCCCAATGATAAACTGGACAGAGAGACCAGCTCATCACCCTCGCTTGCACCATCGTGTCTCTTGGTTGGGCTACATCTGCAACACACAAGGGATTCGAAACACCTTGTAGCTGGCTGTAATAATAATAAGGCTAATAAATAGATCGGTTGCTTGCAAAATGATAATTTGTTCTAAAATAGTCCTTATTAATAGCACAGGGATGGCGGTGGCCATCTGGGGCCTCAGCTATTCAAACTGCTACAAGAATTCGCTCAGGCTTTGGTTTGCTCTGTGGCTGGTGGGGAGCTCTGCTAACACTGATTTTGTCCTAGGTCAAATGGACACTGGAATTGAGGAATGTTTCCTTGGTGAAATCTATTTCCAGTCAAAGCATCTATTTTCTGCTCTACATGTTTCATAGCATGACCACAAAGAGCATGAAGGAGAGTATTGACCCTTTGGGTAACTTGACTGACTCCGGGACACTTATCCCCTTGCAGACTCAGCCTGCTTTATTAATGGCATTTCAGAGCTAATTAAAACCCTCCCATGCAGATAAGCAAGAAGAAGAAAAATAAAACAAAACAAAAAAATTCCCAAGCCTCCCCCAAAGGTCAAGCAACACCACAAGCTGCGATGAATGTTTCTATTTGTCACCTCAGGTGTGACGCTGTCCAGACCTGTGACATATCCCTGGTAAAGTCAATAGCAGCTCCTAGGTTTGTAACGCAGCGTGCAGTTTGCCTGCCTTTTCTCCTTCTCCATTTTCACTTTAAGGATGTGATGGTCTGTAGTAATCCCCATCTCTGTACCAGTGCTTCAGCTGGTCCCATGCATGTGGGGGGCACAGAACTGCAGGACAACTTCAATAAGACCTGCCCTACCTGAGGGATGGGGGACTGAGGTTCCAGCTGCTGGGAGAGGGCAGATGTGTGCCTGCAGTTTGATTGAGGATGCTGGCACTGTTACCTGCCTGTGCTGCATATTAGCAACAGGACAGAGCCAGGGGCCCCATCTTTGTGCTTGACTCTGATTTTTCTCCAGCGCAGAGGTGTAAGCCCAAGATCCTGGGGCTGCACCTCCTCACCTCCCACTCGCCCTGTTGTTCAGAGCTGATGTGTACTGGGATGCAAGCGCTGGATGCGCCACTGGGGTGCTTTTGCATATGTGGCCCAGCTGCCTGAGGAGGAAACCAAACCAGAAACTGCTTCCATGTCCACAACGAAACCAATCCAGCCTGCTCTGGGGTGGCCCAGACCAACTCTCAACCCTTGTGGCAGGGACACCCTGTTCAAGGGACCAGCCCAGACCTCATCTGAAATAAAATCTCTGAAGCACTTATAGTGCAGAGGCATCAGATGCTTTGATCTGTGGAGGGGTTTTGATAGATAAAGATTTGTTGCTGAATTAGTCACGCTCAAAGGAACCTCAAGGCCACTTCGAGAAGCTGAGAACAGAATCTACTGTGAGAAAGAGGGGCGTTCCTCAATCAGCGGGGTCCTGGTGTGGCGTGAATCATTGGACGTATCATCAGTGAGACTCCAGTGCATGGACAACCCATGATACTCATTTAGTGAATCCATGCTTGGAGCGTGGACGCGTGATTAGAATATAGTTGCATATATAAGGAGGCTGGTTTCTGTAATAAATGGCTTTAGCGTGATTCACATTGAATCGACTTGTTTTCCTGAGTCCTTATTTCGCTCCAACATTGATCCACTGACCCATTCCTATTGTGCTGAATTATTTGTTATTTATAGCCAAGAGGCAGACCTTTCCCGCCCCTGCCATGCTGAGCTATGCCAGTCCTCCCAGGAAGCTGCTGGTAAGGCTTACTGGTATCTGTTACCATCAAGTGCCAGGACTTCATCCTAGCACACAGCTGGCTCCAGGAGCACTATGCCAGTGAGGGTCTGTTACATATAAAGCTTGCCAAGTTTCAGAAACAAAGGCTGAAGCTAGGAGGCCCTCCTACACCCCCTGCTTCCCCTGGGATGTGCCTGTTAGGGTACCTGGTTCATGGAGAAGCGATAGCACAAAGGGACACCACACATCCCCGTCACTGCTGGTGCATGCGGGCAGAAAAAATTCAACAGTGAGTCATATAAAAGCAAATCCAGAGCTGCTTCACTGCCTTCCTTCTCTGCACCCTTAGTGACTGTTTTGGGAGATGTTAAGAAGAAACACAATCTCTTCTATGGTTGAAGGCTGCCTGCCAATAACAGATATGTTCTTTCTCTGTAATTCACCCATGCAGGTTGATCTGTGTTTTTTTTTTTTTTTTTTAATGAAAAATTAGGGAAGGCATTTTAAAGTTATAATTGGGAAAGAAGACATAGCTATTCCTTATGTTGTTGTTGGGTTTGGGGGTTTATTTGGCTCAACTGTATTTTTGACTTGGCTTAGAAAATCTGTGCTTGTCTGGTCTGCTTTGTTGGTCTTTCTGAGAATATATGTTTGGTAAATACTAATTCTTCCTTAACAGCAAAATATAGTTTTCCCTAGGGTTTCTGAACCAGGTGGGAGAGCCTTTGACCTGACCTGTGAGAAGACCTCATGCTGTGGGTCAGCTGCTGCAGCAAACTGGCAGGAGGCAATATCTTTATTTTCCCTTCTTTCTGTGGCTGCAGCCTCTGTCACAGCTGTAGGGAGCTGCTTTTGGACATACAACATCACTGAGGGGTTGTTTAAAGGGGGTGCAAGAGGTGATAGATGGGAGTCTAGACAGGAATTAAGGGGATGAAATTGGGGAATAAGGTAGGTGAAGTGAAAATGAAGGAGATGTGGGTGGGAGGATAAAGAAATTGAGACCTCAGCTCTGAATACCACGTTTTTTAAGAGGCTAATGGGGGTGCCAAGTAGACGGAGAACTATATATAGACACACCTACAGACATATATAGATATGTATGTCTCTTAAGAGGTTATAAATAATATGAGCAAAACGAGCATCTATGTACGTGCACATCATCTAACAACAAATGACTTCTGAAATCAGTACTTGTCAGCGCTCATGTCAGTACTCATCTATATATCTAGCACAACAGGCCCATTGTTCTCTAAACAGCCTGTTATTTTTATCCACAAAAATCAGGAAACAAAAATGTAACATAGTTAAGTGAAGTAAATTGCATAGGAACCAGGATGAATAAAGCACTACAAGGCACATGTTGGAGGAAACTGGGTACTTGCAATTCTTCATCTCTGGACACCCTGAAGATCATTTAACTGCATTAAAACACTTTGTGAGGGAAGGACCTATTTAGGAAATTTGCTGGGTACTTTCATCTTCCCCACTAAAGTCTGTTCTCTGGCAGCACACCTTGTTCACTTGAGTATCCCCAGAAATTAGAAAAATAAAAATCATTGTGGGGAAAAATTAGCAAAGCAAAGAAAAAAGCTCTGAAGCACTAGCCTAGGCCGAATGCACTTTTCAGATATCCTCTACTGTTTGCTGATGAGAAGTTACACTAGAAAAAGGTGAAACAAGGGGCCCAAATACCAGTGTGGGGCATGTACTCTACAAAGAGATCCCTGCAGTGGTGGTGAAGCTATTCCTCACCGTGGGGATGCTCTGTGCTGGAGCAGACAGCCATTTGTAAATAGGGACAGCAAATTCAGTGGGATTTGAGTTCTTTTCACAGGATCCAAGGAAACTCCCAAGCCAGTACTAAATTACTACTCAAATTCAAAGGTTTATTATTTATTGCATGTGTCACAGTAGGATATATGAAGATGGCTTGTACCTCCAAGAGCTTATCTGGGGATAAAACGTACTGGTATATGCAATATTACCTGCAGAGAGCCACAAACCCACAGAGAAGTTTAATCCATGTGTGTGCAGAGTAAGATGTTATAGGAAGTGGAAAGGTGTTTTTGCTAAGTCCCTCTTTCTGGGCTATGGAAATGATGTGCCCCAGGGACGTGAATTCTTGATTTTGACCAAATGGTTTCACAGCAGTGCCTGAAGCAGGCACTGGGGCTCAGAGGATGCCCCATGCCAGGCTCCCCCACAGACAGAGAAGCATATACCAGGGCACAGGTACCATCTGCGGCAGAGTGTGGACTATGATTCAGATTGGGTTTGCTTTGTGGGCTTTATCTCTTTATGGAGAAACCCTCCAATTGAGGACTTTGTTGTTGTTACAAACCTGTGTTCTGATCCTATACCTGCTTCTGTAGAGAAGAATTTGAGTGCCTGGCTGATGCCTTTATTTGTCTACCAGCTGAATTAGCAGTAAAACATTGGAATGAGACTGGAATTAGACAGTAATCCTGACCCAGCATCTGCCTACTTGTCACTAAGATAATATGGAAGTGCTTCAATTAAATATGAAAGCCCCCTAGTCTCTTTCATCCAGTGATTTCTTTTTTTTTTTTTTTTTTAATTTATATATCTAAAATATGTATTTCTAAAATATGTACTTTTCAATACATGTCCAAAACAATCTGTCACCCTGTTTTTGCTTTTTGGCCATGGGTCAGCATTTCCCTCCTGTCTCAAGAAAGGCTGATAAGACCTCAAAAGCTGGGCTGCCGCCCAGGTAATCAGGTCACCAAGGCAAAATTAAATTAAATGTCTTTTCGGTCAGTGTCACTCTGGCCTGAACAGCCCCTGGAGCCACAGCTTCCTGGCAGCTCTTGCTCCCCGGATAAGGTCAGGACTGATCTGCACAAAGTTTTGAGATCCATTTAACCATTTCTGTCCTGTTGTGTGGGTTTGGGTGATGGGCTTGCCTTACTCTGCCCGTGCGGGTGGCTGGCAGCAGGCACGGTCCCCATTTGGGGCTACACTGTCCCATCTCTGGTGTAGTTCATGGCTCTCACCTGATGTGTCTTGTGGGCTATCTGGCCACTTCTCGAGTCCTTGTGAACTGATGGGGTCTGTACCATTAGGCACCAAAAGGTGCTGTAGCTTGATGACACTTTGCATGAAGCCTGGGGTGCATGAGGAAAAGTGTGTCCAGCAGGTTGAGGGAGGTTATCCTCCCCTCTACTTTGCTCTGATGTGGTTGCATGTGGAGTACTGCATCCAGTTATGGACTCCTCAGTTTAAGTAGGACAAGGAATTACTGGAGGGAGTCCAGTGGAGGGCTACAAAGATTATTACGGGTGTGGAGCAACTTTCTTATGAGGAGAGACTGAGAGAGCTGGGTCTGTTCAGCCTGGAGAAGAGAAGGCTGAGAGGCGATCTTATCAATGTTTATAAATACCTCAGGGGTGGATGTCAAGAGGATGGGACCAGACTCTCTTCAGTGGTGCCCAACGATAGAATGAGGGGCAACAGGCACAGACTGAAGCACAGGAGGTTCCATCTGAATATGAGGAGAAACTATTTTGAGGGTAACAGAACACTGGAACAGGCTGCCCAGAGAGGTGGTGGAGTTTCCTTCTCTGGAGACATTCAAAACCTGCCCAAACGCATTCCTGTGAGATCTGCTCTGGGTGAACCTGCTTTAGCAGGCGGGTTGGACTAGATGATCTCCCGAGGTCCCTTCCAACCCAAACCATTCTGTGACCCTCTGAAGGACTGCTTCTTTTACTTCACTTTAAATTTGTCATCTTCACTTAACATCCAGGAAAAAAGTAGCAAAGGGGCTGCATGGGTCACATGGCTCAAGAGATTTCCAAGCAATGCTTTCTTCCCATGTCAGTGACTGAGTTTTGCTCTCCAGGCTGGCCCTGACAGCAAAATTAGCTTTTCCTGCTAGCATCTAATCCAGAGCCAAAGCTGAAAGATGAGACAAGTCAATTTGCCACTGGGTGCGTCTTAATATTTCATTGCCAGCATTGCACAAACCATGGTTCCCCTGTGTTATAAAATTGTATAAGAAGGATACAGATCCCAGAAACAGGTTTTCTTAATTTACAACTTACAAGTATTGTTTGCCAAATATAACTGTAGTAATTGCTTGCTTTCCATTTCTAAAATATGCTAGCAATAAATTGAAAATATAATAGGATACAAATATTTGGTAGGCTCTTTCCTTGGTTTTGTATCAGACCCAAAGCTAGATTCAATAACTACAGATGATTTAAATTTTTCACTCAATTTCTTACTTCTTAAAAGTGTGTTCCTTCAAAACCAAAACGCCCAAAATAATTTGTGAAAACTCTTAAGGTGTTTGAAGTTTTTTTTCCACAATTTTTCATGTAGTGTGAAATTGGATTTTTTTTGCTAAGTGGAAAATGTTCTTGTTGGATTAAAACATCTCCTGTGTTTCTGGTTAAATGTGTCTGTACTGAGGAGAGCAAAATTATATTAATTTCTTAACATCATTCTCTAGAGCATTGGACTAAAATAGCCAGTCAGTATCAAGCAGCTCTGCTCATTGCAGCTTAAGCACTGTCCAGACAGATACTTTCCTAAATTAATTCTCATAAAACCCAAAGGTGAAGAGAGAAAACAAGGAGCACAGGATTAAAGGACAGCTTTTCAAGGCTTGAAGAGTTTTTCACTTGCAAAAAAAAGCAACTGATAGGATTCTGAAAAGCATTAGAACTTCTGCTGAAATAGATAATACCACTGGGAATCATGCATTGGGCCACATAACTCTCTATTGCAATTCCTTGAGCATGGCTTGGAGGACATCAGAAGGATTATGGCTTGCTTATCCTTCTGCTGTTGAATGCAGCAGAGAAGCTATCAGATGAAAGTGGTTGATTTCTCTGTGAAATCCTCTGCTGTGCAGCCAGGAGATTAATAGTAGGTGATGTTATTAGCTGTAAATCCAGGTCCCCAGGCTGGCTCCACTTTGGTGTGTGACTGAATGTTCCCTCTTCCTGCTTGGTAACTTCTGACTAACGCCACCCCACCCCTTGCTGATCCTCTTTTATAATGGGCTGTCAATCAAAGCAGATCTGACTGGTGACCTACATGATGGGGAAGGCAGCAAGAGTGTTTGTACCCTGCACTTTTAGAGTCTGTGTTGGGATGTCTCTCCAGCTGTGGGCATGCAGCACAGCTTTACTTATCACTTGCCTTGGTAGCATCTTGATGTTTGGTCACCGCCACATGCATCCCACAAAAGTTGTGGGGCTATGAAAACCTGTGCTTTGAGTCCAATGTGTTTCTCCTTTACTTGTTTTCTCATCACTGACAAGTTATATTTTTAAAGGTCACACAAGCACAGAGTGAAATACAAACATCCTGCCTGTTGCAGCTCCAGGCTGCTAATGGAGATGGGGAATTTCTCCCTGGAAAAAGTGAGGGTGGGGACTGGGGGAAGGCTGCAAACTTCCCTGCTAGAAGCACAACCACTTGTGAGAGAAAAATGCAGAGAGAAGAAAAACAGCATAACAAGATTGCAAAATGTACTGGTCCTGCAGAGACAGGCACTACTTGTTCAGCCTTCATTTGCTTATTGATATTATTATTGTATCCCTGATACTATATTTAAGTTCACTATGGCACTCTGCATTCATACGCCATACATTTATTTATCATTTATCTTTGCAGATGTGGACATTGAAGCAGTAAAAAGGTGAAATGCCTTTGCTAAGGTCACTGAACAGATGTAGGAACTGGGAACAGAGGTGGTTTCTTTGATCCTTTCTCCTTTGAAGCAGGGCAAGGCGATGAATTTTGATCAAGATGCTCCAGATGGTTTTGGTGAGGCCAAGACAGCAGCTCCAGCTCAGTTAAATGCTTTCGCCTCCCATTGTGCATCTTTCTGTGACTCTGAAGGGAAAGGTAAGAGTAAGGACAGTCCCATGGGCACAGAAACAGTTAATCACAGGCATCTGGAAAATATAACCTTGGGACAAAGCTTCCTGCCAGGCAGGACATGGGGTCCCATGTAGTACACAGGGGCTGGGGGTGTGGGATGCATCCAGCATACACAAAAATACTCTAATAGACAAATTCTGAAATAAAAGCTCAGACATTTCAGCCTGTTAACAGCAGCAGTTTGCCACATCACAGACCTGGTCCTTGAACTTTCCAGTAACTTCAAGGAACTAAAAGTTTCTGGTGAAATCTTTTTATTGCCCAAGTTCAGGGAGAAGGGGCGCTCCATCAGCTCAAATGCAGTAATCTGTGACAGCTGTGGTGAACTGTGGTCGAAGAGAAGGATTTGGCTTTGCTAGGGTAGAAAGTGAGCTGTTTAATTAAGCTGTCAGCTTAACTAAAAACAAAAAAAAAATAAAATGAGCTGCTTTCTGCCTTTTTTTTTTTTTCAAAATCTTTGAAGAGTTAAAGAAATGTCCCAATGAAAAACAAAGCAACAAGGAAAATTAAAACTAAATACTCAAGGAATTAATAAACATTGGATAAAAATGGCAAAGATCTTTGGTTTTCCTTTAAAAAAACAAAACAAAGCAAACCAACAGATGAGTGTGAGGTGGGCAAAATGAGCATGCCTTAAGGAAAAGGACCCCTAATGCATGTCCCCCTGCAACCTTGGGCAGCACCAAACCCACCACCATAGGAGGCTGAATCTTTTTCAGCCTGAGAGGGAGGGAAAGATGCCCCAGCACCAGGTCTGGGATGCCTTTATGGCCAGCTGAATCATGAAATACACATTTGTTTTTGCAACTAGAAAATTACTGTCAAAATTTACCCAGCTGACCCACTGGATCAAATCTCCTGTTTATGCAGCTACCACTGCTTCAGCTCCAAGGGAGTTTTGTCACTTTACGTAAGCAATTAATTGGGCCTAAAGCGTGATTGTTGTGTCCTTTTGTCCCAAGCCTTATATGATCCAAACCTTTTCATCCATTCATATTCCACAAGCTTTGCACTTTCTTCCTGGACTTACTTTAGTACATTTCTTAGGTTTTGTCTTTAGAGAGAAGTGATGTGCATGCTTATATACTTACGCAGGCTTACTTTGGTATGTAATTGAGACTGCTTTTTTCCAGTCTGTGTTGTTTTGGAAGGGGGTTAAGTTAAACCATAACTAAGCTGCTCTAAAACATATAGAATAAATATTCTTCCACAGCTATACCAAGATAACTTTTATCCATAAAATTAAACATATTTGACGTAAGTGGCAAAACTTTCCCAGAGAGCTGAGCATTTGGTGTATTCCTCCCTGAGGCTGCCTTTCAGTTGCTTTCCTTTCTTAGTTCAAAGCTGACACACGGATGTTTTGGGCCACCAGTGAAATTATGATGAAAAGAAGATGGAGAAACTCTGTTATCAGACTGAACTCTCCTGGCAGAGACTCTGGGTGACAGAGGCTCGAAAGACTGACCCCATGTCTTTGACCAGCTAACCTCAATAGCTTGAAACTAGATATTTTTGACACAAATTATGGGTGTAAATTTGAGCACAGGGAAGCCAGCAGATACTTTGCAACTCCTTGATGGGAAAGCAGCATTCAGACATCTCATTAAGTGCAAGGATATTTGTGCGTAGTTTCTGTCAAATGTAAGAAAATTTGTAAAATCTAGTTCATGGATGCATGAGGCAGTACTTGAGAGAGTGAAAATGAAAAAAAGAACAAACAACAGAGTAGTCTTCTTGCCCTCTGGCTCTTGTGACTACAAAAATATTCAAAGGAGAGCAGGGACAGAGTTGAAAAATGTAGCCAGGGCTGTGGGGATGGTCCCACAGCATCTACCCCATAGTGTTGACATCAAATGGACAAATTACTTTCCCTGCTTCTTGCCTGGCTGCAGCAGTTGTATAACAGGACCAATATCTGCCTTGGGAAGTCACTTGATGTGGCTTCATAGAAAATGGACTGCAAAGATATCAATGGTGTAGGGCTTTCCACCTTTGGAACATCTCTGAGTCTGGTCCTTGGACGTGGAGCAGGGAGAGACGTGTGGTTGGAAATCTTAACCTGCTCATATCTCTGTGCTGTCTTTGATACCTTCATGCTGTGCCACGAGGTTAAGGTCTATATGCTGAACATGAGTCTAAAAATCAGCTGCAATTCCATGGTTTGTAGATTAGGTTCCCTTTAAAACAGAATAAGCCAGAAAGAGTTTAAAAAAGGAAGAGAATCTGCCAAATCAGATTCAAAGCCAGCAAAGATTTATAACCCAGTGACTTTTTAAACATTTTCCTTTGTTCTTGTGTTAAATATTTTCCCTTCCAGACACTTTTACTTGGCTACCAGTGCCAAACCAAAGGAATAGGAGTGCTCCAGGGGAAGAACCGGCAGTGGTTTGAGTCTTCCTCTACCTCACATATGCTGAGCTAAAGAAGTGGTGACTTTCCATCACAGGCCTCCTGGGTCTTCCAGTTGGGTTTAGAAACTTGTGTACAGCTCAAATAAGAATGTGGATCTGGAAGACATAAAGCAAGCTGTAGAAAAACAGGGGTGAGGTAGAAGCCACCCAGCTTTCTATATTTGGAAATCAGAGTATGTGCACCTCCAGCAGCTGTCAGTAATTATAAGGAAAAAAAAAAACACCTTACCTAACGTGTTCCTGTCTGCCTGTGGCTGCACAGCGCTTTTGAACAGCCCGGGTATGAATCATGGTGGCTCCAAAATATTATTTACAGCCCAGAGGCCAGCTGAAAATTTGCAGAATGTGCTGATAACGTACAGCCACATGCTGCCAAAAGTGTCCATGGCCCCCTTAATGAGTCACTGTCGGACAGTCTCCATTTGCCTCTGGAGCAGGAACAGTGTTTGCTGCTGCTATGGTTCTGTGCTGGGCCCTTTCTCACATTTCCAGTTAATGAATTTTAGGACAGCTTTAGTGTTTGGGGCTTTTTTTGTTGGTGTTGTTTTTTGTTTGTTTGTTGTTGGTTTTGGTTTGGTTTTTGTTTGTTTTTCCTCGCTTGGAAGGCAAGTTTTCTATTCCCATTGTGACCTGCCATACCTTGAAAGTCCAGGAGGCAAAGAACTAACAAGAAAAGGAGCAACATGTATTTGAGGGCCATGGGGGAGGAGGGCGAGGATGTCAATCTGGCAAGTTGGGGTGCAATTAATGGGGCCAGGTCTGTAGTGATCTCGTGACACCGTGTCTGAGATGACTGTGAGCACTGGGATGCCAAAGACCTCTGAGCAGCCAAACCCTTGTTACAAAGGAATGGCTCTAGGTTGAGGGGGAAATAAATTAAAAGGTCCCATCTAGTACATCACCAGCTGCAACAAAAGTCAGAGTTGAATTTTATAACTCCTCATTAAAAAAAATCTTTCAAAATGTGATGGATTGTGTACGAGTAGGATCCACATGATAAAAACCTGTCTGGTTTGCCTGAAAGCAGGAAGCAAACCCACAGCCCTGCACAGCAACATCATCTGCTCCAGCTTTTGTGCTCTCCTGCCTCCCCACTCCTGTCATGGCAAGTGATGGACACTGTCATTCCAAACCCTATTTCCTGGCTGCTGCCAGCCACAGATAATGCAGGGCTTTATTTTCTGTGAAGTGAATATTTCTGGCATTGAGGATATTAAAGACAGCTCAAATGTAGCCCACCCCAGAGCTTGCACAGCAGGGTGCTGTGCCCTCAGCCTCTATCATTAACACTGCTTGCACTTTTTGGACCTCACTATCTGCAGAAAGCCACAGCTGATCCAAATGCTGACAGCTGCAGGTCATCTTTTTACCCAGAGCTTGTCATCACTAAAATCTGTGTGATCGGGTACTGGAGAGAGATGTACTAACAGCTCATCCTGGCCCCAGAGAGTCTAGTCCTGCACTTCAGATCCTTGCTGAGCTGCCCAAGCCACAACCCAGCCCCTACAGGCCTTCAGAGCCTGTAGCCCTGGACAGGTTTGTTTTTGGACTTCCCATAGGAGCTGTTGGGCATTGTGTCCATGTAGGAGGAAGGCAGCCTGTGATCCTACTCCGTTCCTGGGGCTGGACCAGCATTAGGAGCCCATCGGCCAAGCACCAGGCTACAGGTTGTTGCAGGAGGACGCATTTAGCCATCAGAGCACTGTGGGCTGCTAAGAAAGCTAAGAGGACTTTGAATATAAAGAATCACAAATATATGTATGGCTTTAAAACCGAAAGGTATGTTTTTATCCAGGAAAAGAGTAAACCCTAGGGAAATGAAGTGTGTGAAAAGGGAAGCACTTAGGACAGTCAGTTCTGGGAAGGGATCTGGAGAGGAGAATTTCCTAGCTGCCTAATGAAACTTTATACACTGCCATCCACGCAGGTGGACTCATATTTCAGGGAAATGTTAGAGACAAGACAGATCTCCCTTTTAACTTCACCCTGATTTCTTTTATCAGATGTACAAGGCTGTAACAAAATACATTTTGGAGAAAAAGATCTCCAGCATGGCAGAACTGAGACAAAATTACTTCAATTTCTATGGCATATGTTTCTAAAAATATAAATGACTAACAGAAATCATAAAATACTCATGAAGTCAGTAATCCACATTTACAGATAATGCTGAATGATCTCTGAAGAAATTCTTAAATTGGAATTGAATGGATGTTTTTGAACAGAACAAGCAGGTTTCTTCTCCTCAGGTTCAATCCTCAGAGGAGGAGCTTTGGAGAACTGCTAAAGCCCATGGTTGTAGCCTCATCTAAAGCCACTCTTCAGTCTTGAGCAGAAGATCATGCTATGGCCACAGAGCATCTCCTGTAACAGAAGTTGTTTGCCTACTTAGCAGGTAGTAGCCACAAAAGTGACTTCGGCAACGTGTGAATTTCTCCCTTGCCTTTCTCCTTTCCCTTCTTTTGTATCTCTCCTCTCCTTTCTCTTTCCTTTTCTCTCCTCCCTCTCTTTTCCTTTCTTTTTATTACTTTTTTTTTCTTTTTTTTTGTCTCTCCTTCTCCTTGCTTTAGTTTGGTTGGGTTTTTTGTGGTGTGTTCTGTCACAGCTTTTATGCTCTATCAGGCTGCTTGTGTCTGTGGAGGCTCTCCGTTTCACAGAGATTTCGTGTTGTTAAAGCTGGCTTCTTTGACATAATTGAAGGCTGCTAGTTTGGTTTTGCTTTAGGTTGCTTGCTTCACCTTGATTTACGTTGTTTCAGGTGGTATGTTATAGATTGTTTAAGGTTCTTTTTAGGTTGTTCAGGGCCGGTTGTTTGAAGATTTGGAAGCTAGATTGCTTTAGCTTCTTGAAGGTTGGTTGTTTGCAGTTGTTTAAGGTTGCTTTAGGTTAGTTGTTCTACGCTGGTTTAGGTAGGCTGTTCTAGCTAAGTTTAGGGCCAACTCGTGGAGCAGCAGGCACCCAGCCCAAATGGCCCAAAGAAGCCGTGGCAAGGGGCCGTGCTCAGTGCTGCAGAGGAAGGCAAAAAACCCCCGGAGACGCTTGCTGTCCCACATGGGGGAGAAAAAAAGCCTTCCTCCCCCCCAGCTGCAGGGCACGAGAGGCCATCTTCCTGGTGCTTGAGCAGCAGGTGGGAACCGAGCCAAAAGAGCCCAGTGGAGCTCTGAAAAGTGGTCATGCTCAGTGCTGCAGAGGAAGGCAAAAAACCCCTGGGGACCAGAGCCAGTCTGCCCTGGGGGAAAAAATTCCTACCTGACCCCATTGCTGGCGATCGGCTGTTCCCTGAGCATGTGAGCCAGACCTGGCTCCTTGTCCCACAGGCTGCTCATGCCTCCCAGGACCTGCCCAAACCCCATCCTATCCTCCCTTGACCTGGAGCCATCTCCTGGACTTGCAAGAGTGCCCAAATGCCTCTGAGCTCATGGACCTTGGGGACAAGAATCCTTCCTGTGCCTGTCAGGACACCAGTGGGTGTTGCAAAGCACTGCAACCCCTCTACATCCTCTTTCTTATGGCTCCTGAGCCTGGCTCCGTAGGGCATGAGGATGACAAGCTTCTCAAGAAGGCAGCATTCTTTTGCTCTTGCCACTGCTAGCCAGTTGAGAAGGATTTCCATGTATCAGATGAGTTGGGAAAGTGGCTCTGCCAGCAGATTGTCTTGCAGTGGAGAACTTCCAGCAGCCTCATGCAAGGTCTTCCTCCCTCAGCCCCTGCCCTGTGACTCCACCAGCTCCTCAAGTGCTTCCTCAGGGATGTGTCCAGGCTGCCCCCAGGGCCAGCTCTGGCAGTGGACAGGGGAGGCTGCTCCCTTTTATACTGCCCGGGGGCATTGTGACCTCAGCGTTGTCGGGTGCTGGCATTGGGGTGATCGAGCCCCTAGGTGTAACCCCGCCCGCCCCCCCCCTCTGCCCAGCACCCTTTGGAGGAAGCCTTTGAGGTGCTGGCCCTGTACCTACAAGACAGGGGAGTAATCAAACTAACCATGTCACTTTTTTGCAAAAATAGAGTCTGGATTTGTTGTCAGTCCAGCCTTACTTCCTCCCCTTCCCTTTTTTCCCTTTCCCTCTCTCTTTCCCCACAGTGAGTCAAATAATAAAGAGACTATTTGCTGAAAGGATAGGGGAATTTAACAGGACACATAACAAAATGGATACAAGTGTTTCATTTATTTTATTTATATTATTTTATTTCATTTTCTTTAGTTTTCTTTTGTTTTATTAATTTTTTTATTTTGTTTTGGGTTTTTTTGCATTTCTCTTTTTTTTCCTGTCCTTTTTTTTTCCTGTCCTTTTTTTTTTTCCTGTCCTTTTTTCCTGTGCTTTTTTTTTCCTATCTTTTTTTCCTGTCTTTTTTTTTTCCCTGTCTTTTTTTTCCCTGTCTCTTTTTTCCCCTGTCTCTTTTTTCCCCTGTCTCTTTTTTTCCCTGTCTTTTTTTTTCCCTGTCTTTTTTTTTCCCTGTCTTTTTTTTTCCCTGTCTTTTTTTCCCCTGTCTTTATTTTTCCTGTCTTTTTTTTCCATTTTTTTTCCTGTCTTTTTTTCTCTTTTTTTCTCTGTCTTTTTTTCCCTGTCTTTTTTTTTCCCTGTCTTTTTTTTTCCCTGTCTCTTTTTTTTCCCTGTCTCTTTTTTTTCCCTGTCTCTTTTTTTTCCCTGTCTCTTTTTTTTCCCTGTCTCTTTTTTTTTCTGTCATTTTTTTCCCTGTCATTTTTCCCCTGTCATTTTTCCCCTGTCTTTTTTTCCCCTGTCTTTTTTTCCCCTGTCTTTTTTTCCCCTGTCTTTTTTTCCCCTGTCTTTTTTTCCCCTGTCTTTTTTCCCCTGTCTTTTTTTCCCCTGTCTTTTTTTCCCCTGTCTTTTTTTCCCCTGTCTTTTTTTTCCCTGTCTCTGTTTTCCCTGTCTCTGTTTTCCCTGTCTCTGTTTTCCCTGTCTCTGTTTTCCCTGTCTCTTTTTTTTCCGTCTTTTTTTTCCCCTGTCTTTTTTTTCCCCGTCTTTTTTTTTGTGTCTCTTTTTTCCTGTCTTTTTTTTTCCCTGTCTTTTTTTTCTCTCATTTTTTTCCTGTCTTTTTGTCCCCTGTCTTTTTGTCCCCTGTCTTTTTGTCCCCTGTCTTTTTGTCCCCTGCCTTTTTTTTTCCCTGCCTTTTTTTTTCCCTGCCTTTTTTTTCCCTGCCTTTTTTTTCCCTGCCTTTTTTTTCCCTGTCTTTTTTTTTCCTTTTTTTTCCCGTCTCTGTTTTTCCTGTCTCTGTTTTTCCTGTCTCTGTTTTTCCTGTCTCTTTTTTTTCCGTCTTCTTTTTTCCTTTTTTTTCCCTGTCTTTTTTTTCCCCTGTCTTTTTTTTCCCCGTCTTTTTTTTTGTGTCTCTTTTTTCCTGTCTTTTTTGTCCCCTGTCTTTTTGTCCCCTGTCTTTTTGTCCCCTGTCTTTTTGTCCCTGTCTTTTTTTTCCCTGCCTTTTTTTTTTCCTGCCTTTTTTTTTCCTTTTTTTTCCCTGCCTTTTTTCTTCCTGCCTTTTTTCTTCCTGACTTTTTTCTTCCTGCCTTTTTTTTTCCCTGCCTTTTTTTTTCCCTGCCTTTTTTTTTCCCTGTCTTTTTTTTTTTCCCTGTCTTTTTTTTTTTTTTCCCTGTCTTATTTTTTCCCTGTCTTTTTTCCTTTCCTAAGTAGGTAAGCAGCATTTGGCTTGGTATATCTCCCCCATGCGGTAAATTATACGGCAAACCCACCACCGAACACTTTAATGTCATGCTTCTCTTTAAGAAATCTAAACATGATTCTGCATGAAGCAGAACCCAAAATAACTTCCCCGCAAAAATGACATACCTAAAGCTAATAGATTTTGCTAAGTCATCTTTCACACTTGTTGAACTTTCAAATTTAGATTTCCTAAGACATATCTTGTCCAACTGCTTAAAACGTGACCTTGCCAAGTTCTCCAAAACCTATTCTTCTTTTCAGTAGCTACATTGAGCGCAAAAGTTTCCTCCATTTTTTAACGCAAACGTTAGTGCAAAGGTTTAATAACCATATATTTGAATTCCCACAATTCCTTCCAACAAACATTGTATTCACTTCAAAACAACCACCTTCACAGGGGGAATCCCACCACGGTACTCTGGTGCGAGGAACAGGAACAGAGGTAACATAGGACCCATCTCAAATTTGTTTCCACAACTCTCCCCAAGTACAGGATGTTTTGAAAAGATGGACCCAATTGGAAATCACTCAATGTGTGAAATTGGGACCATGTTTTTGAAACAGCCTGTCGTATTGCTTGAGACACATTCCCTGGTCCCTCTGCTTCCAAATATGCATCAACCCTTGTATCAAATCCCAAGCAACATTCAATAGAGTCTGTTTAGGCACTGGCAAAAACAGTGTTAGTCCTATACCATGTATGAATAAAAATTTGTCCCACACCATTTTCCCCTTGTAAAAGAAAGGGAAACTAATATCCAGAAAATCCCAAAACAGATTATTTTAGCTGATGTATGGTTGGTTATTTTAAATAAATAATTAAATAAAGAACACTGATGGTCAACAGAAAATGAACAGACAGTCCACCGGGAGCTCTTTCCCGTGCTGTACTCTTTGCATTTCATCTGTGGCTTTGTGGTTGTTCCTGTCACCTGCCTGCGCTGACTGGCACAGTCCCTGTCACTGCCCCAGCTGGCACTTCATCCCCCTCTGCTGCCGGATGGCACAGCAGCCCTGCAGCTCCGCAGCGAGTCAAGCCCAGCGTTGCATCTCCCTGCCCTGGTCACGGCGAAGGGCTCCTGTGCCCAGCCCGGCAGGGCAGCGGCATCAGGTGCTTGCAAAGGTTATATTTCACTTCAGGAGCAGAAAGTCCAAGTGTTTGGAGTGACCTGGGAACTAAACTCGTTTGAGAGCCCAGCCTGCAGCCCCAGGACATCAGCAGCTGTCCCTCCTCTGAGAGGTGGGGGCATTTCTGGAGGGAGCGTCACCCTGCGAGGCAGAGGACAGAGCTTATGAAGGCTCAGTTCTTCCGGACTCTGACCCGTCACAGGATGTGCAATGGCTGTAGAAGTCGAAATACCGATTTTCTTTAGTGCTGTACTATTAAGAATGCAAAATGTGTTTGAAGAGACAGTGCTTTTTTGGCTCCAAGCCAATTCTATAGATGTTCAAGCGTTTCCAAAAATCCTTCTTGCAACAACCCTCTTCTGAATTAATGAGAAAATATGGTGGAAAAAAATCAGCACATAAAATAGCTGTGACACACAGCACTTAAAACTCTCCACCTGACACTCCACACAAAATAAAAAGACCGATTTAAGGGTGGGGTGGCACATGGGGGGCACCGGTCTGTTTGCACCGGTTGTACCGGCGGCAGCTCAAGGAGGCTGCCCAGGTAGAGAAAAAGGGACAGAGGGGCGGGAAGAGTTTTTCCTCTAACTCTCTATTGGGAGCAGCCAAAACGCGCGACTCCCGCTCGTTCCCGCGTTTACCGGAACACGGGGCGGGGCCGAGGAGCGACGGCTCTGCCATCTGCTCGTCGGGGCTGCTGGGTTGGTCTTTGCGGGAGGCGGTAGCGATTGGTCGGGTCTGTGTCCAACGTGGCGGCCAACGCGACCACCAGCCCTTCTCGGCTACTGCCCGTCGGTAACCGGCGCCGCGACGCTTCCGCGCTCTCCCGGTGCCCGGGCGGGGCTGCGCTGGGGTCCGGTTTGTGCCCGGCGGGCGGGCGGGCGGGCAAGGCCGCTTGTGGGCACGTGTGAGTGGCGCGGTCGGCGCCGCCGCTTGGCGGGCAGCTGGAGCGAGGGGAGCGGGTGTGCCCGCCGGGTCCGGCGGTGTCGGCTGTTACGGGAAAATCCCGTAGAAGATGTTACAGAATTGTAAGTATTATTTCTGTTTGTTGTTGCTGTTTAATTTTTTGTTTCCTGAGGGAAAACTTTCTTTAAGACCTGTAAGCAAAACGTTTTTATGTTTTTGGAATATTTGCTAGCTGAATAGTTTATACCTTGGACTTAATTTATAGGGGGTGATCTGTTCAGGGCAGCCATGTCACAGAGTAGCAGTTGCAGGATTTATACTTGTAATCAGGTTCCTAAGTTGTAGCCTTTGTTTTGCGTGGGTTGTGCATTGAACTTCTCAGTAGTTTGTTTGGTTTTACATTTTCTTAAGGTCTAGACAAAGATTAAAAAAATTAGTGGACTTAAAGATAAGTATTTATTATTTTGTCATGCCACGTTGCTATTTGAAACCTATTTTGATTATTGATGATATTCAAGAAATTGCTGAGATTTAGAGGGCAAATCCTTATGTGCTGAGCAGAAAAGTGGAATGGATCTTTTTAGTCACCAGATAGCTTTCTTGACCCATGTGGCCAATTTATCAAGATTACATTGCAGTGTGGCTAATCTATTTGTTATTTCCAGCAAATATAATCTTAATGCAGAGATTTATGTCAGCTCTGTAATCAAGACTGCAGTCATTGTCCCTGGTTATGTGTTCTTACTTCCTTTTTCTAATGCTACTTCAGTGAGATTCCACCTGAGGGCAGAAGAATCACAAAGCTAGACCAGATTTTGCTAAATGGAAATAACATAACAATGGTAAGTCATCATTGTTAAAATGCTGCATGCATTTATTTTGTCTGCCTGTAAACCAATCAGTAATTTATTTCAACTACTTCCAGCTGAGCTTTCCAGACAGGTTTGTTACATAAGCTACTTTCAGGTAGCTTCTGGGGCATATCTGTGTGTGAGTGGTGCTGGAAAAGTGATCTTATTGCCTTACTTGGAACATGTTACACTTAAAAAAAACACAAACAAACCAAAACAAAATAAACAAAAAACCCCCAAAACCAAACAAACAAAAAAGCCAAACCAAAACAAAACCCACGTGAAGAGAGCGTAGCCCTAACTTTACTTTGGTGGATGCTTTTCTGGTCTTCAGGTGTGCAAGGAAATCACTGGCTTTGTTGCCCAGTCTGTAGGCTGGTTCCTACAGTTCATGGGTGCCTGCATAACTGTGTAGCATGGAATACATCTGCATTTCATCCATTATCATATGTATAGTTGTATTTGCAGCAGTTTGGATGTTTATGAGCTCATCAAGTCATTTGACAATTATGACAGCATGTGATGCCCAGAGAGTTGTACCTTGACGTACTGTGAAAAGAAAATCTGGACATCTGTTGGATTATGCCAATTCAGAAGCACTACAATTTTTAGTTTATCATGTGTGCATGTATGTAGATCAGTTCTGAAACAGTAGTTTATTATTGTGATTATACATCCCTAAGCTGAATTCTGCAACTACCTAAGTACCAGAAAAACAGACCCACAGTAGTTTTTTGCTTGTCTGCATAGATGGCTCCAAACTCTGAGATTCCTGCAGTAGGGCATTCCTAATTTTGTGGGACGAGTAAGACTGACTTGAGTCTAAGGCAGTTCTGTGTGAATGAGGAAGGAATCATCTCCATTTTGCTGTCTTGTCCACCTTGCACCTCATCACCATGTGTCTGAGCAAGTGCCATCTTGACTTAATGTTGAAGCCTCTTTTTGCTCTGCTTATTGTTCTTCATCCTTAAGGGATGGTGCATGTTCTGGCTTCTTGTATGGGGAAAAATTACTATCATCCAGTTAAGCTGGTGGTGTGCTGTCCTTGAAGCAGAAGCTGGTGATTCATAAGAGTGCAAATTTTCAGCAAGACATCAACATATTTCTATATTAGGTTTTGTGTCTTTTGGGGACACGTTTTCCCACATGGAAACCTGTGCTTTAATCTTTTTCTTACGTTACTCCCCAAAGCAGCTCAGCTCTTTGTCTCCAGAAGTGTTCAGCTATTTATTAGGAATATGTCAGTTAAAGGACTGGCTCTCCTTTTTTTCCCTTATCAGTGCTTTTCCTTTTGTATTTATTTTTCTGTTGGTCAGTTCTTTACTTTCTTCACAGGAAAGTGCAATGCTGCCTGGCTCCCTGCTGCCTGTAGGAGGGTTCAGGCTCTCTATTACTTGATGGACTGCATAGCACTAGAAGTTGAAAAGAGGAAACCACCTTCCCAGTCTAGCGCCAGTCTGGGGAAGAATGAGTGACTGAAGAAATGCTTCATGAAAGGAAGCATGTTCTTTGTCCTTTTAGAAATCAACTCAAATGTGTGGCACTAACAGAAAATTGTGTTTATCTTTCATAGCTGGTTTCTGGAGGAAAAGGACCTGAAGTATGAATTAAGCAGTCATCATCTATGAAGACATGTTATATATATGTATAATCTAAATAGAGCTTTTGGGGTGTGGGTTGTTTTGTTTTGTTTACACACTCTTGCAGTTGACATTTGATAAAAGATGAGGAGTTCCTCTTCAGGAAAGGTGCGTTGCTAATGATAATGCTGACTTTGTATATTGAACTCATGACTTCTTGTAAAGATGCACTGATCTATTCTGAATCAAAGACTTTCTTTTTGTTAGTTATTGTGTTCTGTTCTGTAAGTGCACAAGCTGTAGGTAGTTTCATAAGTGGTTGATGGAATGGAAAAATAATAGATCTATTTCAGCTGCTCTAAGTCTTTAGTTTTTCTCTGTCTGGTGCATTTGTTTATGGCCCAGGTCTGTAGAAAACACCAGATGTGAGCTGATGTTGCTCTTCTTTGGGGTACAGGCAGATACTAAGCTGGATCATCTGTTTAAACATATCTTCAGGCTGTGTCACCAGAAACCATGTGATAAAATGCTGTAGAATTCTGGAAGCTCCTCAAAGTGGATTCATCTGTGTGGTGCTCAGCAGCCTTTGGGGTTCAGCTGTCTTGGACTTCTTTTGCTTGGTAGCTCTGCTTTCTTTTAGTGAAGGCACCGGAATGGTATTTGGCAAGTGAGGACAGACAGACCAGACCTAGTTCATGTTCAAGGGGTTAAAAAACAAAACTGAACCAAACCTGAAAGAGGGCTGGGGTTAAATCTTCTTCTTCATGTCAGTGGTCATTTTGCTTTCACCACCAAGTGGTGCTGTGTGTACTTAATTACACTGGGAGCTGCCTGTGTAGTTCAGAGCAGTCATTAGAGAAACTGTTCTTCTGGCTGCATATGTTCTCCTGTGATATTAAAAACTTGACAGACATTGGGAGCAGCTACTACTTTAGGAGAATTCCTATGAAATAAGGAATTGCTGGTTTTATTTTGTCAGCATGGACAAAAAAAGAACTGATTCTAAATCATGTCTGCTGCAGTTTATGCTTCCATGATGCACTGCTCCACTCATCTCTATGCATAAATGTCTTTGGAGAGGAATGGCAGGTGCTGGCTCTTCCCTTGGACAAGCAGGGTACAGTGTGGGCTCCCAGGGACAGGACACACTTTGCCTCCCTGTCTCCAGAAGAAAGAAGCGTTGAAGAAGGGGGCTCAGGAGTGAGAGATGGCAAAGAAGTTGCTGCACTTGATCCTTTTGTCTTGCTTTATCTGTCAGAAAAGCTGCCTTTGCTCACTGCGTCTTAGCTCAAAATACAGTAAGAGCTTCTTGCTTGAGCCTGTTAAAGGAGAAAGACCCTTCCCTATCCGAGGGAGCGTGCGACTTTTGATTCACTTGTTCTGAATATATGTGCTGCAGTTACCATGTTTAGATTGCGTGGTGACAGTCTATACTACTGACTCCCTGAACGGGTTTTCATTTCTGTCCCCATTTCCTTCTCCCCATTTTTCAATACATAAATTAAAAAATATTTTTTGAAAAAACTTAGATTTGATAGGAACATCATGTTGATTTTGGCCCCAAAGACTTTGTTTCCTAGAAATAAGTTGAGTCTTCATCAGAACACTTCAAAGATTTCTAGCCAGTGTAGAACTATTGCATTGTGTTTTTTTTAACACGATTCTTTACATGTTCCAGTGTGTGCATTTAATTTCTACTTCATTCAGTATTTTGAAAACAGTCTTAAACTGAAGAGAGCTTTCAAGCTTGTTAGAGAAAAAGAGCAGATCTTGACTCCAAGGTCTGCGGACATCACTCTAAAGACAGTTTCTGTGCATCCAAATGCAGTTAATCCTTTATAATATGAAAGGAAAGACATGCAACTTGGAGCTGAGAATTCAGAGTATTCCAGATGGGTCTGTCTTGCTGTCTATTCAATATTCCTGTAGCCTGCTGCTTTGGAAGTGCAGGTAATAAGCTTTTCACTTGAGTAAACAAGAAGTGGTGGGTTTTGTTTTTCTTCCCCTAGAAATCTAGTGGTTAATCGTGCTGCTCTGTCCTGTAGAAGTTGTGGACACTGGTGCTCTCCAGAATGCTACTTAGGGTGCCACTACAAGTAGGTAATTTAAAATAATAACCTTGGGCTTTAAAAAGGTGTATAAGTTAATGATGCGTAAAGATTAGAGCAGGGTAGTCATCAGGTTAAAATAACTTTGTGCTTATGAAATGCACAGTGAAGGTTCCTTTCAGATGGCCCTGGTTGCAGTGATCTTTAGTTTTACTATGTGACTAACTCTTTTAGTACAAACATGGTTCCTTTCTGCCTACTATTTCAGTTTCCTTCCAGACATAGTTAAGGTAGCTGTTTGGGGGTATGGAGTGAATATATATGTGTGTATGTAAATAATAAGACCTAAAGTGCCCTCCTCACATCCTTAGTTGTTGCTGACCTGCATTTCAGTGTTATCAAGACTTTAAAGCTGACCCAAGTATTGTTGTTGCAAATGTTCCCATGTTTGTTGAACTATTCTGATGAAATAAATAAATCAAAACACTACTCATTTTATTGCTTGCCCTATAACTACACAGGTTTTTCCTGTCTAATATCCTCTTTTTTCAGGATTCACTACTTTTTTTTTTCTTTTTTAAACCATATGAAATGGAAAGAGATTTCTGGCTTACAGTTGGCTTTTAATAGATGTTTTATCCTTGGGGAACTGCCCAGCAATCAATAGAGTTTGGAATTCAATTGATGAACTTTTGGTATGCCTATGATTGAATATCGAGGCTCATCATACAGTTCATGTTCAGAGCTTTATGGATACTTAAAGAAAGACAATAGTTTGTTGTTGTTTTGGTTTTTTTTTTAATAATGCATAATATTTTTCTCTTTGGCAGGAGCAAGCAGGTCTGTGGGGTTTTGTAGTATTTGCAGCTTTTCCCTCTCACCAGACTTTTAAAAAGGGAGAACCTGTATCAAGTACTCAGTTAGGAAGGTGATTTTTAAACAGCTCTGCTGCAGAACAGTCTCAGGAAGAACATGCGTGGCTGTGAGGGAGGGTCTGTGGTGCAGCATTACTGACATTTGCTAAAAATAGTTTTGAAGAATTTTGAAGCATTTGCTTTATGAAAGATACTTTAGGACAATTTCTGATGCTGCTGAAGTTTGCTGAAAAATTTGCACTGATTTCAGTGGTTATGAGATTCGATTTCTGCTCATGCATTAAACTGGAGAAAAACAGAGACCTACATTCAAAGGAAGATTTTTTTTTTTTTTTTTTTTTTTTTTTTTATGAAGGGTAATCAAACTAGTAACCTACTTTAAGAATTACTTTTAATACTATGTACTCAGAATCACAAATCAAATTTAGAGGTTCCTCCTTAAAAAGCTCTAAGTAATGTAAAGCTGTGCCAAGTTCTGCTAATTGGGTTGAACTTTCAGTAATTTTTACAGAACTATGCCAATTGTTATCTTTACGCCAGACCACTACAGCTTTATGAGACTTTCCAGAACCACCAATAAAAACTGTGCAAGTATGTAAGATCAGACCAGATACAAGTATAGTCTGTGACCTGATGTTAAAGACTTGCAGGTTCTGCAGCAGTTTATATTTATGCATGCCAAAAGCTGTACTGTTAAGAAAATCAGTGAGTGCAATTTACAAGGACATAGATAGCAAATAGAAAATAAAAACTAAATTTCACAAATGATACATATATGACAAAAGGATCATGGCCTATTAAGACTTAAATTCATTCCCTGCATTTCTTGATCAGAGTAACAATCAGTACATCAGTCTGTTAGCCTTCTCATCATACTGTCCCATGACAGCCACAGGTTGTTTCTATATTGTAGCTATAAACAGACAAATCTGCAGTCAGCCTGTAAGGTTGTAATAAATTTATTCATCAAAATCTCTAAGTCCATTTGCATGATATGCAAGGTCTGCTGACTGCCTCAGGATTTCAGAAACTAATTGTGCCTGTAATTGTGATGTGCCAATCAGTGTCTCTTCCAAGAGTTGGGGGTACCTGCCCCTTTCAATGATTCCCTATCTTCCATCCTAAACGATCTATAGCTGTTACATTGCATAGGTCTAATTTTGCTTGAGTCTTTCATGGTTTTTATCTGATCTCAGGGCAACTCATACACATACTCCTTTTCCTTTTAACTTTTCAAGAAAATGCTGCAAACCCTCATCTTCATCCAAGTCATCAGATAACGTGGGCTTGAACAGTCCTGCAGAATCATTAGTAACAGGGGAGTTCGGAACAGTGCACATTCTCACCAATACTTTCTAGCATCATAATTATTCGTATAACTTCAGTCCTCAGGCGCATCCCCTTTCCCATCATGATCAGCATTGCCGACTGCTGGGTTCTCTCGCTATTAGCTGATCTAATCTTTCACACAATTCTTTTGCCCAGTTCTTATCCAGTGACTCCTTCTGCTCTCTCATGGAAGTTGGAGGGTTAAAATGTGGTAAAGGCAGATACAAATTGGTAAAAGGACTGATAGTACACTTGTTTATGACTTTAGCATTCTCAGCTTTCACAGGTTCTTTGGGCAAGTTGTCTGATTCCAATCCTTTGGACTTGCTGTTCTCAACAGGGTTGGGTAATAGTGTAGGAGGACACCTGCTTGGCATTTTTCCTCCCCCCGCCCCAGACTGCTGAACTATCAAGGGTGCCGAAGGCACAGCAGGGGATGGAGTAGGGAGGATATCAAAGACACGAACCGGGTAAACTTCACAGTGACTTTCAGGATTCTTATCAGACTGCAACACTACAAAAACTCCGGCAGCAGCAGACCGTTCAGCCTTAAGATCTTTTAAGGTGGTAATTATAAGCTTCCATGTAGTTGCTAATGATTTAGCTTCTTTATTTCCATTGCTGACCTTATCCCATAACTTCTGCCCTATATTGTCCCAAAGTTCAAGTTTAAAAGCCTTCTCTGTTTCTGCCAGGTAGCCGTTAGTTCTACACCAAACTACCATTCTACTTATGTTACTTTCTTCATATTTAAGTCCTCTCACAGAGAGAATATGAGGAGGAGCTTCCCTCTTCCCTCCTCCTGCCCCAGCCGCTCACCTTTTCCGGTGATTTCTTCAACAAATTTTCTGCGAAACGTCCATACACCTCCGCCTGGTTCTCAGTCCAGCTGATCTGCCTCTGGCTGGGCCGCTCCAGGCTTTTCCCTGATCGCAGTGAGATGCCATTCAGAGTATCACGTTGGGGTCACCATTTGCTGGAGCGAATAAAGGACCCTGCACTCCAATTCAATGTGAATCACACTAGAGCCATTTATTATAGAAACAAGCCTCCTTATATATGCAACTATTCTCTGATCACATGTCCACACTCCAAGCATGTATCCACTAATTGGATATCATCTACATTCATGAACTGTCCACGCGCTGGAGTCTCACTGCTGATAGGTCTGTTGATTTACGTCATATTGAGGCCCTGTTATTGTAGAACTGCCTCTCTCCCACGGCAGGTCTTGTTTTCAGCTTTCTGAGGTGGCCCTGAAATTCCTTTGGGCCTGGCTAGTTCAGTAACAAATCTCCATCTAATAGAAACCCATTCACAATACATGTCTCAACTGCTGTCATAATTTCTTTTCCCAGTGTTGCAGACTTACAGTCCCAATTCCTGTTGGGTATAAGCATGGCTTTCATAGAAAAATTCCACAGCTTGAAAGCCAAGGGGAACCTACTCAAATATTGTTTTCCGGTAATCTTAGAATGCAACTAGGTAGGTAAAGAAGTCCCTTACTTTTCCCAGAGGTACTGTTTGCTATGAAGAACAAAGGTGGAGAAGGATGTAATTCTGTTGATCAGCCTTAATGTCTCAAAACCACTGCATGTCAGGGCCACCAGTGTATTTGTTTAGAGAAATAGATCTTAAAACTGATACCAGGCTTTGGAATATTAACTTTGTATTTTACATTAAAGGATACATTGTTTGGAGAAGTCACAGGCTCCAGCAACGAAGAAGTTGTTTGGAGTGCTTCTGCAGTGGAGGTTATTCTACAAGAACACCAAGTTCAGCATCAGAGTTGTAATGCCTTCAGCGTCAATGAGGAGTGTAACAGACGAAGCAAATCATGTGAGTGTGGTCTTGATGCAGAAATCTCATGTAACCTGAGTTGGAATGAAAAAAAGTTCTTATCGCTTGAGCAAGTAGGAGAGAGATGCTGAAACAAAGCAAGCTGAAGCTGCTACTTTAATTACAAACATGGAAACTGACAAAGATTGTTTGGAGAAGTCTGAGAATATGGAAACTTAAGAAGAGAGAACTAACTGAAGCAACAGTACATGTATTGGAAGCTGTTGAAGAACAGAAAAGAGAGAGTGAGGACATGCACAGTGAAGAGGGAGGTTCTTCAGCTGATTCCATGTTACACAGTTTCAAGCCTCAGAATAATATAGGAAAAATATAGTGAGATAGAGCAAACAGAGGAGAATGTAATCTTAATTAGAGCTGGTAATTATGAGGGTACACATGAAAAGCATGGTGAATTAATAAAAGCAGAAAGAGACGGGTTATCAGAGAGAGAAACCCCCAGGGCAGTATCTGTTCCCCCAAATGCTACTCATTTGCCACCTGAGCAATGCATTTTGCTTCAAGGTGAAGATTCTGATGAGAAATCTGATGTGTTGATACAGAATGAAGTGGTTTAAAATGAATCAAAAAATGTAGTCAAAGTAACTAATATGGCAAGCGATGTAGGGGAAAACATAAACCAAGTGATAATTGGAAATAAAAGCTGCAGTACAGATGGAAGGACTCTGTGCAGAGGCAAGTAATAAGAGAGAGCTCTCTGAAAATGTATTGTCTGATTTCAGTAGCTTAAAATTCTTCTGTGAAGTGGAGTGTCTTAAAGACTTAATGACACAGCATGATGGGGAGGGAATAATTATGGAGACTGAGGCAGATACTGGAGCTATTGAGATCTCTTCACATTCTCAGTGCTCTGAAATAAAGCGAGACAGTGAAGAGATTCTGGAGAAACATATGTGCAAACAATAAAAGATGAAGCGGACAGCAAATGTGAAGCAGAGACTGTTAAAGTCTCTAGACATTACTTCACTGTGTCTGCTATTGAAGGAATCAGAAATTCATTCTCTATGGATGATGTAGACAAAAATGTAGGTGTGGAGAGGACTGTTTTGTCAGCCTTTCCAAAAGATTATGAACATCTCAAAATCGAAGACATGAATGTAACCAGACCTGAGAGTATTGATCTAGCTGTGAAATTTAACAGAGAAAGTGTTCGAGAAATCTCTGAATCATCAGAGCTACTCCATAGTGCAGAAAATGGAAAATTAGTACATAGAAAGGAGACGGGACATCTAAATGGGAAATCACACCAGGAAGAAAATAGTAATAATTTATCACAAGGGAAGTCAGACTTGGAAAGTATACTTGCACTACCAAAGATGAGATGCATTATTGATGCAGAAAGCAGTGTAGCTAAGTGTGAATCCTCTGTGTTAGATTTTACAGAAATAAAAGGTGAAATGGAACAACCTCAAAACCTGCGTAGTACATTAGAATGTCAGTTGTCCAAAACTCAAAAGTTTAGAGGCTTTGAATCTAAAGAGACTGAATTAAAAGTTAATTTAGAAGATTTTGGAGAGGAAAGCAGTGACATGTTAGAAAGAATGGATATGATTGAATCAGTATTAGCAGAAAGTAAACTTACTTCTCAAGCACAGTTTGCAAAACCTCTGAATCAGTTATTGGTAACTGAAAATATTAAATGCGATGAAGTAAAAGGGGAATTAAATAAACAAAGCAAGGAACTGGTGACTGAGATTTGTTCCAGTTCACTTAACTGGGAAGAGAATGTTGTGAAGAAAAATAATACTTCAGAGATCATCTGCCAGCCTACTTCAGAAATGGATTTAAGAGTGGCTTGACTTTTTCTACCCAAGGGGACTTGGAGATGGTCTGTATAAATACTGAAGAAACAGATTCTTCTGTGCAGCTTGGAATCCACCATACCTCCTGATCTAAATTTCAGTCTTCAGAAAGTTGTTGGTTTTGTTGAAACTGATTTCAGAGAAAAGGCTGCTTTTTCCCATACATGGAAAAACAAAAGAGATTAAAAAATGTGTTACAGGTACTGCACTTAACTGTTCTTCAGAAAGCTTGGAAGAGGGTGCTGAGGTACTGTCTGCTGAAAAAGACAACATGTGCAAAGAGCTGGACTGCCCTGAGAGGGAATATGTACACAAAAATGAAGTGAAAATTCCAGATGGGAAGGAACAGTCAGTGGATAAAGAACCTCATGCATCTGTTAAATCACAGATCTTAGATGCAAACTCTTACAATAAGAGTACTTTTCTTCAAAAGTTTGATTGTCAAGAATCAGGATGCAGGACTTCTATGTGGGAGGCTACAACAGATCCTTCTAGAACTGGTTCACTAATAGCTGGAGGAGAAAGCAAAGAATTGACTAGTTTTGAGGCATCTGGGAAAAATACTATAAAAAGGTCTAAAAATTATTTTGATGTGCCAGAGCAGAGCAATGAATCTGAAGAGAAAGCCTGTTCTGTACAAAAAGTTAGGAATGTGAAGTGTTCTGAATGTGTTCCCATGTTCAGAAAAGAACTGAGAGTTTCCAGGACATTTGCAGTGGGTGCTCTGGAAACTGCTGCAATTGCTGATTCTGATTACCACATCTGTGAACTTCATTCAACAGTGCACCCAGGAAATATTTCAACAGTTGGTCATCTAAAAGCAGGCACTGTGGCAGACATAGATACACACTGTGAAACAAACACCTTTTCAGATACTGCAAATGAGTTTGTCAAGTGTGGTTGGGGAGGGTTATCCTAAAGACTCTCTCTTGCAAAATAGAGCGTGTACTAATAACCTATGAAAATACTGAAGGTGCTAATAAATGCATAGTAGATTCTAACAGAGCTGGATGCTTCAATGACAATGAGGAAAGTCTGTTAAAAACTGGGACATCAAAAGAAAGCCTTGTGATGCCAAATGCTTAAAAAAATAGATTACCACTATGCCAGATGTTAACCAGATTTTCAGAAACTTGAAGACCAACTGTAAAAAACAGTAAATTAAACACAAGAATGTTAGCACTTGGTAATTCCTTAGAAGAAAATTATTCTGAAAAACTTCAGTCAAATGTGGAGCAAAGTCTACTGCACAGTGTTTATATGGGGGTCTCAGTGTTTGAAGAATATAATAATAAAACTTGCACTGCTTGCAGCGTAGGAGAAAATAACACTGATGTTATCCTAGGCGGTAGCAGTAGGGGAAAAAAAAAAAAAGTCAAATATCTTCCAAATCCAGCCCTATCTGATGTAAAGTGCAATTGTCAGTCACACAGGCAGCCTTCTGAGCCACAAAAACCAGTATTTGAGAAGCTATCTATGTTGGAGTCAGAATCTTGTGAGGATGTTGCTCTCAAAAAAAGCAATAAATTGGAATGCAAAGAACAAGAACCATCTGAAATCTTCGCTGTTTCAACCAAGACAGCTGCTCAAGTAACACATGCCAAGCTATCAAAGAGGCTGTTTCAAGATAAAAGAAAAACAAAGACTCCCAAAGTTAAACTAACTCAGCCAGTACTTGCAAATGCTGATACTTCTATGCCAACAAAATGACTATTAATAACATTAGGCAAGAGATGGGTCCTCCTTTGCTCCCCTTGCTACTGCCTTTGGTTGCTACTCCTCCAAAAGGTGCATGTACTGTGTCCCCAGTATTGTCTTCTACTGGTCAATGTGACCTTAAAATGTTAGTTCCCTCTATCAAATCCTCTTTGCTTTCCCCTCTTGATGACCTTATATCTCCACTACATGATACTCCAATGCCTCCTCTCATGTCTCCATTAACAGATACTCCAACATCAAAATCTGCTCTTTTATTTTCTCCTCCCTCATCCTCAGAAATGGGAACAGGTAGAAGGATTTGCTCGTCACCTTTGAAATTTTGTACTTCCATTCCAAAGCACGCGCTTCTGGTGCCGGGAAGATTTCCTCTGTTTGCAGCTGATAGCGTTGCTCCCAGTGCTCCTCCAGAGAACTCTGTGAAAATATTGGACACTATGTATCCAGAGCTGTCTGCAAGGGCAAGGACACTAAACATTCTGAGAGGAAATATTCAGCTTAACCGATGTGCTTTTCCAGACAACCAAAGTTTGCCAGGGCCTGTGGCTCAAATAGGCGGGTTCAAAGCAATTGCGTCTACATCAACTGCTTTTGTTAAAACTGGGAGCAATTTGAAATCTGACAGTAGCAAAGATCAAGGAAAAGATGTGCAAAATCAGCAATTGTTTTCAAGCTCATCAAATCATGTTGAAGAATGGACACTATTGCCAATGTCTATGCCAAGAAGTGCAAAGAGACTGAGGTTGGATAGTGAACCACCAAAGCTGGAGCCCAGTGATATTGCTGCTGTTGGAAATACTAAAAATAAAATCTCTGAAATGCAGGAGGCTTTCCATGACAAAAGCTGTGAAACTGGTGATTCAGGACACAGTTCCAGTTTAGAAGCATCCCTATCAGTAAAGACGGTTATTGATCCTGGCTGCCAGAAAGTTTCTTTGGCATTGAAGAAAATTGCTGAATCCTGTTTTGACTTGTTACCAGTTATTAAAGGTCACGTGTATGCCAGCAATATCTCAAAGATTCCAGTAATGCGAGATGAAGAGAAAGAAGTTGTCTATGAGTTTGGTATGAAAAACAAGGTAAGTAGCATAGTTTTTTTAATTTTGTGTTTTAACAATGACTTTGGTGCAGGTGAAAAGAGTATAAGTATGTAGTATTTGAATTCTCAATTGTTCATGCAGTCTGCAGTGCTGGAGTCTTGAAAGGTTATCAGACATCTAAACTTGTATAACTTAAGAAAATATAGAAATTCACAAGAAATTACTGTTCAATGGTGTCCAAGATGCAAAACTGCATTTGAAAATACATTTGTTTTCCTGATGTATGCATAAACCACTATTTTTGCAGAATTTTTTGTAGTGGGTATCATTAACAATTGTAGAAGGAGTTCCTTTAAAAAGTGTGAGGTTCAATTACCTTTTTTAATTTTTTCAATTGAATAAGATAAACTGCGTTGTATATACAGTAGTGGCATAACCTTTCATGCCATGTTTACCTTTATTATTCTCCATCATGTCGTTCAAATGAAGTTTATTGGAAAAATCTTTCAATAATCTGTTTCTCAGTACTGACAGCATCGGTGTTGAAAAAATTCACTTTGATTGCTGTCTTTCTCATAGATATTTTGTAGTCTGCAGGAGAGGAATTCACCAATTGATGCATGGTGGCATTTTGCCCTGTTTCATTTCTTGGATGTAATTAAGTTCTCCACAGAAGTTGCTGCCAAGTTCTTGCGACATCTTTGTCAGCAGTTGCCAAATCTGGTAACTTCATAGAAGCAAGGCTGCGGCAGCTTTGTGTTTCCAGGTCCAGCCAGTGGCAAGGCCGAGTACATACTCCTAACAGGCATGCATGCATGTAGTGTGTGCCTGATCTTGTTCCCTTCTCTGGCTGATGAGGGTGAAAGCCTAGTAGTGGAAAATACATACACACATATACAGACAGTATGGATCCCTCCAGTAGCTAACATTAGACACTCAGTATACCCAGTAGGTGGCTCCTGTTCTCCCCACTTGTATCATGCAAAGACAGACTTACAGACACAGAAGAAAACACATGTCCCTCCAGTAGCTGGTCCAGACCTGTGGACTTACCTGCATCTGTCCCTCAGACCCCTGGACTTGCAGGTTCTGTTTGCTCATGAAGCCAGCACACAGACTCTTGGTGTCTACCTATTCTAAACCTGTGGCCTCTCCAGCACCTGGCTGAGAAGCCTCTCTTTCTACTCCCTACTTCTAGCCCTCCTTCTAAACATCCTATAGTAAGTCTTGCACAGTCCAAATATTCTCCTTCGTTGCATCTCATATCAAGTCCCATGTTACTGTAGACAGTAACACTCCCTCCCCACCTCCTGGTTGCCTCGTTTACTTTTCTGCATTTTTATATGTATGCAAACAGTATTCTTGAAAATAAGATAGTAGTTCTTTTTACTTGTCATACTACTATAATGTATCAAACTTTCTCAAGGATATAATAATCTAACAATATGTTTTGTGCCTTATAGCGTTTAGCAGAGTCCTTGTTGCATGCTATTCTCAATAAACTCAAGGCTCAGAAGGATGCCACAAATTACAATTTCAATCAGGCTCTATGTCAAGTCTATATAGGAATTTGTCGACAGTTGGGAGATTTGGAAAGAGCCCGCCTTTTCTGCTATAGCCTGCTTAAAGAAGGTATAGTATGGCTTAGTGGTCTTGTATCTTAAATATGCTGTGTGTCTCCTGTGGTGTTCCAGAATTCTTATGTTTGTAAAAGTGAACAAAAATCCTGTGAAAGTTCCTTAGAACTTTTTTTCTGTTCTATAAGAATTTTCCTTTCTCAATATTGCTCCACATCTGTGTCTCAGTTTGGTGACAACCTGCGCTCTTAGTAGTCTACTAATTTTTCTGAAGAAATATTTAGGATACTTTGTACTTTCATTTTTGCCCCAGCATCTCCAAAATTATAATGTGATTCCAGGGAATTTTGTACTTTTTGCGTATGAGTGTTTTCTTTCTTTAACTGAGTAAGCACTGATTCATAACCAAGTCGGATTTAAAAACCTGTGTTGGCTTAAAATAGTGTCAGGAGTTGGACAGCACCTTGCCAGTTCATTTATACAATATGTCCTCCTTACAGTTGTATTACTTCCAATTATCCCAAGTCTTGCTTTGTTGAGAGGGTTTTTTGTTTTGGTTCCCTTTCTCTCCCCCCTTCCTTTTGTTCCTGGTGACAAAGGTAATATATACATACTATCACTGTACTAAGAGTCTGCCATAGTTCTGGAAAGACTTCACTTAGTTTGAAAAATACCAAGCCATCCAGGGCTTAAAACAGTATAGTGGTATCTATTTCAAATTAAAATAACATAAATTAGGGAGCACCGAGGAGCAAAATGTTATGAATTTTGACTGCTTCAGTTAGTATGTATCTCCATATAACATCCCTGGCTTTTTTCTTTTTTTTTTTTTTTCTTCCTTTTTTATCTGATTAAGGATTGTAGCTTTATTTTGTTCTTAATTAATTTTTTTGTTGGGTTGGAGTATTTTTTGTTTTGGTTTTGGTGGGGTTTTTTTGCTTGGGTTCTTTTTGGAATTCCTGGTTTCTTATCTGTTTTTCTGTCCTACATACAATCCATCATAACTTCCCTTTCGCATTTTTCTTGTTAATAGTTTTAATACTGCACCATGTCAGAAACTATTACTTGTCATAAATCTTTCCTTAGTCTAAATTAACAATTAACCATTTAGTTTTGCAGTACCTAGGTACATTCCCCTTTTTTTTCCTTTCTTCTTTCTGGATAAGGTCCATACTTCAGTTACTAAATCCAGATTTTTGTTGAATGATTTTCTACTCTATACTTTGAATTGCATACATTCCTGTTGCGGTTGTTCCATGGTTTTATTGTTATCTTTTGAGTGTCAACACGTCTTAAGGGCTGTGTGTTTTGGTTTGGTTTTAATTTATTTATTTGGATTTTATTACAATGCTTTCATTTTAGGGTTTTCTCTTTCATGTAGCTTCACATATTAATTCCCATCAGAATTATGGCAACGCAAGTGTGAGCTCTGTGCCAACTACACAATTGCCAAATTGACTATCAACAGTCAGTACCAGTTCATTAGCCTTGCATCATCTCTTTTAAGTGTTTCAAAAGTTCATTCTTCTGTGATGAGGGGCTTCAGAGTGGAGAAGGTGCAGTTGTTGCCTTCAAAGTGAGGCTGATGTGGCCCCTGGTGAAAATGAGTTTGACACCCCCAGGCTTGCTTGATGGAAGTGTTCTGCTAATATCAAGTGAACAAAATAATCTTAATTCATAGCTCACCTGTTCCCTGAACTAACATGCTGCTCCACAACTGCCTTGGAGACTGCAGCTAGGCTTACTGCTGTCAGCATAGCCTTTAAGGTGTTGTACCCACTGGGAAAAGCATGATGATTTGGAGGGTTTTTTGGGGGTCTAAAACCAGCCCTTGATTTAATGTGGTACCACTGGAATTACAACCCTTCTAAATCTCCTGGTTTAGTGCAGTTTTACAGTGGAGTGCATTAAGAGGGCATGGATTTGTGTATATTTCTTTTTTATTAAATCATAGTAGTAGTGTAGCATTAAGCTCCGGTATTCAGAGTTATGCTGTGCTGCAATCCCTGTTTAGCAAATAATTTGTATTCTCCATTCTGTCGGCTGATAGTTTTCAATCTCATGCCAACAGAGATGCACATAAATATGTCTCAGTAAATGTTCTTTGAAAAATTAATTCTGTGCACTCACACTACCTACTTACTTTATGGATCTCTGTGCAATATGAGAGCTGCTGCAGCTGGAGAGAAAGAGCTCAGGAATTTCTATATTGGACATAGCAGAAGACATCATCCTATCTGTAAGATGTTTTTTACTTAGGTGGAAGTACAAGGGCATATTTCAAGTGGATTGTGATGGACAGTCTGTTACACATATAATTTTATTAGAAGATTATTCTACTTATGAAAGTAAAGCTCATGTGGAATGGGTACTTAGTTCTTGGTCAAAGTATGCGATTTTAGTGGCTTGCACCATTGCAGAACTTGCCAGTTTTATGAGCATTTGTACTGAGAAGAAATGCTTAGCATCCACTGTGTTTGTGTGATAAGCCTAGATGTTTTTTCTTAATAAATCAAATATATAAAGAATGTTTGCTTTTAAATTTCCTTGCTTGCCTTAGCTATTTCATTAGCAGAATTACTTCAGATTACATGTTTTCAGTTATTACTACCTTGACTATGGAAAGTACTTGCTTGGAAATTAGCCCATAATAAACAATAAACTCTAACAATCTCAGAAACAGCAAATAATTAAAAACAGAACAAAACAACTTAGAAAGTGAGCAGGATTAGTCTAATCTTCTTGCATTGGAAAACACTCTTCTGACCTTAAAGCTTCATTGAGAGAAACAAAAATCCCCAGATTGTAGGAGAGAGGAGAGTGGGTGTAGGGTTTCTGGGTTTTGTTGAGGTTTTGTTTTTTTTTTTCCCAAACTCTCCTTTTCATAAAAGCATCAAGAAAAATACTGACTACTTGAAGATTTTAGTTTATGTCCTCTTTTTGTTTGTGTTAAGTCAAACTCAAAGCTGAATTTATGGTGCAAGATGCTGTGAACAATCAGAATCAAACATATGTAAAGAGTTTGATTCTGAGTTGGTAACTTTTCATGCATTAAGATAACCACCTTCTAAAATTCCAGAGTTCCTCTTTAGATGCTGGTGTTATGGTCTCAAACCTGCTTTCAGAAATGCAGTCATGTCCAAAAGTAGAATTTTAACTGAGTGAGCAATATGGAGAAGATCTGAGTGACAATGCTTGGCAGTACATATTTGCTATTGATCTACTCTGCTGTCATCTGAAATGGGATTGGACACATGACAATGTTATAAGGTATTGTGGCAATTTTCTGTGTGTTTTTTTTGTGGATTGTTTTCGTGTTTGTGGTTTGTTTGTTTTTTTTTTTTTCCCCCCCAAATTTGAGACATTTTGATTTAGCTTCTAACATAATAAAACATTGCATAGATACTTAGAAATGGGGGTGTTTTAACCTGAGACCTGGACTTGTGTGTGTGTGTGCCTTATTTTAAGATAAAATGAGCAGTTAATGAGTCAATGTAGAATTCTATGGAACTGTTCTAATAAACAATTGCTTTAAAAATAGCTATATAGGGAAAATTGTGAAAGATTTTGAGATGGATTGTTTGTCAATGAAGCAAAATGATTGTCTTCCTCTGAACTTAATTGTTGGGATTCCCCTCCCCCTCATCACTAGAAAATGAGGGTGGAACTTTTGATGTGCTGAAATTGGAAGGTAACCATACTCATTTGTGTACTATCCTGATTTCAGTCTGATTATAATTTGAAAATCATTATAATACTTAGATTAAACGCATGGACTGCTACCATACCTAACTTGGTTTGAAAGATTTCATTTTGATACCTATACTGATCTGGTAGTCCTTATTTTTATGTAGACGTCGTATAACCTAGTAGAATCTCAAAAAATATGGCATTTGTTTAACTATGACATAACGTAATCATTGAGTATAAAGTAAATGCAAATAGCTTACAATCATAATCAAGTCTTTTATACAGGTTATATGCTTTTGAATACTTAAGAAGTTATTTTTAGTGAAATACTTTTAAAATGAATAAAAATAATCTTCAGTGAAAGGTATGTCATTTTAACTAAAGCTATATAGAGTTGATTGTCCATGTGGAGTTGGGATGATAATACGTAACTAGGTCTATAAGCATAATTTTAAGGATGAAAAAAGTCTTATCTTGGGTTCTTTCAGGTTTAAAAAGAAGCGTCAGATCCTACTTGTAACATGCAAACTGTGAATTTTCAGCCATATAAGAAGCTTGTATAACATATCAACATGACATTTAAAAATGCAATTTCATATAAATTTATGAAGTCAGTAGAGTAAGCCCTTAACTTCAGGTAGAGATGCAGAATGTTGCAGGGAAATTAATGGAAGATGACCAGGAATACTATTCGGAACAAGAATGGTTCCTCCAGAAAGCTAGTTTTGATTGCTTGGGTTTAAAACCATCTTTACATTACTCAGATTTGGGGATGCTTGGAATATTATGAGTTTCTCTAGGTGGTAAACTGAAGATGCAAGTGGAGCCATGGAAACACATGGTAAACAGAAGAACCATTTGCATTCATTATTGTATAAATATTGTACCACCCCTTCATGCAGTATTAGGTTTTCAAATTCATTTGTCTTTCACAGCAAAGTGCTTTGGCCTTCTATGGATAAATGGGCAAAGAAGAGAAAGGGACATGAAACTGCCCTCTCCATTCCTGATAGTGTTATAGCATTGACGCTAAGGTTAATTGGTAAGTAATGTAATTTCCTGGCTCAGCTTCTGCTTTGTGTAAGTATGTCCTTTGAAAGTTTCAGCCTGCCTGGAAAGTGAATTGAAGTATTTTTGCATTTTTTTGGATCTTGATTTTTTTTTTTTCACTTTCCTCAAAAATTTTCACCTTAAAAGCCAAACTTTTACAAATCTGTAGAGACATTTTCTGTTTGTCAGCCTGTGGAAAGCATGTACTTAAGTTTTGAAAGATGATACTCTGATTTTGTGATAACAAATACCAACATGTTTTATGTGACAGTGTTCAAGAAGAGACTGGGTAATGCCCTCAGACACATGGTGTGAATTTGGGGTTTGTCCTAGACAGGGGCACAAGTTGGACTTGATGATCCTTGTTGGGTCCCTTCCAACTCAGGACATTCTATGATTCCATGAAAACAGCCTGCTTGTGCAGTTTTATGTCAGTGCATAACAATACAGTTTCCAGTTTGAGTCCCTTTCTGTTCTGAAGTTAATTAAGTGTGTGTATTACCTTCTGTTTGAGATGGAGAACAACTCTGAGATAGTTTCAGCCACTTTGGAATTACACTACTTCGTGTACCAACATATCAGCTGTCTCAGAGAACTTAAAGGGTGATCTTAACTTGAGCAGCTCATGCTGAAGCTTGCTGCTAGCAAGATGGTTGTACTGGGAGAGGGTTGCAAGACAGTCCAAATTCCTGACTGAGACAAAGCAAGGCAACGGGAGCAGCAGAGATCTGTATTGCTAAATTATTCTGGATGTTAAGTACCTTTTGCAGTGAAGTGCTGGTGGATGTTAGTGAGCTATTTTGACTCACTTGTAATCTTCCTTGCAATCTCAAGTTCTTTCAAGTAAGTGGCATATATCTGTATCTGTTTCAGACTATGTAAACCTGACTTTTTATAAATGTCTGATCACCCTTAACTAGAGTAAAATCACTAGATGCTTAAATCTTGTATATCCTTTGAATATGCAAAACCTACTGAATTCAGAAAACTGGAAAGTGCTCTAACAGTATAAAATGAGATGTTATGGAATTCATGTGCAGGTTATCATCTTGCTACTTTACCATTTTAGGCACCCCAACTGTGATGTGTTTTAATTCCAACTCTTGAATGGTTTCTTTAGATTCAGTGTTCTCCAAAATATTACTGCATATCCAAGTTTCTGTAAGCTGATTTATCTTAACTTTTTGCAGGTGTTCCCTGGGGTGTGCAGCTGGCAGCCACATATTCACTGTTTGACATGGCTTCAAGCAATCCAGAAGGTATTGTTGAGGCCATCCATGCTTGGAGAGCAACGGTTCTTAACAATATCCCTTTTGCTGTCACAAATGGCATAGCTGAAGTCACTTCTCTGTGTAAAATGATGCTGAACTAAAAACTAGGGAAGTGGGCTGATGTAAAGGAAGAAGTGCCTTGTTTTACTAAGCAGTAGTCATTTCCACTTAAAAACAATACAAAGTGATGTGTCCTTGCAAGCTCAATTTTTTTTTTGGCTTTCCTGTTTGAGGGAAGAGTTTTTTAAAAATAAATAAAAATACTTGCTTTTCCTAACAACTGATCAGTGATCTGAAAATCAGTGCATTTCTGACTCCTGAGATATTTCTGGTTTGAAGTCAAAAAAAATCACTAATAGTTTGACATGAAAGAAGACTAGCCCTGGCTGAAAACATGGCTCTGTTATTTTGTACTATATCTATAAAGTAACCATTCAGATAGCAGAACTTTGCCCAGATTCTGCTTTATTTTTGTTTGAGTAGTCTCATAAGATTGATTAAAAATGCTTGTGTAAGACAAGTAGGAATTGACTTTTCATGTAACAATCATGTATAGAGTAACAGAGATATTAAATCTCTGAACTTGTATCTATGGTATATTCTGATAATGTGTCTCACATTTGATATTGTTCCACTTGAGGAATTTTGTGTATGTAAATTGGAGGTTGGTTCAAAAAAGTTCATGATTCTAAAGATAGCTTCACTACACTCTGTGGTTTTGTATCTTTCATAATAAAAGAAGCAAACACCACTGTGGACTTTTTGGTCTTTTTAAATAACACAGGATGAACTGTTGTTTTTAGCTTTTGGGGGCAGGAGGAAATTACCTATGAGGTCATTTCACTGAATGAACTGCCCATAATACTGCAGTTCTGGCTACTGGAAAGACAGTATATTGTACCTCTCCAGAATTTTCTGGCATGCTTTGGGGCCTGGGGTGGTAGTTTTAAGAATCATTGAAATCTTCTCTTTTCACCCCTTGGTTATAACCATATAAAGGGGTAAGCTTTGCTAATGCATATTCTCATTATAGTGGGACCTAGACTCTGCCAAAGCTTTGACGCGGTGTCAGTCTTTTTTCCTTTTTCTTTTTATCATAAAAAGGTCAAAAGGCTTTTAGTCTGTTGAAGGCAGCTGTGAACTTGGGATAACGAAATCTTGAACTCAGAGAGAAAAGAACATATAGTTTACAACTAATTCTTTCTGCTATGCACTGTATCTTGGCAGGCACATCTATGCTTTCAGGATTGTCTTCAGTCAGTTCAGTATCTTTCGGTTGCAGCAAGCACTTAACAATTTCTTCTGGTTCTTGTAAAAATTTTTGGCATCTGAGAACCAAGTTGTGTTTCTTGGTCCTCTCAACAGTTTCTGAGTTGCTGCAGGAGCTGCAGGCTCTCAGGTCTTGTTGATCTTGTGTTTCCTATAGGTTCTGGTCTGCAGCATGTTGAGTTGCTCCATAAAGAAAGCAAAGTCATCCTCTTCTTGCAGTTTTTTGGTGGGTTTGGTGTTGCCTGTTGTATCGATACCTGTAAAGTTAATTTAGACACAAGCTTTAGCTTATTCTGCCTTGCCAGTCTGTATTTACATCTACTCTAGATTAATGTCTTAAAACCTACTGGCTGGTTTTGATGTGAATGGAATTTTGTAAGAACCTCCCTTATGATTCCTATTCTAGACTCGCTGATAAAGATATTTAAAAAGTAAAATCAATTCACTAATGTTTCTAAATATTTACTGGACATGTAAAATTCTGAGTTGGAATAGCTGGTACTGACACTTCAAAATTTATAGCAAGATAATGTATTTTATAAAATTGTATATTTTGTGTATTTACAGAATTTACACAAAATATTGTATAAATATATTGTTTCTGATCAAATTGCTTTACACATTACTGTATATCTACAGAAGCAAGTTCTTAGTTCACGCATCCATTCTTCACTTCTGCCACCAGTTAGTCTGTCTTTGCAGTATATGCAAAGTATATATGCAAAGTATATGCAAAGTATCTTTGCTGGCATGTTTTTAATGCTCATTGTGTGATGTAAGGGGCAACACATCTGCTGAACTTTCAGTTCTTCTAATTTCCCCACTGAATTGCAATACTTTGTGACTGACTCCTTTCGATTGTATTTGGATTTCAAAAGGCTAAGGACTAAGATGGTAGAGATAGGCAAACAGCCTACATCTTGTCTCCACCCTAAGTACTCCAGAAAGGGAATGTTCACCATCCTAAAGGAAATGCTCTGTTGGCATCCATCTGGTAGAACAACAACTGTTCTACAGGTCTTTGTGACACATTTCTGTTAAAAATGAATTAATCTAAAAAGGTGGGGAAAATCCACACATAGTAGTGTAGGAAAGTCTAGGTCATTTAATGCCATCTCAGTGTGCCCCACTGAGAAGTTGACCTGATGTCAGACAACAGCTTTAAGCATTGGAGTACCATCTCTCAGACCAATTCAACAACTGCGGCCACCAGAAATGGGAACTTAAAAAAGATGAAGGTGTAATATATTCACATTGTATAAGAGATTTGACAGTGAACTATCATCTTGTTAGGATGACTCGTATCAGGGAAAAAATCAACTCTGAAAAATACAGTGTGTATCAAACAGAGTTTATTGGTTGAAGATTTGAATTGGGACTGACTCTGTCAAACCCTGGTGCACTGGAGTGGTTTCTCTGGGAATATCTTCGTCTTATTTCTGCAAAGTGCACAGGCCCTGGGAACAACACAGCCAGAGAATAACTTCTCCAGAAACTACTGCTCCTCCTGCCAGTATATAGACCCAAGGTTATTTCTTTTGTTCTTTAATTGTCTTAATGATCACTGTCTGAAAAGACAGCATCAAGGGACTGCAAGCAGCATCCCAAGGGTGTTTCAAAATCAAATGAAAGAAAGGCAGTTTAGCTGACAGGTTAGGGAGCTCCCAATGTGACAAAAGCACACCAGGAAATCCTGAGGAACCTAGGACAGCACTAGAAAACTGCCTCTGCACAGGCTGCATTTTTCAAGGACTGCAAGGAAACAAGAACACCAGAGGCAAAGGACCAAGTCTCCTGTAGAAAACAGGCATGCTGCACATGGACAGAGAGAGGTAAAGCAAGGTTTTCCCTCACTTTGTACTTCCTTGAACTATTCTAGTTTCTGCATAAACCCCCTCATGCTATGCACGAAGTTGAAATAGCCTTGGGTAAAGGGACCTTGTCTGCACGAGATGCCCTGTCTGACCAGAGAGCTTCTTCCTTACAGTACTTTCGATTGCCCAGCCCTTCCTGGGTGGCCTGGCTAGCGATGGGGAAGAGGATAGGCCTGTTAGAGAGCTCTCTGCTACTTTCTCACACGACCGCTCCTTTCCTCCTTTGCCATCGCTTCGCATTGGGCACAGAACTCCTCCTCGGGGCGGAGTGTGGGCCGGGCGTTGCCGGCCGCTGATGGCTGCTGCTGAAACGGGCCACTTGAACGTGAAGAAGACAATTCCCCGAGATATCAGGGCAGTGCCCATGCAGATGTTTGCATTTATACATATGTCCTAAGGGTGCCAAGAGGTTTTGCTCTGAGGCGAGCACTTCGACCATCTCTCCGGGGACCGCCAGTCCTGCAACAAGATATCAGCCCGGCCGCGCGGCCGCTAGGCGGCAAGAGCTATCTGCACCGCGGCTCCAGGCCCCTGCCGCGGTCCCCGCCCCGCACAGCAGGGGGCGGATGCGATGGCTCCTCCCTCCGCGGAGCCCTGATTGACTCCTACCCGGGCCTGCCCTCGGTCGTGCCAGTGGCGGCGGGCTGTGCTGCGGGGGCGGGCGGGCGCCGTCATGCGATTTCGGGCTAAGATCGTTGATCTCGCCTGCCTCAACCACTTCAGCCGTGAGTTTGCCAGGGCGGGAGAGGCCGGGCCGGAGGACGGCTGTGCCTGGCGAGCGGCCGGGGCCCTCTTTCCCGGGGCGGGGAGAGAAAGGGCCTCACGGCGCCGGCGGCCCCGGCCCGTGGCGGGCGCTGTGAGGCCCAGGGCTCGGGCCTGGAGGTCTTTCCCGGGGGAGGCAGCTTGAGGCGCTTTTCTTCGTCCGGAGGTGTTTGGGAGTTTCCACAGCAGCGCGAGCTGCGTTTTTGGAGACAGAACGTTTCTCTCCTGTCCCCCTGGGATGAGATGTGTGAAGCAGCTCCTGCTGTAACGTCCTCTTCCTCCCTCAGGTGTAATCAACACAATCGCCAAGTTAGCCAAGACCTGCACCCTGCGCCTTACTGTCGGCAAGCTTTATTTCATCCTCTCAGATAAAGTAGCAAATGGAGGTGTCACTATGTGGTGTGAGCTGTGCCAGGTAAGCCTGAGGAAATGTCAGTAACTACATCGTTGAAACCAGAGAATGCAGTTGGGTCTGGTGTTTGAGGCATTTCTGGTACACGGAGCGCTCACCTGGCATGTGCCAGGTCTCTCACGGCCTGTCTGGCCACTGAAGGCACTCTGTTTTGCAGGACTGTCTTTTAGTTGCACAGGCCTGGTGTTTCTGGCTAGACATCCCCTTTACTTTGGTTGTCACTTCAGTGTAAAGCTTCAGTTTGTGCTCTCCCACAAGGGCCAGCCCACAACTGGAAACAGGAAATCATAACTCACCTGTCATACCCCTTGTTTTGGGGACTGATAGGTGTTAGGGGATGATCTGAAATTAATAGGTTTAGCCTGAAGCAGTGGGCCTTCATGCTTATGCAGCCTGTCTTGATTCCTGCAGGTGATGCCAAGCAGAGAAAAGCTTCCTGTTGCACACATGCAGTTCTGAGCTTTAGTCTGATAGGTGAAACTTGCCCCTCTGTCTTTCTTTTGTTTCATTTGCTTTATTTTATTTCCCAACTTTCAAAAATTGTAGGGGAATTTCTTCGATGAATTTCAGATGGAAGGAGTAGCTGCAGAGCACAATGAAATCTATTTAGAGTTGGTGCCAGACAACCTGTCGAGAGCATTAAAAACTGCCCAGAGTGCTAAGGCAGTGAAGATCAAGTTGACTAACAAACACTGTCCCTGTCTCAGAGTTGCTGTGGAGCTAGTAAGTGCAACCATGCTTTTCTCTTAATTATTAAGAAAACACTCTTAAAAATGAAAGGCTTTGCTTAAGATCAAATAGAAGCTTTAGTAGTCTTTGGTGTAAATCTAGAAAACTAAATAAAGAAAAATCATGCCATTTTCCTTTTCACTGGCCTTTCTTGTCATCATGGTTCCTAGCACACAGAACAAGCTTTGTATTTTCCAAAGGCAATGAAGAGGTGGAAGAAGAATGTAAGCTACATTATTGAAGCACCTTTTTCTAATGTTTACTTCTCTCTCTTCCCTCATTCTCTACGTCTTCTGTGGATTATTGCCTTCTCATTGAAGCTGTTAGGTGTAGGAAGTTTCAGTGCAGTGTTTGACTCTTTGTTTTGCTTTTGATTGCCCTGCCATTCCATTTGAAACTATTGTCTTCTGAATTTTTGTTGTTGTTAACACCCCTTCACTGATTCACTTCTTCAGCAATAAAGAATAGCTTATAGGTACTAATGACTGATACCTCCCAAGCTCTTTATTATTCAGAAGGGAAGTCTGCTTAATAGTGGACTGATAGGAACCTATGGAAAACTAGAACTGAGTGAGACACTCAGTATTTTCCAGAGTGGGTTTGAAAAATTAGAATTCAGAGTTTGTCTTGTTTTTAACTGCAAGAGCATCCTCTCTCTCCCTCAAGCCATCCTTATCAAGCAGCAGTAGGATTGTGACACATGACATTCCTGTGGGGATTATTCCCAGAAAATTATGGAATGACTTCAGAGAGCCCAGTGTGCCAGACTTTGATGTAAGTCTCTGTTTTATTTTCCCTACAGAATGGGGGGGGGGGGAGGGGGGTTGCGAGTGGAATGCTGTTGTTGCGAACTGGTGGGTTTTAGAGAGGAGATGAAAGGAAAGAGGGGAGACTGGAGACTAGAGTTTTGGAGAGGAATGGGACTTAGACTCTATCTTGACAAGAGAGTCCGGAACCTGTAAAAGCTGAGCAGGTGGTTACCAGTTGTTGCTGTGATATTCAGGGTGGAGGAAGGGAGGAGGAGCAAAGGACTAGTATGTCTTTATGCAGGAACACCTCCAACTCACACAAGTTTAGACTGTTTCAGCTGTTTAGGTACCAAGTGGCACAAATAATCTGTTCCTAATCTGTTCCTTCTGAAATTCATAGCCCACCTGACAGATTTATGTATATATATACATATATACACGTTTCTTCCTGATTTTTATATATCCTCTCTGTATACTTTTTGACTTCTAGCAGAGTTTCAAGGACAGGTCTTTGTGCGAACGTACTCACATTTGAGGTTATAGATGTCTGTTATTTCTATAGCTAAGAGTATTTAAATTCTGAAGACAAATGATACAGTAGAAACTTGATGTATTTTGTTCTGTTATTTCAGATTTACACTGATGCAATTCCAGAGATTATTATAGTACTATGGGAATCAGGTTCTTTCCTTTATGGAAATAGTAACTATTAACTGTTCAGTTACACAGCTGTGGGTTCATGTGAGAATCTGATCTACGAAAACCTCGCCTTATTTTGAGCACAGACTTGGGATAGTGTGTCTGAAACAGCTGCTAGAGTGATGGCCTGTTGATGTAATGGGAAAGAGTTCCTCTGTCCCTGAGTCATTTGCCAACTTCAGTTAAATATTGTACACCCTGCATTCAATAGATAACTGAGTTCAAAATAAGAATTGAAGGGAGAAATAAATGCATCAGATTTCCAGTCACACGTGAAATATCTTTGCAGATGGAGTTCTTATGCCTTTCTAGGTCAGTATTTATCTACCAGTTCTGAAAACAATGAAGAACATTGTGGAGAGAATGAAGAATCTCAGCAATTCCATTGTAAGTTAAGGCACTTCAAGCATGTGTCCCACAGATGTTATATTATCTTGGACATAGCATGTTTCCCTGCTGACTCAATTGGTGCCCCTGTGTTATATCTTATTTTGGAATGGGTCAGTCATTGAACTAAAGGCACCTGAAGACTGTGTAAGGGCTGAAGAGAATGATGAGATTTATTTTAGGATTTACACTGAAGAGCTCATTCTGGGCTTCCCAGAAAGTGGTGCTCTTTATACTGAATACTTGAAATAACGTGGCATTGTGTTGCTATAAGCCACTCTTTATAGCAGGTATGAAATTGCGGTCCTTCAGGAAGCTGGAGACTTTCCAGGTGATTTAATTAAAGTGGTGCCTGTTAAGTGAGTCTTGTGTTAGGCATTTGTGTGAATGAACTTTAGGTAAGCCCGAGGTAGGATTTAAAGGATATCTTACCCTTATAACTACCTGAAGGGAAGTTATAGCCAGGTGGGGATTGGTCTCTTCTCCCAGACAGTTAGCAATAGGACAAGGGGGCATGGGCTTAAACTCTACCAGGGGAAATTTAGGCTGGATATTAGAAAGAAATTCTTTACAGAGAGAGTGGTCAGGCATTGGAATGGCCTGCCCAGGGAGGTAGTGGACTCGCCGTCCCTAGAGGTTTTTAAACTGAGATTGGACATGGCACTTAGTGCCATGATCTAGTAAACGGACTAGAGTTGGACCAAGGGTTGGACTCGATGATCTCTGAGGTCTTTTCCAACCCAGTCGATTCTGTGATTCTGTGATTCTGTAGTAGCTGCTGGATGTCAGCCTGTGCTGGCAAGTTTCTAGTGCACTCTGGGTTCCTGGATTGCTGGTGGGCCTATCATTGAAAGAAGCCTTCTGCAGTTGGCCAGAAAAGGGGTTTGTTTGGGTTGTTTGTCTTTTTTAAGGTTTTTGTTGCATACTCACCTTCCTAAGTTCCTTACCTCCTGCTCCAAAGCAGGAAAATAAATCTCTGTGAAACAGCTTTGATAGCTCTAAGAGAGGAGGCAGACTACATGCATCCTCTAAAAGATTTCCTGTTATTAAAGAACAAAAACATCAAGTGTCACAATTAAATATTTGTGCTAGATGCGTCCTCGTAGTAACACTGGTCAAGAACAGTGCTACAAAAAGGGCTTCAAAGTTCTTTCAAACAGTACTTGGCCATTTTTTGTGAGCATTCATCTGTGGACATCTCACATTCTATAGGATATTCTGATTGTGATATGAGCCTCTTCTAAAATTATTGAGACTTCTAATCACAGAAATGTGCTTAGATGTGCTTTAGGAATCCTTTTATCTGCTTGGGGTTTGTGTTATATTGTATGTAGTCTCATGGTTAGACACTTTGTCAGGATGGACTTTGAAAGCTTTCAGCACTTTCCCAGGATTTTTAGCAGTTCAAAGTCCTGCTTGGAGTTACTGTTCTGATGCAGTTGTTATTTGTTTTTGAGTCTTGGAAAGCAACACCGCAACTGCAGGTCAGCTCTTTGTGCATCCTGTTTTCTGTTTGTGTCCATGTGGACTGTGTAGGTGTCTTTGTGTTTGTTGAAAAGCTGGATGGAAATGCAGGAAATCTTGCATTTCTTCTGCTTCAGTCTCTTATTTCTAAAGCCCTTTCTGCAGCACATGGACTTCCCAAAGCCAGTACTTGTTCTAGAAGTACTGGAGAGCAATTGAATTTCTTTCTTTTCATTATATCAGGGAGGTTGGTCTAGGATAATTCACACAGGAATAATGAGAAATACATTTTATAGCTGAACGTTCAAACCATGTTCAAAAAGTACAGTTGAGCTGTGAAGACACTGAAGTGCTTCTGGAAGCTTGTGTTCTGACAGTGCTGCACTTTATTCTTCTGTATTCTGCAATGCAAAAGTGGTTTCCCTAAAATCGAGATTGATTGTATTGCAGGTGATTGAAGCAAACTTGAGTGGAGAAATGAACTTGAAAATAGAAACTGACTTAGTATCTGTAACAACACATTTTAAAGACTTGGGAAATCCTGTTTGGGGTAAGCTTCCCTGTGTTGCTTCTTGTGTCTATCTGATCTCAAGTATACTTAAGTGTGATGCTGATAACAGTACTTACCTTCTGTTAGTCCTTACAAAATAGCATCACGTACTTTGAAGTTTTCAAATGGAACCTTAAAAAGAAAAGTGGCCAATGCCTGTTTTGTGTTTGCAGGAGGAATCTCTTCCAGTATCCTTGACAAGTTTGTAGGAAAACTGGGCTTTCTCTTCCTTGCACTGCTTTTTCTGAAAAACAACCCATATGGATATCAGCTGTTCAGGGATTATCAGCTGTGTCCTTACAGGTGTTGAAACTCCTGATATCTTGTCTGTTTTGTTCTCATGCTCTTAGCATCAGAGGATGGATATCAAAGTTCTGCTCAAGACAGAGATCTGGAAAGCATGGCTGAGGCACGCATAGACATCAAGAAACTGCAGCAGTTGCTTGCTGGACAGCAGGTCAATCCCACAAAAGCATTGTGCAGTAAGTTTATCAGCTCTGTTTACAAACTCCAGTTAAGGAGGAATGTTTGCTGTACCTGTAGTCTCAGAAGAAGAGCGTATCTATCTTCTGCTTTGTCTATTTGAAACTTGCCTATTTTTACTGTACCTGAGGACTTTTAATATTTCTATTTTTAGGCAGTAAGCTTCAGGCCTTAGGTGTTTGGGGAATTAAAAAAAAAAAAGTTTAAAAAGTATTAAGCCGGGCCCTTTATGAGTATAAAGTTGAATACTCAGACAGACTAAACATGCACCAAAATGCTTTTTGTGCAGCTAGTGTTTCTAACCATAGAAACAGTATGTTGTTTCTAGCAGAAGCCTATGCAGGCGTTTATATCCTATTTTCATAACTGTATGCTTTTCCCAAGAACATATGTGTGTTATAGTTTAGTGCAGATGCTAAGAATTTCCCAAGGAAGATTTAAATAATGGATATAGCGTTATAGGCCTATACATTTTGTATTTCCTTTTTGGTATCAGCTTTCATAGACTCTTTAGTGATGCTTCAGAGACCCTCAAGAACTTAAATATTACCAGATGATATGTCTAGTCTTCCTGTCAGAAGTGGTAGAAGCATTCTATTCTTACAGTGGCATTCTGTAAATGTAATTTTGAACTTTTTTTTGGTTGTTTTTTTTTTCTCTTTACAGATATTGTAAGTAAAAGAATTGTCCACTTCATCTTGCTCCATGAGGATGTTTCACTTCAGTATTATATTCCAGCACTTGCCTGAATGTTTTGGAATCTTGGTCATTTTCAAACCTGAGGCCTTTTCCACAAAGTCTGAAAACTTCCGTGAATTGCTGGAGTACCCTCATGTGATATGCTGTTAGATGTAGATATCAGATGGACACTATTTCAACATTTATGAAATTATGCTAAATATCTCCTCATGCAGAAGGCCATTTTCATAACATTATATGTTATGAAAAACACAGCTGTGGGGAGCTGGCATTTCTGAGCATTATGGAGAGCAAAACTGAATTTTATATGTGCTTTTGGGATGCTTTGAGCTGTGGGGAAGTCAACATAGTATTTCTTTTCTTGTTGGCAAACATAAAGGTAGAATTGACCTCTGGAGCTGCTGGTGGGTGTGTTCAGTGTTGTACAATGCAGCTCCAAGTTAAGGGATCTCCAAGCAAGCTATCACACCTCTGTTGAACAGGAGAGCCCTCTGGAGGGTTGACAGATTGGTATTTGCCAGCACAGCCCTCCTGAAGTAGTACTGGGTTGACTTCTGCGATGTATATGGACTTGATCTGTAGCGTGTTGCACAGCGGAAATGTGTCTGAGACAGAGGAGTTTCCTGTGACTGCCGGCATGTAGCAGGACGTAACAGATGCTGACAGCAGCGTATGTGTGTACCTGGTTGGATCTTTTGATCCGACTTGTTCTAACCATACCTATGTAGTTCTGTTAGTGCTTGAACTGATATGTTTAGCTCTTGGCTTGAGAGGATGAGATAAACAGTCTGAATTCCCTTGTTAATGTGGGCAGTGAAGGTCTCTGTGTACAGAATATCATATGAGGACATGTGTGAAAACAATAATTGGTTTGAAATTAAGGGCAAGTTATCTGTGGATCACATTTTTCCCCTTTCCAGATGGAAAGCATTGTACAATCTGTGTCATCATGATGTCAGACACTGTGAGATTGCATTTAAGCTCTGCTGCTGAGCAGCCAAGAGGATGACTCAGTCTTACCTTGACAGCAGTATTGCCCCTGCTTACCTCCTGAGGCCTCTTCATTCCATGTGTGATTGTATTTGTTATCCAGCCATGTTGCACGTAGCTTTTGGTGTTCCACAGGTGTTGAATATCTTGTGAAATTTACTGTTCTAGAAACAGAGAGTCTTTGCTGCCAAAGGGAACTGTGAGTTTCTGCTAGATGGTAATACTCGTCATGGTCAGAAGTGTTAGTGGTTGGTTTTTCTGTTTGTTTTTTGTTTTGTTGTTGTGGTGTTTTGTTTTTTTGTTTTGTTTTGTTTTGTTTTTTTTCCAAGGGGCATTTTGAGGTTAAGGGAACAATTAATTTTTCTGTTCTTGCAGATGTAAATGGTCAAGAGAAGGCTGAAAGAGAGGCAGTAGCCGGGGAATGTTATGCTTCTTTGCCTTCTTTCACCATTTTTATCAGACTAGCCAGAAAGCATATTCCAAATCCTGTTACTTTTCATGGCCAGCTGCAATTACCCCAAAATCTGTGTAAGATGAAAATAGCTTTGAAAGTTTTGGATTTTCTCATTTGAAAAATGCGTTCTGTCTGGCCTGATGGAAATGGATTTTCTGATATAGCCTAAGAACTGGTAATAATGGCCTCGCAGCTATGTGAGCTCTATGATTGCTATTTTTAAAAAGAAATCAGAAATTATAATTGCAAGAAAATGTGTTTTGTTTTTGATTTTTTTTATATAAAAAATAAAAGTGGGAGTAATGCTGGTACGGGTCAGGAGTATGCAGTGAGATGTCCATTTCATATTCTGGAGGCAGGGAAGCTAGAGGGACCAACAGAGGATAAGTCTCCAGCCCCAGTGCTTTCTTACCCTTCCTACCTAAATCCAGCACAAAGATACAGCTCAGCCCTGACAGTCAGTTGACACATACGTGCTGATCAGAGGGAAAATAATACTCAGTTTTAAACCTGCTGTCATCTGTGAATCCAGCTGTCAGAGCCCTGAGGGCAGTGTTGGGCCTTAATGGCCCTAAGCAGCCTTACTAGGGACCCCTGCCCACCCACTGTCCATGGGCCCACAAATCCTATTTCAGCTCAGGCTGTGGCATCCTGTACTCCCCTAAAGTATGTTGTAGGTGGGCCTGGGCCTAACTCTGTTCCTGACACAATGTTTGGGTTTCCTGGATTAGCTTCAAATGGGAGCTATTGCTCTCACCACCTGGTTCTGCTTCCCTGGTTCTGTGGGCCTGCGCTCCAGTTGCATAGGGTTGCTGCCTCACCTGCATTGTGGCCACCCTTTGCTCCTGGTTCTTCCTCACTCCCAGAGCAACCTCATGCTTGCAGCTCACTAACACCAATACTGAGAAGAAACACTTCTCATTAACAGCCCTAGCTGGTTCCACATGAAAAAACAATTGTTTTATGCCAGAAAATTTTTGTTTTGGCTTAAGCCACCAAGACCAAACAGGGTTACCAGCCACTGGTGGGACTACAAAATAATAAGACCATGCAGCTTCTCTCCAACGCTCTTCTAATGCACATTTCTGTTCTGAGATGTTAGAAGTGGCCACCACCTCCAGCAGCTCTGGCCCGGGACTCCTGCACGGCTACTGGAGCCTGGCCTTGGTTACCAGGGATGTGTGTGCCCTGGGCTAAGGGATGTAGCTGCTGCTTTGCCACCAGCAGTCCAATCAGCAGTGAAGCTGAGCTCGTGTCCTAGGGACACACACAGAGGATACTGACGTGGCTGGTCACAGACTGCTACAGACAAGTCATACCTTCTACTCTATCTACATACAGGACCCATGTAAAACAAGCACAGGCAGCCATATCTGCTTCCTCTTCATCTGGCAGAGGTGGGTCGTTAATACAGGCACATGCACAATTCTCTCTTGGTTCCCAAGCATACACACATTTGTATGTCCCTCCAGTGTCCCTGCCCACATCCTGCCCCTCTTACCCTCCTTGAATGTGTTCCCTATCCACTGGGTCATCCAGATTGGTGCTTGCCAGCAAACATGCAGTATTCACACTCGTCCTGCAGGCATCCCATACTCAGGGGTACCTCCGGATATAAGGATGGACCCTTTGCCTGACGAATATCTCAGCCCTGACCAAGGGCTCACTGGCTCATTCAGCTTGAAGGTTGACAGCTGTCACGAAAGCACCCCAAAATGACTCCAAGCAAATAATAAGCTTAAACCTGCTTGAATTCAGAACCAAAACTGAAACCAAATGACAGAAACCAATATAAGTGAGGGTGGGAGGAGTGTAATCCAAAATCAGTCAGCATTCTTGGCAATATTTAATAAACCGCAGGTTTGATATACCAGTTGGGAATATTGTTAGCGTATGATCACACAAGAATAATGATCCACAGCATGTATGTACTCACAAAAAAAGATCTCTCTCCCTCAAGGGTACACAGAAGAAAAAATTGCTTGCCCAGGGCAGGGGGGCAAGCGCTCACTCAAGGATATACCCAGAAGAAAATCACTAACCAAGGAGGAGGTGAGGGCACTCAATCCCAGGAAGCCTCTTTAGATGGTGTCCCTGATCTGTTCACAGTCCTGCTACTCTGAGAAGATCACTCAAATGGGGTCTTCAGTGGCAGCCCCATTTTATAGCCTGGTTGAATCTGGCTGTGGTCATTATGAGTGTGATCCAAAAGCTTCTCTGGACCTGGACACCTTGTTGACTGAGGACCTTGTTTGTTGACCGAGGGTTCCTGCCCCTCAGAAGCCCATTCTGGCTTCCCCAGATGGAGTGTGAGGTGAACATAAGGGGTCACCGTGCCCAGGGGTGGGGAGATGTGGCTGTTGGCACTTAGCAAAGTGGTACTTGAGGACACGCACAGTGGGGCACAAAAGCTGCTGAAGAGCCATCAGCTGCCCTATTGAAGGCTCCAGATCTTGTCTGGGCATGTGCAACTGCCACACCAGCAAGTGTAGACTTCGTGCTCACCCGGTTTGGGGGACAGACACATGTCTCCCTGTCAGCCAACACCAGGCATGTGGGCTGTGACCTGTGGTCCTGCTCCAGCTGCTGCCACCAAGCCCCACATCTGCCTCACTCATGCCAGTCTCCCCCAGTAGCTGATTTTTGGGACACACAGCATTCCCACCCCAGTGGCTGGCTGGTGGCTGGGACCCTCACATTCCCTCCAGTAGTTGACCTGTGGCAACTACACCCCTGATCTGACTCCAGTAGCTGGCACCAATCCCTCTCGTACTATTCCATCCTGTATCTGGCACCTAGTCCTTGCAGCACAGACACACAGGATAGAGAGGGAGGTTATGCAGAGATAGTGAAGAAAGGACTTTGGACAGACTGCAGTGACAAGTGTATTGACTGACCCCTTTTATATGCCTTTCTGCCTTCTTTTTTCCTCCCTTCTCCCACTTGCCCTCCACATTGCCTCATCAGTTGGCATATTTCCACCCAGCCCCTCCAACATGCTGGTCCCTGAGGTTTGCAGCTTTATCAGTTTATCAAGTATCATTTTGCCTGTGTTGTGGGTTGACCCCAGTAGGGAGTTGCTCACTCACTGCCTCCCTTGTGGGATGGGGGAGAGAATGGGAAGGGTAAAAGTGAGAAAACTTGTGGGTTGAGACAAAGCCAGTGTAATAGAGAAGGTAAAAGCTGTATGGGCAAGCAAAGCAAAATTGAATTTGTTCATTACTTCCCATCAGCAGCCATTTCCAGGTGTCCTGGTTTCAGCTGGTATAGAGCTAATTTTCTTTCTGGTATCTGGTGTAGTGTTGTGTTTTGGATTTAGAATGAGAAGAAGTATGTTGATAATACACTGATATTTTGATTGTCACTAAGCAGTGTTTGTGCCAAGTCAAAGACTTTTTAGTGAAGAGGCTGGAGACACACAGGAAGCTGAGAGCAACCAATTGCAGGGTTTCATCATGCATAACGCTTACCTGGGAAGACAAACTCCATGACTCCAAATGCCTTCCCCTTCTTTCTTTTCCTTTGGCTAAGCACAAATGGGATATCTCTTTGGTCAGCTGAGGTCAGCTGTCCCAGCTGTGTCTCCTCCCAGCTTCTTGTGCAGGACCAGCCTATTTGCTGGTGGGGCAGCGTGAGAGAGGTGGCCTTGATACTGTGTAAGCACTGCTCAGCAGTAACTAGAACATGGGTGTGTTATTAACACTGTTTTGGTCACAAATCCAGAAAATAGCACCATATCCTCATATATCCTCTTACTATGAGGAAAATTAACTCTATACCAATGAAAAACAATAAAGCCTGGAGTTTTTTGATAGCCAGACAAGTAATGTGGATGACCAGGTTTGTGTGGTTGTTGTTTGTTTTGCTTTTGTTTTATTTTTCTGGTTATTGTCTTTGTTAGTCCTAACTGGTCACGTTTTATATTTGTGTGGTTGTCTCCTTTCTTTTCCTTATCATCCCAATATAAGTTGTGGTAAATTAGATAACCTTGCTGGAATAAGCATTCTCACACTCCCACATACGCTGCCTCTCTTACAATTTGTCCCTGTATGTTCTTATTTATCGTTTCCTCCTCTTCTTCTTAACCCTTTTTTACGTTTAAAGGTCATTGATCAGATACCCTTAAGGGAGGAGATACTCTTCTTCCACATACATTTTCAATTTTAAATCCTTTCATCCTTATTTTATCAAAACAGAATTTGGTGATGGTTTACCATACAATATATATTGCAATTATTTTAATTTTTAATTGTAGTATTCTGAAAGTATTAATGCTTGCAAGTGGCTGTATACAACTTCTTTCTTGTATCTGTCTGTGGAACTCCCTGGGGAAGTTCTTTAAGGCTGCAGGTGAATGGGAGCATCTGGCTAGTTGGCTAGTTCTGTCTCTTCCTTCAGTGAGCTCTCTGGTGCCAGCTCTGGTCTCCTGTCTCATCACATTTACTCCTGCTGGATGCACACAGGTGTATACATGCTCTTCAAAAACTGTCTTTATTTCCCTCCAACAGTAGATAATTTGTGCTTAATTGTCACTTAGTGTCCACAGAGTACACTGGATGAAGGGCATATATGGTTAAACATGGGGATAAGACTAAATTCTGTAATATGTTTGGCCTAATTCTACTTGATATTTTGTCCAGAGCAATCACCATCTTCCTTATTTGGTCAATGGGATACCAGCTCTCAAAACTGTGCAGTCACAGGTCTATGTTTTAGGTGTTATTTTGTGAATACATTATTTTGCATAAATAAAATACATTTTGAAAATGTTACTAAAGGCTACTGAAGAGTATATTAAGTCACTGACTTATTTTTCTTTTTTGTTAGGAATATTTATTTGCATGTGTTGAATGTTCAGCCTCTTGGTTATCAGTTTGAGTGGTTTTGCTTTGTCAGATAATAAAACGACTTGAAGTGTCATGCAGCACTGAACATCAGACAACACCTAAGCCATGGGCTTGGGTCTCAATATTATGTTATTGGCAAGCAATTGGACAAGATTTTTGCCTCCAATGGCGGAAAATCTTCAAAGTAGAAAACTTGACATAAATTATCTAGTTATCTTGATATTTGCGTTTGAGGTGAACTGTTGCTGAGTTACGCTTCAGGAGAGATTTCTAGCTTCCTGACCTTGTATTTCAGTTAAAATAGTAGTAGTGCAGTAGAAGGCAGACATCTAGCAGATGAGTAATCTGGAATTGAAGATTTTTGGACTGGTGATGCATATGGAATCCTGATGTGGAATCGTTCTTTGAGGATGGAAAATAATAGCAATTTGCCATGCAGCTGTAAAGAGATGTTTAGGAGCAGTCTTGCCAAGAGAAGTGGCCTTAAAACTGTTTTGGTTTTGTGTGCTTGAAAAATTTGAAACACAGGCATAATGTTCCTGTGTATTGTTTTATTATCTGAAAAAAGACCCAGGGTTTAAGGTAAGAATGTGGAGAAAAAGGATTAACATCTGCTAGTCTAAATCACTGAGTTTAGGTCTCTATTTTAGGAGAGATGTGTGATTAGAATAGTTAGTTAAATAGTATGATTTGCATTCTGAAAAGCTGATTGGAGAGGTTTCTTGGCCACCCCTGACCAACACCTGCTGCTCTCTGCTTTCCCAGTTCCTCTCCTGAACTCTCAAGCTGATTAACTTTTTTTTTCTTCATAGCTGGGGAGCTGATTCTGCGTGTTCCTGTCCCTGCCTTGTAAAACCTAGCAGATTCCTTAATTCCTGCTGAAGAGCAAGATCCATGCATTCTTAGGTAATGCCCTGGTGAGAAGATGGAGACAGACACTGAGGGACAGGAAAAACTGCTGTGCTTCTGTGCTAACTTCTGTTACTCTGAAAAGCTGCATCACAAGCTCCGTGGATTCCCTCTGAACTGTGTTCACCTCTGAGGGGCTTTTCCATCCTCTTCTCAGTATCTTCCTCTGATTTGCAGCTTAGATGTGTGTACAAAGGACTTATATGTGTATATTCTGCTGACAGTTTCCCTTCCACTGAGATAGATGTTATTTTTTCCCTCTTCTTAGTGAGAAAAGCCTGCCTCTATACCACAAGGTATTTATTGAATCCACTTATATGCCTGTGCTACTTTAATTTTGCTAAACAAGATACAATAGAAGATTTTTTTGCTCTTTTGCTGAAGGTGATGTTGCTGACCTCTTTGTCCGTTGGTGCATACTTGGCATAGTTGCTCCTGAACATGAGTATGTAGTACACAAGGTTATGTGTGTACTTTTTATACTGGAAGTTTTTAAACTGGAAGTTTGTGCCTTACTTTTAATCCAACACCTATTAGATTAACACCTCTGCAGCTGAGTCAGAGCTTTTGCTTTTTATGTCATTTTAAACTGACAAGTTCCTACATTGCATTGGTATTATTTGGTTCTTCTTCCTAAGGGAATGGGTCACTAGGTTCTTCTTTTACAGCATTCTACCTCCTGTGTCTTCATCCTATTTGCACCAGGAGGTGCTGGCTTGTTGTGATCCCAGTAAAAAAGGCACTTGAACACTGTAAAGTATCACTTAAAATACTATTTATTAAAGGTAACACTATAAAAAATAAGATAAGCTAGTACAGATAATCTTTCATCCCTTCTGATGCTGGGAGCAATAGGTTGTGCAGCTTCAACCAGGCTTCTGACCAGTGTGCAGCATGCTCTGCAGATCCCATCCATGGAAGGCTCATCCCGTTCGGGGGTTCATACTACGTTGTAGTATTTTTGCCTGCTTTCAGTGGGGGCCTCATGCCTCTGTGTGAGTAGAGAGTGGGACATGTTAGACCTTGGCTGATGAATCTTGGGATGTGCCAGACCTGGCATTAGGAAAACGTGTTGGAAGAGTGCTTGAGCGCAAGGGAGAGTTGATAGCCACACTTTCATGCCTGGGCCTGCAGAAGGGAGCTTGTCTTCTAGCATAGAGAAGGGAAGATGGGGCATACCTTACTCAGCCCCCAAACTGTTAGAGTGTTACATAATGTGGTGGTAGGGATATCTTGCTGTAAACTGAAGGCAGGCAGGCAGGCTGATAGCACCCAGTCATGGCATAGCACCCCATCCTCCATCATATCTGCTTCCCACCCAATGGAAGGGTTTTCTCATGTTTTCTGGTGAGGTTATCGCCTGGTTACACAATATTTGTTTTCAAGGGATTAATTAAAAAGAACTATTACTTATATCCCCATCCCTTTTTATTTGGATGAAATGGGTGTCATGGCAGCTGTGCTTCTCACAAAAGGAAAGTTACGAGATAGTGGAGGATCCATCCCAACACAACAAAGTGTTGTTAAATATTAATGTTTTTTTCTTCTAAAGACTCTACTTATTTATTACAATCAAAGAGCTTGAAAACCTAGTGCAGATGTAGTTAACATTCAAAAAAGAGGAGGCAAATAAGAGAAATGTTGAATTTATATTCAACTTATATTGCTGAAGTGCTAGTTTTGCTTCTTTTTTTGCAGTTGTCACGGAGGCAACCCACAGGTCAATTTAAGGGACAACAAGGTCCAAAACCAACTTTTATTAGACCGGCAAGGAACAGGGTTTTAGCACTCCAAAAGTGACTTAAATACAGGTTCGGATATCAGTGGAGGAAATTATTGAGAGGGGCGGTCCACAGAGTGCATGCACGTGGCTTCACTCAAAACAATGCCGGAGCCGTCCCCGAGTCCCGGAGGAGTACACACTTGCCTAAGCACGGTGTGGGATTATTTTTATAGAGATACACGTACTCGCAGTGAGTACGGAAAGTGTGCACTCGCGATTCCGCGAGAGTAAATTTATAATACGCTCGCAGTCCTGCGAGAGTTATTTTACACGTGCAAATGTGCACGGAATCCTACACGTGCTTATGTGGAAGCACGGGAGGAAAATACACTCGCGATTTTGCGAGGGGCTCTCGGCAGCCACTCGCGATTGTGCGAGGAATAAAATACTTGTGCAAATGTGCACGGAAAGAAAATACACCCGCGATTCTGCGAGGATTAATTTTACACGCGCTCATATGGAACGCAGAAAGTTATACGTGCAAATGTGCACGAAAAGTATAAATATACTCGCAATCCTGCGAGAAGTTTTACTTACACCCGTGGCGGCGAGGCAAGCGGAGTTCCCATCCCGGGGAGGGGGGCTCTCGGCGGCAGCATCTTGCTCGTGCTCCGAGAGACCCGCGGCAAAGTGGGCGGAGTCTCGACGAGAGTCCCGTTTTTGTTATCTGATCAGACCTGACTGTAGGCATTGTAGAAGCTTCTCTGCACCCCCCACACTGTCTGTGGGTGCCCCTGAAGCCTTCAAACATCCCCCACACTGGGCGCGGCTCAGTGTGCCTTGGCACTCCCTTCTGCTAATGTCCCAGGAGCCAGGGTGCTCTGGGCCAAACAAAAGAAGCTGTTAGCTTCAAGTAGCAGAGAAAGGGGGAGATGTGCCATACTGAAGGAGGGAGGGGGGGTTTGCATTCTGCCACAGCAGTAGACTGGCTGGGTTGACTGTAATTCTTGGGATTAATTTCAGAGTAGTGTGATTGACATTGATCTATATTTAGATCCTAGTATTGTCCAGAAACATTAATCAAAACAGTTGTTCTGGGTGCAGTTCAAGCTGGAAGTTATTTATGGAGCACAGAAACAGTTTTTTACAGAAGCTTGTAATGTTCTTCTGTCTGTTGATCTTTTGAAAACTGGTGGAAATCTGTCACTGTTGCCATTAGATATTGCCTAAGATATCCCGACCAATTTTGTATCAGACAATGTACTAATTTCCTATTACAGGGCTTTGGTTTTCAAGAAATCTTTACATGTCAATGTTAACTGATAATTTTGATACACTACCAACCTCTGCTATCTTACGTTATTTTAATCTGTTTTTTTCAAAGTATGTCTTAGAGGACCACTGAAGAGGGTGAGAGCATAGAACTCCCTGAACCAACAACTAACTGCTAAGTTAGTAATGAAAAATACTAACTTCCTTTACCAGCTATTTCATTCTGGTACTGCGAGGTTAACACAGAAAATTATTTTCTCCACCATTTCAGGTTCTGTTTCACTCTTGGCTAAATGAAGTTGGAGTCCAGCTGCTGCAGTATTATTTGCTCTGGTCTGAGATTCAGCAGTACTATTTAATTAAATTTCTTCTTATCTGGAACACCCAATATTCTGTCAGGGTTAGGTAACGAGAAGACAAACTTGAAATGTCAAAGGGAGAATTCTAAATACAAACCAGGTGATTTAGACAAGATGTTGGCCTTGTTCCACCATCTGTCCCAGGGACGAGAATGTACTCTTCATCCGTCACATCCAATCCCATCTATCTTGTTCTGGTATGAGCCAATTCTGTGGAGCAACCTTACACAAGCAAGTCCCTGGTAAGTCTTCTGCCCTGTTGAGAAAGCTCAGGAGGAAGTTAGATATATGTTACATTGCTTTTGACTTGCTTCTGATTTTTCAGATGGACTTGCTTTTAAATTCACCTCCACACTGAACTCTGTCTGTCCCCAGACAATTTTTATATCTTTGCACTGAGTCACAATAGCTGTTAAAGAGGTTGGGCCATTCATAACTCTTGCATTTGATTTTTGACTCTGTATATCTTCCGTGAAACTTTATCAAGCTCTACATTTTTGATCTACACAAATTTACATGTGTCATTTCACCATGTGGTTATATTCCTCAGTTAAAAGGTAACGAGTTAATTCAGAGAATGACGCCAAGTTTGTTAGTTCAGTTGAAAGAAGCATTAACATGCAGACATAAAAAATGTTCTTGAGCACCTTCAGAGATTTAAGGAATTTCTAGAATATCCTTGGATCAATTGTATTTCTTCACATGCAAATGGACTTTGTCCAATTTGAAGTTAAATCTTGCTTTGAATGTGTGGTTTGTGTGTTGGGTTTTTTTCTTCCCCCTGCCATTGAAGTTTGTAGAAAATAATAGTAACAACAATGTGTAGCCGTTCAATGGCTGAATAACTGTCTGACCAACTTAATCCATTCGGCACTTTTTCTAACCATCCAAAACAGACTTATGTCCTACAAGTTTGGCATTTGAGAACACGGAATGAATCTTTGGACCTATTTCACATTGTTTATAGTTCTCATGCTGTAATACTGTGTATTTTGGTTTCCCAATTACATTTAGAAGTTTAAATTCCGCAGCTACTGTCCCTGTCTTTTTAGACAGAACTTCTGCAGTTATAGGCTCAACTCCTTGCTGAAGTGGGTAGCAAAAATCTCTTTGCCTTCAATAATGTATTTTTGCGTGAGTCAGTGAATTGGTATAGAAACTTACCTGTAATCTGCTCTTGTTTTCCTTGCTTTCTGGTTATACACTACTGTATTACTGATCATTATTTTTATGGTGCTTTAGGAAAAGACTTTGCATACATATATTTTTTTTTTCTTTTAATGCCACAGCAATTCAAAGAGTGACATTTTGATTAGAAAAAGAAAACAATAGAGGGTGCTAAAGAGCTGTGGAAAAACAAACCCAGGAACAAGCAGTGGACCTCAGTTGACACTTGTGAGAGGATGAGATTTTTTGAATAGTCTCTCATAAATGACGCTTCTCCAATGGGCAGGATGCCAGTGACTAAATATAAGACTGGAATTGTTTAAACTTTGTAAGCTATTGAAGAAATATTGTTCCTAGAGCAAGCATCACGAATGACCTGGGTCAAATCACTTAGGCACAGACCCTGAGAGATGCTGAAGTCAAATGAGATTAGGTGGTTAAATAGTTTACAGGATCTGGACTTAAGCCTCATTGTGCTTCAGTGTTTCATCTGTAAAACAAGAATCTTTGTACTGTACAGCTGGGTGCAATATGTGGCGAATAAATGCATGAAGGATTTCTGGTACATTTGACTTCTCTGATAGAGGTTTAAATCTAAATTCTAGCCTTCACTTCATAGGTATCTACTGAGGGACATCTTTATTCACACGCATATCTCAGTGAATAATCAGGGAAAGAAACTGTGAATGTGTGTGGGCTGGTGTCATAAATGTTTGGTTCTCCTTTCCTTAGGTGAGAAGACATAAGCGTTCAACTCATAGTTAATTAGTCATTAATTAATCTCTCACTTTGTTATGTACTGTTGATGACAATCTGAAGCACAATTTATTGCAATTTACTAAAGGAATGTTGGACTTCCTCACTTTTTGTACTCAGTCATTGGCTAATTAGTTGACTTCTTGTACACTCAACAGATTTAAAGACTGTATTGTATGAGCTTGTATGGCTTACTGTCATGTCATATAACTATGGAAGTTGCCAAGCTGGAGCTTCAAGTAATTTATTCTGGCATTCAAGAATCAGATAGACTTCCAACAATGGCAACTGGGATACTAAATGTCAGGAGTCTTTTCCAAAAATGAAAACAGACAGGAAAAATTGTCTTATGTTGTATAAGCAAAAGTTAGATCACACTCAGATCTTAAATCATTTTAAGTGATGTCCAGTCATGTGCTGGCACTTGTACAATTTGCAGCAAAAACTGGGAACAACCTTAGCCTTTGTTTCACTCAAAATAATTGGCAATGTTAGTAATTGCCAGAAAAATTTTACTTACCACTGTCACTTCAGTGAATTTGTCGCTCCTCAAAGAACATAGAAGCAAACTAGCAACTCAAGAAATTCTGTCTAATTTTGTGAAATAGTGTGGAATAATTTGTAAACAGGACTTAGACTTCTGAGCAGTTCACAAATATCTGTGGATTTTTAGTGACCAGCTCTCAGCTGGCATAAAACAGCTTAGGTTATTTGAAACCAATAGTTACGCTAGCATACGTCAGCTGAAAGATACGGCTCTGTGAAGTTTTCAGTAATTTAACTCAGGGAGGTGGTCTGCACCCTGGCACAGGAACCATCTTTGTAGGTCTTATATGTTACATTTCTTTTGGAAGCTGAAAATAAATCCCAAATTCCAGTCCTGACATTTGAATCTGCAGAACAGACTGACATTACTGATGAAGACACATGATATGCCATTGGCATGGGGTTTTGTTTTAATTTGGCTTGACTTCTAGCAGACCAATGGCAGCTATTTGATTTGTGGTGTCTGTGAGCCTGTGTGGCTTCAGCACAAGACAAAATATTAACAGAATGGAGACCACTTCGTTCCTCTAGAGCAACATTAATCCTCATGGCAGTCTTCATAGACAAAAATGTCACAGAGCACTTGCCTTGGGCACAGACCAGAGTGCCGAACTAGATCAAGTAGACTCACCGTTACCAAAGGTTTTTCCACCACTCTGAGGCTGAGCTTCTTAGCAGCTGGGACTTGGTAAACTGCTTGTTTTTCAGGAGGTGGTACTGATCCCTTGTGCCAGTTTGACTGAAAATGAGTTAAATTTCTTCATGCGGTCAGAAACCTTTCTTTTTCTTAGCTAGCAGGGTCATTATTTGGACTTAGTTTGAGAGCAAGAAGATATCCTGGGATAAAGTTAAGGTATTTAATTGCTCTGATCTGAGAGCCAAGGATGTTCTGAGTGCTCTGCCCACAGGTGTGAGGCATCGAGGAAGGGGGGCATGGATGGGGCAGAGCTTGACTGACATCCAGACTGATCAGTAAGATTATTCCATCTCATGAGTGTCCTGCTTCATATTTAAGGAGAGTCAGGATCTTCCAGTCTCTCTTTTCTTCGCCTTCTTTGCTCTCTTTGTCAGAGCCAGAATGGTTCGGGGGAGTTCTGTTTGGGAATTTCATTAGTTCAGCCTTTTGCCATCCTGCTCTTTTGCAGAGGCCTCTGGGCCTTTCTGCCATTTTCCTTTTTTCTCTTTCTGGGATCAGCTGTTGGGACCAGGTACTGTGTCCTGGGACTGGCTGCTCAGTGTGGATGGAGTTAATGAGGAATTGCATTGAGTATCTTTTATTTTACATTCCATTTCTGTCTTATATATATATTTACTAGTAGTGTATTAGTATTTGTTATTTTATTAAACTGTTTATCTCATTCCCAGTGTCTCCCTTCCCTTTTGATTCTCTCCACTATTTGAGGGGAGGGGAGGGGTGTGAGTGAGTGGCTATCATGGTTATATTGCTAGCTTGGGTTAAACCACGACATCCCTAAAATAGCTTATCTCTTCAGAGGTCATTGAGATTGATAGAGTCAGAGATTCAAGAGGGCATTTTGGGTGGGATGGATGCATTCAGTAATGTACAAGTAGGAAATGTGGAGCACATACAGCATGTTCTTTGCTTCATTGTAGTCTGAAGATGCTTCTTTTTTTGGGAGACAGCCCATACTTGGGAAGTTCAAATGTTTTCCTGTAAACAAGTAGAGATTAGGAAGACAATTACTGTTCATTGAATCTCCACCACAGAACCATGCTGACTCCAAGTCTTTCCAGAAATAATTCTCAGAATTGTATCTTTTTAGTCTTCTTCAAGTAATGTAGGAATCTGAGTTCCAGCCTTCCAGGCAGGGGTGGTAGCATTGTCCGAAAATTTGGCTACATATTCAGTGCTTGAGTCAGCCAAAGGATAGGAAAGCAATGTGTCCTACCTCTGTAACTTGTACTGTTAAAGGCACTTTCTCTATTGTTTTTGGATTCTTAGAGGGCAAGGGTCATGGATTCCCCAACATTAGACACTTAAGATTCAACTGGACAAAATCTGTACTGGGCCATCTTGTCTAGGCTGTAGTTTTGTCAAGAAAGGTTGGACCTTGTGCTCCCTTCTAACCTGGTATTCTATGATTCTACGATTACAGTAAGCCTTTCTTGTCTGCCTTATTGTCTCTCTGTCTCTGGGAGATAGGCAAGGGGTTTTGTACTTACTTTATATCTATCAGATGAGAGTGCCTTCAAGACAGTTTCTGTGAGTAAGCTTCCTTTCCAAGTCTTTGAACACTTCCCTTGTTAGCAAGTTCATGATCTTTAAGGCTGAAGTCTCAGTGGGTGAAAATCTGCAAGTTTCCATGAGATAAATTACAGTTTGCATCAGATGGGTCCTTAAATACTATAATACAACAGCACAGACCATAGTGAAGACAGATAGAAGATAGGTCCTTTAGAGGGGGAATGAGTTACACACTTCAAGTGTGGTGTATGTTGCTTCAGTTGCCAGTATTTTAACAAAAAAATTATTTCCTTCATTCTGCAGTGGCCTGTGAGTTGCAGGGGATTAGTGTATTTATAGAGAGCAGAAACAAGGCTGCAGAGACCCTATTCATTTGGATTTTTGTTTTACACAAAACCACTTTCTCACAACTAGACCAGCTGACAAATGAGCTTCTATTTGGCTAATTTGCACGGGTGGCATGGAAATCTCATCACACACAGACAGGTGCTCCATCGGATCACCACCACTGTACGCTTTAAGTAGAGAGAGGTAATCCCTCCCTGTGGATTTGCTATGTACTCAAACTCAAAACACGTGTGCAGTATACAAGTGGTTGATTTGGATCTATAGGGTATTGCTTTCTCAAAGGACTTCAATACATTCTGTTTTCTAGCCCAGTTCAAGCATATATGCTTAGGAAGTCCATTCATTTTAATGAGAGTCAAGGAACACTTCAAGTTAAGGATGAATTTATTGTCAGGCTGAACGTTTTGCCAAATAAGGTCCTAAAATAGTGCAGCATGGAAGTTTAACGTCATCTTTGACACAATTTCCCTAATTTTTGAAGTGTATACCACACATTCAGACTCAACTAAAGACATATTTCCAGATAATATGTGTCGAGGTTTAATCCCGGTAGTAATCAAGGCCACAATAGCCACTTGTTCACTCCCATCCCACCACCCCAAGTAGGAGACAGAATTGAAAGGGAAGGGAGAAACTTGTAGGCTGAGATAAAAAGAGTTCAAGAAGACAACAACAAAAACTAATAATATGCTACTACTACTAATGTATAATAAGTGATACTCAGTGCAATTGCTCACTAATTCTGTCCATGCTGAGCAGCGAATCCTGGGAAGGAGAATATCCTGGGCCCAAAAAGCTGCTCCTGGGGAGAGATCAAAAAAGGCAAAAGGCAGAAAAGCTCAAAGGCTAACTGTTCTGCAGGGATCCATCTTAGGTCTGGTATTCTTCAATGTCTTCATAAATGTCTTGGCCACAGGACTTGAGGGAATACTAAGTATGTTCACCAATGACACAAAATTGGGAGGAGCTGTTGACACTCTTGAGGGCAGAGAGTCCCTGCAGAGGGATCTGGACAAATTGGAGAACTGGGCAATCATCAACCGCATGAAGTTTAACAAGGGCAAGTGCAGGAATTTGCACCTGGGACATGGCAACCCTGGCTGTACAGACTGGGGGATGAGATGCTGGAAAGCAGCTCCATGGAGAGGGATCTGGGGGTTCTGGTCGACAGCAAGTTGAACATGAGCCAACAGTGTGCGCTGGCAGCCAAGAGGGCCAACCGTGTCATGGGTGCATCCAGCACAGCATTGCCAGCCAGGTGAGGGAGGTGACTGTCCCGCTCTGCTCTGCACTGGTGCGGCCTCACCTGGAGCACTGTGTGCAGTTCTGGGCACCACACTATGAAAAGGATATAAAGCTACTGGAGAATCTCCAGAAGAGGGCTACAAGGTTGGTGAAGGGTTTGGAGGGGAAGCCGTATGAGGAGTGGCTAAAGTTACTTGGTTTGTTCAGCCTGGAGAAGAGGAGACTGAGGGGAGACCTCATGGTGGCTACAGCTTCCTCACAGGGGGAAAACATCTGCCACGGTTTATTGTCACCCTGCAATCAAACCTTGACACTGCATGAAGAAAATCGACTTAATTTCAGTCATATCATCACATCATGCAATGAATTAGAAAGAGGGAGCTAGTTTAATCTTCATACTGCTGGTAGTTGTTACATGTATTATACAAAAATGACAAGAAACCTTTCATGGAATATTTGTAGGGACTGGATTTTGACACTGCATTTTTTAATTCAGTAAATCTTTTCTTAGACAATGGAAGGAAGTAGCTTTCAGAACCTGGGAAAAAACCCTAATTTTTTGATGTAATGACTGACTTTTGCTAGCCTTTATACCATCTAAGTTATAAAAACCAGGAGATAATTTCCATGCTGGTGGTGTAATTTGGTGCTGCTCTATTGCATTCCTTACAGTTCAGTAAACTTACACCCATGGACAAGTTTGGTTTCTGATGAACTGTCCTCACCCAAGGAAGAATTCTGAGAGTTTCTTTAATAATTTTTTTTTTTTTTTTTTCTGTTCCCAGGAAGAGAACACCCTGGTCCCAAACAGCTGATCCCATGGAAAAAGGAAAAGTGTCAAAAAGGCAGAAAGGCCCAGAGGCCAACTGCAAAACAGCAAAAAGCTGAACTAACAATAACTAACCGAACTAACAGAACTTTCAAATGGAAGCTCAGCTGAAATGGAGCTGAACTGGAATGGGGTCTGCCAAGCCAGATAACCCCACTCTACTTAAATGTGAAGCATGACCTTAGTGGCATGGAATATTCTCATTGATCAGCCTGGATGTAAGTCATGGTTTACCCTGTCTATGTCCACCTTCCCAGCTGCACCTCACCTGCAGATAAAAAGCGGAGAAAGACCTTGCTCTCCCAGACAACAGCTAAAATAACACTAAGTTCTTGTATTTTCTTAATTCCATCTCAAAACCACTGCAAAGTTACTTGAAAAAAACAATAACTCTGTCCTGGGGTGCTATCTTATTGTTCTCAAACCAAATCCAAACAATGACTGTGCTAGCTATGAAAAAGAAGAACTTCTAACTGCATGAAGTAAATTAACTTGATTTCAGTCAAACCAACACAGACTTAGTTTTTCCTGTTGTGTATTTTACATTTATGATGTTGACATGCTATAAGTATTATTAATTGGCACATTGTCAATGCCTTTTTCATCAAGGCAAAAACATGCAGCAGGCAGAACACATGGTGGTTAATACTTCAGTAATTATGTAGATTATCCCACCATAGTTTTCTTATCCCTGGCTTATTTTTTTCTGTTTAATTTAATCTCACAAATTAATCAGATTGTTCTTGATGTGTGTCTTTAGAAAAACCCTCAAGTTTTTTTCCCGTGTGTGCATGGTTTTGTGATAGCACTGTGTTCGCCACAAGTGTACTGGAGAAAAAAGTCTTTAAACTGTATGAGATAATTGCCAGAGAACTTAAAATTAAAAGCTATGCTAGCATGTCTTTTAGTTGTAAGAAAAGCCCTGATTTTAGTTGTAACCTGAAGAATTTATCTTTTAAAAATTATAGAGAAAGAAGGAGAGTGGAGGAGGTGGGAGCTGGGTTGCAATTTATTGTGGAAAGCAAATATTTTCCATAGTTTTCTGTGTCAGTAGTAGATATGTTACTGACTGAGGTATTTATTCCAGAGGTATAAAAACCTGAACATTAAAAATATTGTCTAAAACTGTGCTTAGCAGTTAAAAATAGCCATCCAAAAACATCTATTAAAAATATTTTGAATGAAAAATCATATTTTCAATTATGATTTTTTAAATTGTAAATATGAATATATGAAATGCCAGCTATTTTGTTTCTGAAAATCGTAAAATATGTGTACTTTTCTAGCTTCTGATCTTTTGCTCCCTTGTGGAGCAGTTTTTTTGTGCAGACTTTGCCCATGCAAATCTTCTTACCAGAAACGGAAGCTACAACATTTGTATGTGTATATGTATATAATGGAAGTTTTAATCAATCAATGAGCCAGAAGTGACTGGGAAGAGGACAGGGCAAGCACAGAGTCTGCACTACCTTCCTATAAGGTAATGCAGGTGTTGCGGATCTCTATGGACTATCAGATTTCCACTTCAAATACTTTATTATAAGTTTCACATTTTTTGTCAGTGTATTTTGTGACCCATTCTGCTCAAAACTGTTTTTCCAGAACTGAACCTACTCATTATGAACATAGAGAAATTGCTTGGTCCCATTCATGCGAAGTGCAACAAAATAAAACAAAATTCTGCCTTCTCTCATCTTAGGGGCCCATAGACGGTGATTATATTTCTCCTGTTAGACTACTTCTTAGAAAACCCAGAAGGAATATGTCTGGGTTGGACTTGGATCATCCAGGGAGCTGTAACACATATATCAGAACTCACCGGTGGGTATCTTGTCTGTGGCAGGTCTCGTAGCATTATGCAGTGCTGGCCTTTCTGGTCTGAAGAGGAGCTCTAAAACATTTCTGGAAGTAGGGAGCACTGGGAAAGGGTTCTACTCCTTATTCTGGAATTTTGACCTATTGAATTTTAATCAAGATTCAATTGTCTTATATAAATAAGTTTATGTAATGCCTTATTTAGAGACTGGCTAGAGCTGTAGTGCATCTAAAACCTCAGTGGTTTCCCTGCAATATTCCCTTGTTAATGATAAATTCTTCTTTCTGTTTACTGGGGCCTTTGCTTGTTTATTTGAAGGTTGATGGTCCCATACAACTTTGTGACTGTGTAGTGCAGTGCTTAAACATTAGTTAAAAACAAACAAACAAACGTGTTATAGGTGGAATTTAAAACTGCAAGTCTACTAAGAGCTGGAATTGACAGTTTCTATTCATTGGTTGTTGACTACCGAAGTGTAAGCCAATAACAACCACACTCTTAAATGTCTCTGTTAATTGTTTAAATATATCACTCAGAATGCCTGCAATAATCGGAGAAGTCAGAATCTGTACTTGGTTTAAGATGTTTTCTCACTAATAACTATGAGGGAAAAGTCAGCTGATAGAGACTTAGCACTCACTAGTATAAATAATTCTTCATGGCAGAAGTTCCTAATTCCAAGGCTTATTTTTATTTATCAAAGAAGAAGCCAAATTATCTGCTAAATATAAACTAAGGGAATTAAAGCAGTAGAGAGTCTGTCTTAAACTACTTGTTCATTATTATCTAAAGTATTCATACTTACCCATTCTTCTTTCTCTTTAAGTTATGCAGCAGTAATGCAAGTGGCATTTCAAGTAGGAATATCCTATTATTGCCATCATAGAAGTGAATAAATTCAGTGTAATGGGATAATTCTGGACCTATTAGGAAAAACACTGTGATTATGTCTCCTCTTGCTTGCTCCTGCTACACAGTAAAAAGATGTGCAGTAGAAAATATGTCAATGTAACTGAGATAATTAATGGTTTTGGCTACCATTTTCAACATAAACTGCTAAGTAGGGGTGACTTTCATGAAGTAACTACTTTAATTTTACTATTTTCCTGCACATTTCCTATTGGAAAATCTGGTAGATCAAGTGCTGATCTGGAATAGTGTTCTGTATAGTGAATAGTTATCTGTAGCTACACCTCCCAACACTCTGATGTGTGGAAGGGAAATGAAGAAGAAGGTCTTGGAATCTCTCTCTTGATTTACCCTGTATATAACTAGATAAGATTGGCCAAAGAAGTCTAATTTTTGATTGCTCTTTTGAACAGATTGACATCAGCTATTTAACATACTGGTGAATTTTTCTCAAGGAATGTACTCTGCATAAAGAAATCCATAACCTGCATGGTCCAGGTGCCACACGACTGTGCTTAGGTTTGCAAAAAGCTGCTGTTAATAATGTCTAACACAGTTGTTGAAACTGTAATCACACCAAAGTTCAAAATTTTCTTTCAGAAGCAGCTTATTTCCAGGAAGAAAGATGGGTCAGATCTCCAGCTGTTGCAAGGCCTCACATGAGTAGGATGACATTGATTTACATCCACTGAGGATCTGATCCTTTGAGGGAGGATGGGATAAAATATAGCCATGGTGGCTGGGAAGACTAAATCCCCTGCCAGTGAAATGAAGGGAGCAGTGCTGCACGGACTACAGAACTCAGAGAGAAAAGGTAATCGAAAAACCTATTGTGTTTTGCTAGTCCCTGGATGTAAGGAATGGTCTGATCTGTTGAAGAAATTTAGAGTGTTTGGAGTTTCTCAGATTTGTACGTGGTCAGTCGTGCATTTGTAACATTTCAGCAGCTGTAGACGAACTAAATGCCATAACCCACTGACCATGTCTCCTCTTCCCTAGATAGGCCCTTTCTGTTTAGAGCTGCAAGGAGAGTTGTATCACAATTACTAATTTAAAAGCATGGTCTGTCACTATGGTCTACTGCCTTTTCTGAGAATTATCCACAGAAATGGATGCAATTCCTACTTCTGCTTCCTGTCTTGGAGAAGGTTCAGTGTGAGATGCAGTGGCCTCTAACATAAAATCCCATAATAGGCTACTTCAGGATTTACATACTGGTTTACAACACAGTCTGCAAAACTTTGAGTAATGCATTTCTCAAGTTACAGCTGAATTTTTTTAATCAATGACATTTTAATCATGTCCACATTTTAAAGACTCTCATAGAACACAGCAATTTAAATGCAACAGTTCTAGACATTTCAGTTTCAACTGATTGGGCTATCATAGGCACACCTACCTTTTGGCTGCACTTTGATTCTTGAACCTATCATGAATGGTGATGGAATAATATCCTAAATCGACTGAGCTATTTTAACTGACATTCACTAGTAAAGTGTTGTGGATTAGAGCTGTTTTTACAGGGAACAAAAGCTTATCATCCTACAGAGGGCTGAATGACCTGGAGTTTAGTTCTATTTTAAAGCTTATTATTTACTTCCTGCTTTCCCTGTTCTCATTATTTTTCACTTCTTGTCAAGAGGAACAATATGAACTTGTTTAATGAAATTAAGTATTCTTCCAGAAATGCATCAATCTGAATGGCTAGACAGAAATCAACAAATACAGTAATATTGACATCAAGAGGCCTGCACGTTATTTTAATTTGTATTCTTAAATAAAGTGGTGTTGTCTCCACCTTACAGATTTTGTTTCGGGTGGCAACCAACCTGTGTTAGTTTTTACTACAGACCTTTTATATTATTCAACCTTTTTTTGGCTAAAAAAATAGTTCAAAAATACTTGTGTATGTAAAATTGAAATAGTGATATTTTAAGTTTTAAAGTAATGATACAGAGAAATTTACATAACTACATGCTGCTGCAGCAGAAAGTTGTTATATACAATCAGTTACTCTTAGAAACTGGAGCTTTTAAAAATAATCCCATAGACAGAGACATGTAGGAATTATCTTGTGTGGTGATATGTTTCAGTTTCTCCTCTTAAGATTTATAGGATTTTAGCTACGAGATTGTTATGCTGAGTTTTGTGTGGGAAAGGTAAAGGCACTGGAATTTCTTTATATGTGGTTTCTAAATTTCTTTATATGTGGTTTATAAAAACCCACTTCATTTAGATACAGTTAACGACTTAATGAAAACAAAAAATGAAATAAACATAATGAAAATGAGCTACTGCTAACTAGAACGGTGCCAGGACAACTCATTTGTATTTCATCTTTCCCTTGAGATGAACTTCTCTACACAGAGAACTTGAGATGAGTTTTAGACATTGACTTTGTTTGGTTCTTAATCTAGCCAGATCTTCTGAATTTATCTTGAGATGCTGAAGAACTCTGTCTCATCTCACAGCCCCCAAACCTGTCTCAAGGCAACCCAGAGATGTCTTTAGAGTGGACTGAGGCATTTATTACTGTGTTGACATAGGTGGTTCTTAATTGATGATGTTGGAGTGCAAATTTCCATCTCGTAGGTCAGGAGTCAATGACATTGCTAGGGAAGAAGCTTACTCATTTGCTAGAGGAATAGGTCAGAGGTCTTTTGAGGTATGTGGCAATTACTGTTTTTTGCAGGTAAGGGACCAAGCATGAAAGATTTCCTCATCTTCTGAGAGGAACTGAAGAATAGGAAAGCTGCATCAGAACAGTCTCTCTTCTTCTCTCTTCTCTGTGCAATGATAAATTGAAGTGAGGAATAGATTAACTTAATCAGAACAGCAAGAGAGTTTTTCATTTTCTTCATGTCTGCTCAACCTAACAAAACCTAACACCTACTCTCCTGCCTGCCTTGACAGAAGACTGGATGCCAGGTTGCATCTGCCTAACATGTTTGCCTATCATATCATAAATGGTTTTCAAAATTAAGCAGACAAAAATGAGACTTGATAGAGCTTGTAACCAGATTAACATAGCCAAATGCCTCTTCCATTCTTCCTCCAAACCTGGCAGAAGAGGTGCACTCTGGTCCTCCTCAAACAGTTGTCTCACTTAATGGAACATTTACAATGACTTTTCAGCATAATTAACAATTATTAGTTCTGCTACAAACAGTTCATTATTGCAAGCTACTCCCAGACTTGTAATATGTAGACAAGCATTATTCTCTGCAGTACTCAGCTTCATTACTGAATAAGGGCAGCACTCAGAAATTCCAGGGGAAAAGCAGACTCAGGTTATCTTAGTGGGTATTATGGGAGGTAGTATGCACAGCAGCTTTTCTTTTCCAAACTGAATAAGAAATTCAGAATTCCAAACTGGAAAAAAAAAAATTCTGAAAAAGTAAAAAGTGGGGTCCTTCAGTTTTATGCTGGCATGTAAAATAGTTGTGCCTTCATTGCTCTTGCTTCTTTGGTTTTTATTTTTGTGTTTGTTTGGGGTTTTGTCTCCTTTATTTATTTATATATTTATTTTTTGTTTGTTTTTACTTTTTGTGGAAATATTTTCACAATTTATTTAAAAACATTCCTTTATTTTAAAAAGTCATGTTTCATTTCCACAGACATAAATGCTCTTCCATTTTCATTAAGCCCTATTAATCTACTTTAAATATGTAAACAGGAAGAAAATAAAATCTCAAGAGAACTCAGAAGCTGAAAAGTTGAAATTCAAATGCGAAGATTTTCAGGTGAGTGCCACATCCATTAGCCCACTGCATATCGAGTCAAAGCAGAAGTCCAGCTCCAGAGCTTCTTAGACCATCTGTGTCAAGATACAGAATATATTTAAAGCGTGGTTCACTCTCCGATGCTTTTCTTTCATGCTCCTTGTTTGGAGTTTGACAGTTATGAGAAGTGTTTTCTCAGACAGTTAACAGCAATGGAAGCTTTTGGGAGGTAAATGTCTTCAGCAGTTAAGATGACAAGGTGGTTTGTCATCTTGAGCACCTTAGTGGAAGTTCAGCAGACTAGTGTGGGGAAATGTGGGATCAGAAGTGCAAATTTTCATGTATTTCAGCAGCGGCAACAGCTGATGAAGGTAACTGGATGTCTCTCAGCATAAATTCCTGTTGCCTGTCTTCATTTTTTTCCCAGTAGTTGTGATCACTGGTTGTTATATTCACACTCTTTTTGAAGCTGATTTTAACTTCATTGCTTCCCATTAAGTCAGATCGGGTTAGTTATATCCCTTATCCTGCCTTGCTACAATGTTGCCTGCTCAGACTGTTTAAAGCAGCATTTGTGACTCTTTGTGCAAAAAGTAATATAAAGTTAAACTACAGAGATGAAAGGAGTTCCTATCTTCTGCCTCAGAAATGCCTGAAAACAATGAGATTCCTTTGTAGGCTGTATGAATTTCTGTTTTTTTTCAGGCAGTGTGAGACTGCTAGAGTTGTTCAGTCAGACCTGCAGTTTAACACAGCCTCTAGAGGTTCATCAGTTGATTTTCATGCCAGCCCACACTAGGTGTTCAAGCTATACAAAATCTCTTGGAAAGACTCAGACTTGAGCATTTCGACCAAATAAAGCTAGAAGAGAACTATCTAAATATACCCAAACCTGAGAATATGACCTTATTATATGGTATAGTTATTAGGGAGCTTTAGAATGGATGACAGAATGAGCTCTCTTTACCATTCAATGTCTGGCTAACTTCAACAGAGTGTTTTATACTACGGAAATTAAATTGATTATACTTTTTGTTTACCTTCAAAGTAGATCCTTTTTCAGAGGGAAATTCAATATCTCTTAATTAATTTATTTTCATTATAGAAATGCAAACAATGTATAATTGCTAAATTAGTGGCAGGGACAGGGGCAGAGGAAGGAGGCTAGAAGGGGCTATCTGGGATTTTATAAACACAGTTATCACAGAAAGCAGTATGTCCAGCCCAGTGGAAACAGCCAAGACAGAATCCAAATTATGTAAATTTGTTCTCCTTTCCTTAAAATGTACACTGTGTTTTACATCAGAATTACCACCTTAAAAAATTGTATGACCGCTCCAATGTGCTGATCATTTCCGTATTTTAACAAATCCTTTCTACTGGTATCAATTAAAAGCTAGTGTTCTTCTGATTAATACTGACTATGTTAGGATGTCATGAAACTCAATTTATATATAAAACCTAATTGCAAACAGATTTATTAAAAGTGTAAAATGTTGCCCATAACTGATAAATCATTTCACATTGTTCCCCTGTATCCTCTTCAATGAAAGAAAGATCAGATTAGGGTTATTACGGAGCCCTGAAAAAAAGGAACTGGCTGATCAAAAGATTTTATAGGTGAGCTGATTTCATCTCAGGCTTTAGGGTATTTTTGTTGCAGAATAAACAGCTGCTGGTTCTTCATTACACTAAGGTCTTCCCAGGCAGATACTGCTTTAAAATCAGTGAGCAACTGCCCTGTGCAGAAATTTAGGCAAAGGTCTTTGCATCAGGGATTTCCTCTGCTTTCAAGAGATCAAAGGGATGTCTTAAAAGACTCCAAAAGATAGCAACTCATGCGCTGTGTAACTGTGGCTATTAATGTTTTACAGCAACTTTCCCCCCACATCTTAGTCGTTCCCATATTAGTCGTTCCCATAGCGATTGCCTATCCACCACTAACAAATTATTTTAGGGCTGATTTTGGAGTCCTGTCTGTCCTCATCAAAGACTTTTGTCTCCTAGACAAATTACGACTATTCCCAAGGCAACAGGCCCTTGGCCATGGGGAATTACAAACTGTTAATGAAAGAGCTCTGTTCTGCTATACCTTTCACTGGGATAATGGTATTTTCCTGGCTTCACTGGCTTCTGATGCTCAGTTTAAACTGCTGTAGGTCTCACATGTTTACTGAAAACTGACTGTAGCTTCCTGCTCACAAGGTGGCACACGGATTTCATTCTGATGGACCTGGTAGAAGTGGTCAAACGTTTTTTCAAAGACCAATTCCCAAGTCTGTCAAAATTAAAACTTTCTTTATTACACCTTGTTTTTGATGGAGGTTTATTATACATATTTTAAGGGAAAATATTGAACTTGTCCAATAGGCTTCAAGTATTAGTAACCATTTTTGGTTGCCATTCCTACCCAAAACAAATGTCTTTTTTATCTGCTACATGGTGTTGCCAGAGTGGTTCAGTTTCTCTTCAAGCACCTTAACTCTTAGAAAGGGCTAGAAAGTCAATTTCAGTTCTTTCCATCTAATCCTTTCATTCAAAAGACACTAGGTTTGTAACAAATGCTGAAGTATTTCAGGAAAATAGGTATTTCCACTGTGTTTTATTATCTCTGGTCCATCCACACAGCCACCCAAGAATGATTGCATTAGCAGGAATAACAGTAATAAAGAGTTATAATCTGTGTTTGAATGTCAATTACATCATTTCTAAACAATTCCAGAAATTTCTTTTAATGTAATTTCTGCAGCATAAATTTGGACAAACTTTCAGAACTGGATGGCTGTTCTGCATCTGGTTTCTGTTACTGAGAGGCTGACAGACACCATTTGCTCAGACCATCTGCAGAGGAAAAGTTTTTTTTCTTTTAAGGCAGACTGCTTTTGCTTTCAGCATCTCAGACTTGAAGTAACACAAGGCACATGTTGCTTCCAGATAAGTGTGGGAATGGTATTGTTAAATTTCTTCTGTGTAGCACTTGGTCGTATACTTGACATATGAGGAATACACTCTTGAGAAACTAGATGTGTCATTTTAAATATTTGGTGTGCATTAAGGGGTTGATAAAAAGCCTGCTGTAACTGGTGTGTCTCCCTGACTTTACTAGCATGTGTTAGATCCTCAGCCCTTTTTGAGATTTTCTAGAAGATCCGGATTCTGTGAAAACATTAATTACTTGTCTGCTTGTGAAAACACTTGCAACATCCTAACTGTTACACTATTTTCTTACTGGATGCCCAGAGTTAAGGAAGACTTCAGAGCTCTTTTACATTAGCTTAATAAGAAAGAAACAAGTGGAGCACCACTTGTGCCACAGTGATGATCTTTACCAAATGTTTTTTGTTTGAAGTCCGTGTTGATGAAGGTACCCTAAGGCTTTGTTGACCTGCAGCAGTGACCCAGAGGACAACACTGTTATCACAGCCCAGCTCTTGCTGGCAGAATGAGACCTCCAGATGCCAATGTTGACTATGTCTTCCAAAGCTGAACGTGCACTGGAGCTGATGTTTGGTGCTGAAGTACACAAAGAGTTTAAAATATTATTGGCTCTTCCTGCAAGAGACTGTCAAGTAATCAAACAGTCCCCAAAGACAGAGAACAAAATCTCCATGCTGGCTAATAAATTCCACAAATGCACAGATTCTGTTAGATTTGGGGCCAAATTCAGAGGAAGCCACATCCAGCCAATGGACAGTCAAATCGATATGCTAAAAAATATAAGTGTTATGTTAATACATATATGAAACAGAAATCCCATCCCTCTTTCAGCTGGTTTTCAGGGTCTGAAATAGAGTAAGTACCAGATTTACTTTTGCCAGTTAATTACTGTCACAGAGGAGTGATTTAGGGTCCTGTTTGCCACAGAGCTGTGTTTAGATCACTTCAAGAAAAGTGCGACTTAACAGAGTTTGGTGACAATGTTCACTCTTACTGCATGGAGGAAATATGCCAAGCAGAATAGCCTGAGAGTTGTTTTAGAGTGATTTATACGGGACAGGAGATGCGAAAGGGTAGAGTGAGGCCCTCCCATTAAGTGACAAGGTTCAGAATGGGCCCCCTTGCTTTCTAAACTCAGAGAGGAGTTTAGGTGTAGCTGGATACAAACTTAGCCCCAGACTTGATTGACAGCTCATGTCTAAAAGACATAGATGGTAAGGGAAAACAGGTAAAGGATTATATATATTTTTGGCCAAAGGATTGTATGTGCACACCTGATTCTTTATGTCACTTGTCTAGGATTTCAAAGTTTCATCATTCTGCATCTCAACCTGTTTACCTTTCCTGTAGGAGCCTGCTGCCAGGTCTATTCAAAGTCTAGTTCCTAGGTCCAATGCTCTCCAAGCAAACTCTCAGGCAGTTAAGTTTGTAGAAATAAATAATTTAATAGAGTAGTACAGGAGCAGGGTGGGCTCGAGCTGGATGCCTTTGCAGAGGTCCCAGCCAAGCATAGAAATTTGTGGGGTTTTATACCCTTACAGACTATTTACCTACCTCTCACACCATGATTCAGTCCAATAGCAATATTTGAGTCTCGGGTCTTCTTGTTGCTCATTGGATACTTTTAATTGACCTCAGACAGCCCCTTGTTTTGTTTAGCTGTAGATATTGTTTACAGTCCATAGCCCCTTAGTGCCTGCTTTGAAGGTGGTGTTTTGTCTGAATGAATCCTATTTCTCACCAGCAAAATGCAGAAAAGGCCTTAGCTCACAGATGTCCATAGTAGTCTGTAGCTGCTTTTGTTTCCATTAAGACAATGAAAGTTTGGTGAATATGAGCAGAACTTCGCAGGACACAGCTTAAGATTTCAGCAAATTCATCTTACTAAGTAACATGAAGCAGATAGTATATTAAAAATCACATGACCTTATAATTCTAAGTGATTCATTCTATTTAATACACATTTACTTATGCTAAACGATCGATAAGAAATTTAAATTGAGCTTATCCAATGATCTGTGAGCAGTAAAAGATCATCAATGCACAGCCAGCTGGTTTAGCAGAGAAAGCTCACAGTAGCTCACCCAGGCAGTCATTTTTATGGAGTAAAGTGGTTGGTTCATAGTCAATCACACACAGTGGGAAAGGTCTGCGCAAGACTCCCTGCACCCACAACTGACTGGTATTCAGTGCTGCTCTGCTTCCTTGTGGGTTTCCTAATAGGAGATCTTGGCCCAGCTGCAGCTCAGGCCTTTACCTCCTCTGGAGCTTGGACCAAACTGCTGGTGGGGTGGTGCGAGTGCATCTGCAACAATTACAAACATATTTGTTTTCCTTTTATAAAGGAGTCTTTCAGGAACACCAGATTTCTTTTTTGACAGTGTAATAATATTCCCTTTTACAGATGTAGTAAACATGAGGGCAAAAGACATGAGTTATATGATAACCCTCTACACTTCGAGACACACTGCAGTTACCAGCAGCATTGCTATTTGTATGACAAAGCTTGTTTGAGGGGTCCTTGAAGCTGCATGACAGTGAGCATCTACACCCACCTACAGCTGTGGTGTTACTGAGACCACAACACTTAAATCCTTTATACAGCCTGCTCCTGATGTTTGATTTAGTTCTTGTGGTAGGAGGTTGACATTTGCTAGTTTTGGAGGCTGAAAGTCTGCTTCTTCCCCAAAAAAATGGATAAAGGCAGTCAGTATTTACTCCTGCAGAACAAGTGATGGTAGAGGCAAACTCTCTCAGCTATTTCAGTCTTGTAGCTTAACCTCCATCCAGATGGACAAATTAGTGAATGGCATGGGCCTCAGCCCTTTCCACAGAGACAATCCACAGGAAGTTTACTACTGACTGGGATGATAAGTTTTGCTGCATTGTATTCTTAAAGTGAGTAGTAATATATTCAAATGTTAGAATCCCTCCTTCAAAGTAGCTTAGCTATTTACAGGTGAAGAAGAACTCAAAATATGAGGGTAGATGGGAGGAATGCTGTCCAGAGATACAAAAATGTTTTTGTGGCTCTCAGTGTCAGTTCGGTAAAGTGAAGCCAAGTAGAACAGGTTTAAAACACATTAGGAAAAGGAATTTTTTTTTTTTTTTGGCAGCAACACCTGTTTCTATTCTGTCTCACAGGAAAAATAGCAACTGTCTACACATGACAGTAGCTAAAACAGTCAAAAAGGCAGACGTACTATTGCAACACAGACTGTGCCCTGAAGAACACTATGTCCTGTTGCAGACATAAAGTGTGATATTTTTTTGCAGGTAATCTTCAGACAAGTTTATGACTTTAAATATTTTATTTGACTGTTGTTATAATAATGCAGACAAAGCACAGTGCTATCTCCCAGATGGAAATCTCTTTAATAATTTGGTTTAGTACAGGAAAATCTGTGCTTCTTATTAAGAAGAACAAGCTGTTTATCACTGTCTTATTTAGATTATAAGACTCCTCTTCCCAATCTGTCTTTTCAGAAACATCACTAAAACGGTCTATTGTCACACTAGCTTGGGCTATAAAGATGTCATATTGCAAGCAATGATAAGCTTTCTCTGGGAATCCTTGGGTGAATTTAAAAAAAAAAAACAACTAAGGTGCCACAGGAGCTGATTCTGATGCTTTCAGTATGTGACCTTTGGCTGATCTTGAATCGTACCAATAACTCAGTCTGGTGGTAACAATATCTGCTTCTAAATCAGAATTAAAACTCAGATTTTGCTCTTAAGAGGTAATAAGGGAGCCCATTACCTAGTTTTGATTTGATTTTTTGGCCTCTGTGTTTTCCAACACCCTAACAGGGCCTCTGCACCGAGCATACAGCATTTTACATACAACCTGCAGTACTAAAGGCTTTATATTTTAGCACATGTGCACACAAATAAGTTTCATAAAACTCAGTCTTTGTGCTGTAGAGCGTCAGTCAACAATGGAACACTGTGTTGTAACCAGATGGGACTGGACAATAGATCATTTGTTTTACTAGCTAGGCAAACAAAAGGTAAATCTATGCATCACGTTTATTTTGGTGTTAAAGAAAAATACTTTCATATTGTTTATAAAATAAATCACTATGAAATATAAAGATATTTAGGAAGGAGCATTGTTAAATTTTGGGGCTGGGAAATAATTTCTATCTTAAAACAAATCCCTTTCTGCAAGTATTAATACTACAGTTATGACACCTGACCTTCCAAAATGCCAAGGGAATGCTGTGATGCTCTGAACTTCTGTAATTACACTGAAAAATTAGTCTGCTTGTTTGACTCAGGAAGGTGGTCTTGATGCGGATTTCCTGGTAGCCTGCTTTTACAGCATTTCAGTTTACGTTGTGGAGTAGCCTTGAAGCATATCAACTGGATTCCTTCTGGATGAAGCTAATTAAGAAGCCATGCTTCAATTTGAAGTGGGCATTTAGTCTTTGGGACCCCTCTGAAGCTACTCCAAGAGTGGGGAGTGCCCTGTCCCTAAACATGCTTGGTAGCTGTAAGGGTGACAAAGCGTTAAAACAGGTTACCTAGAGCTTAATCAATTAAGCATTTCAAGAACTGCTTAGGTAATCATCTCTCCAAAATGACATTGGTGTAGTGATGAGTCATGATGTCTGGAGATAGACTAGGCAAATTCCTAAAGTCCCTTCCGACCCTGTTTCGAATGAATTTTCAGGTTGGTGTGCAGGACTCCCTGGGAAACAAAGGGTTATTAAAGTACAATAACATCGGACCAATGGAAGAGGAAAGACTATGTTATGCTAAAGTCAGTGATGTTATCGAATCTGGCACACAGTATGGGTGTGGGGTTTTTTTTGTTTTGTTTTTTTTTTTTTTTTTTAGTAAAATGTTATTACATTGTTTCATTTGTGTTCAGGTTTTATAGTTTTTCACCCAGTGTCCCTGAATGAAAGAGCGATGCATTGAGGAAAGTAGGTGAAAACTGACTATTGCAGGAATAATGATTACCAAGTAATATTTCCAAATGATACACCTTATACTTCTTCATTTTGTTTTAACTCCTCAAACAGCAGCGGCGCCTGCTTGCCCTTGAACAAGCACCTAATGGCACACACTGTGACAGAGCCACAATCACCCTAACAAAGACTGATAAGTCTGGTGGAGTAGATCATATAAATCATGGACAGAACAAACCTGAGGATCCTTCTTTCTTTGCTCAGAGCTGATGCATTTTGCCGTCTTTCAGTAAATAACTTTCACCATGCATCATCTCAGAACAACAGACTGCAGGGGCAAGAAGGCTTTCGCCATTACCTGATGATCACTTCATGCTTCAAAGCACAGAAGCTGACATAGCTCACAATTGTTTTCCCGTTGAAGTCTAATTTAAGCATAAATATTGTTTTCATTCCTCCTTGATAAGTCATTTGCTTCAATAGAGCTGTATGCTCTCCTTATCTTCCTGCATTGTCTTTCCTACCTAGGAGCAAAGAGGTCTGACATCAGCAGAGTGGTTTGGATAGAAAATCAAAGCAGGGCATCTTCTGGGATGCTCACTGAGGTACAAGCATTCCTGTTACTGTGCTGCAAAGCCCCTGTTTGACATAATCTGACACCAACACTGTGCAATGTCAGAGCTATGGGAAGTGGCAGGCCTAGAGGGCAGTATCAAGAACTGAGGCAACTAAACTGAAACAGAGCAAGTGTTTTTACATTAATACCTGTGGAGGTAAAATTAATAGGCACACAGAGTACGCAACACAACAGTTTTCCCTGAAAAGCTTCAGGAGTTAATACAAGCACTGCTGCATTGGCAGTGTATTGTCCCCAGAATAACATACTTCCCTTTTCACTGAGTGTTTGCTCTAAAAACCCAAACCTTGCTGGTTGCTCTGTGCCTCCAGAAAGGCCTCACAAATTGCAGCATCAAGTGGAAGTAATAAAGCAGAATATTTTCTTTGTGAGAAGGTACCCTGAGTACACAGCCTATCATCACTACTTAACTTTCGAAACAGGGGTGACATGGTGGGAGAGTGTCAGGAAAAGGTCTGGATGTTATCAGTCATCATCTGTCCTGGTTCAGCAGTGGCAGGAGAAGAGCAGGACAGACGTTACCCTTGGGAGATACCCTGAGTGACTGTGTGACAGTGAGGAAGCAGGGCTCTCCAGAGCAAAAAGGAGGCTCTAAAGGGAAGTACAAAGAGCAAGTTGATGCCTACTCAGAAACCTTCCCTCCCTTTAAAATATTTTGTAACATATAGTAACTCTGTTTTATTTTATTGTAGCTTGTACTTTTCTGCATTGCAACTCCATTCCATTCAGTATTACAGACAGTGCTAAATTATCTCCAGGTCAATAAGTAAAACCAGGTATGATTCTTGACTGATAGGTGTAAAAAGGCAGGCTCTGCTTTGAAATAGTAATCCTTCTTTCTTACACTGCCAGCTACATGGCGTATTCACAGTTAGCAGCAAATCATGTTACATGTGTTTTTACCTCTCAGTAGCACAAAACCACAGTGATTGTGGCAGAGTTTGCTGGAGCCTTTTCCATGGCTATTGCATCTCATTTAGATGTGAGCAATTCTATTTTGAAACTCAAATATAAATAAGGGAAAAGCTGGTCCTGCAGAACTTATATTTCAAAAGCATTGCACAATCTCACTTAAGGCTAATGACAGGGCTGACAGTTAAAATAGGTCCCTTTTTTGTGGTTTGAGTATGTGCACTAAGGAATCATGAGAAAAAAGAGTGTGCAATGACAACCTGGTGTTCAAGCAAAGCTGGGCTCCTAAATTGCCTTGAAACTATGAAGTATACACAACATGAAGTTTGTTCCATCTACTTTGGAATGTCACAGCATCACAACAAAGCGTAGCATCTGTCTCATTTTTATGAGATAGATTCAGAATGTAAATTCACTAGTCCTCTTTTTCATCAGTATCACTGTGTGCATTTATAAATATATTTATAAATGCCACAGTAGACAGTGGAATCCATGCCTGACTGGATGTCGTGGGGGAGTTATTTAGGATTCTGCTGGGGGGGGTGGGGCAGGGCAGGAACTGAGTGCATCTGCCACACTGGTGCACACAGTAGACCATTTAACAACCTCCCTTTGCTTTCCACATCCTTGATTATTACATGAGACCTGTGAGGCATAGTATTTGGAAGTGCTAGGCCTCAATTTAACAGGTATTCTTGTTTTGTTTGATTCTTTCCATTAACAGATGGCAATGAACATTAATAGAAAACAGCGGCTTGTCTAAAGTACATTGGATTAGAGTTATCCACATAATTTACAGTATCTGGAATTTAGGATTGGATGATCTCAGTAGACACATATTGATAAATCTAGTACTTCGTCGGATCACCCTGACAAAAAAAGAAAGAAGCAGCTATTTATCTCCCTATTGAGAAGACTGAAGACAGAAATCTGCAAAACAAAGGCTCAAATTTGAATTCCAGGTCACCTACTAACTGCTATGGAATAGCAAAATTAGTCACCTCTCCAGCATTAATCTAAGAGGTATCATGAGACTGGCATGACATAAAACATGTTATTGAGAAATCTGAATATAGTTTAAGTACTCAGTTTAAAAAACATAAATGTCAGTCCTCTCAAGGAGGAGGATGATTATAAAGATATCCTTAAGTGCACATCTTCTTGCATTTGCACTGGAAAAAAAATAACAAGGACTGTGATTAAATTCTTAGAGCCTCCACATTATGAATCTTTAAAAATAACCCAGTAGTACAGCTGTTTCCACAAGTGTTTGCTCCCCCCTTCCCTCCTTTTTTTTTTTTTCCCCAGAAATGTTTCTTTCACATGGAGATGGACTGAGGGCACAGCAGACAAAATCTGTTTCCCCCCCCAGTCCAGCTCAAGTGCAGGGTGAATTCACTGGAGCCAAAGTAACTTGAGAAGCTCTCGGGGCTGCTCACAGCAGACAGCAGCAGGAGGGAAAAAAGGCTCTGCTCTTGGGGTCTGTTAATTATTAAAGTGCTTGCTTACAAGCTCAGCTCCTTCAATAACTGTTGCTATGAGCTGTTTGCACAAGCTGTGTAGGTTAGTCTCTGATGGAAGTATGTAGAAGTTCAATAAGCTTGCATATAAAATGACCACCTAAGTGCAAAATAATGGTTAACTGGCCCAGCTTCTGTCAGATTTCACAGAAAACAGGGGGCGACACACTTTTAATGTCAAGGTCTCTACACTTTGCTGAACTTGTCACATCTGGTGAACTGAAGGTGCCCACAGAGCCTGGCAGTTTCATCCGTTTCACAACAGGGTCTGTTTTAGTTTAGTGTTTTAAGTTGTGATAAAGGGGGAAAAAAAAGGCGCATGACCCAAAGGCAAAGAACTTAAGATTTTGAAATCCTGACTCTGAAACTGTATTTTTCCTCTTTTCGTGAGCTACACATTTAACCAGCTATTATTATCCTTAAAATAAAACTAGTACAAACACAATGGGAAAGTGTTCTAGAATGTAAAACTTTATTTCTGTTATGAAAGAGTCAAGTTATGGACTTGGACCCCCTGAAATACATGTGTAGCTGATGCAGTTTCCCTCCAGTTAATAATGCAGCTGAGAATAATGCTTTGTTCTATGAAAGACCTGCTGTAAGAGTTGTTTCTGAAGGGTAATGAAGATAACATGTCGTGTACTGGTAACTATTTGCTTCCAGGTGAGGACACTGTACTGTAGATTGATCCAAGAAAAAGGGGTAAAACCAGTCCTGTAATGACTCAGCTACAACAGCTAGTTTGTTTTTCTGTTACTGAAAAATATTTTTTTTCTTACTTTAACTGAATCAACCTTTTCAAAAAATAACAAAAATTGCTTATAACAATCTGCAATCTCATTCTGAGAGTAAGCTATTTCTACAAACCCGCAGGGGTTGTAGCATAGTCAAGAGTAATGATTTTTCTACCTGTAGACCCTTTGCTAGTCTCTTTAAGGAATATGTAATATTTTTATGCTGTAATTGTATTCTTCTGAATTTAGAAATAGCTAGCAATTAATACAAACTATGTGCTTGGAAGATGCACAGTGCTTCAATAGGACTCATAAGCTTGAAATCAAGTATTTGTGTAAGTATTTCACAGGCTGAGCACATTAGATTATTTTTTTCCCCCCATATGACAGCACACTTGAAATAACCTATTTTATTTTGCAGCAGCTTTTCTTTGAAACATGTTTGACATCAGAAGGCAAAGGGAGGAGAGAAATTAGAGGACAGAGCTGTAGTAATTCCTCATTTGAGATTCAGTGTGGATCAGCAGCTCCCTGAAGCAAGGACCGGCTTTGATGTGTTTATATAGTGCCTTAAACAAAGGAGCTCTGCTCTCTGAGGAGGCCCCAAAGATCCACTTTAATACAACCAGCAGAAAGTTACCATGGTTTCTTATTAGACTACACCATGGTATTATCCATTCTGAAGATGAGAAATATTTTAAACGGTGTGGAAGTTTGACTGAGCGGAACACCACCCACAGCTGATTTACTGGATGAGAGTAGTGTGTTAAACAAATGGTGTGGGAACATAAATTTTAGAGCCAAGATGCTTTTGGGTGCTGCATGGAGCAAAACGGTGCTGGTATCAGTGCACCATAAACACATTTGTCGAACTCTGGCTGTTCTCCAAATAGCTCACTGTTAAAGAATCATACTGCGTACATACCTTTATTTTTAGAGGTAAGTATTTTTTGACTTCTAGCATTTTCTCTCCACAGTTTTCTTTGGTTTGCCAGGTTTTTTGATTACTTTCAGATCATACTGTCATAGTAACTTAATGCAGAAATGTCTGTTATGTTCTCCGCACACTGCATGGTATTTCGTATAACACCACTTTTTGACACCATGTCAAGATGATCTTTACTTCATCATGGGGACCGAAGTAAAAGGGAGGTTTTAAAGCTACATCTATTTAAATGGCCTCTATGTCTTTTCTTGGGACTCCTGGCTTCCAGAAGATGCCTGGACACCCCCTTTCTCAGAATCAAAGCAATATTTTCTGACAACATTGAGCTGAAGGGCTGGAGTTAGTACACTTGCAGTTAGGCTCCTTCTATCTTCTGTGCCCTTCTCAGGCTTCCCGCACAATTCCTGTCTGTGGCACACGCCAGTAAACAACCTAGGGCAATTTGAGATGTTTAAGCTTTTGCTGTCTTCCTCCTTCAAGTGTCCAGGGGCAGTGTTCTCCCGATTGAGGTCCTTGGTGCTGTACACTACAGTCTGCGGGGCCTTACTTCAAAGGCTCCAAGCCTTGCAGCACGTGCCCATGGTGAGGGCATGTGAATGGTTCACCTACTGAACGGTGTCCTGTAACATCAAAAAACAACTCAAAATATTCTGGTTCACCTGCACTATGCCATTGCTTGTTGTGATAAAAATAGACATTTTCATTACCTGAGTGAGTGGAAGTCCACCACTTACCTACAAAGCAAAACAGGCAAGATAAAGTGTAGGAGTCAGGAAACAATAGCACAGCTTGCAAATTCTTTATGTAGACACAGTGGGTCCCTTCCAACTCAGAACATTCTATGATTCTATGATGCACAAAGAAGCAAGGAGGATTTGGATAGAGGTGTGTCTGTAGCTAAAGTGGTAGCTTGGAGCAGAGCAGCAACTGAACTTGTGCTATGTTTGTGTTACAGCCTGGGAGCATCAACAACATCCAGGAGCAGTGTGTCCCCACTGCATCAGGGAGGGCAAGCCTCTGCAGACATCATCCTAAATGAACAGTTGTTGGGCTTCTTGCTTTCAGAGAAAGGACACATGAGAAAGAGTTAAGAACAATGTCTGCTTTTCTGCTTGCCTGTATTTAAGGTCAGATTTTAGAACTAGAGAACTTCTTACTGTAGATTTTTTTTCTTTTAGCTCAGTATTTTTAACAAGGAATGGCAAAAGTAATGACAGAAATATTCAGTCCGGTATCAATCACTTAATGTATTTTAATGCACTAAGCCTGCATAAATTTTGTCATGAAATCAAACAGCATCATAGCAGTACAGCTGTGCATATTCTTCAGTATTTTCATGATGACAGCCTAACAATCCATTGCATATAGCCAATCAAAATATTTTAACAGAAAGGATCTAACACAAAATCTGGCCACTTTCCAGGAAGGGAGTGGGGAATGTATACCAGCTGTTTCTGTATTAGTTTCTACTGCTCTGGATTTGGTTATAGTATATAAATACTACTATACCTCTATTATCCTGATGTACTAATTGTCTTAAATTATCAATTGGTATAATAATTATTAGTATACTAATAATACTAATAAGTATGCTAATTAACTGATTCTGCATTTAGAGGCAGAATGACGCAATCATACTTTGTCTGAAAGGTGGAGCAAATGACGCTCTGAGGTCTCCACTTTGTTTCAGATTGTGTTTTGATAAGCAAGACCCTTAGGCAGCTGGGTGACTCTCAGCCCCTGGGCCTCCCAGCTGCCTTGTAGGAGAGATGCAGCTTCATTACACTGACTTGTTTCCTGTTTGTTTAGCAAATAGTGCAAGATCTGCTTTAAAGTGTGTGTACACTTATGTAGTCTGTCTGTTTAGCAGGCTAAATCAGATCCGATCCTTAATATATGCTTTCAAAATGTACAAAAGCATGTAGATAAATATCTGTAGACAGTCTCCATCCTGCCATCTATAGCTGAAAGTTTGGTGAAGTAAAATGGAATGCAGTTCGAAGTTAATGATATATGTTGTGTGTTGTATATGTTAACTACAAGTCATATTAATATTTATTTCTTCTTGTATTCTACATCTAACTTGAGTCATCTTCACTCACCTGTACTGAAAAACATAAAGTAATCTTGTGAGCAATTAACTAATGATGGCATAATCTTATAATAAACTCAGGGCTAATGTAGACTTGAACATATGATGAAAGAGGGATTAAGATTTTGCTGGTTTAGTCCTTTAAATTACTTTTGCCTGAAATTGTCCTGCTGACTGGATTTTAAAGACACATCATCTGATATGATAAAGCTCCGGCTCTCCTTCCCTCACAGAATCACAGAATGGTTAGGGTTGGAAGGGACCTCTGGAGATCATCTAGTCCAATCCACCTGCTAAAGCAGGTACATCTAAAGCAGATTTGCGCAGGTATGTTTCCAGGCGGGTCTTGAAGGAGACTCCACAACCTCACTGGGCAGCCTGTTCCAGTGTTCTATTACCCTCAAAATAGTTTCTCCTCATATTCAGATGGAACCTCCTGTGCTTCAGTCTGTGCCTGTTGCCCCTCATCCTATCGTTGGGCACCACTGAAAAGAGTCTGGTCCCATCCTCTTGACATCCACCCTTGAGATATTTATAAACATTGATAAGATCCTCTCTCAGCCTTCTCTTCTCCAGGTTGAATAGACCCAGCTCTCTCAGTCTCCTCTCATAAGGAAGATATTCCATACCCCTAATCACCAGTAGCCTGCCACTGGACTCCCTCCAGTAATTCCTTGTCCTTCTTAAACTGAGAAGCCCAGAACTGGATGCAATATTCCAGATGCAGCCTCACCAGGGCAGAGGTGGGGGATAATCTCCCTTGACCTGCTGGTCACGCTTTTTGTAATGCACTCCAGGACACCCTTGGCTTTCTTGGCCATAAGGGCACATTGTTGACTCAAGGTCAACCTGTTGCGGACGAGAACTCCCAAGTCCTTCCTTGCAATGCTACTTTCTAGAAGGTCAACCCCTAACCTGTACAGATACCTGGGATTATTCCTCCCAAGTGCAGGATTCTACACTTGCCCTCGTTCAACTTCATTAGGTTCTTCTCTGCCCAGTCCTCCAGCCTGTCCAGGTCTCGCTGGATGGCAGCACAGCCTTCTGGTGTGTCAGCCCTTCCTCCCAGTTTGGTATCATCAGCAAACTTGCTGAGGGTGCACTCAGTCTCTTCATCCAGGTCATTTATGAATAGGTTGAACAGGACTGGACACAACATTGACCCCTGGGGAACCCCACTAACTACAGGCCTCCAACCAGATTCTGCACCATTGATCACAACCCTCTGAGCTTTGCCATCCTGCCAGTTCATGATCCATCTCACCATGTATTCATCCAGCCCACACTGCCTGAACTTGCCTATGAGGAGGTTGTGAGAGACCGTGTCAAAAGCCTTGCTGAAGTCAAGATAGACAACATCCACTGCTCTTCCCTCATCTACCCAGCCAGTCATACCATCATAGAAGGCTATCAGGTTAGTCAAACATGATTTCCTTTTGGAGAACCCATGCTAACTGCTCCTGATAACCTTCTTTTCCTCCACATGCTTGGAGATGACATCCAGAATAAGTTGTTTCATCACCTTTCCAGGGGTAGAGGTAAAGCTGACTGGCCTGTAGTTTCCTTGGTCATCGTTCTTGCCCTTTTTGAAGGCTGGAGTGACGTTAGCTTTCTTACAGTCCTCAGGCACCTCTCCTGTTGTCCAAGACCTTTCAAAGATGATGGAGAGTGGCTTAGCAATAACATCTGCCAACTCTCTCAGCACTCATGGTTGCATCCCATCAGGGCCCATGGATTTGTGGATGTCCAGTTTGTTTAAATGATCTCTAACCTGATCCTCCTCAACCAAAGGAAAGTCTTCCTTTTGCCAGATTTTCCCTCCTATCTCTAGGGTCTGAGATTCCTGAGGGCTGGTCTTAGCAGTAAAGATGGAAGCGAAGAAGGCATTTAGTAACTCTGCCTTCTTTGTATCATCTGTCACCAGGACACCCACCTCATTCAGCAGTGGACCCACATTTTCCCTAATCTTCCTTTTGCTGCTGCTGTACTTGAAGAAGCCCTTCTTCTTGTCCTTAACATCCCTGGCCAGATTTAATGCCAAGTGGAGCTTGGCCTTCCTCACAACATTCCTGCATACTCTAACAGCCACCTTATATTCCTCCCAGGTGGTCTGTCCCTTTTTCCACATTACATGAACACTCTTCTTCCACCTGAGATTTGACATGAGCTCCTTACTCATCCATGCTGGCCTCTTACTCCCTTTACTGGATTTCTTCCTCATAGGGATGCATTGGTCTTGAGCGTGGAGGAATCATAGAATGTCAGGGATTGGAAGGGACCTCAAAAGATCATCTAGTCCAATCCCCCCGCCAGAGCAGGATCACCTAGATGAGTTTACACGGGAAGGCGTCCAGGCGGGTTTTGAATGTCTCCAGAGAAGGACACTCCACAACCTCCCTGGAAAAGTTTGAATATTAACCAACCCTCTTGGATGCCCCTACCTTCTAGAGTCCTATCCCATGGGATTCTTCCGAGCAGGACCTTGAAGAGGCCAAAGTTTGCCCTGCTGAAGTCCATGGTTTTAGTCCTACTTATTGTCCCACTTTCTCCATGCAGGATCCTGAATTCCATCTCATGGTTGACACAGCCAAGGTTGCCCCCAACCATGGCATCTCCAACCAGTTCTTCTTTGTTTGTCAGGACAAGGTCCAGCAGCACACCTCTCCTTGTTGGCTCCTCCACCATCTGTGTCAAAAATTTGTCACCAATGATCTGTAGGAACCTCGTGGACTGTGCGTGCTTAGCTGTGTTGCCCACCCAGCAGATGTCAGGGTGATTGAAGCCTCCCATGAGAACCAGGGCACGTGATTGTGAGGCTACTTCCAGCTGTCTGTAGAAAGCTTCATCACCTTCCTCTTCCTGATCAGGTGGCCTGTAGTAAACACCCACAATAGTGCCCCCCTTGTTAGCTTGTCCCTTGATTTTTACCCACAAGGACTGTGGGGAACTATGGTGGGTCCTTGCATTCCCTGACAGAGGGTATGGGAACAGAGATTGACCTTGAAGATAAGAAGGGAGTAAAAGAGTATCCAGAGATATTAAGGTGTACCTGTTAGAAAGAAGGGAGCAAAATACTACCATTGACAACAGCAAAATTAGCCAATGATACGTTACTATTGCAGCCTATAACCAATAGCAAAAAGACACATGAGGTGGTAAAGACTATATAAAAAGGCGTTTGTGGCAATAAATGGAGACTGCTGTTGGTACATAAGAACTTTGTCTATGTCATTTGTCTGTCTCAACCGCGACAAAGGACTCAACTCGTTCATCATCCCCCTCTAGGCAGAGTTCAAGACAGCTGGCCTGTATCTCCTAAAAAGTACATAGCCTTTCGTTACTACATTCCAGCTATGTGAACTGTCCCACCACCTCTCCATAACAGCAATGAGATCATGGCCCTGTGAATGCACATAGATCTCTAATTCTTCCTATTTATTCCTCATGCTATGTGCATTGGTGCATATACACTTCAGAGAAGTACTCAAGCATGCAGGTTTCTCACGAGTTTCTCATGTTCTGCAGCCTGAGAACCAGCATGATCATGTTATTGCAAAGATAAAGCTGGAGGAAGGCCATGGAAGATGGGTGCTAGGGTTAGGGTTAGTGTTAGGGTCTAGGTTTGGGTTAGATTTAGAGTTTGGGCTAGGTTTAGGGTTACAGTTAGGGTTAGATTTTGTGTTAGAGTTAGGGTCTTTTACCCTAACCCTGCTCTCTAAATGTCTGTCTCATTGGTGATCCCCAAGAAGACTCTCTGAAATTACTGCATTACAAGTAATAGATTACAGTAAAAGAAGTATGCATTTTACATACATAAGCAAGCAAAATTCTCAAATTAATAATTGAAGCTGTTAGAAAACTGATAGTGTGTGATTGCTGCATAGAATCTTTCCTCATTTTGGCATTTTTGCACCAGCTGAACTTAGTATAAGACTTTGCATATTAGCTATGTACACAATTGTTGCTAGTGCTAGAAATTACTGCTTATATGGACAGACTTTCTATGTGGTTGTATGGGGGGATCTAAACTTAGCAGTCATTAAACACTTGTCAAGTACTAGAACAGGCTGCACAGAGAAGTGATTGAGTCACCATCCCCGAAGGTATTTAAAAGACATGTAGATATGGTGCTTAGGGACATGGTTCAGTGTTGTACTTGGCAGTGCTAGGTTAATGGTTGGACTTGATGATATTAAGGGTCTTTTCCAACCTAAATGATTCTGTGAAACAGAAATGAGAATCACAGAAACAATACAGCATCTCTATGCTGATGCATATAGATAGGTGAAACAACCTGAATTTCAGTGAGAAAAAGAATTGTGGAAATAGGCAAGTTTGGAAAGGGAGAAAATTGCTAGGACATTGTTGAAAGTCTGCATCGAGAATTTTGGTCTATTCCCTAGATGTAAATAATCTTTCCTGCCCTCACCCCTCTGCCTCCAGGGAGCAGTACAGGTTCTTACAAATGCAGAACTTTTCCATGTCCCTACTTCACACAAAATAAGTAAGCCATTGTCTGACAGACCATTCATGCCAAATGGTTCGTGAAAAGGAGCATGTTACATATCTAATGCAAAAAATATACATACTAAATAACTAATTATATATAATACATAAACAATTTAATGACAATTAAATTAAAAAAAATTATGTAAAATTAAATGCTTAGTTGCACTTTGAAGACAAATTTAGAAAATACAAACCCATACATATGAGAGGTATTTAGAACTCACATTTATTATGGGTGTTCAAAATTTGCCTGCCAGTTTTTTCTGGGCTCACTTTGAATGTATGAGACTGAACAGAAACCATTGACTCCAACACATTTTCTTTTTGGAGTGTAAGTATTTGATTCTGAACTTGTCTCAAGTGTAAGGGCGTACTAGGTACTCAAACTTGCACAGAAAAATGAGGTAAAAAATACCTCTATGCTTTTGAAGAGTTACCAAACTATCCCTTTTCTGTTTCGACTACTTCTCATGTTTCTTTTTCAGCTTGTGGTCTGTCTTGTGATTCCATGTCTGGCTGTGAATGAATTAAGCCTGTCAATATCCTTTTGACTTCTTACTAATCAAGAGGCTCACTTTCCACAGCCATCTCTTTCCCCCACTGACTTTCCTGATGATCTTCAGACTCCTACAGGGGCATCTCTCAGGCTGAGCACCATGAAGAGGTGAGCAGCTCCATAATTAGCTGCTCCTCCCAAAGTAGTGTTCCCTGAGCCAGCAGCAAATGGCAATTTCTACCAGGTGAATTGTTGCTGTTAATTATTTTTCTCTCCTTCACATGTGCAACCACTTCCATTCCCACTTGAGTAGAAAAAAGTCCATTTTAACCCTCTCTTTTTTTTACTTTGTGGAAATAAAGTTAGCTGCATTACAATCATAGGATCATTTTGGTTGGAAAAGACCTTTAAGATCATTGAGTCCAACCATTTAGCTGACACTGTCACTAAACCATGTCTCTAAGAACCATTTGCATCCATTTTTCACATACAGAATTGGGAAGAGAACTGTTTGCACTTGTTTGGAAGACATCAAGACATTATGTAGCAGGAGTTAACAAGGGGGTCCAATGTCGCTGCTGGTTTCAGAAGGTCATTTTTGGTTTCTTAATTCTGAAAAGGGTAAAGACTACTTTCATTATGGTATTGAGGGTACTGTCTGTACCCATGTGTGTTTGCTGTGATAGCCAGTATCCAAGCCAGGAATCTACATTGGAAACTCTGGTTACTGTCACTTTGTCAAAGCTCTGTGTTTACTTTCAGGGCAAAACTTCACAGGAAAATAGCTTACTTTCCCCAGAAACAGAAAATATTTGCCAGTCTACACTGACATTCAGAATTTTCACATTTCAGCAGAACAGATGAATTAGGATATTATGAATGCCTATGGCATTGAGTGTGTGCAACTGCTTTTATGTTTTCGAGGGTTACAACCCAAATTTCTAGATGACCATATATACCAAGTATATACTCTCAAAACCAATCCTTTCTTCCTTCAATGACGGAAACGGCTCCTGCAGAGATGGGATTTATTCTCATCCACTTGAGTTACAATGGTGTCTTGGTTTTATTCTTTCTCTCTCTCTTTCTTTCTCTCTTACTTTCATCTATCTATCTGTTTATTTTAAGGTAGCTTCTGCAAGGTAGTTTTCTTGTCTTAAATCTGTGTGTTCCTTATGGCACATTTTAACAAAGGGAAGCATTAAGCTTAAATGAACATCTCCAGGTCTCCAGGTAGCCTAGCAAAGGAATATGATTAGTAAGATCTTTCACCTAACTGTATGCAGATAAATGTCTGAAGTGAAAGCAAATTCAGAATTGGTTGGACAGAGCCTGGCAGTGCAGTGAGAGAGAAAATGTAAAAAGATAATATCTTGTGAACTTTGTTTAAAAAAGGAGAGAAAATAAAAGATATACTTAACAGGTTGGATCTACCTTATGGGGTAAAATACAGAGCATGCCAGAGGTGAAAGAAAGGGCTTTGTTGCCCTCTGCAGAAGCTTTGCAGAGATGTAGAGAGCACCTAAGAGCAAAAAATATTAAGGGAGATATTTTCTCTGAGACCCAAGGACTCTCTGCTTTTTTAACTCTTGAATAATGAACCCGATTTTTTTCACTGTCTTGCTTCAATGCTGTGAAAGTTGTCAAGATCATCTGATATGATCCTTTCCACTGAGGGTGCATTAGTTTGGGGTCCCAGTCTCTGCGGAATGGCCTGTCTCCTGGTTTGAAGTTGTGAGCCAGTATTTCAAGACAAGTTGGCCTTGGGGGTCACAGCAAGCCACTGCAGATCCTGTAGAGTTTTACTCAAGGATATAAGGTAGAGGTTGAGGTCAAAACCCTCTTTTACATGCATGTCTCTTGGGACATATGGTATTTAAATCTGGTCTGCTAGAGTATACTTCTCCTATAGTTTGTAGACAACCATGTTCAGAAGCCCCTTCCACATAAAGATAGCAGGGTTAACAATCGTAGTTCTCAGTGTTGTATTGTTCTGTTCTAACAGAACCACCTGGTATGTGAGCATTCGACTTGTGGTCAGCCAGTGAACTCCTCTCTGTTCAAGAACAGTGAGTACCACATGTGGAACACAGACAACTATATTTTGTCCCAAAGCTAATTTGCGAGGTTCTTGAACCAAGAGGACAGTGCCTGACACTGCCCTCAGACAGCCAGGCCAGCCCTGGCTCATGTTGTCAAGTTGCTTGGAAAAGCAGTCCACAGCTCTTCTCTGGTCCCCTAAAAACTTTGCCAGTAGCCCCAGTGCTATAGTTTGTCTTTCATATGTGAATAACTCAAAAGGATGAGAGGGGTCTGGCAGTCCCAGTGCTGGAACTCACATAAGTGCTCACTTAAGCTGTAGAAATGTGGCTCGTGAGCCATCAGTCCAGATTATAATATCTTTTGGGGCCACCTTTAAGAGCTTGTAGAGAGGTTTCAATAACAAGCCATAGTTGCTTATCCATAAGCGACACCACCCGACCATTTCGAGAAACGCACATAGCTCTCTTACCGCCTATGGCTGCGGAAGTTGCATATCGTCTCCTTGTGTTTCTGTCCCAGCCTCCTTTGACCTTTAAGGATTTCAAATCCCAGGTAGGTAAGGGTGGTTTTGACTACTTGGGCCTTTTTCTTGGACACTGGATATCTGCTCTGTCCTGGAAAGTTCAATAGAGCTACAGTTTGATCCCAGAATTGTTGCTCCATCTCCATGGCAGTTAGAATATCATCTACATATTGCAGCAAGGCTCCAACAGGATTTTGGTTCCTCCATTCTTCTAGTTCCTTAGTTAACTGATTCCCCAAAATTGTGGAGCTATTTGTAAAGCCCCGCAGGAGGACTGTCCATGTCAATTGAGTTTTTCTGCCTGTATTCGGGTTTTCCCATTTGAAAGTAAACAATTCTTGGCTCTCATTGCTCAAGGGGATACAGAAAAAGGCATCTTTCAAATCTAATACTGTGAACCATTGCAGGTTCTCACTTAAGGTGGTTAGCAGAGTGTATGGATTCGCCACTACTGGGTGTATATCTGCTACTATTTTGTTAGTGGCTCTGAGATCCTTCACCAAGCTGTAATCTTTCCTGTTTGACTTTTTAACTGGTAAAATGGGAATATTAAATTTAGATTCACATTCCTTCAATAGGGCGTATTTTATAAACTTTTCTATAATGGGGAGTAGCCCTCTTCGGCTCTCTAGCTTCAAAGGATGTTGGTTTTGTCTTACCAGTCCCGTCCCAGGTTTTAATCTGATTCTCACAGGTTCAGCTCTCTTTGATCATCCTGGTGCTTCTCCAGCCCATACTATTGGAATGACTGCATTCTCAAGTGCTATTGGCAGAGGATCCTTGTCTGGATGGAGAGACTGCAACATAAAAATAGAGGCTTCCACATATTTAGGTTCTGGAATAATGACTTGTATCTTTCAATTTTTAAGCTTAATTTCAGCATTTAATTTTTCTAATAAGTCCCTTCCAAGGAGGGTCTTGGGAGCATCAGGTAAACAGAGAAACTGATGGGTGTTGAGGGTTAAGATTGAGGGGTGACAATAAAACCCTGGCAGATGTATTGTTAACCCCCTCTCCCCCCCACTTCCCCCTTTTTGCCCCTCCCTCTCCCCACCTTCCCACTCAGGACAGGTGATCTGGAGGGAAAGAAGGACAGAGAGAAGAGAGTTGGAAAAATTAACAATGTTTTACTAATGCTACTAATAAGAATGGAGAAAATAATACAAAATATACAAAACCAATCTTGAAAGTCTCAGCAAATGCAGAGCCGGCAACCAAAGTCCTGGATTAGACTCTGCAGCCAATCGGAGCTGGATTCAGTCTCTCACTAGGCCTCAGTTCGCAGGGACGACTAGCAAGGTCCTCTCCTAATGTCGGCCATAAGGAAAAAGGGAAAAAAGGGACAAGATCCTCGTGATCTCGCACTTTTATATGAAGTATTCACGTGAATGGAATGTTATACACAGTTGGTCAGTTTCTTGGTCACTTGTTTCTCGTCGCCCCTCTCGCGAGATGTCCATCCGTGCTTATCAATAAGTTTGCATTCCATTGCTAGGTTTACCAAAACATGTGTCTGGTTCTCCAGGAAAATGCAGTTAATATGAAGGCTTTAGCTGACAGGCAAAATTCACTGAAAGAGAAACTTGTTTTTAACAAAACCAGGACAATGGGTCATCAATTTTTTCCCTAGCTTGAATTCAATTAGGTTAAAGAAAGATCATGTTTCATGATTCCCTGTGGCACTGATAATTGTTGCAGAATCATTACTTAATTTTCCCTGCACAGTGTTTAACACAGAATAACTAGCTCCTGTGTCAACTAAGAATTCTGTTTCCCTGCTCAGAGAACACTTCAACTATAACTAGAGTTCCCTTCAGTCATTGTTTGAGATGGCCATAGGGGGGTTTGGAGGCCCTTTGGCTTTAGTTGAAGACAGTGTGACTTCCAGTGGCCCTCCTTTTTACAATAGGCACACTGGTTAAGACCTAGTTCCCCAGGAGGGTCGGAGGGAGGCTGTCCATGTCTTCATCCTCTTCCTGGGGGCACCATTCCTTTAGAGATTCCTTCCATCATTGCAACGATGCTTTGCTTGGTTACTTCTCACTGGTGTTCTCTATTCCTATAAGGACCCCAAGCTACATCTAAGAACTTTCCAAGATCATATTGGTCTTGTCCTTTAAGTTTCTGTAATTTTCTCCTGATGTCTTAAAATTAGAGTAGGAAATAAAAAAAAACCCTCGATCCTTCCACCATCTGCCAGAAAGTAGAAAAGGCAGTGTGCTTTATTTCTGAAGTACCCCTGAAAATATTATCAACTGATTTTGTACTTTTTCTTCTTTAAATGTAATTTATACAGAGAAGCAGCTTGGATTCCCATTTCCTCTTTAGCACATTAAAAAGTCTTTACAGGTGTTTAGAGTTTAATAGTTTCAGTTCTCCTGTAGCTCAAGAACTAACATAAAACTAATCTCTTTCTGGTCTGTTACACAATATATACACCATTAGGGGTACTGCAGCTTTGCCACATTAAATACTTTCAGAAAAAAAAAAATCTTAAATTCAGCTCCACTGAAGCTAAATTTTTCTGTTGTTTTCTGGGGTTGATAGATTTTTTTTCCACATACTGTGACACATCCTCATTTTCTTTTCTAAGAAAACAGAATGCATTAATTCTCTAAAAGTCTCCTAAACTGTCTGGCAGCACTAGTAGGTTTAATATTCCTTCACAGAGCAAGTTTCTCATCCTAAGCACTTAATTTTATATTGTGCTGCAACAGGAATTTTAAATAATAAGCAGAGTCATAAAAAACTTAGTATATTTAACTTAGAAGGATCAAATTTACAAATAACAGTTTTTCAAAACCTACACCATGCTGTTCTTGTATGTGACTTTCTGTCCAATTAAAAAGTGAAGGTTATTTTTCCCTGACTCTATTTTTATATACTTTGCCCAATCTCTTCTTTTTAATAGAATGCACTTTTATCATAAGCTGATAACAAACTGGAGTCAGAAATTAAAAATACAGGAAGTACAGATGCATACAAATACTAATCTAAGTATTTCTACCTCATAAATAATGTCAGGCATGCTCTTTTCAGGAACAGAGTGCACACCAAGGCAAATTGTTCTTTCTTAGATTATATGGTATGTTTTGCTTCCTGAATGAGCAACAGACTGTTCAGTATAAGGACATCACAGGACAGCAAGGACTCTTTGCACCAGGTGGCCAATATTCATAAAGATATTTGGATACTTATTGGGATTTAAACTAAAATACTAGACAGCAAACTCCAATGACTTCAGTTCACCTGAGTGCTTTAGTCATGCTCAACTCAAATTCTGGCAGTTTGAAATGCAGCATCTAACTTTTCAAACCTAAGGATTCCTCCAGCTCACACCCACGGGAGTGAGATCACAATGCTCTTAGCATTTTCTCTAGGCAGACATTTTTGTCAGAGCAAATCTATTTAATAACAGTAATCCACTAGAGCATGAATAATGTTGATTACATGGGTAGCCTTAGACTGACCCCCTTGTCTGTGAGTGCTCTTAATGGAGTCATTTGATGTCAGCCTAACAAATACCACCTTCATGTTGCCTGGTGTTTATTTAAGGACTCACTCTACAGTGTTTCACCCATCCATCAAGTTCATATACTAAGCACCACTAGAGCAGAGAATAGGAGTCTGAGTTTTATTATTAAGGCTGCCTGGAAGCCAGGTCCTGTGAGGTGGGGTAACCAATACATCCTAAGAGGAACTTGGTAAATGTATGTGTATCTGTATCTGTCTTTGACCCTTTTATAAATGGCAGAGAAACACGTGCTATGGCATGCCTATAATTGCATAAGATGTGCACTTCTCTGTGGAATTGGAACTAATATACTAGTGGTACTTTAAAATAAAGGGATACATATTTATTTCATTGATTCATTTATGAAAAATACACAAACTATCTCTTGTTGTCTTACAAATGAGGTCTCAATCTCCTTTTAATCTTAAACTGGACATTAAAGTAGTCCTTTTTACCAAAGAGCCGGAGGCAAGAGGTCCTCTGTGAAGTTCTGATAACTTTTCAAACCCCAAGTAATGTTAAATGGAGATCACATTAGCTATTTGTATCACTCTTTCTAGTAGATTTCACAGTGCAGTCTCTCATGCTCTGTGGGACTTTTATGGTGTATACTATCATTCCTGTAGTCTGAAAATGGCAGTGGCATTTGTATAGTTCCTGGCAGGCTCTTTATTTGCAGTGGCATACCCATAACTGAAGCTACGTAACCTCTGTTAAACTCTTAGTAAGTTAAGGATTTTCTGTGAGGCAATGAAGAACTGCTAGTCATGATGCTGCAACCTGCATTTCTCGAGGAAATCTGAAAGGTAGGAAAAGGTAAAGGAAAAAGTTTCACTGGTGCCATGATAGCCTCTTTTGAGAAGGGACTTTAATGTGGTGTTTATGCTGCTTGTGAGAAGGGACTTTACTGTGGCTTTTTTGCTGCTTTTGTCTATGCATGCACACCGTGCATCCTTCAGTGCTTTGCTGGAAAATGAAGCACTTCTGTGTGCCGTATCATGTGTACTTGAAACCCAGCGCACATGAATCTAGCAGATGTTGCCTATGAAAACCACAAAAATTTGGCAAACTGTTTCAAAAAAAAAAGTATCTTTGTAAAATTTCCAGTCTGGAAAGCAAGCACAGATAACCATTCTCATTTTTTCAATGGTTTCTCAGAAAACAATGAGTACCTGTAGGCTTCTTGAAAGGTAATAAAAAGTGGGAAAGGATATCTTAAATTTTAAGCCCACTTGCCTCATCTAAATAAACCCACAGAATAACATGGGATGCCCAGGAGCTCAGGTGGACCCATAGATGGGGGCAAGCTGAATGCAACTGGCAAGGCATCTGCAGCAACAGCATTAATGGAATCTATCTCCCCTGTGGAACCCCTGGGGTCAGGGAGCTGACCAGTCCCTGGTCAGGGTGGATTACACTGGTGGGCCAAGTGGAGCTGACAGCCCTTGATTAGCACGGGGAAAGTGAGACCTGCACCACCCAGAATGGACTAGGACATTGCACTGGAAAGGTGGGCTTTCCTCCAGCTTCCAGCATCCCCCCCTGTGTGTGGGGTGCTCCCAGAGAGGATGTGACGGTTTAGTTTTCCTTCCTGCTCCAGCTCTCTGCCTTTACTGGAACCCACCCTGAAACAGGTACAGAGAAGAGTGTTCTCCACAACTTGATAATGAGGGTTCTGATAGAGTCCAGCCACGTGTTTGTGATGGACTGTGGTTCCACACGTTCACATCTCAGCATTTTCAAATGATGTTCAGTAACCCCTTTTCTCTTTCTCCTTTTACATCTTGCACAGTTCACTCTCAAATGCCTCCAGGGAGTGTTGTAGGGCTGCTGCTGTATTTAACAGCAGAGTAGATGCTGAATGAAAGATTTAACTCATTGTTTAGCTTGTGGGTGCGGAAGTATTTAGAAAGACAAAAGGTTGTGCAGAACGAGAAAGGGGTTCTGGTATGCTTTCAGCTAGTCACTTTTCTCAGAAGGCATTGTGGCTTGCTGATGGGATTTTATTGAGAGAATATACAATGGTATTCACAATAGTAATGTTTCAAAGGTGTGTGTCTTCTAGGAATGCACAGCTGTACATATAAAGTATGAATGCATCTGAAGTATTCTGTTTTTTTTTTTTTTTTTAACAAATCTTTATATAATCATAGAATCATTTTGGTTGGAAAAGACCTTCAAGATCATCAAGTCCAACGGTTAAACTAACACTGTCACTAAACCATGTCCCTAGGAACCTCATCTACATGTCTTTCATACACCTCCAAGGGATGGTTACTCAACCATTTCCCTGGGTAGCCTGTTCCAATGCCTGACAACTCCTTCTGTGAAGAAATGTTTACTAATGTCCAATCTGAACCTTCCCTGGTGCAACTTGAGGGCATTTCCTCTCATCCTATGCAATACTTTGTGCAGTTTCTGCTCTGCAAACCTGCCACCTACACTGCTGTTATAATCAATAATATTTGCTATAAAAAAATGACTCATTACAACAAAATACAGAATCCTATTTGATTATTTTTTGTTACCTTTTTTTTCTTTTGTTTTTTTTTTTAAGGATAACTATTTCTGAAATGGAAATTCTGCATAAGCATCCATGTCTGCAAGTGAAGTTTGATTTTGTGCAGCAATCGTAATGATTTTTGCTTGACTGCACCTTATGTTGGCATCTTCAAAGCAAAGTTCCTGGCATGAGTGAGTTTATATAATCTATTGAATACTCCACTCAAAAAGTGCACCCTATCCTTGATTGAATGATTCATAGCCTAAAGATGTCTCTGCCTGTTCTCACTTTGAGTGGTGATGAGACAATGTATTTCCATGAGCTGCACAAGTATTTCACTATCCAAATCCAGGCAATGCTTTGGAGCACCATACCTGGGATTGTAACTCACAAATTTTCCCAACTTTCTTTTTCTGATCTTAAAATCACAAAAATAATGTGAGAGGGCTCTCATGTGCTGCAAGGATAAAATGCAGGTATATGCCAGACTTGTGAAATGAGTGCTTTGGAAACATTCTACAAAGTAACATACCATCTGAACAACGTTTCTGTGAATTACGACAGGTGTGGACTTCAGAAAAATCATGGTGTATTAAAAAAAAAAAGCAGCTGCATTTTTTCAGCTAGCTTCATGTTTTGACTAATATGATGTTTGAATATTTCTTCAATATTTTTCTCTGAGCCCTTTTAGCTCCTAATACAACAGGGTCTTCATCCAAGATAGTGACTCCTCTGCAGCACTACTAATTAAAATGATTTCACACTAAAGAAAAAAGGAATTGAAAGCTGTGGAATTAGAGGTGGCTTATGATATATCAACTTAGGCTTATTCTGGAAACAATCATCAGACACCCATGTTCCACAAAGTGTGTAATATACCTTAATTGATGCTGGAGCGCTCCTCTTGTTCAATCGGGTAGAAAACGTGTGAGTTAAAAGTGTGTATTCAAAGCTCCCAGTACAGCAAGTGGAAAGCAAATATATTTGTATCTCAAAAAGCCAATGTTAATAGTAATTTTTTTTTTCTCCCCTTTTCTCCAGCTCATACCTTTAAAGGTCAGTGAAGTTCTGCCCTTGACCTGAACAGTTTTTTATTCTTGATGCTATTTTAGAAAGTAAAGTTATACATTCATCTGAGTTTGCTGATAAATTATGCTGCTAGTATCATATTCATGAAACATTTTGAAGGTCTAAACAGCAAATTTCACTGTTCCAAATGTAACTAGATAAAGGGTTTTCTTCTAAGGCCTTCTTACTAGCTATTAATTAAAAATTTTATTAGAAAGAAATATTACTATTTGGAAAAAAGTAGCAATGAAAGAATTAAATTTTAGATTTAGATGTTATTTATGGACTATATGAAGAATTCTCCTAGGTCTGTTGTATTTATTCATTCTCACTCATCCTGATAAGCCCTTCTAAGATTGGCGTTTGAGATTTGTGAAAATAGGATGCTTTATTATTTCATTTAATAAAAGTTAAATTATCTTCTTTGTTTTCTGAGGGCTATTTTGTCAATGGAAACTCAAAATAGGTAGGAGAAACTGGTACAATGAAAGATGCTTTTGGGGGCCATGATGCTACAGGAGACAAAAAATTCAGATTCAAAGGCATGTGGGTTGCGTCTCCTCAGAGAAGCTGTGGCATTTGTTGGGACCCTCCCCTGAACACATGGCTGTCTCCAGTTGAAGGCTGGCAAGGCATTACGGCCACATTCTGTGAGGAAGTTCCTATTTAGAAATGGCACCTCCTGACTTCCTGGGTCAAGACTCTTCATCCTAGCAACATTTTGTGGTAACTTCTTGACTCCTTTAGTACTACTTGAGCTGTGCACTTAAGAAAACAGGACCTTGATATTCTCACTACAATTGCTGAGGCTAGTTACACATGTAAATCCAGTGACAGCAACTGAACTACAGCCTTGCTTTAGTGGGACATATTCTAAGAAAGAAAACTGTCTTTACTCAGTGATGCATGAGAATGAATGAACACAACTTTGACTCTTTGCTTCAGGCTGAATTTACAAAGCTTGGCACAGGGAAAGACAGTTCTTCAGCTACAAGCTGTGCATGTGCAGGATAAAATCACTGTTCCAGTCAGAAGCATGAAATTTATATTTACTTTTCGAAGTTCAATGATGCTTTTAAGAAGGAGTCTCAAATTTCATCATGTACCATACTGTCTCTGATGTAGCCTCCTGAGGCCTCTGTGCCCTTTTTAGGAAACTAGCATTATGTATTGATGCAGCTGTTATCATCTGAGTGGTTTATTTATCCACTGCTCAGCTTCCACTTAATTTTGAGACAAAGCAGGCGTTCTTAAAAATCATAACTGACATGTAGTAAGGTACATGTACTTACATGTAACATACTATTCTAAATGCATATATTTGATCTGGCACTCTGATTGCAGGTACCTACATAACGGTGTCATGTTGGGTTTTGTGATGAGGTTGATGTATTATCTGAAATTTAACAAGCTTTTTACGAACCAGGATAATGGGGATAAATCTTATCTCACTGTGATGGCTTGTTAAAGCCATAAAGAGGGGTCAACAAGAGGCATGACTTGTTTCAAACAAACCATTCATAAAGCCATAAATTGGTAAGTCTTTAAAAATGCAGGTTTTCAAGCTGCAATTAAGGAGATTTTAACACTGGGTTCCTCTTCAGGGCATATTTCCCTCTTTGCAAAAGTCCCTCAGAATACTGTATTTATAATAGGTCTCAAATACAACTTGAGTAATAAACTGCCTTGGCATGCTTTCTACAACAGAACTTAAATTTTCCTGTTTAATTGCAGCTGCTTGCCCATTAATACAAATAACATGATTATGAACAATAAAGCCATAATTGGGTACTGTCAAAAGTTCAAAAATTACAATTCTGTTACTAGCAAAGTAACTAACACTGTCAGCCATATAATGTTTCAGATGGAAGCCCTGTTGCCACTTAATATTTTTAATATTACATTACTGTAGATTATTGTAAATACAAATACTAATCCTTTCCCATCGTTGTGCCTGTTGTTATCTAAAGTCTTTCTTGTCTCCTCTTATTCGCAGTGCTTAAGTTATTAACAGAACTCAAGTTTTTTATGACCTTTTGACTGTGTTGATCCCATCATGTCGATACCACGTTTGCTGGTGATTCTCTTAAATTCTTGGTAGGATTTATGTGAACCTTTTGTTAAGTCTTAGAAAAAAATATATGTTTGCGTTCTGTAGTGCTGTAGGAAAAAATCCTGAGTAACTTGGAAAAAGAAGATAGAAAAAACCCATCTTTTTTCATGTAACAATAAAGAAAGTGATGTTAGACTGATGCTTTCATACTTCGTGTGAGTTTTGTTGTTGTTGTTGTTTTGTTTTGCTTTGTTTTGTTTTGTTTTGTTTTGTTTTTCAACATTTAAGATGGGTAGTACTGTTTCCCTATATTGGTTACCCCTATTTTCAAAAACAGATCAGTGCTAAATCTCTTCCAGAGTCTCCTTCTTCTGTTGTGTCTTGGTAATAAACTCCATCTTCCCCTTTGCTTAGTTAAAGCACAATAACAGGATGTTCTGCACTTCTCAGCATGGACGATACAGATTACGTGGGAATCACCAAGAAAACCAGAAACATGGGTGGCTATGAAACTGAACATCTGAAACAGTCCTTGATAATATCAGGATTGGTACAACACAGTGAATCAAACTGAAACATTGGCCAACTCTGAGGAAAAAGCAAAGAATGACTGCAGAGTCATCCTTTTTTACAAGAATATTTGCATTGCTGTCTTGCAAGTGGACAAGAACAATATGGGAGCATGGGTGCACTGGGAAGGCAGTTCAGTGGAACCTGGATTTCAGCATTAGCAAGACTGCCATTGTAGATATTCACTGTATTGCAACAAGTTTGTTTCACGGGTGGATCTGAAATAAGTGGTCTTCAGAGGACCATCTTACATTAGTTACCAGGGGTCTCTGAAAAGCCAGTGAATCTCTTAAGGGCTGGAGAGTATTTATTTCTCACTGGATATTCTACGTACATTCAGCACCCAGTGCTACAGAAGACAAATGCTGGGGCAATTTCTCCCTGGGTGGAGAAATTCAGCCATTAATGATTTACAGAACAAAGTCAGTAGCAAGATAATCAAATAAAGTCATTTATGCCACTGAACCTGGCATAGACTTAAACCTGAGAGTCATCCTGTTGGATGTCAATCTATTGTGTGACAATGGTAAAACCATGCATTCAGTATTCAGGCATAGATGTGCTGACATAGAAACTTCAGGGATGGTGACTCAACCACTTCCCTGGGGAGCCCATTCCAATATTTGATAACCCTTTCAGTGAAAAAATTTTTCCTAATATCCAGTCTAAATCTCCCCTTGTGCAACATGAGGCCATTTCCTCTCATCCTTTTGCTTGTTAACTGGGAAAAAAGACTTCAACCCACCTTGTTACAACCTCCTTTCACGTAGTTGTAGAAAGCCTCCTTTTTTCCAGGGTACACAACCCCAGTTGCCTTAGCAGCTCTTCATAAGACTTGTGCTCTACACCCTGCACCAGCTTTGTTGCTCTCCCTTGGATGCACCCCAAACCTCAATGTCTTTTTTGTTGTGACGGGCTCAAAACTGAACACAGTATTCAAGGTGGAGCCTCACCAGCGATGAGTACAGTGGCACAATCACTTTCCTAGTCCTGTTGTCCACACTATTTCTGTGCTGTTTGGCTTCTTGGCCACCTGGGCACACTGCTGGCTCGTATTCAGCCATCTGTCAATCAACATCCCCAGGTCCTGCTGTTCCCTGAGCCTGTAACGCTGCCTGGGGTTGTTATGACCCAAGTGCAGGACCTGGTACTTGGCCTTGTTGAATTTCATGCAATTGGCCTTGACCCATTGGTCTAGCCTATCCATTTCCAAGGAGATCAAGACTCCCACCCAACTTGGTGTCATCTGCAAACTTAATGAGGGCGCAGTTGATCCCCTTGTCCAGGTCACTGATAAAGATATTAAACAGAATTGGGCCCAATACCGATCCACGGGGAACACCACTTGTGACCAACCACCAGCTGGATTTGGCTCAGTTCGCCACAAATCTTTGGGCCTGGCCATCCAGCCAGATTTTTACCCAGTAAAGAGTATGCACATCCAAGCCATGAGCAACTAATTTCTGCAGGAGAATGCTGTGGGAAGCAGTGTCAAAGGCTTTACTGAAGTCCAGGTAAACAGCATCTACACCCTTTCCCTCACTCAGTAAGTGGGTCACTTTGTTGTAAAAGGAGATCAGTTTAGTTAAGCAGGACCTGCCTTTCATAAACCCTATGCTGACTGGGCCTGATCACCTGGTTGTCCTGTATGTGCCATATGATGGTACTCAAGATTACCTGCTCCATAACCTTCCCTGGCTTTTTATAGCCCTTCTTATAGATGGGTGTCACCTTTGCTAATCTCCAGTCAACTTGGACCTCCCTGTTTATCCAAGGCTGCTGAAAAATTATGGAAAGTGGCTTGGTAAGCAACTCTGCCAGCTCCCTCAGGACCTTTGGGTGAATTCCACTCAGCCCCATAGATTTGTGTGTGTCTAAGCAGTGTAGCAGGTCACTAACAATTTTCCCTTGGATTATGGGGGCTTCATTTTGCTTCCTGTCGCTGTCTTCTATCTCAGGGGTCTGGGTGCACCAACAACAATTGGTCTTACTATTAAAGACTGAGGCAAGGAAAGCATTAAATACCTCAGCATTTTCCTCATCCTTTGTCATTATGTTTCCCCCACATCAAATAAAGGGTAGCCTTCCTTTTTTTGTTAATGTATTTATAGAAACATTTTTCATTATCTTTTACCACAGTAGCCAAATTAAGTTTTAAGTTCTTATGACATCTTTGCAGTCCTCCTGAGTTGCCTGCCCCTTCTTCCATACGTCATAAAATCTGTTTTTTTTCCTTAGTTCCAGATGAAGCTCTCTGTTCAGCCAGTCCAGTCTTCTCTGTCAGCTCACCTTTCAGCACACAGGGACAGCCTGCTCCTGTGCCTTTAAGATGTCCTTCTTGAAGAATGACCGGTCTTCCTGGACTCATTGCCCTTCAAGACTGCCTCCCAAGGAACTCTGTTAACCAAGCCCCTACATAGGCCGAAGTCTGCCCTTCAGAAGTCCAAGGTAGCAGTTCTGCTGACCCCCTCCCTACGTGTCCAAGAACAGAAAACTCAATAATTTCAAGATCACTATGCCCAAGGCAGGCTCTAGCCATCCACATTACCCATAAGTCCTCTGTTTGCAAACAACAGGTCCAGTGGGGTGTTTTCACTAGTTGTCTCACTGACCAGCTGTGTCAGGAAGTTGTCTTCCATACACTCCAGGAGCCATCTGGTAAATTGTAATCCCCATGAGAACAAGGGCTAGCAATGGTGAGTCTTCTTCTAGCTGCTTATAGATTATTTCATTCATTTCTATTCATCCTGGTTGGGTGGTCTGTAACAGATTCCCACCATGATATCTGCCTTATTGGCCTTCCCCCGACTCTTACCCATAAATACTTGACCCTTCCATCACCCTCATCAAGCTCTACACAGTCAAAACACTCCCTAACATGCTGGGCTACCCCACCTACTCTCCTTCCTTGCCTATGTCTTTTGAAGAGTCTATAGCCATCCATTGCAGTACTCCAGTTCTGTGACTCATCCTACCATGTTTCCATGACTGCAATCATATCACAGTTTTCCAGCTGCACAATGGCTTCCAGCTTCTCCTGTTTGTTGCCCATGCTGTGCACATTGGTGTAGATGCAGTGTAGTTGAGCTATTTGCCTTGGCCACCTTTTTTTGGGGGGACAAGCCCTAATTCCTCTGTGACTGTTCTCAGGTTGTTCCATGGTTTCTAATGCATCAATAACCCTTGTGTCTTTGTTACAACGTGGATCTCCAGCCCCCACCCCTCATGAGATGGCTAAGGAACATTAATTGCTGCTCTGGTTTGCTTGTTATTTCACCCTGTTGCATTCAGCTTTACACATGTGGACCACATCCTGCAGGCTTGTCAGTTTAAAGCTCACTTCACCAGATTTGCTAACCTGTTGGCAAAGATTCATTTGCCTTTCCTAGTCAGGTGGATCCCATCTCTCCCTAGCAGGTTATAGTCATCAAAGAGTGTCTGATGATTATGAAAGCCAAACCCCTGGCAATAGCACCAACCACATAGCCAAGTGATGATTTGTGTGATGCATCTGTTCCTGCCTACATCCTTTCCTCTAACTAATAAAACAGGAAAGAATAACTTGAGCACCAATCCCTTTCAATTTCACACCCCAGAGCTTTGTAGTCTGGCTTGATTCTGCCCAGGATCTGACTTGCCATGTCATTTGTACCCACATGGAAGAGTAATAGTGGATAACAGTCCGTGTTTCTAACACGTTGTGGCATTCTCTCAGTAATATCCCAGACCTTAGCACCTGGAAGGCTGAAAAGTTCACATGATATCCTGTTGGGCCAATAAATGGGTGCCTTGGTGCTCCTTAGCAGAGAGTCATCCACTATGAGGACTCATGGTTTCTTCTTGTGATTTCTAGTGTGTGTTGCTGGTGTGGTTTCTTTCTGCAGAGCTTGCTCATAGGTGTTTTCAGGTGTTAGGACATAATATCTGTTCCTGGTTGTTATGCAGGAGGGTGGAAATTGAAGCGGAGTTCTGCTCTTTTTGGTCACCAAGGTCCACAGTGCCTCATTCTGAGTAACATCAATCATAACAAACCGACTGTGAAGCCACTCATCTATCTCTACTTCAGCCCTTCTAATACCACACTGTCTTCTCACTGTTTCCTGCAACTCTGCACCTAGTGTGACAGATCCTTGATTTGTTTGCATCTTTCACAGGTACTTGCTTGTGACGCAGGGGTAAGGTCTGGACATTCATCACAACCTCACATCTGGACCACAATCTCCTTCCTTAGCAGTTCTGTCTGGGTGGAAGCACTGGACATCTCATGGGCTGTTGCTGCAGAAACCCACCTTTCACTCTGAGAGGAGTGTCCACTGTTCTACTAAGAAGGACAGATGGAGCTGACCAGTAACAGGAAGAGGGTGTCCCTCCTTGCACAAGCTGCTGCACCATGCCTTGGTTGTTAGCACTCCCTAGGGCTGCCTTTTATACTGTGAGGTTTTGGCTGGTGTTACCCTGTCCTCGCCCAGGTCTTGTCAGACTTTCTTGCAAGAGCTGGTGTCTCCTGGAAGCTCTCTCCGCTCCCCTGGCATTTCCCTGGCTGAGGAAATCCTTCTGTACGCCATTATCAGCTGATTGCCTCAGCATCTCCTGCAGTTTTCCTGCAATTGCCCAATAAATCAATCATTCCTCACCCAAATTTGAAAGATTTCAGAGGATATTTAGGAGATCAAATGACCTGCGTGAAGGCTTTGGTTCTTTGCAAGGTCACTGCATCTCCTTAGCAGTGCACTAACAAAGCAGTTTCTCTTCTAGTCTGTCTATGCCACCTTCTCTGTAAGACAGAGGTGTTTATGTTTTGAACAGAAACAAAACCAATATCACACACCTCAGGCTTTTGGAAAGCAGAAATGACAAAAAGTGCTAAGAAAAGTGTCACTGCTTTTGCTTATGTGTTTTACTCTACAACATTATCTGGCATATCTAAATGTGGAATAATTGATCAACTGCTTTTTCACACAGAGGACCCACATGGTTAAAAAAACCAAGCAAACAAAAAAAAAAACCATGCTGCTAGTGAAATACTAGATAACGAAGCAGAAAAACTTAGTTTGTTCATTTTAGCCCAAGCTATTGTCTGTCCTAATCCCAAGGCTTGACTTTTCCCTTGTCATGATATTCTTTATACAGTCTCAAGGACATGGAGCTCTGCCCATATTCCCCTGCCCAAGAGGACATGTGAGATGCAGTAAAACTTGCAGACCTCAAAGGTCAAATTCCAGGGCACAGGAAAGCAAACTGTGGCCCTGCTAAACAATGCAATAACCTGGAGGAGATCTTAGTTATCCTTCTCCCCTCTCAGTTCTCATTTCAGTCCTCCACAGTGTCAGTTCATATCTTAATTGTTTTTTTTATGTAATAAAATAGTCTTGGAAGCTTCTCTGGCAAGATTTTAGTTATAATATTTAATTCTAAATTGCTTTGCTTTGCCAGCAATTGTCTATGATCTTTTGAAATTTGTTTTCTGTTTAGAATGGCTTAAACAACTTTTTTTGACAAACTGGATTTATTTCTTCATCTTTGCAGAGATCTATGTCAGGCACCTGTGTGTATTGAGATGTTTTCTAACATATATTACAGACAAATTAATTTGTCAGCCAGAAACCTTCAGTGACTACATGGACATAGGAGCTTCTCTCAGCCAGCTGGCGTGAGAAAACATTCCAGAAGAGCTTCTTGCCTCCAAATGCCCCGTGCTCCCACCCCCACCTCATAAAAAAAATAGCTTTTGCAGCATGCCTGAAAGTACATCAAATTGAGGTTATTTTGAACCAAGGGAAGGGAATGCATTCCAAACTCCTAGGGCCTTGATAGAGAATATGTAGCTGCCAGTGCCCTTTCTCTTCATAAGGAAGGGATCCAGACCAAACTGCCACTGGCCACAGTTGTTTTGTTAGGCATTCGCTATTCAGAGAGTGGTGTTCAGGCTGAATGAACTGGTCCATTTTTGCTTTTCTATAATAAAGGTTAGGCTTTGGCTGCAGCTGTAGAGCCAGTTTTAGAGGGAACTGGGATGCATCCCACTGATGGCAGGAGTTACAAATTAGCTCAAGAAATTCTGAATTGGAGTGGATGTTGGTGTTTATTTTTGTTTTCTTATTGTCTAGTAAAATGAAGGAAATCTGCCTGCATTCAATAATTCCATGCTTTGACTGGACTGCGAAGGCTGCCTCTAGACCTGTGTTCACTTAATCATACAGACTTTAACCTTGGTGAAAATCTGGCTCCCTCAGTTAACAGCAAACTTCCAACTGATTTTGAAAAGCTAACCTGAGAGTTTGACCAAAAGTCAAATTTAGTCTGGCAGGGAATGTAGGAGGCCTACTACTTTTGTAATTTTGCGTACCTGGTGGTGATATTGTGGCTGCATCTGACCAATACATTGCACCCCAAGGCTAGGGTTACATTTCAGGAAACACTCCACAACTACTCAATACATTGTGCATGGTTCTCTCTTCTGTATGAACACATCCAATGCATGGTTCCCCTTGATCTACATTTTCTACGGCCATTTGTTACAGTTATTCTTCCTAACCTTAAGTGATTTTTTTAATCACTGGAATACTATTTTTAGTTCTGTATATATATTGTCACTTCAGAAGCAGAATGTTGTTCTTTTACTTTAAATGGGTCTCTTGAAGAGAAAGTCTAAGGGAAGAGGTAAATATCTTCATACAAATGATGGCCCTCTCATCCTTCCTCAGTGCCTGTACTGAAGCATTTCTGTGCCGTGCATTATGGGACCAGTTTGTTCAAATGGGTGCGTTGAATTGTAGGATGGCAGATTCCTTTGGTGATTACAGATGCCATCTATCTTTTCTAGTTCACATTTTCATCTTTCCTTTGGAGGACAATCAGATTCTAATTAATAAGGGCTAGAAAAAGCAGTGCTTCAAAAAACTCAGGGTGTATGCTCAGGTGTTCTTTTCATTCAGAACATTGATGATCTATGTTTCAAGTACAGTTCAGCAATTCCTGCTCTTTTTGCCACTTTTAGCTCTGTAACCACTTTACTGTTAACATTTCTGCCAGTGGAGCGGTACTGCAAGCTCTAAGGCTCTCTGTAACATATGCAGTAGGATCTTGACAGTGTAAAGCTTTCAGAAAAATGACACTACTACACAATAACTACAACACCTTATATGAGAGACTAAGAAGTCAGATTTTCCAAAAGAACGGTGTACTTTCAGAGTTTGTACCCTGATGCCACAATTCCAAATTTTGCCTTATTTTTACTTCACTTTTGGTTAGACTCTGCTCTTATTAGCCTGCACAAAACCTCATCCTTCCCAGGGTAAACTCTTGAAGCATCTACCTGATTCTGGCTACAGTATATGCAAAAGATTGTGAATTAAGCAACCATATAGATTTACCAAATGCTAACTATAGCTCCTGGTGACCTTATCTCATTGTAAACACATTGAAGCTTGGCTTGCTTTCATTGAGGGGAAAGTTGCTGTGCAGTCACCTTCAGGTAGAACAATCACATGGACAGTCACAGTGCAATAAATATTCTTCTGAGATATTCATACAGCACATTTTTAAGGTAGTCATACTCTTGGAGATCTGCTGCAGAAAGCCCCTAAGGCATGAAAAAGTACCACTCTGTCCAGTAAATGCATGCATTTAATAGAGGGCTTTAGGGAGCTTGCTGCCTCTTGGGTGTCAACAACATAGCCAGAATAACTACAACAATGCTGCAGGCTTAGGTGGCTGGGAAGGGTGAAAGGTACAGAGGTGAGGCTCAGGCTGGGTGAGGGAGCCACATGTGGGGTTAGGAAAGGAAGAATGCTAGTTTGTTCTAATAGTATTTTTTCAGTGATTATTGATATGTGGATGTTGCAGATATGAAGTTGCAAGCTTTTGAGATCAGATTCCAATTGTACTGAATTCTCCTTTTATTGTTTGACTTCAGCTTTAGGCAATAATAGGGAAATTTGGATCTGCAGAATGAAACTCCATCACACAGAGTCCTAAGATTAGCCCTCTCACTGCACAGGGTGAGAAGGAACTTTTAGCTCTTTTACTGCTGCATATCAATCTCTTCTAGCACTATGCATTCAGGTGGGTAAGATGAAGACTGCCTTGGATTTTAAATTGATTTTTAACAACTTTTCAAGATTTAATAGTAACAAGGTTGTAGTGTCTGCTCTTGCACCAGTTACATAGTCATTACAGGACATTTCTGCAGAGACAAAATAAGTTTTATGTAACAAACCCAGGAGCAATAATTTAATTACACTTACGGTCACCAGTAAAAGTGTCTATTTTTGAACGTCTTTCCACACTCAGTCCCTTTGTTCCTGCAGCCTCACGTTCTATACTTCTGCTTTACTTGGAAGGTGTTTCTCCTTCCAGACTGTTCCTCACAGTGTTTTTATAGTTTAGCTTATTGTTTCTGCCACTGTGATTCTCTGAATCGTATGGTTTTTTTTAATTAATATATCGTCATGCTTAAACTAGATAAATAGATGTTTTTTCCCCCCCTCAATGTGATGATCTTAAGATCAGAATATGAATCTTTTTTTGGTTGTTTCATTTTGGGCTGTGTCTCCCACTTGGGCACTTTCCACTGAGGCGACGTAAGGATGGAGATGCTCAGTACACTGCATTTGAATGTGCTTTGCATTTTCTGTATCACATGTCTGTTAAGTATCTGCCTTATGTATGGCTTTCAACTGCTATACATCTGTTTTTGTGGCCTGAGCAGGGACTGGCACTTGGGAAGCCATCTGCCCCAGGTGAGTTGATGCCTATGGGACCCTACAGTAGAGCTCACGTTATAGCACAAGTGCTAGGAGATTGCATGCTCACAAAGCTCCACACCTCGTTAGCTGGCCTTTATTGTCTCTGCTGGGGTACTCAAGGCTCCTACCTGTGCTGATGTTTCCTGAGTCATCTGCTTTAGGGATGCAAAGATGGCAGAAATTAAATTCAGGGACTGTGCACGGTATTACCAAGAAAAGGAGCTACCTCCTGTACTTCCTCATCCATGCTGGCAGCCCAGCTCTATTCCACATCCCTCTGATGTTATCCATAATTTCGTCTCTCTATCTTTTTCCAAAATTACCTGCATCATCCTTTTTCTTCTTCTTTTTTTCCCTTCCCAGAAGTTTTATACTATACACCAGGTTTCTGTGTGTAATTTTAAACAAGAGGGTTTACTGCCAGTCTGTAATCTCAGTTCTGTACTGCTAGGGCAAAATTCATGCTCTCCAGTTAAGACACCATTGATGTTAATATTTCTCATGTGTTTAACACCAATAAATCATGGTTATGTGTTGATGTCCCTTAAAAACTTCCATAAATTCTTCTCTAACTGATCCATATTTTCCAGCCATACTACAATGTTTAAAAACTTTGTTCTCAGTCACATCAGTTATAAATTTTTCTCTGATTTGTATTATTTTTTACTCTTTGTGATTAAGATGTTATTGAATCTAGCACAACAAAAGCAAAATGTAAATTAAGTTGGGTAATTTTCATTAAAATCCTTTTTTTCCAGATGGATTCTGGGAAGTTTTGGAAGATCTTCATCCAGAACATAGGAACAAAGTCTACAGAATGTAATAGTGATAGGACCATTAGAGTTTCATAAACCTAAGGATAAAGACTGTGTCTTTTGTGCTGGGATTTTTTGAACCAGCCTTGAATTTGAGAGCAGGGATCATTTTTTTATTACATTCTACACAACACATACTAAACAAAAATTTAAAAAATGTTATAACTTTATGTTAAATTCTGAAGTTTTTACAGAAAGGAAAATGAGGAACCAGTTATCACAAGATTTATAATAAAAGCAAAGTGAAAGAAATGAAGTTAAAGTCTTAAGAAATATTTCTGTAGAAGGCAGAATATTTTTAACTTGATTTAATGTCTAAGTAACACATTTTTTTCTTACGGAAAGAAACACCATTAATTATTCATTGTTTGGTGGCTGCTTGATTAAACATAATGCTGACACAATTTCTTTTCAATGTGACTGGTAGAAAATGTCTGCAACATAGCAGAAATCAACTTCTGTCATCCATCTTATTCCATACCTGGTCTTTGAATAGTTTTCTTCTTTGTATCACTCACTATGTTGGATTTTTTAAAATCTTCTTAGACTGTACATTGCAAAGAGCAAGGTCTGCTTTTCAGTTTGTGGACAGACAGTAATTCAATGGTTCCCTGGCAAATTTAATATGTTATTGCAATATTAATGTCAACCCCACTAAAAAGGGCTTAGAGGAGGATCCAGGAAATTATGGACCCATCAGTCTTACTTCAGTGCCTGGGAAAGTTATGGAATGAATCCTCCTGAGAACTACCACAAGCCAGTTGAAGCATGTGATTGGCAACAGCCAGCATGAATTCACCAGGGGCAATTTGTTCTTCACAAACCTGGTCACCTTCTGCAACAAAGTAACTTGCTCGGTTGATATGGGGCGAGCAGTGGATGTTGTCTACCTGGATTTCTCCAAGACTTTTGATATGGTTTCCCACAGTCATGGGGAAACTGACACATTACAGTCTCGGCAAATGGTCTCTGCGGTGGGTGGGATTGACAGGCTGTACCAGAGGGTGGTGGTAAATGGCTCCTTTTCAATCTGGCAATCTGTCATGAGTGGGGTTCTGCAGGATTTATATTGGGCCCAACACTGTTCAACATCTTCATAAGCCATCTGGATGATGGGATCAAGTGTACCCTGATGAGGTTTGCCAATGACACCAAATGGAGTGGGGAAGTGGACACATTGGAAGGGAGACCCAGCCTGCAGATAGACCTGGACAGGCCGGAAGAATGAGCTAACAAGAACTCTATGAAGTTCAACAAGGACAAGTGTAATGTCTTGCACCTGGGAAAACATAATCCTGGAGTGCTGCACAGGCTGGGATGAACTCGGCTGGGAAGCAGCTCTGTGAAAATGGATCTGGAGGTCCTGGTGAACAACAAGTTCAATGTGAGTGAACAGTGTGCTGCTGCAACAAAGCTGGCAAACAGGGTGCTGGGCTGCACCAAGAAGGGCCTATCCAGAAAGACAAAGAAGTCATTATCTCGCTCTACTCAGTGCTCGTTAGGCCAAACCTGGGATACTGCATTCAGCTTTGGTTCTCACTACACAGAAAAGACGTGGTCCAGAGAAGGGCCACCCAGACGATCACAGGACTGGGAAGCTGCCTTATGAGTAAAGGCTGAGAGCGCTGGGTTTGTTCAGCCTTGAGAAAAGAAGGCTTATGGCAGGACTCATTACCATGTTCCAGTATTTAAAGGGTGGCTACAAAGGAGATGGAGACTCCCTTTTTTACAGGGAATCACATGGAAAAGAGGAGGGGTAATGGGTACAAATTACTCCTGGTGAGATTCCGATTTGACATAAGAGGGAAATTTTTCATTATGAAAACAATCAGCCATTGGAATAATGTCGCCAGGGGAGCAGTGGATTCCCCAACATCAGCTGGACAGGGTGCTGGGCCATCTTGTCTAGACTGTGCTTTTGCCAAAAAAGATTGGATCAGATGATCCTTGAGGTCCCTTCCAACCTGGTATTCTATGATTCTGTGATCCCTTATTAACAGTTATTAGCTGTGCCAAATGATAAATTATCAGTGGCATCTCACTGTCAGAAAAAATAAGAGCGTTTTTGCTAATGCTAGTCTTCATTGAGACATCTACCATCTGGGAAACAGGCTTTGCTCCTCCTCAGTGAGTCTGATATTGGTGGTGGCTCACAGCCTGTCTGAAAACACAGACTGCATCTTCACAACAAGCCAAACCTCACCTTTGTCTGCTCAAGTAATTACTCACATCATGATGAACCATCTCTTACAGTAGACTAGACTAAGTAGAATTACCACGCAACTTAGCAGTTGCATACACTAATTGTACATAAAGCCATCTCTCACATGCTCCTGATCCTAATGATACTATAGCTGAATGCAGGCAGAAAAGGGAGTTTGTAAAGATGAATATGCAGTTTCTCATAGAAGCAAATTTTATTTATTTGGATTAAACTTTCTGAAAGAGAACTGTGAAGATGTTTGCCAGTAAAGAAACAAGAAACTCTGCCAAATACAAGGGTTGAAGCGTGACTGAAAAGTAAAAGTCTACAGCAAACAACAGAAATCAGAATATGTAGGGAAGAGTGCAGAGAAAAGATCAAGGAACAAGATGAAGGGGATAAGGGGAAAGTGTGGGTTTGTTAGATGAGGGGTTATGTTTGAGCCATTTTGACAACAACACTTTGTAGAAGGTAAGTGGTATTTAACAAAATCAGAAATAAGAAAGGACTTAAGGGTGACATACAATAGAGAAAAAAGTCAATTGTTGACAAGTAACAACTGAACAGAAAACTGTCTCTGAAATACATTGAAATGTGTGCTGTTGCTGGGGTCTTTGTGAGCAGTGTCGTACCATCTCTAACACTGGCAAGAGACTTTACTGCTCAGCCAGAGCTGGCACTGGACCCCTCTGTTTGCAAATACAGCTTGACAGTATTGGCGGGACCACAATTAGCACTTCTGGTATCCCCCTGCCTGTGAAAGTACCATATGCCCAGCCCCTTAACTATTTTACTTACTGGATAGTCAGGTTGTGTAATTATTCCTTGTTTAGAGCAGTGAAGAGCAGTGAAGAGCTCTTTTGCTATAATTACAGAAGCTATTAATAAGGTAATTGCATTCCAGGTATTCTAGGAAAGATAAGAAATTAATTTTTCATTGATGAAAAATGTTTTAATACCTGTATTTACTTAAACATGATATCACACAAATAAAAACCAAAACAACAAAACAAAACAAAACTCAAAAACATCAACAAAACAACAACAACAACAAACAAAAACCAAACTAAAACAAAGAAAACAAACTAACAACAACAAAAAGGGCAAATTTGTACAAAAGCCTTTTCTCCACACCAAGTGTCAGGCTGTCATTGTTTACTGCAGGGCAACAATAAACCATGGCAGATGCTCTCTGTTAACCCTCACTGCCCTCCACACAAGGGAAGGTAATAGGAAGAAAAGGGAGAGAGACTTACTAATTGGAAAAGTTAAAAATGCTTTATTAATGCTACTAATACATAGAGAAAATAATCCAAAATATACAAAACCAATCTTGAATTTCCCGGGGTAGTGCAGCGTTGCCCGCAGAGGAGCTGGCGTTGCTCCAATGGCTGCTGGGCAGGTACCCACAAGTCCTGGCCTGGACTCCACTGTAAACCAGAACTGGATTCAGGGATGCAGGGTCTGGAAACAGGCCTTGGATCACAGGCATGACAGGTAGGGTCCTCTTCAGATGCCGGCCATAGTTGAAGAGAGCAAGACCCTTGTGATCTTCTACTTTTATAGGGTGTATGACGTGTATGGGATGGAATACCTTGTTGGTCGATTTTAGTCACCTGTTCTGTCTGCCCCTCCTTGCAAATACACTCCTCTCACTTATGGGACATGCAAAATTTATCAATAACCTTGGCTGCCAAAGCAATAAGTCTAAACCTGCACTTCCTCTGCATACCATTGCTACCATTATCAGCTCCGGAGGGAACAGTTCTGTAAAAACATGCAGCCAAATTCAGAAAAGTGCAGTTACTTAGAGGAACTTTGCTGAAAGGAAAATTCACTAGAAGAGAACTGGTCTTGTTTCAAACAAAACCAGGACACAGGCTCACAGGAAAAATGCTTCAGGGCCCTATCATGCAGAGCAGAAGATTGCCCTGGCTGGCCTCCTGCTGACAGACTGAGACTCCGTGCATCAGTTTCCTTTTCTTCTGAGGAAGATCTAAAGCGTATTGACAAATAATGATGATAAAACACTGCAGGGGATCATTTAGAGCAAGACACTGGAGCAGGTAATTATGGCAATGATTATACTATTCTGTGAGATAAAACGGTAGCAACTAATAAGTGGCAAGACTAATAAAATGTGCTGGATTTGGAAAAGGGCAAGAAGGCACAGTGAGGCACAGGTCCATTAGGAAGAGCAAGATTTGGGAACAGAAGAAGACACGGCACTCTCTATTTGTGGTCCTGTCTTCCCAAATACAGCAATTTACATGCACATGGGAACAGACTGGGGAAGCCTTCACTATCACTGACAGTGAAAAGTGCAAGTCTGAAGCCAACCTTATGCCTTATTTATCTTCCAGAACTGGGGAAGGACTTGAAACACTGACTAGCTACACTAATCAGAACAGTCAAGATTCATGAATCCTTTAATCAACTTTTCTTAATTCTGCAATGATTGTATAAAGTTAACCTGATTATTTTGTTTTGTAAAATACTTTATTTTCATTTTTGGTTCCAGACCTTTGACTGCTTTGCGAATATTCACTTCTTAGTCAATTTTATATCTTTCTGTATCAAAATCAAAATAGAGAAAGAAATGATCCATTTGCTCGTGGCTAGCAAGCTTTGCTAATAGCAGTATATTGACTTTCTTTCTTTACCTCTGTTTTAAAGCTATGGTATTTTCTCTAGCCTTGTTGCTGAACAACTACAAGGTCTCACAGTAATAAGGCCAACCAACAGACTTTACAGATATTACCTTGTATATACCACCATTCTAAATGTCAGGGCAATCTGTGCCTTCTTTTAGACGTGTATTCATGTAATGCCCATGTAAGACCCCGTATAGTACCTCTTTCAGTAGATATTTAAATCACGGGAAGAAACTACAGCTTATATGTCTAATTTTTCCTAAGGTCATACTGAGTTCTGGACAAGGCAGTCCTTCCTTGAAGGGAACTTGTACAGGTCCTATAGATAACTGATTCAGTACTTGCCCTGTGAAGTTATTTAAACTGAGATGTCATTGAATTTAGATGAATTACCTTAACACTGTTGTGTGCCTGGCTTGCACAATCAACTAAAAGACTTTTCAAACGAGCTCAAAAAGAGGTCTCTGGTAAAAAAAAAAACAACAAAACAAACACAGATTTGTAGTCCTGACTATCTGGAGCTGTGATTAAACTGTTAGGAAAATAAAAGCAAATAGATCTTTCAATTTCCTCACAGATATGCATACGAAATACCTTATCGTGGATTATATGCCAAGGCAGAAGCATTTTTATCTTGGAAGGCAGCAGGTGCACAAGAGTGTGTGTGCATGTGTAGGGAAGGGGGGATCCTGCTTCAAAATAGCTGAGAACGATAAAGCTACAACAGATCCTGGCACTCTGAAAAGATGTGTTCGGTCTCATGGAAGGATGCTGCTCACATGTTATGCAACAAAGCAAAAATGACATTCAGCTTACTCAGCTTAGAAATCAGATTTTTTAAAACGTGTTTTCCTTCCTCTAGTGCATTAGGATTTAACTTCTATTATTCTTTTCAGAATTATATTTTTCATGAAGTCCTATAATACAAGCTGAATCACCCATCTCTCACTGTATTTGCAGGATCTATAGTATCGCTATGTGTATGTATCCCTTCCTTGTATAATCAAAAGCTTAAACGAGCCTCAAGATCATGACTAAAGGCCTGCAAAGCTTTAAAGATGTTTGATTACTTCAAAGTCACCAAATTATCATCATGCTACTTCACATTGCCAGATCGCTTCTGGGTATATTTTTTGGGGGTGGGAATAAGTTTTGGGGTGGCTTGCCTTTTTTTTTTTTTAAAGCTTCTGCCTGTGCTGCCTGATCTCCATAAAAGGAGACTCACGAGAAGTGTTTAAATAGCTTTGCAGTTCCTCATGGCTGGGTAACATTTCCAGAACTCCAGACTTCCTGAAATGTAATACTTTCCAGGTTGCATAAGTGTTTGGTTTGTTTAAGCTCACTATAAAAGAAGCCCTGAAAAGGAAGCAATTAAACACAAAGTTCTCTCTTCCATCCTCACAGGTTTTCTACATAGCAATTGAGGGAGGATTTTTTAATGTATAAGCATTGAACTTATCTCCTGTATTTCTTTTATGTGATATAATAATAGCTAGCAAAAGCATCCAAACAACAAATTACTAATATCAGAAATGTATGTGAGATATTGCACAGTATGTGGGGGTGGGAGGGAGCAGTTATATTGGTAATTGCAGCCACAGAGATTTCTATGGCAAAATTTCCATCTAGAGTGACCCAGTCGGAGACTAACCTGGCCATGCAACAGCAAGTCCACTCTACAACATCAAGTCCTTGCAGTATTCAACAATATTTTCCTGAACTTGGTTTCTAAGCAAGGAAAATTAGATCAGTGCTTCTTAATGTAATAAAACCTGTATCTTCCTCTTTCATTGGAACAGGCAGAGGAAAAACAAATCTTGTTCTTTTAATCCAGTCTCCTATTACAATGTAAACCATTTTTGCCTTATCCTCCATGTAACTGTCTCATTATCCATCATCAACTGCCCTTCCCTGTCCTGTCCAAATTCCTTTCATGGTAAATGAAAACGGAAGCATTTTTCAACCCTGAAAACCAGACCTATCCCTTAACTAAACAATCTCTTTATTAGCTGAGCCTTCTAATTTATGTCTTTGGGCCATTATGTATGACCTTTGGGGAGCTCCAGTGCATAAACTATACCTCTTTATATTAGCATCCAGCTGAAAAGCTGACATTCTCCCAATGTTTTTGCACACGTTTATTGATCAAGTGTTTCCATGCATTGAAGTATTCTTTTTTTCTTTCCATCTATACTGATATTCTATAGGGTGTTCTTAGCAAATAAACTATTCCATGCCATGTTTGGTCATGCTAACAAGCATGTGTTTTTCTACAAGTTGTAAGAGGTCTCTCACTGTTATATTTCCCTGTGTATCTTTTGCCATACAAACTAAAGCCTGCAGCAAGGATTTAAATACTTGTCTCTCCTGAGGAGGTACTAAAAATAAAAATATAAATATGGTGGAATTTTTGGGTGAAAGCATTCCTTTGCACTACATGTACTCAGAGGTACTATTTCGGTGTTGGGAAATGCACTTCTTCCACTGTTTTTTTCCCTTACCTTTGGAAATTTTAACACAACTAAATTTGGAAGGAAAGAGCCCCATAGAGGAGAGAAGCCTTTTCTTGATTTTTTTTTCTCTCTGATTCAGGCACTTCTGTTCTCATGCTCAAGACCCAGAAGCCCCTGGAAGCCCTTGCGAGAGCAGCTGATGTGGCGTGGGTGTTACCACGGTGAGGGCGATCACACCCTGGCCCCTCACCTTGAAAAAGCCTCCAGGAGCGCTGCGGCATCACTGCCTACCAGGCGCTGGAAGGGGCAACCAGTTTTTGACATGGGTGAGTAGCACCCACGCTGTGCTGCAGCAGCGGGAGTGGTAACTCGTGCACTAGGGTGCAGAGGTTGTCACTTTTTGCTGGTTAGACCCACTCACCTATTGCCACTGTCTCATACCGCTGTCGACCATGGTCTCGTCCAGACACAGAGCTTGTCTCAAGAAGACTGCAGCAACTCAGACTGACTGCCTGCCCTGAACCATGTCTGTTCAGGTCTCTGGCTGCAGGGAGTGCCAGAGGCTGTTGCTGCTGGGGGAGGGAGGCAGCATTCCACCTTTGTGAGGTGTGAGCAGGTGCAAGATCTGCTCAGCATGGTCGCAAAACTTAAAGAGGAGGTTGAGACACTGAGGTCCATCAGGGACTGTGAAAAAGAGATTGACTGGTGGAGTAACTCCCTGGCGTGCCACTCAGAGAGGCTCCAAGGGGATACGCCCCAAAAGGTGATTGACTCCCTGCCCTGTCAGGCAGAGGGGAAAGACCTGACACAACCTCTGCCCTGTTGCTGTCAGGCAGAGGTAGGGGACCGAAAAGATTATGAGGGTTGGAAGTGAGTTCCAGTTCGGTGCCGCGGGCAAACCCCCTCCCTACTTGCTTTGCTTTCCCAGGTGCCCCTCCGTAATAGGTTTGAGGCCCTGTCCTGGTTTTGTTAAAAACAAGTTTCTCTTTCAGTGAATTTTGCCTGTCAGCTAAAGCCTTCATATTAACTGCATTTTCCTGGAGAACCAGACACATGTTTTGGTAAACCTAGCAATGGAATGCAAACTTATTGATAAGCACGGATGGACATCTCGCGAGAGGGGCAACAAGAAACCGGTGACCAAGAAACTGACCAACTGTGTATAACATTCCATTCATGTGAATCCTTCATATAAAAGTAGGAGATCATGAGGATCTCGTCCATTTTTGCCTTTGCTTTTTCCCTTCTGCTTATGGCCGACATTAGGAGAGGACCTTGCTAGTCGTCCCTGTGAACTGAGGCCTAGTGAGAGACTGAATCCAGCTCCGGTTGGCTGCAGAGTCCAATCCAGGACTTTGGTTGCCGGCTCTGCATTTGCTGAGACTTTCAAGATTGGTTTTGTATATTTTGTATTATTTTCTCCATTCTTATTAGTAGCATTAGTAAAACATTGTTAATTTTTCCAACTCTCTTCTCTCTGTCCTTCTTTTCCCTCCCGATTGCCTGTCCTTAGTGGGAAGGGGGGAGAGGGAGGGGCAAAAAGGGGGAAGTGGGGTGGAGAGGGGGTTAACAATACATCTGCCAGGGTTTTATTGTCACCCTGCGATCTTAACCCTCAACAGGCCCTGGATCTTGAAGAAGAGGTAGGTGAGGATGTGGTGCAAAGCCCATCTACAAGGTCAAATAGAAAGAGGCAGTTGACTCCACACCTCAACACTGCCTCAGATAAGAAAGAAAGAAGGGTAATTGTGGTAGGCAATTCCCTTCTGAGAGGGACAGAGGGCCCAGTATGAAGAGTTGACTGTCATTGTAGGGAAGAGTACAGTCTATCTGGAGCCCAGATCAGGGACATCACCAGGACACTCCCCAACCTGGTGCACCCAGACTATGACCTGCTACTGATCTTCCGGACAGGTGGGGAGGAAGCTGCGTCCCGTAGTCTGAGGGGAATGAAGAAAGATTTCAAGGCCTTGGGACAGATGGTAAAAGGGTCTGGGGCTCAAGTGATTTTTCTCTTCCCTCCTTCCAGTTTTGGGTGATGACATGGGATGGAATAGAAAAATTCAGTCCCTAAACAATTGGCTACAAGACTGGTGCTACAGGCAGGGCTTTGGGTTCTTTGATAATGGCTGGTTTTACAAGACACCAGTCCAGACAGTGATACGCGGGAAAGGTTGATCTCACAGGAGCAAAAGGATGCTGGGACAGGAATTAGCAAGGCTCATTTGGAGAGCTTTAAACTAGACTCGAAGGGGGATGAGGTTGTAGCTGGGCTTGCATCAGTGGGGCAGCACTCTAATATTGATGAAGGCTGGGAGGCCTCCCATCCCCTCACCCCGCTAGGGTGAAATCAGTATGCTCAGCTCACTCCCTGAAATGCCTGTACACCAATGCACACAGCATGGGGAATAAGCAGGAGGAGTTAGAAACCTGTTTTTGGGCAGGAGGTGCACTGCTGGACCTTCTCCTTACCAACAAGGAGAGTCTGGTTGAAGCAGTAAGGGTTGCAGGCTGCCTTGGTTGCAGCGACCATGAAATGGTGGAGTTCAGGATCTTATGTGGCAAGAACAGAACAGCAAGCAGAATTGCAACACTGAACTTCAGCAGGGCAAACCTCAGCCTTTTCAAGCAATTGCTAGGGGAAATCCCATGGGCAAGGCTGCTTGAAGGTAAAGGGGACCAAGACAGTTGGTTAGTGTTCAGGGACTGTTTCTACCAGGCACATGATCAGAGCATCCTGACACACAGGAAGTCAAGGAAGGGAGCCAGGAGACCTGCGTGGTTAAACAGATTGCTGCTGGGTAAACTCAAGTGGAAGAGGAGAGTTTACAGATCATGGAAGGAGGGGCTGGCCACTTGGGGAGAATATAAGGCCGTTGTCAGAGGGTATAGAGAGGCAACTAGGAAATCTAAGGCATCCTTAGAATTAAACCTGGCAAAAGGGGTCAAGGACAACAGAAAGAGCTTTTTCAAATACGTGGCAGATTAAACTAATACCAGAGGCAATGTAGGCCCACTGGTGAACGAGGTGGGTGCCCTGGTGACAGAAGATACAGAGAAGGCAGAGTTACTGAATGCCTTCTTTGTCTCTGTCTACTCTGCTGGAGGCTGTCCTGAGGAGCCCTGTACCACTGAGGCCACAGAGGAGATTAGGAAAATGGAGGAGTTTGCCTTGGTTGATGAGGACAGGGTAAGGGAGCAATTAGGCAATCTGGACATCCATAAATCCATGGGTCCAGATGGGATGCACCTGCGGGTGCTGAAGGAGCTGGCTGAGGTCATTGCTGGACCCCTCTCCATCATCTTTGCCAAGTCTTGGGAAACAGGAGAGGTGCCTGAGGACTGCAGGAAAGCAAAAGTTACTCCAGTCTTCAAAAAGGGCAAGAAGGAGGACTCGGGTAACTATAGACTGGTCAGCCACACCTCCATTCCTGGGAAACTGATGGAACAACTTATCCTTGGTGCCGTTTCAAGGCATATCAAGGATAAGAGGGTCATTAGGGGCAGTCAACATGGCTTCACCAAGGGGAACTCGTACTTGATCAACCTCATTGACTTTTATGAGGACATAATGAGGTGGATAGATGATGGCAGGGCAGTGGATGTGGTCTACCTTGACTTCAGTAAGGCATTTGACACAATCTCCCACAGCATCCTTACAGCTAAACTGAAGGACTGCAGTCTGGACGATCGGGTAGTGAGGTGGACTGCGAAATGGCTGAAGGGAAGAAGCCAGAGAGTTGTGGTCAATAGGGCAGTCTAGTTGGAAGCCTGTATCTAGTAGAGTGCCTCAAGGGTCAGTACTGGGGCCAGTATTATTCAATATATTTATCAATGACTTGGATGAGGGAATAGAGTGTACTATCAGCAAGTTTGCTGATAACACCAAGCTGGGAGGAGTGGCTGATACGCCAGAAGGCTGTGCTGCCATCCAGCGAGACCTGGACAGGCTGGAGAGTTGGGCAGGGAAAAAATTAATGAAATATAACAAAGGAAAGTGTAGAGTCTTGCATCTGGGTAGGAACAACCCCAGCTTTCACTATAAATTGGGGAATGACCTACTAGAGTGCAGCGTAGGGGAAAGGGACCTGAGGGTCCTGGTGGACAACAGGATGACCATGAGCTAGCACTGCGCCCTTGTGGCCAGGAAGGCCAATGGCATCCTGGGGTGTATTACAAGGGGGGTGGTTAGTAGGTCAAGAGAGGTTCTCCTTCCCCTCTACTCTGCCCTGGTGAGACCACATCTGGAATATTGTGTCCAGTTCTGGGCCACTCAGTTCAAGAAGGACAGGGAACTGCTGGAGAGAGTCCAGCGCAGGGCAATAAAGACGATTAAGGGAGTGGAGCACCTCCCGTATGAGGAAAGGCTGAGGGAGCTGGGTCTCTTTAGTTTGGAGGAGACTGAGGGGTGACCTTATTAATGTTTACAAATATGTAAAGGGTGAGTGTCAGGAGGATGGAGCCAGGCTTTTCTCGGTGACAACCAATGATAGGACAAGGGGTAATGGGTTCAAATTGGAACACAAGAGGTTCCACTTAAATTTGAGAAGAAACTTCTCAATGAGGATGACAGAACACTGGAACAGGCTGCCCAGGGAGGTTGTGGAGTCTCCTTCTCTGGAGACATTCAAGACCTGCCTGGACACATTCCTGTGTAACCTCATCTAAGTTTTCCTGCTCTGGCAGGGGGATTGGACTAGATGATCTCTTGAGGTCCCTTCCAATCCCTAACATTCTGTGATTCTGTGTAATTATAACACCGGCACTGTTTTTTTAATTCTTGGGCAAAGTGTTCACTTAGGCTGTCTCAAGCACATTTTAATCTGAGAGAGGAAAATTTAGTCCTTTAGTGTGACTAGATCAATAGGAGGCGTAGGTAAACAGTAAGATAGAAACTATGGTCTAAACTCTGATTGTTAACTTAATTAGGGGGGAAAAAAAAAAAAAAAAAGGCAGCTCTCCCCTTGGAGGTGATTCATGCTTGATTGGCTTCATACTAAGAAAGTAAGGATAAATACTACATCATGACCCCATGATGTCCTCTCTTCCCTCAATCCCCAGCACCTTCTCTGCAGACCCCAAGGACAATAATGGAGATTTTTACACTATGGAGAGTGCACAGAAGGATATCAAAGAACATTGCCCTCTTGCTGTACTGTGAACCAGGGTGACAGAGGCAGCCACAGAACTGTTGGCCTGCATGGCTGTCTTGTTAACACTTCTAACAGCATTTTGCTAACTATCATTTTCAAAGACTAACACTGGAAGAAACCACTGCTTAAAAGTGCTGCATCTGAGTCTGTCACATTCTGGCACGCCTACAGCCTGAGCCACCCCAGCCTGGCAGCATGGAGGGAATATCTTCACTGCCCACTGTTATTCATGGGCCAGTTTATTGTATAAGACTAAACATAGGGAGTAGTACAAAAGAACATACATACCAAAAGTAAAGTATCAAACGTGTTGCATTCATCCTGAATTCCTTGAGGCAAGTTGCTTCATTTACCTTATAGCATTTAGTAGTATATATAAATACTGCAAGGCATAATAGGACTGATACACCATTTTCCTGGATTTTCATTGTTCATTTCCATTGGGCAGTGTAAGGCATAAGGAACAATGAGGTGTAGCTGTCTTTGGAAATTATTCCCATGCTTTTTCTTTTAAAATTTATTTCAAGCTTATTATATTGAACCAAGTATGGAGACCAAATTAGTGAGAATTACTACATCTTTCTAGACAGGACCGGCATTTGAGCCAAATATCAACAGCTTATATGGCTTAGTTTTTCTTGATTTATTTTCAGAGCAATCAATTTACTAATGCATTTTCTTTTCTATTTGGTGAAGATCATGTGTCAGGCACCTGACCAAGGAGTATTCACCATACTGCAGATGTTCTCTGAGAGAGAAAGAACAAGGAGGAAATCAAGTCTAGGCTGTAGAAGGAGGTGAGCAGTGGGAATACTTCATCTTCTGCATCTAGAGCTACATTTGGAAAACTATTAAATGGGTGCCAAGAAGCCAAGAACTGTCTCCAAACATGAAGATTCCTTTTTTATTTTTCCTTTTTTTTTCTTTTTTCTTTTTTTCTTTTTTCTTTTTTTCCTTTTTCTTCTTTCTTTTTTCTTTTTTCTTTTTTCCTTTTTCTTTTTTCTTTTTTCTTTTTTCTTTTTTCTTTTTTCTTTTTTCTTTTTTCTTTTTTCTTTTTTCTTTTTTTTTCTTTTTTTCTTTTTTTTTTCTTTAAATTCCTGCTCACAAAGAGTCTAAAGTCAGGAATATGAAAAGGAAGGTAACAACACTGTTACCACAGCAGCCTCATCATTGTATATGCCCTTTGAGATGACACTCCCTGTTTGAGCCATGTCCTGTGTTTCAGTCTGGCTCTCTGTATCAGTTAAACCACCAGTCTGCAGCATGAACCTAACGTGTACTAAAACTTGTGGTAGTAACCCAAGCAAAGCAAAGAATAAGCATGTGTAAGCCTCTCCAATGTTATGTACTGCTGAAAATGCTTCCATTATAGGAAATGAATGTGAGATGCATAGCCTATATGCATCCTATGCATCCTATATGCATAAGAGAAAAGTTTTCCTTCTTAGCTTTTCCTGTATAGAATTAGAAGCAGTTTCATGAATGAACATTCAGCTGCTCTAAGCAGCAATTTGACTTGGTGTAGGATGCTGGATAACTTGTTTCTGAGGAGCAGGAGCTCATGCACAGGCAGCAGTACCCTGGAGGATGTGTCTTGTGTCTCCAAACGCATTTTCCACAGTTGTGAGGGAAAGCATGCCAGCTGTTCTGGCTGCAGTTCAAGCCCACACAATGATAATATGCTGTCATACACCTCTCAGTCAACAAAAACAATATATCACTCAGTGACAGAGGAATAAACATAAAGACATCTATAATTTATGGACTATTTAACATGAGATACTGTCAGATAGTGCAATCCTATTATATTTACCTGGAGTAAAGTCCTCGCTCTGCTCAAGTCAACTGGGGTCTTTGTTACTGACTTCAGTGGAGTTATGACTCAATCTTCATAAGCCTTGTCCTTTCAAATCACTTGTGAAATTTACCCAGTGCAGAAAGCCAGTGCTAGATGTAGACACCAGCTCATTTTTTAAAAGAAGTATGGAAATGGGGTTTGAGCTCTTCCCAAAACTCCTTTTGAAGAGAACAGTAGTTCTTATGAAGAGTACTTGTAGATCAGGCAGCTGGTCGGAGATTTCTGGAGGAAATGCCACTAAACACCTTGAAAGATGTAAATTATTTCCTAACTTTAATACTTCAATATCTGAAGGAATCTTTTAAAAACAACTCACCCAAATAAATTTGTAGGGGGGAGCTATCGGGGTGGGGTGGCTGTGGGAAACAACAACAACACAAACCAAACACAACCACAAACCCGAAAAACACCTTATAAGAAATTTAAAGAGGCAGAAAAAGCATTGTTTTGTTTGTTTGTTTGTTTGTTTCTCTTGATATATCCATATGTCTATCTTTCTGTGGCGCTAGTGCTTAATGAAAATGTTATTAACATATTTTCTTTGCTAAAAATTACACTCCACGGTCTTGATACTTGTCACAAGAAAACTATTTGACAAAGCTGGCACTTTTTAAAAATTTAATTTGAACAAATTTCTTTCAGAGATAAGATAGCCCTTTCCCTCTTGTGAAAGTCTTTTAACTAGAGGGCCTTCCTGTGGGAAAAAATAAATGTTTTTCTGGTGAAAAATAAGTTATTTTGTCTAGCATAGGCCTGAACCTGAGGAAGAGCTTTCTAGATGAAACATGGGCAGTTATATCATTCCAGTGCCTGCCATAAAAGTGTTCAGGAAAATAATAGAACCTCAAACCATCGTGTTGTATGTAGGTTTACGGCTTAGCTAGGACATATGGAATAGGAACAGCTGAAGTCTTGGGATAAAAGATTATTCAACAATGAAGAATGAGCCTGTTGTTCCAGTGCTGGGAATTATATGCTGCACGTTTGTTCCTTGGCTTCCTGTGTGTTCTTGGAGAAGGTTCTCATTCATGTCGGGATTTGATCAACTTCTGCAAAATGGGAATAGTGATTATTCTCCTCTGCATCCCTTCCTCTATTTAATCTAGTTATTTTCCAGTCCATGAACCTAATTTACTTTGTGCACACCCACATTCACATCCACAATTCACATTCACAATCCTACTTGCTACAATCTTTCTCTAATTTAAAGAGTAGTCTGCAGAGAAACTATGACACTTTACATCTATTGACAGTCACAGACATGACTTAAGACTTCATATATTTTTTTTCTTTTCCTTAAAAAATACATTTTGATAAAACATACATGATGAGATATGGTTATATTCCCTTATATTTCATTCCTGTTGGTTTTGGTTTAGAGCATACATGTCATAAACTCTTAATGAGATCTTTTACTTATTATTTAATGTGATTACTATTCCCATAGGTCTACACTTTGGCAGGGTGGAAGATTGTGTTTGGCAGCCTTACAGAGGGTTGGGGCAGAAGTAAAGGGGGAGTTCTTTTATGCGCTTCTGGAAAGCATTTTTGAGAGGGTTTAGTGAGAAACAGTTGTCATTCATACTTTCTGCCAAGGTTGGCTAGGGGACCTTTTCTGATCTTCCTTTCAGCATTGGAAACTTGTCTTGTCTCTCACCCAGGTCACCTTCTTCATACATTTGGCATTAAAATAATTTGCACTCTGCTGGGAAGGCAGTATTTGGTGGACTGGCAGGTCATTTCAAGTGATTCTACTCACTACCCTAGGCAGGCTCTTTAAGTGAGTCTATTTTAGACAAAGGCCTTGCCAGCGTGTGAACTTCCAAACAGTGTAACTGCCTTTCCTAGCGCACAATTAGATTTTCTGAAACCAAGTCAGCATCTACAACCAACATACAAGAGAGAGTATTTGCAGAATGGCTGTGCTACTCAGACAGTGCCTACCTGAACTGAGAGCCTCTTTCATGCAAAAGCCCACATCAACAGGGGCAGCAGGGTGCCAGTGTAAGTGCGATTTCCAGACAAATGATTAGAGCTCCTCAAAATAAATAATCACCATGTTTGATGATAATGAGCATTAAAGGTTCAGCCCCAGCCATACGTACTTTGCTTAATGAACAGCTTCAGCTTCAAGATTTTGCTTTGAAGCAATAACACACTTCAACTTTCTATTTCATCTACACATGAGATGACCAGGAAGTGAATTTTTATTTTGGGTATCAATGTTTTGACTTTTCAAGTTGCTCTGAAACATTTCCTGTTCTGTTCTCCTAAAGTATTTACAGACAGCTTTTGAACAGATCATTACAAGCATCATTTGGCTTATCTGTGAAGACAAAGGGGGCAGGTGTTTTTGGGAGGGCAATGGTAGGGGGACATACTGGAGGTATTTAAAAACAAAATGAAAAAAATCTAATGCCTTCCTCTTTTCAACATCCCTTAGGCCCAAAGACAAGATGATAAAAATATAAAATTTCACTTGAATAAAATCCCAGATTCAGTCAGAATTGTGCCTTTCAGTGGTTCCAACAGCAGTCTGTTTTATTTTTTCTGTTATAATGTTTTGATTTCAAGAGGGTTTTGCTACTTTTTTTTTTTTTTTTTAAAGAATGACTGAATAATAATAACTCTCCCTACACATTAGAAATATTTGGATTCAAACAGACTGGAATTTTTACAACTCCAAAACCCAAGCAAAATATTTATTTGTTTCAATATGCAAGTGGTACAATAGCATACGATCCTTCCTTCTTACATGCATATAGAAGGCAACAGATCTCCAGAAGAGACTTGCGACATTTCATATGATGCTTTAAACTTCATACAGTATAGGATAAGACATTGTGCCATGCCCTCCTTTATGAAACATTTCTTAGTCATGAGTTCCTTTTATTCTTCTTAGTCATAAAATACACAGAAAAGGCCAAGGGATTAATCTGAACCTAGCTCTTTGACGTATTAGGCTGTTCTGCTGAGCATTCAGCCCTCTCTTTAGCGTACAAGTCTGACTGTCTCCAGCGGAATTTATAAACAGCTGTAACACTGGTCAAAAGATTTATTCTTCCAGTTCATTTCTCTCTAAGTGGACAGACATGAACTCCAGCAATGGTACCTTGTATGGCATACAACCCTCTCTCCAAATGAGTATTTGTCACTGATGACTAGTACGAAATGGCATCTCACAGCCTGAAATAGCCATTATGCATTATGAGGATGATCTTATTTAATAAGTCACCAGGAACTTGTATACTGCTACTAATTCTACTAGATAGAAAATATACTGTGCAAGGATGCCAAATCATGAGAGCAGGCTGCTCAACAATCAGAGCAAGCCAAGGAACCTTTAGAAAAGGTTGCAGATCATAATCTGTTTTGAAGCAAATTTGCTGAAATTTGTGCATACCAAAGGCTTTCCTTAGATATCTAATCTTGTACCCTGAACCTGCTGAATGGCTAAAATACTTGTGAAAGCTGCTGAAGTCCCTTTAAAGATTTTAGCACTATTTCTGTTTTACTGTCTTGCCTTTGGTGTTTTTAAAGATTCTTCCCTTTTTTTGATTTTTTTCTGACTATATGTTTGCTAAATGCAAAGTAAAGTTGCTTAGAATATAAAGAAACCAAGCACTGATGGTGCTGATGGGATTATTCCAAGCAACTTCTCCACTTTCATCCACAGATGGTTCAATCTTTTTGCTGTGAGTCATGTTCTGTCTCCTTTGTCTGGAAAGTGGGAAGTGGATGGTTCAGTAGTGATATTCAAAAAATATGTTTTTAGGCTAGAGGCGTATTTAACACACATGAAAGTTATGCTGCCTCATGGGGCCACTGAGAAGTGCTGGGCAAGTGGGATTGCTTACCGTTTTGACAAGATCCTACATGTTATATCACAGTGTGTCTTCATACAGAGGATCACAGTCTCAGTAAGATCTTGAGTAGCTTGTGAAGCTCCAGTTGTTACACCCCTTATTCTTGTATTGTGGCTGGCTGTAGCCAGGATAACTTCCCAGAGATTTCTTTCTGACTCTCTGTGTAGTCATTTTCCTTCTGAGCAGTAACTTGGAAAGAAAGAATACTGGTTTTAACTGGCATTGCAAGAAGAAAATAAAAACAGATGAAATGCTTGAAGCAAACTGGCCCATTCATAATATCCAATGCTTCCAACTCTTTCTAATGTTTAGACACAGATTCTTTAAAGTTAATAGTTTATTTTGGTAACAGATGAGTGGTCAAATATATTCACTGTTGGCATACTCTGCAGTTGTGGAAATCAGTAGTAAAAAGTCATATTGACTTAATCTGGACCATAGGTAGAGCAGTACTAAATGACTGTGGAAAAACTGTCTTGAAACTATTGTTAATGAAAAATAGATGAAAGCAGAGAAGTTTGAGTAAACATTTTTATTATAAGAACTTTATTGGCTTTGCTGCACTGTTAGGGAAGTTTCTTATCCCTAGATTTCCTGCAGTGGAGACTCAGGCATGGATTCCAGAAATTCTTCTAAAATAAATATTCCCAAGGTACAATGTAGAGCAGCTCGAGCTGGTTGCCTCTTGAAGAGGAACCCTCAGCAGAAAAGAACTTGGATAATTACCCTCACAATTCAAGCCCTTATTTGGTTTGATGTAGTGTTGCACACAGGAATCTGAGATGCCTTCTTATGGGTAGACCCATTGATCATCCACATCCTACTTTAATTTCTTCTGTTGCTGTTCCCTGAAGTAAGGGAAATTTGCCATAAGCTTCATCTTTGTACCAGCTCTGCTTATTCTTTAGGTTTATTTTAGTTCTATGCATGACCGTGGTGCAAAGATTTAAATTTTCCCTACTAGTGTGTGTTCCCATACTCCCACATAGTTAACATGAGCTTGAGACCATGGCCACTCTAGGGTTCTCCTGTTCATGGAAACTACCCTTGCTTCAGTTTTGTTAATCATCCGGAATTGTCTTTGAGATAGAATGTATGCAGGATCTGTCCTTATAATACTTAGCCATGCTGCAGCAGTCATAAAAATCAACAGAATCAAGAGTGATGAGATGTCCCACTTCATTTTTTATCATTGCAGAATTTTCTCAGGAAGTGGTCATTCATTAGCTGCTGAGACACTGATTACTTGTTTGACATGAGAATTATGGATACATTTTCTTTTCCTAGAGCTTTAACAGAAAAATGACAATAAGACAGTATACGGTCCTTCCCATTTAGGTTCTAATTTGGATTTCCATTAAAATATCTTAATAAAAACTTCATCTCCAGGGCGTATAGCATGCATCTGTATTTCTGGTGGTGCTGACTGATACCACTGAGCATATTTTCTGTCATTTTTGAACTCCTCTTGGATATACAATACATACTGGGTTAACCACTCATCTCTATCTAACGGGCTGGTCTTAGCTGTGATATAAGTTCCTGGTATAGCCAAATGTCTCCAAAAAAGAATTTCTGCTGGGATTAGTCCTATGGGACTTAGCTCCCATAGTGCTCCCACAGAGCTAAGTTCAATGCTTTTGGCTACTTTAATCCAGTGTGTGTGCACATTCCAGATCCTCCCGTTCATTCTTTCTACCTGTCCTGAAGACTGTGGGTAATTGGGAGTATGCATGATACTCTCTATTTCCAGTGATTTATACAGCTGTTTCATTATGCTTGCTGCAAAAATGGGTACCCCTGTCTGACTCCATTGACTCTGGAACCCCATACCTGAGTATAACTTCTTTCAGCAAGGCTTTTATACCTCCTTCTGTGTCTGCTTCTCTTGTTGGAAAGGCTTTACCCACCCTGATAGCTGATCTAACAAATGCATGTATCTGTTCATAGCTGGCTTATCTGCATATCTCCTTGCAATTGCTGAAAAGAAAATAGGCCCATGGTCATCTTCCTGACTCAGCTTGTTCGGGATTTGAGAACTTTTGGCAGGCTTGGCAGTTACTGGTGATTCTTTTTGCAGCAGAATAAACCCATGGTGCTGTCCGTACTCTCCATACTTGATCAGCTACGACCTCTGCCCTTCCATGAGCATGAAACCATCTAGTCACAGCAATGAAATATTTCTTTGGTAGTATTGGTTTTCTTCCAATTGTCCATATTACATCATCATCTTGTTTTGCTTTCTGCTTTTCCCACGGTCTCTCCCATTGAACAGTCTTTGTCATACATGATTTTGGGGTCCATTAAGCTTGGCCATTCACTCTAGTTCTCCAATGAAATTGTCATCATACACTGTCTCAGCGGTTGTCTAGCTGCAGCATTTGCATGTGCATTGGCTAAGGTGTTTCCTTTATCGATTTCCATAATGTCTTTCACATGAGCAGTGCAGTGCAGAAATTTCTTTTGGCAATTGGACTGATTCCAGTAAGTTGCATATTTCTTCTCCATTTGCTATCTTTTTCTACGATGATGTGAAAAACCCATGCTCTTTCTGTAACATACCTGTTACATGGCATACCCTGAAAGTCTGCATAGATGTTGACTCATTTCCCTTTTCCCAGATGTGCTGCACATATTAAGGCCACCAGCTCTGCTTCTTGTGTGTTCAGTCCCATCAGGAGTGGTTCAGCTTCAATTACTTGTCCCTGGCTGACCACAGCATACCTGGACCATGGTTGTCCCTGTATGTAGTGGGATGAGCATCTAAAAGAGAGCTAAATCTGCATTCTGCAAGGGAACATCAGTTAAATCAGTTCATGGTTTCCTGGAAGTGTGCATCACCTGATCACACTGATGGTGTGCCTCTCCATCATCAGGAAAAGGTATTGGAGTAGCTGGATTCAGGGTATTGCATCTCTTAAAGGTTACATTGTCTGCCATTAGGAGGATCAGTTCACATCAGTGTGCCCGTTGTGGAGATGCCACTTGAGCTGTATATTGTTTTAGCAGGATCTCTATTTCATGTGGGACATAAACTGTCAGAGGGTCCCGGAATAAGTGGACAGCTCTTTTCTAGTATTGCTTGTGCTGCCACTGATCTAATGCAGGCTGGTACTCCCACTGCAAACAGATCTAGTTCTGCGGAGTGCAACTGGTCTTTGGTGGGGTCCAAATTTCTGTGTTGTCACTCTACTGGCTATCCCCTTCTTTAATGTACTTACAAACTAAAGGGTTTTGTATAATCTGAGAATCCTAGGGGAGGGGGCAGAGGCTAAGGCTTCTTTTATTGCTTTAGATGCTCACTCCCTTTCTGGGCCCCATGTGGTAGACTCTACTTCCTCATCTCTTGCTGCTTCTTTTAGCAGTTTTGTTAGTTCTCGTAACCCAGGGATCCGCAGCTGACAGAATCCTACCACTCCAAGGAATTCCTGTACCTGTCTCTTTGTGCCCAGATGTGGAAATTTAACTATAGTGTCTACCTTTTGTGGGTTTATTTGCGTCTGCCCTTCCCTCAAAATAAAAGCTAAGTATTTCACTTCTTTCTGATACAGCTGAAGTTCTGACCTTTCTCTGCTAAGGAAGTACATAAATGCACAGTATCCATTGTACAGGCTCTTTCATCTTTGCTCTCTACTAGTAAATTGTCAAAGTATTGCATAAGAACAGATTCACACAGCAGTTTTATATCTCAAATAATTTTCCAGTATTTGTGAAAAAAATGTAGGCGACCATGCAAACCCTTGTGGGAGACGCATCTAGGTCAGCCGCTGCCCTGTCCACGTGAAAGCAAACAAAAGTTGGCTAGTTTTGTCTAGCAGGATACTAGAAAAAAAGCAGTGGTTATATCAATTAGAGTAAAACATTTTGCCTGACATGGTATTTGCAGGAGTATAGTGGGGCAATCAGACATTACTGGGTGAGGAACCACTATGTGCTGGTTAATTGTCCATAAATCCTGTACAAAGCAATATTCTGGGTCTCCACCTTTATCTAATCTATTTTTCTTTACCGGGAGTATAAAAGTATTGTAGAGTGACTCCCATACTTTTAAAAATTCTTGAGTTAGATCTCTGTCAATTTTTTTTTAAATTATTTTTCTGCTTCTTGGGGAACAGGATACAGTTTCACAGCAAAAGGAACTCTTCCCTATCATCATACACAAACAGAGCCATGCTCAGAATTTTTTGCAGGTTTTTCCCTTGCCAGCCAGGCATATGCTCTTTGAAATACTTCGTATATGAGGGGCTGCTTGATTGACAAACACACTATTTGCAATGCTTCATTAAAATCTAATGTCTGCCTATATTCTTGTACTTTAGTCAATTAATCTCTAATTCACTACACTCTCTAATTGCTTCCACTAGATTTTGAAGTGCTGTTTGGCAAGTGGCTCTATCCCTGCTATTATTATAATCCAAATTTGTAAAATTAGCTGGCCTGGGATCCCTATTCCCTCCAACCTGCTGAGCTAATTCTGCATCCTTATTACTTATTTTCTGTTGTCCAGCCAAAATAGTTATTTAAATAGTATTGGAGGATCTGTCCAATTTGGGTTATATCTGGTACCTATACCAGAAAACAGCTGAGCACATGTTTCAGTCCCTTCTCTCAGCCTTGGCATTTTTCCTCTGCATGTGGCTATATCACTAGGATCCCCAAGCTGCCCCGTATATACATTTAACGCAGGTGGAGCCCCGGTAGCTCCGCCTAGTTGCATACCATCATGAGTAGGCAGCACATTAGAAACCACAGGACAGAGTCTGGCAGCAGGCAGAGTAGTATCAGAGGACAGAGAAGAAGCAGCAAAAGGTGGGGCAGACACAGCCTGAACTCCATCATCTGGAGCAGTAGCTTCAGCTACGGCAAGCATTACCTCTTGTGTTCCGATTCCCTGACTCAGCTGCTTTCTCCTGCACTCTCAGCCATCTCAAACATACTAATAATCCATTTATCCCAGGAATCTGTTTTTTGGGTGACATCACAAGAAGGCACATTCCTGATGATCCTTGCAGTGGCCATGATTATGCTGGGCTTCTGTTTTTAATTATAAATGGCTGGTATTCTCGACATAAGGTCGTTGTGTGAGTTTTTTTGACAAATTCACTGTACCATAAATTTTTCTCCCATTTTTGCAACACATCAACTAAGGGTGTCCCCTTCTCTATACCAAGTAGTAGTCCCCATGGCCTTTGATTATGTGCTATGTATGCTTTACATTGATCAGGATATGCACTACCCGCTTAATTTGTACGTTTTATGCTGCCATGCACCTGTGTTATGTACTCTTTACACTCATCAGGCCACGTAGTGCTCCTTTAATTTGTGTGCCTTACGCTGGTCAGGCCAGGCAGTCCCTCCTTTGAATGTGTGTGCGTTATGCTGCCACAGACCTGTGAACAAGCTTGCAGCAGTACTTTCACTAAATCTGCTCTGGGAACTTTAAAACGTACTTTTGTGCCTTCCGCTCTCCAAAGGTCCCAGGTGAACTCACCCCTTGCCAGCAGTTGAATGTTTGAAGATGAGATGCTCTGAAGGTGGTAGCCTAGGTTCCCATCTGCGAGACCAAAATGTTAGAGAAGTTCCTTTTCCCTAGGTTTCCTGCAGCAGAGACTCAGGCATGGATTCCAGTAATTCTTCTAAAATAAACAACTCATTCCCAAGGTACAGTGCAGAGCAGCTTGAGCTGGGTGCCTCCTGAAGAGGGACCCTCAGTGGAAAAAAGCTTGGATAATTATGCCCCCAAAATCCAAGCTCTCACCTCTATGTGTCACTCCAGGCTACCTGCAAAATTAGAGTTTGAGGTCTCCCTTTTCTTCATTGGATCACTTCATTTTATTAGGTTTGTGCAAAAGCAATTGCAGTTTTGGACCATGAATTTTAAATCATTATAACTAGGCTCTAACACATCTGTATTAATCAAAATAGGAACCATTACAATGAACACATTTTTGCCAATGAAAAATAAGTTTGTTTATTCCTGTAGCATAAAAAACTGTGCTTCAGGATTCAACGAACTCTTGCAAAGCATTTTCTGCATCCTGCCACTTGTGGAAGCATTTTTTCTGCAAAAAGTTGTTGAGATGGTTGAAGAAGTGGTAGTCAGTTGGTGACAACCCAGGTGAATATGGCGGACGAGGCAAAACTTCATAGCTCAATTTGTTCAACTTTTGATGTGTTGGTTGTGTGATGTATGGTTGGGCATTGTTGTGGAGAAGAATTGGGCGCTTTCTGTTGACCAATACTGGCTGCAGGCACTGCGGTTTTTGGTGCATCTCATCAATCTGCTGAGCATACTTCTCAGATGTAATGGATTTGCCAGAATTCAGAAAGCTGTAGTGGATCAGACCAGCAGCACAGCATCAAACAGTGACCATGACCTTTTTTTGGTGCAAGTTTGGCTTTGGGAAGTGCTTTGGAGGTTCTTCTCAGTCCAACCACTGACCTAGTCATTGCTCGTTGTCATAAAAGTTCATTTTTCATCATATGTCACAATTTGATCAAGAAATGGTTCGTTGTTGTTGTGTAGAATAAGAGAAGATGACAGTTCAAAATGAGAATTTCTTTTTATTTTTGGCCAGCTCATGAGGCACCCACTTACTGAGCTTTTTCACCTTTCCACTTTGCTTCAAATGCTGAACAACCATAGAACAGTCAACATTGAGTTCTTCAGCAACTTCTGTAGTTGTAGGAGGATCAGCTTCGATAATTGCTCTCAATTGGTCATTGTCAGCTTCTGATAGCCAGCCACTACATTCTTCATCCTCAAGGCTCTCGTCTCCTTTGCAAAACTTCTTTAACCACCACTGCACTGTACGGTCATTAGCATTTCCTGGGCCAAATGTGTTGTTGATGTTGTGAGTTGTCTCCGCTCCGCTGCTTTATGACCCAGTTTGAACTTGAATAAGAAAATATCTTGAAATTGCTTTTTTGTCTAGCATAATTTCCATTGTGTAAAATAAATATAAAATAAACAGCAAGTAATAAGTCAGTAGTAAAAAAAACCCATAAAGTAAGAAAAGCACATTGAAGTGTTGTATAACACAACCACATTTATTTAAGAATGTATTCCAATATCAAACAGCAAATTTCAACAATGCAAAAAACACAATTACTTTTGCACCAAGCTAGGTGCAGGTGGGCTGTCAATTAAAGTTCTGAGCTTCAGTTGCTAGTTTGCATCTGCAGCTGGAGAAAATAAGTTCCTGGCAATAGCCAAAACCTTCTTTTGTTAGATGCTGGTTTTTTACTTATCTCCAGGGATGCAGCTCCCCTTATCTTCTAGCTTGAAGACTCTGAGGCCTTTTTCACTTTACAAAGCAGAAAGGTTCACAGCTTGCAGAAGTTATGCTAAGCAAACTTACTTATGCTAAGTAAATTCTATATAAGCAGTTTCTAACCAAGTTTTATAAGAAGTAGTATATCCAGCAATTCAATAAGCTAAGGCAGTCTATTCCCTAACAGCACCATCAACTAGAGAAAATTTGAAAAAAAAAAAAAAAAATTAGTTCACTGGTTTAAGGAGATAATATATTTATGATCTTGACTTCTCAGTTGGCTTTGTTGTATGTGTTTCCAACCACAAAATCTCAGTGCAGAATTTTGGACAAGACTGACCAGTTAGATGTGACCTTTGGTCGTAGAAAATCCCAAGCAGTAAAACTTGCTGGATGGGAGTTAACCTACTGCTGAATTCTTGCAGCTCATGGGAGATTATTACTGGACAGCAGTGCCCAGACCAAGAGAGGACTGAAGCAGCGGGCATTTAAAACAAAATTCCTGCATGCCAGCACATCACTGTAAGATAATGCAGTTTAAAAATAAAATAGCATAAAATAAAATAGTTGCTAAGCAGAAATATTTCACTTTAGGCCAAATCAGTCTAAAGGAAAATACTTTATTCCAAGCTACATAGCACTGGATAAAATCAGCAAAGCTAAACCACACTTTTTCTATCAGGAAATAATCTGGTAGAAAATTTCTGACCTGCTCTTTCTCTTGTATCATTATTCCTACCCTACATAAAACCTGTTCTCAATATGTTAGGATACTGAGAACTCACAGGAAAAATTTGTAACCACTTGGAATGGACTTGTGAAGTGTTTTAAAACTCAGCCCAGTGCTCTGAACAAGTTAAAGAAATTCTGTTTGCATCACACCTCTTGTCCAGTAGCAGTTATGTTAGAGCAAGTCAGTTGCCTCCAGCTCTTATTTCCCAGCTGTGTAAAAGGTGACTATGAAAATCCTCAAAGCAGGGAAAACACACAGCGACTGAAGCACATTTTTGTCCAGTATGAGACAGATGGCACCAGTCCCGGGTTTACCCTGGCCATTGTTTGTTAAGTAAACATAGGAAACAGCATGTGAAAGATTAGATTCATCTGACTGCATACAGGTCGGCTAAGTCTTAACCTCTATGTGACATGTTCTTAACAAGTTTCTGAAACTTCCTAGTTTACCGCACAAGAAAAATAAAAATAAGGTAAATATCATGAAATATGTAACTGGAAGTGGACTTCATTTCTAATTAGCATGAAAGAAGGGAAGCAGGAGATTGAGAGCTCTGATCAGATTTCTGCAGTATCACTGGCAGTAGTAGAAGTAATCAAATGGGAAAATTGTGCAAGATTTGGAGCATGATCCTGTTTCCAGTGCAGTCACTGCTGGTTTTATCACTCATTTCTTCGGATAAGATTCCTGGCCCCTAGCCATTTCAGTTTTGTTGTGTAGAACCTTAGACCTGTTTTTAATAATTTAATTATCCTTTCTGAATTAGCTTTAATGTTCTTCCTATTTATTTGTACTAAAGAAACTACAACTATTGTTTCAAGTGTGTAAGTGCTGTCTGGCTGGGTGGTCTTATTCTTCTTAAAAGACAAAAATGTTGAAAAAACAATCAAGTCCTGACATTAATTAGCTCTTTATGGCTTCTTATTAAATGTCAGATTGCCATTTAATGTAGACCATATAGCTTAAAAAACTTTAGTTTGGGTTATAAAGTAGACCCGGGTTATATGTGACTTACCTCATTTCCCCTGAAACTGTTTCTTTCTGTAGACAATTGGTTGAAAGACTTTTAGCTGTAACTTCTACTCATTTTTTTTCAGTATTTTCCCATTTCTTTAAGGAAAAGAAGCCAAATAATCCTAGGCAGAAAACTAAATTACTGAAAAGATCATGGCTTACTCTATAGGTCTTCAGTGAATCAAGGAGATACTCTCTTTCAAAAGGTCAATATAGTTTATTTGTTGAATTCATGTAATTAGTCACTAATTCAACAAATAAACATTTTAACATAAATATAAACATTTTATGTCCAGGGTATTAAACATGAAAATGTAAGGGTGAGATTCTGTCAACATCAATAGCAATCCAGAAAGCACTAAAACTAGTGGAAATAGTTCGGCTTCCCACTTGCACAAAATCAGTATTATACCCAAAGACCCCATTGCAAATACATAAACTGAACAAATGTGTACCTATTAACATTTTTTTTTCCTTAGATCTTAAAAGGACAGAGGTTCCAGTGAAAGATCACTGCCCTGTAAAGTTCAGTTTGGCATAAAGAAATTACAGTCCTTTCCCATAAACATTAGATTCTAAATATATATACACATACAAATATTTTAAATCTTTTAAACTAGTTTTTAATTTGATATTTAAATTAAACAGATGCATTTACTAAGTAAATCAGAATGTGCAAAAGCTTTAGAATGGTGTACTATAACCTGCAGGAACTGCCTGCTTTGTGAAATGACATGGAAAATAGGGCTATAGTCCAACTCCACAGTAGGGCTTAAAGACTGACAAGGGACTGTGACAGCTGATAGGGAAGCAATTCATCTGCCTAAACACAGATGTCTAGTTCAGGTTAAGATGCAGCCCTCCTACCCTAAAAAGCAAAATCAGACATTTCATTTGAAAATGAGATTGATGTGCCCCTTACCCCTTCCCTCCTTCAGGTACAAAGAGAAGGGTTAGTTCACACCTCCAAGTTATGGAGGAGCAGTTCAGTTCCCTCAGTGGGGCACACTAATTCCAGGACCCACAGAATTAGTAGCTGATGGAAGACTCCAGTGCAGATATATTTTGTGCTGGTCTTCAAGGGTTCTTTGTAAGTGCCTGCCAGAATTTTTAATGGTGGCACCAAGACAAAACATAACATAAAATCCTATTCATATTCTTCTTATATAAGTATTTGTATATATTTCCTGTTACAAACCTATCTTGATTGGTCTGGTTCATCCTTTAATAGCTTCTGTCCAGTTATGTTAGCCATGGGCAAAAATAAAATTGGATCTTATAGTTATTTGGTTACTTGGCTGGTTCCCAAGTGTGGAGCTTGTCCTGAAGATTTCAGGAGCAATCTGTAAGAATTCCACATAAGAGACTCTAAGATGGGTTGCCTGGTAGCCTTTGTCATCCAGGTCAAGCCCATACTGCCTTCTACACATATACATAGGACTGAGACATACAATCCCAATATGCTGGTTAAACCAAAGCATTGCGTTTCAGTTGAGCTGCATGCTTTTTGATCAATGACAAGTGCAAAGCAAATACATTAACCTAAGTCTCAGTGTCTAGAGGGCTAAAAGCTCAGACACAAGTGCAGACTTCTGCCAGTAGCAAATCATTAAGCTGGGATGTAACATTAAGAAATATTAAAAAAAACCAAAGCATTTATTGAAAGCAAGAAACAGGCTGATTCATAAAATAATGAAGGTAAGGAAAATGTCTCTGTTTTTTAGATATGATTTCGCAGGGTAAAAAGCTGGCTAGATGGCCAGGCCCAAAGAGTTGTGGTGAATGGAGTTAAATCCAGTTGGTGCCAGTCACAAGTGGTATTCCCCAGGGCTCAGTATTTGGGCCAGTTCTGTTTAATATATTTATCAGTGATCTGGATGAGGGGATTGAGTGCACCCTCAGTATGTTTGCAGATGACACAAACTTGGGTGGGAGTGTTGATCTGCTGCAGGGATTCCTCTTCAGAGTGATCTGGACAGGCTGGATCAATGGTATGAGGCCAGTTGTATGTGCCTAGTAGTTTCCTCATCAAAGAGGACTAAATGTGAATCTCTTTTTAAATGCTGGCTTGTCTTGCCCCCTCCCTGCCCCTTCCCCTCCGCTCCAAAAAAAGGCATCCAGACAAAACTTCCAGATATACAGAAGTATGTTTTTTCAACTTGACAGGATTGGGTTTGCTGTGACAAATTTTGATATCATCTTTTATTTTAAATGCTCTTCCAATAACATTTTGCAACAATTTTTGATGTATTGATTTAAAGATAAAAAATAAATGTGGATGGAGAAATGTAGTGGTTAATTAAGTTAGGTATAATAGTAGGAAAATGCATAGTTCCTTATGCATTTTGTTTGAACTTTAATCTACTAAGAAAAACCATTTTAAATAACCACTAAAATGAAACAAATGTTTGCTGCCATAATTATACATTTTTTATTCCACCCTCTACCTCATGTTTCCACTCTTTGTCAATTTGTGTTGCAAACTTTTGTGGGCTAGGTATTTTGCAAGGTTTTTCCAGTGCCTAGTATTATCAGCCTTCATTCTGACTTGCTGCTTGGACATCATTTTAGTACACAGGATTAATAATGTTTAGTTATGAGAGAACTGCCTCCTGAACAAATTTTGCTATGTTTAGATTTATTATCATTCTGGTTTATGTTTAGGTACTTATATATGCCTTGCATTATCCATAACTTAACACTAATAAAGGGATGAATTCCACTTTCATGTTCTTTGTTGACCTGATAACATGACTTTTTTCAGGCATGAGAGTAAGATCATACAAACTGAGTCTCTTACAGCAAGCAGCTATACCACAGATAACTTCATCTTCCATTCATGTTAACATCATCTCTACTAGCAAAAGCATGGCAGGTACTTTCTGCTTCTGGTATTTCTTGTGGAAAAAGAAAGCATAAATTCCAATTTCATCTTCAGGGGAAAAATGTGCTTAACAAAAATCAAAGTAAAGCTGTTCATGGTTGATGCTAAACATAGCTCTGCATAGTTGGTACGCTAAATGAATGCTCAGGGAAGGGTTCTGGATATTGCCTTTCATAAGATATATAACCTGTGGAAACCTCATTTGTTTACTCCTTACCATATAGAAAAAAGCCTCTCATAGCCATTCCCTATGACCACAGCCCCTTGACTTGGATTCAAGACAGAGGATGCTGTGTTTTTCCATCTTTAACTTCTAAAGACGGAGAATTATGTCTTCTTTCCCCTTCCCTATTTTCTCCTATCTAACTTCCAGGCCTAATCACAGCTTGGACTACAGGGGCTGCCCAGAAGGACATTCAGGTCTACCATTCAGGAGGAATATGGAATATGGAATATGGCAGAGCTCAGTGATCTTATTCCCCCTGGCAGAGAATCCCATGAAATTTTCACTTTGGATATAATAAAAAGTTTGATAGTTTCACTTAGAAAAAGTAATATATAAATGTGAGGAGAAAGGCAGGAACAGACATTGCTTTGAGTACTTAAACCCTCAGTACTACTTTTGCTTAGGAGATTAAAAACTGCTTACAGTTTCTTGCAAATTAAGAACAGCTGCTTATAAGCAAAAGGGTCTGTCCTAGTCTTAACCACCCCTTTACAAATTATTTAAAAGGAAACAATGAATTTTTGCATAGTTTGATGACCATCGTTCTTATACATTGTGTTTCTATTATGGTACATACTCTTTACTTGTTTCCTTTGTGATTTGACCTTGCAAAGCATTTATACAGATGAAGACAAGTATGTCATTTATTATTAAAACTTTCTATGGTTAAGACTTAGGCCTTTGGGATATCTGTGCTTTTATGTAATAAAAAGGCAAAAGTGACAGCTTTAGTTTTGCCTGAAAAATGCAACAAAATAACTCTGGTTCTTTCATTGGGCTCCAAGGTATTCTTGCAAAAGTGCATCATTCTTTTGTTATAATCTCCTATATTCTTTCCTCTCTGAAATCATTGCCACATTTCACCACATGAATCTTTTATAACTTGTTTTTGCTCATTTTGGTTCTGGGAGCAAGGAGGGGTATCTCTCTGGTAGTACTGCGTCTGTGTGGTCTGGAGCATGTAGCCATACATCTTAGCTCTTTGTGAAGAACAAAAGGTCTGCAAGTAAATGGTGTTGATGATAGTATTGCAACATAGATCCGGTATGGCCATGTGTCTGCAAAATAAGATTTTTTCCTGTGACCTGCTGGAAATCGCATTCCAACAGAACGCCAGATGATATGGTCATTTTTATAAACCAGAAGGTCTCCCATCTTGTGCAGGTGTATCTTGAGTGTTGACAGATGGGTTCTTTAAAACTCTGCTATCTGCTTTTTATCTTTTGCACTGGCATGAATTTAACCTCAGCTGAAGAGACAGAAGGAGAGGGCTTGTTACTGTGTGTATTATACTACAGGCAACAGACAAAATTGCTATCACCTGGGCTCCAATCTCCAGCACACACTACACATACCTAAGAAAAAAGCAGAAAGGAAGGGAAGAGAAAATCATACAGGTTATATTCTTTTTCTTTGGGTCATTCTCTTACTGCACCCTCTGTTTGCATTTACTATTCTTCCCCCCAGGGTGCTGTATCATTCTTTACACAGTAGCCCCCATACGACTAATGCATTGTTCAGTCCTACTACATTTATACACCTTCTGCACTGATGTGCCAAAAATCACAGAATCACGGAATGGTTGGGATTGGAAGGGACCTCTGGAGATCATCTAGTCCAACCCACCTGCTAAAGCAGGTACACCTAGAGCAGATTGCATGGGAGTGCGTCCAGGCAGGTCTTGAATGTCTCCAGAGAAGAAGACTCCACAACCTCTCTGGGCAGCCTGTTTCAGTGTTCTGACACCCTCGAAGTAGAATCATGGAATCATAGAATGTCCTGAGTTGTAAGGGATCCACAAGGATCATTGACTTCATCTCCTGTCCTTGCTTATGACAACCCCACAGTTCACACCATGTGTCTGAAGGCTTTGTCCAGTCTCTTCTTGAACACTGTCAGGCTTGGGGCCATGACACCTCCCTGGGGAGCCGGTTCCAGTGCTCCATCACCCTCTGAGTGAAGAACCTTTTCCTAATGTCCAACATAAACCTCCCCAGGCACATCTTCCTGCCATTCCCTTGGGTTCTGTCACTGGTCACCAGGGAGAAGGGATCAGCGCCTGCCCCTCCACCTCCCTTTGTGAGGAAGCTGTAGCTGCCATGAGGTCTCTCCTCAGTCTCCTCTTCTCCAAGCTGAACAAACCAAATTATTTTAGCCACTCCTCATACAGCTCCTCCTCCAAACCCCTCACTAACTTTGTAGCCCTCTTCTGGACACTCTCCAGTAGCTTAATATCTTTTTTATCCTGTGGCACCCAGCACAGCACACAGTGCTCCAGGTGAGGCTGCACCAGTGCAGAGCAGAGTGGGACAATCACCTCCCTCGCCCGGCTGGCAATGCTGTGCTTGGTGCACCCAGGACACGGTTGGCCCTCTTGGCTGCCAGGGCATACTGCTGGCTCATGTTCAACTTGCTGTCAACCAGAACCTCTAGATCCCTCTCCTCAGAGCTGCTTTCCAGCATCTTGTCCCCCAGTCTGAATGTACAGCCAGGGTTGCCATGTCCCAGGTGCAAAATCCTGCTCTTGCTCTTGTTGAACTTCATGTAGTTGGTGATTGCCCAGTTCTCAAATTTATCCAGACCCCTCTGCAGGGCCTCTCTGACCTCGAGAGTGTCAACAGCTTCCCACAATTTTGTGTCATCAGAAATCCCTCAAGTCCCGAGTTTAAGTAATTTATAAAGACATTGAAGAGTGCTAGCCCTAAGGTGGAGATCCCTGCAGAACCCTGCTAGTGACTGGTCACCAGCCCGACATAACCCCATTTACTTGAACCATTTGAGCCTGACCTGTCAGCCAACTGCTCACCCACTGTATTGTGTGTTTATCCAGCTGCATGTTGAACATCTTGTCCAGGAGGATACTGTGAGAGACAGTATCAAAGGCTTTACTGAAATCCAAAAAGATCACATCGACAGGCTTCCTTTGGTCAACTTGGTGGGTAACCTTGTTGTAGAATGAAATTAAGTTTGTCAAGCAAGATTTTTGCCTCATGAACCCGTGCTGGCTGGGACCAATGACTGCATTGTCATTCAGACATTTTACAATAAATCCCAGGACAATCTTCTCCGTGATTTTGCCAGGAGCAGAAGTGAAGCTAACAGGCCTGCAGATGCCAGGGTACAGAAGTTTATACAAGAAGTTTCTCCTCATATTCAGATGGAACCTTCTATGCTTCAGTCTGTACCCATTGTCCCTCACCCTATTGTTGGGCATCACTGAAAGGAGTCTGGTCCCATCCTCTTGATATCTTGATATCCACCCTTCAGATATTTATAAGCACTGATGAGATCCCTTCTCAGCCTTCTCTTCTCCAGGCTGAACAGACCAAGCTCTTTCAGTCTCTCCTCATAAGAAAGATCCTCCAGACCCCTAATCATCTTTGTAGCCCACTGCTGGACTCCCTCCAGTAATTTCTTGTCCTTCTTAAACTGGGGAAACCAGAACTGAACACAGTACTCCAGATGTGGCCTCACCAGGGCAGAACAGAAGAGGAGGAGTACCTCCCTCAACCTTTTGCCAATGCACCCCAGGATACTGTTGGCCTTCTTGGCTACGAGAGCACATTGTTGACTCATGGTCAACCTGTTGTTGACCAGAACTCTCAGTTCCTTCTCTGCAATGCTGCTTCCCAGCAGGTCCGCCCCTAACCTGTATTGGTGCCTGGGATTATTTCACCTCAGGTGCAGGACCCTAAACTTTTCTGATTTTAAAGTTGCCAAGAGAGAAGAGCAGAGTGAATATTAAACACTATTTGGAGTAGCCTGTAGGACAGGTACTAAAATGAAAAAAATAATCAGTAATATGTTAGCTTTCCAGTGGGGAAAAATCCACATATTGGCATGCTCTAACAGGAGTATATTTTGTCTACAGAACAACCACCTTCTGCTTTTTGGTTTAGTGGTTTGGGGTGGTAGTTAAGTGGAATGCTCAGCCAAACTACACCATAAACAATCTCTGCAAGGTGAATGATGCCCAGTCTATTGTATGATGACTTAACTAATGCTCATAATCTAACTGCATGTCTCACACTTATATTTTATGATGAACAAAACTTTGTCCTTTTATGTCCAGACCTGAAGTGGGAGAACTGGATTACACTATCCTTACAAAGACAAGGTTAATTCTGTGGGGAGGGAATACCCCATATATCCTATCTTTCTAGTACTCCCTGAAAGAGCATTTTGTGCAACACGCAACAGGAAGCCTCTGCCTTTGAGCAGGAATACCTGGGTCCTCCTTCTTAAAGTTGCTGATCTGATGTGTTTCTAAAGGCTTCCAGTAGCCTCCCTTTCCCTGACAATCTAGTCCAGAGTACCTTTATCAGTAGAAAATTTGTCCTAATGACTGACATAAATTTATACTGCTGCTGCTTAAAACCATTCATTCATTGTTGTCATCCATGAGGGAAATGCAAAATGCATTATCCTACTCTTTCGTCAGCAACTGTGTATGTGTTTAAAAATGCACGTGTCCTTTCCAAACTGTAAACTGCACATGTACATAGAAAATAGCAGAAACTGCATTTTTTCAGCCACTAAAGGTGCATAACTGTGGGAACTAGATTCCTCTTTACACCACTGAACAGTACACTAGCTAGCATCCTCTCCTCTTTGATGTGTTCACAGAAGCTTTAGTTCATAAATATATTCACTAACATTTACACACAGTAATGGTTGGAGGACCAAGGACCTAAGGAACAAGAAACTAGCAAAAAATAAACTCTTTGAACCTCCTCCCCCTCCTCCCCTTTCCACCTCACTTGGGTGTCACACAGATTTAAAAACTACTTTCTGATCCATAAGTCCATAAAGGATTTGCAAGAATAACTAATTTTTGTTTTTACCAAGTGGTGTTTGTTTTTTTCTTTTTCATTTGGAGTTTTCAAAGTGTTGCAGAAACACTGATGAATCTAACTTAACTGTATTTACTATGTAAAAGATACTGTAGTGTCATGCCAACTTCAGGAAACAGAAAATGAGACTAGACAGGTAAATGCAAGATTTGGGATGATTAAACTAGCCATCTTAACAAATGGTCCAACTTTCGGAAAGTCTAAATCCTCGTCAGTGATAAAAGTTTTACAAGTATGTACTTATGCTACTAATAAAACTAGATTGGCCAAGTATGGAAAAGGAAACAGAATACTTACATAGTTTTTTTCTCATCTTTCAAAATTAATCTTTTTGTTTACTATAATTTTTACTACTTTTCATATACATTTTCAGAAGATACTGTAAGAAGAGATGCAGCAAGTCTATTTTCTGCAGCCTTAGTGGTTTTATTACCTTCTTTAATTCTTTTTACTTTGTTTAGATACAGCCATGCAGGAAAAACACAGTCTGTATTAACCCCTGGAATGAACATAAGTCTTAGGTGGTTGACCCCAATCTATCTTTGATGACAACTGAACAAAGAAATGCAAACTCACTTCCATATGTTGCTACTATTTGCACTCAACCAGATATCTAAACATCCTGAGGATCTGGTCATTCAGTATCGCAGGTAAACTTCAGTAAGATTTTGGGGGAACAAGGGATGTAGGATGTAAGCCCCTAATGTGAAGTTCGCCTGACTAAAATTAGATGTATTAAGCATTTTTTATGGACACTTGTAGCTATATTTCTTCTCAGATTGCAGTGGCATTCAACAAAATTTGTCTCTATGCCTTAGACCAGCTGGGGAAAATGAAAGCTTTCAGTCTTTCAAAATATTAATTAATTATTAGTTTTAGATCTAGACACAGCCTGGTTGCAAAAACTTAGTTTCCCTATAATCAATCATTTTTAATCAGTCTTCTTACCCTTAGAATTTTAAGGCAATAACATACTGTGTACCAACTTAGACGGTAAAACTTTGGAAAAGTCCTTCTGTGTGAGAACACATAGTTACATTTTAAATTAAATGCTTAATGAACTAAGTAATTTTATTTGGAATTTTGATTTGGGAGCTACAGTTCTTACTTTGGATTTTTTTTAGTTCAGCATTTTAACTTGTTATTTTAGAGAAACTTTTCACTTTTATTGACTTTACCACAGGGGATTAAAAAATCAAATCCAAAAGACACTGTTTGTTTCTGCTGAAAAAAAACATACTTTGAGATCCATGCCTAAGGTGTATATATTTAAAGGTGGCTTTTAAAAAAAAAATTGAGCATGGTGGGCTTTAATTTATTTATTTATTTGGAATTTAAACATCATGGATAGCCTGCATAAGATAGAAAACTCATTCTTCACATAGCCTGATTGGCTATTCGTATACTTTTAGCATGTGCAAAAAGCCTAACATTTTGCTATTTGACAGTGTCCAAGTAGAGGAAATAATGACTTAACTTTTATCAAATGACAATTTGAATATATCCTAGAAATGGCAATGGAATAGTTGGGAATAAAGTAACTAAATGAATGCTTGCATTGCTGCTCTAGTAGTGCTCCAGGCTGCAGTGATGCAGATCTGTTCTGAAATTTCTGCAGGAGTAGGATTATGGAGGGAGGGGGGTGGGGGCCTTGTTTGTATGACTTTGAAGCATATGCCCATTTGTTTTCCTCACTTTTCTGCAAAACTTGTTTTCTACCATATTAGCTGCACTAGGCATTTATTGAAGTTGAAGCAGATAAAAGACATGGGCTGCTTTCAGATCAGTGCATCCAGCTTTAACCAAGCCTGCTATAGTCTCTCTTGATGCCCTTATGTCAACTGACTTTGAGCTTTTGTGTGTGCAATGGAAGTTTTTGGGCCTTGCATTTTGTCCTCAAGAGACCTGGGAGAATTCAGGAGCATATGGATTATAGGAAAAGACAATACAACCACATTGGTTTGCACAAGTTGAAGGGACTTAGATGCAATACTACAAAGATGTGAAAAGACAAGTGTGAAACTGGAGGGAACAGAAGTTTTATCCCGTCAGTTAGTACATGTGCACTCACTCAAAGACTAGTTTGTTAGCACAGGTAAAGTGTTGTGTAGCTCAGGGCTTCGGAACCAACTGACTGAGGTAATGAGTGTGCACCCTTTGGCGGGATTCACTTGAAGATAGCAAAGTGTGGAGAGGACAAGGTTCCTGTAGCTGTCACTTTTGAGAAGAGATTGATTGCAAGAAAGCATAATACAGGCAAACTTACTGCTATACTCCAGCGTGACTAAAAGCAGAGGTATAGTGACTTTCAAAGGTTAAGGCAGCAGCCCTCACAGTTAATCAGACGCCATTGTTTGTGCGTTTTCTGCTGTCCACTACAAGGTGCCTGCCAGGCAGCTTTGCAAAAGAGACACATGAATACACACACAAATTTAATTACCAGGACTGCTTGCACGGGAACCTACTGCAAGAGCAGTATTACACACACATGTGAGTACTTGTAGTTTGGGGCCTGCAGTACAATGCCTATACTTTATCCATTAAAAGATGCTCTTGTTTTACTTTGAAATCTCACTTCTCTCTCCTTCCTCCTCTTGTGTATTTATTCTCATACGTTTGTAAGACTTAATTAGCAGTACTGCTCTGGACCTGCATACCTGATCACCTGTTCAACAACCCATGGGAGACCATAAAAGCTAAATACCTTTGAGTAGAACCAAGTATTTTTCCTTAAAAAATAACAGGATAAACATATTAAACACAGCTTTTCTTTTTTTCCTTCAGTGTAAGCAAGCAAATGTCTCTGGAAAGGGTGTTTTTGATAATACACTTAGGAGAAAGGGTGTTTTGATGACATGTTTAGGAGCGGGGAGACAGCTTTCCAAGGGGAAAGTTTATTGGATACTTGGATGGAGCAGCTTGTATAAACTGTCCCCAGTTCTGAAGAGCTGCTCTTTGCACATTTTTTTTTAAATTTCTTTTCTGAAGGTAGCCTGCAGAGCTGAATTTGGCTGGGAGTACCAGAAGCCTGGCAGAGAGCAAACCCAAGTCACCTGCCTGCTCCTGAAATGCCAAAAGTACCACAAGGCTGGGGCAGGGGGGCCAGGGAACAGTTCAAAAGCTCAGGCACTGGGCAAATGAAAACATAACTGCAGCTGAGGACCATTTCCTGGTATTTCCCTGCTGTTTTTCAGCAAGTGGGGCTGGAAGGAGGAAAGGGCTGGAAAATATTAAATTGGTCCCAGGGAGCATTTTAAAAAAAATCTGGAATTCTGCAGACATTAACTGTCTGTTGCACAGCTGTGTGTTTTTCTTGGAAATCCAGCAGAGTTATGTAACATGTTTGAGTTTTTTAAACTTTCCTTTCTTTTCAAGGTACCACCAGAGCTTTTGGCTAGTGTTTCCATCTTTATAACAAAGTAAGTTTTAAGTATGTGTTTTTACTTTGCATGAATAACCAAGCTGATTTAAGAACAAACACAAAACCTGAACAATTCTCATTCAGATTTGCATTTGTGCAGAGGTTTGCCTTTCTCTTTATGTTGTGTGAGTCCTACTGTAAAATGGCTTTTGACAAAAGATGATACTCTTTGCTTATTTACTTTCAGGGTGAGGCTTTATTTGGGGTGGGAGAGTTAAGGGTATAACTATACAGGGAGCAGTTTAAATGGTTTAGCATAACTCCCTTTTCTTTCTAATCTTTCCCGGCACATATAGTGGGATTATAAACCACATGTCTTTTCATTATGTTTCCCAGACATAGTGAAGTTGTTAAGTCTGCCACATTTGTCTGTCCTTTCTCGACCTCCCACATTTTTGGCTTGGGGTGAAAGAGCAGTGTTTCCCCTCATAATCGGCTGGCAGAGCAGGAAAGGCAGTGTCCCTGCAGCTGAATAGCAGGGCATGATAAATGACATATTTTCTGAAGCCTTTTAACATTGGCCCCTTTGGGGGGAGAATTCTCTTGGTTAGGTTTTATTTTTGGAGTATCAAAAGGAGAGGTTAATGGAGGTAGTGGATAGAGAAAACAGAATGGCCAAAGTGTTTCTTTTGACATGAGAAGTTTGTTCATTTTTTTTCTCCAGAACAATCCACAGGAATTAGTTTATTTGTGTATGCTGGTCTCAGGATGTGACCCAGGGTAGCTACAGGTCTTGGATAAGTGGACCATGGCGATTCAGTTCTTAGTTCTTGATGGGAATGATGTTCATACTTTTTTTTTCTTAGCAAAGCTCAGAACAGTTTTTAAAAGTATCTCAATAATAATGTTACTTACTAGAGGAATTTTGACAATGTAAAAAGGCCATGCTTGTCTTGGGGAATTTTCCATTTCTGGCTCTAATGTACAGTTCACCCATAAGTATGTCAATATCAGATTCAGTTTTATTTTATCCTACCTTCCCCATACTCACATGCTGTATTCTGATCTGTAACCAGATTAGGATAGCCAGGGTATCACTGACCATGGCAGAGCTCATTACTGCTATTGGCAAAAAAATGGTGCTGGTACCAAAGACAACTAGTGTAACGCATAGTAACTCTTGTTGAGATAAATCCATGGATCCTCATGGGAAGCATCCATGAGTGTTGACTGAGGAGGAAGATCTCATTGCAAGGCCACTCTTAATAATCTTTGCCCAGTTGTGATGGCTAGAAGCAGTGCCTGAAGACTGGAGGAAAGAAAATGTCACTCCTATCTTCAAGACAGTTAAGAAAGAGCAGCCAGGGAACTACAAGCTGCTCAGCCTGATCTCGATCCCATGAAAGGTGATGGAGCACCTCATCCTGAAAACCATTTTGAGGCACATGAAAGACAAGAAACGCCTCAAGAGTAGTCAGCATGGCTTCACCAAGGGGAAGTCATGCTTGCCCCACCTGATAACCTTTCTACAATGAACTGATGTGCCTGGTAAATTATGGGAAAGCAGTGGCTACTGCCTACTGGACCTTCAGTAAGGCCTCCTTGTCTCCCATAAGAGCCTCACAGCCACTTAAGCTGTTGCTGTAGGGGCTGGATGACCAGACAGTGAGGTGGACTGACCACTGACTGAATGGCTGGGCCCTAAGGATGGTGATGAGTAGCACAAAGTCTAGTTAGAGGCTGGTAAGTAGCAGTGTACCCCAGGAGTCAGTACTGGTCTAGCGTCTTAAATCATCTGTGTGACCCCTCACTGGACTCTCTGCAGTATGCCCATCTCTCTCTTGTACTGGATAGCCCTAATTGGACACAGTTAGGTGAGGTGTGGCCTCACCACTTTGCCTAATGCAACCCAGGATACTGGTAGTCTTCTCTGCTGCAAGGACACATTGCTGGCACATGTTCAACTTGGTGTCCACCAGGACTCCCAGATCCTTTTCTGCCAAGGTGCTTTTTGGCTGGGTGGCCCCCAGCATATACTGGTGCCTGGGTTTTTTCCTCACCAGCTGTGGGACTTTGCACTTCTTGCTGAACTTCATGAGGTTCCTGACAGCCCATTTCTCCAGCCTGTCAAGCTCATGCTGGATGGCAGCACAATCTTCTGGTCCATCAGCCACTCCTACTAACTTTGTGTCATTTGCAAATGTTCAACCTAGGGAACACTCAGGGGGGTTTCATTCACATCTATAAATATCTGAAAGGAGGGTGTAAGGAAGACTAAGCCAGGCTTTCTTCAGTGGTGCCCAGTGATAGGACCAGAGGCAATGGGCACACAGGAAGTTGCCTCTGAACTTCAGGAAATATTTTTTTACTGTGAGGGTGACTGGGCAGTGGGACAGGTTGCCCAGAAACGTGGTGGAGACTCCATGCTTGGAGATATTCAAAAGCTGTTTTAACGTGGTCCTGGGAAACTGGTGTGAGATGGCCATGGCTGATCAAGGAGGTTGGACCAGGTAACCTCCAGAAGTTCTTTTCAATCTCAACTACTCTGTGATTCTGTCATAAGTTAGTATTTAATGATTATTATACTGAGTCTGGAATTCACTCTGGAAAAATTAAATCTGATAAACCTGATTTTCCCTTAACTCTGCATGTTCATATTCCTCCTCAGGAAAAAACAATGTTTTGGAAAAATTATTAAAAGCAGTGCTGCTCTTGCATAGTTATTAGACTCAGGGCTTGTGACTGACACTAGTGCATCACTCTGTCATTCCACTGGTGCCAAAGGGTCTAGGTACTGCTCTGCATAGCTGAGGTACCATCCTACCTCCTCCAGAAGAGAGCAGTTAGTTTCTTTAGTCTTTAAAACTGGACGCTACATCTAAACTCCTTCCAAAAAGCAGTACTGTTTGTGCAGACTTTGAAAAACATGAAGTGTTATAGAAGAGCACATTCCTTCTTATTTTTGCTTGGTTCTTAGATTGTGCCATTTAAAGCAGTATGCAGTAACTGCAATGTATTAATCCTCTCATAAAATACTACTGACTGAGGTCTATTCAAAACTGGCATAGATTGATCTATCCTATTTAACACTTTTTTTTTTTCTTTGCCAGCCTAAGCACAATGAGCTTTTTTCTTCTAAAAAAATAAGTTTTGTTATGTCCAGATACTCTGAATAATAAGAAACAGTCTGTTAACACATACTGTTAAGGCAAATGGGAGTCTTTTGGCAATCGTATACTAGAACAACAAAACTGTTCAGTACAGAGGAAAGCTAAATATTTGAAGAATAGAAGGCTGAGAATTGCACAACCCTGACAACATGTGCAAAATTTAGGAGCTGCTCCTGTTCCCACTGCAACAATGCTAAAAATTCCCTGAGCTTTTGAAAGAATTTCAAATAACTTATGCAATCCATTTTTTCTCTGTAGATGTTCCAACACAGAAGCAGGGTCATGAAACAAATATAAATTTTGTGCTGCTCAGTAAAAATAATAGCACCACAAGGAAAATGTTCATCTTGCCTGACTAATCTCTCTCCCACCAAATAACTGGCTACAATTTCATTAATGACTTCAGACTGGTGCATTTCCTGGAGAGTTAATGGCAGACTTGATGCTAATACGCCTAGCTTTGCCTCAGGCTGTGGTCATTATTCTCTAGGAAGTGATCTATATCTTAGCCACAGTTAGTTAATTTGAAAACACTACACATCTGTGCATTTTTTCTTCTTTCCTTATACTTCTTGGTCCTCCCCAACCTCCCTCTGGTTTTGCTAGTGACAAGGCTGAAACACATCTTTTCTAACTGCTAACAATGGTGGAGGAAGCAGGAGGGGGACTGAATGGTTAAGGAAACTCTTTCTTCTATTCCTATTTACTTAAATAATGATGGGTCATTAATGCTTGCCTGACCCTCCTATAAGTGAAACCACATTTACTGCTTTATTTAAAAAGACACCCTTTTCATTGCAGGTACTGCACTGGATCAATTTTGTGGTAATGAGTTTCCTGAATTACCAAATAATGTAAGTTGGGAGCGTTTGAGTGGTCTAGGGCAGGGTCACCACGTTGTGGAATCCACAGATAAAATTCCCTTCTAATTACGAACAAATAACCACTGAATTTTTTTGCATACCAGTGGCAGAGTCAAGGGCTAATCCAGAGGAGATGTTTGCATTTGAGTCCAAAAATGTTCGTGGTTATCTCTGTTAAAGGAAGTTGTAATAAAGTTCTGTGATCGATTTGGCAAGGTTAGCTGACAAGTTGCCCAGCTGCATTTGAAGAATATTTCTACAAAGGGAAGTGGTAGTACTAGACAAGAAAGTGATAACCTTAGTTACCTAACAGCAGCGTGACTCTCTGTCCCCTTCTAATTCTCGATTCTACTTTGCTTTTGAGAAAACAGATACTACTTTTTTTTTTTAAATGTAGCAGAACAAGCTGCAGAGCCATATGAAACACTGGCTGAATTAGTTAAGCTTTGTAAACACTTTCAAACACACCAGGTCATATTTAGAAGATGATAGTAATGAGAAGTAAAGTCAAAGCACTAAAGCAATGGAAGTGATCATTCCAGTAAGGTAGAACAGTGAAAAGTTTTCCAGAAGGGGCTGACATTTCCACATTCATACCATTTCATTTCTGCAGAGGGATTTCAAACCTGTCAATAGCCATTCCTATACTGTCAAAGTAACAATACTGATTTAAGTTCTTTCTTCTTCCTGTTTCTTCTTTGTGGATCAGTCAATAAGGACCAGATGAACTCCCTTGGAGTGGATAAGCCAGTACAACTGCCAGTTGGAGAGGTTGCCTTTGACTAGCTCATAAAAGTCACCTTCACATACACATTCCCACATTATGACTCCTGTCAGTTTGGGATATTTCAAATACAGCTCATTAGTCATGTTCTGTGACTTCTCAAGGAAAAGTTTACATGACAATATCAGACCTTCAGGTTATCTGAGAATAGCTCTTCCTGTACAATGACCCTTTCTCCTTAAATATATTCCTCATCCTGCAGAAATAATTCATTTGTCCATTCAGACTCTTTGAACATACCGTTCAGGCAATGGAGGGTGGAGGGAAAATCACGGGAAGATTTATGCAGTGAAAATAACCTGACAGGCCAGTAACAACCCCATATAGGCTACTCAGTGTATACTTGAACTCCTCCATGAACAAGATCAACTCATTTTATAAAGTAAAATAACTCAAGTCACTTGAAGTTGAGTGCCTGGCATAACGGGGGCCAAGTACTCAATTAGAACATTCAAATGGTACAAATAAATAATAATAATGTTTAAAAACTTAATTAATTTTCCTTTTTAGCTGTATAAAAGACATATTGTTTTGACCTAAATCATAACATGCCAGACGTTATCACATAAATGTTCAGAAATGATTTCTCATCTTTTTTGTTCCTTGAGGAAAAACAAATCCGATGAACCCAGTTCCTCCAAATATATTTTAAGGTGAACACCGAATTTCAAATGTTTGGAAATAGGTAATGAGCTGTTCAGTAAGAGACAGACATCTTTTACAACATGACTGTCAAAGGAATGTGTCTTGAACTTCTCAGGACACATCAGAGGCAGGGAAGCACTGATTTATACCTTGTTTTTTACAGAGGAGGAAACTTGGAAACCCAAAGAGAAGACAGCTGAAAGTTTTTTGTATGTGACCCCTTAATCATAGTAGTAAGAGTTATCCAGTGTTACGGCATTGGGTCCTGCTGGGAGCTACAGACCCTCAGCACTGTGAGTAAAGCAGCTGTGCCTTTCCTGAAGCTGGAGATCTAAGAATTAAAGCATGTAAAATTACAGCACATTTCTGCAAACTTACACTGTATGGGATAGCAAACGCCTTTGGCAAAGAGGGAAACAGAGCCCCAATCTTTAAGTTTACAGTGCCGTGCTTCCACCACATGGTTATCCTTCCTGTCCCTCAGCAGTACGCATCCTTTTGCAGGCAGGGAAAATAAGTTATGTTAGAAACTGAAGAGAAAGAATTAATGTACACAGGCAGGCAGATTACACAAAGAAGCAGGAAATTCCTTTAGGTTCTCCCCTTCTTAAATTGTTTTCAAAGTAATTCTTGGTGTCAGCTTTGAATACCCATTATTCCCTCTCAAGTTACTTGGGTACTATTAGCTCGCTTTACTGACAGATTACTGGAAGCCTCGCTTTGCTATGCACAAAAGCAACGCGCCCTCCGAAGCAGACTCTTTTGCGAGTTAGTAGTTTCGTTGTTATTGTATCCATACTACTCGGTGATCCAAAAACCCTCCCACCAGCATAGGGAAGGCTAAGTTTCCCCAGTTGGAGACAAGAGCTTTCGGCACCGGCTCTCTGATTTGTCGTCCTGGCTCCGGAGGGGGCACGGTGTGGTCAGCTCAGGAGCCCGGTAACAAAAGGGGAAGCGGAGACGGAACGAGCTCGGAAAGCGGCCGCCAACTAGCGGAGCTCAGGCCGGCTGGGGAAGGCTCGCATCGGCCGCTTAGAGGCTGAGGGCTCATGGCTGCCGGCTGCGGGTGAGGAGGGGGCAGAGCCCCGGGGCTGCGCTGGAGGCGAGGAGCGGCCGGGAGTATCCGATGGGCGTCCGTGCGAGCCTGGCGTGCCGCGGGAGGGAGCTGCATCCCCTGCCTCGTCGCCGCTCGGCGCAAGAAGAGCCCGAAACGATGATTCAGGTACGCGGGATGTCCTCCCCAGTCCCGGCGCGGAAGGGGCGGCGAGGAGTCTGGCGGCACCGCCGGACCCGCGGCCACCCCCGTCGGGCTCGGCCCGTGGCCGCCGAAGGGCGGGTCGCGGGGACGCGCCTGCGCCCGGTGCCGAGAGTACCGCCGTGCTTTGCCCCGCTGGGCCCGGCCGCGGGGCGCCGTCTGCAGCTCTGCTCCGCGCCGCCTGGGGCGGCGTGCGGTGTGCGTGGCAGCGGCGGCGCCCGCCTTTCTCCTCGGCGGTGAGGAAAGCAAAGGCGCGGGTGTGTCGGGCGGCCTCTCGGTACCCTCCGTAACTCCTGCCGGGGTTGCCCGACGCCTTGTCCGAGTCCGGTGTGCATACGCAGCAGCTCGCCTTTCCCGCCGCGCCGGTGCCGTTGCGGGCGCCGAGGCCGCGGGACTTGGTCAGCGGCGCTGCTGCCCTGTGACACCGGCTGCCACTGCCACATGCCAGAGTATGCGTTCGCCTTCCTCTTCGTGTAAATATTACCCGTTAGCTTTGAATATGCACCTAAAACAGTTTTTGGGGCAATTAGGGAAATGTCCAAAAATGAGGGTGAGTTGATGATCCTGAAGTACCAACTTTAATGGTTATGAAAGTTTGATAAACTTTAAATAATTATGGTTTTAAGCCTCTTTGATCTCAGCGATGGGTTCTCTCCGAATTCATGACTGTGGACAAAAACAGAGAAACTGCCCAAATAGCAGCCTCTCGGCACAACTGCAAATCGGAAGTACCAGAAACCTCCCTAGAGCATTAGCTGAGAGTCTTGGTGCCTTGCAACTCATTCCAGAGACTCATTCAAGCATCTCTATTTCTGGTTTGCTAAGCAAACCTCTGGACCTTTGAAGTTTCATGCTTTTCTTTCTGGGTTACCTCTGAAAGCTTGATTCAGCAACGGATTTAAATTAATTTTAAGCACATGTTTAAATGTTTTTGCTGATTGTGGTTCGGCATGCTGTACCAGTCTCCCTCTCCCCTTGCATGCTTAAGTGAGCATACTCTTTCATTTCAAATTCCTTCTGAAAATGTACAATTTCTGTTGAAACCTTATAGGATTAGTTTCCCAGAAATTAATGAATAATATACCACACAGTGGTACACTGGATATATGCACTGAACAATCAAGCTCCCTTTGACCATCTCATGTGCACTCTGTGAAACTGTCTCCATCACTCTTGTCTAACATTTCAAGCCAAGCAGTTTCAAATAACCATTTTATTATAAAAAACTGCCAAGGAAATATGTGAGTATGTTTTCCTGCCAGAATTGCATTCCTCTATGGTGTAAGATGGCCAGTGTTTGGTTGAAGAGAAATGACTCATTTAAAGGGCTGAAATTTCTGCATTCTCTCAGTATTAGGAGAAGGAGCTTTATTTCATTTGAAAGCATATATGATTATCTCCAATGATCTCTTGCCAAAGAAACACTGTAATATTAAACCTAAAAATCATAATGTTAAAATGGAAAAATTACTGTAACACACCTTTTTTTTCAGGGATTGATAAATAGAAATTTTCTAATAATTCTTAGTTCTAGCACTATGAGTCCAATTTTAGAATCTTAATGGAGTATGCTTTGTTAAAAGGAAGTTGACTAATTGATCATTGCACAGTGACTTAGCTGGCACCAGGACCTCAATTTTGCTGGGTTCTCTAGAAACACAGTACGAAAATATTCCCCACTTTGGAAGCAAAAGTCATGCCTTGTTCTCTTTTTCATGATGGCACTTACATTGTTAGGACTTAGGAATGGGTAACCCTATTACTGAAACACTGGGACACTGCTGTGATACCTTTTCACCATGACAGTTATGCCCCACCACACTTTGGTTCCTTTATTTCCTTATGGCTGCCTGGGGCTGCTAATTGTGAATCTGCTGCTCAGAGAGCTTTCCAGCTTATTAATGATATTAATATTGTTTAGGAGTAACTCCTTTTAAGCTAGATTTTACTTACAAGTTTGTCCTTGATTCTTCCTTTCTTCCTTGTTAAGTTATGAAGGGTCAACCTGAGCATTTAACCCAGGAGCAAAAGACCAAGCTACATGATGTTAAATTCCTCTTCTTGTGGCACTTAAAAAGGCAGCAAGAGTGTGACACCAAGCAAGAAAATAGAGAAGTCTGTTTGTTTCCTTAGCACCAGTCCATAGGGATATGGCAGGGACTGCTGGGGCTAAGCAGAGCTTCACCACCCTCAGACCGATTTCCATGAAATGGATGGTTTGCATTTTTCTCTTATTATATATTAGTATAAATCAAGAATTTCTTCTCTGAAACCAATTGCATTTCATCAGTTTTAAATTAGTACGAGTGATAGGGGGAGCTGGGCCAGTAATTCTCAAAATATTGGTTATAAAATGACTTCAAATGATGGAGTAATCATTTAAAAATCAAAGCTGGCATAGGTTCCCATTTATGCTGCTCTTATGGAACAGAAAATATGGGCAGGATGTATTAACATCTGTGGCTTTATTTTACATCTGGAACATGAAAAAGGAGGCAACAAGCAACAGGGTAAAAGATGAGCTTTCTGTTTAATTACATTTCTATTCATCTTTCTCTTCCAGCAGGAAGATGTAGAATTATACAATAGGCCATCTGAATTTCTGTCACTGGGTGGTTGAAATAATTAGACATTCTACCTCAGAATATGCCAAAAGGTTTTAACACAAAATTGAGGGGAAAATGGCATAAATTTGACTCTAGGAAGGTGTTATAAAGAGTGAGGGGGTTTGTTTTGTATTTTCAAGGCAAAGGGTAGATTTTTCTAGTATCATTACACTAGACAAGTATTTTTCTCTTTGAATCAATGAAATTAAGCTAACTTAAAATTGGCACAAATGCCATAGGTTTGCAGTTATGTTTTTTGTTTAGGCCCTGTCTTCGAGTGGTTTATCAGCTTTCTGTGGGGGTCTGGCTCAGTTTCTGTAGGCAATCATTTCTGCACAAATCCCAGTGCTACCTGAAAAGTCATTGCCTTAATCTTAACTTTTTAACTATGTCTTTAAATTTCTTTTTCTTTGTGTATAATATTGTAAGGGAGGTCAGACTCCCTGAGCAGTCTTTAGTGACATCAGACTCAAAGTAAAAAGTAAAGCAAATCAAGTAACTTTTTCAGAATTTCTGAGTAAATACATAAAACACATCAGGCTTCCTGATCCTCAGTATAATGCTTTTCCACTGAAGCACATTACTTTTTAAGCAATGAGTTGTCATTGTGTAATGCAAGGAAAAAGGACTGTGCAAATGGATCTTCATACTGTCTTCTCTATGTACCAGGCTTCCATATTGTATCTCTGACTCTGGTGAAAGTGTGCGAATGTGAGGATGCTACTTTACATCTGAGAATAGTCATCAATATTACACAGTCCATAATCTCCCTACAGGAATGTTCTGGCTTATGATGATGATGACTTATTTGTATGGATGAAAAGAACAGGAAGAAAAGCAGTTCTTCCAGGAAGATTTTAAAAGGGTTTGGATTGCATACTAAGGAAATAGCATCATTGGCCCAAAATGCCCAAAAGCTTAGAAGTTTTTAGCATAATTTCCTTGTATCATGTTATGCAACAGAAAAGGCAGAAGAAAACAATGAGAATCCTTCAGAATAATTTTGGTTTTGTGAGTGCTAGGTCCTCTGTGCAGACTGCAGGCCCAGATGATGACCACTATAGAAGACCCAGCCAGTGGGGGCCTTATTAGTCAAATCCTAATCAAGAAGCTGACGAATCCTGTGGGCCAATAACCCTTTATTAATAAATATGTTATTTTATCTAATGAATACATTCTGGAGGAAAGTGGCATCGTTTTTATTATCATATATAGATGGGAAATCCCTTAGACCAGGGGTGTCAAACTCCTTTTCACTGGGGGCCACATCAGTCTCCCGGTTGCTTTCAAAGGGCCAAATGTAATTTTAGGACTGTATAAATGTAACTACTCCTACAAAAGCAGAACTGTATAAATGTAACTACTCCTACAAAAGTAACTACTCCTACATTTATACAGTCCTAAAATTACATTCTACCCTTTGAAGTCAACTGGGAGGCTGATGTGGCCCCCAGTGAAAAGGAGTTTGACAGCCCTGCCTTAGACTATGCATCTTATTTCCACTCCACTGTTATTATTTAACCAGTCAGGTTAATTCATGTAATGATGTTCCTGTTGCTAACATTTTTTAGCACATGAGAATTTTGGGGAAAGTGGAAGCCATCCTAATACAAACTGTGTAACAGTATGCAACTGGAGTTTTCAAGGTCTTCAGCACATTGTCTGGTTCCTTAAGTGCAAGTTGTTTATCATATTTTTAATGACTGAGGAAAAGGAAAAGCTTTTCAAAAACCTCAAGCACTTTTAGCTGCTATATCAGTTGGGTTTCCAAATGGTCTCAGGTGAAGTACACTGAAACATTATGGTCATCACCAGAAAGAATTGCACCTTCACTTCAGTATCCTGCCTTCTGTCTGACAGCTGTGATATGTCCTGTGGAAAATGGGCTGGATAGTTTTCAGTCATTTTTCAGTTTTATAGTGGTTTTCAGCAAGAGGGAAGTTATTTATTTATTTATTTATTTATTTATTTAAATGCCGCTTCAAAATTTTAAAAAAGTAAATTTGTAGAGGAACTGATAAGCAAAGAAGGACTTAAAACACTTTCTCCTTCCAGAAGAATATCAAGTGAATAGTAGGAAAGAGAAGGCTCTCCAGATGGTTCATTCACTGCCCTCAAGTGACATCCTGGAAGATGTACAACTTTTCATGAAACTTACAATAGAAATACTTTTTTAAGTGTTTATGGATTACTTTGACAATTGCTGTTGCTTTATAATTTCAGAATTGTTTCTTCCCACAGACCATGAATGTTAAATTGTATTATTCTAAAAGAAAAATATTTTAAAAAATCTAAATAGAGAAGTTTCCTGGATTTTGGACAGTCTTTGGTTGTCTAGAAAACTGGCAGAATAAAAGTGTCAGAGAATACTGAGGAAGAAATAAATGTGTTGAATACAAGTAAGTACAATCTGCTTCAAATCTATCTGGTTAAAAGCAAGGAGGTTAAATAGTTTCAGTCACTCCACCACTTCATAAAGCTGTTTCTTTGCACAGACAGCTCACATCACAATTCCATCAATTATACACATTGTTTAATCATCCAAAACAATGATTAAATTATTATAATTGTTATACAAAACGTGTGAGTTTTTTTATGATAGTGGAATGAGAGTCGTGATCCTTTTCCCACTTCTCCTTCACTGCAGCTGGTCCTTCCTCCCGACCTTGGAGGTGGTGCAGATCCCACGGCCATCCAACAGCAGAGAGGGCTCCTGCTGATTTTAATAAATGCTTGAGTAGCACTGGTGCCTGAGCAGTCCTGGCCTCTCTCAAGAAAAAGTAAAATGTGAGCAGCATTTCCCTTCCTCCTCCACCTTGCTCTACTCATGTAAGAGGTTGGGGAATCATCATGAGTCTGCCGTGGTTGTACGTGTACTTATCTCCAGCAGCAGGGTGCTTCGTTCAACACAGTACCTGACCATTAAGCAATTTCTTAAGCCTGGTCCTATGCAATAAAATATGTAGAGGCTCATGTGATCTTGACATCTCTAGAAATTTAATTTTAAAGATGACTGAGGATATTTTACTGAATTAAAATTTAGGAATGTTTAATCTCTTAGTGACCCGTGTATGGTGCAGATCATGATAAATTTCCTTCTCCTTCCCAAACATAACAACACTTATGTCCTCTTATATTGTATTCCAAAGAGATTACTTCTTGTGTTCTGTCAGATAGTCTTACAAAACCAGCTTTCTTGCCCACTGCCTTCCTTTTTCCCCCAATGTGGGTACATATATCACATGATGCTTGGGTGTGAAACTGTGATGTACCCTGGTATAGATTTTCACTTATTTAACCCTAGTATTTCATACATTAACATCCTTATTTATGTGTAATATATGCCCTGGTTTAAATATCTGCAGTTGCTGAATTGGGGTCTGATTCATGGCTTTTACAGCAACAAAACTTTTGGTGCTGAACTTAGGTCATTGTTGATCTCTTACAGCATTGTATAATAACAGACTACTGGTGCAACATAAAACATATAAATAAGGTTTAAGAATCCTGATTCAGTCTCGTACAGAGCTGATAATGACTGCTCAAAAACTCGTAGCAAGTGAAGTTAACTCTTACCCAGGAAATAATAAATATAGGATATAGTGCCCTGGCAGTTATAATACAAATATCCTGCAGAAAATTAAACTTAGATTTCAGGGGGCTTTTTCATCTTTAGCATGGATGGTAGTTAACAATATTCTTCATGTTAACTTTCATATGCATGGGCTGGCTTGGGGAGGCATACATGGGAGGGATCAAGGGAGAAAGGGAGATTCAAGTTAGAAGCCAGCTAACAGCTTCTTGCAAGAAAGTCTGTCAGCTCATATGCTGTACTTCTGCTTTATTAGTGTGAATTCCCACTATCTAGGTTTAACCGTTAGAAAAGAGGCTATGGTACATAGTACATGACAAGGCCAAGTCCCAGTGACTGGATGTTCCAGCTGCCTTCATGTTGTGAATTCATTTTAATGTGACCTGCCACTTTCTGTAATCACTTCTGGGAAAAACCTTCCCCTTTCACATGGCCAAAAAACCCAAATGTGAAGTGGTCTCCTCTTAAAAACAGATGAAGACAGCACTGCATTAACTTTTTCTTTCTCTTCTCCTTCCAGCCTGTTCTGTTTTTAACACAAGAAGAGCTAAAATAAGCGGGATTAGATTTTTCTGGCTAGACACAATTTTCCATGCTAACTAAAGTAAATACAGTGGCAATGTAAAAAGTAAGCATGAGCCCAGTGCTGAGTATATGCTAGGTGTTTCTCAGAGTGTGTGTGAGGGGTTGAGATTATTTTTGTCTTAGTTTGTGCCCTCTGTAGTTCCTTGCAAGATGGTGGAGAGAGGAGTTTGACTCTGCTTCATGACAACTGAAGGCATTACGAAGTGCTATTTGACTTGAATAATGTTTTTGTTCGTAGAAAACAGCATTAAAATACTCCAGGATTTCTTACATTTGTTGTCTAGCACGCTGTGCAGTCTCTACCTTACTATTTCACCAATTTCTGAGTCAAAAATTATTATTCTGCTTAACTAGTAGCTCATTTTTCTTGGAGAATTAATGTGGGGTGTGTTTATGAAACCCCCGCTTTCTTGTTCAATGACCTACCATTTGTAAGGTCAAATGGGAAAGGAAGTTTGACCTGGGAGGCACAGTCAAATTTTATCACCATAGAAGGACAACAGGAGTAAGTATGAGAGTCACCTGAAATGTAGAGGTATATCTTCATGCTTCATGTCTGAAACCATTACTTTAATTAAAAGTTCTGTTTGAAATATGTTCATATGACCATTGAGAATATGTCTACCTTCAAAATTAGTAGCATATCCAAAATCAAACTTGTAGGTAAAGTCCTAGAGGTTCTTTTTCAAGTGAAACAAATGGCAACCTCAGATGTCACTTGAAAGGAATATGGGAATTTTTAAGTCATCATTTTTATTCCAGTTTTGCAGATTTTCCATTGTCTCTGTCACAATGACAGTACTTTTTTGTCTTGGCTGTAATGAAATAAATAGTATGGTAAAAAGACACAACCAAAAAAACTTGGTAGGACAGTCTGTAACAGGTCTTATTTCAGGTTTTCTGTGCTTTATCAGTCAATACTGCTTTCTGCAATAGTGGGTTCCTGGCTATTATTTGTTTTACTCTTACAAGATCTTTGCAATTAAAGCCAAATACCACTGCCTTTTAGATCTTCCCTTTTGGATTAAAGGCATAAATAGCTGTTTCAGCTATCACAAATAATGTAGACGTGAAATGCTTTGAAGTGGCACTGCCACTATTGTTTATCAGAGCTGTTCCAGATCTGGGGAGAAGAACTGAATGAAGCCAGAGCTAACTGAAATGAATAGGTGCTCTCATTAATTCCTGGCCATTTTTGTTTTATAACATGTGCATAAAACTGAAGGAAAAAGTCTTTAGGGTGATAGGGTATAGTCAAGTTTATCTCAAAGTCTTTGAGATACTTACTATTATCAGCTACCCAGTACATTTTCTTGTAAGGCCTCTTATCAAACCTCGAGAGCTCGTTATGGCAAGGATAAACACTTCAAATCATGATGTTTGGGACGTGGTTCAGTCTGGTATTTTTTAACTGCATTTGAAAACAGAGTTAATTCCCAAATCCCATGTGATGACCAGCTTTGAGCGTGCCTTGCTCCCTGACAATGCTGCTGTTAATCCACAGATTTGTTGTGCTGCTGTACTTGGTTTGTAGATCTTCCCACTGGCCTTGGTCCAGCTAGTCATGGAAGTTACTCCCTCTCTGGGAAGGGCCAACCCCTATTCCATCCCAGTCTTTTCTGGGTTCCAACCTCAGCCAGCTGGTAATATAAGGAGAGCTGATAATATAAGACTCACCTTGAGGTGAGTTACTGTTTTCTAAAACCCTTTTGGACTCGGTGGACTTTAGGAGAAGTTACTTATGTCCCAGATCCCCTTCGAAGTCACCAAAGCTAGGACTTCTCTGTCACTTCTTTGGCAGCTGAGTTATAGTCTTAACTCCCTGGGTACGAATAGCAGCAGTTTCTGTAGCAAGAGTTCAGTTTTAAAATAAATTACATATATTTTTACAAAACACAGCACATAATCTGCATGTGTACATGTGTGAATGTATTCACATGCCCACACTGGTTGTTATTGATATCCCAAGTTACTTGTGAACCACAGAATGTATTTGACTACATGGCTAAACTGGTGATGTATTAATTTTAAGTAATGTAACTTAAAGCAGTAAGTCTTGGTTGTGATGGATCTAGGGCACACCACAGAGCTGTTCCTTTCCTTAGGTCATGATTTTTAACAGCTGAATTATGCCGTTATATATGCTGCGTTAAGTCAGCCAGTTTTTCAGGAACTGTGATACATGAAGAAATTTTTATCTTTTGGATTCCCATATAGATTTCAAGATTGAGGGACCAGGTTGGTTATGTTTTGACTATGAGATTTGCAAGAGCTCTGTTAAACTTCTGGTTTTGTTCTCACAGTTAGCTGGCCTTGGCCCTTTTGTACCCTCTGCCCTGAGAAGTCTGTCATCCACAAACCTTCCTAGCTCTGACCTACCCTAAATGCATCTGACACTATGGAGGCATTAGCCCTCTGTTACATGTCTGCAGGAATGTGGAGCATAGGTGATGGAAAATGGGGTGTTGCTTTTGGCTCTCCACTGTTACCAATACTTGCCTTAATGTTTGGCTGTGCCACTGGGACACCAGGCAGATGGCTATGTGTTACATTCAGGGAGAAAACACGTGGAGAGAATTGGTGCGATGTGTGGAAGTACTACATATTCTCTCAGTTCTGTTAATTGATGGAGAGCTGCCAGTGATGAATCAGAGCTTGATGTCACAAGACACTTCTTATTTATCAAAAACAGTTGTAAAAGGGACAGAGCAAATGTGCTGTTCAGCATCTTGTTTCTGTTGCTCCCTGTGCTCTGTCATCCAGCTACAGAACACTAACGAAGAACCTTCTCCTAATGCTTTTTTGTCAGTTATCCAAGAAATCAAAGCCAACAAATGCTTTTTTTAAAGTAATAGATTCTCAGAAACTAATGCAAGTTTGGGACTTGAAAGAGCAAAAGGTTTTCATTATGTTTTTAAAACAAATGTCAAACATAAACTCTTTCATGTCCGCATAAGCCCAACGGGCCTGGAATGCCTGCTTCATGCCAAATCTGGTATTAACTCTGGCTATCACTTAAGGGGAAATTAAAACCATTTGGGTCTTTGTCCTTGAAGGCTCCCCATACAATTTATGAAGACTCTCTGTAGATTTATTGCAAAATCAGTTCATGGGTTTTCAGTGTGTGTATTCAGTGTGGTGCTCAGTGATGGGCTGATCATGTTGTGGTCTTGAATGCAGGGGTCCAAGGGCTTCATTTAAGCATATGCACAGTGGCACCAGGGCCTACATGTGGGTGCGTGTATGCACACATGCATGTATGAGAGAGAAAGAAAAATGATACAGAAGATGAGTGGGTTCAACCTGGGGATTTCGACCTGGATTTCACACAGCTGTAGTTTTTGTGGTGGTTAAATAAAGGATTGTATTTTTAGCCTGTGTTTAAGTTATTTAGGAAAGTTTGTTGTTGTTTTTTTTTTTTTCTTGCCTTTGTACTTGAGCTGGGGAAAGTGCTACTTTGTGCACGAGTGTTTTTGGTGGGCACCATAAGAAGAACTATATTCATGTGAAAGTAATGATTGTGAGTATAGCACTTCGCTCACCTCCTCCAGAGCCATGGCACTAGTGGTAGAGATAGCTTGAGGGGGGCTGAAGTCATGCAGAGGGAAGTCTGATGGCCAGTCTGTTGCCCCAGGTCCTGTGGTTGTAACTTGCCTAAGCAGGAGGAAGCTGAGTTTCACAGTTACTCTGACACAAAAGCATGTCTTCTGTTAACTGCTTATGAGACATTTGACTCATAACTTTTTCCTGAGTCAGTCCTAACATTTCCCATTGACTTCTGGGTAGTTTTAGTTGCATCAAGTGTGTCCCCACCTGGGAAAACAAGAGAATCTGTTGGTTCAAACTGAACAAAACTTGCAGGATTTGGAGGTTTGTGGGTTGTGGTGTTTTAAAACCAGTGACCTGAAGGCAAAAGCTGTAGTCTTCTTCACTGTAGAGCCATGTCAGAACAGTACGGGGCTGGCTTTTCTTTCCTCAGCCCTCATTTGGAAAAAATCCTATTTAGGAATGCATTTAGGCACGTAGCGAGAAGAGTCTCAAGATGTGAGGGTGTAGACAACAGGATCACTGACAGAACCCTCAAAAAGAGTGATGCGGTAGCCTCTGTGTCACCAAACCATGACACTTTGTTATTTTCCCCACAGAAAAAGGAGTGTGTTTTTAATGTATCAGCTGAGATCAATGACTGCACTTAACATCCATAAAAGGAGAAATGGAAGCTGTTTTGAAAGCAAGAAGTTGTTTTCTTTATTCATCTTATTTCTCCCTTGCAATCCATCCTGTAAGGCTATTGATGCTAAATGTTCATTAAAATGTAGAATTGATTGGCCAGTGTTCGGTTTCATTGTGGCTGGCCTCTATCGCTTCTAGAAGGGGACAAATTGAGCCTTCAGCAGCTTGGACTGAGATTCCAGCTATGCTTGCTGCTTCTTGGGTTTTGCAGCTCTATTGGAGACATAGTGTAACAGCATTGGAATGTCATTCAAAAACTTAGCAAACCTGAACTGTTTTCTGCAATGTCAGAGGGCATTAGGTGGAAAATTAATTATGTGGAACTAACCAAAGAACACTATTTTCAGTTTAAGTTGTTTTAAACTCCTTTTAATTCCAACTCAGAAGAAGTTAGCTGCAAAGGACTGGTTCACAAGGTTTAAAAATATAATCTTAATTTTTTGCTGAAATGTGATGAGAATGAGAAAACAGGATGAGAATGATTAACATTGCTACAGGATTGTGCACAAAATACTTTCAAGTGGTAGCTGTTATGAAATATACTGTAGATTTAATAATTTCCTTATAAATATTGATATTCTCTCTGTTGCTTCCACATACTGTAGAAATTTTCATTAAGAAATTTATTATACTTTGTCACAAAAATAAAACAAATAATAAATAAATAGTAAAAATTCTTGTTAATACTAGCCCAGTTGGATTTCAGTGCTATCTTCAATGTTTTGATAAATTATCACCATAAATTTTTAAAGTTAAATATCTACTTAATTGAAGTTGTGCCTTCAACACTTTTTTATCTTGGATTTGACTGCAAAGTAAACTGTGGCTTATACCTGTCAAACACTGACAGGGCAAATACGAAAAGTGCATTTTCAGTCTATGTTTACTGAGAAGAAAGATTTGAGTTGGGAATTTGTGGTATGAAGCTGGGATCCCGACTTGAACAAGCATCAGTTCACAAGGATTTGACACAGACGAATGGACTGCTGGCTGCTTGATTCTTGAAAATTCTTTGAACTGCCACTTTTGGCTAATGGTAGGAGAAGAATCACATCTTGCCCTTCCTGTAGTAAGTCCTTCCTCCTCTCAAATTCTGTTGGCAGTATGGACCATTATACAGAAACTGGGGGCCAGGATTAGAGACGAAAGCTTGCCAAGAAATCTTAAAAATAGCTGAAAAATATTTCTGGTGGTACACTTCTAATTACTTTCATATTGTGGCCTTAAACTTTATGAAAATGAGAGTGCATTGAAAACATTATTCTCAAAGTATTTGCGGATTAAAAAAAAAGAACAAAAAACAACACAACCCAAAAAGCAAAAAAAAAAAACCCAAAACGCAAGCTGTGGATCATATTCTCCTACATGCTAAGAAATCTGACTGCCCTCAGTATGTAAGGTAAAATTTAGAAATCATAGAACCACAGGTGGTTCCCCACCTCCACTCCACCCCTTATAATGTTTTTTGGGGGATAACTGGATTCTGTAATGCAGAGGAATCTATTGTTAAATCTCTTTTGATCCAAATATTAATACTGTTTTCTTATTTGAAGAGGGATAATTTAGCTAAAAGCTACACTGTAAGGAGAAAACAAAAAAATCACACTGAAAAAATATTAAATGTATTATAATACTTTTTAAAGGTTGTGCATTTTCATGCTCCACATGACTTTGTGTTCTCCTGTAAGCTATTTTTCGTGTATGCTTCTTTTAGACTAATAGATCTAATAGAGTGTAGGAGCTTCAGAAATGTTCAGGGTGTTCAGCAAGAGACATGGTAACTACTTATTTTGTCATGCTTCCATTGAAGATAAGTTCATATCGGATATAAAAAACAAATTACTTTGGATGGTCCAGTAAAGTGTTACTGCTTTGTAAAAAGGCAGGTTATTGGCTTTTTTTCTGAACTGTTGCTTTGGGTGTTGTTGTTTTGTTTTTTTTTTTTAGTGAAAACATGATTATTTCATGTTTCAGTCTAGAGAAGAACAAATAAAGAATTAATAGAGTCCTTTTAGCAACCTGGTTTAGGATCATACTGTGTCCTTTGTCTGTGCTCAGTCCTTTGAATGAAAAAAGGCAGAGGATGACTAATACAGCAGTAGTGATTGTAGTTTTTGGTAGTGACAAGAAAGGGATGTCTTAGTGGTAAAGGAAGATCTTTGCACTGAGCTCATGCCTCCTTGCATGTGTCCCTGATTGGACCTAGCTATTTGTTTTGCAAAGTGTATCCCAAAAGCTGTTGTATAGTGTCTGTACTGAATCTTAGAGTTATAAATTGGAAACCTCAGCATCAGGATGTTCAATTTTATATCTTATTCTTAAATGAAACTGCAGGAGAACCCTGTTCTGACTATCTCAGACTGTATATGTTGGTGTCGGGAATGCAATGGATTAGAAATCCATTTTACATTAGAAAGCATTTTACATGGTGGGTTGTTGTTGCTATTGTTGTTACTCCTTTTGTTGATAATAACAATAATTCTGAAACCCATCTATCCATCTTCTAGTCCCACTAGGTAAGAAAAACTTTCCATATTTGTGTGACCTGCAGATTAAAATGATACTTGCAGTATCAGTTAATACTTCATGTGTCCGCCTTGCTTGCCTGTTCTTTTGGAGAGACTTTTCAACTAATTTTCAAACCTTGGGTATTTAACTGAAGGAGCTGGCATGCCAGCATCCAAAACCATGTTTCCAAGAAGTCCTGCTAAAAGGCTGTCTTGTTGCTGGAGAGAGCTGGACTCACTGAGTGCTTCCTTCTTGGTTTTTGCAGTATGTCCAGTTTTAGCAGTGGCTAGATTAAATGGATCTGGTAGTGTCTGAATCACTAGTGGAATGACTCGGGGGTACAGTCTTTGCTTACATGGCTTAGAAATTCTTACAGGCCCCTTTTGCTAAGAGCAAGCTTCCTTCCTTTAGCTGAAGTCATGCTGTACATTCCTCAGAGGCACACAGAGATTGGGAAACTGAGGAAAAACACTGTATCCAGTGTAGCTGTGTGTCCTGGCCATGATATTATGGTGGCTGGAAGAGCATCTCAAAGTATTTATTATAATATAGCATCATGTGTTGCTGAATTATTTATATTTTAAGGCATACTTATTCTGACTTCCATTGACTGACCTCTTTTTATTGGCTGGAAAGGTGTCACGCAAAAACCTACACAAGAGAAACAAATTACATTAGAACAAGGTACCAATCTACATGAACATTTTCATATGCGATTTAACAAAAAACCAAAACAGGTTATAATGTCTTAACTGGGACATAACATCATGAGCCGTGGAATACTTGTGAGCCTAGTTCTCACAGTTGAATACCAAGCAGAGTGTGGGAAAACTGAAAACTGCTGTAGAGAGAGGCTTCTTCAGAGCCAAATGGATGACATCTGAGACCTCAGATTAAAGTGCAAAAGGAGGAAAGAGTTTGTAATAACAGCATCAGATACATACAACTTTTAGGATGTACCAGAAATCATAGGTTGCAGATATAACTGGCAGAGTGCATCCAGAAGTTCATAGGGATGTATTTTCAGTCTGTACAGACAGCGTGAGGCTAACTGGATTAAGCCACAGTGCCAACCAGGAGGAGAGTTCAGGCTTTTGAGACAATATGGTGCTGTCAGTTGCAAAAAAGTGCAAAAAGCAACATAATGCCTTGCTTTCTGACAGACTTTAGAAATTTGGTGCAGCAGTTTAGTCTTGTTTACTGCATTTATTGTATGCTCTTGAAACACTGTCCTTGGGATCTATATAATCAATGTCAGCAAAGAAATGCTCTGGCTCTTACCCTCTGGCTTTTTCTGCCTCAGTGCACATTGCACACAATCTCCTAGTGTTATGACCATCTCAAAGGACAGGTATTTATAAAGGTGCAAAAATAATTTTCAAAAATAATTATTTTATTTTTTTAGCCTCTCTCAAAACTATTTAGATGGAAAGTACCAAGATCAAAGGAGGGAAATTCTGACTCCCCCAGAGTAGCAAATCTCTGCTTAGGTTGCTAGAGCCAGAAAATCAACCCCAGAACTTTCATTAGGAAAGGTCTCTCTATGTATAAGGTTCTTGCCCTTCTGATTTTTACCACTGGTGGTTATTTGGACATCTCTGAGTAGCTGTGGTATGTATTTGCAACATGCATTGCTGGTGGTGAAAGTTTTCCAGTGCTGGGAAGGAGGTGTGGGTTGAGAAAGTTGTGCTTTCCTTATGAAACCAGGGTTCAGTGCTTCTGACCAACACTAGGACAGAGTGAAAGCCCTGAAACCAAACACGGCCACATGGGGCCATGTGGAATTGCCATGCATACCTGCACCTAGGACACTCTCATATATGCTGTGGCCTCTTGCTACATAATACAGAAATTATATTTTTTTATTTGTTTGTTCCCTGTCCCCCTTCAAATTCGAGATAGATCTAGCATGAGGGGATGGGTGTTGAGAGCCAGTTCAATGCCATCCATCTGGTTGTACTAGAAACCACCAGGTAAAAGCAGAGCAAATGCAGCCTGTGAAAGACTGGCTCCTGGAGAAGTGAAGGTAAATGAATCCTAAGAAGAGTTTTTCAATAAGTTTTCCAACACTTCAGCTCATGATTAATCTATCATAATTAAGGCTAATTACCAAAAGAAGAAAAGGAAACATCAGACTTAAACTGGTATAGGGCCACCGAAGACTGTATTACCCTGTTTTCCCCAAAATAAGACCTACTCCGAAAATAAGCCCTAGCATGATTTTTCAGGATGCTTGAAATATAAGCCGTACTCCACAAATAAACCCTAGTTACAGTTCCTAAAAAAAAGTCAATATAAATAGTGTCCAAGCAGCTATACATGTAAAAAAAGTAATACATTTTGGAGCAAGAATTAATATAAGACCCTGTCTTATTTTCGGGGAAACAGGTTAGTTCCCCAGCATTTGTATGCGATGTGGTCTGCTCTAACCAAAGCCTATGGCAGTGGTACGTGAAGGGAAAAAGCCATGGAAACAAATATGAAGGTCTTCTATGTGCTTTAATTAGGTCTAATACCAGCCATGACAGTTTTGTCACAGAAATCCGAAGGAAAACGAGTCCCATTGCCACCTTCTTCCTCCTGTTCTGCCTTTCTCTTCCTCCCCTTGCAATGCACACACACTGTTTGCTATGGGATTGCTGCTTGTGATGTAGAAATGAGTTGCTATGGAAAGTTAGACGATATCCCTTTGAAACGGATTCTGGAGGTCCTGAGAAGAGTTTTGCTGAAACTGTGACCATTTACCCAAAGGTGTGCTGTTCCTGTTCTAAGAGTTTAATTTGTTTTGAAGGAAGAAAAAAAAAAAAAGTGGTGTTTTTTTTTTTTTTTTAATAAAGGACCCTGAAGTACAATATATTCATTAAAAGAATTAACAAATTCTGTTTAATTTCTAACTATTTTTTATTATCACTTCATAACTTCATTATTTTTTCTTTAAACGCACATCCCACTCCAGCAGACTTGAATTTTAGGTGGGGGAAAAAATAACTTCCTTCCTTTTCAGCTGTTATAACTGTACTCTGTGAGTTACTACAGGAAGAGTATCTTATTCCTGACTTCCTGATCTGCCTGCAAGCTGATATCTGGTGCCCTCCTGAAACGCACAATTTTGATTGCGGGTCCACCCAGCCATGCCAGATTTATGTAAACAAGGTTTATACATCTAAAGATGCCAGAGGAACAGATGTTTTATGTTTACTAGGGGTCTTTTGGCATCAGGAATTAGAGAACAAACTTAACACATCCGAAGCCACATGTGCTCTTTTATTGCACCTATATTAGATTTGGTGAAAGATCACCATTTTGTCAAGCAAGAGATTTTACTGATTAAATTACTGATTGGTAGCTGTGCAAGCAGTCTCAGTCCTGAGTCTCTCTTTGCTCTTAATAGAAGGAGAAAATGATACTGCTGTTTTCTCTGCTTTCTTCCTACCCCATCTGTGTAACAAAGCTGCTGCTTGGTAACTCTCTTGACCTTAAACCTTTGGTGACTGGGATAGAAGAATAGAGAGGATAGAGTAGGGGAGACTCTGAAGTAGGAGGCAGGGAGTGAATGATTTGTATGTGGAGATTCAAAAAGGAAAAGAGAGACCAAAGCAGATCCTGAAGAGAAAGAACCAGAAGTTAGATCTGAAAGCAAGAACTGCAAAGAAAAGTGCATGAGAAGTGAAACAAAAATAGCAGTGGAAAATAGAGATGAGATGGGGAAAAGGCAGGTAGAGGGAGCAATAGATGAAAAACAAAAAAGAGAGAACTTAGCACAAGCTGCATAAATTTCTGTAGTATGTATGTATTGGCTTACATTAATATTTATCTAAAAGTTATGCATCTAGGCCATTAAGAATCTAGGCTCCCTACTTAAGTGTCCCAGAAGATGATTTATGCAACCCATGTTAAGATTGGCCCCTGCTGTTTGCTGGTTACAGAGGGAGCTCAGACAGTTTAAACTTGAAGGCCGGCTTTTAGCTGGCTAAAATTTGGTAAAATGATTTTACTTACTGTATTAGAGTTGGATATTTTTGTTTTAAAAACTGTAAAAGATGTGGCTTCCTTAGAAGACATCTTGTAATTCTTGTAGGATCAGAATGGAACTGTAGGTCAGCATCCTTACTGGTGGGAAAGGAAAAGCTGTTTAGGTCAAAATAGTCTAGCTTGATGCTTATACTTTTTTCACCTGTGTGTGTGAATGTAACAGTGTTTGGTTTGTGTACTTTGTGTATCACTAAAGAATCATCTGTTATAGCCTTTGAAAGATTTTGCCAAACTGTGAGGTTGTATAGAAAAGAACTTTGAGCACAGCATCTTAGAAAAGAGATTTAAAAAAAAAATAAATTGTGATTACATAAGAAAGTTAAAAGAAACTTAATTCTGTTATTAAGCTGTCCACATTTCTGCACTTGCAATTATGATCTCCCAAAACTTCAGTTCCTATGACTGAGAATATAAACCTTAGTTATTGCTGTTCAATGTGAATTGAGGGATCTTAATATGTTTCTTTGTCATCTTCTGCTTACTTATGCTACAGTATTGCAAGCTATGGGCTTGTCTTCCGGTTTAGAAGGGAGAAGCATTGCTGTGAATTCAGATAACGTTAATCTGGGATGCTTATGGAAAAAACAAAAAAACATTGCTAATTGCTTTTGAGGGGAGAAATTTAGATTTTTTTTTTTTTTACATACATGTACTCACTTCTGTCATGTTTAAAAGAGTGTCTATAAATGAAGGTGTTTCCTAGTCCCTGTTGTTTCAAAGTAAAGTATTAGGAACTTTGATTTTGGCTTCCCTGAAAAAGTCTTGAGCCTCTGAGTAGGGACCCACTAGAAAATGTCTGAATAATAATTTTGCTAAAATGCTGGAAGTAGTGTCTTGGGCAATTAGGACCATCACACGGTTTAGGTTCAACTGACTCTATTTGTGTACCTGCTTACTTGGAAATCCAGAAGTATATGGTGATGTTTGCCTTGGCTGTTCAAATACAAAAAGCAGTGTGTTTACTGTGTGTATGTGAAAGATTAAAACATGAAAAAAGTAGAAGGATATAGAATATTTCCATGGCAAATGAAAGGATTTAGTAAACAAACAAAATTTCACATAGGAAAGAAGAATACTTACTGGAATATATGGCCTCAGGATTAAATGCGTCTGATTCCTCTCTACATCTCTGAAGACTGAACTGCACAAATGAAATTAGCACAATATAGCCTAGCAGACATCCTGACACAGATTAGCCAAAAGCCTTTTCTATGCTTCCTGTATGTTTCCAGGCCTGCATTTTGCAAATTTTATTAAAAAATCTGTAAAAAGTCAAATCTGTGCATGTGTGATGGATCCTCCACATGGAAGCTTTGTGTAACCATTGCTCTGGACACTCCTGCAGCACGCTCTTATCCTGCCTGTCCTATCTGCGCAGCAAACATCCTCATGCTGACTGAAGCTATGGCAGTGGGTTTTTTTTTTGCTCAGAACAGCATCGCCTTGTTGTATGGGCATGTGGCAGGTACCAACGGTCTGACTTGACCTTGGAGGGAGTAAAAATCGACCAATTATGACTTATTATTAATTATTAGTTATTAGCAAGTCAGACCAACGTGCACGTTTAGAAGAGAGCAGCTATTTTTTGCAGGCTTAACGTATCAGCCGTCACCTGCTGTGGTGGCGGGGTGGCAGGAGCAGAGAGAGGCCCCGCCAAACCCCGACCGAGCAGCCGCCCCTGCCGGACGGTCCGCGGGGGGGCGCTGCAGCCCCGGCCTCCGCGGGCCTCCGGGCGCAGGTGGTGTGGCGTTTCAGCAGAAGCGTGTATATTATTATTATTATTATTATTATTATTATTATTATTATTATTATTATTATTATTATTATTATTATTGTTATTATTATTATTGTTATTATTGTTATTATTGTTATTATTATTATAGCAAAAAGCTAGTTCCTCCTCATTCTAGGACTAATTAACCCAGCTCCCTTTTTAGTTGTGTTTCAGTATTTACATGTTTACATGGTTTCGCAGTGGTTACCATGAATGGCTTGTGACTTGATTTCCTGTCACTGTTACTCCGTCCTTTTCACTCTCCCTAATTAACCATTCCTGCCCCTTGTTTCTCTGTATATGCTTTTATATTCCTTTTTATACTTATTTTGCAGGGTGACTGCGTATTGTTTTATTTATTGTAATGAAAACAGAAGAATAAAACTGTAACAGAATCCTATACAAACCACCTATATTTAAGATGATGGTTATGTAAATCAGGAAATAGCAATATTAAGGATGCTCATGCAAAGAAACCAAAGGAAAGCAAAACCAAAATCCAGACTCACAACCAAGAACAAATGCAAACGTCTTTTTCTTAGGCCAATAAATAGCTCTTCTGTGACCTGTAGTTATCCTGAATAAATTTGTAACCTAAAAAGTGTATATTTATTTAACTTGATAATTTCTCTGCTGGAAATGGAAGTGCTTAAAAGAGAAAGTCTGGGATCTATCAGACCGCAACCTGAATAGATATTTTATAAAAATATTTCCAGAACCATTTGTTGTAATTATAGCTCTTTTAATATACCCTGCTTTTGGTTATACCAAGTGTTCTTTTCGTTACGTGTGACGGAAGCTGGCTGCATTGGGGAGAGATGTCTCTCTGGGTCAGGTGCCTCATGTCCTAAGGCCCGACTTTCATTTTTGCCAAACTCAAAGCCATTTCAAGCTGCACTGCAGCACTGCTGAAAGATGGGGGAAGTAACTCTGAATGACTTGCAAGCACAGAGATATTCAACATTATATGCCTGCTTTATTGCTCCTTCCAGCTTGCTTTCCTGCTGATTTTTAACTTGTAAGAAAGCTATCTCCATAAAATAAGCTGTCAGCTGTCAAGCTGACTCTGTTATACAGTAAATGTGACATTTTCCAAGCCTTTATTCTACAGTCTGAAGGAGCTGTTACACACTGCCATTAATCCCAGAGCCCCTTCCATCCCCTTCCTTGGGCTACCACAGCCATCACTTGACCCTAAACAAGTTAGTCTCCATCTGCTGGTTTCTGTACATCTCTGCTGTGGTTCTTTTTGTAGCTCTCTGTGAGTTTGGCTGGTCCTTCATTGCCCTAGCACTAGAAAAGGAGCAGCAAAACATTAGAGATGGCACGTTCATCACTGACAGAGAGAATCTTGTCTCAAATGTTGTAATATTTTTGTAGTCCAGAGGAAATGAATAAGAGACAGGAAAGCTTTTATTCCCTCAGGTATGATTGTAATTTGGTGGGGGTCTTGGTCATGGGTGGTGAAGATTTCCTTCAAAGGTTGCTGTTTAATGGTAACTTCTGCTTAGAACATGAAGAAAAAGAGAACAGGAGAATTATCACTAGCACAGAGTTTAACCAGAGCACTTCAGCTATCTTGAAGATCCTGTCCTAGGTTTTCACCCAGTTTACTGTCATGCCCTCAGAGGGAGAGGTAGTGAGGGGCAAGGAGCCCTTGTTGGCCAGGAATGGGGTGGTTAATTGAGCCTTGCCATGGTACAGGGCAACTGGCAGGGGGGAATACAGAGGCCAAATTTTTGGCAGGTTTGTGAAAGGCAGAACTGTTCTGTTGACATGTGTCTCTCTTATCACCTAAGGACAATGTTAAGTTTGAATTCAGCTTTGGCAAACACCTTTTTTGGGGTTTTTTGTGCTTTAGATGCTGAAACTTGCGTTTCCTCACTGTGGTTTGGGCAATTACTGTGGAGAGGCAATTAAGTGAATGTCCTTTGGTTTGGGAGAGGGGGAAGAAGAAGCAGTAAGTGCATTTCAAACAAAGATTTCTAAAAGCAGCAAAGATAAATAAATCTGTTTTCCTGTGCTTTAGCATCTTGCGAACAGTCTTCTGAGTGGACTCTGAACAAGAATGTGATCTCATTATGGTATTCTATTGATAGAGACACTAGTATAGTTTGGAGTATAGCTGGAGGATGCAAACTATCACAGTATCACAGTATCACAGTATGTTTGAGATTGGAAGGGACCTCAAAAGATCATCTAGTCCAATCCCCCTGCTGGAGCAGGAATGCCTAGGTGAGGTCACACAGGAACATGTCCAGGTGGGTTTTGAATGTCTCCAGGGAAGGAGACTCCACAACCTGCCTGGGCAGCCTGTTCCAGTGCTCCGTCACCCTCACTGAGAAGTTTCTTCTCAAATTTAAGTGGAACCTCTTGTGTTCCAGCTTGATCCCATTACCCCTTGTCCTATCATTGTTTGCCACCGAGAAGAGCCTGGCTCCATCCTCATGGCACTCACCTTTTATATACTTATAGACATTAATGAGGTCCCCCCTCAGTCTCCTCTTCTCCAAACTAAAGAGACCCAGCTCCCTCAGCCTTTCTTCATAAGGGAGGTGCTCCACTCTCTTAATCATCTTTGTTGCCCTACGCTGGACTCTCTCCAGCAGTTCCCTTCTTGAACTGAGGGGCCCAGAACTGGACACAATACTCCAGATGTGGTCTCACCAGGGCAGAGTAGAGGGGAAGGAGAACCTCTCTCGATCTACTAACCACCCCCCTTGTAATACACCCCAGGATGCCATTGGCCTTCCTGGCCACAAGGGCACAGTGCTGGCTCATGGTCATCCTGTTGTCCACCAGGACCCCTACATCACTTTCCCCTACACCGCTTTCTAATAGGTCATTCCCCAGCCTATACTGGAACCTGGGGTTGTTCAGCATAAGCTGGTAGGGGGTTTAAGATTGCAGTGGTGTATCTTAGGATACACAAGTTGCATACTTTTAATAGCTGCCTGTGGAGCTGCAGAAGGTGTCACAAACTATCTGTGGGACACCCAGACGCTGCCGGCAGTTTTATAGCTGTGCCTGCAGCACTGTGGATGCTGCAGTCCAAAGAGAGGTGGCATGCATACTTCAGGACCAAAATCTCATCAAAATGTGAGCAAATTGTTTAAACTGTTGTAAAGACTTGTACTGAAGAAAGATGTTAGTGTTCAGGGAAGTTTCTAATCTGTTATTTAGTTTGTTACTTTTGCTAGATTCTTCTTAACACTGGCAAAAAGTTTTTGTAAGGTATTTATCTACAAAAAAGACAGGCTAAACAGGAGTTTACCTTATTGCTAATATAAAAGTTAATTGACATTAAATATGTATTTAAATAAATCCAAATAAAATAATCTGGACATAGTGTTAAAACTGGGATGACGAGAAGAAAATTACAAACTCAGCAAAGAGGGGTGATTAAAAATGACAGTGCAGATAGAGGCATTTATGTATAGAGGCTTAAGCTAAGTAAAGGGGCACATGTAAAACCACAATAAATAGATAGAAACTAATTTCATTCTGCTGTATGTGCTACCTAAAGTTTATGTGCAAATACTTTGGTGGCAGAAAGGCACCCCAGGTTCTGAGGGCTTCTGGTCTTGCAGGGCAGAAAAAAGCAGGAGTGGATCCCAGTTAGGATGAACTGTGCTGTTCAGCTAAAGGATAGGTGCATTCATAACTGATAAAAAGGTGGATACCAGCAAAAGTAAAGCAGGCGGCACACACATCAGCTCTTAAGAGCAAGTACGTGCCTGGTGATCAAAGCTGAAGATAATAAGGTGCCATAAAGAAAGAAAACATAGTAAATACTGAAGAAACAAGGGCCAGTGTTGATCTCAGAGAGTATTCATGGCAGAAAGGACAAAAACTGTATCAGGGAGTTCCCCTAGAAATCAAAGAGTTGCTGTTGGGTAAGCCTTATTTCAAGCCATAGCACTCTTCAAAATTGACCAATTAGTCAGTTGCTCCACAGTAGTTATTTACATGATTCCCTAACTTCTCTGTCCATATCTAAGATGTTCTGAAACAGGGGTAAAAACTCCTATCTCCAAAATTTTTGGAAGTATTTTAATCCTAAAATGAATACATAGAGATGTTCCTTCTTGTATGGAGAATGCAGTGGCTGAAATGATGGGACTTACAAGAACTGGGCATGCGTTAAAATTGATGACTAATTGTTAGAAGTGATGGCAGTGTTATTTAGTCTAACAAGGAATATACTGAAGATGAGTGACAGGATATCTGTAACAAGGAGTAGAAGGTCAAAAGGATTTAAAACAGTGGACATATACCTGTGAATGTCAGCATCCTTATCTAAACTAACTTGGTAAGCCAGCAAAGTTTCACTAATTGGTGTTCTGAAAGTGAACTAGCTAATTATAGTATGAAAACCACACCTCTACTCTGGAAGTTGCCCACCACCCAAAGAAGACCTCTGCCCACTCAACATGCACAATGAATTTTTAAGGCACTCTAAATGAAGGTGAGAACATGTAAGTAGGGATGCATATGTATTAGAAAGGAGGGGTTCCATACAAACCGATGTATAAATAACCGAAATCTTGGTAACTGGGGATTTACCACCTATCACCCATCTCTGCACAGATATGAAATAAACAAATATCTCAACTCTATGTGTTATTCAGCTTTTTGCACACTGGGTAAAAGAACTCAGCTTTTTGGGACAACAACATTATGCTAAGAAGCATTGTTGCATGTAGTTGTAAAGTCAGTCTACTTCACTGTATGTCAGTTTCAGTGATAACTCCCTGAAAAATGGCAAGATACTTTGGATATAAGACTAAAGACATGGATATAATTCTACCTCAAGTTACTGGTATTGGGATGAACTGTTCCCACTCTCATTGCTAATGCAGCTAGGGATACGCTGTAAGCATATGCTGTTATCTGATCAGTACTGGTTTGTGATCTATGCAAAATAAGCTGTGACCTTAATACAGCTCTTACTGAACAAGTGGCTGGTTTGGGTGATTATTGAAACTCCAAACTGAAATGGTGCTTATTTAGCATTATTGGCATTTCAGCTATTTCATCAAAATGCTGAACTTCCATCAAAATGACCAAATGAGTCTGGATGGGCTGAGTCTCTGATGGTAGAAGTAACCTCTGTATTCAGTAACTTCTGCTGTTGGAAGTACCTTGGCGGAACAGTAGCAGGTAACTTGTACTTGCACTGCTGATTAAACCTGGCCCTGGGATCTAAACCAAGGAAAAGAAAGTAGCTTTCCTTTGGACAAGGCCATTCCCTTTCTTTACTTGAGTTTAGTTTCAGATATATCATTACCAAATGTTGAACATGAAATCTCCCTTCCACTCCTATACCTATAAATTACAGAGCAGTAGTTAGAAGAATTCCTTAGGGCACAAGAGTTAAGGCTGCATGGTGTGCACACTTGAGGTTTCTGTGGCCACATCTGCAAACAACAAATGTGTTTTTTATCTTGTTTCCCTCAGGGAACATTTTTTTTGTAATCTGGTTAAATGGTACAAGGATTTTAAATATGTGTCTGTATAAATATATACCTAGAATTTATCCCCAGGGTGACATATGAATAAATTGTTAAAGGTCAACAGTTGCCTTGTTGCTGAGCCAATAGTAAGAGGCTCTCTTCTGATGAGCCAAAGAGTTATGCTTTCTTAGTTATTTTCACTCAGATAAGTTATGTGAATGTGACTGAAAAGTGCTCTTGAAATTCGTTAAGGTGCTACCTAACATATCTCAAGACGTTTGATGCTCATATTGTAACTTACACCTAGCATGCATCATGGCGACCTGATAACTTGTCTTCAGATGTTCTGTGAAGTTACAACACTGTGATCTCAAAACACAGTGTTTGGTGTGTTTCAACTTGAGTGATGTATCTTTTTATGGTGGCTTTTAAAAATAGAACCTTAGAAGCCCACCAGGTTTCCTTTTCTAGACCCTCTCTCCTCCACTAAACACATTAAGCATTGCTGTGGTGAGTGTTAAAGAAGGGGAAAAGCCTCGGAAAGAACAGTCACAAAAATCTGAGTCATGCAGTTAGGCTTACCACTGTATGTCTGCTGTTGCAGTAGGCATAGGAATGATCCAAAAGAGCCATAAGCTGGATCGAGCTTGAAAGAATGTGAGATAATGTCCCTTATTTTAGGCTTAGTTCTGTTCTCTGTACTGAAGAGAGAAAAGTACTGTACCCAGCTCATTTCAGTGGTGCTGCTTTTGGAATAATGTGAAACCAGGAAGATCTGGCAGTCTGTAAATTAGACATACATCAACTATTCTCTATGAATTTTGCTGACACAGGCAAACAAGAAGGTATCTCTTGCCCATAGCAACTTTCTGTAGTTCTAAGCAACATCTTGTTCTGCCTGTAGCTTTGAGAAAGTGGATGTGCTTAGCTATATTGTTAATTTTATCATGAGTCTTGTAACAGTTCCATGTTTTTACAAAGTGTTCTGAAGGCAAGTAAATAATAAATTAATCTCAGTTTTGTTTATAATGAGGAAAGTTCCTGGTTCTGGATAAAAGCTTGAAAATGCAAACTCTCCAGGATTACAAAGCAGATGGCAAAGAAAAGGAACTAAAATGAAGTTTATTATGGATGAAGTAGAAGTTAGCGTCAGAATTTTGTCTTGCTCTACATTATGAAGTTGTAAAGTTGGAATGGCACAGCTATGTCAGCTGGGAGTCCTTTTAGGGGAAAAAGAAACCAAAATTTTTCTGAACTGATCAAGCACTGCTGGCAAAGCCTCAGTGGAGATAGAGGCCTCCTGGCAGAAGAATAATTCTTTCTGTGTGTGGCTCATATTGTTTGTATAGGTGAGCAGAAGAGAGCCTTCAGGCCAGCACAAACTAAGTCTGAGCTAGAAAGCTGTGTCAGCCTAAGTGGGCCAAAAGTATGGGTTCCCAAGCTCTGCCCAAGAAGGTAAGGTGTTTCGAGGTGCCCGAAAGGACATAGTTCATGCCAGTGCTTCCTGCCACTTACTATAAATAACGCCTCTGTCTCCACTTTTGTAAGAGTGGCATAATCTAACAGGTAGGCAGAAAGCAACTTTTCAGAAAGTTCTGTTGGGAATGCTGAATTGTAAGAAGGTGGGATTTTTTGTCATAAGCACCAAAGAGGTAGTGAAATTTTTAAAACATTCTTCATACCTATGACAGATTTCAATGAGAGATTTTTTTGGTTTTGTTTTCTATCCTCATTTTTTCTTGGCTGGTACTATGCTGAGATTTGGTACTGCACAAATAGCTGATGTGATCCCCTGTGCTTTATAATTGCTGCTATGCTAAAACTTTTCCTGCTTCTCATTGAACTCTAAGAGTTTTGGTTTGTCTTTCAGAGTTCAATGGAAGTCCTGGGAAGACACAACGGGCTTATTTGTGTCTCTTGTTCACACAGGATAATGCTGTTCTTCTGTTCTATTATGTTATAGCTAATTGGAGATACTTTTCCTAATTCATTGTGACTACAGTTATGTTACTGCAACTCTCCTGAATTCATTGGGCAATGTAAGCCCATGCCGGACTTGAATTTGGTGTCTCCTCTCACCCTATATGATTCAAAGTGGGGAGGAAAGGACTATTTTGATTTATAAACTGTGGAGTATGGAGGAGAAAGGATACAGGAGTTTGACACAGATTTGGTGCCTGGACCTTGGAGGCAGGCATCTGTCAACTCACAGACAGCTATTATATAAACAATTTGGTCTTATTGCATCTCCCTTTCATAATGTACATTTAAAGGTCAGGTTCTGCTCTTTGGGACCTCTTCTTTGAATCATGCCATTGTGAATTAGAAATAAGACATCATATTTCCTGAGGAGAGTAACTAGCCCTACGGTCTAAGTGAACCTTAGATGAGCTGTTCAAATCCTTAATGCTTTCCTACAGTTGACACTATAATGAAAGCTGAGGAGACTTCCTTAAATTGGAGGTGGTATTAGGGCTGCAAAAAAGAACCAGGTGATAGTGGAGTCACTGGACAAAGATTTAGGCTCTTTGGGGCACAGCCATTGGTTTTATATACTGCAGAGACAGAGCATGCTCCGGTTAAGAATGCATAATTTTAAGAAAACCCTTGGTTAAATAAATTTCCTGTTTATAGTATTCAAATAGTGTGTCTCTATTTACCCTTATTGAAAGAGTCAAATTTTCAAATGAATGCTTGAAAACCCAATTCTCTGGCTCCATATTCTGGAAAGCAGTGGTGACTAACCTGCAGTCTATGAATGGTCTAAATGGACATGTAAACTCATGGTTACTCATACACAAGGTATTGTATGGGTTCATGGATAATTAGTAACTGATACTACTGGACCATAAATGAGAGGTAGGATGCTATGCACAGGCTTCGAGAAAGCTTGCTTTCTTGTTTGGTTTAAGGAAATCCACCCATTTCCACTAATAATTAGTGTATATACATAGTCATGTTGTTCATAGGCACAAAACAGCAGATTCTGTCTCAGAGCTGTTATCTCAAAACAAAATTTTTCTACACATTGTTCTGAGTTGAGCCCTGTTTCACTGTGTGAAGAAGAGAGGTGGAGGAGGAGGAATATATAATTTTGAAGCTCCTGTGCCACCAAAAAAAAAGACTTAGAGTACACAAGAAGTGATGTACTGGGGTTTGATAAGGCATGTTACAACATTATGATCTTGGTTCTTTGTTTTCTTGGTGTAGCCAGCTGCAGGAATTTTTATATGCTCTGCACTAACCTTCCAGTCATGTTGCACTGAGTATATGATACAGGGCATTTGATTCATCGTTGCCTTCCATCACAGGAGCTAAAGAATTGTGCAACTGATCCCTGTGTGTGGAAGTTCTGTCTGAGTCCTATGAGAGGAACTGATTGAGTTCTGAGAAAAGTATAAAGCAGCAATGGTTTTGCTTTTCGTTCAGTTCTCTTTCCTACTAGTTTCTCTGTATCAAGTAACACTTGACTTCCTTCACTCAGTACCACCAGATTTGTGTTGAAAGCTTCTTCTGGAACTGGAGTTTTTTTCAGAACTATAGTAGTGCTAGTATATGTTATACAAAGAACCAGTTATACAATGCATTAGAGGCTTTTTTTCAGCCTTCACAATTTCACTTTTACACTTGCCAATTGCAGTATTTCTCACTAGTTTCTTCTTAATACTTTTTTTGTTCTTTCAAGAAAAACAAAAAGGAGGAACAGTTCTAGCAAACTGGAGAATACCAAAATGTTTATCGGATAATGTTAAGTACCAGGCATTTTTTGTTATATCACAGGGCATTAAGTATTGGATGATATGAATAATTACACATACAGTGTTCATTGTATCATAATATAAATGAGTCTACCTTAAAACTGTGTAGTCCTACTTTTTATGGTTATTTTCAGCATGCCTATACTATCCTGTAGTGGGTGATGTAGACATGCCCTTCTGCCTTGCATGCTAATAACATAATGCAGTAATTTAGTAGGAAAATGTGGTAAATGAGTACAAGGAGAAAATGTTGTAAATACTGTGCAAGATTCTTGTCCATTCTTCATAAAGAATCAGAGTACCAAATGGGAGTCAGATTAATGGTAGATTTTTCTGCAGCATACTGTAGGCATGGACTGAAGTTATTCACACAGTTCAGAGAGATTTTGTGTTTCTCTCGTGGCTTTGTACCAATTGAATGTTTCAGAAGGTTAATGTAGATTGATGTTTCATTGCCGTGCCTGTAACACAACCACTGGTGTGTTTGATCAGTAAGTGGATTTAATGTGAGCTTTTTGACCACCACAGATATCATGTTCTGTACCAGTAAGTCAATGATTGAAAATAGGTCATATGAGTTGATTCTTAGAACATAGAACATGGGGTTAAACATGGTTAATTGGTGTGGTAGCTTGGGCACTAAGCCACAATTTCATATATTTTTCAGAGTTGACATATGTGGGGGCAGTTCTGTAAACAGTACTTGAATTAGATGATTTTTACTTGTACAGCACTGCAGCTATTAGGATTTGTTTTACTGAAAATGAAAGAAAGCAATAAAACCTAGTTACCAGAGAACTTTTTGCAAATAAAAATGTAAGCACTGATAATTTTTTTCCACTGTCTTCTTGTGAAAATAATGTTAAGCTCTGAAGTTCAAGCTAAGTTTGAAGTTGTTTCTTACTGTCTTTTTGTTAAGATTAAGCTATCATCTGAATAAGATAGTTTCCTAGCAGTCTTCTCCAAAACAGAGCAGTAGGTTCTGGGAATTGTCTGACTTGCAGATGTGTAGAAAAGTGCTCCTGAAAGAAAACTTGGTAAACTGCTCATATGGGAAACTAATGCACATTTTGGCAGTACACTGAGGTACTGATTATAATTTATTTTTGTATTAGCAAAGTAATCCATGAATGGCTTTCTCTTCTCCTGAGGAAACCAATTGTTTTGCCTTAGATCTGATACAAGAAAATCAGGGCCAATGAGTTGAATATTCTCTTATAATAACCATTGAGGGGGTTTTTATATTGTTGTTTTTATAAAGTACTTTACTTATTTTACAACTCTTTCATTATAAAATACTCTAGCAGCAAAGTAAAACTTTATTGCCTGTTGTTGTCATCTTAGGAGGAGACCTTACAAATGGAAAGTAAAATTGTATTGCAGCAAAATGAGTGTTGCAGGAAGAACAGTGAGACTAGTACAGACTGGGATTTAATGGTGGTTGTTCATGCCAGAATATAGAGCTGCTGGGGAGGCATTTATGAAACACTGTAAATTCTTATGCTACTGTTTATGGTACATAGCTTTAAGTAGCTCCAAACTATTATTTTGTGATCTCTGACACTGAAGTCAGATTACAAATTTGTATTAAAAGTCTACCAAGTTTTAAGAGCCTTTAAAACCATTTTTCTGTGCCCTGATATCAGCATAACTCACTCTGCAAGTTCTTGGTTACTGACAAGAGTGGATTGTCAGTTTCAGCTCAGTGATGATCAAATAACAAGTCCCTCTTCTTTCCCATTTAAAAGCTTTATTTGTTTACATGATACATTACTCAAATTTGGGTGCCTCTGTAGAAGCCAGTTAAGAATAAACTACCATGCAAAATCAGGGGTGACCACCAGTGTGTAAAAGGTATGAGTCACTATCATCACTCCTCTTACTCCATTCTTTGGAATTTTTAAAAGTGTTTGTGGTGTCACTAAAGTAGAATGCAAGACTATTTTGATTAGCAGGTTAGCTTAGCAACTCCCTTCACAAAGCAGATTGTTTGATTCAGCAGGTGTGTATCTGAGATGAATGTTTAACTTGATCATTGACTACACCTCTAGGCAGGTTCCAATACATTTAAAGCTCTTTAAAACACATATATTTTCTCTCTGTTTACCTATTCTTCTCCATTCCTAGGAAGAGTGAGGAGAGGAGAAATTCAGAATATAGAGGTGATAATTAGGGGCGTAAACATATAACAAGATATTGTTTGTCAGAGCCATGTGTTATAAAATGTAAACAACATGCAGTTGCGCTAAGCTAACACTGTGGCAGTAACCCTACGTACTGAACTGCCTGAGATTGAGTCTTCATATTGTATTGCAGGTGGAATACAAAAATAAATACTTTTTTAATTTGGCTAGTGTCATTTATGTGTAAAAATACATGCATCTGCAAGCTGGTATCTGCTTATACATGAAGTATTGCCAAAGTGCAAGCATTTCAAAATCGTGTCAGATCACATGATAGTTTAGATTTTTAAAAATATAATATTTTCTGCCTTCTTTCCTTTGGGTTCAAGTTTTGAAACTTCTTCTTGCAAGACAGAAGCTGATTGTAATTATTTTTTTTTTGTTTTGTTGGTGAAATTTTCAGGTAATCATATAATCCATGTGATGGGGCTTTAAGAAAAACACCAGATGTTGTGAGGCTTTGAACGGGTTGATTGTGTGCACCTGTGCACTGCTGATTAGGAGCGTGATCCAATTCCTAGAATCTCTTGGCTTGATTTAGGGACACGTCAGGTATTATTTAAACATGAGCCATACAGTGGGGTCATGCAGATGGCATTGATCCAGCAGGAAGTTTAAGACAAACTGTGTCTCACAGAACAGTGAGATGCACATGTCTAAACGGTTTGTAACACATGTTCTCTTTCTCTGCTTGGCACAAAGAGAGTGAAGAGATTTAAGATGTGATGATGAATAAAGGATTTTTATTATGTCTGGCTTCTAAATATGCTGGAGCTTTCCTAGCATTTCAATATAGTTTTGTCCAAGCAAGTCTGGGACCTAGTTTGTCTTCTGTTTGTTCAGAATTCATTATATTGGTATCTCTCAGTAAGTAATGGATCTGTATTTGAATGTTATTGCCTTCCATGTGGTCACCTGTCTGCCTATTTCCATATTATGAAACATTGCAAAGAACAGTCTTAGATTTGAACTTTGAAGTCCAGCTTTAGACCTCTAGAGACCTTTGTTTCTTGGGGTCCTTTCTTCCTCAATGCAAAGGATTTGCAAATATTAACCACTGCATTGCCTAAATCAGCCAGGGGAAAATGCCTAGGGCTAGAATGGGCTGGCTGTAAATTCTGCCTCTAAGAGTACAGGAGTTAAGTGTCTATTCCTGCTTACGACTCACTTCCATGACCTTGTTTTTGGATCAAGCTATAGCTCATGTCAGTACGGATATGCCATTTACATGAGGTCCTAGTCATAAGAGGGACATTCAAATCCTTTCATTTGTCTCTAGTGATGTGTGTCCACCTCTCATGTGAGGCCCCAGCTATCAGCTGATAGCGTGATCTGGGTTAGGCATCTCAATCCTATTAATTAAATTCCACTTTGCTTCAGTGCCTTTTTTTTTTTTTTTAATGGAAGGAATGAGCCTCAGGTCCTGCCTGTTCCATTGAAGTTTTAGGATTACTTTGGGGATGAAATTCTTCACTGTAGGAAGGATATGAACTCTAATTTCTTGCATCTAGATTGAGACTTACACATCCTGAAATGCTGAGCAGAAGGACAGTCGTACCTCTGTCTCCTCCCTGCACTGCTCTTTGGCTGTTCTTCACGTCATGTAAGTTACCCTATTCTGCAAGCAGCAGCAGCAGCGATCCAGCAGGTACAGAGGACAGTGTCTGGTTTGCGGATCCCGCAGGCACTCCAGCTGCGGAGCTGCCCTTTCTTGAGCTACCTCGAGGGAGAGGTAATTCTTGGTATGTAAACAGCACAAATGTCAGCACAGTGAAGACCTGTACTGGCACGAACACGTGTACAGAGGGAATCTATGGCAGTGGCTGAGCTGTGGTTTTGGGGATCAGCCTGGCACCTCAGATGCTGTGCTGAGGAATGTAGGCTGGTGCGGGCACCTCAGCACCCAACTGGTTTTGGCTTCGTTGCTGTGGCTGCTTTGCACGTGGCTGCCCAGGCTGCTCAGCTCCCTGCGCTGCCGCAGCCATGGCGGGTCGGCCGGGAGTGCTCGCGTCCCAGGAGCTGCGACTCCCCGCTGCAAGAGAGCTGGGGCACAGGGCGGAAAAGCGCGGACTTGCAGAGCCCTGCGGAGTGGCGGCGCTCCCCGCGGCCCGGAGACCCCAAGCGACGAGCCCTCCAGGCAGGGGAGCAGGCCTGTGCCGGAGCCGCGGGGGGAATCGCACCAGGTAGCAGGGCCGAGGGGGCGGGGGCGGTGTCGCTGCCGCAAAGCAAGCGCAGCGGGGAACGGCCCGGCGGGTCTGCCCCGCACTTCTTCCCCGCCTCCTTCTCAGCCTCGATCGAGGCGCTGGAGATTTCTCCCCGGCGGGAGGGACCGTAGGAGATACTAACAAGTGTGCGCGGCGTGGGGGGAGGGGGAGTCGCTGCTCCCGCTCTTTAGCCGGGCTGCCCTGCGCTGCCGCCGAGTCGGGAAGCGAGGTAAACTTGGGCGGCCGTCAGGGACCGCGGGAGTGGGAATGCGCCCGGCCGGGGCGGCGGCGTGGGGCTTTGTTGCTGGTGGGGCAGAGGAGGTCCGGCGGGGGGAGGGAGGGGTTGAGGAGAGGCGGTGGACGTGGGGCCAGCCGTCGCCGGGCTGGGGAGGCCGCGCTCTCCCTCCCGGGGAGCGTTAGGGTGGGGAGGGGCGTTGTTCCCGGCAGTGGGTCGGGGCCCCCCCCGGGGCCTGTCTGCCTCCCCTGGCGGTGCGGGGCAGGGGGAAGGGATCAGGAACGCTGTCCGCTGAGAGCGCGTTCAAGGGTTGGTGTTAAGGGGAGGGCAAAGGTGGGGGAGAGCCGCCGCGGGAGGGCAGGATGGCGGCGGCGGGCCAGGAGCCGCGCCGTCCGCAGGCAGAGTCTGGCCGAGGGGCCAGGAAGGCGCTCCCGTGACTCTCAGTGCGGGGCAGCTTAGCGGCAAGGTACGCGGTTCTCTCGTGGAAACTTACTTAAACCTGTGGGCTCGTCAGGCGGGGGAAGCCCCTGGTGCATGGCCGAGGTGGGTCCAGCAGTGCGGAGCCGCCGCCGCCCCACTCTCGGCTTCTGGGGTCGCCGTCCTCTGCCGGCCCCTTCTGAAGGTACCCTGATACCTTGAGCCGCTGCAGCGCATCTGTTCGGTGTCCGTGATAAATGGGTTGTCTTTGGTACCCACTCAAATCTCTCTGGATGCGCACCTTCTAACTGTTGGCAGCGGCTTGCCATCACTAGCTAAAACTGCTAGCTGTCTTACAGAAACGTCAAAATCTCTAGTTGTTTACCGATGTTTTTCTTCAATAAATGAGCATTAGGGAGGATTAAGGTTCAGGAAATTTGTGTGTGTTCTGACATTTGGATTAGGTGATAATTACAACATTTTATATAGTTTGAAATGCTCTTATGTTATTTTCTTGTGTTGAGGAGTGCCTGGTGGTGGTCATTGCATTTGTAATATTAATATTAGTGTTTACATTTTACTAGGTGTGAAATGAAATAGTGGTAAGAGCCACAAGGGCTGTAGCTGTACGAAGGAGATTTTGGGTCTGTTTTATGTGATGTTTGATAGGAAACTTCTGGATACTGCTCAACACCATGATTGATTACAGATGTCCTAAGCTGGCTAATTTTTAAAAGAAACTACTGCAGTTAGTTAAGCTTATTGTATAGAAGGCCAAGTGGGGCTTTTGATGAAACTAATGAGATTCTTGATGACTTTGAAGCTGTGAAATAGAGCCTCGGAAATACTGGAAGTAGCATTTTTTTCATCCTATATGGCCAAAAGGGTTTTTTTGTATGTAGTAATTAAATTGATTATTTCTAATAACTAACATTTATTGAAAAGCTTAATTAGTCATTTAATTTGTTGGAAGTACAGGTGCTTATGAATCAGTGCTATGTTGCCGAGAGTTTTAGGTGAGTTAAATTAAAAGTCCATTTGATTTAAGCATAGATGTGTATGTGCCACAGAAAATGATTATTTAGAGAAGGTGGTGACCACAAGTGGTTTAATCAGTGTTCTTTGCAATCTCTGACTTAATCCAAAGTACCTTTCTGCAGTTCACACTTTGTTTTACTGAACAACTGTGATATTTTGGGATATCATTACTGTTGGCATTGCCTTCTTTGGCCTGCTCTTGTTTCCTTGTCATACAGAAAATATTTATAGCTGGAACATAGACAAAAGATACCTGTCTGGGTTCTTTCTGTGGCTGTGCTGCTTGCAGAGTGGCATGCAAGTCCATCCTTCAGGCTTCCCTCTCTCTCTTTGACCATGAGCTCTGTGACTGGCAGAAGATGTGGTATCATTGAGATAGTGATATAATAGCACAGAAGATTGGAAGAATGCAGCAATTCCTTTTGTGTCTGACAAAGCTGATGGAGAGTTTCTTCATCTCTTTGATATCTGACTTTCCTTCTCTGGACACGACCAAAATGACAGAGAATGACGTGGTATTTTGGAGCAACTGGTGAGGCTTATTTGAGTTAAATGTTATTAGTATAATTACTTGTGTGTCTCCTAAACATTCTCTTGAACAAAAATAAAAACAGAGGTGGTAACCAAAATAGCAAGCAGTGCTAAAATTGCAAAACAGGTGTAATGAAGGAAAACCAAATGTGGTCAGACATTTGCAATACAAGGAAATTAATCTAGAAGTTGCTAAACATACTGCAAGAGGCATAATGGTTGGTTAGGCCTTTTATTTTAAGGCTTAGAGTTCTGTTTTATTCCTATTAAGAATTTCTAGTGGTGTTTTTTTGGCTGCCAGTTGAAGAATCAAATTATTAACTCATTCACACTGGAAGAATCTCTTTATCCTTACAGAGTGCCTCTTGAGATTGTACGATTTCTACCATTGTAATGAGTGCTCAATGTGCCTTAGCCACCAGCCTCACAAAATGGGTCAGAAATGTACAGCTCTGTTTTTTTGGTGGAGGAAAAAAAAGTTCTAAAACAGTGTGCATGTTGATGTTTGTCACTGTGTTCTTGAGGTATGAAAAATGCTATGTATTGCTGTAAGTACAGCTTTGCCACACTTTTGGCCTCTAAGTACAATCTAAAATTTTTTATGGGTAGTCTGATTCCTGATACTGACACCGAGTCACTGAGTAAAGTTGGCAAGATCACCGTGGAAGTGCTTATCCAGATGTTAAGTAAGGTACTCATTTACCTTATGTTGATGGTTTAAAAATTAAAATTAATTGCTTGAGTGAAATAGGACTGTGGAGTGATTCCCGTTGTTTGTCATTCAGAAATGCCAGACCTTTTTAGCACTACAGTGGATCGATAGGCTAAGACTGACCAGCAATAAATAAGTGAAGCCTAGAAAAGAAGAATCTTTGCAGGTCAACTTCAGCTTCTGTGCCTTCCATACTGAGGGCTCAAGTACAGGACTGAAACTAAGCAGAAGTTACCAAATCCTAACTTCACGTATCAATTACATGCCTGAGCTGTTGCTGAAGAACTTTCTTGTGGAAAATCCCTCTTTATGGGATTCTCCAGCCATGAAGGTAGATGTGCGATGTGTGTGATAGGAGAGGTGGGGGAACAGGAGTGAGTTAGTGGCTCAAGCTTTTTGTTAGTTTCTTCTGGCCTTAGCACCTTTGCAGCTGGGAGGTGAGAAGCAAGACAGGTACCTGTACAGCTTCTCCAAAAGTCAGTTTGGTCCCTGCTTAATTGTTTCTTACACAGCAGGCCTGTGATAGGGATTTGCATGTAAGTATTTGCAGGTGTGAAGCAGCATATTATTTTAGTGAGGGTAGAGAATAAGGTGGGGGGGAGCAAGCATCTTGGAAATGTTGAAGCTATTAAAGTTTGGGCAGGCTAATGTTCCCAAAGTGAGGCCTGCCACTTGATGGTGAATGAAAACTGAGTTTCAGAAAAACAGCTTGGGAGATGATATTTTGCACCTGGGGATAGAGCAGTGTTCTACCCTACTCCTTGCAACACCCCAGCACTCTGACAGGAATGTACTTCTTTGTGGTTTCTGAAATTAATCCTTTAGTCCAGTGCTTGGAGCGACAGAATAAACATAATAAGCTATGTCTGGTAAGTGAGGGACTGAGGAGGTTTTCTTACATTCAAAGTACCTTTATGGGAACGTGGGGGAGTCTACAATGATAATGGTAATGCACTTTGTACACGTACGTGCCCCCTCTACCACTTGATTTGGTAGTCTCTTGCATTGATATATTTCACCGTGCTTTAAATTTGCTGCTTTTTTTTTTTTCTTTTATAATTTAAGAATATAACTGGACTTGCATGCTCAGGACTTAAGTTCAGGAAAGGTCTATAGCTGTTCTGTGCTTGATGTATTAAGGCAGAATTTCCATAGCCTGCAGGGTCTGTTGTAGTGATCTGCCAGTGATAGGAAATTAGCAGTGCCTTGCCTCACAGGGACTAGGTGTTCACCTTTCTTTTTTCTTTTTTTTTTTCTTCTACCCATGCTACTATCTAATTACCCTGCGGATGCAGACCTGTGTGATAACAGAATTGAGATAATGAATTGCCTGAGGCATAAGGTGACAGATTGATTTGCGGTAATCTCAGAGACAGGTGTGTTGATGCAGCCTGCTTCCAGTGCAGCTCCACTGGAAAAGATCTGAGGAAATTAAGCAGCCTTGGAGACAGAGGAAGGGAAAAGGCTGTTATGTCTTTGTAGTTCTTTAAGCTACGCAGATGCTCTCTAGGCTTTGGGGATGGCAGAAAGAGGATGTTAATCCATTTAGGAATGTATTTATCTGTGATTTTGAGGAATGAGAAAGAGAATTGTGTTTCAAGAGCAGTCTGTTAGGTTTACATATTCAGGAGACAATGCTAGAGCTTAGCTTTTTAATGTAATCTATCAGTCCTGCATTGATTTACTGAAAGACAAAGGTGGTGATATCTTTGAAGCCTTAACCACAGAAACAAGCAAAAAAAGTAGGGTTGAGGTAATCTTTTTTTCATCTGTGTTTGTTGACAGCTGTGTGGTTGTGGACAGAGTGAAAAAGTGAGTGACCATGACTTTAACCTGTATTTGCTTTCAATTAAAATGATGTGTGTTTGTTATTTTTTTTTTTTCCTAATTTTAGTTGGGTAAAGTGTGGAATCCTCCAACATAACTGAATTTGTAGTTCTTCCTTTTGTTGAAAAACATCATTAGACCATATATAAAAATAACAGTGTACCATGCTGCTCTCTTGTCCCTTGCCTGCCATTTCTCAGATTATATGCTTTGTGTAAGCACATTCCCACTGATCAACAGAAGTACTGTATTTACAGCTGTCTTTTTAGTTGAAGTAAAATGGGTTGCCTTCCTTCTTTCATAGGTCCTTTCTATAATTGTCCTGTTTCTACAGCTAGTACTACTGAAATTCTTTTGAGAAGGTGAAGAAAGAAGCCACTAGTGTGTCATTTGATGAGGGATATTTACATTTGCATAATATTGTATTGTGGTATACAAGGGTCTCTGCAATAATATTTTTCTCTAGCAGTGTTTATTGGCACCAGTAAAAAAGTGCATGTTGCACCTTTTGTCTTTCAGCATGAAAATGTCTCAGATAAAATCTTCAGGTTTTTGCAAGGTTTCTTGATTGCCATATTAGGGTGCTTTTTTGCCCTAATCACCCATATTCATCCCAGTTAATACATTTTGATGCTTTTTCTGCCCTCAGGTTTCTGTATCTCTGGTTCAGTGATTCAGCAGGTGGCTGCAGTTGAAAGTGGCCCAGGGGACACTTCTGTCTGGTTTGCCACCTTTTCTGTGGAGGGGGTGAGGAGGGCCCAGACAGCTGCGTGCTAAGTTCTGCATCTCCTTCTAGCATGCTGGTCAGTGTCAGGTTGCTGCTGTTGGTTCTTGTCCACCCAGAAGTGGCTGCCTCCTCTTCCTTCTGTCCTCTGGCAGCTGCAGTGTCAGTAGCTCAGTCAGTCCCCTGTGCTGTCTGACATAAGTCCTCCTGTTTCAGGGCAGCAGCTGGGTTTGTAGTGGCCAGGAGAGATGACTTGTTGCTTTCGGGCAGAAAAAGTGGTTGAAAGGATGAGTGGAATTCGGGGCATCTCACTGGGAGGGAGAAAAGTTGGTTTTGGGGTCTGAGGTTAGATGCTTGTAAACAGCCAGTGTTGGTGGAGCCAGGAAGAGACAGCTACTGTAGCAGTGTGTTTGGGGTGCTCATCTGCAACGTATTAATAGGAGCCAAGGAGAGCAGGAGCTTGAACCTGAGCCTACCGCATCACAGGAGGGTGTGCTGGCTTAGGAGTCCTATGGTCTTCTCTCTTTGTATGCTGTGTATGCAGACTCTCCCATTTCCGCTTTGGTGCTTTAACACGAAGTGGAATTGCTGTACCAGGAGAGACTGAGAGGCACCCTGGCCAGGCATAACTCAGGCATTCCTGGCTGTTCGCTACCAACCACAAGCTAATGCATTATTCCACTGGAGGTTTCTTCTGGAGGTGAGGTTTTGTGTGGTGTGTAACTTGTAACTCTACAAGTGTTGGGCTCTGTGCCACATCATTGGCATCCTTGTTCTTTGCCCTTCCTCTGGCTAGCAAAGAGGGAGACATGATCTGTGTTCCACAGCCTTATATGAGTTTTCCCTAAATTGTAAAGAAATTAGTCATGGAAACACAACTTGTGTGCTTCCAAGCTGTTGTTTTGTATGGTGTTAATGATTAATAGGTGACAGCAGCTTGTTATAGGATATTTTCCAAGCAGTCAGTGTCCTGAAAATAGTAACTATGAGAGCAAAGCATATCTTTGTGTGTATTGTGTGCTTGTACATCTCGGAACATGTGATTTCCTGAACATGTGTTAGGTTTTGTTTACCTGGTGTATGAGCCTTTCTGTAGGGTTTGCAATCCAAATGTAATTTTTTTATGAATTGTTGACCTTGTACTTTTGCCAGCTTATGGGTCATTTACTCTTTTTTTTATTACATATATATGAAGAAACTTCAGCTGCCTGGATTTTGTTAACAAACAGTTCCATTCAGGTTTGATGAAGCAGTTGTTATCTGATTTTAGTTGATAAACAAACAACCTGTTGCTATGGCCAAGAAGTGAGAGCCTGGAACCTGACTAGGCCTGTGGTTAAATTCATTGCTGTTGATTTTAGTATGTAATTAATTTGTGTTTGAAAAAACTTCTGAAAACACTTCCTTATGAACACAAGGTATCTAACTGATTAAAAGTAAGCCTTTCCTGATGTGTGCTACCTTTTTTTTGTAGTCATTCACTTACGCTTGCAGCTATCAGCAACTCTCACCATCAGAATTACTTTTATTTCCAGTTGAATTGGATTTGGTTTGGAAGATAAAAAGTCAAGTACAATTTATGACTTACTACAGCAGCTCTTGGGAAACCTGGCATTTCCAGTGAAAGTTTCAGTAGATTAGGGTGATCAAACTCTAGGAGAGGGTGTATGTTTTCAGTAGTAGGCTGAATTTTCAGTAATACATTTTTAAATTAGTACATTTCAGTCAAAACACAAAAATTGTTATTGATTTTTTTTTTTTTTTTTCTTAATTACTCGGCTTTCTCCTCTCTAGTCCAAATACTGGATATTTTTGAGCTGTAAGGTTGTAAGCATCTAAAATACTGCTATTGTATCTTGGCTGCTCATGCTCTTTGAGTATGGTTTTTTGAAAGCAAAATTGTATTTTTCAAATATCAGCAATACACCTGTTTTAGAAGTGCTCTTCAGTCCATAAGTAGACTATGCCAACTAAATATTGAAAGTCTCATATGCTTTCTATATGACTCTGTGAAGAGATGACTGACAAATATTCTGTAGTCATATTAAGTTCTGTGTTTTCTGCTTTTAGTAACCTTGCAGGTGTTCCCTTTCAGCAAATACTCAGCAGTGGCCTTGCTGCAGCTTGAATCCAGTTGTTCAGCATTATTTGGAGAGCTTTTTGTGTTCTGCAGTATTTTTATGGATGCCAGTATTCCTTTACTTGTCTTATTTCTTTTTGTCTTATATACTGTGGTTACTTGAAATTAACTAACTATCCTGCCACTCCTTTGTTTTTCTGCTGTACAAAAGCATATTAAAGTGGGTGGGCTTCAATCCTATGTTAAGATTTATCTGTCTGTATTAAATTACATGCGCTTCAAGATGCTTGAAGATGAGGCACAGGAAGAAATAAGTTTAATTCTGGCTAGAAACTTAATTTTCTTCCATAGAGTTCTTGAATTTTGAGGCTTAAAAATGTTCTATTTTCAATCTAATATTTTGCTTTTACTTCTGTGCTGCTTCATGCGATATGCTTCATTTGCCTTTTTTTTTTCTTTTTTTTTTTTTTTTGGCAAGTACTCAACTTTTCTCCAAGTAACGGCTTTCCTGAAGCACAATAGTTTTATCATTAGAGTTGAAGTGCATAATGAGATTTGTAGTTCTCTCTAAAGAAACTAATCTCTAGCAGAATTATACCAGAAACCAGCTAGAACTCCATCCCCCAGGAAGCACAAGAGTAGCAGGCCAAAATCTTTTGGCTTTTGCTATGAGTATTCTTTAGTCAAATATGTGGTTCCTCTGCTGTGCGAAGGTACTTTGAAGAAAACAGTAGTTTTTAAAAATGCAGTTTTGACTCTTTATTTCTGTGTAACTGAAACACTTTGTTTCCTGTATACATGCTGTTACTCTCAGTTTTGTTTTGAAATGCAGATGCTCATTCTGTCCTGAAGAGAATATAGCTGTTCTTTTTGTGTCTTAAAGGCGTAAAGTGTGTCAACAAGCTGACCTTTCCTGAAAGCGAAGGGTAGGTTCTGAGGCACTCTAGCTTTGATTATGACCTGCAGGAGATAGTATGCTACTCCCCAAGACAGGAATTTTGGGAGCTAATTGGGAAAGAGTTACTGTGTCCAGCTGTGACACAGGGAATCTGCAAGTACAGAACAGTACTTCTGGGGAAAAACAGAATTGAAATGTCGATTGATAGTCTAGTTTAAGATAATAGTATCAAAGTAGTCAGTGATCTTACGGTTAAAGAGACGTGTTGTCAGAAGGCACTGATAAATAAACTGAAGCATCTTTGAGAATTGTTTTTTAATGGCCTGAGCTCATTTGAGAAGGGGAAAGCACCTTGTCACCTCTAGTTTAATGAATTAACACTTAATATACATGCCCAAATGAGCTAGTTAATACCTTATCTGTGTGCTTTTATATGAAACTGTGTACCCTGCAGGTGTGAGATTTTATGAAAACAATTTTTGTGCTTAACAGAAATCATGGTTAGGCTGAACTGATCTGAAATGTGAGTAATGGCTTTTCTACATTTTAAGTTATTGTTGTTGTTTTTTGTTTTTTTGTTTTTTAAGAATGTGGTGGCTAATGTTTGGAGCACAGGACTGAAATTCAAGCAAAGCAGACTTTAAGTGTTCTCTCTATCACTGACTCATGCTGATATTGTCACCAGTAGCATAGCTTGAAGCATAAAATGATACATAGTGAGAGAGTTTGACGCTCAGCTTCACTGGGGTCCCTTTTCTGTCTTTCTGGAGGTGATAATCGTTCTGCCTCTTGCAGAGCAACTTCAGGTTCTCAGGTGTCATCTGCACGGTGATGCCTGTTGTTGCTTAACAGGATGGAATTGTGCATCCTGTGCTGAGGGCAGGGCGGCGGGTGCTGCTGCTGTGGGAGAGGAGTATGGGAAGGGCTCTGCCTGCTGGGCAGCCCAGTGCTGTGCGCTGCCTTCTGCTGGTGGGGTGGGCAAGCTCTTGGTGGGCAAAAACCCTCGTGGTTCCTTCAGAGTTTGGAGTTTAGGAAGAACTGGGAGCTGGAGGATCTTGTTACTCTGAAGAATCAGACCCTGATTTCTCTTTCGTGATGACACTTCTGAGCTTTGAGTTGTGCTTCTCTGCTTTCAGCGTGCATTCTGAGTATTGTGAATGTCGTTCCTTTCCTGGGCATCTTGGAACAATTTCCTTCTCCTTCAAGTCTTTCAAGGAAATGGACTTGTCTTTTACAGTTTGCTCATAGAGGGAGCATTGCCTGTATTAGCATTTTTGGGTTCAGTTTACTTGATTTGACTTACCCTTGTGGGTGCTGTTTGTAGTTGTTCCCTAATGAATAAGTGCTCTGAAGACCTGTAAAACTGAGAAGGGAAAAACATTTCAAAACAGAGTGGGAATGCTCAAGCAGGCACAATTTTTTGCTTTGTTGTACACGAAGTGGTGAGGGAAATGAAGCATGTGTGCAGAGCAAATTGAGGTTTTCCGATGAGTCATTAGCAATTTTTGAAAGCTCTCAGAGAAGTTTGTTCTGAGAAGAAGCTTGCTGCATTCATTTGTTAATGACACCAAATTGGGCACCAGTTTTATTTGTGGCCATGAAATTTGCTCTACATGCTATTTCAGTTCAAGTGACTCTGACTTACTTTATTCAGAACTCAAGTTCTGCATTTTCCGAAAGAAAAGTGTTACATGAATATTGAGTGCAACTTCAGTGCAATATGACTGATACAGTGAAGTGTTTTAGGTGTAGCTGGATCCATTAGTTAATGAAGAAATTTAATTATTGGAAAAAGCTTGAGTTCACCTGAATTTACAAGAATACAAGCTTTTTTTTTTTGGTCTGTGCTTTAGCAGAACAAGAATTTCTTTTCAGACCCTCTCCAAATCATAATAGTTTTCAGCTTGCCTAAGAGGAAGGTATGCAGTAGTTTAACATCACAGATGCCCTTTTAAGATCTAACCTAAGGTATTATGTAAAATACAGTTGAGCAGTGGCAGCTCAATTGTGGATAATGTCCTGGAAATACTAGAAAAACTCTCTCTCATCATGTGTATATTTGCTTTTCGTAACGTCTTTAGCTTCTCACATGCACTTTTCCATACTTATAAAGCAAATTTACTTCAAATAATCTGTTTTACAGATGATAGATATTAGTTTAACTGCATTAACATTTGGAAAGGACTGACATATCTCTGTGTGATGCTGCTGCCATTTCCAACCTGAACCTGCCATGCGTCTTTTTGATGAAGCATGGTATTATGTTTGATAGGCAATGGGGATAAAATTGTCTCTCAGCTATCTGCATGTACGTGTCTGGGGAAGGAGGGGGAAGGGGAGAGAACATAGTCTTTCAAAGACAAAAGGAGGGTGTGTGTATTCTGGGGAGAATCATATTAATCTAAAAGAGCTAGATGCATGCTTTGAGCTTGACTTTTTGCTCTGGGAGGGACTGGAGGGATGTAGTGTGTGTATGTGGAGGGGGAGGTGGTGAACATTTCTGGAGGGGATTAATTTTGAGGTGACTAAAACAGACACTTTGATCCTTTCCATCTGCAGGTTGGCTTGTTTTAGCTTGTTAATATATGGATGGCAAATTCCCTCCTTCCTTTTATGTTTGGAAAATTGCTTATAGCCCACACATGGCTCTGTAACTGGGGAGAGATTTGTTCATTCTTGCCTGCAGGAAGACATTTCTCTGCTGAATTGGAGTTCCGTACTAGATAGAGGGAATGGAAGAATAATGTAGATGGGAAGCAGGGCTACGTAACTCTTATTTCAGCTATGATACATGAAAAAATGCCCACTAACCCATCTGTGTTTGCATCTAGAATGTATTCTGCGGGATGAGGGAAGTAAGATTGCTCAGTAGGGTTCTCAACCTCTCCTGTGTCTCAGTGTATAACAGTGTGGTTGCTGGCAGGATGTGGATTCTGCCCCTCTGCTCTCGTGAGACCCCACCTGGAGCACTGCATCCAGCTCTGGAGCCCTCAGTACAGGAAAGACATGGACCTGGTGGAGGCAGTCCAGAGCAGGCCACCAAGATGATCAGAGGGCTGGAACACCTCTCCTGTGAGGACAGGCTGAGAGAGTTGGGGTTGTTCAGCCTGGAGAAGAGAAGGTTCTAGGGAGACTTTATTGTGGCCTTTCGGTACTTCAGAGGAGCCTGTAAGAAAGATGGAGACAGACTTTGTAGCTGGGCCTGTTTACATTGGGACAAATGGTAATGGTTTTAATCTAGAAGAGGGTAGATTCAGGCTAGACGTGAGGAAGAATTTTTTTGCAGTGACTGTGGTAAAATAGTGGCACAGGTTGCCCGGAGAGGTGGTAGATGCCCCATCCCTGGAAACATTCAAGGCCAGGCTGAATGAGGCTCTGAGAAACCTGATTTAGTTGAAGATGTCCCTGCTCATTGCAGGGGATTGAACTAGATAAGTTTTGAAGGTCCTTTTGTACCCAAACTATTCTGTGATTCTATGGATACTATATAGAAACCTGGGTGAGTTTAGGGACGTTTTCTTCATCAGTAATCTGTAATAGTTAAACACCTTCACAAACATCCTCAGTTTTCTTGTTTATTTCAATTTCAGATATCTTAAATACAAGTAGGAATGTTTATTTAAGTGACCTGAAAGTAGACAAGCCTTTGACATCAAATATGCTCTGTTTCTCAACCAAACTTATTAAAGATTGTTAGACTTGTGTTCTTTTGAATTTGTATGCCCTACCTCCCCTCAACTTGCTCTTTTAAGTCAAGATTTTCCAAAACTATCAACATTTTCTTTACACTGGATTTTTTCGGAGTTCTGCCTGGGTGTTTATCTTGTAGGTAAGATAGCACTGGTCAGTTTGAGAGATTTGATCTCCTACCTCTTCCCCACCCTAGAAGGTGCTTTGGAAAGGTTTCTGTGTGTGCATGTGTTGTCTGGAACTTTTCGTCTCTGTGAGGGTATATTATGCCACAAGTGAAGATTTTATTTCTTGTTCAAGATAGAAAATAGCAGCACGTAACAGCAATAAGCTTATAGTATTTATTTAGTGGAATTTTTCCCCGTGTTGCTTATGCATCTGCATTTAAAGATTTTTAAGGGCTTGCTTTGGCTTGTAGTGTTGCCTTTCTCTCTTCGTTATTTGAAGGTCTTATGGAATTTTGTTCATAAATGTGATTGTCCAAGAGGTCTGGCCACATTCAAAGATGAATAATTTCAGTCTGTCCTCAGTTTTGGTTAGATGCAACACTATTCCCTCATCTCTCTACTTTTGTAGTGGGTGGCCCACAGTGGCTGCTTTGGGATCCTAAGGAAAGGGTACAAGGACTCTTCTCACATGCCTCACAGAGGCCTTTTTAAAAGAAACTCTGGGCATGGTTTAATCCCCCTGAACTCAAGATGACTTTTTGTCACCCACTGGTGGCTGGTCCTCTGCTAGCAGGAGTTTGTGTATTTGATTAAACCAAGTGAAGCGTGTTATTTTCTGTCCGAAAGGTCTTGCATTTGACCTCCATAGGTGATATGGTAGTGAGTTGCATGAAACAAATCTTAATCTCATTTCAGGAAGCCATGCGTTTGGGGAATACCTCATACAAACCGAGAAGTCCATAAGGAGTCCTCTCCTTTCATGGAAAATGCTTCCATGACCACATTCAGTCACTGAGAGACAGTTAAACACAGCCATCCTCCGAAGAAGCAAAGCAATAAAAGATCTTAAATTTTCTGCAAAATATCAGAATGACAAGATATTTCATTTAGTCCGAAGGCATCTCTCTGTACATGTAGGACATGCAAGCAGCAAAAACAAAAAAGGCATCTGTATGTTGTTGTACAGGTATTATACAATTAATATCTTGCCTATATGTGCATGTTTTGCATAGAAAAGATTAATTTGTCATGCCTGAGTGTATGGAGTACAGTAGTTCAGGTTACAGGGAGACACTTTTATTGCTTACTTAACTGTTGTTTGGAGTACTGAGAAGAAATGGATATACATAGAGCACACCCATGTGGCTGTGTAAGGGTTAAATGCTATTTAAAAATTGTTTTAATGGAGGGAAAGAGGTTTCTAATTGTAGTGAAGTATTTTTGGAATTTGCCCTGTCAGTCAGTAATATTTCACTAATTAAAGCAACCCTTTGTTTAAACCAGGCTGACAACAGTTAGTCTGGAGATTTGGCTGGTGGACAAACCAAGGTATGTTCATTCTTCAGCAATTCAACCCATTTTATATGCTGATGTTTCTGAAGTAATGCTTTTAACTTGGAAGAAGGTAATCACATCTGTGAATTCTTTGTGGTTTCTCTGCTGCTAAGGGTTGCAGCCTGTAAACAATTTTATTGCCTTAAAGCCTTGTGTATAATGAAAATGAAGAAATAAAACAAGCATACAAGCACTGGGCTCTTTATAGCTGGAGGCATCAGGTTTGTTTGGCAAAATTAAGGGATTATAAATTTTTGCTCAGAGAATGTTAGCAAGAGGTGGTTCTCCTCTCTTGTTCCCTTTCTCTTGTGTATGCTCTTTATTAGGAAATATTAGGAAAACAGTATATGTTCTGACTGTGGCTTGGTCAGTAAGGCTTTATGTGTTTGTGGAAAAGTGGGTTCTCATTTGGAAATTGTACATTTGCTGTAAATGGGGGGAAAGAACTACATTGATATGTAGTGTCAGGTTGAACAAGAAAAACAGACTGAAAATTTTACAGCTTTTCCTGCTCTGAACTGCATTATATGAAGAAAATCACTTAATACTAAAAAGCCAACACAAATCTTGAATAGCTGACTGTACTGGTTTTGTACTGGTATTGCTGATTGCTCTTAGTTGCTTGGTTTTGTCAAATGGCTTGGTGCTTGTAAAGAAGCCTACTTTGGCAGATCAAAGATCCTGAAAGAGTAAAACTTCTGACTGTCCTGGCATTTTGAGTGAAATTCACTGAGGGATGAATACCTGCTGACTAATACTGTTGTCTAGACTGAGACTTGGTAGCTTTCTTCTGAAAGACTACCTCTTCATCATTAGTAGACATTCAGAAATACACCTCAAGTCTTGAGAAAACAGTATTTGCATTTTCTCTTCACTACATTTATAAAAATACCAGTCTGCAGATCTGCCTTGTCAACAGATCTGGAAACAAACATGTCCAGGCAGTGAAGATACTTCAGAAGTTTTATTTCAGTAGCAATATTGATATACTACATGATGTGCTCTGTAATGATGAAGAACATATTGGAACAACTGAATGTCAGAACCAGGCTGAGCCTTTAAAATGAGCATGCTCTCGTCCCACTTTTATTTTGTTGTAAATTCCCATGAAAGTATTTCAGGTTTTGGTAAGTGTACCATGGAACTGTTACTCTTGTAAATTGCTGTGATCTGGAAATTTGCTTTATTTGAATTATCTGTTCTAGGATTTTTTTTTCCTGTGAGGCAGAGGGAGTGGTAACTGTTCTCATAATGAATTAAATCCTGTAAGATGGCAAGAAAAGAAATCTAAGCTACAATAAAGTAAAAAGGAAACTGTCATTGTTCTGAGAGAAGGGGGAGACAACAGACTACTTTTCCAGTGTACTAATCTGAAAGTACCTATGGTACAGCAGAACAAGAGAATGGAAACTGAAGAACCTTGATGAAGTGACACTGATGAGATTTGAGAGTGTTTGATAAGAAGATTAAAGGTTTCTGGAACTTCCTGGTCATTAGGAAGAAGAATTTAGGTTTTCAAGTGGATTCTTTGAGCCTTTTAAAAAAGGATTCTGAAAGTGAAAAGTCAAGTTCAGTGTATGTTTTAGTGAGTTTGTGTTTACTTGCTGTGCTAAGAGATTTTAGTGCCAGGGAAATAACTAAGTTACTTGGAAATTTGACGTGAATAGTTATTTTGAGCTACAAGGAAAGAAGCAGGTCAGTTCAGTTAAGTAACAGTTGTATTTTCTGTAATTGTTTTTCTCAATGTAATAGTTTAACTATTTGTCCTTGGGTGAGTGAGCAAGCTAATCAGCTACAGAGCATGCATTGTATAATAACTTTATAAATGTCTATTGTGTTTGATTTCCATTTCCACAAGAGCTTTAGATCTTGTAGCTGAATATGATCCTTGTGCTTAAGCCCTTTTACATTATCCTGGTTCATTCAGATGGCAGAGAGGAATTGAAGTTCCAAGCCTCAGGCGAGTAGCAACAAATATTTTCCTGGCTGGGTAGGAGGAGCACACAGGGCTCACGGTTAGTAGCAGCCTGTGCTAGTCAGTGACTGCAATTGATGCAGTTTTGTCAAGATGGCTATTTTCTTGTATTCCTACTAGAGGTTAATGTTTGAATGGGAATAGCTAATCCAAAGGGTGGAGACCATTCAGACAGGCAGGCAATGGTGTTATCCTGTCTCTAGGCTCTAATTGAAGTGACTTTGAAAGTGGTTACAATAATAAGGATGTAGATAGGGGTAACTTAATTCAGATTTTTGTAGGTATAAGAGTATGCAGTTCAGCAGAAATGGGTATAATTATGATGATTAACTTGCTCCAGACAGATTCTTTTGCCATAACATGGTATGCTTTGCTGTTGAATTTTTCTTATTCTTGGAGCTGCAGACCCAACATCAGAATGTATACGTGAACTGTATATTATATAATTTAATGCATTTGCTGTGAGTACCTCTCTCAAATAAAGGCAAAGCTTGAATCTGACATGTCAAGTGCTTTCTCTTTCTGTATTACAAAGTGTGGCTGCATCCTGTGCTAGCCATGTCTGACAGAGCCTGAACAGCCTATTTTTGGTAGTACTGATTCAGGTAGCAGAGTGGGAAGGACGGTTAGAGCTGGAAACAGTGTGAGGATCAGATGAGGAACACTATTTTGCTGTTTGCTGCACTGAGTGATGTATCTGTTGCCATCAGGTTAACTTTGATTCCTCCTTAGCGTTTTTTAAATAGTTGTGCGTCAGGAAAGTATTGTAGTATGAATGATAGTTTCAACCAGAAAGTTTTGACACTATTGCTTGGTGTTTACTTGTTTGTTTTCGTTTTGTGTGGAGCTCATGTTTTTCAGTAAAAACACAAGCCTAACTAGTACTAGCCTTTGCTCTCTCAGAGTTTCCTCTGATTTGCCTGTTAGAACTTAAGGTGAGTGTGAACTCTACAATATCATCTGTGGTTAGTAGCAATAAGGGAATATTATCGAGACTTTCTGATTTAGCACACTGTTATCACCTGATAAACACTTGGAGAAATGTGTTCAGAGTGATCAGTACAACTAATCTTGGAATATCAGAGGAAAATCAATAGAAGGTATACAGAATCTATGGTTGCAAGTAGATGTTTCCATCAACTTGTGTTCCCATAGACTCCTCTTACAAGACCACACAGGAATACCAGGAAAAATACAAAATAAATGGCTAACCACAAATTGTCTGCTGTCCAGTGAAAGTAATGAAATTACATCCTGGAGCAGGATTGTTGAGTGAACATTTCTGATTTTTGGAGTGGCGCTTAGATTATCCTATTAAAAAGTTCATGTGGAAGTCTTCTGTATTATTAATTTGGTTCTCTTTCTTGAAAATGGTTGATTTAACTTGATGGAAAAAAACGGCAAAGTCTCACTAAAATAGCAGCAAAAAAGTGAAATGCGATCTTATGAGAGAAACAAAGTTCTACCCAAAAGTGCACAGTGAAGATTTCTATGTCCACACTGGATTCTTACCCACTTCTTAAATTACTGTATACAAAATTTTGTAAGCCAAAAATTTTGGATCCTCAGGATTAATGGGGTGCAGAAAATGGGCCCATTTTAAGTTTTCATATGAAAGATATTGTTTTACTTACATCCTTAACTGTTTCCTCATTTTATAAAGGTAATTCCAGTCATTCACACACACACACACAGAGTGGTTTTTTTCCTGTATGAGTTACTGCTGATGCTACAAATGGTAACCTGTATGGAATTGCATGTTTAAGTAGAGCTGTTTATATACTGAACCAGGAGTGTTAAGTATGTGCTTTGGGGTGGGAAGTATAGGTGTTGAGTGAAGATGTTCTGACCACAGATGTTGGTCTTTTCTCTGTTCCCTGCTTAGTGTAACTGGCCTTTCAAAGTACAATGGCCAGACTTCACACAGTCATTAATACTGTCTGTGTTGGTAGATCCCAAGAGGCGCACTGTGGAAGAGTTAAATAAGGATGCGTGTGGGGAGAGGAGGAAACTGAACTGATGTTGCTATTTTTCTGCCTTACTCAATCACCTTTAATGAGATTTTCCTGCACAGTTGGGAAGCATGTTATTTTCTACTTGAAGATGCAAGATAGTGATGTTACAGAAGGCAGATGATGACTGATACTTTCCTGATATGTGCACTTCCAGCATACATGCTTCCTTAGTGCTGCAACTGCAAAATGAACATGTATGTGAAATGTACAACTATCAGCTTAGAATCATAGAATCATTTTGGTTGGAAGAGACCCTCAAGATCGTAGAGTCCAACCACAACCTAACTCTAGCACTAAACCATGTCCCTAAGAACCTCATCTACACGTCTTTTAAACACCTCCAGGGATGGTGATGCCACTACTTCCCTGGGCAGCCTGTTCCAATGCCTGACAACCCATTACTTGAATAAATTTTTCCTCATATCCAGTCTGAACCTACTCTAGTGCAACATGAGGCCATTTCCTCTTGTCCTATCGTTTGCTGCTTGGGAGAAGAATACAATACCCTCCATGCTACAACCTCCTTTCAGGTAGTTGTAGAGAGTGACAATGTCTCCCCTAAGCTTGCTTACCTCTGTATTTCTAGCCTGGATACTGACTTTCTCTGGAGGATTGGGGGGAAAAGAAGATATGTCTGAAAGGTAGCAGTGTTGACAACAGGGTGCCTTCATGAACTTGAAGTGCTAAATTGAGTGTGTATTGGTGTAGCATACCTGCCTCAAGCAGGATTGTAAGGGAAGGCTCAAGCTGTGTAGCAAAATTAGCCTACATGAAATTGCTAAAGTTATTCACTGCATTAGTATTAATAATATTTCTTCCATTTTTCAGCGAGTGATTTACTGATGTGCATCTTTCATCCCTTTCAGCTGTTTGTCCTGGTCAGTGTTCTGGCACACAGCTGCTGCCGTCTGTCCTTGTTCTAGCCTGACTCTGACCTCTTATTTTGCTTCCACTCTCCCTTTCTCCACTTGTTTTGGAGATCTTGGTGACTGTCCTGTGTGGTGTGTTTTTGTTTTGTTTTATTTTTAAATAGCTTGTTCTTTTTTATTACACCAGAAATTATTTATTATGAGACATACAGCTCTTGGTAGCTCTTTGGTATGTGGCCTTGTAACTAACCGCATCGTATTGTAGGAGGGTTAGATTGTACATGGCTGCAGTCCTTGGATTTGCTGCTTTTGTAAACAGGTTCATTAGGGACTACTGAGACAGAGGGAGTAAATACATGTAGAAGCGTATGCTTTGCTCGGTGTTTTTTGTGTACCTGCAAGAATTCATGTGCCGTGAGAAGAAATTTGATTAGAGATTCTAGGTGAAGATGATTTTAAAAAGAAAAAAAGGCATTTCAAGTGTAGACACCTGATGTCTCTGAATTTTTACTTTTGTTATACCCTTCAACATTTTTTTTTTCCTGTGAACTAAAGATAAACCAGGTATATTCAGAAGCAGCTCTTTTCTCTGTTATTAAAATACGTGAATTCTAGTCTTCAGATGTCTAGCTCTGCATATGTGGGAGTTTCAGTCTTCTTATAATAAAAGCAGTGTTGTAACCTCAGAGATGTCAAGGCCAGTTCATTTAACAAAAAAAAGAAAAAAGCCATTGACAAACACTGAGCTTTCATGATGCACATAGTCCTTTGCTGCTTTCAGACATTTCCTTTGTACAGTATTTTCCCACACAGAACAAAGTGTTGGTTTGCCAATGAGATGAGGATGAAAAAGACAAGTTTTCCAGTGTCTGGAGTAGCAGTTGTCTTAATGGACTTTCCATCTGTCTCCTAATTGCTTTTCTACCAATACAGATTCATGTGCAGTGGAGAAATGAAGGTGTTGAAACAAAAATGCAAAGAACCGATGAAACAGAAAAATGTGAGAGCTGCTGCTGTTTTACATTACAAGTGAGGAGTGACCTCAGGCCCCCTGTTTTTTCCTGCTAAGAGGAGAGGGGGTGAACCACTGCTCTCTACAGGTGACTTATTTTTGGGGATAATTGGATGAAGAGGAGTAGAGAGGATTTGGTTGGAGAAGGGCAGCTGCCTTACCTCTCTCCAACAGGTGTGCTGTTCTGCCTGCATCCTCCTGGAAGAGGTCTTGGGGCTGCTCATGGGCATACTTTCAGACCCCCTTGGGTGCTGTTTTTCTTCAGTGGGTGTCATCCACCTCTAGGTGGACCTGGACCTGTTGTTTTATTGGCTGAAATCTCGGCCAGATCAGAAGTGGAAAGACTTGAAACTGTCTGGGAAAATAGCAAATACAGAAAGGTTCCTAAATGTTCTTTAAAGTTTGATGTTGCGAACCCCGAACTTTAAAGTGGGGAGAGAGATTTATCTGATGATCCATCTATTCCAAACACTTTACTCTCTTACATTACCTTGGTATCCTGTGGAAACCATCTTTCAAAGAAAGCTAATACTGTTTTGTCTCAAGAATTTAAACCTTCTAGAAGAGCACATGCAGTTGGTGATCTAGATGAAGGACCTCCTTAGGTGAACTGTTTACAGATTACAAATATAACTATATGTAAGCATGAAAGAATGGTGCATGAGGCATAGGTCCCATCTCTTGTTAGAGAACAGCCAAGTTGCCATTATGTTCAGCCATGGCTCCCTCCAGGTGGGTCACTTGGTAGGGTGACTGAGGCTGCAGACCTCCTGTTCCAGGACCTTGTGGAAGACTAGGTAGTGCTGCTGTTTCCCTGTTGCATCTTGCACTGCCTTGTATCCCTCTGGCTTTTAATTTTTTAGTTCAGAGCTGTGAGAGAGCTGAGGTGAAAAGCTTTGTGTGTGAGAACCAGTACAATTTTCCTATTCCCTAACACTTTCAGCTCATGACCAATGTGTTTTTTTCTGGCAGCTGGTATTATGTACAGCTGTACCTGGCAATCTAGATCTAGGGACCCAAGTGCTAGGCTGTGTGAGTTAAATAGGGTGTGGAGCAAATGCTCCCAGCACATATAAAAGCATGTGGTAAGGAGAGCATGTCCAGAAAGAGATGACCAAAATGGCCAAGCAGATGGAACAGCTGCTTTTTGGGAAGAGACTGAAAACACCGGGGCTCTTTGTTTTGGAAAATGAAAAGTTTGAGGGGAATATGATCAAGATTTTACAGAAACATAAAGATGATGGGTAGGTTGAACTAGGCAGAACTAGTCATGCAGTTCCACAGTACAGAAACTCAGAAGTGTCAGATGCTTTAAAATGAACAAATGAAGTTACTTTAAATAAGGGGCACTGTGACCTTTTGGAACTTGCTGTTGCAGAAGATTGTGGGGCAGACAATACCAGCACCCACTTTTAAAAGAGTAGAAAGGAGGACCCTGGAAACTACTGGCCTGTCAGCCTCACGTCTGTGCTTTGGAAGATGGTGTAACAGATTTTCCTAGAAGCTGTGCTAAGGCACATGGAGGACAGGGAGGTGATTTTGGGACAGCCAGTGTGGCTTCACCAAGGACAAGTCCTGCTTGACCAACCTAGTGGCCTTCTGTGACAGAGTGACTATGCCAGTGGGCAGAGGAAGAGCTACAGATGTCATTTGTCTGGACTTTGTAAAGCCTTTGACATGGTCCCCCACAACATCCTTCTCTCTAAATTGGAGAGGTATGGATTTGATGGGTGGGTGGATGAGGAACTGGCTGGATGGTCACACCCGGAGAACAGTGGTCAATGGCACAATGTCTCAATGGACACCAGTAACAAGTGGTATCTCTCAGGGGTCTGTACTAGGATTCTATGGTTGTATGATTCTATGTTCAAAGCAGAGTTTGACAAAACTAGTGGAAAAGAGGTCCATTAATAAATACTAAGAGGATGTGTCAGGGGTGGAACTTCCAGCATCCCTGGTACAGCAGGAGTACAGAAGGAGTGGGATACAGAAGGGGCAGGGCTGGCTTGTTCTGTTTGAATAGTATCTCTCTTTGACACAGCAATGAAGTGCTTGGGTGGGTGAAATGAATGTTGTGCTGAACCATTAAGGCATACCTTATGTCTTGAAATGCATTTTCCACAATTGGCTTTTGATGCCCTCAGTAAACCTTGAGCATAGGTGCTTTGCACATCTCTGACCCTTTTCTTTAAATCTATGTAAGTCCCGTAAGGTTATTTGGACAGAAACTTCCTTTTTAGTTATGTTCTGGAAAAGTGTATATTTTTCAGACTCTGGTACCTAGGCAGAGTTTCTTAGTAAAAAAAATGAAGACTTCAGATTTCTTTTGTCTGAGAGACTGCAAAGACTTCTGCAGCTTAAAATTATAGCACTGAATATTTTAAATAAGGGAAAAAAATACTCTTTCTGCTATTTTCTCTTGTTCTTTTGCCCCTTATGCTTATGCAGTAAGGCCAAATCATAGGTTGTTTTTCCTCTCGACATGAAGTTTACTCAGCTGGTTTAATGAGACATTTTTTTCCTCACCAGCATCTCCATGTGCCCTTACTTGAGCCACAGGTTAGGAGTGGACTCCACTGGGAAGGGTATTATCAGCTGTACGATCCTAATTCAAGTCTCTCTTTTCTAGCTTGGGTTGTTTGTCTGTCTTTCTGTGAAATGCATTGAATGAGTGGGGAGTAAATGGGTGTTTAACAAATACTCTGTTGTCTTTGCAATCCATATGAAGTTATTTGGTAACAGTACATGGTAGTGACAGTAGTATTAGTAGCTGTTTGTGTACGTTTTACCGTGGGTGTGTGTGTAAACATATATGTGCTGTGTCTCTGACTGTAGATATAACCTCTGAATGTGAGTGAAACATCCAGAAATGCCTTATTGCAGTCTGTAAAAATATTCCTCCCCCCTACAACTACTGATGGTAGTTGTATATGCACTTAAATGTATGTGATATGTTCAGTTACTGCCATTTTGCTAGAATACTGAGCTGTTTTTGAAGCAATAGTATGTTTTCCAAGAAATTATTCTCACAGAGAATCTCATGTGTTATGGTGTTTGCTCTTTGTGTAAAATTCTTCATTGTATATTCATAGAATCATGGAATAGTTTGGGTTCAAAGGGACCTTCAAAGGTCATCTAGTCCAACCCTTGTGCAGTGGGCAGGGACATGTTCAACTAGATCAGGTTGCTCAGAGCCCTGTCTAGCCTGGCATTGAACATCTCCAGGCATGGGGCATCTACCACCTCTCTGGGCAACCTGTGCCAGTATTTTACCATCTTTTCCTTGTGTGAAACTTCTGATATAATGATTTTTCATTGTTACAAAAAAGTTCTCATCAGCCATGTTGTTCTAAAAGCCATTTTGGAGGCTAAATGGATAATATCCTATTACTTGGCCTGTATGGCATCATAGGCACTCTTAAATATTTTTTTTGAAAGTGAAACCTGCACCAAACATGGAAGCCTGCTTTAGGAGTAGGAGAGTTAGAAGTGTTTATTACTATTATTACTTGACCAACCTCATAGCCTTTTATGAGAATGTAACAAGGTGGATGGATGATGGCAGAGCGGTGGATGTGGTCTACCTTGACTTCAGTAAAGCCTTTGACACAGTCTCCCACAGCATCTTCACAGCTAAGTTGAGGAGGTGTGGTCTAGACAATACACTAGTGAGGTGGGTTGCAAACTGGCTTAAGGAGAGAAGCCAGAGAGTGGTAGTCAATGGTGCGGAGTCTAGTTGGAGGCCCGTATCTAGTGGAGTGCCTCAGGGGTCAGTGCTGGGGCCAATATTATTCAATATATTCATTAACGATTTAGATGAGGGAATAGAGTGTGCTATCAGCAAGTTTGCTGATGACACTAAGCTGGGAGGTGTGGCTGACACACCAAAAGGCTGTGTTGCCATCCAGCGGGACCTGGACAGGCTGGAGAGTTGGGCGGGGAATAACCTAATGAAATTTAACAAGGGAAAGTGTAGAGTCCTGCATCTGGGCAGGAACAACCCCAGGTTCCAGTATAGGTTGGGAAATTACATATTAGAGAGCAGTGTAGGGGAAAGGGACCTGGGGGTCCTGGTGGACAACAGGATGACCATGAGCCAGCACTGTGCCCTTGTGGCCAGGAAGGCCAATGGCATCCTGGGGTGTATTAGAAGGGGGGTGGTTAGTAGATCGAGAGAGGTCCTCCTTCCCCTCTATTCCGCCCTGGTGAGACCACATCTGGAATATTGTGTCCAGTTCTGGGCCCCTCAGTTCAAGAAGGACAGGGAACTGCTGGAGAGGGTCCAGCGTAGGGCAACGAAGATGATTAAGGGAGTGGAGCACCTCCCTTATGAAGAAAGGCTGAGGGAGCTGGGGCTCTTTAGTTTGGAGAAGAGGAGACTAAGGGGGGACCTCATTAATGTTTATAAATATATAAAGGGTGAGTGCCATGAGGATGGAGCCAGGCTCTTCTCGGTGGCCAACAATGATAGGACAAGGGGTAATGGGATCAAGCTGGAACACAAGAGGTTCCGCTTAAATTTGAGAAAAAACTTCTTCTCAGTGAGGGTGGCAGAGCACTGGAACAGGCTGCCCAGGGAGGTTGTGGAGTCTCCTTCTCTGGAGCCATTCAAAACCCGCCTGGACATGTTCCTGTGCGACCTCACCTAGGCGTTCCTGCTCCAGCAGGGGGATTGGACTAGATGATCTTTTGAGGTCCCTTCCAATCCCAAACATACTGTGATACTGTGATACAGGGAGGGAAGAGAAAAGCTCTCAACTATTTTGTATTTTCAGTAATACTAACTGTTGTGTCCTGGGTGTTCCTGTCTCATCAGTATTCACTTCAGGCACGTTAGTTACAGGGAATTGCAGGTAACCTGATGGGTTTTAATGTTTGATTTCTTTAAGTAACTGTGGAGAAATCATGACTTTTGCTGTGCAGGCTTCTCATAAGAGATGGGAGAAGAGGAAGTAGAGAGGGGTGGAAGTAGTGATGAGCAAGCTTAACAGGAAGCATGAAAGGGGGTGAGTTTTCTGGCATTCCCCTCAGCTAGCTGTGCTTTTTTTCCTCAGTCATATAATTAATTTTTGTAGCAATCTTACAGAAGTAGGTATATGGCTTAGTTTTGCAAAGCTTTTTTTAACTGGGGTTCAGCTTTTTCAAGTATGGGATGACCGAAAGCACTCTTCATGAACTTTCTTTGGACATCCCCATGGGCATTTCCCTAGCCCATAAAAGGTGGTGAAATACCCATTCTGCTAATATGCTGCTACCCCTTCCCTCCTGTGTATTTAAAATAATAGTCATAAGTGTAATATATGCTAGTGGATTTAAAGCTATCTTAGAGAGTAAAAGAATGTTACGAAGAGAGTCCCAGGAAATTGCTGTGTTGGTTGGTAAGTTATTTAGAGAGAGGATGGGGAAAGGGATCATACTTGCATGACCATGGATGTGAAGTGAACAAAACTTATCTTTGCTTTAGATTATTTTGCTGCTGTCCTAAGAGAGTTTTTATGAGCCACGTAGAATTAATCAGGAGTCGAGTCTAACACTGGGAGAGTTTATGGGGCTTTAAACATACATTTTTAATTTTCTCTTAGCTCGAATATATGACATGGATTGTTACAAGTTTTGGAGATAGAGAAATAATGTGCAGTTTTTGGCTTTTTTTTTCCACATAGAGTAACATCTGGACTAAATGATTTCATTTTAAAAGTCTAATTATTTTTGTTCAGACTTGTCCAAGTATAATTTATAAGTATAATTTACTCACTGCTCAGATCACTTTGGAGGAAGTCGGCTCTGTAGAAGTAATAAATAATCAGTTAAGTTTTTATTTTTATTTCAATTGAGCATGCATATGTGTGAATATAGTTATACACTTTTCTTGCTAATTATTTACACAGGTTTATTTTCACAATATTTGCTTGATTCTTTGATAGAAGATCTAAGCCCTGTGACTACCTTTTTAAAGAATGAACCAATATATTGCTACGTAGTGAAAATGGTCAGTCTTGAGAGTTTTGGAAATAATGATAGCTGAAGGTGCCTATGTAGGTCTTTACACAGTCTGCTCAGTCTGCTGTGTTACATTGATGCAAGTCTGGGATAAACTTTCAGCTTCATTAGATTCCTGTGTGCCATAGGAAGCAGAGCATAGCCAAAATATTTCCTTGTGTGTTAAACAAAAGAGAGTTTCATAATGGTAGCAGTTGAGACCAGACATAATCACAGCCTCTTCCGCCAGCAAAAACTCACTGTTTTCTTCCAGTTTTTGCTCCTAACGATTACATGCAGTTTAGATTCTGTAGCATTGCTTGCTGCCAACCATGGTTGCTTTCCTTTTTTTTTTTTTCCCCCCTTTCTCTCGCACCTTTTTTTTTTTTTTTTTCCCCTTTGGCATCTTCGTTAGTGGAGAACCACGAAAGTTGTATCAGGTGACAACAAAGAAACCTTGGTCTAGGCTTCTCTAGTTTTCACAGTAGATTATGCGGACTTCTTTTATAAATGGCTATGAGTACTGAATCTCCTAAATGAACTGTTTAACTGAATTGCTTGGAGAGTCCATGGGAACATACTTAAAATCAACAACAGGGAACAAAAAATACACTTTTAAAAAATTCAGGTGCAAAGGCTGCATTGCAAAATGTTTTCAAAATGCCACAGAGGAAAATTATTTGATGTTTACAATGCAAATGAAATGGACAGATTGACTAGTTGATCAATTAATGTCAAGAACTACTAACACTAAACTCCAGTATTTAAACAGTGAGTTCTTGGGACAGTTGCCTTGCTTTGGAACAGTGCAAGCATCAAAGATTGTGAGGAAGTGTTTGGGAGGCAGGAAATATGGAGAAGCAGGCCTAGATACAGAATAAACTTTCTGTGATGTTTATCCATTAATTTCTTTAGAACTGCAAGCTCTGCAAAACTGTCCTTTTCCCAGGAAGTTGTATCCATGTCCGATAAACTTCACCTAGAAGCAGAACTCTGTGGAGAAAGAGTGGGTAAAATCTAAAATGAGAAATCTCCAGTGTGGAGGAATCAGATTAGTGAAGTTACCTGGATGTAATAACACTTTTCCTTTTTCCTTGACCTCTGTCTCTTCAAAAGCATCTCCCATATTTTCAAATGCATAAAAAAGCAATGATGACAGAGACTTTTCAGAAATAGTAAATTCGATCTGTTTGCCATCAAGCATGTTCCTACATAAAGCTGGATTTCAGCTCTTCTTTTCCTGTGTGGTTTACTTTTAATATGAATCATGATTCTGACAACATCTTTCGATATAACCTGGAATAACATGATGCAACTGTCAGCAGAGGGGAATATAGGGTAATTTGTGACTTCAGCTTCTGCAGTGGTTGATCAAAGTGTCTAACAAAGCATTGTAATTACAATTCAAATTCATTTCTCAAGTGTTTCATCCCCTGCTTCAGCCTTTTGAGGATGTGGACTATTCTACTATTTCTCTTCACTAATTTCTACTGATTAATACACTTTACTAGTGGAAAGATTTTCCTGAGAACTCTAGCCTGAATTTTATTCCTTCAGCCTAAGTAATTTCTACTGTGGTGTTTATGGAAGTGTGTTAATTATCTTGGCTTTACACACTGGTTAAGACCAACAGTGTTTTCTGAAGCTGTTCTTAAGACCAGGCTGACTGTGCATCCCCACTGGTGACCCTGGCATCTGAGCACCCAGGCCTGTGCAGGGTGATCAGTCACTGCCATTTGTGTTCCTTGGGGCTCCTTTGCAGTACTGAAGTTAAGGTCAGTAAGGTGCAAATATGAAAGGAAAATGAGGAATGTGAAAACTCATTTGGGGATATTAATGGTCTGTTTTTTTAATAGGTAACTGTTATTTCAAAAAAATCTGCCAGTGAAAGTGAAGATTGTTATAACCTTCCAGAGGACGTACTGACTCTGTCATAGACTTTTGATAGTCCCCTCTGTACTGTTACCTAAATGTTTCCAAGGATGCAGAAGCCATATAATATCCATCATATATATGGTATTGACTTCTGTAGTTCTGTCCCCAATTAGAAAGGTCATTATTGCCTTATATTTTAACACGTTATTTCAGTTACTGTGACATACTGTGAGAATAACGTTACTTTAAATTAGTGTGCTTTTTGTACGCAGGAAAGAAGCAAAAGTGATTTTAAAGTTAGAAATCTGTGCCAAAGTCAGCTTGCATGTCTGCTTAGATATAAAGAAGAAAATCTTCATCGTGAGGGTGGTGAGGCACTGGAACAAGCTGCCCAGAGAAGCTGTGCATGCCCCATCCCTGAAAGTGTTCAGGGCCAGGCTGGGTGTGGCTTTGGGCAACCTAGTCTAGTGGCAGTCCCCATGGCAGGGGATTGGAACTAGGTGATCTTTAAGGTCCCTTCCAACCCAAACTATTCTATGAGGATTCTTTTCATTTATTAAATGAAAAGCCCAAGCTGTCTTCTGCACCAGATGAGTTAAATTTGTTACTGTGATAGAGCATTACTTGCGTTAGTTTTAACCGGTTTAAGCTGAACCAATGCAAGTTTTTATTGTAGATAAGACCATAGGTCAGAAGACTGTTAAATCATATCCAGGAGATTATTCTGTATTTCCTCTTAAAAGATAGGTCATAAAGTCAATTAGGAAGTTACGATATAAAATGTCTTGCTATGTCCGTGTGTTCATATGCCGGAGGTTCCTTATACTCTGTTGCTTCCAACAGCGGAAAGCTCATGCTATTGAGTAAGAGTGAGGATGAGAGAGCGCTTTGACATACTACTATTATACTACTGACACACTACTGTTAAATTTAATTTAAAATTGTCTGTATGGGACTCAAAAGCTGAGGGAAGGTCTGATGTTATTGCCTTTGCTTCCAGCCTCGAGAAACATCTTCAAGGTCTCACACATTCAAAACCAAGTCTTTTAAGAAATCCAAAATTTGTGGAATCTGCAAACAAGTAATTGATAGCCAAGGCATTTCCTGCAGAGGTGAGTAACGTATGGCATGCTGTTTGCGTTCTTGCTGTGTAAAGGAAATTAATTTTATATTAGTGTTTAAGTTTCTAGGAATCCATGTTTCTGGAATTCCCCTTAGACTAAGTATAAGTGTTACCTTGGTTTCTTTCTTTCCTTTGGACAATAATGTTCCCTGCTTTTGTTGGGGAGTGGGGTTCTGTAGGAGGTAATTGGACTTGTATAATGATGTACTTTTATTACTGAGCAATTCAAGCAGGTTCCAGAATGAGGCAATGCCTGTGGGGGCTCTCTGAGGAGTATGTGAGTGATGTGTGCACAGTGGGTGACAGATGACTCTGGAATTCAGTCTCCAAATGAGGAAGGGTGTGACCCCCAGTCACTGAGACATGAATGTTTTCTCTGCATTAATTTGCAAAATTTCACAAGAGCAGCCATCTGTTTATTCCTTTTAATGCTTTTGCAGTTGTGTTATGCTCTGTCTAATCCCTAGTCCTTCAGTCTAATCACTTGCAGAAACAATAAAGAGATCACCCTCCTGGATGCAGACTGCAGAGGCTCAGCTGCCTCTGGCATCGCTGCCTGCCTCCTTACTGCTGTTTTCCTTCACTCTTCTCCCTTGTGTAGAATTGAGCATACTTGCCTCTTCTCCTGTGGCAGCATTAAATCTTGGGAATGCTCAATAGGTCCTTTCTGCAAGTTGTCCAGGGAGAGAGAGGTTTCCATCTCCTGTACTGGTTAAGCCTGGTTAATGTTCAACTCCTGTTATTCCGTGTTAATAAAACAATCTCTTTAACTTGCTGCATGCGTGTTAAGGTGACTGAATTAAGGTGCAGACTTTGCAGATGAACAGCTAAATGTAAAATTGCCTCACTTGTTCAGCATTACAGTTATTCTCATATGAGTGGTAGTTATGGGTGTATTTCTTTAATGTTTTTCTTCTGTCTTTCTGGAGGTTGGTTCCAAAGTTCTTAGGATTTAGTTGGTTTCAACTTAGCAGAAATAGTATTGTTGGAAGGAAGCCTGCTTAGTGAAGGAACTACCTGAAGACCTTCTTGATCAGGTTCAGTCTAAAAAGCACTGTACCAGGAGAGAATCAGGGAAAGGCCTTGGGGTTGGATATAGGGGGGAAAAAAAAGTTTCCCAGTTTGCTCTAGATTTGAGTTCTCACAGCCCAGAGCTGGAAGTCTCAAATTCACAAACGCTGTGTCAGTGTGCTTACCCAGCAAGGGTGCCAAGAGCTTTATCATATGTCTTGTAAACAAGTCAGAGGTTAGGACGAGTCTGAGCAAGTTTTCCTTTTGCCCCAATGTGTAATAGCTTTGGTTTAAATATGGAAAGTAACAGTACATGCCAATGTAACTTAACATCTCTTTGGCTAGCATGGTTCAAAATATCAGGAGGAAGGCAAAATGCACATGTATTCAAACCATCAAGGAAAAAAGCTTTCAGACAAAAACCAAAAAACAAACAAACCTGAGGAACTAAAATGCTACAAGCTCTTCTACTGGGATCCCTCCAGCACACTCCCCAAACCAGTACATCAATGGCTGTGATATATCCATGTCCATATCTAAGTCTGTCTGGGGTAATTTTCTCTAGGTTTCTGAGTGCAATTTTCAGAAGGAGCCCCTTGATAGTATCACGTGGCCTCGTTTGTTCATGTGAGCACCAGGCGGACCCATCATCCTTCTTTGGTGCTGCTGGTACAGTCTGATTGTTAGCTGCTTGATACTTACCTGTGGGGTGGGAACAACAGGAGTTGCACGTAGTGAAGTGATGATTTTAAGTAGTTTCCATTTAATAAGAAGCTGTTTGTAGTTTAACTTAGAGCATGGGCTTTATAAAGCAGAGTTTTAGAAAAGACAGAACTAAAAGTTGTCTGTTGCCTTGTCAGCACTGCAGTACTTGAAATGTACCCTAGTACTGTGAAACTCTATTAATGTGAAGAAAAATAAATCAGCTGTTTCAGAGCCAAATGCTGTTACTGCTGCTTCTAGTAAATACTCCCTGAATGAAAGCAATCAAGTTGGGATTGAGGGGAGGGGAAGGGGAAGACAAGCCTTTAGTTAGGAAGAAATAAAGTTCCTTTGTGTATTAATGAGAAAATTTTGCTTTTTAACAGTTTCACCTCAGAAAACAATAGCTCTTTGTGCAGACTGCAGGTTCCTTCCAAACTATATCTTATCAGTTGAAGGAAAGTTACATGTCAAGAGAAATTAAAGGAGGGGGAAGGCTCTATAGATTGGTCATTACATAGCATTTGCTGTTTATCTGGCAATGAATCATCTACTCGTAAGAAAAAAAAAAAAAAACAAAAACAAAACCATTACTGGGTGTTTTGTTGTTTAGATAAGTTTTCATTAGTATGTGTCAGTCATTTTGGGGTTGTGTTGTTTAGCCCTGTCTTGCAAAATGTGTCTTTTGCTAGTAGCCAGGTCTAAATGCAGTGCTTAAAAGATTGCTGTGAAAAATGAATGATTGACTGAAAGGTATGCTTGAAGGATGATGTCCCTTTGTCCTTCAGTCCACCTTAGTAAAGTATACTCAGTTACTGTAAATTTATTCTTAACAAGCTCTACAAAAACAATGGCAAAAAGGAAAGGCAGATTTGAAGAAGGCTCAGCTCCTGGCTGTTTCCCTGCGTGGTAAGCATGTTTGTAGCTGGGCTGTGTCTTTGCGGCTTCTCGTTATGAAGAAAGGACAAACAGCTGTTGATTGATTTCTACAGTACCTGCACATTCTGCAGTAAACCGAGAACAGCGTGACTCCCTGTGTCTCTTCAGCACTACCTCAAACAAGAGTGCTTTTGAGCTCTGGTTTGGTCTTCTCTGCAATAGTTACGTTTAATTCAGAGCCAAGCAGATACACATCCTAATCATGCACATTTGCATAGTTAGGCCAACAGGCTGCAGTGTTAGAGAAGCCTTTTTATTTTATTTTTTTAAAGCTACTTATCTTAAATACCCAGTATTTGACTTTATTTGTAAACAAGCTGTCATAGTGATATAATTTCTATGTATTTTCCATGTGAATTTATATATTTTTGTGTTTTTATATATGCCTATATACATTTCTTATTTCTATTTTACTTTATTTTCCTTTGCTTTTTAAAATGATCATTTATCTTTGTGCTGGGATCAAATGTCTGGTAGTGTAGAATAGAGAGCTTTTTTAGATGCTCTGAATCTTTCCTGTCTCTAGAAAGTACTTTTCTGCCAATTTAAAAACTGGAGACCAGATTCAGGGAATTTGAGTAGTTTTAAATAATGAAGTATTATTTCCTGTCTCTTGACAGGATGAAATGGGTGAAATAAGTATGAAGAATTGAAACACTTTACATGTTTCTGGTGATGAAACTCCCCTCCCTGCCAGCTGACGATTAAGTTAACATGTTTAGATGCTGCTAGTAAGGCTTTACATACATACAATATAAAGGGAACTAGATTTTGAATATAAAGCAATTAATGGTAGTTTGAATAAACTGAGTATATATTTTTGTTAATCTAACCTAGCCATGAATGAGTTGGTTTTGGGAATCTGTATTGGAGCGATCCCAGTAGGAGCGCTTGTAGCATTTTATTTGCTCATTTAAAAAAAAAAAAAAATCTTTATGAAAACTGTTTTCCTTGATGGTTTGACCACATGTGCATTTTGCCTTCTTCCTGATATTTTGAACCATGTATAGATGCTAGCCAGAGATGTTAAATTACATTGGCATGTGCTGTTAGGTATATTGTGAGCAGAGAAATGCTTACTGTGGTATTGTGTGCAAGCTGAGTGTAATGAAGAATACAATTCAACTTCTTCATGTAACATTAATCTGTATAATAACTTCTGTCTTCTAAGTCATGCTAACATACAGTCTCATACAGGTGTTGATTGGCTTCAGTAAGTAAGTCCTGGACTGTTTCCTTGAGCATGTAGCATGTTGTGATATTCATAGAAAGTACATTTTCTCATCAGATTACAATATATGTGTTTAATCAAGGGCTTCCAGCTGCTTATGGATAATAGATCAGGATTTGAAGACAGTTGGAGCTGGTTTTCTTCTTATGGAGGCTTGATATTTTTGTTTGAAATTCACCTGCTTTTTGTGATTGTACTTGTGATCCGGGCTAATGATCCACTTAAAATCTTATTTTGGGTTAGCTGGAGTTACCCAATAAAAAGTGGTCTCTGTATTTAATCAAATGTCATTGCTTCTGGCAATACAAGATACGTTTTTATATTAGACTCATTTGAAGCCTACAAACTGTTCTTAAGGCTTGTTTGTGCATACTGTGTGTGTAAATATATGCATATTTAATCTTATGTGATAGCAGGTGGTTTTGTATATTTTATCTTTCAGTAAGTGCTAAGTTCAGTAATAACATATTACTATCTTAATAATGTGCAAAGCATGTCTGTGGTTACAGTTATGGCAGACAAACTAGAAGGCTAAAAATGCCAGATGCATTTGTATCCTGCTTGACTCTAAATGGTGAAGCACATAACTTGTATTTGTGGGGTTAGGGGTGTTTGTGTTACCCTGGTTTCCATGGAGTGTTCTTTGTGATATAAGATTCTGTATTACTAGGCACTTATATTCATGTATTATGAGGTTTGTCCATCTATTGATCTTATAATGCATCATACAAAAGGCATATGAACTGTAATTTCAACATAACTGTAACATAGTCATCTTATGGTTAATTATGGCACTAGGCATACCCATATTATTATGTTAGTATTATAATGCGGGAGATATTGAGAGAATGAAAGGGCTGTCATCAAGTTAAAAGCATTTTTCATCACTGTTGCTTTCTGTGTGATGTTTGTATGTACACTTACATGTTTTCTTGAGCGCTGATCCAGCAAATTGTATTGCCTTCCATGGGACTATTTTAAGGCGGTTTTAACATAAAAGCAGTAACTGAAGCACTTAAGCTTTTTAGTGGTGGGTATGGCTCAGGCTGGTCAAGAAAAAACAGAAACCAGAAAACCTTACTATTTTCCTAAGCAGATAACTGCTGATTACTTCAAAATTTAATATGTATACGGGCTTGTGAGAAAATGAGACCTAGAATTTATTTTTGCTAGCACTGTGTGTTTTCAGTTATGAGCAACACAATGATACGACGGACAGACAACTGCATGTAAACCAGGCTGTGTGGGCTGTAGGACCAAGGAGTGTAGTTTTTTGTCCCTAGAACAGATTAATATCTTGTAGCTGCTGTGAACTCCAAGGAGGAGTGATTATGGAATGCCCAGACAAGGCTGGGTTAGGTAGAGGCCCAGGCTCTGTTCTGTAAAACCTCATTTGACTGTCAGCCTTGTTTGTGAAAACCATCTGGGATGATGTCCAAGGGAGACTGCATGAATTGATCTAGCGGCAGCAGAGAAGTCTTTTTAGGAACCCCTCAGAAACGGGTGGATGTTTATTGACCTGGACAGGAGTGACAAAAGAGTGTACTGTTCTGGGGAGGAGAAGGCTGGAAAGAGGAACTTGGATTGCTGCCCATCTGTGACACCAGAAACCTTGGAAGCTCAACCCCTCTTCTCTAGACAGAAGATGCACACAGTAAATAGCAAATTCCACCAGATTAGTAAAATGTACTCTAACACAGCTGTACAAGCTATGCATTCATAATCCAGCACAGAGCTTAGTGAAACATGGAAGCTGTGTGCATAACAACAGCAAAGATGTGAAACGGAAGGATGAATAAAGACTTAACTAGAGCATAGAGAGATACAGAAGAAGCCACTGTAATTAGTAGATGTTACACGAGTGATAAATAAGCATTCTGGCTGAATACAGCCCTCTCTGGAGCTGAGAAACTCTGTAGAATTGACATCCTTTGACATGTTGTTAGCCAAGTGGGAACTGGGGAATGGGGCTGGAATTTTGGCAGAAATCTCTGAGGTGAGTTCCCACTAATTTTAAACCAAAAAATACACAAGACAAGCTGTATCACAGGTATTAGATGATGTTTCAGAAAGTTGTCTCTAGTGAAAACAGGAGTTTCCTGTTTGTTTAGTTCATGAGGACTGACTTAATCATGCCAGAATTTGATCTGTGCTTATAAAATTAATTTTAAAGTTCAAACCACTAAGGTTTCTGAAAAGCTGCAGGTTCTGTTCATTACAGGTAATATATTAAAAAGGAAAAAAAAAGTGAGATGTAAATGTGATTCTCTGTGGCCACCTGCATTTTTTTTCTAGAAAAAGCAATGACTGCCATGTGATCTAGTATACCTGCAGTTTTACAAATTTAGCCCACTTGAAGACAACCCAAAATTCTTAAGGGTGAATTGAAGTTAGAATTACCTGCTCTAACCCCAAAATTTGAAAAGAAACGCTACCATCATTAGAGTATATAATTTGAGTGTGATGAACTTGGTATGCCACGTGGAGAAAACGTCAAGGTAAATCTTGATGCATTTGGCTAAAACCTCACACTTGAGTCCTCTAATAAAACCTCACACTTGAGTCCTCTAATTGGCTTTAAAACAAAGGGGAAGAGGAAATACATGGGAGACAAAAATAATGTATAGGAAGATAAAGTTTAAATAAAGAAGAGATGGTTGAAGAAATGTGTTGCAAGTAATCCTGAAACTTTCGAGATCTTACAGTTCTTGCACTGACTGAAGCTGTGAGAAAATCCTAGAGACAGTCCAGCCATTTTTTTTTGTTTGTTTGTTTCATGCGGGCTGCTGGCTACAGTAATCTATGGTCTGGTTAAAATGTTTTTGTGGATGAAATGTTGAAACATAGCGTTGTCTGTTCAGCCGGAAGGAGGAGGTCAAAAAATAACCATTGGTTCCAATCTGGATTAAGGTTTAATTGCAAGTGTAGCTTAAAAATATGAGGAAAAAATGCTGTGTGAGTGTTCTATAAAAAGTGAAAACATTTTCACTGTGCTAGTGTTCTGCCTTCGTAACAGCATCTATGGGAAATTTAAACAAACAAAAAGAAAAGTAAAACAAAAAAGAAACCACACACAGGAGTTTTCAGGATGCAGTTAAAATTATAAAGTTAGACTGTAAATTCCACAGGGGGTAGGGGGGAACAATGACACAACCAAAACAAAATCCCCCACAAAACTAACAAAAAACCCCCAAACAAAACGAAAACCCAAACAAAAGAAATAACCCAAACCAACACCAACTAACCAACCAATCAACCAAAAAATCCCAACAAACAAACAAAGAACCCCCAAGGAACACTTGGTCAAGATTCTTCCTACAAGATAAGAAGAAGGTGGGAGTAAAGGAAAAGATCAGACATACTATTACAGCAGTAGTGCCAAAGTATTTTTTCTCTCCACATCAGTTGTTAGCAACAGCAAGTGGAGTATTTAATCTGCAGGAAAGCTCATTCATTACACTCTGTACTGTATAGCCACCCCAAGTATTATGAAAAATGCAGAAGCTTTGCACAAAGTTCCTATAACTGTCTTTTGGCCTTTATCTTCAAAAACACTCTCTGCAGTCACTGTCAAGAAGTGCTGGGAGCAGTACTTAGATGAAGAGACAATGGCTGGCTGATTATGAAAAAAGAACAAAATAAAATCTAGGAAGATGCTTGAGGCACAGGAAATGCACCAGCAGATGTTGTTGCTGTAGTGTGACTTGCAACATTGTTGGTGTGTGACTCTGATAACTTCTCACAAGTGGAAGTGTTTAAATTTCCAGTGAAAGCCTAATATTTCGAGCTAGAGGACACTTTGCCCACTCAGAACTGCATGCTGTTGTTTTTAATGCTGCAGTTAGTAATTTCCATGTGTCTGGATTTTATACTGCTTTCATTGTGGGTCTTGAATAGAATTGTTACAGAACTGGTAGAAACAGGTCAGCAGAAAAGTGTGTGTGCATGTGTTTGTGAGAATTTTTCTAATAACCTGATCACAATGTTAATAAACTTCTGTCAAAATAGAAGCGGCCAGCAAGTTGCACAGTTCTCTCCATTTGGGATGTTTTGTGATGGATGTCTTTCTGTATAAAGCTCGGCCTGGAGAAGACTCTGTCGTGGCGGCCTTGTTATGCATTTGTTAAATCATCTTGATTTAATTTCTGAAAAAAAGGAAAACATCTCTTACTCAGAGTCGATGACAGACCTGGGAATTTGGGCAAAACATTTCCTGCAGGAGGGAGATGTTTCTCAGTAGTGGTATCACTAGCCAAGCTACTAAAATGGCTGAGATTCCTGAGATACTCTGACATCCACTGTTCTGTGGTATTAAGAGAGAAGACTGGAATTGAGAACTATAAAAACAATGTCTTGATTACACAAATCTTTTTATATGCTTGGTTTAGATTACATTTTGTTGTGGAACATCCAGGACTCTTCCATTACTGTCAAAAAATAGCTATAATAGTATGTGTCTGTTTTGGGGAAACTGAATTGGAGATGCTGAAAGAAAGGATCTTTCAAGCAGCTGAGCCTGTGATTTGGTATTCTAATTTATTATTTGTCACCAGAAAGTTAAAAATTAGTATCAAGAGCTGTGTAGTATATGCTTTTGGGGTAAGGGAACTTTCTTAGGGATTAGTAAATTCTCAAACTAGATTACATCTCTTAGATTCTCTATTTATATGCAAGTTTGTAGCCCAAGAGTTTTTCTGAATTACCTTGCTTGTACCCTTGCCATGCATAGAGTTATTTAAAAATGCACACATATAAAACCACCATGGAGAATCACTTGATAAAAGTTTTGGTTAAGTGTGAGGTTGTCGTTATAAACTAGTCATGTTTTAATATTCACTGTATTTATAGAGTGTTAGGATGTTTGTATGGAATATATCACCATACCATATATCCATTAAATGTTAAAATGTGACGAGATGAGTAGCCCTTACTACACAGATAAAAGTTTAAGCTCTTTGTCCTGGTAAACCATAAATTATTCTGTTACGGAAGTGCCCTCTTACTTTGTAAATATATTGCTACTGGTTTTCAGATAGCATCTTAAATGCATGAATTTAAGAAGTAGACTTTAATTTCATAAAAACCTTGGAGCTTAATTCTGAAAAATATGATTCACTGTGCTTATCTTTCTGTCTTTACCCTGGCATCAGTATTGTTAACTTGTAGGAATTACCACATCTTCATTTTGATGCAAAGAAATGTCATCTTTTTTTTTTCTCTTTCCCTTTTCAAAAAATGGATTCTCAAGGCTATTGTTTAGGAGCTGTTTTGAAGTGTAGCAAATTGACTAAATATGGCTTGGCCTCCATTTCATTGCCAGCCAGCTTGGGACAGTTGTTCTTGGAACTGATGCCAGAATCCTTAAACACAAATTTGGAAAGTCTGGTATTTGACGAGAGCTGATGTGTGGGATGCAGACATTCAGCTGTTCAGTTGAAGAACTGAAGTAGCCTTGCTGAGTGTGACACTGATTAAGTCCTTTGGACTGTTTCATACGTATTTTTAAATTTGAATACACTTGAGCTGTCCTGAAAAGAACCGAGTGCTATTTTGCTTGTAGAGTTTTGCATGAAGAATGCCAGCATTCAGTAGAAGCTGCTTGTTGAGATCTTTTAACTGTAAGTTGCATGTGTTTTCTTTAATTTTGATGCCCTGTGAGTATGCTCAGTTTTTCATATATTTTTGCATTGCACGTTTGCTGCACTGAAAAAGCATTGGCTGCACAATTGTGGTATAATATACTCCTTTTTTAGCCTTCGAAATTTTCTGAAAGTGCCTCTCTCTGCTATTCAAGACAATCCATAAAAACAGCTGGCATATTCAAACATGGTTATCTCTGGCAATCTGGTGATTGAGGTAGACCATCTCTTTGCAAGCACTGTAAATGCTTGAAGTGAGACAAAAACAGACTTGGGCTGAAGGGGGTTCATCCATCCAGGCAGGATAGTTGTGAGGTAGTAGCATTAGCTGTGGCAGGATGAATTCTAAGTAACAAAATATTAAGCAATTTTTTTTTTTTTTTTTTTTTTTTCTGTGCATGAGTGGTTAATTTGCTAGTGTTGGTGAAGAGATCTCTCACTGTTAACAGTTTTTAGCAGCTACAGTGGAGAAAACCGTATGTATTGCTTTGTAAACGGAAGTGCCTGGAAAGGCAGTGGTGCTTCTCTCCACTAACTTTTCTGTGCTCAGATATTTGGAAGGTTGTGGCTGCTGCAGCATGGCCCGTATTACACTCACTCTTTCTCTGCACACCTGCATGCTTCCTCATACCTGATTCATGGCATTTCTTTGATACCTCTCTTTCTTTTAAATGATGCTGATACTTCCACCCCTGCCACGTGTGTATAAATATATATTTCATTTTTCTATTTTTTTCCCCCTCCCTTCTGGAGAAATAAATAGAAGAGACAAGGAAACAGAAGGACAAATTAGATTAAAAGTACTCTGACTGACTCTATCTGTACTTTAAAACCAACCCTGAAGTTTATTCTCATGACTCTACTACACTAGCAATAAAATTGTTGGTAGGAGTTATCATCTGGAGATTGATAATTGGCTTCTGGTTAGTGATCCAAGGTGTACTTTCTTCCGATCAGTTGTTAATTCCTAAGAAATGTTCTATGCTAACAGCCTTTTTATTTTTTGATTTTTTTTTTTCCAATTGGTTTTAGCAAATGGTTGTATGTTTACTACAAACAAGACTTTAGTCATGTATATATGTATATATGCATGTATATATTTGTGGACGTGTATGCTCACACACACATATATATATATATATATTTGTAAATGTTTATACAAACACATATGCAGATCTTCATATACATAAAAAAAGATTACCAGCAAATGAAAACTTGTGATGTTTGTTGTACCTCAGTAGATTACACAAAATGCTTTGAACACTGGAGCCTGTGGTAAATGCCAAGAACAGCCCATCAAAATAGACTCAGTCATTATAACTTTTGTTGTTAAAGGCAGAGATTTGGTATAATAGTGAAATTCAGACCTGCCAGAAAAGGGATTGTTGGTTGGATCTGTTAGCTTGGGGATCCATTTCTGTTGTTGGGATGTAACTGGTGTGCCTTTTGGGAGCAATGTATGCAATGAGCAGGAGGGAAGGTGGAGAATCTCCTTTCTGCTTCTGAGCACAAAGGAATGCTTTGCTCCCAGCATCTGGGCAGTCAGAGATCTCATTTCAGAGTGCTTATTTCTATCCAGTTTTACTATCATAATCAGGTTTATTAGACTGAGGGAGAGAAGGTAAAGATTTAACTTAGTCTAATCCATGTCCGTGCTGGATTTAGATATGAATAGTATTTCTGGATGCTGAGGAGGAGTGAGTCTGTCTACATGAATGAATCAGATCTCTGTCCTCAGAATGTTACAGATTTAAATACCTGGAAAAATACACAGTTTGTTTCAGAGAGCTTTGCCTGGTGTTTATTTGGCTGTTTACCTCTCAAGGCTTTTATAGTCTTTGTTTCCTTTGAATCGCATAAATATAGCAATGCTTTGTTTGCAAAGTGTTCTCCCTTCAATTATGCATGGAGTTTGTACACTATATTTCTGTGTTACTTACGAGTTTCAATGGGATATTGCTGAGAGACTCAGTCATCTTGTTGCTATCCAGGCTAAATTCACATCTGAGTTCACTGCTGTGTTACACAACAGCCGCACACTCTGACTTTTCATGTACATGGAAACTGAAAAAATGTAATGGCTGCATTTACTGTTACATACATATTTAATAAAGATTTTGTGTATTGTTGGTAGCATTTATGATTTGGTTTTGCATGAGCCAGTAGCAAAATTGTGAAAGTTGTCATGGAAAGAAATCTAGTTTTGTATTTCATCTTGCCCCCTAGAAATCTAGGCTTAAGCATCAGTAAAGAAGATGAGAACCTTGTCTGTAGTGTCAGGACAGATCTACTGTTTTATTCTTTACTTCTTCTGATTGTCTCTCTTTAATCTCCTTTTTTTTCTTCACCATTTTGCAGGAGAACTCAGGTTGTAGAAGAAACAGTATGCATGCATATTTTTAGAGCATCTGTTAGCCTTTTGCAACGTCAAAGCTAATCATGCTGATTTAAAATACGAATTGTACTAAATATGCACTTTTGGTGCATTAAATCGATTAATTTAGTCATCCCCCATACTGTCACACAAGAAAATTAAGCTTTTCCTTGTGGATTAAAGGCCATCTTCCCTTTAAGGTTGATAGCATTTGTAAGTATGTGGTTATTGATTGTTATCAGTGCTGATAGTTAAGCAGTGTATTTGTGTGAACACTAATAAATTTTTAGAACAAAGAATCTTGATCCCATTAAGTACTATGAGCAAAGAACACACTCCTAATTTATACCTGGGGAAAATAAGAACCCAGCACCTACAAGATTGCATAAGAAAATGGGCCAGTAAGCCTTACCTTTTTTTTCCCTGAGAAGTGACTGGAGCATGAGGTTTTTTTATTTAGCAGTCAGTGCCCTTGAATCTGAAATGGGTATGGTCATTTATTTGCTGACATCACATCTTGGCAGTTGTATATTTCCAGTTGTGTCAGGCTGTAGAATATCTTAGTGGAAGCCCTGTGAAAAGAGCTTGGCTTTCATCTTCAGTGGCCTGAGGTTAGGCCCCAGTTAATCTTTCAGCTAAATGTCTATGGTATTCTGCAGTTTACTGATTTTGAAGATTCTAGCTGTTATGCTGTTGCATCATAGTTACATTGCTGTTCATCTGGCTACTTTTTGAGTGCTGTTTTCTGAATCTAAACTTGCTAGTATGATTCATCCTTTCCTACTCTTACGTTATCAGAATTTAAAAGAAATCAAGTGCTTGCCTCTTGGAAGTAATGTTTGCAACACTGTGTAAACTGCGTTTCACAATCAGACGTTAAAGTCTGAACAGTCATGATTGCTTGTGAGTTTGAAGTCACCCTGCTTTTCTTAGGCTTCTGGAACTGCTGATATGACTAAAATTCGCAGTTTAAAATGGGAAGAATTTGATCTTGCTGTCCATATTATTTAGATGGTAACACTTCTAGTGCATGTGAAGCTGTAAAGGGAGGTGCCGAGATAATCAGTCCAGGAAGTTTAACCGAACATACGTTATCATAAGCTGGTGGAATGCGCAAATCTGATAACATTGCTGTAATTAATAAATCTTTCAGGAATGTGTAAAAACTACATGTATTTCTTTTTAGTTAGTTTGTTTTGAGGTATGTAAATACTTATGTATGTACAGACTTGAGTTTGGCAAGATCTCTAGCAGAAAGCTGATGTAAAGAAATGTAGGGGAGAATCCACTCGCTCTTGTACTCATATATTTTATTTGCTTTTGTTTTAGTTTGCAAGTATGCCTGCCACAGGAAATGCGAAGAAAAGGTAAGCATATTTACTTGTCTCCCTTCTTACTGCTGATCCACATGTTTGAAATTGATACTACAAAAGCTGTACCAACTAATTAAGAATAAGATGATTATTAAATCAGATGCCTAACTGTCAAAAAATACTATATTTTTTTGCTGGGGTATTGTTCTTGCCATTAATAAAAACCAGGTGCCTATGTAATCGAAATATCTGCATCAGTGATTGAGTTTCTCATTCCTCCTATGGGAGGTCATGTGTCAAGTTTAAAACGGCAAGTTAAATGGGGGAAATATAAACCACACAGTTATAGCAGAAAAGAAGAAATGTATTGGAGTGAATAAGATGTATATCTGTATAAACACACACGTGTGTGTGAATGTGTGTGTATAGACACACCCCTACATATCTATCATCTATATATACATATATAAAATTTTTACAGCAACAGAGATCTAAAGGCAAACTTTTGGCATTGGATTATGAAAAGTATAAGCATAGTATTAATTTATTTTCAGTGTGTACTGTAAATAGTTTTCACCCAGTTCAGTTTCATTACTAGATTTTTGTTACTTTTAAAAGCATGAGTCCCTTTCACATGAGGTGGGATCAGTAATTCCATGGTCTCAGATCCCTAGGTTTGTGTAAATCAAAGGCATTTACAGAGTGTTGCAATCTAAATCTAGCAGTCTTAGAGGGCTTTATTTTAGCAGCACCACCTTCATGGGATATTATTCCATGATTTTAACTTAAACTTTTGATTAGTACTTGCAATTTATGAAGACAACATTTTTTGTAGTTAGAGCACTGAGCTTCTGGAGACCATGGATCTTGCAGTTGTGCAAGGATTTGTTTGTTTCAGGGCTTCCAAGAAATGCAACTAAATTCAAGAGAAAAACCTCTGCTTAGTGAAGGCCTTGGAGATTTGTCAAACCATTTGAGGAAACACAGTTGGCTGAGCATCACCACTTCGAGTGAAAAATGGTGCTTGTGCATTTGAAAATTGCTGTCTTATGTGGTATGCTGAATAAATGCAGAATTTTTTTTTTTCATTAAATAAGATTATAAAGTACACACAGTGGTAAAGTTTGCAAGAAAGATACTGCCTTTTGAAAGTTTTCATCAACTACATATATTCAATAATAATAATAAGTAATAATACTATAGTAATGGTGGTCTAGAAGTAGAAGGGAAACAGTTTACTAGAAAGATGTACTTTTTATTAGAGCAAATGAGGTTATTGATCCCTCTTTGCACAGTAGCTTTGGTTCTCCAAACAGCAATTGCAGTATGGAATTCTACCAGCCTCCATGAGGAAGGATTCTGGTTTGTTGAGAATGTTGGTAGCTTGCAGATTTGCTCAGGTAGGTGCTACACAGATGTAGAGTTTCCAGAAGTAATGGTACATAAGCATTTTCCTGGAGAAAATGGCTGCTTGTGGCTTGGACCTGTGTACTCTTTGCAGGGTAAAAAACTGTCAGGGTGGACCGTCCCAAAGAGCTGTGGTGAATTGTGTCAAATCCAGTTGGCGGCCGGTCATGAGTGGTGCTCCCAGGGATCAGTACTGGGGCCAGTTCTGTTAATATGTTTATCAGTGATGTGGATGAGAGCGGATTGACTGCACCCTCAGTTTGCAGATGACACCAAGCTGGGTGGGAGAGTTGATCTGCTGGAGGGTAGGAAGGCCATACAGAGGGATCTGGACCAGCTGGATCAATGGGCTGAGGTTCAATTGCATGAGGTTCAACACAGCTGAGTGCTGGGTCCTGCTGCACTTGGATCATAACAACCCCAGGCAGCATTACAGGCTCAGGGAAGGGTGAGAGGAAAGCTGCCTGGCTGAAAAGGACCTGGGGGTGTTTACTGACAGCCAGCTGAATATGAGTCAGCAGTGTGCCCAGGTGGTCAAAAAGGCCAACAGCATCCTGGCTTGTATCAGGAATAGTGTGGCCAGCAGAACTAGGGAATTGATCATCTGACTGTACTTAGCACGTTGAAGTGCTGGAGCCAATTCAGAGAAGGGCAATGAACCTGATGAAGGGTCTGGAGCAAAAGTGTTACGAGGAGCAGCTGAGGGAACTGGGGCTGTTTAGCCTGGAGAAAAGGAGACTGAGAGGAGACCTTATTGTCTACAACTATCTGAAGGGAGACTATAGCATGGAGGGTGTTGGTCTGTTCTCCCAAGTAGTCAGTGATACGACAAGAGGAAATGGCCTCGAGTTGTGCCAGGAGAGGTTCAGATTGGATATTAGGAAAAAATTCTTCATGGAAAGGGTTGTCAGGCATTGGAACAGTCTGTCCAGGGAAGTGGTTGAATCAGCATCCCTGGACATGTTTAAAAGACATGTAGATGGGAACATGTTTTAGTGACAGTATTAGGTTAACAGTTGGACTCAGTGATCTGGAGAGTCTCTTCCAACCAAAATGATTCTATGACTCTATAAATTATACAGGAAGCTGTTGTGAGAAATTCTTTAAACTTGTTTTAGAGACAATTTCATACATGTACCATATGTTAAAAATGGGAAACTATATTTCAACTGGTTATTTATTCTCTCAGGCATTTGGGTATTGAGTATTCGAAAGACTAATGTATGGAGTGCTAAAAATCTGTAGTAGTGTAACTATCATTGAGATACTGGTTTATGTTATAGCTTTTAAATAATTGAAAAGAGATGATCTTGTTACGTTGTTCATCCTGATTCAGATCTGTGTTTTGCCTTTATTGCCTAAGATGACATCTGTATTCATTCATCTGGTTATTGGTTTAAGACAGGAATGATTCTGATGGTTTTTAAGATGGTCTGAGAATATACTAAGACCATCTAAGAACGTTGCAGGCAACCTAAAGGATACCTGTAGCTGTAATTGTATGCACCGATTCAGATCGGTGTGTGGAAAGTGTTTCATGGATGCCAGCTTATCCACAAGTATCTCTTCACCCTAGAATACATTTTACCACCAAGAGAAGTCTTACTTCCTGCATCTTCTATAAAACTACATTGTCCACAGCCTATGGGGAGTAACTATTTTTGCATGATTTAAACTTCACCCAAGACAAATGTGTAAGCAGTTGGTCACCTGACAGTCATGTAGAAAAGGAGTGAATGAGAACAAAGAACCTTGCACTTTGGAGATCCTGTAGTCATTTTGGTAGTAAAGCATCACTCAAAAGACTATTGGGGTCATGAGCATTCATAAAAGCAATATTATATGCAAGTCTAGCCATAAAGCCTCATAACAAAACAGATAATGTCATAAATGTTTTCAGGTAAAAGCAGCAGCTCAGGTCTTCAACTGGCAACATGACAATGCAGGATTTCAAGAGGTTGTCAAGGCAATAACACTATTATGCTTGGAAATGAAAAACATGTTTCTTGTTACATAAATCATCCATGAAATAAACTTTATGCAGACCTGAAAATAAAGTGGACTCTGAATTTGATCATAAAGTACAAATGAAGGAAGAATCACGTTTTGGAGTTGTTCAGGTTGTCAAATGCTGCCTTGTAGGATGAACCGTGAATCGGTTCTGCGAGGGCTTTCTACTTGCTCCTGACGTAACAGTGAGTACAAAATAACAAATGCAGGCAAGCGTCCTAATGATATTTCAAAACTTAGGGCACCACTGTAAGAAAATGTGAAGTTACAAAAAGAAAATTAAAGAAGCAGACGTTAGCTTGCACCGATTTAGGCTGTTGCATTGAGTGCCCTTATATAGATATATTTATAGTGCCATTACATTATATAGGTGCCCCATCTCTGGAAACATTCAAGGTCATGCTGGATGGGGCTCTGAACAACCTGATCTAGTTGAAGATGTCCCTGCTTATTGCAGGGGGTTTGGACTAGATGAGCTTTGAAGGTCCCTTCCAACCCAAACTGTTCTATGATTCTGTGTCAATTACATAATGGTTACATTTTAAATTAAAATTATGTAGTATAAATCCACTAGATCAGTCGATTTATGCAGTCCTAAAATTACATTTGGCCCTTTGAAGGCAACCATGAGGCTGATGTTGCCCCTGGTGAAAAGGAATTTGACATGCCTGCACTGGATGGTGCAGATAGATGCCAACATGAAAATTGAATTAGCTGTAAAAGAAAGTTACCCAAAAATGCAATAAAAAAAAAAGTGCCAGAAGTCCAAACTTCACTCTCTTGGAATTGTATGTGGAAAGAAACAAACAAAAAAGTGAATATAGTGGAAGTCTGGATATAAAACCTAAGACATATATCCTTCTCTGTCAGGTTACTGTTTTCAATTTAGCCCTGAAGTAGGGGGTGGGTATGTGGCTGCAGGAAGGAGTAAATGAAAATTAAAGATCCACAAATTCAGAACAGATGTCAGGAAGCAGTATTTCACGCAGAGAGCAATGGATATGTAAACATGTCTCCCAGGCGCTTTTGCTGAGATGAAAAGCAGTGAGGTTACTCAGGACTGAAGCTGTCTAATCGCATCCTGGGAGACAGAGCTCTGAGTGGGCTGCGCCACAAAGGGTCTGGTCGATGAATCTGCTCTGAAGACGTCCCTCAACTCTCATGTCCTGTGTGAACTCCTGTAAGCTATTTGTGAAACTCTCTGCTGCATCTCTGCTAGTCAGAGATCTCAGTGTGCACTGGTTTCTGTAGAAGCATTTCATTTCAGTACAACCTCTGAAGGCAGCTGTTTTGCCTGCGTACTCAGTGGGCCTCTCCTGCACCCATCGGCATGATGTACCATGGCAGTGCTGAGCTATCACAGCCCTCTTGTTCTCAGCCTCAGAAACTTGGTATGTGTTCATAGAAAGACACATGGCTGCATCTGTAATGTGACTTCTCTGGTATTCTGTCTGTACATACTCGTAGTGAGGTGTTGTCCTGCTGACATATACACTTGCTCATCACGGAGGCCTGATGAACCATACTTTTTTGCATTTTGATAGAAACAAGGGCCTAAAAATGCTGCACTGCTTGGGCGGTAGCAGTTTTTGTTAACTTACTGTACTATAGAGATACCTGTTCTGCCCTCATAAACTTGTAATTGACTTTGTATAAATTAAGCTATTGTAATATACTTCAGTTTGCAGTAGGCTTATTTAGAACTAAAGACAGCCTTTCAAATTGTTGTGTTATAGCAGCATATAATACTATCTCAGTTTACTGTAAAAAAAATCTACTATTTGTTCTTTAGTCATCTGTACTTTTTATGTATGTACTGTATGTACTGTATTTTAAAATGCTCTCTAAAATAAGTTTTTATTTTCACTCTGAAAAACTTCATAAGAATGAATTCTGAAAGAATTTTGGTTTAATGTACAAATCCCAGTCCGTTCAGATAATTACTACCTTGTATGGCCTCAGTTCATGCATGTTTAACTTGGAAATGTTTCTTTATGGCTGTTTGTTTGGATGTACATATGTAATCAGTGTTTCCTAAGGTTTCGGAAGCTACAGCATATCTAACGCCCCATGGCTTTGGTCTGGCTTTTGCCCTGGGCAGTTGAGTCCCCTTAGGTTTGTAGCTTTGTCTTGGGGCATGTCTCTCTGTGTATGATGTAGGAATACTTGTTTGTCCCCCCACAAAGTTTTCCCTTAACTCTCTGTCCTGGGATGCCATTTTGTCCATCTTTTGGTTTTGACTCTGTCAGTTAGGTATGTGGTGTGCATCTGGGGCACTGAAAGGCATAGTCTCGTGACTCCGGCCAAACTTTTTTCTTTGAAGTCTGGGAATTTGAAAACCAGTTTTTGTCTCCTGATCTGTGGGAAGACTAAAAGCGGGAGGGGGAGCCTCTTGATCATATTTTCTAGACCTTTTTCTTGTATGCTGATTCTCCTCTTGAGAACTGACTGATTTTATTAAGTTTACAAGGAAATGCTTACATTTTACAATCAGTAAGCCTAAGTATTTGCTGAAGTCTTTTGCTGAATCGGGTGTGATCCAGCTTTATGCCTTTGCCTAGCAAACATTGCATGTATCCTTAATTCAACCTGGAAGATATTTTTGCTATGCTTAAGCCAAAGACATTTTTCTTACATAATGCAGTTTGATTCTTTGCTAGTCTGAAATGATGTTTCAAAGAAACAAATATCCTATGGCTTTTTCCACTTCCAGTAAGTTTAACTTATATATGGGTTTGATTCAGCCCACCTCCTCCTTCACCTTTCAAGAAGGTATCTTAGACATCTCAGGGGGGTGCAGGTCTAATCAAAGTTTTTTGGTTTGTTTTTTTTTTTTTTTTTTTTTTTTTTTAATTAGTAATCTAAAATCCTTGTTTAGACTAGGTTCCTGAGCTGCAGTGTGCCATGTGAATGCAGTAAAGTTAGATCAAACAATTTATTTCAAATTCTGAAGTGTTTTCTTTTTTAACAGAAATAACATTCATAATGTATTTCTAGCATTTTATCATTTATAAAGCCAACAAAATTGTTTTAATCCTAAAAGGCATAAACTCTGATGTGACACTTTGTCCTGCTAATTTCTCAAAGGCCATGTTTTTTCTGATTCCCTTTTTTAGGAATTTTTATGTGAGAAAATATAATTCTTCCCTTGATGCTGATCTTCCTTTTTCTGTGAACTGTTAAAGCTGTTGCTGATTGAAGATGATTGAAAGAAGGCTCCCCACTGCCTCCAACTGCCATAGTCCCTTGTGATATCCTAATATTTTTCTTTCTTGGTCTCTTTAACAGTCTAGGAAATAGAAACATCATTACAGAAAAATGCATAGAAATAAACAAAAATTTAACTTGAATTACTGTAAACAAACATGACTAGCAGCACTATAGAAGGGAGAGTGACAGTAATCACAGCAAAAAAAATTAGCAAGGAATGGTGGTTGATTTTGGTCCTGGGTTGCATGTTCAACTTGTGTTGTGAAAGTAAAGAACTCCCTATCTAGCTATCTATATGTATATGTGGAGAAACTAATATTGGTCAGATATTTTCAGTTTGGAGATTTAAAGCACAATCTGTTCTGGCTCTCAAAAGGCTCTGTTGAATTTTGTTACTTGGGTATTTCTTGGACTGGTTTGTGAATAAACCTAGTGCTTACTTGGGTAGTGTTTTTAAGGTTGTGAGGCTGGGCTCAGGCTCTTGCAGTGGATGGGCATGAAGGCAGGTACTTCTACCCTATGAAGGCAATCATTGGCCCTCAGCAGTCCAGTGGGACAGATACTTATGTGAGAAACATATGTTCCACTGCCATATGACAATTTCTTTTCTGTGTTTTTGGAACAAGAAGAAAAGATCCTTCTTTCTTTTGTGTATGGTTGTCATCCTTGCCAAGAGTTCCAACGCAAGTCACATGGACAGTTGCTTCATTTACCTTCCTGAAATTTAGTTTACATTCCTAAAAGGATGTCTAATAGTTCCCATCAAGTGGCTGACAGATATACTTGCTCGTGTTCATTCTCTCATATGCGTTTGGCTTTGTAACATACACACACATGAACAAGGCCACCACGTGAGGTGCTTTTTATTTTATTTTTTTTTTTTTTTTTAATTATTTTTAAATGTCAGTGTGGGTTCTCCTTAATCCTCTCAGATTTTGGGCAGAGGGAATCAAGGACTTAAATGAAAACTTGTGTCATGTTGTTTCCAGGAGGTAGCTGTGTGAACCGAACCTCTGTGGTTGATGCATTTTTGTGGTAATCAATAAATCCAAACACACTCAAAAGGCTGAAGACTTCAAGGATTTCTTTCTTCATAGGCGGTGTTTGGCATGTTACAATGCCGTGCATGCAACCCTTTCAGTGCTGCCTAGCACTGGGCTGGAATAAAAGTGTTTGCAGTTGAAGTCTGAAAGATTGCTGTGTGAGTTTTGTAACTGACATTTGACCACTCAAAGGGGTCTTCAGGTTTTTTCTGATTGTACCCAGAATCGGTATTTTGCAGATCCTCCTCTTCACAAAATATTTTGTGCCCTGTTAGATATAATACCACTGTAATGAACTGTGTAATGAGTAAACCTTCAGATTCAACCAGAACTGTATGTTATTGAGGGATATGAGGACTTGAAATTGCTTTTTATGGGCATAAACCTTGCATTGTTTAAGTAGCAGAAGTGCTGTGATGGAGTGCTTTGTATTTGGCAGTTAATTTGCTGGGGCTTTCAAAAAATGAAAAAGTATTTTAAAGTATGCTAGTGTTCTTAGATAAGAACTGTCATTTAGACTTACTGTTTCAGATAGCTTGCTATATTGTGCAAGACCCAGCTGGTACATGTACAACTTCAACGTTTGTTTGTTTCCTTGCTGATTTTATTTTAAAAATAAATTTAGCTGTTGGCAGAGGGAAAAGAAGATAAGATGATGTTAGTGAGGGAAGGAAACAGAACAATTTCTGCTTTTCTTTGTTCACCACCATAATGTGGGTAGGTTACATTTTCATGACAGATGTGAACTTTCAACTGGAAAATCTTAGAGTGTTTTAGGAGAGTTGGGTTTGTTGATTGGTTGGATTTTTTTCCTCCAGTGCCCTCTCTTGTTTTGGCTGATTTTTAGGAAGGATGTGTTTACTGGTGCAGTTGTTTTCTGGCTAGCTCTGGTCCTTTCCCTATAGATACATGGCAAGTGTGTGTGAGATTTAATGTATCTTTTGTTTAAGAGAGGTAGAAACACATTTGTCAGCCTTTTAGAATGGGATCAAAGAACCTGGAAATGATGCATTTTTACATTGCTGCTGCTTGGAATTCTCCCTTAGGTGACCTTATGCAGCTCATGCCATAGTCAGCTTTGGTAAATGAGAATTAAGTAGGTTACAATAATATACTACTCCTTTCTTTGTGAGTTACTGTTATTAAAAGTTGTTTACTCTTACTGTACATGATGCTCTTAGCCTTTGCGCTAGAGGCATTTCTTTTGTGTCTGCTGTTACAGCTAAAGGCAATAGCAGCATCTGGAAGGGTACTCTGAACATCAACAGCTGCTGTAACTGGGTAGCAGGCATAGTGTCCCAATGATGTATAACATTTTGCCCCTTTGCTGTATCATGCTGTTTTGCTTTGGCTGGGGGTTTTGAGGAAGAGTGCATACTCCTAGGAAATGATTGAGTTCCCTTTTGCAATGTGACTTCTCAAAAAGTTGGAGCCACACCAGCCTTAGATTGCCTTACTGACTTGATGGAAGAATGGGAACTGAGATATAGACATTATCATGAATAACCACAATTTTTTGAAAGCATAGAATGAAAGAGAGTGAGTACTATTTGTTTTGGAAGTTATGAGCTCTGTCCCAGAAGAAGTCCTCACTGTTTTCTATCAGCAAGCTGAAATGTCTGAGCTTCACTAGAATTTGCTTTTACTACTTCTGTGTGATAACACAGCATTTCATAGTATTTTGCTAGTCATTATCTCTAAAAGGCTGCTTCACTTGTCTTGTTCTGTCTTGCTGAAGAAGACATTTAAAATACCTCCCACAGTTAAAGCACAGTAAAGGAAATTCAGCGTTAGTGAAAACAGTCTATTTGGAGAGCTAGTTTTGATGATAAAAGATATGTATTTAAGTGTGTCACAGAGAGAGCGTTCTGTACCCTTTTGTTGCGTTGTCTCTTTTTTTGAATAGCTGGAAAATTGAAGAAATATTTAGAATGTGCATGTTTAAGACTTTAATATATTTTTAGAGGAGGGAAATTTGTTAAAATGACTAGAGAGCTATGAAAGTCAGGATTGTCATATAAGAAAGTCAGAAATACTGTAATAAAATTCAGATGCTTCAGTGTCTTCATGTTGGCCTTCAGCAAAGTGCTCTCAATCTCAAAAATGGACAAACTGGGGCCTTCTAGAGGGACCCTTTCTTTACAACATGAGAATATATTCTGGTGGGAAAGTGGAAGATTCCTCCTTGGTTCCTTAACCCTTTGGGCTACTTTGGCCTCTTTTGTCTTACAGATGAGTGTACTCCAACAGTTGTTCTGAAGGATTTATGTAAACTTTGGGCTGGAGAGGTCACTGTGCTTCTTTGCGATGACTCTTACAGACCTTCTGTCACAGGGTGAAAACAGTCCTGTGCTAAGTGCTGTAGGCTTTAAACTGGCCTTGGTGAGATGCAGAGAACCATCTTGCAGATTTTCCACTCTAGGTAAATAAACAAAAAAAACTCAAAACAAACAAAAAAGCCCGAAACTCATTACTTTACCATCAAGGTGACTTCTGCCTTCATATCCTTCTGTGATGTTGACTAGAAAAGACTGGCGTTGTTGTCTTCTGGAGCTCTACTTGTCTATCACGTTTCTCTCTTCTCTGTAATATGTATTATGAAAAATATCCTTCCCCCGATTTTAACCTAATTATATTGTTTAAATATTGCTTTTATGTTATCTTGTTGTCTTTAATACTTTCATTTAATGGACATCTCTCTGTCCCAGCTGGTAGAGGTACACTGGAAACAGTGAAACCTGTGGTCTGAGCAGTGACCTCTGCAATTTGTTGTGACAAAGCTCCTGTCTCCTCCTCCTAAAACTTCTGATACTGCTGGCTGTGTGGTGCCATTTGTGACCACAGGAACCACAATGCCTGTAACTCTTATCATCGTTGCTCAGATCCTGGAAGCAGACTGAAACTGATAAATCACACCAATATGTTAAAGGTCAAAAATTCTAAGGTACAGCAGCCCTGGTGCTCAGCTTGTTTCTGCTCAAGAAAATCCAATCCATTTTTGGCAGTTTGTTCTTTTGGTAAAGGAAAATGTCTGGGGAACTGTATCCTCGTTGCCTGCTAGGGCCTTCCCTGTCTGGTAGTGTTGCAAGATTTGTTTGACTTTGCAAATGAAGCCTGTTTTCTCATGAGGATTACACCAAAATAAATAGACTTGGAGTCCTGAAAGAATTAACGTAGTTCCCTGAGGAATGTATGCCTAATGAAGCTTGCAGAAGTCAGATTTGATACAAAGAAAGCAGAAGTCTCAAAGATGTGCACAATTGCCAAAATTAGAATTTTTTTAAACTGTTCTTTAAAGAAGAAGCAAAATGAGACATTTTGAGCAAAGATACTATGTTTTTGCACTCATTTAGCATCAGCTAATTTCAACCTAATTTATAAATCTGTGGTTAAACATAGTAACTCAAGAGGGACAGTAGCTAGCACTCCATTTACAGTTCAGATTGGCAAACTAAACCACAGTGCAGAGGCCTTGTGTGAAGTCCAGTAAAAAAAAAAAAAAAAAAAAAAAAAAATCTAGTTTTAGGATTTTGGCATCTGCTGCCTGGTTTAACCCCTGTTAGCTACACCCAATTTCTGACTAAGTTTCTTGTCCTTTGCTTCTGAACTCTTTTGGAGCAAATCCAGTGATCTGATAAAGCAGAAGACTTAATCTCTGGTTACTGGTTTACAATTATCAGTAGAAACTCATCCATTTTTGATTTGTGGAATCTTCTGTTTCATTCGAGTTTTAAAGAGATTCTTCTATTTTATCTTTTTTTCCAAATAACATATGTAGCAAATGTCTGGCACTGTGTTATTCAGAGAGTTGGAGAACAGCTTTCATGATGGAAGTGAGGACTGTGACTTTGCAAGATCAAATATCACAACATGGAAGAAAGCCAGACTTTGAGATGGCATAGATATGTGAACAATACTTTTCTGTATCTTGGGATAACTGCATTCCTAGTTACTTGTGAAAGTTTTTTTTTCCTTCGGTGATTTCATTTGGAACAGCTTTGTTGCTTTGTCTTGGGAAACAGGGGTTTGTATATTTATAAATGTGCTATATTTTGAAATCCCTCCTGAAGGTATGTAAATTTCCATTTCAAGGGCTAATTTCAGAATTTATTTCATAAGTCATAATCCTAAATAGAAACAATGGAGTTGCGCAGGGGTCAGGACTTTAGGAACATGGCTTAGATGTTACAGTGCTCTGTTTTTTCCAATAAATTCATGGAGAGTTTCTCAAGCTTTGGCTGATCCTCTTTACACCTTGATGAGGTGGGTAATGTAGTGTTAGCATTATTTCAGCAAACAAAAAGTACTGAAGCTGATAAATGCTTAATTTGAAGAGGGTTTGGGGCATGCTTTATAGCTGATCTGTCTGGCATGAAGTGCTAGGATGCTTGCTATCTCCAGGACAAAAGTCTGAGTTAAGTACTACTATCACACAACTGGAGATTTCTATTGAAAAAAAAAAAAAAAAAAAAAAGAAGGGGTACTGCTATTGTAACTCTTTAATCACAAGTTAATATCCCAATAATGTCCCTTTTTATTTTAGAATTTGGATTTATTTTTAAAATTTTGTCATGTTACAAGTTGTAACATGTGAGTAAGGGATTTTATGATTTGAGTGTTTTGGGGGGTGGGTTGGAGGAGGGGGATGATAACTAACAGGTGTGTCAAAAGAAGAAAACTAAGCAGAGAAATTTCTTTTGTTTTCCAGACTTAACTCCAAAGCTGTATATTTAAATAAATAGATAAGTGTGTGCGCTTAAAGTATGTGTGTATATACATAGACGCATATTAAACATTTCCATGAGCTTGCCATTTGGGCTCCTGACAGTTATTTCTGCAACAGTCGTAAGGTCTCCTAACATCACTGTAACTGTACGTTATTTGGAAGATGTCAGTGGCCACATTTTGATGCTCCTTTTATCCATTTGCGTAGTAGTGAACTAGAATGAACAGATTTTTAAGCAGGCCATGCATATATTTGATTACAATTCCTTCCCCTGCATGTCCTTTATGTTACACATAACCTATGGCAGGCATGCCAGCATTTCTTGCTTGGTATAAGACTGGAGCTTGAAGAAGGTGATAAATTATAGTCAAATGGTTAAATTGCTTTTCCAAAAGTCATGTGGTAGTATTTGAGATTTGACCTTTGAAATGCACCTTTGGTAATAACTTCTAATTCTTTGAAGATGGTTCTTCCTCTGAAAGATCACCTATTTCTTGCAAAACAAACATGAAAAGTAAGGAAGATGAAAAAGAAAGATGCATCTGGGACTGAAAAAAACAATAAAATGTAAATACTGGATATCCCAGCAAATGATCTGTTGTGCAACAGTGGGGGGCACTGTGGTGTCTCTGTTACACCAAGTGGGGACAGATTTTATTTCGTTCGTGCCAGATATCCTGCCATTTGTTGACATTTTTTCTTGTTTGAGTTAACGTTTATCTCGTGTTGGTCGGTTACTCATTAACTCATGTGAGTGATGTTACAGTCTCATGAAGGAAAATTACCCACAGATTCATGGAAGTCAGATTTCTTCAACGAAGCAATTATTTTAAATCTTTTTCTGTCAATATGGGACTTCTTCAAACTAAGGCTCAATTCAGGACGTACCACACCAGGAAAGTGTTTCCATATTAACTGTGTATGCAAGAACAGGTAGTTTGCCTTTCAAATAATTGTTTGGTTATTTGTGGGTAGATCGATGTGTCTGTATCTGTGTGTGTATATGTGCCAGGCACTTGAGAAGGTAACTATTTTTGAAAATCAGGCAAAGCATTCCTGTATCCTGGTATTACTTGTTAATACATGAAAGTGCAGAAGCTAAATGCACCTTAGTTGTGTGTAATTATGAGATTTTACACTAATGCATATCCACTATCTCTCTTACAAGAATAAAGACACTATCGAAAGCTGAAAAAACAAGTGATTGCAAATGTCTTTTTTGAGACGAGCTGTAGCTGCAGTTGGAAGATCAGAAAAATCCTTCTGAAGTTTGTTTTGTGCAGTTGGTAAACAGTGAGTGCAATTTTTTAAACCAATGAAATTAGACATTTATACTCTATTTTCTCTGCATTGATACTGGATTGGTCTTGCAATCTTGCTTTCCAGCTCTATACTTTTTCTCTAAATGCTGATTTCTTTTAAGACATCTCAGACCTTTGCAAACCAGGAAAAAGAGTTGGAGCTACTCACATATCCCCAGCTTACGTTGTCTGAACCTCGTGATAGCCTCTCTGTTATCTGTGAACACGTCAGCTCTTTTGCTTATAACTTGTGTCTGCATTAATAGTGGAAGAATTTTCTGCAACTGCTCATGAGAACTGAAATTGGGATATGTAGAGGTCTTCACTGTTTTGATTCATCTGGGAAGAAATAAGCTATTTGTGTATAAGGAGTCAGAGGAAAAAAGAATCAGTGCACTTTGAGTGATTCAGTGTGCCTTACATTGAGTTTTGTAGCATGAAAACAGTAGCAGTGCATCCAAGTATTTGGCTTTGTGATGCATTTTGAGTGCTGTGCAGTTTAGTGACAGTGCAGCATAGTGATAAGTGGCAGTGGGCAAGGTTGAAGGGATTGCTGTGTACACCAGAAAGGGTATTATATAACTCTTTGTTGGTCCTAGAACAGTACCATCTAATGCAGCTGTTGATCTTAGTAAAAAGAAAGTGCAAAAGACAGAAAACCCAGAGAAGATGGAGTCTCTGTGTTATTAATTATGCAAGCATATGATACTAGTTCATCTTTGGTTTTCTACTGCGCTACCCAGCCAGCCTGCAAACTCTGTTGGGGTTTCCATTAGTTCTCTCTCTTCTTCCTGTTATAGGCAGTGAGAGAAAAGTGTTGAAATTTCAGTTTTTCTCCATTTTTAACCTTAGGTGTTGCTAATGAGTATACTAGCAAAAACTGATTTTTAGTGCTTATAATAAGTACCAGGTAATCACATGGTCAGGACGACTGTGGACAGTCTTTTATCCATAGATGCAGTGTTTGCTCCTCCTGGTGATGGTGCAGGGTGCACAGGGCTTCAGTTCTTCCTGCCACAGACTGCTCTGCCTGGTGGTTTGCCACTTTGGCTTGAAAGGAGAATTTGTGGTTGTAATTAAAGGTGGTGTATGAAGTTTTAAATGCTGTGTCAGGCAAGAGGTCACAGAGGCAGCTGATGTCTTTGCTTTCAGCAATGGAGTGCTATCATGACAGGTTATTTAACATCTTCTGCGTGTTCAGTAAGGTTGTTTCACAGTATCACAGTATGTTTGGGATTGGAAGGGACCTCAAAAGATCATCTAGTCCAATCCCCCTGCTGGAGCAGGAACGCCTAGGTGAGGTCGCACAGGAACATGTCCAGGCGGGTTTTGAATGTCTGCAGAGAAGGAGACTCCACAACCCTCCTGGGCAGCCTGTTCCAGTGCTCTGTCACCCTCACTGAGAAGTTTCTTCTCAAATTTAAATGGAACCTCTTGTGTTCCAGCTTGATCCCATTACCCCTTGTCCTATCATTATTTCCCACCGCGAAGAGCCTGGCTCCGTCCTCGTGGCACTCACCCTTCATATATTTATAAACATTAATAAGGTCACCCCTCAGTCTCCTCTTCTCCAAACTAAAGAGACCTCCCTCAGCCTTTCTTCATAAGGGAGGTGCTCCACTCCCTTAATCATCTTGGTTGCCCTACGCTGGACCCTCTCCAGCAGTTCCCTGTCCTTCTTGAACTGAGGGGCCCAGAACTGGACACAATATTCCAGATGTGGTCTCACCAGGGCGGAGTAGAGGGGAAGGAGGACCTCTCTCGATCTACTAACCACCCCCCTTCTAATACACCCCAGGATGCCATTGGCCTTCCTGGCCACAAGGGCACAGTGCTGGCTCATGGTCATCCTGTTGTTCCTATCTGTCCTGTTTTCTTTAGGGCTAACAGAGAGATCATGAGGAGGCTGGGAGTTGAAAATCAGTTAGCTGCTTTTTCTTTTTTCTCTCTATAAGTATTTTGTGACTTAAAAAAGCATTGAGGATCAGAGATGTATCTTTTCCACAAGGAGATATGGAGGCAAATGCCATCCCTTCCATGCTAGTGGTTAAAAGCTGTTCCGGAGAGTTGGGAGTGGACCGGGTTGTCTCAGTGTAGTCAGGTCTGTCTCTTCTTGTCTGTTGTACTTACAGGACTGATGTTTCTTTTGTTCTTGCAGCTTGCTCTGTTGTATGGATTGCATCTTCTTTTTATTACTCTAAGGATTATAAATGACACATCAGGCTCCTTCTGCTCCGTAATCCACAATGTACACCATAACTTGAGAGCTAGTAGGGCAGCTCACCAGCAGTTCCTGCGAGAAAATGCCACCTTTATAGTCCAGGTGTTGCTAAAGAGTTTCTAGCTCCACTCTGCTGGCCAAGAGGTGAGCCTGTCCTAGAGAGCTGTAATAGTGAAGGTGAACATGTGAACTGAAACAGTATTCACTGGGATTAAACTCAAGGTGCTTGTTAAAGTGAGCATTTGTCATGACTGTTACCGAAGCTCAGCTGAGTGGCCCACATTGATGAACCACAGTCTTTTGACTGTATGAGGTCTGAGAGTGCCTGATGTGTGGGACTATAGAGAGAAGCTAACACTTGGTTGTCCCTGGATTATCACGTAATATGAGTTAGCCATGCTTTTCCTGGCTTGCTTTTTGGTTTTTAAGTATTCGAACAAGGTTGTTTGGGTTTTTTTTTTTTTTGGTGTGACGTATAAAGAACGTGTTCTCCACAGAAGTGTTTTAACTTGGAGCCAAGCCTCTGAAATTCTGTGAGTCCACAGAATAGCTGTTCTGCTTGCTGTGCTCAGCACACACCCCATAAAAAAATCCAGAGCAAGCATAAGGTGTTGGTGACTGCTGAAGTTCTAGATTACTTGAAAAGCAGGATACTTACTTATGAACTGAAACTGAGGTGATATTAGAAGAATGCTGCGAAGGATGGAGGGGGGAGAAAGCCCTCCATGTTTTCCTGAGGCAAAGGTATTACTCTTCAACCTGTTTCACTGATTACTTCATGTGAGCAGGGCACAAGGTTAGCATTGAGCTAATGCTAACTCTTAAGGGAGATGAGAGAAAGTAATGCAGCCAAGAGCAACTTTGGACACACAGATTCTGCACCTGATCTGGTTGGTGCCCCTTTGACTCTGGATTTCACAGTATTTGAGGGAGCTCAATCAATGACTTTGGGTTATCTCCAAAAGAAGTATATTTTTTTCCTTATTTTATTATTATTTTTTATTCCAGGTGGTGACACCCTGCCTTTTGCCAAGCAACTATGAACTGGTAAGTATTTTTGGCACTACTGATATCCATCAGGTTTTATTAAGTTATAGGTTATGTTATTCTTGTAGCATCCTGTAACCTTTTGTTATTTTTAGTACTGTGGCATCACCTTGGCTTGGCAAATCAAGGTTCTACCTGTGAAACTTGTTAGTGTGTCCTGTCCCATTCACGAACGTGGTTGCGTTATTGAGTATTTTGCAAAGCTAAGGGTGAAATGTTGAGGATTCCTCTTAAACTGGACTGGACAACCTGCCTGTGATGCAGCAACCATGTGCTGTTGTCCATGTTACGTTATCTGTTTTTTTGTTTGTGTTTTAAATTAAAAAAAAAGACATTATTGTTTTAACATAATGATGTCTCATGTCATTTTGAAAGTACAAATAGCAGTTTGTTTGGGGCTTGTTATTTTTTGTTGAGGGTGGAAGAGAGGAAGTTAACCCATGCTTGTTCAGGATAGGAAAATAATAAGCCTTTTCTGACTTGTGTGACTGAATTTGGTTATTTTAACTCCAAGGGCAACATGAATGATGCCTGGATGATCAGATGTAACAGTTATTTATTGAACCAGCAGCACCACCTGCTAGTGTCATTACTATAATAGAACTAGTCAGCCAACAGCTGATGCCCAAGTGTCACCCAAGAACTCTGTGTATTGTAGGTATGTGATGCAGCCACTGACAATTAGGAATCCCGCCTTGCTATGTGAATTGACCAAGTCATTTGGCATATTTTTGTTTTGATTTTGCTGCTGGAATAATACTTATCTAATATGAACCACAGAAGTAAAAAGGTGTTATAGAAGTCTTGGTTCATGTTTTCTCAACTATTATCCTTTAAAAGAAAGGCTGGAAACCTAAATTCGTGATTGATGGTATTTTGAGGAATGTGAGTATCAGCTCATGGGAGGTCCCTTCTAATTTTGACACACTAATTTTATGAATTAAACCACGTCAGAGTCTGAGGATCCTTTATGGCATTACTTCTAAAATTGTAAATGGAAAAGAAACCCTTTCTTAAGTCTGCCACGCATAGCATTAGATGTATGCTGGTAACCACGGTTGCTATTTCTTTCATGTTGTGCATACAACTGGAATATTGATTCTGACATGAAAACTATGACATTGTGATTCAGCAGCAGTTTTAAACATACAGCAACCTGTGCGATATGTTACTAGTCATTACCATTAGTAATTCTGGTTGAACTTGGTTTATGTGAACTGTCAATATGGGGCAATGCTGGTGGTGTGGGCCCAAGTGACTCTGCAACCTGCTGACAGTTGAACAGTATGGATGGCAAAAGTGGCCTAACCTGTTTTAGTTTACCAGCAGGGATGAAGCCAGAGGTATATTCAGTCCCTGAATAAAACATTTACTATTTTTAGGCAGAAGAAAGGGTGGGATTCTATTTAAATTGCTTGCAGGGAAAGACATAGGTGAAATATTTTCCCTACATAGTATGTAACATGTTCTTATTACTGACTGAGAATGCACAATGTGTTTTGCTTTTGATATGAAATCTGGTGACATTTTTAGGTTAGGAGTCGGCCTTGTGCACAAATAGATTTTATCTGTTTAGTGAAGAGTTCAGTTGTTATGAGGGAGGATTATCTGTGACCATATTAGCTGTAAGCAATTTCTTTTACAACTATTTTGAGTGTAAACTATTGAGAAGGTCAAGATTTAGTTGAGATCTTTAGATGATAGTGAGCGCAGTACTCTATTCAAATGAACCAAAACTTTGTTGCATTGCAGTTTGCTTCGGAGCCGTGGATTTATCCACATTCATTCCAGCCAAGGCATTCCAACCTTTTAGTTCTCACATAAATAAATGATGCATATGCCTGCTCTAAATTAGTGCTACTTATATTTAGTCAATGTAATGGTTGCCTGTATTGCTTTCCTTACTGTGGCTTATTGTAGTTAAACTCTCAGTGGTATGTTTGTTGGAAGACTGCTGAAGCCTAATGAAATGCACAGATGCTCTTTTTCTTCAAATGTGGGTTTTATTGATTATCTTCAGCTTGGATGTCTGTTTCCAAAGAGGCCCTTTCATCTCATTTCTCATGAGCCATGTATTTGGAAGCTTTGTAATGACATCAGGACCCTTATATATCAACCTGATGCAGCTGTTAGGAGTTTCAGGTGCTAAAATATAAACCAGCTGCTGTTGAGTGTTTTAATACTACTTTATGTTGTTGTGTACATTCCTCTGACTGGAAAAAGGGGAATGATGTTAGTGCAGCTCTGTTAATTCAAGTCAAATGTCTTGCAAAGATGACCTGTTCTGGTGCACTTCATTCTGTTTTGTGAAGAGGCAGTGGTTTATTTGTGGTAATGGACTTTCACTGCAGATATGTATAGCATTACCCAATGATTAGAAGAAAAAAGAAAGGAAAAAAAAAATACCTGCCACGGTCACTTTTTTTTTTTTTTGTATGTAAGAGTTTACTTAGTTTATGAGACAGTTGTCCGAAATTCTGGTAAAAATTAAAGATGGCAAGTTGGTTTAAATAGCCTTTTCTGGAATTGTTGGATCTTATTTTGAAAAATTGACAGTTACTCAGTTGATCTTACTTTTTAAAATAAACTTTTAAAATTAAAAAATAATTTCTAACAAGTACACACATTTTCCCTAAACATTTCCCTATTTTTATCTAGTGTTGCGAAAAGAAGAGAAGGTTTAGGCCTTGACCTTAAAGCTCCAAATACTTTTCATTTCATCTGTTACTTTAAAAATACAAAAATAGAAGAATGGAATAGAAGAATATTATTTTTGAGGTTATTTTTAGATTCTAGGAAGTATTCTAGGAGAATTTAAGATGTTTCAGTGAAGGAGACAAACTTACTACCTTCTTGAAATTTCTCTTCCATCCTTCATGGTAGTATGTCTTTGAAAATAATAGAAGAAAAGAATTCTTAATTCCTCAGAGGCCCCTCACATGTCCTGCCAAATGTCTTGCAGTAATGAAATGTGGTGTGAAGGCCTGAACCTGAAATGTGGTGTGAAGGCCTGTACCTCTTAGCATACGTGGATTCTTATCTTAAAATTACTCCATTGGTTGAATGGTCCTTATCTCTGCATGACTTGTCAGTTTTAAAGCAGAGTTAAGTAGTGATCTTTACCAGAGGAATTTCTGATTTAATCTGTATAACTGTTCTTCTCCCCCCGTCCCCCCCGTCCCCCCCCCCCCCGTTTTTACTTTTTTTTTTTTTTTTTTAAATTCTAACTGGTTACCAAGGAAATCTGCATACTGTTAGTTCTGCCATTTAAACATCATATTTCATAAACAGCTGTTATAATGTGGTAAAATTAAGTGGGCACTTACCCACCTACTTATATTTCATTGTAATATCTCTTAACACTGAAGTTTGTTTAGCTATTTTGGTGAATATGGAGTGGAAGTTTAATCATTTTGATAGAAACTGGGGAGTTGGGCAGTGTTTCTGCCTTTCTTGTTTAGCTTAACTGTTTCTCTTAAGTGTTGCAAGCCTCTTTTCTGCTTGTGAAGAGAGAAATCAAAGACTTTCACATTCAGGCACCTCCTAACAAACCAAAAGCTTGATTTTGAGCAGTTGAGTCAGACTGTGCTCTTGCCTGTCTCAAAACAGGAGGGGAACAGAATAAAACTAATTGTGGGAAAAAAGAGAGTTTTTTGTGTAGGTGGGTTATTTGGTTTTTTTGGGGGGGAGGGGAGAGTGGGTTTGTTTGTTTGTTTGTTTTCCAAAGGAGTGGAAAAAATTGCTTGAGAAGTGAATGGTGGAGTCACAAAGGCATCATCCTAATTGCATATCTCATTTTTGCTTTAAATCTATGGTAGTTAACATATACCTTAATGAATCCAACCTAGTGCCAGCATTTTTTCATGAAAATGTATTATGATACAAAGAAAAACAAAACCCAGTGTATGGGGAGAAAACAGTAAGAAAACTCAGTATTCTGTGTTCGAAAGAAAATGATTCATTTTCAGCAAAAAACCCTCTGTTCATTTTTTCCATGGTGCCTGGTAAGAAGAGTCCTCCTGAGATACTTTGGCAACTTCCCCCCCACCCCCCCCCCCAAAAAAAAAAAAAAGTGAGACAGTCTGTTGTAGCAGAGTCCCATCTGTTTTTAATGTGAGCTTACAAGAGACTTTTTTTAGGAATCTGAGGCTGAGTTGCTCTTTGTGCTATTGGGAAGCCCTGAGCATGTAGATGAAGGATTGTATTCTCCAGTTACGTTTGAAATGGGGCCTCAGTACTAGAAGGTGTAAGATTGTTAATTTGGGTTAATCTGGTACAATTTCCAAATATCCTGGAGTATGGTGACAGTGACTAAGCCGAATTAGGGACTGACATATGCAACAGTTTCACTCTGTCAGCTATGATGTTGGTTTCTGGCTTAAATCAGTATGAGTTTTGCTGTAAAACTGCATCCGGTGGGTTTGATTTGTAATACGTTTCTGTGACTTACGGCTAATTCATTTCTGGGCTTTCCTTTTTCTTCTTTCAAGCAATAGCATGGAAATTTTATGGAAAACTAGGAAAATATCCAACTCTTTTATTCACAGGGACTTAATTTTTTTTTGTATTTACTACCTTCAAACTTCAGCTCACAAGACCCATGAGATGCATACAAAGCAGGTGTTACATGCCCATAACAAGCATGATTTGGTGGAGGTAAAGGGTATACAAAGTCTACCATACCTCCCCATTGCTATGATCTTTCCTGTTTCCTTTCCTCCATCTTGCCAGAGCAGTCCTAGCAGGGGGAGGGCTGCAGGCTGGAGCTGGCTCTCTTGTGAAAGTGCATGCACACCATGGGAGGGGAAACACAACAGGGCTGTACTGTGTCAAATTTGTTTGCAAAGGGTGGGAATATTCTAGTAGGAATATCCAGATCATATTTCACTGCTCAGTTTCTGCTTCATCACCATCCAGGGCCACAGTGCCACTGTCTCCATGTGAAGAAATCTGTGGGCTTTGGAGAAACAGATGATGTTTCTCTACTTCTGGTTCATATAACCTTACTGAACTGAGGAGGAAGCAAAGATGCCATGAGACTCTTTTATTATTATTTTTTTTAATCTAGCTCTTTCTTGCTATTCAGTTTTGCTTTATTAAATTTTGAGTTGTGCTTTCTTCTTACTTTCCTTTTTTCCAGCTTCATCAGCCAATAATATTTTTACGTTTCTTGAATTGTTAGTGCCATATTCCCTGAGTAGGAGAAGCATGGACTGATAAGACACCTTTTTGACAAAGCCTGTGGGCTGCTCTCTGAATTGTAACGCTTGACACAACTATTTTTGAAACTTTTTTCATTTGAAGTTCCCCAGAAGGGGGTTGTCGTGGGCCTCTATATAATGCATTTCTATGTTGTTGTTTGGTTTTATGTTCCAAGTGCTTACCAGAGTAAGGCCATGGACCCCATAGGTCTGCAGAATAGATTTTCAAAAATCCTATTTTAAAGTGCAGTCAGTGCCTTGTTCATAAATGTCTCTGACAGATGTGACTCTGCTACAACAGACTGTCTCACTTTTTTTTTTCTTTTTATTGGGGGGGGGGGGGGGGGGGGGAAGTTGCATTTAATAAGTACATTAATGCAGCAGGGATAAAATACATGTTGTTGTATCTACCGATCTTTCTCAGCCAAAGTATCTCAGGAGGACTCTTCTTACCAGGCACCATGGAAAAAATGAACAGAGGGGTTTTTGCTGAAAATGAATAATTTTCTTTCAAACACAGAGTACTGAGTTTTCTTACTGTCTTCTCCCTCCCTTTCTCACAGAGAATCAAACTCTGTGAATATGGAGATCCCACTCCCCTAAATTAATGAAATGCATTGTTCCTGAAGTGAGCTGTGCAGTGTATAGTAAATTCAAAAAACAGCCATTGTATTTGGCAGGAGAAGAGGGCAAATACATTTCTAAGAATATTAGAGGATCATGAGATTTAATAAAAGCTTAAATACACATTTATTTTTGTATAATACACTGTGTTCAGTCCCTGATGTTAATCCAAAATGAAATGAAAATGAGGCTTTCTTTGAACAAAAACAGTCTGCAAAAATAAGAGATCAACAAGAGGGAAAGGTTTCAGTAGTTTGCAGAGACAGGTTTGCCTACTTGTTTATTTTCTTCAGGTTGACTCCTACCCTTTCCACTGAGTGTGAAACTGCTGCAGGGCAGAAGCATCTGCTTTTCAGAAATGTGACCCTGTTTACTAGAGCAGCTAAATCCAGAAGCATGATGTTCTTGCAAGGTATAGCATGCTTCTTTCTGCCTTCCCATCTGTCTTTCAGCTAAAGGGAAATTACCAATGTTTCAGGACTGCTAAATATCATTAGTTTTCAGTTGACAGAGAAACTTTCCATATATGCTTGGTTTACTAAGCATCAAATGAACTTGCATAGATTCTGCTTGACAGCTCACACTGGAAAAGGAAATACACCTTCTAGGGTAGTTTTTTTCCAGATAATTTACTGTTCTTTCATAGCTTATCCTGAGAGTGACAGATCTTATGTCCCTTGTGAACATGCTTTTAGTTAATCTTTGGAAGTGCTTTCTTGACAGTGGAATGTGTAAAACGGAAAGAACAGTACCAATCCCATCTCTATAAAGTGTCTGCCAGCCAAGCATTAAAATGAACAAACCAAAACCAAAACTGTCACTGTAAGTATTAAAAGTGTTGTGGAGGACTGCCACCTGTCTTTCAAAAGGGAAAGACAAATCGTTTAGTGTTAATCTAAAAATCAGCTTTCCTTATAATCAGTATTCATTGTAATAAGCACAGATAGGCCCATCTCTTCAAACAGAACAGTGAAGCAAATGTAATTCCTTAGGTTAAATTCTGACGTGTTGTGTGACTATTCTATAATGGTGGATCATCTTTGCTCACTGCTTAACTAATCTTCAGTCCCTAGCATCCTGTTTGATTTTAGTTCACTGTCATGTCAGAAATCATGCTGGTTTAATTTGCTTTAGGTTAATGTTTTTTACATTGACTCAAAAATTCAATAGTGAATATAAGTAACAAAGTGTTTGTGGCAGAAATGTTATGTATGAGCTTGATTTTGATACTTCTCACTTACTGTTATTAAACGTTGGAGAGAGGTTGAAGCTCCAGTCTGTTTCTTGGAGAAGTGTCACAGTACTACCTGGTAGATTTGGGGGGAAAAGGGAGAGAGGGAGGGAAGCTGGAGCTGATTGTTTTTTAAGTATGTTTGAAGTGGAATCCACATTAGAAGCTTTCAGGGCAGGAAAGCCATGCTCATTAGTGAAACCTTAAAAAAGGTGAAGAAACTGTGACTTGAATGAATGAAGAGCATAGAACATCTTCTGTGTCAGTCATTTAAAGGCTGATCTGTGTTCCTTGTTTGTAATTACTACAGGAATATGACTTTTTTGGTTTTGAAGTAGCAGTGTCATTTTATCTTTTGCTTTAATTGTTTTTTGTTTTTTTTTTTTTTTTTTTTTCCTTTGGAGAAGCTTTTTTAGGGAGCTCTTGGAAGGAATCTGTGATGGAAGGAGAAGGGAGGTGGGACAGGTGTTTTTTTTTAATGATTTTCCTTTTTCCATAGGAAACTGGTTTTTAATTCTAACCCTTTGATCTGGCTTTATGGGAGGGTGCAAACAATAATATTTTTATGTGTTTGATATTTTTGAAATGCTGTGACTGGCGAGGTGCACAAGTAATGCATGTCAGCTATAATATACTGTCATCAGTGTTCAGCATGTTGTATTGGGTCAAAATGTAATAGCTGCAGATCAGGCTAATGAGATGTGAAAGGCATCTAATGTCCTGTTGTCTCTGATTTCTACTTTTACACTGGGAAAGTTACTGTCTTAATATAGGTCACAGTTTCTCTGTGAAGAATAGCAGCTTTTTTTTTGTTTGTTTGTTTGTTTGTTTTTGTTACAGGTAGTATTAGGAAAAAACACCTTCAAAATGAGGTATGATGAGATATTGTAATGTGCAGTAATGTTTTCCATGTGAAGAAGCAGGTCTTTTGCCTACAGCATTGTGTTTTCCCACTGGGAGAGAGGAGTGGAAGGGAACTCAGGAACTGAAAACAGCAGGCTTGAATTGGATTGATGTCCCTGTAGAAGCAGAGAAGTAGGGCTAGGAGGACTTTCACAGTTTTGCTGTGGAATTAGTAAGATCAGTAACTTTGGCTGTTGCGGTTAGAATTTTTTGTTTTGCTTTACTTTTTTATCCTGGCTCTTCCTTAGACTTAGGGCAATGTGGCTTCTTTTCCATTTCTTTTCCTTTTTATCTCTTAGGACTTAAAAACAGGATGATGTATAATTGACAAAGCAATGTCTTAAGAGTGGTCACCCCATGCCAATGTAGGAAGTAATGATGAAGTTTCAAGAAGAAATATCAAGCTTTTACAAAAATGTTTTGAAATTAGAGATGCAGCTCTTCCATCTTAATGTGGCTGGTAGTCTTGGTTGAGATCTTTAGTTTGGGTATTAGAATATACTTTCAACCTCCCTTCATTTGTGTCCAGTCAAAGACTTGAAGTTGTGTCCTCCCACATCTCAAATGAGTGTACCACAGTAGTTAGCCAGTGAAGAGTTTTATTTGTAATTTTAATTCTAGAGTTGATGAATAGGCAGCAGGAGTAGCAGTATTTGGCTTGGGGACAACCATTTTAAAGCCATGCAGGGTGCATTTGGAGACTTGACTCTACATCCTTAGGTGGACCAGTTTTGAAAGAAAAGGGTTAGGTGCTGGGCATCTGCTTACTGTGTGTATGTATGTATATATATATTTAGATGCATATGTATACATACACACGTTTATGTAAAACATATATTTACCTGAGATGCTTTTTTCACCATAACTCAGTTTCAGCATTCTTCCCTTTAAGTCAGAAGAAAAAGGGAACGGTGTAATCCTGCTAGTTGAGATAGTTATGTCATGCGCTTTGCTTCTAGCGCTCTGTGCTCCCTCTCTGTAGTAAGGTGGAGAGACCTCTTGCTTCTAGCAGAGTGAAAGCGTATGACACATTTCAGCAGGGGTTCAACAAGCTGGAGAGCAAACTCAAAGCATTAAAAAAGAAAGAGCAGAAGAGGATATTCTCGGTGCTTATTCCATGTTCAATCTACTGGTTATCTTAGAAGACTTTCAGAGTACACCCATACAGTGCTGAACTGAGCAATACAAGGATAAAAATTATTTTGAACTGGCAGACATTAGGTGTAAACTTCATTTATGTCTCTGTTTTATAGGCAGTAACACAAATAGGCTACTTAGTTGTTCTGGAGGGGTATGTGCTGAGTTCAGCTTGTGTATGAACCTTCTGGTGAAGAGCAAAGCAGGTGCTTTTCCCAAGCACTCTGCTTATGGAGCCCACGAAGTCTCTTCACACAGAGGACCCCCAAGTGAATAAAAAACCCTGTATTTTGTGTGTGTTGCCATTTTCTATATGGATCTTTTTCTTTCTGCTAAGTAGCAGTGAGTGTCTGAAGACTGTGAAATAGTAGTAACTAAGGTTATAGTGATAGAGGTGCTTGTCGTATATATCATCTTTAATCTACTGAGGATAAATTGAAGTTTCAATCAATTCAGGGTTTCTGGGTTGAATTAATAGCACTGGTCAGTCTATGTGTTAGTTCTTCTGACTGACAGGTTTGTACATTTAACACTGTGGAGATTTGATAGCTGACAGGCTAAGTTGTTTTTAAACAAAAAAATAAGACAACTGCTAAGCCTTTACTCAAGGGTTAATTGTGAGCCAGTGTCACATCATAAGGGTTCTGGTTAGTGCAGGCTCTATGCCCTGGTGAATTGTTGTGGGGCTTATTGAATTAGCAAACTATTACTACTGTAATTTACACTCTGAAAATCAGTAACTGTGTTTCCAGTTGAGATTTGCAACTAGAGTCTATCTGAGCTTCAGTGGCTTACCAAAAGAAGGGTTGGCAGTTGTAAAGCTGCATCTTTGGTTCAAAGCATCTTTCCCACAGCAGGTGGTAAAGTCAAATTGTCAGTTGTACCACTGCTGATGTCTGCACGTTGGAGTTGTGTTGGTGTATCAGTGTGGCCAAGCAAGTATGCTACAGTACCCATAATCTGTCATGGGCAGAGACTGGTATTCTTAGTTTGGGCAAACATTGTGTTCCTGTGTGCGTATGTGCTGCTTTAGCTTTATTTTTTATTTACACTTACCAAGCTGTAAGTTACTGCACAGTCTTGAAGTTGCAGGAGAATCCAGCTCTGGTCAGCAATGCAATTCAACAGGAAGAACTAGCTTTTTATTTTATTGTCTGTACCATTTTAAGATGGTCTGGTTGTTTACTAAGAATCAGAAAGCAGTTTCCTGTGACTTTTTGCCTCCTTTTTCCTGAAGGTGCTCTCTCCAAATAAGTAAGGTTCAATATCAGTTGCTCTCTTACCTGTCTGTTAGTCCATATGTGGTAGTGTGCCAGTGAAAATTATGAAGAGGAAAAACATGTTTCATCATGCACTTCCTTCTCTGCCCTTTTTAGTTTATGCCTTATATATCCAAGATAAATATTGTTTGTTTTGCATATGGTTTGCACTTCTCGTCCTACACACTTGAGAAGTGTTGCAGACCGCTGTTTTAGTGTTTTGTTGCAGAGGTGTCTGTATTTCAGTGGTGGATATATTTCAGTGATTCCTGTTCTCTATGAAATGTGCATGCAAGGTAGATTTTCCAGATTGTGAAATGATTTTGCATTCCACAGGGTAAAGATGCAGATGGGGTGTAAGCTGTAATGATAATGCTGTTGCTACAGCAGCAGTGTAGTTTGCTATAATTTAGCTTTAACGTCTTCTGAGCAAAACTTTGTTGATTTTTCCACATAATTTGAAATTTCCTTTTGAAGCAATATTTAAATGCGGTTGAACATTAGGTATTTCTCTGTGCACAGTGGACTCTTGGCAGACTTGCAGAGCAGGGAACATGGACATTTGGTGCAGTCTTAGCTAACTTACAGCACTTAGTTCTAGTGTTACTTGATTTTCTCAGTTTGAGTGTATTTCAAGGTGAAATACTTCTGTTATTCTCCCATTATATTTCCAAATAGTAAGGTCCTTAATCTAGGGTGTTTTCTCTTGGGTAATGCCAAATCTTAACTTTGTTGAAGTCTTAAGCAAACATTTGGAGGGGTTTTTTTGCCCAGGTTTACCACTGTACTTCCTATTACATTACCTTGCTTTTATGCTGGTTGTAGTCATCTATGAAAAAAGCATGTACTGATGGAAGGTTGCCCTTCTGGTGACTCCTATTAGATTTTCATAGTACTGGATTGGTTCATTTCTTTTAAAAGGTTTATTTTAAACTTCTACAGGTACAACTTAGCATGTTTCAAAGCCTTGAACCAGTATTTTAAACAGTGCTTAAAGAAGAACCTAGACAGTTCACTTTATCAGTACCCACACAAGAGAGATTGGGAAAATACGCAAAAGGCAATACATGGTTAACAGCATATATCTTCATTTATATTGTAACTTGGAGTATGCATTCTCAGTAGCTGTGTGCTCGCTTGCAAGACCTGAATATACAGGATCATAATGTAAAATTGGTTTTCCCTGTCTGTGTGAAGATAGTTCAGTTATTAATACTGTAGAATGTATGTGTATGTCTTAATTTATTTTATTTGCGGTCTGTGTATATGTTAGGAGGGGAGTTCTTAGTATATACTCAAACTATCTGGAAAGTTAAAGTCTGTTTTGTTAACTTTTCTCCTTTTGCAGGCTAACAACTCTGAGGCCCTTAAAAATCACGTGATTAGAACTGTAAGTAATTCCATTTTATTTATTTCTTTTTCATTTACTTGGTCTGATTTATTTTCCTGTTTGTGGCTGCTTATTTTTATTACATCTTCACAAAGCATTCATTACTAGCCATTTTCAAAGTATGCACTTTGGTTTCCATACTCTGTGAAATTAGTCTTTGATTAGGATAATTAGTGGTTTCTTCCCCCCGACTTTATCCAGGAACAGTGAGAGGAACGCTGTGTTCCTTATTTTTAAGTCAAGCAGAGGAGAAGCGAAATATTAAAATCTTCGTAGACTGACTGTTTTCAGAGGAGTTCAGAAATTCAAGAGGTTTTTGTTTTTGTTTTTGTTTTTTTTGTCTTTATTTATTTCAAAACAAATTAAATGCCCCTTCCCAACCCTTTATTATTGTTGTTGCTGTAGTACTACTGGTACAAGTAGTATTAAATACATTTATTGAAGTGTGATAGAACCCAGTCTTTAGTGTTGTAGACACTTCTGCAGGTGAGAAATGTTCAATACTGGTAGTACTTACGAGGATACTTGTAGCACAGTTTCTGTGAAATGAGTAAGACAAAAAAAAGAAGAAAAATATTTGGAGTCCTTCACAGTTACCTTTTATCAGAGATGCCAAGTCTCTTTCATTTCTAAATAAATCATGGGAGATGCATATAATTAACTCTCTGTTAGTAGGCAACTGTGATGCAGGTATTTGATTAATTGCCGTGAAGATGAAGTTAAGATTTAAAAAGGGGTAGATGGAGGGACTTGCACAATGCATATGATCTTCACCAATTCATTGTTCAGTTCAAGAGCAGCTCTCTTTTGCAGTAAATGAGAATCTATTTTACATTGTCATTTTGTGTGCATTACATTTGTTTTGTGATACACGCTTTTCCAGTAAAATTATAATTATTTCTAAGTTGCTAGAATATATTTGATATTGAAAACAGCTAAAATGTCTGGTGACAACGTTGTTTCTCCCTTCACTCTTCCTTAACTAGACAAATAAACTAAAATAAATCAGAATAGATTAAACTTATTTGGTTATCTGCATGTGAATAATTGGTTTAGACAGCTGCTCCTAGAGTAACAAATGTGAAACAAAACAAAGTCATACATTGTGAGGAAAATAATTGCAGATAATTTTCTGTTGTTAGCTGGAAGGTTTTAGGTTCAGTGTGTTACATCTGAATACTTCAGAGGATTTTCTGTTTGTACTGATTGCTCGTTACCCAACCAAAGATAGTATGTTCTGGGTTTTTTTCTGTACATGGAATATGCAGAGCCATTTTGAAGGCAGCCTTAATGGCAAGCAGTGCTTCTTTAGCTTTGCCTTTTGTGCTATTATATTTCACATTGCTTGTTATTAGACCATTAGCAAGTTTTCTGAAATTTTTGGTAGTTGTTTTCAATGGACCAGTATACCCCAAGAGCAAAGGGTGGCACGGATGAGGGGTAGGGGTCATTGGGGAATAGAAGAAAGTTCCCAGCTGAAGCACGGTAGTAGGAACAGATATTCCTGTTTGGAAAAGAGATTTGTAAAGCTGCAAGTCTGGGGGATTCCTGAGGAAGTGCTGCTGGCTGCAGGCAGCAGGGCTGGATGCAGCCACTGCCTGGCTGAGGCTTTTGCAGCTCTGGTTCTGTGACCTGTGTAACTGCAGTGCACACCACATCTGCATAGTGCTAATGGGAAATGCGTTCCTCATCTTTCTGCTTTCTGTTCCTCATAAATTTGTGCTGTCCTTGTTTTCCTTTTGATTATTAACTAAATTGGAAGAGACTGCTTTAACCTGCCTGACCCCTTTTTGGCTCTGGGATTTCTTCTCCCTTCTTCTCTCTCATGATACATCTGGTCCAGGAAAGAAAAGCTCTCTTGCTTTTTCCTAGCAATGTGACTGCTAAAGGAATATTTCTATCATCAGTTCTTATTGCTTTATAGGAAAGCTGTGTAAACATCAACAAAGAGAGTTTGGCTTGAATTTTACCTAGTGTCAGAACCAAAATTTTCTTACCTTTATTCTAATGTTTGAGATAGTTCTGAGTCATGTATAATACTTTCTTACTCAAGAAGTCAGAAGTGCATTTTCTTACTTTAGAGGGCTTCCTCATTCCCCTATGGACTGGAATCTTATTTTGTTCTTAATGTATTAAAAACAAAAAAATGGGACTTACTGTTTCAACTAAAGGCTAGCAGAAGTGATTCTGAAACACAGAATTTTCTCTTAGTAGGGTGCCAAATTTATGATGAAACTTTGCTTTGGTTATGATCTCTTACATCTTGACTCTGTCAGAGAGAAACTCAGGAGATTTTCTGCAGTATTCCCCTCTGCCACCACATTTTTTGTTTCCACTGTGGACATCACTATCTTTTTACAGAGTTAGAAGTAGATCACATACATACGGGAACTTTGCATTGGGTACTATTGAGTCATGCTATACAGGACTTCTACAGAGCCTCATAACCTGGTAGAAACCTTTATACTCTGCTGTGTCTGTTGTGCTTTATTACATTGTCTGTGGACAGAATTAATTTAGGAAGGTGTTTCATAGCTCTGGAATAATTATGAAACTATGTTACAACCAGAGCTAGAGCACATGTATTATTTTAGTCAGTTCAGGTAAACTCCTTACCTAACACTTAACATGGTAATACTTAAATATGGACTTTGTATGTTTCCCTGGGCCGTTTGAGTGTTGACTTGACCCTAACTCACCCAGGCAGGTGTGCAGGAGACAGCATCAAACAGTGCTGGTTAAGGCCAGGTGCTTGCCTTACAAAGCTCTGTGTGAAGTCCTAGTCTTGATGCATTGTAGAACTAAGGCTTCAGTTATATTATTTTTCTACAGATATGAATGTGTTTATCTGTAAAATTGTATATTAAGTAAAAAAACATTTGTGCCTCATTCTCACTTGAATATGGCCTTTACTTGCATTCAGTATTCTCTCCTAAAGAGCCCTTAGTAGCAAAAGTTTTCTACGTGCCTTCTCTGTTACGAATTTCATTTTTTAAAAAGGATGGATGGAAGACCCAGCTTCAGCATAAACTTTCAGTTTGTGAGCAAGGTTGCTTTTCTGAATCTGAGTTAAAAGATGATCTTCCTGCCTCTGTTAGTTCCTTATTGCCCTGGCAGGTTGGTAGGTAGAACACCATATCCAAGTGCCCCACAAACTTGAGCTGGATTAGTACCCTACAGTTAATTTCTTTAAAGGAGCCTGACCTGTCTTGGCTGAAGTGTTAGAGGGAAGAATCACGGGAATAGCTTTGGTAGCAGCTAAGAGTTAGGATCGTTTTTGGCAGGAGGACAGCAAGATGGGATTTATACCTTTGGCAGACGCTGCTACTTGGAAGGGGCACATTTGTCTGGACGCTTGCTTTTATACTGTGTGGGGAAACAGATCGTTATTTTTACAGAACATGATATACAGAACAAAAATAAAATGTACAGCCAAATAAATGGTTGTTTGCAGAAGTAATAATTATAAATCTGTTCTGCAGAGTCAAGTCCAAAAAAATTTTTTAGTAATTTTTTAATATTTACTGCAGGAATAGATACACAGTAACACAGAAACATTTGTATTTACAAGGCATGAATCTTTTTCCACATTAACGATCATTTGAAAGCAAGAGGCCAAAAGATTATGCAAATTTTGGTTCTCATCCAAGACATCCAAACATTTGTTTCACTGTAGCTTCTAAAAGCAACTACTGTGTCAGTACAAATGATCATGGTGGAGCAGTTTAGTGATCACTGTAGTTCATTGTCCTTTTCTGCAGTACCCCAGATTGAACTGCTACATTACGCCTTAGAACAGGTTAGAGAATTTCTTCAGATTCCTATCCATGGCTTGGGGGATGAAAATACCATCACAAATTTGGTTAAAAAGCATTCAGGGCTCCTCCTGATCAGTCTCTTTATCCATATTCTTATTTGTGATTGTTTGAATAGTGAACAATTATGTGGAAAAAAGTTTCATAAGCTAATTAAAAGCTGTGTAAAATGCATTTAATTTTATGACAGATTGTCTTTTCAAGTTTTCTGATGCTTACATCAATATTAAAATAGTCATAAACAAAATATTTATATTCAAAGTAGATCCATGTCATTCTTTCTAAATATGACCTGATACCTTTAAGTCACAGATCACTCATTGGTTTACATTTCAGGTAGTTGTAGTTTCTGTTCATTGATCCTTACACTTGTTAGTGCTCCCATTCAAGGAGCACAGGAGAGAAATGCATGTCAGATCCTGGAGCCATGACTCTTCAGCAGTGCTGTTCCTCAGAGGAGTGTATAGTTCATGGCCAGCTGTCTTAGCTATTTAAAACAACGCAGTCCTTGCAACCAGTAGTTCTTGTATTCTGCTGAGATTGCTTTCAAGCAGGTATTGTATTATTATATTATAGTTCAATGCCAGGAACAGTGCCTTGGTAAAGGCTACTGAATGATTTTTCATTTGATGTCCTTAGCCTGCCTTTGATTCTAGTCTCAGAAGGGGTAAGTCATTGTCTCACCTGATATTTCTAGGCCCATGTGTGGCCTATATGTCTAGTTTTACTTTGGTATTGGAAACCAGTGGTTTACATACTAGGTTTTTCATTTCTGCCCCCACCCCCCTGAGCTGTCATATAAAGATCAGTGAATCAGTGTACTGACAAAAACCAAATGAAGTTATCTGGGACAAAACTGATTTCCTTTCACCCTTTGTGCCTTCCCTGATCTTTCTGGTCACTGAAGCTGTACTACAGAGGGCTGTAGTCTGTGAAAAGTGTAAGCCTACTAGTTGTAACCCAAGTTCCCTTATTTAGAACTTGGAACGTTTGAGGATGATCATCTTGATGAGAGACACAGGGCTTTCTTACAAATATGATTGATTGATTTATTTATTTATTTATTTTAGTTACATATATTATTTTTGACTTGATTGTGGCCATTTCTTTCCTTGAGAGGCAACCTTTTGTCATAGGCGAGGGGATTCAGGCTTAGCAGAAAGGTTATTTCTTATTCCTTCTGTGTCTGAACTGGTGCAGGAGGTGTCTCAGTGCCATACTGTGTGAGATGGCCTGTTGTCGTGTTTGTGCCTTGAATCTGTAGAGAGACTGGAGACAGATTTTAAGGTATGAGATGCAGCCTGCTGCCTGGGGCAGCAGAAGCTAGCTGTTTTGAGGCAGACCAGGTAATCCATAAGCAGGTTCATCTTCTTTGGTGTCAGAGGAGGGTAAATAAACAGGACTGAATAAACGGTGCATTAATTCCTGTCTTGTGTACTTCCTATGCTTCAAATGACAACAGGCTGTGCTGGGAAACTTACCTTCTAGTGACTGTCTTAACCTGGTGAAAATGATGTGGAATTAAATATGGGCCTGTTTCTGTATCACATCTAAGCTGTACTGGACTCTGGGTTGGCCTCATGGAAGACTGCATTTTTAAGAAAGTTGGGATTGCAAACTCCACAGTGTGCCCAGGACTAGGTGCAGAAGCCAAAGATGGTAAAAAATCAGTAAGGACTATGTCAAAGGAAAAGAGCAGTGATGCAGTCCCTTGGATGCAATGGTTGTGCTCAGTAACATCATTCTGTGGCTGGGAGAAGGCAGTTGTCTTTTGAGAAGCAACATCTTCCGCCCGCTGGCTTTCATACAGCTGTAGCTAAATTTGTCTGACCAGAAGGCTCTTTGCACTTGTTTGCATAGCAATAACTTTTATGTGTTATTGTTTGGGATTTATTGGTCTGAGATACAGAAATGCCTTAAAACTGAAAGAACAGATAAATGTGAGGTCTTTTTTTCAGAACTCTGCTCATTGCCAGGCAGTCTCAGGGGAACAGGAATCATAGGGAGAAGCTCAAAGAAGAATAATCTCAGGATGGTCTGTTGTGCTGGCAACAAATCAAGCACTAGTTTCTCTGACCCTGTCCTAGTTACAGCTCTAAATTTTTAGCCAGGTGTCATTGAACACCCCATTTTAAGCCATTATTTTTCATTCACCTTCATCTTCTCTACTTCTATGGGTTGACAGGAAATGAAAATCTTATTTAGTTATGCAAGATTTTCTGTGTCATTGTCCATCCTGGGAGATGCCAGATGGTATTTGCTGTCTTGGAAGATTAGCCAAATGCTTTGCCATTATCTTTCCAGTGTGCAGCAAGACAGGAAATAGTGGGCTTTTTTTCACTTGGATGGAGATGGTTTGCCTTTGTGAATAGTCTGCACTGTGCTGTTGAGTCTTGTGCTTGATGAGACTCATATTCTGCTGGTAGGTGTGTGTGACTTGGTCCAGAATGAAGAAAAATACCTTCTTATCAGAGAAGTGACCTTAAAACTACACAGAAATGGGGGGGGGGGGCAAGGGGAGGGAAGAGGCAAGAGAGGAGGTCATAGAAATTAAAGATTGGTTTTATTTGACTATTAAACCTGAATTGAGTCAGAACCATTGTAACATATGGCTCATGTTTATAGATTACCTGTTGTGAGAAATGGTGTAACAATGTCTTCATGTGTCAGAGAACATATTGTAGGGGTGCGTGCATGTATGGTGTTTCATCAAAGCTTAAAAAGCTTTTCCAGTAACAATTTTGCCTCTGTAGTATTTAATGTATTATATTTGTGTTGGAGTTCGCTAAATATTTTAGCTGTGAAGGTAGAAGTTAGTGGTGTGGTCATTGATAATTAGTAAACAAAACAAATAGTAAAAAGAAAAGCTGATGAAAAAAATAATGCATCCCTAGCTACAAGATAATTAAGCCATGGAAGAGAGGAGGAAGTGACTGTAATCTAATGGACATGAAGAAAACCAGAGGTGTGTCCTTGATTGTTGGTCCATTTACCAACAAGTCGTTGACTGTAGTCAACATGTAATGCACAAGGTGATCTTGACCTTATGAAGGCTTAAGTAAAATTTAGTAGCTTGGTGAACCGTACATAGGCAGTGGGAGGTCTCATGGTCTGAATCAAAGTATCTTTTGGAGATGGTAGAGTTCTGTTGATTTTTGGGACCTATCCTGAACTCGTATAAAAGTGTACCCATAATGACAGACTGAAGAGTGTTGCAAGTATTGCAGAGTATTCAAGACTATGCAATAAAATGTGATACCCAGATGAGGTTTCAGAAGAAGGGTTCTTTTAAACCGATACATTTTATATGTGCAACGAATCAGCTAGAGTTTTAAACTGTATTGTAGGAGCTTAAAGAAAATTTATTTTCAGATAGCACTGGTGATTTAAGTTTTGAGTTGTACTTGCTGTTGAATAGTGCACGTTGTGAGGATTATCCATTTTTGTACACAGAGCAGTAACGGGTATATTGTACTGTGCATTTCAGTAGGTGACACAGCACGCATACAGTAAATATCTCACTAATAGGTTTTATTTCTGCTAGTGATTTGCGTTACGTTATTGATCACATGCTTATATGCTGCATGCTACTAGGTTATATGTTAGTTCACATGCTACAGCAATGTGCAGTAGAGAATGATTTTAAAACTTTGCATCTTCCTCTGGTAAGAAAACAAGTGACAGATTATTTAGGTTACATGGAGGTTTAGTCATAAAATGTATTCAATAAATGGTGGAGGTATTCCCTAAGCAATGGATACATCTGTGTAACCAACAGAGTACAAGGAAGTCAAGGGAGAGGCGCGTTTTGCTAATTGCTTTATAGTTATCAAAACAGAATAAAACGTGCTAAAAGCTTTGTCTTTAGTTTCAGTTATTAGTTATTTACTTGTTTTGGCACCCATGTTGTATTGTCTACAGCCTTTAAAATCCTAAGAAAGGAATAAGTAAAAAAGCTGAAAATACCATTAAGTTTCCTTATTTTCTGTTGTATAAGTAAAGACAGGAGCTAGTGGAACTGGGACCAGTCACTTAGGTGAGGTGCACCTTGTACCATCAGATGTGTTTTAAAATTTGACAGAACAGCTCATTTCCAGAAATTTTGGAAGGAAACGTGCCACTTGCATGCTCGTATGTGTCCTAGCTGTTCCCAAATTTTTATACACAGTGTCTCTGTTCGGAAAGTTCTAAGGCCTCTTGCATTTGAACACAATTTATTTTGTTTGGGAATATTTGTCATGTGTATAGTCAAAGCAGACAGGGTTTATCAGGTTTCCAGCTCTTACACATCCTTCAAGTAAGCTTTTCTGTGCATTTTTCTGTATAGTATGTATAAATTCAGGGCAGGAAGATAAGTGAATACTCTCTCTCTTACAGAGTTACTGATGCATGATATGATATTAAACTTCTGATCGTCTGTATAAAATCATATTTCTAAATGTTAAGTAAATATTGTAATTTATTTTTATTTAGTGTTAGTGTAGTAATAGCTGTCTTCTAAAAATCTATCCTGAAAGGAAGGGATACTGCTCCCTCTAGATGTCCCTGTTTCTATTACGTACAGAGAGCTTGAGTGACTATCATGCTGGAGCTTCATTCTCAGAAAGCTAAAATTAGGTGAGAAAAAAAATCTATTGCTAAAGTTCATGGGGGAGAACATTTTGATGCTTTTTAGTATATAGTTACTATTACTGAACAAATAGAACTACAAAAGACACACACTGAATTCTTGTAAAGCAAAACCATTGCAGCTCAGGCTTCTCTTCAAAGTCCCAAGACTCTGACACTGGAATTAACCGAGTATATTTTTCAGTTTTGTCATAAGAGAATCATTTGAGAAGAACTTACTTTGCAGGTTTATATAGAAATTCAAGCTCCATCTTCTCAGAATGCCATAGAATGTTTTCTCTAATCTTAATACAGTTACCAAGAAAAGCACAAAAGACAACCAGTCCTCCTCTGGCAGTAGTGAGTTGGAAGAGGTAGCAGTGAGTCTGTATGAAGAGCTGGCCATATTCTGGCTATAACTGTTTGCAGTCAAAACATAAAGTGTTGATACTCTCTTATCCTATTGTTGGTATAGTTTTCCCCAGTATGGACTTAATAAATGATGAAAAAAGACAGGAACATTGACATCAGTGGCAGCAAGGAAGGTATGGGATTGACTGCTCTTCTTTCTTTGTTCCAGGGTTCCAGCAGTACTTCGAAGAACTTGCCTTTCAGTTGTGACAAAGGATCGAGGCAAGTATTTCTTTAATATTTTGTGTAGTAGTGTCATGTAATGCTGTGATGGGTTTGGGTTTTCTTTGTGGTCATGATTTCTGTGAGTTCAGACTTCTGCAAGACATGTCCTGCTATGCAAGGACCATTTTTTAGAATCCCCATCTGAGAAAACAAGTGGGTGTTTTTGCTGAGCATAATTTTAACTTAATGACTGTAGTCTTCTGATCAGTCTATTAAGAAGGACAAGGTAAGGTAGCTGTTTGTACCCTCAACCTGGAAAAATAGAAGTTAGAGTAAACAGTGTCTTTAGACTAACCTGCGAGATTAATTGCATTACATTTATGTCTGTTGCAGTTTGGTAGCTGGTTTTGGACTGCAATGTTACTCAGAGTAGATTTCAAGGTGGTATCCATCTGCAATGTTTTACAGATCACTGGTGAATCTAACAATTTGCAAAGCATTTGCAGAATTCTACAGAAAGAGATTTGTGCAGACATAAGTACCTTTATGTTTTCTAATTAACTCCCAAATTTGTTGCACTACTGCTTGTCAAAGTTGCTTGTATTCATTTTACTGCTTTTTGGTGTTATTGGTTGCAGAGATTTTTTCACTACAGTTTTGATGTGAAGAACTGATGTTTGGCTAGCTCCATTTGTGTATTAAACTGAAGAATGTGAGCTCTGTAGGCATTTAATAGATTGTAATTGTAATGAATAGGTTGGAAACATCAGATGCTTGAGTCCAAGTTGTAGTTTCTTCTCATTAATATGCTATGTTTGTTCTTGTCTGCTTTGCTCTGACTGCCACATCTAATTTCTTCACAGAAGTGCAGAATTTGATCACATTATGGAGGAAGGCTATGAACTTGACCTCACTTACATCACAGAGCGGATCATTGCCGTATCGTTTCCTGCTAGCTGTTCTGAGGAAACTTACCTTCACAATCTACAAGATGTGACCCGAATGCTCAAATCCAAACATGGAGATAATTACTTGGTATGTGTAGCATCAGTCTTTTGTGATACATCATCTGTCCTGCAGGAAGACCACTTGTATGCCCACGTATACAATTATAAACTTGAAGTCACTCTTCTAAAGTCTCTTTGGTCTACCTTTACAGCTTTGTAAGCAAGAGCAAGACTTTTCAGTAGTGTTTTAAGCTGTTAAGCAAGTACAGATGTTAAAAGCACTTTTCTGCTGGTCAGCACTGCAGTCTCTGTTATGATAGCACATACCCAAATGTTGTAGAATAATTGCTCTGACTGCTTTTATTGTCCAAAGCATGCTTTTGAAAGATACACACCTTGCAATGTGGAGTGCTTCTTTTTTTTTTTCTAGCAGCCAGCTACCTCTGGGTCCTCAGCTGGGTATCTGATGGTCTCTCACCATCATGTCTTGGCTGTCTCTACTGCATATTGTGAAACAACATATAGAAATAGGGCTGCTGTTTGTGTGTTCAGTTCAGCTCTTTCTCATTAACTTGATTTAGATGCATTTTTTCCTGCTTTTTAGTTCTATAGGAAATTAAGCTGTAAGCAAATCTATAATGAGCTCTCTGTGCAGATTATTTATTTTTAAATGATGACACAAACTGTTAATCTCCTGTGCTTTTTTCTGGTTAGTGCATCTAAACCATATGGCATGTATTGTCTTAGTTTGTTCTGTGAAGGTGAATTTAAAACAGGGCCAATGTTTTATTTACTTTTTTCTTCTACTCTCGTGTTAGTTACCACGTGTAAACTATTAAAATCAAATCCATGGCTTCAGGAGCATGAATTTGACTCATAGTGGAAATTAGTTTCTGCAGAGATTCCACCTAACGATTTAAATACATATTTAAATACATTATAATTTGCTCACAAACCCATGTGTCATAGATGCATTATGAACTAGCTGTTGTTCTCAGGATGCACTTGTTATACTTTGTAATGTGGTCTGATGTCCTCAGCATGCTGCCTTCCTACCATTGGCTTCCCTTCCATCAGGTGCTGGTAGTTTGTAAGGTGCCAGTAACAGTTTGAAGATAAACTATATGTAAAGCTTTACTAATTCAAAATCACTTGTTCTCAGTGGTCTTTCCCATGCAACAGCAGTGCTTTTGGTATTTGTGAAATAAGCTTGTAGTCTCAGTCCAGTTAAATCTCACTAATGCCTGTTTGTATTACAAAAATCTGGTATATGGTAAGTCTTGTTTAAGGTGCCCTCTTTCTAAGTGGGATTGCAGTCAGTTTCACTTGCAAAGTTTAGATCTGTTTGGTTTCTTGGTTTTGTCTTAGTTTTATTTATATTCTAATGAATACTTTGGAAATCGGCTGGCATGATCAAAATAAGGTTTGATGCCATCTGTCCCAAGTATGCAAATTTGCAAGTTAAGCTGGCAAATGACAACCAGGTTGTATATCCGGAGAGCTTATTTTTAAACTGTCTTATGTTTCTCATGTTTCAAAGAGCCCTTCAGTCTGCTGAAGAGGCACATGTATAGCAACCTTTACATTAATTTAGCAGTCCATTTAACTGCTCATTATTAAACAGTAAGTATATGATAACTTACTAACAGTAACAGAAGATTTGGAAGATCTCACAGCCTAAGCTGTAGTTAAATAGCTATGCCGTATCTTCCCTGTGAAGTTTTGACAGAACAATGTTTTCTTGCCAGGCACTCAAATTCAAATATTTAAGGCTGTACCACCCAACTAAACTTTTCTTTGTAAATTCTTATGTCCTGCAGTTATTTTGCATGGTGCCCAGATATCTCAGTGTATTTCTGACTAAAAGCCATCTGAAGTAAATAAAATGCAGCAGAATGTTAATTGCCCTATTTCAAAATGTGTATTTAGTTCCATTGTGTAATAATACAACTATTAACTAAATTTGGAAGACTTGATGGTTGATTTTTTTTTTTTTTTTTTTTTTTTTTCTTTCTGAACAGGTGTTAAACCTCTCAGAAAAGAGATATGACCTTGCCAAGCTTAACCCAAAGGTATTGGTTAACTTCCATAACATGCCTTTCTTTCTAGTGTTAAATACAATTTAAATGGCCTGATAACCACTGAAGCTGTGCATGCATATGCATCTACAGAGTAAGAGAACAACTTTAGGAAGATGATAGAAAACCCCACATGCATCCCTTTTGTTTTTCCCAAGTTCCATGTTGTGTCTCTTAGGTCTGTGCTTTGTGTAGCTGTTTCTGTTGTATTCTTAGAATTTGCACACAGGGCACAAAGCCCATTGGGACTGCTGAAAAGTACCTGTTGAGTGATATAAATTTTACTCCAAGTACACTTTCATTGTGCAGTCACAGGATGCTAGGAGTTATATACTGCAATGTACAGTCTTAATACTTGAAGCTAGTGAACTTTGTTCGGAAATAGACTTCCATTTTTTACTACCTTTTCATAGTTGCTTCTCTGCACAATAGAGACATAAAGAAGGGAGCGGTTGATGTCTGTGTTTTGTTCTTCCTCACCAATTGTTGTATTTGTTGTAAAAGATGATATGCAGGTACTTTTCACCAGCTATTGTAAGACCAGAATAACACAGATGTATACTTACAGCAGTAGATTTACAGGGATATACACTACTTGAAGGAAAACATTAAAAGAACTCTTAATTTAGACCTTTTAAATGTTTTGTTGATCATGAAGGATTTAAGTTGTTCATGGTTACAGTTTTTGTTAGAGTTAACTATATGCATATAATACAGTGACTAAAGTTGAACAGAAAATATGAACCAAATTTGGAGATTTTAAATCTGTTGCACGTGAAGGAAATAAATTGCAAATTAAATAAAAACAAACACAAAATACTGAACCAGGCCAGTTAACATTCTTAGTTCTAATTTTGACCTTCTAAATACTTTACCATTATAAAATACCTGAATTTCTAATTGAAGATTCTTTAGGAAGTCAAGCTTCAGAAATGTTGTAACTTGTGAATGGTTGGTGTGTTTTGGTAAGAGTTGTTTGTTTGTTTGTTTCTATAAAAGTAGTAGTATCTTTAAAAAAACAAACAAATTTCTTCTTCCCCTTAAGAAACCTGTATGCATATTTTAGTTATATCATGCCATTTGTATGGCATCATTATATGGCATTGGAAAAAATAGGGAGATTCTTCTCTGCCAGAGTTATTTGAAGCCAGATTTTAATATGAAGGGTTAGGATCAAGGTGTTTCTTTTGACTGTTACTTGTTTAATTGCAGATTATGGATGTGGGGTGGCCTGATCTCCACGCTCCGCCTCTTGATAAGGTGTGCACCATCTGCAAGGCTATGGAGTCATGGCTGAACAATGATCCTCAACATGTGGTGGTGATTCATTGCAGAGTAAGTGACCTTTGTGTATACATATTGCCTATCTGTATACATTTCCAAAATATTGTCCTTTATTCTTCCTCATATTAAAAAAAAAAAAAAAAAAAAAAAAAAAAGAAAAGAAGAGATTTCATCTCTTTACCATGTTGGAAACAATGGGATAGATCTTCAGTTGATTTAAATAAGCTTAAATCCACTGACCTTGCATGCTTGTTATATACAGAGTGCTTTGAACAGATGGACCCATTTTCAAAGCAGTAGTGATTTCAAAATGGGTCCATCTTTTTTAAAAACCCTGTATTGCTTTTCATGATAACTAAGCTTCTAGCCTTTGCTCTGGGTATTAGCGTGCAGTAATGTTAATTCACTTCCTTCAAAAGTCATTGCTACTCCCATGAGCATATTTAGAAGCTTGAAGTTTTTCCAGCTCAATAACAAACTCATTAGAAGCTCTTTATGTTCTGTGACATTTTGTTGTGGGCTAAGCATAGGTAACATATTACAAATCATCCCTTTAGACTGTTGCATGGTTGTAGGATATGAGGGCATTGAGTACCTCCTGGGTACTTCTGACAGGTTCTAATTGCTAGTGTCAGTGCACTGCCTTACAGCCAAGTTACTGTTGTGCAGTGTCACTTTTCCTTGCTTGCTCACTATGAAGAGGGATAAAGAGAAACCTTAATTAAATACAGATAAAATGAATTCAGAACTGAGCTGGTAGCTATGCGGGTGATATTGAAGCAAATCTGTCTCTGTATCCCTGACAGATGTTACTCTACATGGAATGAGGGTGATAATGGGACCAAAATTTCAAGTCATGTTGTATAGTCCCCAGTCCTGAACTGCTTGCAGGCAGAATGCCATGATTGTATGAAACTCTTGAATTCTTACTAGTTGCAGGACTGCAGGCAGGAAAATGGCCCATACATTGGAAAAAGTATTCCTAGGTATTTTGTATACAAATTGTTAATGCATCTTGGTGATTAATGCCTTTCAGTAATGACTTTAAAAGTTTCCAACCAGGAAGACAGATACAGCTACTTGTATCAGCTGAGAGACTGAAATTGTTTTCAAATCTGTGGCAATTACCACTTGGTAAATTGTACTTAATTTATGTCATGTAAATTACTTAACAAGATTTTGGAACATTTTAAAATTGTATCTATACAAAAGTAATTAGTAGTTGTTATAAATCTCAGGTGCTGGGGAGTTAAAAATGCCCAAACTTGTTAGAAACTCATATGCTTTCCACAATTGGTATTTTATAGCCTTTTTTGGCAGAATCTAGACTCGTCTTGAATGATCTCTGGAAAAAAAGTAATATAAAATTAGAATAGTTGATGCAGTTTCTACTAGTGGTCAGGATTTTTTTTTTTTTTTTTTTTTTTATAATTTCCTCTCAGCCAGTAAGACTTGACAGGCATGCACATGGAAATCCTACTTGGTGTTTGTCACTTGTCAGCCAGCTTGCATAGACAGATAAGCTGCTGCTCATCATTGTCACAACCCAGGAGATGCTTGAGCAAAAGGACTCTCTGAATCTCCTGTCTTCAGGTTTTGTTTATCATGGGTCTTAAATAAAATAATGCCCAATAATGTAATAAATAAGTTATCATTCCCTTTTTCCTAATACAGGGAGGAAAAGGAAGAATAGGCGTAGTCATATCATCGTATATGCATTTCACCAATGTTTCTGCAAGGTAAGTTCTGGGTTTTTTACCATTAAGGAAACATGAGAAAAAGATGCCTTTTAATTGTAGTACTGTTTGTGAACTTACTGTTTCTCACGTTTTCTTCCCAAAGAATCTTGGAGCATGTCTTAAAACAGCCTGCTTTCATGACTGAGTTTTCTTGTGGTCCTACTTTCAGCAGGAGGTTGTAGTAGGTGACACCCTAAGGTCCCTTCTAATCTGAGATATTAAATGATTCTGTGGGAAAATTCTCTGAAGAATCTTTTGAGATGAATGAAGAACTGTGTGAGAAGCCATTTTGATATAATACCACCATCTTCATTCTGTTATAACCATCTGTTTGCCGCATCCATCAAGTTGCCTCTTTTGAGTCAATGAGAAACTATTCCTAAAGTAGTTAAGGAGCACAGTTTTAGAATCTGAAATCGGTATTTGAACATGGAATTCCAAGATGCTGATCAAAGTGCAGAATGCAGTTTAAGAAATAATCTAGACTTTATCTTGCAGTCTGATTACTTGGTTTTAATTGTTTCTTTTAGAATGCTCAAATTATGAAATGATAATTGACAGTTTATGTCAACAAAGATAAATTTTGATAAATGGTCTCAAAAGGATGAAATGTGTTTTGGATTTTTGGTTTGGTTTTTAATAAAATTGTTTTCATTTGGTCTCTTTTGTGTATATACATATATAAATGTATTGAAATTAAAATGCACTGTAGAGGCCATGGTTAAATCAAATTTGGTTCTGAATTCACACCAGTCTGTCAGTAACAGATTTGATCCAATACTGTAGTGGATGAAGTGCTGAATCACTATAGGCTGATAGCAAATTACTTGTGGATTTCAGTAAAACTGGCATCTCAGAAAATAATCTCTGTTCTCTCTGCTAAGCCTGATCAACAGGTAATTGTAGGCTAAGAAATTAAGTGCACTACACACATCAGTATGTGCTGAAAAAAATAAATACATGTATCTTCAAGTAGTAATTAGAACAGTGCCAGAATTTTATAATATTTTATTGCAATGTATTGTGAATGACAAAATATGTCAAGTGAGGATAGTACAGTACTTTGTTTTGACTCAGTGTCGCAATATTATGTCATCCTTAAAGGTGGTACCTGGCTATAAATATGTTTAAGTAATGCCATACAGAACAACATCTGGATGTGATTGTAAAGCCCAGTGATGAAAGGTGTCTTCTTTTACCCTAAACAAATTCAGGATTCCTCGGGGAGGAGAGAGTTTAGAAGTCTGACTTTAAATTTCGGGATATCTGCCAGCTCCTATCAAAAACTTTATTTTGCCCAACCTCATTCGTACATAAAAAGTTTCACAGCTAGGCTTTATATATCCCTAGCATTATCAGGACTCTTAAATGGTACATGGAAACCTCACAGAAGCAGAAATTACCACAGGTGCTGCTGTTGAAGATGCCAGCTGCTGTAGGAACAGCACTCAGAAAACATTAGGAACTTTATTTAGCATGAACATTCTCAATAGTCTGCAAGCACATAGCAAAAAAATCTAGTCTTCGTTGAAGAACCTTAGGATGCAAACCTCTTTTGGTTACATGTTATAAATACCTGTTTTTCTCATTTAGACAGAAAAAGGTGACATCAAATTTAATGAGGGCAAACAGAGCTCTTTGTGATAGTTGATAAACTGTGTTTTAAGCAGTACTAGCAGTCTTTGGCAAGATGAGTGGGTTGCCTAAATTCTGGGTGGTAGTGTGGGTGAAAATGTGTCAAGATGGGCTGGGTAAAGAACGGAGTGTTTGGGTTGAGGATATTCTAAGCACACAGTATGTAATCTTTAACATCCATAAAGAGAAGGCATGACTTTACAGCCTGATCCAGCACCCTATCAAGACAATCAGTAACTGATTAATATTTGGAAAAGATATAAATTCCATTTTTAACCTGGCATGCATATTCTACTTTTTTTTTTTTTTCCTCAGAACTTGTTCAGGTAGAACTAGAAGTGGAATTTAGGATTTGAGATTTTGGCATCTAATTATTTTGAAACTTCTGCTCTTTTTTTATGTCCCAGTGTTAATTAACACTATCAACTACAACTGTCAAGAGACATACTGTTTTTTTTCTGTATGGATGTAACAGAATCAGCATACATTGTTACTTAGCATATGTGATTAACAACATTCTTATTGATTTTTGGCGCTTCTATTTCTTTTTTTCTATACCCTCTTGCTTTCCTCTGCACAGGTACAGAAGACTCATATCAGAGCCATTCTGGATAGAAAATGGAAGAAAATGTATTTTACTGAATATGTTGCTCCTTAATAATGCATTTGAAGAGTTTGTGGTTGTCTCATCGAACACATTTCTTTTTCAGAGATTAACACTTTTATTTTAAACATTCTCTCTGATCATGGCTCAGGGCACAGGAAACAAAAGACGGAATTAATTATCTGACTGCTTAAATGGTCATCTAGCCCAGCATCCCTTGTACCTCATATACTGTACTGCAGTCAGAGCTGGGCAGTGGTTTTCATCTCAATAATGTTGCTGCTTCCTTTTTAAAAAGAGAATAAATTTGTATTTCACAGAGAGAACTCCCCAGGGGCACTTTTGGGAAATTATGGCAAGTATCCTTCTTTTGCAGCCTGACCTGCTTGGCTTTGCTAAAGTTTATTGCATTATGGCTTTGACATATTCACATTGGAAGTACACAGTCCAGTTAATTGAATAAGGGAGTAGCTGCTTTGCCTCAGGAAGGAGACTGCCTTAAGGTATTGAATGAGAAGGTGTCAGTGGAAAAACATTCTTGTCTGACCTGTTAGTGCTAGAGTTACTAGTTAGGTGCTTCTTTCTTTTCTTTTTACTTGCGTTTTTGTGCTTTTTCCTTCCAAATATTTTGGCATATTTCAAGCATTAACCTGCTGAATCTCCAAGATAACCCTGAGCTGAAATAACATGGTATTTGTGTCTCTGTTTTAACAGTGCTGATCAGGCTCTAGATAGATTTGCTATGAAGAAATTCTTTGATGATAAAGTTTCAGCTTTAATGCAGCCATCCCAAAGAAGGTATTTTTATTTATTTCTAATTCATACCGATAAGAAGTGTCATCATTATCTTCTGCCCTCATTCCTTATTCCCCCCCTGCTACGTGAAGACTGTTTCAGAAGACCCTCCAGTGATTTCTGAACTGTCAGCACTTTATCTTATATTAATATTCCTTGATTGATGAGATCTCTCCTTCAGTTAATGCACATAACTCAAGATAGATAAGACCTTTTGTACTACATGTATTCTTACTGCATTGTTTGTTAACAAAAAGAGATGTCACAATCTGTTTCTCAGTTGCTCCAATTCATTTTTCTGTGGCATGAATGTTGTGTATGGAATGTGTGTTGATTAGTATGCAATAAAGATCTTATTACCACTTGTTTGGAGGATTATGCCTCTGCCCCATGTCCATGCTAGTAAATTAAAGCATGCATTATTTATTCAGTCTATCTGAATGTCCTACCTTTTCAGTCTGTCTGCATAATAAGGTTGAGTTAGGACTCTAAGTAAGCAGTTTGGAAAGTGAAAAGTTTCACGATTCATATTTACCTCATTCAATGACACATAATGAAGGATTCATTACCAAAAGAGACTGATATCCATCAGACAAGTAATTGTGGTACAGGTGAATCTTCTTTTGGAAACATAAAATATCACCTGGATTTAATTTAATTAGTTACTGTTCTTTTTGGTCTTAATCAGTGTGTATATGATAAGTTTTTTGGAAGTTGTTAAAAGGATAAGGCTGTGCTAGTAATTTAACTAGAAAATAAGTAGTAACGATGAGCATAAGGCATTTTGGTTCTGTTAATCTCTAAATAAGAAAAGCTTTTCTGTTACTTCTTGAACCCATTTGGTGCCCTGCACCTCTCTTTTTCACTTGAAAAGTAGTAACACAGCATTCTGTTGGTTTTGGTTGTGTTTGCTTTTGTGTGTTGTTGGGTTTGTTTGTTTGTCCAGTCTTATGCTTGCATATATTGCATTTTAATAGGGGTTTGAGAGTGGCACCCACCAGACAGAGAGGAGTGCACTGTAGGAGCAAAAGAAAATAGATGTTCTTAATATTCCCATGGAGAATCATTATGGACCAGGTGTATTTCCATGAGTGGCTGGGACCCTCACAGCAGTGTCTGTGACTTGTGCAGGTTTTCAATCCATGTTGACAGAAAGCTTCAGTAGCTACTAACCTAGGTGATCTGTATGTGAGCCCTAAAGCTACAGATGAAATAGGTGTAAATGGCGGCATCTGCCCTTTCCTACCCAAGGACACTTGCTTAATTCTCCTGGGGATGTGGGCATGAAGGGAGGCTCAGTTCATCTCCTGACTGATGGAATTAGCATCTTTGCTCAGCAGCACTGAACTTGAGCTGCTCTTAGTGTCTGCCAGACATATGTGTACACAGGTGCTTCAGAGTGTCACTCCCCATGAGAAACAGAGGAGGTTTTCCAAACCATTTGTCAGAATCATTCTCCTCCTGAACCTGGCCTTTCCTACCTTTGCTTGACCTGGCAGTGACTACTAATCCAATTGCACAGAAAGGAAAACCATGTTTGTAATATCTGTGGGTAATTTTATAATCCTTTTTAGATTCAATTTTGATCAATTAGTGGCCTGAATCACCTTTTTAATGTGCTTTTCCTCTGAAGCCATTATTGAATAATTAATTAGCAATGTCCTTGTTAAAATTCAGTTGATGTATAAGCAGGTATAATTTAGGTGAGTATCAAAATGATAAAGCTTGAAAATACACCTATTATGTGTGTTTTTAAACTTTTCCTCCACTGAGTTTTGTCCAGAAAAAATAAATTGTAGCCTTAAAGTACTTCAGTTCTGAAAATACCACTGCTGGTTGGATGCTGTAGCAGTGGAAAGAAAAGCAACTATAGAGCACATCTCCTGTTCTGAATCAATTCTGACAATACTTTAAATAAATACTTCATTCTTAGATAAGCATTTGAAGGTTTGCCTGAATAAGAAGTACAGATACAGTACATGTTTATAAAAGTTTTCAGAAATCATCATGATAAATCTTTGGACCTGATTCTCAAGAATAAGCCAACTGCCTATAAGGCTCTTAAGTGCAGTATCTTGAGAAAGGCATTCAAAAATTCAGTTGAATTTTTTGAATAATTAAAAACAGATAGTGGTAGAGAGAAGATGTTCAGACTGAGAGATGACTGATGAAGTGTTTTACCGCACTGTTTTTTGTCACATATATGTGAAAACTTGTAAATGTGCGCTTTTGATGTACCAGATATTTTCAGAAAGACTGAAGGAGGAAACCAAAAAGTAAAGTTGTCTTAACATTTCAAAATAAAGTGAGCTTTGCTAGCTGTCCGTAAAATGAAACCTATTTGAAACCACCATGGCCCCCTGTGATGGTTTACAGGAGTAGTAAAGCTGTCATTGTTGGACAGGTTATCTCTAGTTGTGCTGTTAGCAGGTGTCTGCAGTAAGGGATGAGATCTGTGCATGAAGTGGGGAAACGAGGTGGTTTTCATTTTTTTTTTTTTGTGCGTTCCTGAGAGTGAAGTTAAATGAAGGTTGTGTCATGGGCATGGAAGAAAAAGGGACTCAAAGCCATTAGAAAAATTAAAGGGGACTGATGTCCCTTGGTTGTTTAAGCAGATAGAAGGAATTTGTTTAACACACGCTGCAGTGATGTTCATTTGCATTTCCTTGCTCATGAGCTTGTGACCAAACCAGCTGTTAAATAGCAGAAATATAATGATTTTTCACCTTGCTATGGTAGTTTTACTCTGTTTAGTGCTGAGTGAGATCACTTCTCATGTTATTTGTCTGTATTTGCCTTAGATAAGATTTCTGACAAGGGAGCATCTTGCTCTTGTTTCAGTGGAGTGCACTTCACTGTAAATGGAGTGGAACCCGTGTCAGGCTGCTATGGAAGCTAATGGAGACCTTCACTTGCAGCCTGGGATGTGTACCAAAATGATTTACTTTACTATCGCTGCTAGTTCCTTTCTTATTTAGTGATGTAAGTAACTAAAATGAAGACATCAACAACAGCAGTGTGACAGCCATGGATTTAATGAAGTGGTAAATTAAAGTGTCTTTTCATGCTGTTTTGTGAAGATTAGTCTTTTGGAGTTATGTGTAATGTCACAATGCTATTCACTATCCATAGCCTAGAAATAGTAATGTGTAAAGGATGTATTTCCCTGATAGCTTCCATTACTGTTTTTATTTAATTCTGATAAATGTTATATTTTTAGATACGTGCAATTCTTAAGTGGGCTTCTCTCCGGATCTGTAAAAATGAATGCAACTCCTCTTTTCCTGCACTATGTTATCCTTCATGGCATCCCAAGCTTTGATGCTGGGGCAGGTAAATTACTTAACTTTTCCTATACAAGTGTAGGCTCACAGTATTGTTTTGTTTTGGGGCTTTCTAGAAAACCTGCATGAACCTCAAAGTAGAGTTGATGTTCCTTGATATCAGTCCAAATATTCCATATAAAGGAGACAGTAGAAAAGAAATATCCTAAGAGTAAAAATTACAGCAGGTGAAAAAATAATTTAAAGTTGATGCTATTAATGTCTGCCTAGTTTCTGAACAGTTGTGATCTCAGTCCCTGCAAATGAGCTGAGAGGCTGGTCAAGTTTTGCAGTCATTTCCTCCTTGTTTAAAAAAAAAACGTAAATATAATCTGTGTTCTGTTTTGAGATGGGATTTTCTGTAGAAAAGCCATTTGGGTATGGTGCGCTTCTAAGGTGTTCTGCTATAATAAGTGACTTTAAAGTGCTAAACCATATTGTGCTAGAGCATGGTAAAGTAGTATAACTATTTTTTTGTCGTCCAAGAGCACCTGTCTTTGAAATGTTCCCAGGATAATTTGCAATCCTCCATTGTCATTGTTGTTTAGTCTGATTTTTATTTCTAAAATAACTGTTTCAATACAGTTATAATACAAGATATTGTTTGTAGAAAGAAATTAAGGGACTTACTAGCTTTGGAAAAAACTGTAGATCAGATATTTTGTTTCATCTTGAAAATGCTTTTTACTTTGTTTTGGGGTTTGGTTTTGTCTGTTTTGTTTTGGTCATTCTCTTTCCTAAGTAATTTTGTTTTCCTGCAGAAAACATGGGAGGGAAGGAAGACAGACATCTATAAGGAGCAAAGTGTTCCTTCTTTTTTTGATTACTGAATTCCTTTGAAATCCCCTCCTCCCCAACTGAGAACTAGTCTGAAGATGTGGAAAAAGTGGCTTTTTCATAAAATATAATCAAATATTCTTTTGAGGGAAAATTACTCTTTCAAAGCCAGTTTTGCTTTGAAGGATATTTTGATGGTCAACGTGCCACTTGTGTGCCACTTCGCTCAGTCTGGATGTGCATGAAGCTTCCTAGTTGTGATATTCAGTTAAAGGAAAATAGTTACAAAATAGTATTTTCTGTTTACTTCTTTTCAGCTTTCCGGCCTTTTCTGAAGCTGTATCAGGCTATGCAACCAGTTTATACATCTGGAATATAGTAAGTCATAAGCATTTTGCTTTATGTTTGAAATCAGGTTTAATTTTCGTAATTGCATAAGTACATAGTATATTTTTTTTTTTTGTTTGTTTATTTAAACCATAAATTTTATTTTTTGTTTCTCTCCTGTTAAGTAGTGTAGGACCAGAAAATCAGACCCGAATCTGCATTGCTATAGACCCTGCCCAGCTTTTGAAGGGAGATATTATGGTAAGTTAATTGTATGGAATGTAAATCTAGTACTGTGCCATTTAGACCTGATTTGTGTTCTTGTAAAAAAATTAAATTGAGCAAATGGTTGCAGACATACTACAGAACGGGTTATTAAGTTAATTTAGTCATCATTCTTGAGTTTTATAGGAATCAGAATTCCTGTAAAACTCAAACCAGAATATTTTAAGAGCTGAAACATTTGCTCTCCGCATTCCCATTTCATAGCATCACCAAGTGCTGTAAGGCCAGTATCGCTATTTTCTTTACAAAAATTGCTTCAGGGAGTGTTTGTAACTTGCCATTAAAATACCCTTGTCCTGTAACTTGGCAGACATGCACAGTCATAAAACAATATTGAATAAAGAAAGCACCTAACTAATTCTAAATTGTTTTGAGATTCAAAAAGGTGTGCACCAAAGTGCAATTCAGTATTTAGAAAGTAATTGATACACACTAATATAGTGCCTTTAATTCCCTGTGTGCAAAACATAACTATGGTTGAATTGCAGCAATATTATTTTAAATCTGCTTTCTCTCTTGCTTGTCATACACATTATGCACGGAGAAAGTAAAGAAAGATCGCTGCCATGCCTTTCAGTTTCTTAAATTAAGAGGACAGAAGAACATGTGGTATGAATGGTGGGGGGAAATATTTTCAGAAAATATTCCTGGCCTGTTTCTTGTAGGTTTCAGAATGGTCTTATATGTAGTACTTTTAGAAATGCTGGACCTCAATGTAAGGGGTCCTTGATATGAAATTATTTCTTTATTTAAATATTGTGTTTTTTTGTTATCCTTTCTCCTTTTCCCTTTCCTACTTTCCCTCTCCATCCAGTTTAGTATATTGTTCTTTCTTTCACTGAAAAATGGAGCAACAGTTTTTAAATATGCTTTTATAAATTGGTGTACTCTGGAAGTGTGGGACAGTTTCAAATTGAGGAAGATTTGTTACTCATCAGAGGACTGGTGGTGCCTAAAGAAATGGAATAGATAACAAAAGAAATCAGTCTGAGACAAATATCTCTCAAATGTGTGTTTAAAATGAAAGATGAGCCTGTAGCTTTTCAGTAGTGCTTGCATCATTTTAGGAGATCAGCGTCATTAATTTCATGCTGTTATTGGAGGTAATTGTTTTGAACAAGCCAGCATCTTATTCAGCATGGTAGTATTTTGTAAACAAAGGCTTCAGTTTTGAATATTTTTTTCACTGTATCTAAGCAAAACCATCAGGGGTTTCAAGAAAAATCTGTAGAATGTTCTGCCTCTGACTCCAAAAGGTTTAACTACTTGGAGTACGTGGGTTTAAAGCTGGGGGGGGGTGGAAAAAAGTCTTGCTTGTCTTAGGTTTAGTTGCACTCGTATCTATAAATGCATATAGGTATTTCCCAACATATTACAGTGGTTTGCATTAATTCTTGGGTGTGGCATCAGAAAGTAGAGGAGTCAGAATTCAGTCTTAAGCTTAGAGTTCATTGAAATGTACAGTTAGTTACTGATTGTAGGAGAGGCTACATTTTCATAAACAATTACAATTCTACATAAGTAAGTTGGTTAGCATATGCTAAGTTAAAATTATTCAGGGCTGTTATTTTGAATTAGAGGGTAGAAAGAAGCAGGAACTTCATAGTTCTCTGGACTGGCCCAGATTCGGTGTTGTTATAAACATAATTATGCAAAAGATAGTAGCAGCAACTGTGCAAAGCCAAAACTCTTGACGAGTTGAAGGATAAAACGTGTTGTTCAGGTATTTATTCTTCTGTGTCTTCACAAACTTGTGTATAATCTGTATGTAAAAATAAAAGTAAAAATAAAGAAGTTAATATTTTAACACAAAAATGTGGAGGGATGTATATAACCTTAAAAAAGCTCTTCAGTCTTTCAAGCTTTTTTCTGCATACATAATGTAATTAAATAGAATTATCACAGTTACTATCAGGTTGACTATATATTTTGGCGCAGGTTAGTTCTGATATCTTTAATCTGGTGCTCTTTTAATCACCTTTCTGTCCGTTTTTTAATTCTGGATAAACTTGCAGTTTTCATCCCTTATGATGGTGTTTTGACTTTACATAGAGTTACTGGGCATAGTGGAGAATAAGCAATATTTATTTTTGAATCAAGCAGTGTCTTAACTGTTTTTCCTACCTTATATTTTGGTAATTGAAGAAACTGACTTATGGCCAGGGTTCTAGTGAAAAACTGCTGGTAGTTGTACTAAAAGGAAGTAATTCCCTTCAATTGGTAGGAGTTATTAAACTATTAATTTCAGTGGGTGTGCAGCACTGTTTAGAGTAAGAAGCTAATACTATTTTACCTGTTATTACCACTATGCTGTAGGGGATTCTATTTTAAAAAACAAAGAAACAAACAACCCCAAATCCTCACTTTCAGATAAAATTATGCTTACTTGCATAGAAAATCTCCCAGCCTTTGTAAAGGGTTAGGAATATGTGGTTTGTGTAGTGAATGCCTGAAAAGAAAACATCTCTGATATATGGGCTGAAGTATTTCAGAAGTTGTCCTACGTGCCAGGTGTATGGTCAGTGCTGATTAGCTTATGGAATTTAAGACATCATGGGGTTACTATAATGAAGGGTAGGGAGCAACAGCTTATATTAGATTTTTCAGATCCTCTAGTGAGAAGGATTTCATAACTATGTTTTAATCTGAGCTTTCAGAAGCATCCCTCTTAAACCCATACGTTTTTCTTGTATTACTTCAGTTTGAACAACTTTTTTCTCTTTCATAATTCATTGTCTTCTGCCTAGAACGCTTTTCTCTTTACTTTAAGAAAAAGTAATTTTTGTTGTCTTTATAATGCATTTCAGTAATATCTGCTTTATTGTAAAATCCTGACATCATCAGAATAGTATAACAGTGTTTTTAGTCCTGGCACTAAGGTTACCAAAATTTCTCTGTATTCCTGTAAGAATGCTGAGTGGCTTTGTATTACAGTTGACTCAACAGAATTAGTAGGTAAAATATCAATAGGTCTAGTCCAAGGGAACGTGATGTTAGAGAATAGCCGTATTGTGTTCACTTTTAGCTGCTGAAATTCATACTAGATGTTATTTTTATAGAGTTCTATGTTGTTCTAACCAAGGTGTCAAAGCTGTTGCCAGCTTCCCACAGTAACATAAAACAAGAGTCATCACTAGAGTAGTGTTTTTTTTTTTTTTAGAAGTCCTCAAATAGATGTAATCAGCTTGCAGGCTTACTTCTAAGAACTCTGCATATTCTTCAGTTATTTTGAAATGGGTGTGCTATAATTCAGTTTTATATTAATTTGGTACTGTGAAGTAGTGTGGATACAAGTCAGCATTTCAACATTGTACTGACAAATGTGATTTTGAATCATAATCTACTGATTGGTGACTGATAGTGATGAAAATAGTGGTTATTATTTTTACACATCTAGAGCGATCTTGCATTGGGCCTTTATAATTTTAAAGGATTGAATAACACATACCCTGCTTGTTACAACATCAGAGATGTCTGCAGTAAATTGTACTGTGGCTGCTTTACTTAGCAACTAACGCACACACGCATGTTTGTTCAGATTTGTAAGAAATTACTTCCTGACATGTTTTTCTCTGTCTCTTTCTAGCTGAAGTGTTATCACAAAAAATACCGGTCAGCTACTCGTGATGTGGTTTTTCGCCTTCAGTTTCACACTGGAGCTATTCAAGGACATGGCCTGGTGTTTAGCAAAGAGGATTTGGACAGTGCCAACAAAGGTACCTGCCCTCTGTGTTTGGCTGGATGCGTATTTGTGTGGGGGTGCACACATGTGCCTTTGTACATGGTGATCATCTTCAGAACCTGTTTTTAAAAGGATTCTTGGATTTTTTTCCATCTGTACTTTTACAGAAAAGGGGACTGCTTTGTGTTAGTTAACTCATAGAATTTAACACAGGTAAACCCCTAGTGAGAAGAAACACTCTTCAGGTGAGTTAACTTGTCAAAATAATTCCTTTTCGCTTCTTCTCACATTTGTAAAAAAACCTGACTTTTGTTTAAAATGGTAACTCTGCTAGTCACTATTACAGGAAATAAGATGAGCTAAGCCAATCCCTTTTTTGGCTGATTAAAACTGTCACTAGGTCTGATACTGTGTTTGTGACCTAGTCTACTTGACTATGGAGATGTTTTAATACGCTTCAGTATATCCAAAAATGGAGGCAAAGTTTTCAGACACATTTGAAAATGTGTTGTGCTAATCTTTGTATTTTCCAAATTATTATTTCAGTTTTATTTTTATATTTATATGCAGGAATTGGAACTCCCTCATCCTACATTAGCAGCAACCTAATCAAACATGTTTTCCTGCAACATGTGGCTGAACAAAAGTTTTGGGGTCGAGTATTGCAGTATAGCCAATGTAGAGAACAATTTTATTTTGCTTCTGGGTGTGTTTTCCTTGAAAAGCCAAAGCCAACCATGTCTGTCTAGAGAGGGGTTTGGGAACTGTACATCTCTTCTGCTTTTGACTGTTCTAGAGGTAAACAAAGCTCCAGCTGGCACTTCTGTGGCGCTTTCTGGAGAATGTATGGGGCAAAGAATGTGGCTTTTTTAAAAGCAAATGGCTAAATTGCAAGTGACAATGGAATAGAAATAGGGTTATATGTATAGCCTGATTTCTGAGTGCCTTGGAACTGCTTTCCTGGGAGGTAGCCTGCTGAAATACTGCCCTTTGTTTTCAGATGACCGTTTCCCTGATTATGGCAAAGTGGAATTAGTGTTTTCAGGAACTCCAGAGAAGATTCAAGGTGAGTATACAGAAAAAAAATGTGCTGAGTTTGAAAATAAATTGACATGTGTATTAAAAAAAAAAAAACCGTCTTGTATTCCACTTCTCTTGTAGAAGATCTGAAATTCAACTATACTGTTAAAATATGCAGTATAGTTACTGGTTTAAATTTGAAAAAATTAATGAAAACTCTGTATTTACATCAGCATAAGAGTGAACAGATTTTGTTTTAAGACTGTACCAGAACAGTTGCTAATGGCTAGCAGAAAACATTTGTATATCTGTGTAGAACATGCATAGCATATGTAGCTTGGCCCACCATAAGTAACAGCAGTGGTGTATCCCATAACCTTTTTTGGATGTTGTCACAACTCATATTTGGTGAAGTTTGGACTGTCTTCAGTTTAGTATGAAGAGATAGAGCTATAGTTTTGCTGGAAATGCTTCTGCTGCGAAGTTGGCTTGTAGAGTATATACTATATGCCTCCACAATTCTATTGTAATATGTCTAAGATCATAGATAGTTATGACCTGGAATAAGAACTTAATATCAAGCTTTATATTGCAGTTTAATTCTGTTAGTGGATGCATTCTTACTCATTTTATGATATCGTGGAAAGTATGGATTCTGCCTGAAAGTGGATATAAATGGAACATCCATAACTGTCTGTCTCATACATATTCCCATTTGGTGTCTTGTGAATTGCATGCTTTGCTTTCCTTTTTTTTTTTTTTTTAGCCCACCAATTTGATCACTTAGAAACTTGTAGTATCAGCTAGTAAGAAGTTGGATTCTATCCAGCTGAACATGAAGATCTCCCTTAGCCTGTAGACTCATAAAAGAAAAACAGTCTTATAAATAAATTTGTCCAGCATGTTTGAAAGATTTCTGGATAGTAAATGCTTGAAGAGAGGCCAACTGATGTGTCTGAAAGAGGACCACATTTTTCAAGTTTCCCTTCCTTAGATGGCAAATCAGAGGTGTGTTTTAAAAGGCTCCAAGCTGTTGGAAAGTAAGGTTCTAAGTGATTGGAAATTTGTATTCAGTTGCTATCTAAGGGATTAACTGGCTAGAAAAAAGACTTCACCTTTAAATATTTACTTAAAACTGTTCCACATCTAAAAATATTACATAATCATAGAAGAACTTCAGGTTATCTCTAATCCATATTCCTGCTGAAAGCAGGGTCATCTGTGAGATCAGACCAGGTTGCCCAGAGCTTTGTCCGGTCAAATCTTGAAAACCTCCAAAGATGGAGACTTCACAGCCCCAATGGGTAGACTGTTTCAGTGTCCGAATGTCCTGACTGTGGATTTATATTTTCCTTATATTGACTCTAAACCTACCTAGATTAAATTTATGCATGTTCCTTGTTGTCCTTCTGCCTTGCTCCCACCTGGCTCTGTCTCATCCATGGTCTTTGGCGGGCTGCTTTCAGATCCCCACCAAGACTATCTCATCTCCAGACTGAAGAAGCTGGTCCCTCAGCCTTTCCTCACAGAGCAAGTCCTTCAGTCCTGGCCATGCTAGTCACCCTCCTCTAAACCTGTTTCATTTTATTTGTATCTTTCTTGTATTGTGTAATTGAAACTGGACACAATATTCTAGAACATAACAGACTGTGTTAGAATTTTTAAGAAATTCTTGCCAAGAATGATAGAATCATAGAATAGTTTGGATTGGAAGGGACCTTCAAAGGTCATCTAGTCCAATCCCCTGCAATGAACAGGGACATCTTCAACTAGATCAGGTTGCTCAAAGCCCTGTTCAGCCTGGCCTTGGCCATTCAGGGATGGGGCATCTACCACCTCTCTGGGCAACCTCTGCTAGTATTTTATCACACTCATTGTAAAAAAATTTCTTGTTCGTGTCTAGCCTGAATCTCCCTTCTTCTAGTTTAAAACCATTGCCCTTTGTCCTGTTGTAACAGGCCCTGTTAAAATGTCTGTCCCAATCCCTCTTACAGGTTCCTTTTTTAAGTACTGAAAGGTTATAAAAAAGTCTCCCTGGAGCCATCTCTTCTCCAGGCTGAACAAGCCCAACTCTCTCAGCCTGTCCTCACAGGAGAGGTGTTCCAACCCTCTCATCATCTTGGTGGCCTCCTCTGGACCCTCTCCAACAGGTCCATGTTTTTCCTGTGATGAGGGCTCCAGAGCTGGATGCCGTGCTCCAGGTGGGGTGTCACCAGAGCAGTGGGGCAGAATCACCTCCCTCCACCTGCTGGCCACGTTCCTTTTGATGCTGCCCAATATACAATTGGCCTTCTGGGCTCCAAGCGCACGTTGCCAGCTCATGCCCAGTTTTTCATCCACCAGCACCCCCAAGTCCTTCTCCACAGGGTTGCTTCCAATCCCTTTATCCCCTGGCCTGTATTGATACCGGGGGTTGCCCCAACCCAGGTGCAGGACCTTGCACTTGGCCTTGTGAGCCTCATGAAGTTTGCATGGGCCCACTTCTCAAGCTTGTAAGAAGATGAGACACCTAAATATTTAGGTAACAAACTTGTTAAATCTGCTTTGTGACAAACACCATCACAGAAACTCTTTGCGGGTAGCTTTTTTATGCCTGCATATAAAGGTACAGGACCATACCATTATTTTAGTTTCAACTTTCCTTGTTTTAAAAGTCCCAACATGTGCATAAGACTCTACGGCTTTAGAACAATTTACAATAGGCCTTGCTTCTCCACACAGCCAAAGAGTTGATAAACAAGGGTTTCTTTGTTCCCTAATCTAGATAGAGGAGCAAAGGCAGAAAGCCTAGTTCATTTGTATCAGTGTCCAAGCCAAGTCCAAGGTCATGAGTTCTTGATGCCTGTGCTTTGCTTTTGAATCACTGGACCACACCTAGATGGTATACATTTAGAAGCAGAGTATTATCTTATGGCTTGTTAAGGGCACAAAAACATGGGTTACTGCTGAAAATTCCAGGTGTGTTTAGCAGAGCCTACTTAAGTGTAGCCAAACACATTAATGACAAGGCACCCAATCTCAGGTTCTGCCAGGAGGCTGGAGAATGGGTGAAATAACATAGTTGGCTCCTTAGGGAAACTGGGAGGGACAAGGAGTGGCAGTTTTCAGCTCTCCCTATTCATTTTTAGTGGTAATTTGCTTTGTCATCAGAATGATAATCTGTAACAAAGTCTTATATTATCGTTCTTTTAGTACCATCTCTTCATAGATACTTGTGTTTTCATTCTGGAAAACCATTTGTTTTATCATGCCTGACTATGGGGCTGGGTGGATTGTCTGTATTAGCTGTGTTTAGGGCTGATCCAAGTTATCAGAGCTTCATCATAATCAAGAAGCTCAAGATAAAATTCTCTGCTTGCACCTTCTGTAGTGAAACATAAGTTAAGCCTTTTTTTTCTTTTTCTTTAAAGCTGGTTTATATACCTTTTCTTCCCCTACTGCTGCTTCTTATATTTCAGAATATGATATTGCAGTTTGCGGAGCAAAATTCTGTCAGAAGCCAGCATACATATCTGTGTCTATATCATTACAAATGTGGCTATGATAAATTTTGGTCTCAAACAGATGTTTATGTTTTAGGATGTGAATACTTGCAGAATGACCATGGAGTGATGATTGATTACAATACCTCAGACCCACTAATACGCTGGGATTCCTATGAAAATATGAGCCCTGATGGGGAAGGTGAGTAATTTGATTACATAAGACCAAGGCAAAACCTTTCACAACTGCTTTCAGATTCTGACTTTCATGTGGATGTTTACCTGATGCTTTGGTTGAGCGAATGTTGTACTTTCAGTGTCCTTCCTGTAAGGACTCAGAATGTCACACCTGCGTCTGCACACCTCAGTGCACTTGCAAGCCTGACATTATTGCAAGCAAAAACATGAGAAAAGGTATTGAATGGATGCCAAGTTCTTGTTTTTACAACTCTCCTGTTATGAAACAAGAGGTAGGGCTAGGATACTTAACTAGCTTCTCTCTAGGCTCAGTTTCCATTGATTTTTGTAATCTGGATTCAGCATTGACCATCTAGTAACTACCTTGCTGAGGGTTTTAGGGGCAGAGGCATGCTGGGAGCTTGATTTTTTTTTTTTTTTTTTCTCTCCACTGCACAACTCTTGTACAGCAGTATTTCCCCTAATCCACTGCAGACTTCAATCTCCAGAAAACTAAGGGAAAATAGAGGATGGGAAGAGAGCAGTCATATGGCATCATTGCATGGGGCAGGTAGGGCATTCTGTAGGGAGTCATCAGAGGTTTTATAGTTGGATAACACCATGCAGTGTCTTTTTAGAAGGAGTAGCATTGAAGAGACTGAATCTTGGCTGAAAAAGATATCTTAATTTCTATCCAGGATTTTTTCATGTAATTTGATTCCCATTTTTCCTTGCATCCTTTTCCCACTCCTTTGTGTATACATATCCCTCAGCAATACTTGTTACCAAGTATTTTTTAATTGCCAAGATAGATTGGATAGATGGATTTGATATTCCCATCCTCATGCATTTGCTCTAGGTCGTCTTCTACATAGGATTAGTAAACACCAGGACAGACTTCTCTTCATGGTTTGTTACAGTGATTAAATGATGTGCTTTTGCATTAAAAAGGGAAGTCGCATATACAGTGTGTGTTTCAGATCTGCTCTGTGTTAAACTCCTAGCCTTATGTAGGAACTGGAGCTTTGTGAAATGAACAGGATTTGCTTTGTAGGTGTACATGTGTGGAATGGCTATTTCCAAGCTGGTGTATTACAATGGAAAATGAGAAGTGAACAAGAAAGCAGTATGTTTCTTTTGAAATCCTACACCTATTTGGCCCTGTTACCGAAAGAACAAAAGATGAAAGGACACGCTAAAAGAAAAATGTGCCCAAAGTATCTTGGCTTGTTGGCATGATACAATATTGCAGACAGAAGCAATGGCCTTTTAAATGATCTTGAACTCTTTGATGATAGTAAGGTTGTGTATGTTTGTGTTGAATATAGGCCAGGCTTTGGACAGTTTGCTCTCTTGATATAGTTCCTTATCCCTTATTTGTAACAGTATAGGTATTTTGACACTTGGAAAGCAATAAATTATTTTAATTTCTTGTCATACATACTATTTCTCTTCAGATGACTTGGGAAGTGTCTCTTGTATATTGTGCTTATGGTCCTCTGTAATAGACTGAAGACTGTATTAAATTTCTAATTCTAAGTTTGTATTGGATTTACTCCTTCCTGAGGAGTACATTAGCACAGAGACTGTTACATTGATGTAAAAGTATGTAGTCAAATGTAGGATTTGGAACCACAAGAATTGGAGGGTCTTCCTCCTGCCATGTACAAGTCTGAGATAATTGCCATTGGTTTTCTTGTGGTTTTAAAGTCATGGTACTCATTGAGTCTCGTGCGTGTTTTGTGGGTTGGAAAGAACAGAAATGACTTTTGATCTTGCTGAATATTCTCTATTTTTTTTCTTACCTTAAGGCATTACTTACCATACAATAGATGTGTATGGATTTACAAAGGTTGCTCATTTGCTGCAAAATAGCAAGTTGACAACAAGATATCCCACCTGTGGCCACAAATGAATAGTATCTTCTGTTATGTCAAGAGATTCAAATGTGTCCCAGTTCCTCTTGATAATAATGTTTTTCACTTTATAAGTTTGGTATTGTAGTTCACATATTTTCAGCTGTAGTTCACCATCTGTCCTACTTTACTGTCATATGTGTGTCCTTTATATTTAGACTGATGTTGGGACTGGGATTGTTTGTGATAGTATTTTGGGAGTAGTTTGAAGTGAAGTGATGGACTGAACTAATGTGGGCTTAGTAACTATTGCTATAATTAAAGGCTAGTAAAAGCAATTATTGCTTGTAATTATGGCATTTGGGTCAGGGAGAGTAGGGGTAGTGATAAATGAGGATGAAGTATTTTCTATGGGAACAGAAAGTTGAAAGAAACAAGTGATCCCTTCTCACTGTCTGATAAACTGTTCATATACTTTGCACTTACTGTTCTCTGTCTCTCTCTAATACTAAATGGCAACTGGTTTGCAAAAAAGCTCCCCTGACCTCAACCAGAGGGAAGAGGTAAAAGGAAAAAAATTGACTGTTTTGGTTTTTTTTTAGTTCTCAGTGGTAATTTTCAGGATTATTCTAGATAGAGGATGAATCTACCTTTAAGGAACAACTCTGTCTTAAGACAATGACTGTAGGATATATGTGACTCTGATGTTGTACTGCCATTTGTGTGTGCAGCATTCAGTTTTTTGAGAATACAAGATGTTTTGTTTTGCCTTTTTTTTTTTTTTTTTAATAAAGAAAACTGGTAGGCATAAAGATTATAGTTGGCCAAAACAGTATTTGTTTTAGTTTGACTGAATTCGGTAGATTGGCAGCAGAAATGCACCTGGTTCTTGTTCAGTGTTCCATTTTAAGGCGTTTAACTTATTTTAACGACCACTAAATCCCTCTGCACTATTTTGTCTGCCAGCTTTACAATCTGTGGAAAGAAAAAAACGTGTGCATGTTAGAAATTGCTTAAGATGACAGGAGAGAGACTTTTAGCAAGTCTTTACAAGGCAGGAAAATAAATATCTTTCTCGGCAGAACCTCACTGTTTCCTGGCAAAGTGCTTAACAGTGTTTGATAATTAGAAAAGAAACAATTTTGGAAACAAAAGGATGTTTTTAATTCAAGCCAAATAGGGTAGGGCTGAGTGAATCCAAATTCCTGTATCTCAAGTGTGTTGCTTTACAAATTTTGTAGCCTTTTGTGACCACGCCAATTAGTCAAAAATTGCCAAGTATTTATAAGTTCGTTTACTCCTCCTCTTTTTCTTTTCATAAAGGGAAGTAGTTGAGAAGTTTCTCCAGGTAGGCAATAACCAACTTTCTGATATGCACTGATGTCATGCGATTAGATGGGATGTTTGACTTTTATTGAATTTTTTTTTCCTCTTTAACCCAAAGTAAATAGCTATTCAATAGGGAGGTGCCCTCTCATGTAGTTAAACACTCATTTCTGCAGAGGGCCCCTTCAGTGTTGCAAAACTCAAGGGCTGAGGCAAAACTGCTTGGCTGTGGTACCTTAAGAGGAATGCAGATGCCTACCAAAGAAAACAGTAGGTTTGATGCCATTTCTAGTGAGAGATACTGAAGGATAAATTGGTAGCAAACAAATGGTAATTCCAGCTTTTTGTCACCAGCTAGATGTCCTCTTCTTTGAGACAAAGAGTGATTTGTTAGAAGGTAAGCATAAAAAGGTGTCCTGCAACAATTTCCTCTCTATTTGACAGAGAAAATCGAAACATCTATAGAAGACAGAAAAATTTACACTATGAAATGCTGCCAGCTTGAAACAGGATCTGCAGTGCCTTGGAGTGTCTGCCTTTAATTATTTTTCTCTGAAGAAACTTGGGTCTTCTATTTCTTGAAGTTTTTTGTTATTTTAATATATATAGTTAGTCTTCTTACTCATGAGGCTGACAATGAGTTGGAGAGAAATTAATGTAAAACATTTTCTTTTGTATATCAGTAATATTGAATGCAAACATAGTATTACAAGGTTTCATTTCTACTTGTGCAGCAATGGGTAATTCTCTCCTCCTCCTCTAATACTTCATTAATTGTAACAGCATTGTGGATTAAATACCTTTTTAGCTCAATATGTTAAACACTAAATATAAGTTCTTGCAGGTATTTTCAAGATTGTGGTTGATTAGCTGAGATTGCTCTGGACTGTAATAAGTTAATGTTTTGGGGGTTTGGTTTCATGTAGTTGGTTTTGTGTGTATGGGGGGGTGGTTTGTTCTTGTTAAGCAAAAAAAAAAAAAATTATTAGAGTATTTTAGGTCAGTTAGGAGCTAATAGTTAAGTACAGTCAGGGGGCAGACTTTTGAAGAATTTACTGATTCAAAGTGACTTTTGGGGGCTCATTTTTAAAAACTATCTCTTAAGATATACTGAATATATTTTTGAAAGTCTTAGGAATTACATGCATTGTACTTGGTGCACTGGAGCATTGATTCTGGTAGGTACCATTTGTAAGCTAAGTGCCAGAGAGGGACAGTTACACCGAAGAAGTGTTTTGGAAGTCTTATGTCTGAAAACAAGAACAGATTAGATGCAGGGTTCCCTGGGCATTTAGTCTAGGCCACTGTGTCTTCCCATTATTCGCCTGCCTCCCACTGCCTGTACTTACCTTTTTCTTTCCTATGAGTTCCTTTGTCCTTAATTCTTTGTCACCTCGTATTTATATATTTTCCCCTAGTTTCTCTGCCTTTTGTTCTCTGAAGGTTGTTTGGGCACACTTGCGTCCATACCCCTTAGTATCAATGTCTTTAACAGTGCACAGGTTTCTTTGAAGCACAGGTTGCATATGTCAAATACTTTCAAAGCTACTGCAGAACCAATTATTTGCTTTCAAAAAAATACATTTTTTTTATGTCCTCCAATTGATTTATCCTGTCTCAGTAATAGGCAATGTTGTTATCTTAAGGATGTTGTTCACTAGCCCTTTGTCAATGGCTTTCATTACACTTTCAGACCCGAAGGCCATAGGGCAAAATTTGAGTGGTTTAATAAATGGTTATGGTACATTCAGATATATTTTGTGTTCTGTTTTTATAATAGTGCAAAAGCCCTCTCTTATCAGCACAGGAGGATTCAGACAGTAAAAACTCCGAGGAAGGTGACAGATAGGATTGTGGCTAGTGTTCTCCCTTTTCCTTACCATTTTCTCTACATATCGCCCAAGGCTGTTATCTCAGGGCCATGTAACACTGCTTTTTCGAGTGAGTCTTTCTTCACTCAGCTCATTTGGATTCCTGAGCAGGCTTGCATTTACCTTTTAGCATGTTCCTGTTTCTTAGTCATGTCAACTACAGTCTATGGTTATTAATATAATAATAATATAATAAATATTAACAATTTAAACACTAATGTCCAAATCAATATCTCCTTCCATGTACAGATGCCACAGGAGAATCCTCTTCACTCAGTCTTACAATATGCTTAGTGGCCCAGGTTGAACAAAGAGTCCTGAAAGGCAAACCTCTGCCACAGATGTGTGTTCCTTCCCTGTACCTGCTTCCCTAACAACTCTTCTCTCTTGTGAAGGCAGTATGGCATCTGACCTGTTTAGCTTCATGACACAGGGAAAAGTTACCTTTTTGATGGTGTCTTGGTATCTTTTTTTTTTTTTTTTTTTCCTCCTTGACTTGGGAAAAGAACAGAATGAAAGACTAACCCTTCTGAGTCCCACAAGTTTTGATTTCCCTGTCTCATTTTTAAGTGCTACCTATTATATTCAGTAGTCTGTACAAAATGAAGCATACCACTCTAAGTGTCCTTTTAGCACTGTAAACTGCAGGCACTTCTGACAGTAAAATGTGGTTTAATAAATGCCTCCAAACTCTGAGAGAATAATTTTTTTTTAAGTGAGCAACAGCAGAATTTTAGCTGTACCAGTAACCGTAGCAGCCTTTAGTGTAGTGAGCTGTCCTGTTCTACTAGTTTTTCAGTAGTACCTGGTAGATGCAAGTGAAGCTTTGCTAAAGATCGTACACTTGTAATTCATGGATCAATCCCAGAAAGCTGTTCTAGGAACCTCTACCTCTGCTCCAGAAGTGTCACTTGTTGAGTGTTAAATGTTCGTCTGTGATCCCCTCTATTTAAGGCTTGAGTTCTTTGCAAAGATTTCCATGAACATCAGAGAGCTTTGGGTCAGACTGCTAAGCAATAAGGAGAAGTTGAGTGATAGGGCAGACTTCAGGTCTGCCTGTATATTGATGATGCCTCCTCTTGGTCCTGCTTTCAAACATGGACAGCATCTGAATGCTGAGGAAGAGCAGCTCATTCGAACTCCTTCCGGACTAAACTGAAGGAGGCAACTTCTAGTAAGCAGAGGGAAGGTTTTTTTGTCTTAACCCAGGCCTATTTCTTATTATGGATATCTTCTGTCCAACTGTGAAAGAAAAAGTTGCCTTACTAGAGCTGTTCTCTCTGTTCCTGGTAGTCCATCAATATATAAACATGTTGCCTGCTGAAAGGGCAAGATGGTTTTTCTTACTAGACACAGGTGGAAGCACTGTGGTATGCCTTCATCTGTGCATTTTCTGAGATGGCCCTGGGCACTGAGCTGTCTCTCAAGTACTACAGGCTAGACTATATCTCCATTTCTTCATGTTCTATATAATTTCTATATCTTACTCTTGACCTTGAAGAATGTTTCCTAGTCTGATACCTGTTTCAGAGACTTGCCAGACTTCTGAAGCTCATCTTGTGTTTCTGGCATCAAGCTATTCCTTGTGTTCCTTTTAGTGAATACACGTAAAATATTCTTTGTAGGATCAGCTTTTGTTCCTAAATCATATAGGCACATTAGAAATTTTCCACCAAAACTACATACTGTATTATGTTAGTGTATGCTTATATGGAGCATTCATAGATGATCTAATACTCTTTTTGAGAAAGGTAAATACTACAATAATTATGATACAAGGTTGCTGTATATTACTTCTACTATTGTGCTAATACCTGAACATAAACAACAATTCTCTTGAGTCCCAGAGCAAAACCATTTAATTAGTAAGTTAGGAAATCAAAGACGTCTGCTAAATGTATCTGAGCCTCAGCATCCCTTTCCAATATGTGGACTTGTTTAGAAACACCTGCAGATCAGTTTATTGAAAACACCATAGAGAGGTGGAGCAATTTTATTAATAATGGTAATACTATTAAATTACACATTCCGTACTCAACAGAAATAATAAATTTATGTTACTGTGCTCCTGTATAGTTTTCAGCAACCATATAGAGTCATCAGTGTTTTTCTGTTGCTTCACATTTAATGACCATAACTGATTTTTACTAGAAGCCTAACAGTATAGTAGGAGAAAACTAATGACTCAAGGTGAATGTGTTCCAGCTGTAAGGAAGAATAATCATGAATTCTGAACCTCAACATTTGGATTATACATGTGCAAATTAATGGCATGTTCCTAAAGATGGGCTTTGCTTTTGGAATAAATGGAAGGAAATAGTTTCACATAGTTCAGTGACTCTGTAATGCCCTTAAACTTTGCTTAGTATTTTGTACCTGTGGTGATGTTTTCTCTACCATGATGTTTTGTTATTCTTTTCCTGGTTATCCAAGCACAAGCTACTTCAAGCTAAGTCTGTGGTTAAATGACTGACAAGAGTTTGCAGAACTAAAATCAAAATGACACAACAGATACTAGCTCCTGTATATTTGGTTGCAGTAATAAATGTATCAGTCTATTCTTTGTACTTTGGACTTTGGACTGTGGCACAGGTATTATTTTATATTGTTCTCAGGTGGGCAAAAGTGTGACTACATATTACAGCAGTATTCTAAGGGTGAATCTGTGCTGGCTGGCTGGATAGCAGCCAGCTGCTGGTCTAGAAGCTGCGCTTTGTGGAGCAGTTTTATCTTATGCCAGAGTACTTGTAAAATCATTGAAGTAGAGATGTGATCCTTTTGAATGGCTGGGAAAGATATGTTAGCATTTGCACAACATAAAGATTCTGTAGGGTCGCAGATGCCCTCTCCTTTGCTTCTCGAAAGATTCAGGGCTTAGTGATCTCATGTGAGCCTGATAGTCCTGCTTGTTAGCATTTTGCCAACAGCAGCCCTCTCAGTAGATTACTTTTCAGAGTGTTTGTTCACTTCTTGGTTTTGTGATACATGCCTGGTTTTCTTCAGCCTCCTTTATTTTCCTGTTAGAGTCAAGGACTTGAGCAGCTTAGCAAAAGAAACAGCTGCCTGATGACTTAACTATTATTTCATGTTAGAAAACTAGTTACTTAAAATGGAAGGCATATATGAACATCAGCATTTGCTTGGATCTCTTGGTTAGTCAGGGGAAGGAAAAACAGTGCTAGAAGATTACTTCTTATCTTTTTGATTTCTTTCCAGCCCATTCTGTTATCATCGAATTCTAAAATTCTAAAAACTCTCTCTAGAATGTATTAATGGACTGTGAGATGAATGTTTATGAATCAGGAATTGATCTCACAGATTTGGACGAATTTACCAAATCAGGGACCTACTTTTTATAACAGTTTGAGAGTTGCACTATATGCAGTTTTAGGTCTCCAGATTGTAGAAGGCACCATGATTGGACAATGCAAAGGTCTAAGATGATACGGATTCACAATGCTGATCCATGTCTTATTCCCCAAACTTGTGATCAGTTGATCTGAATGACACTTCTTTGCCACTGCGTTCAGACCAGGTGTCATCTGTACTCACAACAGTCAACATAGAAGTTTTGAAGAGATATATTGTAGCCTGGGTTACAGAATTTAAATGTTAATTTAAATAAATACCTGAATTGGACCACTGGCACATTCAGTAATCTGATAGTCCTCAGGTGTGAGTACATGCACACAAGCAGAGGTACCCAGTACTGCAAAGGGTGATGTGTCGCATAAAGCCTGGAACTGATCACAGAGGAAGCATCAACAAAACTGGTTGAGCGATAATGGTTTGAGAATATATTTCTAAACACATCCATGGGTAGTTTTAACTTGTAGTTACACAGGGTTTGAGTTCCCGAAGCATTACTGCAATGATTGTGTGGAGTACCACTAAGGCTGTGTAGAACAACAAAATTTCAGCAGCATGGTGATCTGTCTGAATGAATCTGTTGCATGACAGCTATCCACAGGATAAGTTGATTTATGCAGAGCTGTTATTGCCTTGTCCAGGTTTCTTCTGATTACCTGGGTAGTGCAGGTGTTGTTGTTGAGCCTCAGCCTACACTGAAGCATGCTGAGTGCTAACGTAATGGTCCAAGACCACCAGCATGCACATGCACTGTGAGTTTAAAAAGGAGTAAAAGAGGCCTGCAATTGAAGCAAGGAATACAGTTGGGTTTTTTTTCCGTACAGAACCAAAATGTAGTGAGACCAAAACTAAATTTGCACCTTAAGCGAAACTCATCAGTTTACACTGAGAGTTTTGAACATACCTTTTTGTTTCATATCTTTGAGGCAGATGTTGGAATTTTTCAGCTTACAAGTAATTCTGCATCATCCCAGAGGAGAGAGCCAGTTCTCTGGTTCTGGGAAAGTAATGCTGACATAGCTTGTGCTGTGTGATTTATATCTTATCGGAGTCCTGATGACTGGTTTCATGTGCAGCCATTTACTGATTTACAGGAACATCAACACGAGAACAGAAAAGTCTGTACTTTCTGAATTAGGTTTGAACTGAACTTCTAACTCTCTCATAAGCAATGAGCAGTTAGATGTATTTTGTGAATGCCGTTGCATTCACTTTTATCCTTTGTTCAACCGAGAAGTCGTTAAAGTCTTGACAGTCCCCCAAAACAGAAAGTGAGTGTTGCCTAGGGACATGTCTGTCTAGTGGTGTTGCATGTGTACATTTGCAGTAATGTTTAAAACAAAAGTTCGCGGGCTGCTGTGTAGTGGGTTACAGCTGTTAATAAAGCAGGAAATCACAGGCTCACTCCCCTTAGTTTGAGCTCATTTTTTCCAGAGACAGAGGAGTCAAAGCCTGCTGGGGTTTGAGAGCTTGAGAGCAGCAACTGCTACATAAAGATAAGTGTTACTACTGCAGGACTTCCATAAAACTCTTCTTGCTTGAGAACTCTGTTAATATACAAATTCGTGAAAATGTGGATGAGAGTGTCTAACCTGATTGTTCAGTGTGGAGAACTGAAAATCTTTTTCTAAAGGCTGTTTGTTTTAGGAAAAAGACATCAAAAGTAAGCAATCATAAGTGTGTGGCTAAATGATCGGGGAGCTGAAACTCACTCGGCTTCATTTGGATGTTGAAACAGACTGAGAAAAGAACCACTGTAAGGAAATAGCTTATAGACTGAATTACCTTTTCAGCCAATACATTTCCCCTCCTCCCTGGCTCCAGGAGTTCAGATTTCATTGAACCTGATTGTCCCCTCAGGCTCCTCCTTCGTGTTTACATTTTCATTGCTTTTTCTGGCTGATACAAGTCTCATGCTTCTTAAGCAAGACCATTTACCTCCAGGAGCAGGAACAGCAGCTGCAGCTCAAACAGCAGGAGTAGAAGACATTCGCCTTCTTAGGCTGAGGTGTTTGCCCTAACTCTGGCTTTCCTCTGTGCAGGGTTTTGCTTAGAGAATATTAGCTGATTTAAATGAGCCAATGGTTGACTGTTGCAGAATGTTCCTGATCGTGCCTAGTAAAGAGGTAAGAAACTTTGTTGTGGTTCAAGAGCTGGAAATACAAACTGTGTGTATTTCTGTATGAATTTTATAGGAACTATATGGGAAGAGTTTGCAGGGAATGAGGTCTTGTGTTTGTTAGGGAGGGAGAAAGGAAAAGACAAGCACACATAAAAAGATCTAACTTTGAAGGAATGCAGCTCTGGACTTGTCCAGGTTTGCCTGAAGGTAGAAATATTTATTTATTGGGTTGAAAAAAATAATCCAGATCTCCTGTAAAGTTTCCTGCTGCAACATGAACTAGGGTATGGTGTGCAAAGGTTTGTGCATTTGCAGCCTTTTTCTTTTTGTTCAGGTGGACTGGGTCAGAACAGCTCTTGCTGAATTTGTGATATATGTGTTTACCTAGCCAGCTTGCATTTATATTTGTTTTCACAAGTGGTGAATGGACAGGGGGTAGTTGTGGGGACAAGTCAAAAGGCTGAAACATCTTTTTAAGTCACAAGCCTGCATTTGGGTATTTGGATTTCAAGGAGGGAAGTGCCAGGAAACACACAGGCTTGGAAGGAAGCCACTGAATTTGGTATGTGTTGGTATTTCAGCTCCTAATTTTTATATAAGTTGTTCTTTGTGTATTAGGTATGGGAATGAAAAAACACACATACCCTTTGCTCTGAGGCTTTCATTTATAAGAGAGTCCCTGATACTGGGGTGTGTGTGTGTAATTCAGATTCAGTGTGGGAATTTTGTCAGACTTCAGCCTGGGCAGTTCAGGGAGTTGGAATAGCTCCTGGTAAGAGAGGTCAGGCTGAAAGAAAGTGAGCCCTTTGGATTGGTCAACTAAATTCCAGCATTACTTAGGTCTCCACCGTTGTGAACCTCCCTTGTTTTTTGACAGCTGCGTTACTCCCACATTTTATAGAGTGTTGCTTCCTTGGAAGAAACGAGAGCAGGGATTGAGTTAAGCATTGAGAGGAGGTATCAAATGCATAAAACTTCTTCAATACCATTACTTAACAAGGCGCACAAATAAAATTGTGCATTGCTAGTATATTTTTAATTTTCTTAGGTCAAAAATGTTCCCTGCCTATATTCGTAGCTTCACTTTTGCAATTAAGTTGGTTGTCGCTTTTTTTGGAGAAAACGTGAAGACCAGAGTAAAGTGAAGTCCAAAAGTCTTAGTGCAGAGGTATTTAAAAAGCTATGGTTTAGAAAAAGGTAGAATGGGAAATGAAGGTGCTACATAATATGAGAACTACTTCAAAACTTTGTATTTTGAAGGTTTCTAGATTTTTGGGTAGTTCAGTTGTCTTGGTTTCATGAACAAATGAACCATATATATAGTTTATATATATATATATAGCTTATATAGAGACCATATATATATATATATATATAAAATAATGTACATACGTGTGTTTTATATGCATATATGTTTGCATGTTCTCTATTATGATGTCATTGAACCTTTGGAGACAGATATGAACTGTTTTAAATGGAAACAATTACCACAAATCTAAGTATTCTCGGGGTTACTCTGGTTCAGAAACATACCTTGGGCTGCCCAGTTTAACATTTAGGTGAAACCACTGATGTATACATGTGCTCTATAAATGCTGACTCTGTCTGCAGAGTGTGATACTGTATATTTATGACCCCCAGCAGAAAAGCTATATTTTAAAACAAAATTATGATCATTTCCTCATACAGCATTTCATATTCCTGCTAAACCAACTTAGGAGGGGGGAAAAAATCTAGGTAGTGTTCATTTTTTTTACCTCAACTAAGTTGTATTCTTTCCACTGGCCTTGAGTGACAAATCTTACATAAGCCTGAGGTGAAACAAAATTCCTAATACTGTCAGCATCACACACCAGAATTTTTTTAATCATTACTGGGTAATTACGTTTAAGTGCTTGTCATCATTAAAAAATAAAATAAAAATTATCTAAGAATGCTTTGCTACAACTGTGCACATAAATATCAAAAGCATAAATATCAAAAGCAGTGTCTGTTAGGCTCACCATTCTACTTTTGACTAGTGTGATCCCTGCTTGGGGAGCCAATACTTTGAGAAAGTGACTTAGGGATTTTTGAAGCTAAGCAGTGGGATATTTAAGTAGGACATCTAGATCCTGCACTTTACTGATCACATTTTCCTTGTGCAGCTTAAATCCCTTTTTTATATAGCCAGATGTTCACTTTAAATGGTTATTGCAGGACTGGGAATCCTGGTCAATAGCTTGCTCTTCTAGTCAAGTTCTTAATTTTCCTCTCATGTATATTTCCTTCCAACTAGATAATCTACATTTATCAGATAATAATGCAGGGTGTATACCATATTTCAAGCTGCTAGTTTCTTTCATTGTGAAGTTCATCTTAATAAGTGGTATGTTGTTGTCTTGGTTATGAACACAGGCTGATGCTGAATAAGACAGTACTCATGTCCACAACTGTTCAGACTTCTTAATCCACTGGCATTCCATGTATCATCAAATCATGAGGTAACAGTGTGAGACACTGAATGCCACAAAACCTAGTTGCCAGTTTTATGGTGCCAAAATATTTCACAGAGATGCTAGTATGCTTAGATTGTCCCTTCTGCCATGATGTTCAGTTCTGACAGGGCTGTGTGATTCATTAGCACATGTAGTAACTGGGAAGCCCAGGCAGGTCACAGTCATTGGTTGCTTATACAAAGCGGTTCTTAGCAGAAACTCAGATTTCAGGGATTTTATTTTTAACAGGGACTATACTGTAGCAAAAACATGGTTACTGCTGCTGAAGCTTCAGATCAGATTTACTGAGTTTCCCCATTAAAAAAAATAAAGGGGCGGGGGGGGGAGGGGGGGTGGGGAGAAGATGTTGCCATATACAGACTCATGAACATATAGACTTGTGCATGTAAGCATTCCTCTCCTGGCCATGAACCTTTCCTCTCTTAAATTTGCTGCATCTGTTATAACCAATTTTTGTGTTGGGTCATCCTGAGCCAAACTCTATGAGAAGTCCCAGAAAGAAACTTGTAGTTCCCAGTAGTACCTATCTATCAATCAAGCTTCAAATGAGTATAGAAGCCATTCTTCAGTCTAGTGAAGATCTGTACTTCTAAGTATTTTTGAAAATATATATTTGCAAAGAAAAAAAGACATTTCCATTCATCTACATGACAGGTGAGGGGAGGGAGAAATTCCTCTAGCAAAATTTTTCTTCCTTTCATCTGATTTACTTGTCTAAAACATTCCTACAGTCTTCCTTGACACTTACCAGTTAACACTACCTGTTCAGAGACATCATCTGAGAGTTAAAAGGCAGACATTTAACTTGCACATTTATCAGGAAAATATGCTTTTAAATTTTCTTAAGACGTCTCAGAATTCTGAAGTAGTGTAAGTTCAGGCTTTTTACTAAGCAACAAATGCAATATGAAAATGGACAGTCTCTAAGAAATGTAAATTGTTCAGAATTTGAAAAAAAGAAACAAAACTCTAACAAGCTTTTAAATATTGTAAAGCTATTGTATCCAGTCCAAAGTCTGATGGAAAGAAGCATCCGAGTGCTCTAGTTCGCACACTTAATGGATAAGCTGCAAGCAAAGATCATAAACAACCAAAACCCCATCTTCTGAAAGCTGTTTTCATCTTTATATCCAATGGTGCTAGTTCTTAACACCATTAAAAATACATTGAGTTGTTTTTGCACAATTCCCAATTTGTGTGTAGAGATACAGTACAGATTTAAGAAACGACAACAACAACAAAAGCCGAGAAGCCAAACCAAACCAACAAAACCTGTCTTAAAAAGCTAGCTTTGTTTCAAATGGAAACATAAAGAGTGGAGATGAACAATTCTTGAGATTTAAAGTCCACTTCTGTGACTGTAGTTTTGTTGTTTACATTTCATTTTCTGTTATGGTTGGTGTGTTTTGGTGGCTTGCTTTTTGTTGTTATTGGTAGGGTTTTTTTGTTTGTTTGGTTTGGTTTTTTTGCTAATGAAATGGCATAATTTTAAGTAGAGATGCTACTGGCAAGCTGAACTCATGTCTCTTTTTTCAGAATGGAAGCTGTACACTTCACAATTTGGGAGACCTCCAAATAGTTTGTGGTTGCTCAGCTTTCTGGGCAACATGCAGATTAAATTTGATAATTTTGTATTAGTGGAAGATGTACTGTGCTGGTTTATCTCTGAACCTTATAGAGCTCACATGTGCAAAACCCTTGGGTCAGTAGTCCACTGGCAGTCTGTCCATCTTCTTGCCTGTATGCCTGTTTCTATGCTTGGATGGCACTGTGTGATGGTACAGGAAGGGCTAATGGAAGAAAATGCACAAAGGTTTTTCATTACTGCTGTGGCTGCACTTGAGAATTAGATTTTGTACTTAACAATTCTGTACGGTAAACCAAATCTGCATGCTAGAATGTTTCATCTGGTGTGAGGTAGTTATGGCTGACAAGTATGTTTGAAAGATTTACAACACTGTGCCTAGCTTTGAGTAACAGAAAAGTCAGACAGAAAGAGTTCTTAATGGTTCAAGTGTACTAGTCCTGTATTTGCTTAGCTGCATTCCAGTTCAGACCTGTAACCTCTTCATGTCTATTTTGTGTCAGGATATTCAAATATTCAAAACACAGCAGTTTTGTGTTCTTTTTTTTCCCTATTTTTTAAAACTCTAAGCACACAGAAAAGAAAAAAGGCCACATAATACTTACTCGTAGTGTGGTATTTTTTTTGTTTTGTTTTGATATTTTTCTTTAATTTTTGCAATGTATAGTGGTAACTGTATTAAGTAATTCCACATGAAGCACCAAGTGTGCTTCATTGCCCTAGCAGTAGTGAGAACTTAGAGAAATCACAGCATAAGAGAGGTTGAGAAACTGTCAGTTGGATATATTTTCCTTAGGTATGGTATCTTTTTTCCTAAATATTTTTTTTTAGATATGTGTACACAGACATTCAACCTCATGCATAGAAGCTCTTTTCACCATGGGATTTGCGCATCATAAACTTCAGCAAACTTCTAACAGTTTGCCAATAGAGAAATTCTACAGCAAGAGGAATTGTTTTCTTTTTTCCCTATCCTGATGACTTGTTCTGAAAAGAAGTATTTTGGTGTTTTGCATGTACTCTTTTTAAAATCAACATCAGGCAAGTAATAGTACCTAAGTCCTTAAAGAGTAAAAAGTTTTCCTTTATTATTAGCTGAAATTTTTAAAACTTATCATATAACCTCCAGTGGGTCAGTATTTTAACTGATGGAAACTTGTGTGTCCCATAATTAAGGCTTTTTCCAACCAGACCACTTGCCACATTATAAACCAATGAATTCATTGCCATCATGGGTGCAATTTCTGAATAATGCTTTTTCTAAAATGTTATTGCCTAGAAAAGCTTCCTAGTTGAGGAGCTTCACGATCACAATGCCATCATAAGTACATTTTGAAAATGTATGGTAGAGCTGTTACTGCAATGTGTTGAGGTCTCCAAGGCTCTTTTGATTCTGAAACTGCCACAGATGTAGACTAAAAGCTGTTTTTAGATATGACAAAAATCTACCTGTTCCTAAATTGTAATGGACTACTTTTCTTATTATCAAACAATTCTCAAACTATGCATAGGAAAAGTTAATTAGAAACTTTTGCTTAATATGAATGTTTTTGTAAAGGAGCATCAAATCCCTTGAAAGTAGAACTTCTCGCTTTACTTTCTTGGTTTTGTGGACAGTAGAAATATTTACTTCTGAAGCTTTTCATAAGAAAAAGAACTAATGATGTTCATTTTCAGCACTGGATAAGAGCCCAGTACCCATACTCAACCTCAGGTTGGTCTAACCTGTGTGATGTGTATGGGAGTTGGACAAACAAGTCCAAGAAGTGATCTTAAAGCTGCAAAAGGCATATTCTTGTTTCTTCTCCTTGGTCTATATGTCAAGGACAGCTTTAAAAGCTCTGACCGGCAGAGGTAGGAAAAAGTTGGATAAAATAAGCTGGATTCAAATAAGCTTTTGAGCTTTTAAAATGTTCCAGAGGGAAACCACTGTATTCACTGTTCTGTGGTTTTATCTATTGACAGTGTTGGTAGTACTGAAATAATATGGAAGAGATTATTCTCACAGTAGTATTTTTAACTCCAATGGATTTTTTTTTTAACTTCCTGGTAGTCTATAAAAATCTGCTCAAGTTTGTGTTCTTGAGATTTTTTTCAACAAATCTAATTACCTATTTTGTATGTATTTCATATTTGTTATTGTTGAGTACCTATTTTTCGTGATTCCTGTTAGAAGTAAAACATAATATCTAAAATATTACTTATGTGATAAATCATGTAGAAGTATGTATATAAGAGACAATTCTAAGGCTGAGATTTTAGTCGCTAACTTGTGATTCTCTTGATGTTCTGCTGTATGTTTTGCCTTTATTGTGGTGAACAGAGCCAAATCCTGTTGGCAGCTGGTCACGACTGGTCTTCCTCAGGACTCAGTATTGGGGCCAGTTCTGTTTAATCTCTTTATCAATTATCTGGATGTGGGAATTGAATGCACCCTTACTAAGTTTGCAGATGACACCAAATTGTGTGGGAGTGTTGGTTTGCTGGAGGGTAGGATTGGCCATACAGAGGGATCTGGACTGGCTGGATCATTGGGCTGAGGCCAGTTGTATGAGGTTCAAGAAGGCCAAGTGCTGTGTCCTGCACTTGGATCACAACAACTCCAGGCAGCACTACAGGCTAGGGGAAGAGTGGCTGGAAAGCTGCCTGGCTGAAAAGGATCTGGGGGTGTTGATCAACAGCCAGCTGAATATGAGCCAGCAGTGTGCCCAAGTGGCCAAAAAGGCCAACAGCATCGTGGCTTGTATCAGGAATAGTGTGGCCACCAGGACTAGAAAAGAGATTGTGCCCCTGAACTCAGCACTGGTGAGGCCACACTCTGAATCCCATGTTCAGTTTTGGGCCCCTCGTCATAAGAAAGGCTTTGAAGTACTAGAGAGAGTGCAGAGGAGGGCAACGAAGCCGGTGAGGGGCCTGGAGCACAAGTCTGATGAGGAGTGGTTGCGGGAACTGGGGCTGTATAACCTGGAGAACAGGAGGCTGAAGGGAGACTTTTATCACTCTCTACAGTGACCTGAAAGGAGGTTGTAGCATGGAGGGTGTTTGTCTCTTCTCCCAAGTAGCAAGTGATAGGACAAGCGGAAACGGCCTCAAGTTGCACCAGGGGAGGTTCAGATTGGATATTAGGAATAAATTCTTCATGGAAGGGGTTGTCAGGCATTGGAACAGGCTGCCCAGGGAAGTGGTGGAGTCACCATCCCTGGGGGTGTTTAAAAGACATTTATAGATGCGGTTCTTAGGGACATGTTTTAGTGCCAGTGTTAGGTTAATGGTTGTACTCGATGATCCTGAGGGTCTTTTCCAAACAAAATGATTCTATGATTAATTTTTACGGATTATTGAAAGGAAATAATGAAGATGGGCTGGTGGCTGTAGCATGAGAGAAAATCAATATATCAGATTAAAAAAATACAGGATGTGTGCCTCGAAATAGCAAGAAGCAGCGGGGTTCATGGATGCCAGTAACAGTTCTAGGATCGAAAGCAATATAGTCACTTAAGTGAAGCCCTCCACTGGTTACGCATAAACTTTAGTTGAGTGAGTACCTCGGAGATCAGAAATTAAGTGAGGTTCTTCCCATCATTGATGGAGAAGGAGTTATATTTTTATTTTTAAGGGATTATGGCCTTGCTTCTTAAAATTGAAACTTGAAGTGCATCCTCCACAGATGTATAGAAATTTCATAGTCTAACACTTTCTTGTGCATGCCTTTGTGAAGAGGCCTTACATATTGTTGCATGGACTGCAGCTCTGATTGAAAGCCTGTTTTGTTCCTTGCACCACCAAGAAAAGGAGTAAATTATTCTTTGTAGTCTAGTTAGACTATCAAGTAGAAATGGATGAACTGGTAATTGCATGATTTATGTTCAAGGCAAGTATTGCTGGCAAGTTCCTACCATTCTTGCTCTGAATGGAATGCATGGTAGCAGCCTCTCAAATTTCTAGCGCTGTAATTCTTCGAATTAGTATGAAGAGTTTGTGGAGCCATAAACATGCATTCAAAATGGCAAAAAAAAGACGGAACTGTATTTGGTTTTGAGCTATGAAAGGCATGTTATGTTTCTGTCAAGAAACCTGTTACAAATTGAAACATGAGAGAAGATAATACTATTGGTTGATACTGTATTTGTAGAGCAAATTTAGTTTTGCAGTAGCAATACCATTAGTATTAGCAGTACTTCCGTCATGTGATACACCACCAGCCAAAGCCCTTATGTAATGCCTTGTCCTTTTCTCTCCCTTTCCTTCCTGCTTGTCTCTCCACAGTGCTGCATACCCAAGGTCCCATTGATGGCAGTCTGTACGCAAAAGTGAGAAAGAAGAGCTCTTCAGACAGCAGCATCCCTGGTGTTGCTCAGGGTGTTCCCGTGACTGGCAGTCCTGATCACAGTGATCATACCCTGTCTGTCAGCAGTGATTCAGGACACTCAACAGCTTCCATCAGGACAGACAAGACTGAGGAGCACCTTGGGCCAGGAGTCAAACGGGGTCTGAGCCTACAAGAAAAGGCTGAACTGGACCAGTTACTTAGTGGCTTTGGTCTGGAGGATCCTGTCAGCACCACCAAGGATATGACTGATGTTCGAAGCAAGTACAGTGGAACTCACCACATAGTCCCAGCTCAAGTTCATGTGAATGGAGACACCAAACTGAAGGACAGGGAGACTGATATTCTGGATGACGAAATGCCTAATCATGACCTTCACAGTGTGGACAGCATTGGGACTTTGTCTTCCTCTGAAGGGCAGCACTCCACCCACCTAGGGAACTTTAGTTGTCACAAAAGCAGTCAGAACTCACTTCTTTCAGATGGCTTTGGAAGTAATGCTGGGGAAGAGCATCACAATGCTTTTGCTCCAGACCTGGGAATTGGTGTGGATCCCCTCTATGAGAGATCATTTGGAAGCACTGAACCAAAGTCAACTCGGCAATTGCAACAGAATCCCTGTACCTCACCCCAGCCTCAAGCCTATGGCCCAAGCAACTACTCTACTCAGACCTGGGTACGCCAGCAGCAGATGGTCACTCACCAATATGGTTTTGCACCAGAGAATGAAATCAGGGTTGGCATTCATAACACTGTGGGGAGTGTCCAGAGACAGGCCCAAGTCCCGGACACCCCAACACGTGGTTCCAGCAGCAGAGATGCTGTGCAAAGGGGCCTGGGAAGCATGCCATGTGCTACTGAAGCTGCAGAACATGCCAGTGGTGAGACTTTGAAGTCAAGGCCAGTGCCTCAGAGGGACACAAATGCCCTGGATCGAAGACAGAACTCGGATGACTTGCCAGCTTCTCCAACTTTGGATATTGATCAGTCTATTGAGCAACTGAACAGGCTTATCTTGGAGTTAGACCCTACATTTGAACCTATCCCGACCCGCATTAACACTGTCCCCAGGGACAGAAATCAAGTAAATGGCTTCACCAGCCTTGATGTAGATGTTGAAGGTCTTGGCAGGAGTCCTGGCCGCCATGATAAGTTAGAGGTCACAAATAGGAATCCCTCCCGGCATGGTAAGATGTTGTAGTACTTTCTGAATATAATGCTTTTCCTAGCACTTCTGTGTTCTTGATATGGTACAGCAGGACATCAGGCCATGACTTAAAACTTTCAGGATGATTTTCAAGGGATTATTTCTCATACCCTCTTTATATAACCATTCAGAAATTACGGAATCAAACTGATGTAAGATAAGTGCATTTTGCAGGTACTTGTTTTTTACTTGAAAAATGTACTGTTCAGCAAATTCTTACCTGTTATAGATCATCAGTTGTTTTTTTAGCTGCTGTAAGTGTAAATGATAAGGGAGCAGAATTCTTACAATTCCTACATTGAGACATTTTTAGAAGACATCTGTAGTGAAATGGCTTATGATTTACGATTGTTTTTTATTATAATGATTTTTTATTATTTCCACGTAAAGTGGGAGAAAAAGCTTCAATAATTTTATCTTCAATTTCAGTGTAATGCTGCTGGCATTAAATTTCTATACAGTATTTTCATAAATGTAATATTTTCCAGTAAAGTATTTTAAAACATACTCTTTCTTAAACTTTTTTCTGTTTTAATATTCAGAAGTCACAGTGCTTGCTTGTTATTTCTGGCTCTGAAATGATTGCAGAAATCAACCGGTGGAATTTGTTATGCAGCACTTGCTGACTACGTTGCTTAAGTAGTGCTACTAGAGCTAGCAGCTTTGCAAAAGGATGAGCAGTCTGTCTCTGCTTAAGTCCACTGAAACCTTTCATTAGTGCTGTTACTAAAATTTGTGATAAACAAACTCTTGCTGTCATGTTTGAAAATTCTGTGTGGTCTAATTACTCTGACAGAACATATCCCCTTGCTTTCCTTTTCTCATTTCCCCCATCTTCTTCTCCCTCTTCCTACGTCCAGTCTTGGTGCAATGAAAGACTTGCTTGTGTCTTCAGGATGTGATGCAGTATCAGCCAACATGCCAGAACAATTGTCTGTGGCCTCATTGGACACAAGCTTCAGCTCAAGCCCAGCTGGATATGCCAAACCATTCAATGATGACTGTGCCCAACTAGTGTGTTGGTTCCTTTAATGTGCAGGCCTATGTGATCAAGGATAGTGATTCTTGTAGAGAAAGTGAAATCACAGTTTTGTGTTCAGGACAGTAACTGAGGACTAAAGAAGTCCAGAAAACCATGATGAATACACATGAGCTGTTTGCTGTTTGTTTGTTTTTAATACACAATATGCATTTTGTAGCTCTTACAGGATTAAATTCGTTAGTTTGTCATTCTCTTGAATCTTTCCAAGTGGTTAGCTGGTAGACAAATCGAAAATGAGATTTTTTTCCAGCAGCAGAGTACTCTTTGATATACAGTAAAGCTAGTGAAGGGGATAAAAGGGTCATTTAGAATAAGCCACCGTTTATGAATCTGTGCTTAAATATATGTATTTTAAAAGAGATGTTTGAATTTTTCTCACAGATTCTGGTCATCTCCCAAAGGAAGTAGGAGTCACTATCAGTTCTCTTCCATTTGTAAAGTCAGGTAAAGCAGGTAAACTTCCTGTCCTAGTATTAAGATTGGTGAGAATACAAGTCCTTGGGGTATATTCTGGAAGAGGTGGGGTTTTTTAGAGATATTGATGAATTTGGAATTAAATATGAATATATAGACAACATATTGAATCCTGGGTAATTGGGTGGAGGCGGGGGGGGGGAGGGTGGAATAGATGGGGGTGTGTAACAGGGCATAGTATGAAAGAGGAAAGAGTTTAGGATTCAGGAAGCTCCTTTGCTTTTTACTATTCCATTGCCTTTGCCAAGGCATTTCTCTTCATCAATCTGAAGCAAGGGAAAAGGAAGGTTAATGTTTTTTTGATTTGTTTTTGAAACCTGTCTCTTGGAAATACTGAACATCCTTACATGCTTCAAACATAACCTTATTCATACTGATTCCTACTCAGCTTCCAATTCAACTCAGTAGAAGACCTCTTTGATGGATTTAATTAGACACAGCGTGTATGTCTCTGAAAGTGAGGTAATGAGCACAATTTGCATGCAGAAAGTGTTATGTAGACATGAATTGCTATCAACAGCAGCTCTGTTTCTGACACAAATTTTTTTCCCATACCCTCTATCTCTGCCCTAAGGCAGCACCCACATTCCTACTGAAATCACAGTCACAGATCGTTTGAGGTTGGAAAGGAGCTCTGAAGATCATCTGGTCCAGCCCCTCTGCTCAGGCAGGGCTCTCTAGAGCCAGTTTCCCAGGACCGTGTCCAGATGGCTTTTGACTGTCTCCTGTCTACAGCCTGGGCAACCTGTGCCAGTGCTCAGTCACCCTCACAGCAAAAGAAAGTTGTTTCCTGATGTTCAGAGGGAACCTCCCGTCTTTCAGTTTGTATCCATGGCCTCTGATCCTGTCACTGGGAACCATGGAAGAGTGCCTGGCTCCCTGTTCTTTGCACCCTCCCTTCAGGTATTTATATACATCGGAGAGATCCCCAAGACACTTTAATTTCATCAAGAACATACAGGAGTGCTATCTAGTATTTTGTGGACAGTTCTGTACCAAATCATGAGTACTTCTGCATGATGTTTTAGTATGCTAGGCATACTTTATCTGGCAAAAAGGCTAATTATTTAAGGGATAATTGGGGAGTGAATCAACTGGCATTTGGGTTTTGTAAGCTTGTTTTCTTATTTTTTTCTTGGAGGAAGTACTTACTCCATTTACACTTCTACTGTCCTGAAGTGAGATTCTGTTAAAGTTCTCACAAAGCTTTTCTTTGACATTAGAGACTTAAGGAGAAGGATGGTAAGTAAAGGATTACCCTTGCATTATCAGGGTCCAAAATGAATGAACTGTATCTAGAGTTTAAGCACTGCAGAGAGCCTAAAATCCGTGGAATCCCAGATACAGGATGCAAGACTGGAGGCTTGTGTTGACCTCTAGTATTGGTTTACCTCCTTAAGATTTATGGGCCCCATTCTAGTCATATTTGTAGTGACTTAGGATATTTATGTTTAGGAAAATTTCCTGTAAAAGTTTAACCCTTAAAATGCTCTCAATTTAACCTTCTGGTTTTGATGGCCTTATGCTGCCAGTGATGTTTAGGTTGGTTAGCATCTTCTAGTCTTAGTAGTCACTTTGAAACAGGGTGCTAACATAAAACTGTGGTGGATATTCTCAGCAGAGATCTGTTTGTAGTGGTCCTTATTGAGAAGTTATAGTTTATTTCTTCAAAGGCAGCAAAACTGAATGGGTGCTTTTCCTCCAGCTTTTAATTTGGTGGAGTATGGGGAAGCATTATTAGTTTACATTTCTGGGGGTATAAGCTAAAGCACCATCATGTTCAACAACTGCTGCTTCAGGGGGTGGCATCTTTTAGTCAAAGAGGCAGAGAGTAGGAGTAGTAAGAATTTAGGTATTTTAATTTAGTCAGGGCCTGTGGGCAGCCAAGTGCATTTGACTGCCCTAAAGTTTAAAGACATCTGCTTGTGGTTATATAGGTAGTGTCTTGAGGAGTTTCCCTTGTGTAATGATCCCATGCCTTGTTCTTGAATGCTAAGCAGAAATTTTAAATATGTGTTGAGTCTCTTGCCTGCTCTTTGAATCCTACGAGTATATTAATTGTGATTAACAGTGCAGTTTTGTGTTGAATCTAATGCAATTGAAATGCAGCAGACTGTTCCTAAGAGAAGTGGCCTTATGCTGCTTCTGTAATCCTTGAACATGTGTCACCCTGCTCAGCTCTGTGTCAGATGTGTTAATTCTACGTGATGGGGTTTGTTGGATTATCTTGTTAATTTAATGGTCTGAAGGGTTTTTTTATGGGTTAATTCTATGTCAGCTCAGAGAGTTAAACTTGCAATATGGACAAGTAATCACTAAATGTGATGTGCAAAAAGAGTTATGAGGGCACATACATGGCTGGAGGTGGGAGGCAAGCAGAACAGCCCTTTTAGCATCCTTTAAACCAGACAGAACAGGCTTATGCTGAAACACCATACATATATCTTTGTGATAGGACTGGATCTGTGGGAGCTTCACTGTGAAGAACACAGATATTCCATTGTGCTACCTAACACCATTAGGAAGTTATGATTAATACTGGGGCAGATCTATGAGCAAGGTAAATTCTGTATTTTGGGAGATGTCAGGATTCACCTGTCATTTTCTGCATGTGCTTCAGGGTATGACACTGGAGTAAATAACAGAAGAATAACAATTAAATAAAACATTTTTTGAAATAAATATTCCTTTATATAGATTTATAATAATAATAATTTTTAAAGTTTGCATTTATGTCATGTGCTAAAATGTTCTATTTCTGACTTTTGCAACCATCTTTCAGTTTGTACTAGTAAGACCTTGATTTTAAAACTACCCAAAGGTAAAACAATATGTATATGTGGCTTGCTACCACCTCTGCTTGAGGCTGGGAGGTCACTGGCACATAGTGATTTTGAAAATACTGTAGAATTTATTTATTTATTTACATATTTGGACTTGCCCTGTGCTGTATACAGAATCATTTATGCATGGCATGCACAAAACAAGAAGGGGAAAAAGTAGTTTGACAGAATTAATGTGAAGAATGAGGAAGGCCTGGAATGTTTTTCCCTTGATACATCATTTGATGGAAAAGGAGCTCTCTATCTGCAGGGAGAAATTGTGAATTGGGATGCTCAGATGGAAGCAACAGGAGTAAAATTCCATGGTTCATCTAAATGCAGATGATGATGATAGTTCTGAGCATAGAACACAGATGTTCTGATATGGTCTTTCAAACTCTGCGTAGCACTTCAAAGGAGTAAATTCAGAGGTGTAGTCCAAACATCACACTATTCTGCTAGTCAGATAACTGAATACTGGAAAAGTAACCTACGTTTTGCAGAAGACCCTGCCACCTCACAAGCCTTAGCTGTAGGAGAAAATAGGTATGTAAATTGAAACAGCAAAACTTAATCTTTTTTTACTGTGGGTTTGAAAAGGAGCAGCAAGTGAAAAGTTTGGGAAACAAGGAAATACTCTTTCTTATTTTCCCTTCCTTTTTCAAACATGGTATACAGTTCACTGGGGACCATAGGTATGCAATATTTGTATGAGGAGAGGTAAAGTGGCCTTAGGATATGCAAAAAGTCTATTCTTGCATGTGTGGGAACAAACTAATGTGTAAAGTTGTGGAAGGTTCCTCTTCAGACTTTTAACATTGCTTTCCCTCCAGAGTGCACAGCTGAAGCATCATGCACACACATGCAGTAAAGCTGGAGTACTCTGCATACTTTTAGGCTGTAAACGTGCTATACTAGAAGGAGAAGAAAACCTTGCCCATATAAGCTAAATAATCCCTTAAAATAACAGTAATATGTTGCTGTTCGTTGCCAGTTTGTGGTAACAGACCATATGCCTGCTGGATGTGGTTTACCTTACCTAGGAGTTGACTCAGGATAAACAGGAGATTCTCCAAGGCTGTTGATTAGCTGTTGAAGCTACTGCAGCACAGGAGGTGTAATTGATAGCATGAAGAAATGCTGACTGCCACAGGGATGAGGAAAATAGCCTTGAACAAAGAAAGGATAACCAAAACAGCAGTTGTTCACTGATGAGTAATGGTTGGTCTTACATATTCAGGTTTTGGGGGAAGCTCTACACCCTGTGACTTAAACAGTCTTTGACCTAACAAGTGTATCAAGAGAATAAATTAGTGTGTGATGGTGGGAGTTGAGAGATCAGGGCTGAATGGCTCTAAGTGAGGCTCAGTGGACAAATGAGATACTCTGAGTGAGCAAGAGCAAACAATACTGGAGATTAGTGGGACTGATGTGATGCCTTGTGTGTGTGCCTAGCTTGAGGGTTGAATTACGAGAGTATAGTGGTGTTATCAGGTTTCTTGCATGACTGTGCAGAAAATGTATTCCTTAAGAAGGCATGTGTGTGTTTCCCGTGCCCTACAAAACTTAAAGAATGACCTTAAGAATTAAAAGTGTGCTGGGCTGTACATGGTGGTGCATTCTTACCTCTCTTTGCATGTTTCTGCACCGATTGACAGATAGGCAGCTATATCTCACACTTCTTCCTAGAGGTTTTTATACACATGTAGCCTCAACGTAGCTTAACATGGGCACCAGGCTACTGACTGCCCATGTTCTTGGTTCTGTGTGAAATGATGTATTGGATTAAGTGCTCAGTGTTTTTGGGAACAGAGCAGCGGACAGTGACCCTTGAATTTCTTTTTGCTAGGATGTTTCTTTGTGAACCATGTAGAACAGTGGCTGATCATAGAATCATAGAATGTCCTGAGCTGGAAGGGACCCACAAGGATCATCAAGTTCAACTCCTGTTCATGCATAGGACAACCCCACAGTTCACATCATGTGTCTGAGGGTGTTGTCCAGTCTCCTCTTGAACACTGTCAGGCTTGGGGCCACTACTAGTTCCCTGGGGAGCCTGTTCCAGTGCTCCACCACCCTCTGGGGGAAGGACTTTTTCCTAAACCTCTCCTGGCACATCTTCCTGCCATTCCCTTGGGTTCTGTCATTGGTCACCAGAGAGAAGAGATCAGTGCCTGCCCCTCCGCCTCCTCTTGTGAGGAAGCTGTAGCTGCCATGAGATTTCCCCTCAGTCTCCTCCAGGCTGAACAAACCAAGTGACTTTAGCTGCTCCTCATACAGCTTCCCCTCCAAACCCTTCACGAACTTTGTGGCTCTCTTCTGGACACTCTCCAGTATCTTTATATCCTTGTTATCCTGTGGCGCCCAGCACAGCACACAGTGCTCCAGGTGAGGCTGCACCAGTGCAGAGCAGAGCGGGACAATCACCTCCCTCGACCAGCTGGCAATGCTGTGCTTGGTGCACCCAGGACAGGTTGGCCTTCTTGGCTGCCAGCGCACACTGTTGGCTCATGTTCGACTTGCTGTCAACCAGAACCCCCAGATCCATCTCCATGGAGCTGCTTTCCAGCATCTCATTCCCCAGTCTGTATGTATAGCCAGGGTTGCCGTGTCCCAGGTGCAAAATGTGGCACTTGCCCTTGTTAAACGTAGTGTGATTGGTGATTGCCCAGTTCTCCAGTTTGTCCAGATCCCTCTGCAGGGCATATCTGCCCTTGAGAGTGTCAACAGCTCCCTGCAATTTTGTGTCATCAGTAAACTTACTAAGCAATCTCTCCAGTCCTGAGTCCAAGTCATTTATAAAGACATTGTAGAGTGCTGGCGCTGAGGTGGATCCCTGCGGAACCTCACTAGTGACTGGTTGCCAGCACGACATAACCCCATTTACTGGAACCCTTTGAGCCCAGCCCTTCAGCCCATCAGTTCACCCACTGCATTGTGTGTTTATCCAGCTATATGCTGGACATCTTGTCCAGGAGAATACTGTGAGAGACAATATCAAAGGCTTTACTGAAATAAAAAAAAATAATTTTAAATAATGAGAAAGTTTACAGCCTGAGAAAATTTGAATGCGAATGTAAGCTTTTCTCTGCAGCCTGATGTTCCCCCTTTACGTCATTATATGTGTATTCTTTCATACCTAATGACACATGACCTCAGTCTGCTGTTAAAGATCGTTTTGCAATACTTATTTTGTCAAACCTCAAATCTTCTATCACAAAGTTTAATGCTTATTGGGTAGAGAAGGAAAGCTCAAACAATGTTTTGCTTCTACCTAGAAAGTTACAAAAGCAAGACTCTGTTAACAAATGTAGATAACAGGTTTATACCCATTTTCTGTACAACCTACCATTACTGTCACCCATGTCTCATCCTTCTGCTCCCATCTTTTCACATTAAAAGTGTTAAAATTTGCATCTTTAGAAAAGTGGTAGAAGCAGTTGAAGAATTATGTGATCAAACTAAGCCAAAGCACATGGACACGTGCATTCAACATTTGGAGGACAGGGCTGTTTCCATTGTTGTGACAAAGAGATGCACGTCTATCTGTATCAGCCAGCATGAAGAACACAGGGACTGTGTATTCCCTAAGGATAAAATTATATTGTTGCTATCAGCTAATTCTAATTCTTCCTCATGCATCAGTTACTGTGTTAGAAAATACCATCTGGAAATATTTTAGGTCACCTAATGTAGTGGGGACAACACAAATATACAGTTCACACAGCCCTACATTTTATTTGGAGTTTATATAGTTTATCAGCTTGCTAAAGAATTGAGCATTAAACAAAGCCATCTTTCTTCCCTTCCTCAAAAATATCCCAACATGCAAAATTAATAAAAATGAGGTGACTAAATATCTGATTACAAGTGTTTGGAATATCTTCAGAGATCTTTCCTCTGTTACAAAATAAGTATTTGAAAATAGTCTAAATTACAGTATCATAAATCATGCTACAGTGTATCTGCAGACAAAGGAAAGGAAATCCTTTTTGCATACTTTATTAAATAATAACTTTTAAAAGCATCAAACTGTTCCAGGTGATCCCATTCACTTTGTGATGTTCTATGGGTGAGCAGACCCAGTCCATCTGAAATAAGTTGTGAAGTGTCAGGAGAACTAAGCTTGTCCAAATCCTCATGTGCCTTATAGTTTCCATCACACAGGAAAATTTTGGTACCTAACTTTGACTCCAGAAATTTGAAGGTTTTAGCTAAACTAAAGTTAAAAACTAAGGGGCTTTGAAAAGTTAAAACTGGAGTTTTTGAACTAATTTAACTAATTTAGTTAATTTTTAAGCTTAAGTTAAAAATGGAATTTTAGTTAGATTTAGCAGCACAGTCATTTTAAATGTAATTTATGTCATGTACTTATTCCACAGTTTTTTATCAATCCTTTAACTTCCAGGATGTGAGTCTGAGTGTAGCATCAGTAGGACATCTCTGTACAGGTTTGGAGATGCCAGGCTGGATTTTGCAACAAGCTTGCTGCCCATGCTTTGCTTGGCACAGAGTAAAAGGGCTAAGAAGCTGAAGTGGCGAGATCTGTGAAGCTGCTGTGTCCTACATGAACAAGTTTAATGGCCTGTTTGGAGTCAGGGCAGAGTTTAGAACTTTTCCTTTACTTGTTAGGCTAATAGCTTATAAGGAATTTGAACTCCTAGTGTACTACCCATTCTAGATAGGGGGGAAAAAAGAATAGTTTTCCTGTGAATCATTGCTAAACATGGGGTATTTTTTCAAAAACAATAAGATTTTTCTGTCTGTAGTAGTGTTTCCTACTACATTTTAGAAAGATTAAGGCACTGAAGATATCACAGATGCAGCTCAGTTGGCTTTTGTTCTGATTAGTCCCTTTGAAACAATGTACCTATAGAGCTGTGAATCTCAAAATTTGAGCATAACAAGATAGTCTGTTGGTACTTGCATCAGAGATCCATCATTTTGTTTCAAATGGGTATGTTTTTGTTTGTTTTTTCCACTACAACATTTAGCTTGAGTTTTGTCTTGCGGTCTTTGAAGGTGTTATTTTTCCTTTAAACTTCTAACAGTGATTGTAAAGCCAATTCTAAATTCTTAAAGTAGATTTGCTTTGGTTTAAGCATAAAGCCATTGTGAAAGCTTGATCATTAAATGACTTTGGCAAAAATCTTAAACTTTGTAGAAGATAAATGGTGTCAGAGAAGGAAATCACTTTTTATTTGAGTAGTGTTGTGGTAATAGTTTTCAGTATGTGGGGCAGTCCCTGAAGGCTTCTCTGTTGGAAGTTAAATTATGGATTTTTTTTTTTTCTTCATTAATTGTTAAGCCTCCTGTTGGATTGAATCCCCATGTTTCACAGTGATGGGTAGTTGGAGTTACGCAGGTCTTTTTAAACTGCTGTACAGGCAGCGTCATCTGGAATTTCTGCAATGCTAACATAATTTTCCCCAGAGTCTTTTTTCAGCCTTCATGACTATGCTGGGGTCTGTGAAAGGGGCACTGGAAAAACAGCCTTGTTGGAGTTTTCACTCTACCTTTCTCAAGAGAACCCTGACTTTTATTGATCTGTGCATTGAACTGGTGGAGCCTCTTTTAGGTCATGCTAACTTTTCACACAGATTGAATCTACAGTGATAAGCTCACTAGAAGTGCATCTGCTTTATCTGTTCCTCTCTATGCTCCTCTGTGTGTGACATGCTCTGTCTGCAGAGTCTATTACTTGTTGTGGGTATTAGTTTTCTGATTGCAGTATCTGTTAAGTTCTATTGGTTAGTTGATTGATTAAACATACATCCTACTAAGTTTTCCTTTTGTTTCTTCAAACCACTCGTGGTTTCCCTAAACCATGTACATGTGGCTTGTATACATGCTTGCCAGATTTTCTTAAATGTGTAGCTGTTACCTTTTGTCTCTTGTGAAAGGGATAGCGTTGAAATGAATTCAATATTCCAAAAATCCTGCTGGGGAATGAATGAAGTTAACTAAGTGAGAAGCTATCTGTGAAATAATAGTTAATATTGCTTAAGCTCTACCCAGAAAGATGATCCTAACTGCTACTCCAGTTTTGATGATTGAAATGGTTACAATTAGTTTTACAAGTTCTAACATTTTTGTTTCAATGCTGTAACAATTCACCATGTTTGCAACCTGTTGGATAATTTCAGCACAGAACTTTCAAGATTAGTGTCTTGTAAAAACTGAATAATCAAGTTCTTTGCTTTTGGTGGCAGCAATTAATGCTTTCCAGATTTTCAGTATGATAGAATATTTCAAACTTCTTAAGGCCAATGTGAAATTTCAGTTAATAGGTTTGAAGCTTGATAGCACTTTTTGATTTAGAAAAACAAAACATAATCTGTAAACAAGCTTTGATCACCTATTTAGTTATAAAATGACAAAATCTAACACATTTTCATGAACCATTGAAGCTGATGTAGATGTTTGCTAATTTTCAGAAGAGAGTGTAAAAGAAAATACATTTGGTCTTATGTTTAAATGTGAAAAACTTAAAATTAATGGCTCCAGTTTGAAGTTAATTCTTGGTGATTCAATATCATCTGGTATTGTCTAAACTGCCGTGCAGTTGATTGAAGGCAGTATTGCAAAATAAAACTGCTTTTTAAAGTCATTATCCCACTGTATTCAGCATTTTTGCAGCTTCACTGTAAGGACTGTGTGTGGTTCGGGGCCCCACCATTTTAAAAGGGTGTAAAGGTACCTGGATGCATCCCAGGAAGGGCACCAAAGCTGGGGAAGGGGCCAGAAGGCACGTCCTGTAAGGAGCGGCTGAGGAATTGTCTGGTTTGGAGAGAAGGAGGCTGAGGGGCAACCTCAGTGCTCTCTCCAGCTTCCTGAGGAGGAGAAGTGGAGAGGGAGATGTTGACGACTTCTCCTGTGTACTCAGTTCCAGGACATGTGGCAATGGCTCAAAGCTGTGTCTGTTAGGGGTGGTTCGACCTTGACAGGAGGAAACATTTCTTTACTGAGAGGGAGGTCAGGCCCTGAAACAGGCTTCCTGGAGAGGTGGTGGATGCTGCATGCCTGTCAGTGTTCGAGAGGCACTTGGACAATGCCCTTAATACCATGCTTGAACTCACTTTTGGTGAGACCTGAACTGGTCAGGCAGTTGGACTAGGTGGTCATTGTAGGTCTCTTCCAACTGAAAGTTGCAAAGTATTATTTTTTTGCTAATTTGAACTATATTATGGAGCCTGTAGGTTATTCAAGGGATAAGTGACTGCTAAGTATGTTTTTTAGTTACTTGTACTGGTAACCAGGATAACATGTGAATCTGGAGACTCTAAGGAATTTTTGTCATGTTGTAATTCAGTGTATCTTAATCTTCCCTCCCTTCCCCCGATCAGTTTGAATAAGTTTATTTATAGGCTTTATAGAAGTCTTTTCTATTATACATTGCTTTTTTTAAAAAAAGAAAAAAAAAAAAAAAGGCTCTATCAAGAAATACTGTGGAGTAATGGAAGGGCAGTTGAGTAGCCTGAAGTAATATTCAAGTCTTTAAAGGTGACTGCACCTCTTCATGCTCTTACAGTCATAATGCGATTTAGAGACTCTTATTGGGGGGTAAACAAGGAGATGCTGAAACTGTCATATTTCTTAGGAACTTTGCTTTATAATTATCTGTTGCAAAGGGTTTCCAGTTTGACTGTAATTTGCACAGTTGGCTATGATATAAGCTAGGTAGAAGTTAAGGGAGAGACTTCAATGGACCATGCTGGTTTTTGGAGAAGTCTGATAGTTCTATTTTACAAATGTTAAGGACTTCCATAATCAGCAGAAGGGCTATCAGTCTAGCTTGTTTTTCTACCTCCCCAAGAAAAGTTCTTCCCAGAGAGTCCTACTATGTATGCTGTACTCGCCCCACTCTTACGTAAAGCTGGTTTTGACACTAGCCCATAAGCCCTGTGAATTGAGTGGAAACAAGTAATCATCATCTTACTAGTGACTGTGGCAACTGAAAGTAAATGTGGACCTTTTTAATGGTGTGCTTCATGCGTGTATATACATGTATAACATATGAAGAGTTTTTGAAGTTTAGCTGGGGAAATTACTAATATATGAGAGCGTGCACTGTTGACATACCGTTGCAGACAAGATTTTTAGCTTAGTGTTGTTTTCTTTCTAATAGTTAATAAATACATCTCAGTAGTACTCCAGGAAACCTAAGCAGCTAAAGAAACCAAATAAAGATTAACCTTTAACCACTGGCCGTGCTTCTGTTAGTGGTAGCATTTGCATGGTGATAACCATCTGACAAGATGGATGCATGATGCTGTTCTGATGCCAATCTGTTGGAATGTTACTATTTGTTCTTCAGGGAAAACAGAATTATTTTTTGTAGTTCACAAGGGAAAAGAGAGAAATGAGACTATACAAAATGCTTTCAGAGAAATAAATATGTGTTCCCAGGATATTTATGAAGTTCTGCCAAAACTTTAGACTACATGAGCAAGGATGTCTTGGCTCCTGACACTTTACACTTCTAAATTAATAACTCTAAACAGCTGTTACATTGAAGCAGCTCTGAATTACATTTGCAAAACTAATAAAATAAGTAAAAGTCATTTTTTGCTGACTTCTCTTAATTTTCATCTTTTATTTTCACGTTATTTGCTTTAAGCTTTATTGCAATGTATCAGCTCAACTTCTCCCCTCTCAGGTACATCTGCTGGAATTTGATACGTAAAGCACTTAAGAGTCTGTTTAAAGAAAATGTCCCCTTTCCTTGAGCTACTTGTTTGCAACTTTCTGAGGACTTCATTAACTTTGTAGAAATGACAAGCTTCATGAGTGTGTGAATACTAATGACATTAGTGAAAGCATATCATTGATGATTAAGCCCTCTCCTTAGCAATACAAGTAAAATCTGCACTGAATTTTGAGGCCTCTTTTGACCCATCCAAAAGGTAGATATTCTCTCACATAAAGTAGTATACGTGGCTGTGTTAAGTAGAAGAGACACATTCAGAAAGAAACTGTGCTTAATAACTTAGTTACAAATGGAGTGAAACTCATGTGCTGTTCCTGGCTCCCATTGCATCCTGTGGAGGAGTGGTGGGAGTGCATGGTCTCGGATAGTCTTTTTGAAGGTGATTCCCACTCATTTTTTGTTAGAGAAATTAAAAATAAAAGAATTCCAATGCAAAGAGTTGGAAGAATCTTGCGTAGTATGGACTCTGTCTACATTCATAAATGTCTTCAATGTCAGCAGAAATCTTAATGACTTTTTAGCATCACTTAAGAGGTTTGGAAGATATTTGTGATTTCATGTCCTTTTCTGGCTTTGAAGATCTTGTTTGATGCATCTAGTTTGCTCACTGTGTTAAGAAGATACACTTTCCACCTGAAAGACCAGATGTACAGTTTCTCATCAGGGGAAAGAAGGCTAAATAAGCATTTAAAACACGGATGCTTTAAAAAGTATTTTAGTTGCACCATAAAAAACAGGATCTCAGCTGTGTCTTTTCCAAGATGTGCTAGATGTATTTATATTAACTCGATAAAATAAATAACTGGCTAAATTTGGACCCTGAAATTTAACTATACTGGTAGACTCTTCAAAACTGGCTAGCAGGGTTTTATTTATCTATTGGCTTTAGTAGTAGTTACTATCACACTGGCTTTGATGGTAGCAGAGCTGGATTTTTGCAAGTGTCTAATTATGTGGTTTTACAAGAGATTTATTAATATTTTTTAGGATAAACCACTACTTAACAAAGAGTTATTCAAGTTGATGCATATTTATGTCAATGCAGAATCACTTAAGTACTATGGATTTTAATCTGAAATCCCTGCCTGTATTTTAATGTTGAATCAAAACTGTTCTCATATACATAAACCTATTTGAGCATTGATGCTCCATAATTGTGCTATGTAAGCAAGGTGAAACATCTATAATATAGGCACATAATGCTACATACCAGGTTTTACATCTTGGCTTCTGTCAGCTACTTCGGGTCAGGAAATGGATGCATGTGGAAGGTGTGCGCTGTTGTCTTTCTCTACCGAAGTGGCTGGTTCAGCCTTCCTGCTGGTTTACATGAAGGACATGCTTTGGACTCCTGCTGTTAGAGCTCTGTGATCAGGGTCTGTAGCAGATGTGCTTCATCAACGTGTGGTTACAGTTGGAAATTATTGTAAGAGCTTAAATGACAACAAGCGATGCAAATAAGTTCTTTTAGAAACCCTTGGCTCTTTTAAGAGCTAATTCTCAAAGATGTCTTTGCATATATAGGCAATAAAACCTCTGAGAGGAGTATCTGAAAAGTTGCTATGCGTGTAATTTTTTTTTACTGTCCTGTGACTACACAGTCGGGACTGCTGTGGCATTCTAATTGTTAACTTATTCTTACAAAAAAGGGTGGAAAAAGCAGTTGCTGCAGGAATATTCTGGAAGTGCCTGTTGGTAAGTATAAAGTCCTGCTGATCATAAAACTGTATCTAATTACACTCCTTTAATAGTGGTTTTGGAAACAAATACTGCTTTATACCCTTTGAATATCCTGGATTGTTCTGCTGGCTCAGTTTACTCCTTTTCTCAGATTCCAGGTTACAGCTCCTGTGTGTATCTAATACCTAATTTTTGTGATTAAGTGTGATTGCCGTCTAGGGCCTCTGTTAGCCCAAGGGAAGCTGTTTATTTCGGGAAAGCCGCGGGGAGTTGGGGTCGGCCCGAGCGGTTCCCTCGGGATGCTCCATGCGCCCCCTACTGGCCCGCGCTGCCGCTGGCACCGGGGGTGACCTCTGCTAGAAATGAGCGTCAGCAGAAACATGCTGCTTCACTCCTCTGGAACCAGGTGTACTGCAGATAGGTTCCAACTTGTGTCAGGAAGACTAACTACAAATGATTCCACTCTCCTCCCCCTCCTGTGTGGTTTTGTAAAAGCAGTTACGAAATCAGCTATTTAATCATAGATTACCAGGTTTGAAGGGACCACAAGGATCATCTATCCAAACTTTCTTGGCAGAAGCAGTCTAGAGAAGATGGCACAGCACCCTGTCCAGCTGATTCTTAAAAGCACCGAATGTCGGGGAATCCACCAGTTCCCTGGGGACATTATTGTAACGGCTGTTTGTTCTCATTATGAAAAATTTCCCTCTTGTGTCAAGTCAGAACCTCCCCAGGAGTAACTTGTACCCGTTACCCCTCCTCTTTTCCATGTGACTCTCTGTAAAAAGGGAGTCTCCTATCTTCTTTGTAGCCACCCTTTAAATACTGGAACATGGTGATGAGTTCTCCCTAAAGACTTTTTACCTCAAGGCTGAACAAGCCCAGTTCTCTCAGCCTTTCCTCATATGGCAGCTTCCCACTCTTTTGATCGTCTGTGTGGCCCTTCTCTGGGCCCTCTCCAGCCTGACCACATCTTTTTTGTATAGCAGGGACCAAAACTGAACACAGTATTGCAGGTATGGCCTGACAAGCACTGAGTAGAGCAGGATAATGACTTATTTGTCTCTGCTGGTGAGGCCTTTCTTGATGCAGCCCAGCACCCTGTTTGCCACCTTTGCCACAGCAGCACACTGTTCACTCATATTGAACTTGTTCTTCACCAGGACCCTCAGGTCCCTGAGGATTCTTGAACAGAATCACTGAAGGAAGAACAGTGAAGTTTGTTTTGACAGCTCTATGAAAAAAAAAAACAAAAAAAAACCAAAAACCATCTATATCTATATCTATATCTATATCTATATCTATATCTATATCTATATCTATATCTATATCTATATCTATATCTATATCTATATCTATATAGATATATATCAGTTTACCTATTTGTTTTCAGCAACAGATATGCAAGATGATGATGCAACAGGAGGAAGGATCAGAAAGTTAAGTGTTGGGCAGTATGACAATGACGTCGCTGGGCAGCTGTCATATAACAGATGTGGGTGGATGAAGTCTCCTGCTACTGACCAGGCTGTAAATCCAGGATCACCAGTTCCTGTAGGGGAGACCAAGGAGGTAAACAACCAAGATTTCTTCAATAAATATTTATTGAAGCTGAATAGCTAGTAGGGAGTCCCATGTTCACGTTTGGTGTCCAAAATCAATGTGAAGCAATTGAGCAGTTGCATTGTGGCAATAAGAAAAACAAATTACTGTAGTTATATCGGAAATGCAATTGAGTGTTTAAGAATGACCTGCTTATGGGCTTTCTGTGTGTTGGCATGTTTTCAGTGTTCCAAAATCTCTCTGCTGGAACAGTGGATCAGATTATATGAAACCTCCTGTAGTGTGCTGAAAAATGCCATGCTGTATTGTAGGGTTAATTTCACACTGTAATTTTGCTTTTTTTGGTGCCCTTTCTAGATGGCTGTTGCACATTACCAAGATGAAATAGATGGGGGAATGTTTTCTCCAACAAAAAATGGAAATAAAGCTGCTCCATCAACACCAGCTTTTCCCCTGTCACCAGAGACACCATACAGTAAGGAAATGTCTTCTCTTTTTATTTATTTTAATAGCAATATTAACATTTTAGCTGTTACTGAAGAGGAATTGTACTTTTCCTTCTCTCCTAGTGAAAACACCTCCCCTGTACCATCAGCGGATTACCTCCAGCCAAAACGTCAGCAGCCCATCTGAGCTGTACAGAGCTAGTCCTGGTAAGATACCCCGAATTCTTAAATAATTTGAAACTGTGTATGAAGGCAACTAACACAATAGTGGTTATTCCTTTATAAATAGGACATATATCTGGTGAATTCAGACATGCAAGTCAGGGAAACAGAATTTAGCAGTATTATTTGAATTGTATCAAAAAGAAACAAACAATGAAGAATTACCCAAGCAAGATTTAATCTGTTAACTGCCAATAGGGAGTCCCATGTTCATGTTCCATGTCCAAAATAAGTGTGGAGCAATTAAGCAGTTGTGTCATGGCAATAAGAGGGCAATGCATTTCAGTGTTTGGGGCTATCCTGCTCTTATTCTCTGTACGTGCTTGTGTGGTTTCAGTGTTCCACGATCTCTCTGCTTATATTTGATAATATCAAAATAATACTGTGAGGAGACTTGAGTTTCTTGTGATTTTTAGTAGGTTTTGTCTCTGTGAGGAAAGAGGGGTGATATCCATGTTGCCATTTTGCCAGAAAAGTGAAGCTGATAATAGAGCTTGGCAGTAGCTATTCTCAAGTCATTCCTTAATCAAAGAAATGAATGTTCTGCAGGGTTGTTTTGTTTTTTTTCCATGATATGGTTTCTAAATGCAGAAGCAGGGAAAAGTAGTTGGTAATAGATGACTACATGGTTAAAGATTTAGTGTGATCTAGCTATGAATTTTAATAATAACGGATTCTTCTTTGAGACCTTAACTCTTTGCTGCTAAAAGTAGCAGCAAAGCTGTTGTGAGCTGCCACCTATCAGTGCTAAACTATTTTAAAACAACAAATTTTAAAAAGTATTTCACGTGACTACATCAGAAAGTGCTGGACCTGAAAGGAAACCATCATAATTGATTTAAAACTTGAATAAAAATTACATTCATTTAAATTGTATGCTTTAGAAGATGTTCATGATAATTCACATAAACATATAGTTTTATTGCTTAGAATATGACTGTCTTCTCAGGCAGGATCTTGATAGTAGAGCTTCCAATGAATTTCATGGTTGATTTTAATGCAGTAATAATTACAGTGTTGTGGTTAACTTTGGAATAAAAACCTTCCTGTTTAATTTGCCTCATTTAGTAGTTATCAAAAGCAAATAACATCAACCTAGAATAAAATTATCTTTAGTAATAAAGTGATCTTCTACCCAATTTGAGACATCTCTTTATGATTCGGTTGCTCTGGCTTTGACCTTTACTCTCTCACCTCTTAAACAGTTAGTGGTAGTGATGCTCCTGAGGGCAGCTTCAGCAAATCATTTACAGCAGGGTTGTCAAATTCATTTTCACTGGGGCCACATCAGCCTTGCGGTTGCCCTCAAAGGGTCAGATGTAATTTTAGGACTGCATAAATGGAGGAGTAGTTACATTTATACAGTCCTAAAATTACATTTGGCCCTTTGAAGGCAACCGTGAGGCTGATGTGGCCCCTGGTGAAAATGAGTTTGACAACCCTGATTTACAGATTGCTTATGTTGAATTAATCTGCTGAACACTTTGTTGTTAAGTGGTTTCCATTGCTGTTGCTAAGAGTTAGGACTTGCCCTGGGCAATTTTGTAGCTTTCAGTGTATTTCTCTATTTTGTTGGTGATTCTCCTGCCTAATTCCTAATGCTATCATCTCTCAAATACTGGGTTTAAATACTCAGTTAATGGGACATTGAAAATAATTACTCTAGCTTAGATCAAAGCAGGTAACTTTCCCTTCGAATGTCCCTTTAAAAATGATGCTTAAGGTGTACAGAATGCTACAGATTAAGTGCTCAGCTCCCTATGACTTTGCTTTTAGCTGCAAACATAATGTACTTCGACGCTAAGGTTAAAGGTGTATGAGGTGGGTCAGCTAGAAAACATGCAATACACCATTGGTGAACACCTCTAGATAGTGTTATTTGGGTGACTTTCTCACCAGAGCACAGAAACTTCTATTGTCAGAGACAACATTAGAATCCTACTTTAATTTTTTTTCTTTTCTCTCTTTTCTCTTCACAATTCTGCTTAATTTCCTGTATCTACGGTATGTACCTATTTACTGTATTTACTTGCTTTTGTGACTTTTTCTGTCTTTGGCAAGAAGTGAAAACGATGTCATCTTGTTACTTTTGCTACCAGTCTCTAATTTATGGCCAGAGCAAGAGCATTGTGTTTTGTGTGTTGAATGAGGCCAAGAACCTCAAGGGAACAGAAGCAACTCTTCCTATGTTAAGACTACTCTAATGCACATGCAACAAAGATAACTCTCAGAGGATGTGCTTTGTAAGAATTCTTAGAGCCCAAATTTTTAGTACTTTTCTTTGCAGCCTTGCTCTTCTTTTAAGTGCTTTCATGGTTTTTATATTGGTAGAAGTTGGAAAACATACTGACTTCTCCAGAGATTTTCAACAGATTGTGGCCTTTTGAGTTGAGGACTTTGGAGTCTTAATTTCTGCCATTAAGGTATTGCCCCTTTTGTCTCAGTTCAGATCACCCTTGAATTTAAAATTGTTTTGTTCTGCATCCCAGCTTTGCTGCTTATCTGCATGCCAAGTTAGTAGCAAGGGTGCTGTAACATCTGGCTACCAATTATCTAGATGTATTACTGTCTTATTTCTTCCCTGCTTCCTTGTAGAGAATGGCTTTCAGTGTAGTTGGCATGTAATCACATCAAGGGAGAACTACTGTAGTTTTAGGAAAGTATATGTTTTAAAAGAGCAATGCATTGTTTGTGTATTCAATATTCAGGAATTACAATGGCATCTAGTCCTTATGTTTACAAAATGATGAAATTATGTTCTGAGTTATTCCTGTCGTAAGCTGTGTACCTTGTATCTTGGATTAATCTAATTCTGATTCTTAAACTATTTATTGAAGTGAATGGCACTATCTTCACTGAAGCCTAACAAAAGCCTGTATAAAATGGTGCTCTCTTAGCCCTAGAAATCTTTTATTTCCTTTCCAGGTGAAACCACTTTGTTAGGGAAAGTCAGTCCAGTGGTGTTATGTATCTGTCTCCCTTTAATTAGCTATGCCCTACCTCTTCTTTCTCCCCATACATTTCTTTAAGATGCCCTGCCTGCACCAGCTAGAAGAAGCAGGATTCCTTCCTAGAGCTGCCTTTTTTTCTCAGGCAGGAGCAAGTTTAACCTCCCTCAGTCTGGGTTCAGCCATGTGGTCCTTTCGTGTCAGTGCTGCTGCTCCAGACATCACTTGCTGACATGATTTCAGTGCCATTTTCCTCACTTTACATAGTTTGCAAGTAATGCAGCACACACTGAGTTCATTCTTAATTATCTTTTGAAAGACACCTTGTTTCTTAAGACAAACTTGAGCAGTCTATAAATCGGCTAGTTTTGTAAATACCCACGAAAAAGCAGGCTCTAGATAGAATCCAGACACAGCTCTCCAAGTAACACAATATCCATTGTATATTGCACGGAGAATCCCCCACGTCAGTGAAGGAACAGAAGCACTATTTGTAGGCCATTTTTAAGCTTATAAAGGCTCTTTTGTCTCAGACAGCATACAGCTAATTGAAGTCCCTTTGTAAAGAGAAGTAACAAAACTGTAGGAAGCTCTTTTGCGGAGGACTGAACTCTGGCTAACCACCGCTGCCACTCCACCCCTCCGGCTGGACATGAGGAGCTGCCCCTTTTTCAGCCCTGGCCAAAGCACAGAGAGAGCTTTGCAGAAAATATGCATTCACAAAACAGTCACTGTCTTGCAGCAGAAGGCAGGGGTCTGTGAAACAAGGGAAGATTGTCTATAATCCTTTATTCATGTACTAATAAAGAGAAGAAATTATGTCCTGTTTTTCCATCTTTCCTGAGCAGCCTAAGTAAACTTGCATAGTTCAAACAGTGTATATGGTGGAATGATGGCAGTGCTGCTGGCATGAGGAATCTCAGAGCCTTCAAGCATGTGTAACGCCTTGCCTTTTCATACCCACCACAGAGCTTAGCCTAGGTACTATACTCAAAGCTTGCGTTACACATTTGAGATGCATCTTTTCTAAAAGTTGTCAAAAGGTCATCTTTTTTCCTCATGCTGTCATGAAACTCTTCAAGACCAGACACTGGCATATTTTCACAGTTTTTCTCATAGAGGCTCTGTTTTTAGCTGAGAGACACATTGTAATCCTAAATTCCCCCTCATTGACTAAAATAGGCTTACTCTGTTACATCACCCAGTAGAGTAATAATGAGTGCTTCATAAATCTCTCGAAGGCAAAACCATAAACTAATAGATATCCTCATTACTGCATAATTCTAGTGCTGATTAGAATTTTATATTGTTGTAAGTTCATAGTGTTATTCCAGGATTGCCATTTCTTCCAGTCACTGAGTTATAAGGGAAATGAAGCATACTGCTTGATTGTTTGTCAAAAAATTCAAGGTTCCGAACTGGAAACATTTTCCCTGTGTCAGGGGTTAGGAGCATAGGGAATAAAAGGGATACTAATTTGTGAGAGGGGAAAATTCCCAGTTTATGACGTGCAAAAACTTTCTTCACAGTATGAAAAGTTTAATATAGTATTTATTTATACCTGCCTTTGTCTCCTCCCCTTAACTGTTTGTATAAGGTGTACACATCCAAAGCAAGACATAGGTATAAAACTTTTCCAGACACCTGGGTTTATTTGCTTAGAACATCAGTGCATCTACTTCAGTGGATGGTTATCATAATGTCTGTCCTTCTGGAATCAAAGGTGCGTTTTGGTTTTTGCTGTTGTTAGGATTTTTGGGTTGAGGTTTTTGGTGGTGTTTTGTTTTCTTTTGATAGTTTTCTGGTTTTTTGATTGTTTGCTTTAAACATTGAGGCTATTAATGAGCAATAAAAAATACAAGTAGAGAAAAGAAATTTATGATGTCTACTGCATGGTAAATAGATAGGTCTGTGTTTTCATTGTCCTACAATCAACCTTGATAGGTATATGTTGTGTGCTCACTTCCACAATATTTTTATAATGAAACAGCCAATGTTTCTTAGTTACAATAAAATATACCACTTAGTAGTGTATATTAAGGCTTCCAATAGGGCTCAGGAGCGAGTAGGAAAGGATGCGGTTCTCCTGTTTGTATTCTACCAACATGAACTTAATCAGGTGTTCCAGAAAGAGCATGTGGAATGCTGTAAAGCATAGCCTTAAATGTTCAGAGGCCACTTCTTTGCTGTTGTAAACACTGAAGTGAATGTAATGTGCTATGATCCGTGTCACACTTTTTCCTCCCTGGATTACTTTCATCGACACGTTCAGCTCAGTAAAACTAACCTACAGACAAACTTCTTTTTTCATGAAGTTTGGAGATGACTTGATGTATTTGCAAGTCTTCATTGTCACAGACCTCCTTCCCTTTGTACCACTGACTGTAATACAGTTCTTAACACATCTTTCAAATTCAAACATGGAAGTTTTGTACCATATCCGGCTTGTAGAGAAAGGATCAATGCTTATTATCAGGTATTTCAGTCTGGTAATCCAAATTAGCAAAGGTAATAATGTTCCATCTTGGATGCTGAATAGATTAACAGTTTCATTAATTTGCATCCATCTCAATGATGGAAAATATGTTGTAACAGAAGAACCAAGCTGAAAATAGCTTGAAATACTTGTAGTCTATGGCTGCTTTTAGTGAGCAATATGAACCAAAATACTTAGAGTTTCAGTGTCTACAACTGAGCTGTTTGGTAATCAGTTTTAATTGAGCTTTTTTTTTTTTTTTTTTTTTTTTACCCCACACAGTTTGGCTAAGATTTTCATGGGAGGTGCTCTCCCAGTGCATGCTGATTAATTTACCAAAGCTTTATTCTCTGGCTTGGAGATGAGAATGAAATTATTTAGAAATTAATCCCTTAGTTAAAAATGGACTGGTTTTGCTTATAGCCATGTGAAGTGGACCAGAACTAATCCAAACAAGTAATAAGCTCTGACAAACTTTATTTCATTACAAAACTGAAAGCAATGAGAAATGGGTAATCCAAAACCAATCAGCACTTCTGATAACATTTAAGCCACCATGAGTTTGTTGTACCAGTTGGTGTAGTATTACTGCACTTTAGCATGCAAGAATGATGATCTAAGCGTGCACATGCTCACAAAAGGGAAAACTCAAGGGTGCCCAGAAGAAATAATTGCTTGTGCTGGGGGAAAGGCATCTCTCAAGGGTACATCCAGAAGAAATAACCATTCATGGGGCGTGAGGTGAGGACACTCAGTCCTGGGGATGGTGTCCCAGTCTAAGGGGAGGGGTTTCAGTCACAGACCTGCTGCTCTGAGAAGACCACTCAGAGGGGGTCTCTGGCAGGGGCCCCATTTATAGCCTGGTGGGATCTGGCTGTGGTCATATGTGGACATGGTCCAGAAGCTTCTCTGGGTCAAGGTGCCCCATTGGCCAGGGACTCTGTTGACTGAGTGGTCCTGCCTCTCTTGCTACGTTGTCTGAGGGGCATACGTGATTGTGTTGACTGTACCCTGGTGGGTACATGATGGTTGGCACCTGATTAAAGTGTGTAGGTGATGTCAGCCATCGTGGGGCACAAGAGGCATGAAAATAAGGGTGCGAAAGAGACAGTGGCTGCCAAGTGAGAAGCCCTGGTCTGTACTGGGGTGGGTGCACCTGCCACACCATGTTATTTGTTTCTACATAAAACTTGATAAAATCTGCACATATTTTAGCCACTCAGTAAAAACTCTACCGTGTCATTGATTCAGAGGAGTAAGTAATACAAATACAGCTATCTGAGTACATATCTGAATATAAAAAGCTAGAGAGTGCCAAGTCCATGGAAGATAGTGTGTGATGAAGAAGCAGTGAGACGATATAAATGTGTTTCTCTTTGGCTGATAGGTTAAAGCTAACAAACTATGTCATTCTTTAACAAGAATTTTCATAAAAAAGCTCATTGTCTGAAGTGTCCTCTGTCTTCAATTGGTTTTGGATACGCTAATTTGACAAAATATTCTATAGCATGAATATATTTTGGTTTGTAGCCAGTGTTGTATATGATCACAGAATAAAAAATTCTTTAAATCTGATGCTGATGTCAAGACAAAGAGATATTTAATGGAGCTAAACTCCTGCAAGGAATAGGGTTTGGTGTGACCTATAGGTTAAATGTCATGTTGAACATGAGACAAATTCATGTGCTACAGATGGTCATGGAAAACAGGTTGACTTTGAGTGCTAGCAGAATGCATAATCTGGTGCTCATGTACATAATTCCATGTGCAGCTGCTTTATAGTCCTGCAGAATTAAAAAAACAAAGAAAATGAAATAAGAAAAAAACAGAGAGGATGGTTGGGTGCTTCAGCCATTACACTGAAGAGATGATCAGTGAAGCTAGTCACTACCTCCTCTTCCTCCCACCCTCATTTGCGTAGCAGGATTTCCATCTGGACAGAAACACTGTGATTGCAGATCAGAATGAGCTTTAAGTCGTATCGTGCCCTGTTAAAATTGTTTTGGAGAATGAATCATATACTGATTTGGAAAGACTCTGTTTTTTACTGTGTTTTACATTCTGTGAAAGTGTCGACATTGCTCTTTTTTCTTAGTTTTACTGGATGACTTTTCTTTCAATGCGGGGAAAGTACTGATTGAAAAGCAAATACAGGAACTCAGAGTGTCTCTCTAAAAAGGGAAGGTTAACAGCCCTCTCAGAGACCAGTTGGCACTGTCTGCATTATCTATTTGAACCAAGACACTGCTGAGAAGTTACATGGAGCTTTCTGCCTGAAATAGCAAATGTGAATTAACTTTTCTCACAGAGAAATGAGTATCCAAGTGGTGGGTACCCTATGTGTAGAAACAGGCCATCCACTTTCTCACCTGCTCATTTTGTCCTCAAGTCAAATGTTGAACTGTATTAAAGGAATGGTAGACCTTGTGACGAAAATGCTGTCCTATAGGAATTTATATGTAATAAGGTTTTTAGCTCAGGACATCTTTAAACTCTCTTACATATTATAAGTCTTCTATCAATGGTAGCTCAACAGGTCTGGCTGCTCCTTGATCCCACATTAACACCATTACACCAAATAAATGCTGATAGGTTCTCCTTCAGGAAGACTCACCTTGTAGACTTATTCCATTATATGGGGCACCTCACTTTAATTCAGTCTATCGACTATTTGTTTGGTCTTGCCTAACTTTTTATAACACTGGGAATTTAAAATGAAACAACTGCCTTTTTTCAAAAGGAGTTACTGACTGAGAAAAACCTGGAACCAGCAGCAACACAGAAAACAGCACCTGCGTGCTTGGCAGTAGAGCCTGCTAGAAACTCTTCTCGCTGCATATCTTAGCAGTTGACAGCCTTTGACAGCAGTTTGACAGTGGCCTTTGGTGCCCCATATGGCTGTGCCGTTCTGCAGCAATGAGGAGCACATGCCACTGAAGACCAGCAAGTGTTTAGGAGAGATGCCTCTCAATAGGTGGCCCACAAGCGCAGAATTCACTCATAGTGCATAACAGAATGACCACAAACCTTGTGGCATTTTAAACAAATTACAAAGCATGCTTCTTCCTTATTATTTTCCTGCATAGCAAAACTTTTGAAGGGAGAAAAAACCCCATGAATATAAGGGAAATGGCAGGAGTGGGAACTGAGCTTTATGCATTTTGTCTAATGTGTTCATATGATCACATGCTTCACTGGTGACTGCAAAATAAATATGTGATAGACCAATGAACCCTCATAATTTGAATTACCTGTTAGAAATATTATATGTGGGCAATTTTTGAGGACTTACCACCATTTCAAAATGACACACAAAAAAGCCCATGGCATGTCAAAGTCTGTGTTGCATTAATCTCTGTTCGTTGTGGACTGTCAGCATTACCAGTTGAAGCAGACAAATATGCTACTAATAAATGTACTAAATATACTTATGAGTTACTGTAGCTTGGAAAAATAAGTGGTCCACCATTTGTCTGACATTTCAGAAAGCAAATGAAAACCACTCTGCTAGGAAATTCAGAGTCACTTCATTCATTCTGAGAAGTGGTTATGCTTATTACGGGATAGGTACTGAGCTTTTGGAGTATCACCTTTAGTATATTCCTGTTCTCTGTAAAAATGAAGTTTTGCCTAAGTTAATGGCTATCATGTTGAGTAAATTGCACCAGGAATATATGGTGAACACTCACTTGTGTGCTGTTTCCCTTTCTCTTTCTTTCTGTTTACCACTTTGCAAAACCAGTTGTATGTTTTGGAAAGATGCTTATGGATATATTTCTTCATGAACAGATGAAGTGGTGCTTCATTTTGTTACATTTATTTAACTACATAGGTATTTTATCCAACAGACATTTACAATCAAGAATTTAAAACTTCTGATCTAAATATTGTATTTAGGGTTAATCTTTATTGTCTGCATTTTGCTTAGTTATTTTCAAAAAGTCTTTAAAAATCACACAATTCTCTTAATAGGCTTTGGAATTGTCAGTTTGCTTTCATTTATTTTCACCTCCTGCCCCCTTGCACCACCTCCTGCTCTGAAAACCTGATACATGAGATTTCTCTAATATATATATATTTATATCGATACTTTTTTTCACAAAGTGTCATTAGGATCCCTGAGGGGCCACAGGTACATTGAATTTTTTCCCCTCCATTCCCAGAAGACGCTTGTAATGGAGAGTAAAAAACTATGTGCATGTGTTGAGGGAGAAACAGCAGGAAGGAAGCTGAGGAGGACTAGAGTCACTATAGCTGAGGCTGAGGGATGTAATGAAGGGATGTTGCAAAGAACTAGTACAGAAAGTAGATTACATTCTTGTTTGTTTGTTTTTTAAGTCCTTCATAAAACACTGTGTTAAGAGCACAAACTCTAAATGTGCTGTAAATAAAATTTACATAGTATAGTATTTACATTGCATAGTATTGCATCTGTAGCATTTCAAGAAAAACAACGTGAAGGCAATCTGAGTATTTCAATCACACTGCTGGTTTGTGCCTGCTATTGTCATTGGATTTCCTGAATATTCTCAGTTGGTATCAGTGATCTCACAATGTTTTAGAGAATTAATCCAGAAATCTTGAAGAATAAAGTAACTGAAAAATAAATTATTTGCTGGTAGGTTATAAATAGCTATGAAGATAATATAGTGCTGCAGATAAGATGTTCTGGATCTGTGGGATAGTAACTGGAATCCCTGAATTGATCTTGTGCTCCAGACCCCTCAGCAGCTTCATTGGCCTTTTCTGAACTCTCTCCAGCGCCTCAGTGTCTTTCCTGTTGTGAGGGGCCCAAAACTGAACACAGTATTTGAGGTGTGGCCTCACCAGTGCCAAGTACAGTGGAACAATCACTTCCATAGTCCTGCTGGCCACATTATTCCTGATACAAGCCAGGATGATGATGTCCTTCTTGGTCACCTGGGCGCACTGCTGGCTCATGTTCAGCCACCTGTTGACCAACACCCTCAGATCCTTTTCCGCCAGGCAGTCAATGTAATCTATACAGTAGATTATATAGACTTCTTTATAAGAATATGAAATTGCACCATGTGAAGTTTATTGCTTTCAAAAAGCCTGAAAAAATAGTTATTTATTTTATGATTGATTATATTCAGATTTTTGATTGTGGAAAACAAGTTAATGAAATGTATAGGAAGGTTAAGGGAACACTCATTCAGATGTCTTCAGTTACTGGTGCCAAGCTGAGCTTTCATTTGTATACATTTACCCACCAATATAAGAAATTTCTATAAATTACAGTAAAGTTTATATTCTGTTTATTTTGTTAAAAATGTTTAATGCAAAAATTAGAATAAATTATGTCAAGAAAAGTTTTCTTTTTCCTGTGCACTCAAAAACCCCTCTGTTTTGAGGGCAGAGAATAGATGCAGCTCATAGTTTTCTAAAATGGGGTACATTAGATTATAAATCCAATCTGTACTTGGTCATAGCAAAATGTTATCTGAGGATTAGCCAAATACTCTTTGTTCTAGAAAACAGTGGGAGTATTTTTAAAATAGGTAATGATTACACATTGGTTGTGGCTTTCTTTTTTCATTGTTATTTCAATGCTTTCATATGTGGTCAAAACAAAGTGAATTATTAATACCTCTCATTCAGTGCTTTCAAAGGGTGCCTGTTGGTTGTAATTCTCTCCAAACTGATTCGATGCCTAGTTGGGAGATGAGATGACACTGAGTTGATAAAACTGCCTAGTACTAAGGTATGCATAAAATGTGCATTTTAATGAAAGCTGAAAGCTGAAAATGAAAGCTGAGACCTGTGTATGTGAGACATTGTACTGTGCTCACGTCCCTTGAAATTATAAGATCAAGCTCAAACACTATATGAGACAGTGAAGTATAATGTTAATGAAAATGTTTCTGCTGTGCTTAGATTTTATTTCTTTTATCTTACAATTTCTTTATATGTCTGAGTGGCAGCCTAGTAACTTGAAAACTCTGCCTGTGTTCAATTGCCACAAGTATTTTGGCAGTAAATTTGTTATAAAGGATGTTTGAAAAATAAGACAAGTTTAAGAAAACATTCGAAAACAAAATAGAAAATGTTGAGTATGTTCAAAATATGTCCTCTATATGCAATATTTGTTATGGAAATTTTGTTCCAATTTATTTTTGCTCTGTCAGGGACCACAAGATACAACTAGTCTATTTGGATCATTGCTAAGCACCAGTCAGCTTACCAAGTAGATCCACTAGGAGACTCATAAATACCTGCATGTCAAAGAACTGTCATTCAGAAAATTGATGTGTTTTGGAAACTTCAGGTTGAGTTACTCTGAGAGGAAAAGCAGGTCAGAAAAAGGTGCATAGGTCACCAGAAGAAAATACCAAAGCAAGGGAGTGTCAGTGCAGTGGCGGTCGCAGCTCTGGCACTTTCCAGTTTGAAGAATCCTCCTCCTACTCCCACCACCCAGGGCTGAGGGCTGTGAGTTCAGTAGGCATCAGCATTGCACCAGTGAAGTAAATATTGTGACTTCAATACAGTGACATTATGTGTGATCACTCAGGTCTCACCCAGTCAGTACAGTTGTGCTGTTAAAGCCAGTGGCATTTACGAACATGATGGTCTTTTCCATTTTCCGCCAGCCGAACCTAAATCTTAGACATTTTCTAAATCACATTTAGAAGGAGGAGGAGCTTTTCCATGCAAATCTAATAGCCAGTTAGTGTATTTGTATTTCATGGGAGAGGCCCAAGATTGTCTCCCTCTTCTGCATGATCATCAGCAGGATTTGAACCAGGCTTTCCTATGCAGGTCTGAAAAGTGTTATGCTATTAAGCCAAATTTGTTTTTCTGTCTTAGTTTATACACGTTGCTATTTAACACAAGTTAGAATAACAGTAAAGTAGGTTTTCCACAGGAGGAAACCATGAGTTCAGATCTGGCCTAATTTAGAGGAGGTCCTCTGAACAGGACAAAGGATAAAGGGCTAACTCCATTAGACTATTTAAAGTCTGTAAGTGTGAAACTCATGTAAATATATTCTTTTGGTCTGGAATTGTCAGTTCTCTGCAGTAGCATAAAACTTTCCTTGTGCAGTGTCTATTACTTAGCCTTAGGTGGCAAAATGAACATGAATCTTACAAAGCTCACATTTCCCATCTGTTACATGGCAAATCCAGTCTTTTGCCCTGGGGCTTTGAATTCCACTCAGCAGCAATACAACTGAAAGTTTAATTGTGCAGTGTGCAGCTTACATCCATCCCATAGCTCTAGTCCAAAGGCATTTTCTCTTGCGAGAAAGCAGTAGCATTACCTGGTATTTAGTTAGTTATTTAAGAGTTTTTTATATTTGCCATCCAAGGTAACTGGCTGTTCTTGAAATATAAACCTGTTAGCAGAAAAGATGATCGCATTTCCAAAGGTTGCTGAAAACAGGTTTTTGTTATCTTCACTAGTATCTATGAGAGTGCATAATTTCTAAAATTCAGGCGATAATATAAACAGTGTCATTCTGAAGTTGTAAATGCCAAAAAAATGTTGTTTACATGATCAAATTATTATAGAGGAGAAAATGTGTTTACACAAGCCTTCAGTGTTATAACTTTTCATCATGGTCTCAAAGTAGATGTGCCTTTTCAGTTAAACTTAAAATATACCCTGGATAATACACTGGTGCACTGGTGGTTGTCTTTTTTTTTTTTTTTTTTTTTTAAGAACTAGTGAAAAATTAATTCTTGAGAGGTTTCTGAAGCATTAAATTTTAGAGAGTTTGATTTCTGTTTTTCCCATTTGGTGAGAAGAAGTCTAGCCTTTCCTCACATAAATCTGTCATTTGACCAATAACTATCTATGTATGTATTTATTTAAGTATATAGGAGTAAGGTCTTACACATATATAAAAAAAAAAGAATCTCAATCCAAAAAGTGCACCACTAATTTTTGCTTCTTCTGAAGATACAAGAGATGAGCCCTTGGCAGAAATTTATCATCACTTTAACAGAAATACAGGATTGGATGAGCAGGCAGTCTGGCAGATGTGGATTGGTTTTAGATATACTTGTTAATGCTAGTTAGCAATGCACATGGGTAGCATGCCTTTGTTAGATGGCACTAGTCCTTTGGTCTGGAAAAGCTTAAATTAACAAAAATCCACGTGAACAACTACTTCCCTTCCTATAATTACATGAAACAAGCTTTTTCAAATTTTCCAGGGTGAGGCCTCCTACTATATGACGTGGCACTTGATGATTGTGATGTGCCAGAGTAAACCATGTAGTTTCAGGGAGGGCTGAAGGAGGAGGAGAAAGCTCCAAAAACTGAAGTACATCTGTGAGCACACCTTTTCAAAACAAAGTCTTAAGATGATCCTGTGCCTGGGAAGGTCTGGTCTGCTGCATTCACAAGTCAAAGGTGTTCTGTAATTCCAGAATTTCAGACCTGCCAGTGTTAAGTGAGGACATAGAGGAAATACATATTCAGTTCCACATAAGTGTTTACAGTTCAAAGTCCATATTGCTCTATGTTTTTTTAAGATGCTGTTCTCCCCTACATTAATTCCCTTCATGCTTATTCCCTCTTGTAGAAAAGGAGAAAACTAAATTAGTCTGTGTTTTTCTACACCTGGTTTAGGCATGTTATTTAATGAAGCCGCTCATATTCAGAAACCTAGTAGACAAAATCTGAAATGCACAGTCACTTGAGATTGACTCCCACATTTCTGTCAGTCATAGGAGTAGCAGTGAAATGTATACCATTCCTTCATAAATTGTGGAATTTGCTGACCTTGCATCTGAGGGTCACAGCATAGCCACCCTCTTGTAGGGTTTCTTGTTGGAGAAAGGTGCAAGTTACAATTCAAGTTCTGCGTTTTAAGCTAGTTCAGGTAGATCTTGTAGTGTGATGGTTCTGACTAAACTGGGGATCTTGTGCACTTTACTTAGAAGAACTGTACACAGGCTTTGCTATGTGAGTAACTCTATCACCTGGCAGAGGATGGAGGACCTGATCCTTATCTTTGTGCTGTGCCTGGCACAGCCATAAAACCAATCCTCCTTACCGAATAACAGACCTTATCCTTTTGGGATGGCATTATCTCACAAACTGCTCACCCAAACCAGTTCCTCAACTGAGACATCCAACATGCCCCTCCCCTTCCTAGCTCTTACTTCTATGTGTTTGTATACAATAAAATTCCAATCTGGCCCTCTATCTCTTGGCTCTAGAGTTTGATTTGTTTTTTCCTTCCTGTAAATCATCTCAGCTGGTTGAAACTTCAAACTTGAGACAGAGGACAAACGAAAGGACAGGTTTTGTAGCAAGAGCCTTTTGTTTGTCATTAAAAGTGTTGATGTCAAAGAGGTTTTGTTGATGAACAGCCCAAGTATAACCAAGTCTGATTTATTTAGAAAGCTCTTTGCAAAAAAAAGAATCTTATCGAAGGGTGAATTTGATAAAATGTTGACAAAACTCAAGTATATTAATTATTTTAATTTTCTGGTTTCTACTTACATTGCATTCATAAATTACTTTCAAAATTAACATGTTCTCACTTAATCTAGCTTTTATGTGGTATCTCAGACCACTCTTATCTTCTTTGTTAAGTGTTGCTATCCTTGTTCTCTTCTAGTTCAGCAAGTGTAAAAAGCTGAACAAGCAAAGCTTCCGAGACTTGGAAGGAAATTGGACATCCAAAGGTTTCCTGTGATTACAGTGCTTGTTATGCAGAGGAATGCTTTCTATGGAAAGCAATTTTCTCTAGTAATTGTTGTTTATGGGAGTTTGAAGGCTGTGTTAGACTGCATTTGTCTCTGCCACAAAGCATCAAAGACAAAGTGTAGTTGTATAATAAATTAATCAAAGTAACTGATGGCAGTTCTGGACCGTTACATTAATAACCTGTTCTGCCCCTGTGGCGTGGATTGTCACTCCTTTTTTACCTGACAGTATGGTGTATATCACAACTAATCCTTGCTATTGGGGTCCTCCTGTGTGCAACCATTATTAAATTGTTTAATAGGAACAGCTGCTACAAAGAAAATCACATAGGAGTGAATATTCTTGTAAAAGAGTAGTTTGATTTAGTTTACCTTTTGGTCTGTGGAAAGAAGCAAAATTCTAATTAGTTTACCAGTGCTCATCTCTATAATCAAGCCAATTTGTATATTTTAAAATCTGTCAGAAGAGTTTAGTACACACATTCAAAATATGGTGCTGTTAGAAATTTTAAAGCAATTGAGTAATTCATTACAGGAAAGCTTTAAATGGTTGTATTTGTTTCTGTCCATATCAGGTTATTTCCTATAGTCTCCCTTTCAGAAAATCCCGTACCCTGGGACGTGGAAGAACAATTTGAGGAGGAAACATGCTGGCCATTGCAGTGCTGCAGCGTTTCCACTCATCTTCCTGAGCCATGAATAAAACCTGCTCTGAACAATGATAGGGTGATGTTGAATGCAACACAGTAGGTTCTGCACGTGGTGTTTTGTGAAAGAAATCCTGGGAAGTGAGTCAAACTTTGTTCAGAGCTCTGGATGCTATATTTATTGGAGATTGTTGGGCCAGTTTGGCATTATAGAGCAGCTGGGATTTGGTCCACATTAAAAAGCACTTACTTGTGGGGGCTTAGTTTCATGTCCTGCATCTCTCTGAAAGAAACAAAGATACCAAACGCTAGGGCTGGTGTGCTGCGAGTGGAAGGAGGGCAGTGACCTTCTCACTCCCGCGGTGCTCCCGCGGCGCCGGGCGGAGGATGCGCGGGGCGCGGCGCTGTGTGGGCGGGAGACGGGCGGAGAGGGGGGCGGGGAGAAAAAAGTCATATTCAAACCAGGTGGAGTCAGCAGAGCAGGGATGCACTGAACGGGCAGTCTGGCTGAACAGCCAGCGGCAAAGGCAGCCCAACAACAATCGGGGAATTATTTTCCGTCTGGATGGAGTGAATTCTGGCTGTCTTCAGCTGAGTGGCTGCATTGAGAGCGGGAGCCTGGTTTTCTCCCGCTGCAGACACTGGAATCCTCTTTGCTGTGGAGTTTTTAACACTCGGGGTAAGCGGATGGTGTTGGAGCTGGCAAATGTGGGAAATGGCTTTTGCTGCTGCCGGGCCGCTCAGCTCCCCTGAACCGCAGGCAGGATTTCCCACAGCCCGTGTTCCGTGAGCGAGCTGCTGTCATGATGGCTTCTATAGGTATGTTCTTGGTTTCCTGCTTTCCCTCTTCTGTGTACGTTTTCCTCAGCCGGAAAACTCGTTTTGTGGGGCTTGTGTTTCACTGGCTGCCTTCCTCGCACCGCGCAGCGGCGGTGAAACGTGATCTGCGCCGGGTGGGGGTGGGGTATGCGTCTGTCTGTCTGTCTGAGTGGGTACGCGTTTGTCTGCAGTGCCAGAAGCGGGGGGACGCGGAGGTTAAAGCAAATAACACGTTGCTCCAGCAGTGGACGGTCAGAGTTCCGCGGAGCGGGGTTCCACGGAGCATGCGGTCTGCTGCTGTGGTGGCTGCAAACTTTGAAGAAAAGAAGTAGGGGAAGAACTATGCCTTGTGTGGTTATGTAGCAACATTTGGAGTCCACAAAGGAACTGAAAAGCTTTGCAGACAAGGAGTGTTGTCAGGGTTTTTCTTCTGTGATCTTAATGGAGCGATGGGGCATGAGGCAGGGTGCATGAGCATTGTGGAGTTACTTTTCTGCTGAGGAAGACAAAGTTTTTTGTGAGTAATGTTGTTTTGTGTGTTTTTTTAATTTTTTTTTTTTAAGTAGAAAAGATGGAGACTGCCTGGAACATATAAAATTGCTGATTCTTTTTCCTCCCCCTAGCAATGTTATAGCAGCAGTAAATTTCCTTTCAAAAGCATAAAAAACTGACTTTGTAAACGTCTTTCCTGAACAAGGACTATCACATAGTTTTCCTCTTGCCTTGCTTAATTAGAAAAACAGTGCATTGTGCCAGTAGCACTGGCAGGGTAGTATGTCTTATTCGGGCAGTACAGGTAAATATTCTCGCCTTCTTACTCCAGATCTGCGTTTTCCATCAAAATATAATACAGTCTTAGAGCAGCCAGCTATTGCATATATGCAGGACACGAAACTAAGCCCCCACAAGTAAGTGCTTTTTAATGTGCAGGATACACCAGAATACTTTAAAAAGCCCGATTTCTATGGCCTTAATGCAAACAATTTTTCTATTCAGTCAGTAGCAGCAGATGGTTATGTCAGGACGACAACCCTAGGAGAGTCACTGAATCACAATTTTTAAGAGACAGGCCAAGAAAACACCTAATAGCTTCACTTCTGAGTCCTGTTACATGGTACTGAACAACACTGAAGATAAAGTGAACTGAGTTTGGTTTTACCTGTTTCAGTTCCAGATTATTAAAAGCAGCCTCTGAGAAATCAGTTTCTTTTCTGGTTCTAAAATGAAAATGGTTTAGTTATACCACTTCAAAACTAAACAGCAGCCCTCACTTCTGGTATTCAGGCTGCACTGAGCACAGTTCAGCCATTTGTTATAGGCAAATTACTTCAGGAAAGTGAGCAGGTTGAAGAGGGTCATATCTAGGAAGAATTTTTCTGACAGTAGAAGACCAGGACCAAAGCAAGTCTTTTGGTAGAAGGTCTGAATATCAGTTTGATTGGTTCCATTCCTCTTGCTAGATAAGTACTCCTCAGACATCAAAAGCTGTATACTTGGACCTCTCTGGTACCTGCTGGCACTGGGGAACTGGACTGAGACAGAAAAAGCGAAGTTCAGACTCTCTCTTGCCCTCTTCTTCACCTTAGGAAGAATACATAGGGTCATACTGTTAAATTTAAAAATTCCCTGATGAGTCTTGATGCTTGCTTTCCAGGAATGCCACAAAGCCAGCCTCAAGCTCAGTTTCTTCTTCATTCACTCAGTATTAGCTCCAGTTTGCTCCCCTTACCCCCACCCTTGCCCCCTTTGCATTGGCTTTGCAGTGGATCTGTCAGTAGACATGAGCTGCATTTTTCAGTTCAGCACAGACAGCCTGAGCCTGCTTCTCCCACATCTCAAGCAAATTGAATAGCTAATGAACTTTAGAGCAGGACAGAAGTTTTACTCTTTTCTTTAAAGGTGCTTGGTCTTTCAGGGCGTTCTGCCTGAAAAAGTATTGCTATTAATTTTGAAGGTACTGGTTTGTGCACTTCTGTTTCTTGGTGTTCTTTCCCCTCTAAAACTATTGCAATTCAATTTTACGTTTGATGAAAATTACCATATTCAGCCATGTGAATATCTGAAATTCCATTGTGAGATAAACCACGATAAGAATGGAATTGGCTGTCTGTAAAGCCATTTCACTAATTTGCTGTGAAAACTTAGTGCAGGCATGTTAATAATTGTATTTTAATTGTTTTGTTGGATTTGTTTTTCTTCACCACTGAATGATCTGCTGTACTTAAAGGCAGAATAGTAGTGCTCTTGTTTCTGCATTATGGGCTGACAATGGTGCTCTCCTAAAGAGTGTTTTAATAAATGTCGCATTTTATGTTTGCATGTGACCCGGATGGCTTTAGGAGATGCCTTCACAGCTGATTTGCATTCTTAAGACAGCGAAGTTATGCTTAAAGTCAATAGCAGAGCATCTGCAAGATCTTCTAAAATACACGAGAAGACATGTGCAACTGATCGCTTTAGTCCCTGGGGAGCTTTATTTTCTTTTTCCTTGTATGATTTGGGAAAATAAATCAGTATGAGGAAGTCTTTCAGAAAAGCATTGTAAGAATTTTACTGCTTTGAAGATACTGTATTGCAAATTTTATTCTGCAAGTATGACTTATTTGTATTTTGGTAGTTTTTGAAGGATTGTATGTTACTAAGTATCTGTAAAATGGTGTAAGGGTCTCTTAATGGAATGGATATTTCCTCAGTAGAAGAGAAGCCAGATAGCAAGATCTTAGGGGCAGGAACTGTGGGTGGGGAAAAGTGGGGTCTGATGAATCATCCTTTTGATACACATCCCTGTGCAGAAAAGGGCAAGAGAAAGGGTAAGTGCAATTGATTTCCTGATCTTGGGGTTGCCTGGAGATAAGCTGACCCCTGGCGCAGCTTCAGAGGCTGCATTTGTTTGTTACTGGCAGGAGCTTCTGTGGGCCCTTGTGGGATGTAGAAGTTGCTGGAATGCAGGAATGTCCCAGAGTGTACCCACTCCTGTGTATCTTGCCACCAGGCCAGAATCTCCCGTGGAGGGTAGAGAAGCACCAGCCTTGCTCACCCAGTACTTGTTGAGGAGGGCTGCTCTGCCAGGGATATTTCTTTAAGGGGCAACATGGATGATTTACAGCTTTCTTTAGGCATAAGGCAAGAGCGGATTTTTTTTAAATTCTAAATACATTTGAAAGGTACCCAAAACACAGCAAGCATTTTCTGAATGCGTGCAATAAATAATCACATGAAGTTAGAAGCCTTCAGTACTGCAGAGTAACTTATCTTTAGTTATTAGTGGCTTGCATTCTAACTGTTCAATGTGTTACTTCCACCAGATCAATATCTCTGAGAAATAGTTTACTGCCTCTCCAGATTCGCTGTTATATTTCCCAGGTTGTCAGGCACCACATTTGTGTTTTCTCTAAGAACCAGGCACTTAATATGTATTTGACTGAGATCCTTCTCAGCACTGTTCAATGAAGCAACTGGAGCTGACCTTTCTAGTGCAGAGAGGTTAGGAGGTGGATGCTAGAGCCACTGTCTTCACAGCTTCTCCAGGTTCAGCCTGACTGATTTGATTACTTGCAAAGAGAGTTGATCCACTCAAACAGGCATTGGCAGAATATCTAAGCAATAGGCACTTTGTCTTTTCCTTCACAAGCATTAAAAAATCTGTTATATCTGTTTGCCGTGTTTTTGAAAAGCAAGTGCCTCTGTGATGGTACCTGATTATGGCTCGTGACATGATCTCCTTTTGAAAGAACATAGGAAATAGTGAAGAAGAGTTTCTGGATGTGCATAAAAACCAGCAGATTCCAGGCCAATGAAGGGAAAACAAAACCCACACAAAAACCCTAATAAACAGTCTTTTTATTTCTTAGCTGCATGCCCTTTTTTTCTGCCAGTATGTTGGTCTCCAAAGTGGGGTGTGTGCACCTCAGGTGATGCACAAGATGATCCATTGGGGTGTGGAAAGAAAATATCAGACCTTCAGTAGTACATATACACAATTCGTAATTAAATAAATATACATGTATTGGAGATACATTTTCAAAAATTTCTTATTGTTGGGGTGTGCAACTAGAAGAGTTTGGAACTGACTCTGTTAGACTTTTCTGCATGAAGAAATTAGTGTTACTATAGAAAGACAGAAATAATGTTTCGGAAGTGCCTCTGAGGGTGTGTAGTCCAACGCCGTGACTCAGAACAAAACCATCTGAGGTCTGAGTCAAGCTCTACTGATGGAGGTTCCACCACAACCCTGGTTAACCTCTTTCAGTGGTACACTGCCCATAGGGACAAAGCACTTTTTGATTTCTAATGAGAATTTCCAGAGACGTATTACCCCTTTTTAAATAATCTGTCACTACTGAGAAGAATTTGGCTCTATTGTCTCTTCTGGTAGAAAAGAGACCCTCTTCTAGTAGTTTTAGGCTGCTTTTAGATTCCCTGCCTAGTTGCTTTTCCTCTTCAGGCTGAAAAGTCCCAGCTCCATCATCCTGTCATCATGGATTGTGTGAGCAAGACCGCTGGTCATCTTGGTAGTCTTCCACTGGATCCTTTCCAGTTTCTTATGTTCCCAAACTGGTGGCCTAAAACTTAATTTAGTATTCCAGAGGAATCATTCTCAGCATCAAATACAAAAAGAGTAATAACCAATCTCTTCTGATCTGCTGGCCGTGTTTCTTCTGCTGTAGGTCAGTATATGCCCTATTTGGGATGAGAGCAAGGTGAAGACTGTCTTTCAGCCTGCTACCCACTGCAACTCCTGATACTTTTCGGCAGGGCTGCTAATTACCAGTTGGATCCCAGCCTGTATTGTTACAAGGTCTTATTCTGCCCCAGGTACAGATTTTTTTTTTATTTCATGTTGGTCTTAAATAAGATTTCTGTTGGTCCAAGCCTCAAGTTCACCAAAGTCCCAGTGCTCATTATTGCCATTCTTAAAGATGGGCTTAATATCATCCCTTTTCTAGTTATCAGTGTGGTTCAGTGAAGCAGAATTTTTGGTATGGACATTAACTCTTAAGTTCTCAGATTTTAAGAAAATTAAGAAAGTGGATTTCCAAATTTCTTCTGAATTGATAATGTTCACTTGGCAGATGAGGAGTTAATCTGAACAAAACAGGATTTTTCAAATTGTAGTCATTATGTCTTTTTTTTTTTGCTGAGGTGAAGTAAAAAGCAAAAAATGTGAAAAGAATGTAAAAACTGTGTTAATCATTCAGGATTATTTATTTTTTCTAAATAAATTAGAGTGTTGAAGAAATACTGAGGAAAATAGGGGTTCTGTTGCTGCCCTCAAAGACAGTAAAATAGCTGTCTAATAGTATAAGATTCAGTTTATTTATGATATATACTTGAAGGAAATGTTACAGTTTTGCATGCTTTCTCAGAGCTTCATGGCAGTGGAGACTTTACATAGCTTAGTGACTACAGCAGGCCAAATGACAAGATGCTGATTCAGCATTTGATCGCTCCAGGTTTGGGGGCAAGATAGCCAAAGCAAAAAGTAGATTAACAATATCAAACATTGTCTCGGCCTAAAAGTTGTTATTTGAGAAGTTCCGTAACAGATGCCTGTTTCATAAAATATAAACCCTTCAAGTCTATCCTATCAGAAATGTGAAGATCATAAAGCAAATAAATTCTTTTTTGAAGACAACAAACCAGAAGGTGTTTTTTTGTTGCCTGGGCTTGTTAGGAGTTTTGCTTCCAATGTGTATGGCTTAAGTCAGCTTGTAACTCTTCTCAACTGAAAGAAACAGTAGTACAGTAAATTAGCTGTTCTCAGAGCTATTTGTTTGAAACACTTAAGAAATAATGGTGGAAGCTGGCTAGCAACAACAGCTAGTGGGAGTTTAGCCGTGAATGAGAGGTGGAACAACTTGGTTGAAAAAGATGCCATATACTGTGCAAAAAAAGGTAATAAAGTTATTGTCTTCCCTGACAGATGAAATTGCTAAAGACAAGATCTTAAGCATCTTTCATTGATTTCCATGTATTCTATAGAAAGGAAGGAACAGTGGGACCCAAGTTGATGGATTTCCTGGAAGGGAACAATTTGGTTTGCTCTATTTTTGTGAAACTGAAGGCAGAATATAGCAAGTATAAAAGGTCAAAGTTTCAGTAAAGTCAATAGTTTGCAGACTGACTAAAAGCAAGAGGAGTTTTAGTGTTATCTCAGTCTCACTAATTTTGGCACTTTAGCATTTGGAAAAGCAGGAGAGTGAAAGGGAAGATGTCTACCTTATGAGAACCTTGCAGTGCTGATGGACTTGGAAAGATGTTAGTTTGTAAACTGGTTTAAGTGGGTGATTTTGATCTCTCCTTTCTCCATATGCAGGGTTTTTAATTCTGGCCTTCCCCATGAGCTCTGTAGAAGTTGCTAAGGAGCTCCTTAGCTCCACCATTGCCGATTCTGTTCGCACTCTGTCAGCTGCTAGAGGGACTCTCTTTTCCAGGGAGCCAAATCCTTTTGTCATGAATTCACTGTTTCCAGGATTTCTGGCTTTAAATAGTAGCATAAGCCTCTGCTACTCCATACTCATGCTGCATAGCTGGAATTGTGCATTCCTTTTCACGTTATCCAGTACAGTTAGCTGTCACTGGATGTTGCTTGTCAGTCTCTTCCACTAAAGCTCTTCCTTGCTCCAGTTTTTTCCTTGAAACTGTGGTTTTTCCAACTAATCTTTCTGTTAATGTTTCCCTTGCCGAAATATTGGCAAAATGTCTTAGAAGAACTAAAACTTTGTCTGCTCAGTATCTTTGACTCTGTACTTGTTGGTGGTTTTGCTTTCATGGATTGTTTCCCTCATAAAGCTTTCTTTTTTTTTTTTTTTTTTTTTTAAAAAGCCCTTTGTAGATTTTAAGTTTCGGAAAGAAACACATCTGAACAAAACCCTTTCATAAAATCCGCTTAAGATCTTCACCTGGTGCTTTTTGTCCGACTGATATACTTTAAACCATGAAGTGAGCAATCCACTCTGTCACTCAATAGGTTGTTCTGATGTTTAGTACTAGAGGCTAGGGTTTTCTTCAAACCTTGGTCTACCCTTCCTTGTATGTGTAACATCTCAGCTCTGAGCTGAGCTTAAATCTTCTCCAGGACATTCAGGTGAATGGTGGAGTAACTTGCTTAATGAGTAATGAAATTTAGTATTGGAAAAGGGAAGTGGCCATCATTTGACCCTTGCTCTCCTGGACAAAATAAAGTTGTATCAGCAGGGACTATTGTGATAGAAACTATTACAGTTCCCTCCATGTGGGAAGGCAAGATGAAGAACTGAGCACTGTGGCAGAGTTTACATTTGCGGTAGTGTAAATTCCAAGTGACTTCAGTAAATCATTTGACACAGTCTCCTACAGCATCCTTACAGCTAAACTGAGGGAGTGCGATCTGGACGATCGGGTAGTGAGATGGACTGTGAACTGGCTGAAGGGAAGAAGCCAGAGAGTCGTGGTCAATGGGTCGGAGTCTAGTTGGAGGCCTGTATCTAATGGAGTGCCTCAAGGGTCAGTACTGGGGCCAGTATTATTCAGTATATTCATCAATTATTTGGATGAGGGAATAGAGCAAGTTTTCTGATGACACCAAGCTGGGAAGAGTGGCTGACACACCAGAAGACTTTGCTGCCATCCAGCGCGACCTGGACAGGCTGGAGATTTGGGTGGGGAAAAAAATTAATGAAATATAATGAAAGTGTAGAGTCTTGCATCTGGGTAAGAACAACCCCAGGTTCCAGTATAGGTTGGGAAATGACCTATTAGAGAGCAGCGTAGGGGAAAGGGACCTGGGGATCCTGGTGGACAGCAGGATGACCATGAGCCATCACTGTGCCCTTGTGGCCAAGAATACCAATGGCATCCTGGGCTGTATTAGAAGCGGGGTGGTTAGCAGGTGCAGGGAGGTTCTCCTCTCCCTCTACTCTACCCTGGTGAGACCACACCTGGAATATTGCATCCAGTTCTGGGCCCCTGAGTTCAAGAAGGACAGGGAACTGCTGGAGAGAGTGCAGCACAGAGCCACAAAAATGATGAAGGGAGTGGAGCATCTCCCTTATGAGGAAAGGCTGAGGGAGCTGGGTCTCTTTAGTTTGGAGAAGAGGAGGCTGATGGGTGACCTTACTAATGTTTACAAATATGTAAAGGGTGAGTGTCATGAGGATGGAGCCAGGCTCTTCTCGGTGACAACCAGTTGTAGGACAAGGGATAATGGGTTCAAACTGGAACACAAGAGGTTCCACTTAAATTTGAGAACAAACTTCTTCTCAGTGAGGGTGACAGAGCACTGGAACAGGCTGCCCAGGGGGGTTGTGGAGTCTCCTACTTTGGAGACATTCAAAACCTACCTGGACACATTCCTGTGTAACCTCATGTAGGTGTTCCTGCTCTGGCAGGGGATTGGACTAGATGATCTTTTGAGGTTCCTTCCAATCCCTAACATTCTGTGATTCTGTCGTAGTTGGATCTAGCAGGATGTTAAGCTGTGAAGTGCCATGGAGGTTTTGTTGAATGCTAGGGAGTACTGTGTTCCTTTTTTATGAGACATTTCAAAGGGAAGATCTTAAGAATGCTTGCCTGGTAGGGCAAGTGCAAGGTAGGTCCTGGGAGAATGAGAAATATCAAGTCTTAGTGGAATGCAACCATCCAATAAATACTTTCACTGCATAGAGAATATACCAAACACTTCTATTACATTCCTAGATGTCTTGGGTACTGTCTTTGTAGATGACTTGTCAGGAAATCTGTTTAAAGGAATAGGCTCTTCAGTTGCTCATGTGAAAAGAGGTAGAAGCAGAGGGACCTCTGAAGGAGAACTTTGATACAACAAATGTTTCACAGCCACATCTGATGTGGCTTCTTGCAAGTCTTCCATTAGGCTGGAATTTTTCAGCATTGCTGAAGCCATCAGAGGATGGATCAGGAAACAAACTGTGAAATTTAAAAGTATTGCACAAAACTTCTTATCCTTTTGCTACTCTTTAGGGCTGGTGGTGGCTCAGTTGCTTTATCTTACTTTATAGCAGTATACTTTTCTGTGTCCATTCAACTCTGTCTGGGTTGCTGCATCCTTCCTGGTGAGTACAGAAGGCATACATTTGCACTGGCTGGATACCCTAGTAAGGCTCCTCTGGGAGGGTGATAACCACCAATTGAGCTAATTTCTTGAGCTGGCAGAGCTTTTCCGCCCTTTCTGAGTGCCCTTCCATGCAAACTGCTGCACAAATGGCCACATCTGGCTCTGTTTGCAGTGCCCAGGTCACTACCATTTTCTAGGCTGCTTTTTTGATAGATATGCAGGTCTGACCCAGGAGCATGAAGAGACATGAACATGAATGATCTTGGTTTTGTCACGTCACTTCTTTAAGTAAGGAGCTGAACTTCTATATTGTCAGTGTTCTCACAAATACAATGGCGTAGATTTAGTAGGGGCCTGCAGCAAGAAGCACTGATGCTTCACAGCAGACAAGCTAGGGAGGGGAGTTTGTACCATGCATAGAGAAATCATGCAGAAGCTATGAGATTGCACTGAGTTAAGGATTCCGTGAGATAAAGGGTTAAGAGCTGACCCGTGAGTGTGGACTCTTCATCAGACAATAGAGAGGATACAGCTGAAATATTCAGCAAGCTTGTTTTTAATAGAAATATAAACAAAGCTGCTTTCATGGGAAGTGCCTTTCAAATGTACTTGTTTCTAGCTTGGGAAGTACAGAGTTTTCATTCTTTCTGCAGATCACATGCCTGGCAGCCAGTGGCTTTTCACTCATAGTCTAGTATTTTACACCTGTGAAAAAGGAGTATGAAAAGAAATGCATCTGTGAGCATGATAGCGGTCGTTCCATCACACAGTGTTCAGTGCTCTAAAGGTAATAGCAACAGTTCAAGGCCTGAAACAGGGAAGAATCAAGTCTTGGTCCATTTCTTCAAGCAAATGCTGTTATTGGTGGGAGAAGGAGAGGACCATGCTGTGCAAATGTCTTAGATTAGCTTTTATGCATATAGCTGAGATTGCATTAGAGTGGGAGAAGATTTTAAGCTCTTTCAGGAGAGCTGCTCCCCTTCTTGCCACCAGGCTTGTGGTAACTGGTGTCCAGTGACTCCTTTATATAGTCTGGTATCAGGGAAGCAGACATAGAGACATGAAAATAAGCAAACATATGGAATTAAGCTTCTGATCACAATTTCAATGACTGCAGGGAATGCTTTAATCTCCCCCATATAGTAGCAGTCATCTCAACCTGGAGTATAATTGGGAGGCATCTGCAGGTTCGTGTGCACAGGTGAGATGTTTGTTGCACTTCATGATATTTTGTCTTACTGGTGCTACTCTCAGTAGATTCTGCTTTTAGCCTAGTGAAAGTGGGTTTTTTGGGGAGGCTCCAGTAGTCTTCAGATGTACAACATAAGTTTGGGCCACCCCCCTTCAACTAATCAGCTTTTTCTCAGATAATAGTTGAGACCAAGTAATATTACTTTATTATATGTTGAAATAATTGCTCAAGGCTTCACATAAATCCTTATAATACTTGTGTAAACAGTCAGACTTGGTAATCCTTCCATAAACAAGCGCCACTGATTTCAGTAGGAATACGGCCTAAATCATGGGTTTATGGAGCCAGCTTTTTCTGTGTTTGCATCAGTATGAGAATGACTGTAATATATATCTGATCTGTTAGATAGATACAGATTCAGATTTCTCTGGCTCTTCCACACCACACACATTTCTTCAGTATTTCCTTAAAGTTCACTTTTATGGCTGGTGTGGATATAGTTAAAGCAATTGGTACAGCTAAAAGACAGCGATGCAATTTTCTGATGTTTCCCTCCTCCAATTAGATGTTTGCTCTGTGCAGTATGTGTGCTATGTGAGGAATTCAGATGGTTTTCAGTCAGACCACTGATTTGCAGATTTTCTTATCTCAGACATTTCTTTTAAGTACCTTGCACCCTCCTCTTCCAAATAATAGCAGAGCCAGGCTTTGCCATGAATCAAAGGAAAAAGAAGACTTATTTAGACTTGTTTCAGTGGTGCTCACAGAAATAATGAGAACCTTCCTCCTTTTTACATTAGCGTTTCATATGGAAAAGATGCATTAACATGATCGTAACTCTGTGCAGGACAGGAATTGTTGAAATTTTAACTTTCTTGTGTGTTTTCTCACCCTCAGTTTTTTGAAGTGTATCTGCTCAAGAGGCAGTAACTGGAGATTGTTTCATCTGTGATCACCTTAATTGCATTCCAGTCCTGCAAGTGTTGAGGGCAATGGAGCTATTCATTGTTGACTTGTTGACTGCCTTTGCACATGCTTTGAGATGTATGAAGGCATTTGTAGTATCTTAGTGCATGGCCTTTTCTCTGGTACAAAATAGTGCCATAGAACCTGAGTTTATGTGAATAGCTGTTGGTTTGCTTTAGCCTATGCCAGAATAATTAAACATAATCCTCATTACAGCTTGACTGGTTATTAAAATGTACCTGTAAAAAAGGGGGATTAAATTGTTCCTGTATAAGGCTCTTCAGTAATAGCATCCACATTATTACTCATCCGAATACAACTGTTTAAACTGTATCCTGTAGTATTTATGTCCAGTATAATTAAGTTGAACATAGTTCAGACTTGAATCAGTATAGAAACCAGTAACTCTGATGCCATTTGCAAACTTTTAGAAAATATTTCCTTTACTTTTTTTGCCTGTGTGGTATGAACAAAATCACACCTGACACCTGTAGCTGTACTCGTAACTAAACCCCATGCCAAACAAATAAAATTTGTTACTGCTCAAACAAATAAAATTTGTTCTTTATAGTCCTGTTAAGAAGAAAATAGGTTGTTCTGCATAAAAATGCGAGTTTGTTGTTTGGGTTTTTTGTTTGTTTGTTTGTTTTTTAACTTGCTTTTTACTTTGTTTCTTTTGCTGCAGAATCTCGAAGTTACACAGAAGCCATTAACCACTCTCTGGTGATGTCTGACAGCACTGTGGACACTAACCCTCCTTTGCTGAGGGCCAGCATGCAGATGGATCCCTCCTTCCAGCACTGTTTTACATCTTCATGTACTGTTTCAAGCAACAGTCCTATTCCAGGAGGAGAAAGGTAGGAAAATATTCTCCTCCTTTATTGTTCAGTTCTCATAACTATGGTTTCCGGCCAAGATACTATGCTTGCATCTTCATTGCACAGCATTTGTCCAAGGACTTTGAGTTGGGTTGTGACACTTCATTATGATGTTGTCCACCAGCTAGAATTTACCATGACACAATTAGCTTTGAAAATAAATAGGAATACCAAAGTAAATAGGAATTTATAGCTCATTTACTTTATTACGTACTACCACAAGCTCATACATATTTTCCTGTGTGCTTAACAAGCTTCTCTAATGCTGTACTGAAAAGCATTTCATGAAATTTCACATTGGAATAAGTTGTGTGTGAGAGAGAGGGAGTACTCTTCTCCCTGCAGTACCTGCATTTCTTCTCAGTAAAATGTCAGAAGATTTGCTTTTGGTAGTGAATAGCTGACTCCCTTTCAACTGCTCAGCAGGCCAAGAGACTTTATTATTTCACGTTGTAGTAAATATTTAGGGCTCTGGACCAGAGCTTGAATAGTTCAGATTTACAAAATAGTCGTCCCAAGGAGCTTACAGCATAAGATGAGAAATAGCAGGAAACACCACAAATGAATGAGGTTCCAGGTTACTGTTAGAAGTTTCAGAAAGCCCTGATGATGGATGGTCAGTCATTAGCTGTGCCCTATATTTCTGTATTACATTGCAGCTGATTAGGTTTCCTTTCCTATCACTCTACACCAACATTCCTTTGTGGCTAATTATCCTATTCTTGTTCTTGGAAAATTGGCTCCGTTTTCACAGTGAGTATGTGGAATGCTGTTGGTTGGTATGTAAGACTCTCAGTGAGGAATTAAGTATGTTGATACCTATTTATCTTTTATTTCTCTTCCCATCTAATTGATTTCATTTTCAATCAGTACTTGCACAGTGAAAGAATGTTTTCATTTTGTGATTCTGAATATGAATCATAGGACTGAACAAAATAGTATTTTTTGAGGAGGAGGCAATTTAACATTTCAAGTGGATATGAAATAGGAACTTATCAGGAAATGCAGTCATTATCAAGTTTACATTCCAACTTCAAACTTTATCTAGAAAATTTTGTTCCCTTCTTTCTAAATATTTTTTCTGTCACATTTCATTTCATCTAGCAGATAGCTACAGCTGTGGGTCTTTTCCTTGCAATTATGTCTTCTTCCATTTGCTTTACTTTCATTTTTTATGGTGCTGCTTCTTTGATCTGTTCAAATCTACTGGTATCAATTCCCACAGCTGCCTTTTAATTAAAAGTCCTTTATATTTTTTATATATATTTTGTATATATATTTTTATATTTTTTTATAAATCTTTCCCCTTTGCAAGCCACAATGAGTATTTTTTTCTCTACATTTATGTTGCTGATAATGTTTTCCAGCTACAGTCTAGAGGCAATTCACTTCTAGAAGAAAGGAGACAATTTAAGCTTTTATCAGATGGTTTCATCAGATGCTTTGTTTGTCTTGTTTAGAAGGATATCTATTATTTTTCACTTGAGTGGGTGGAATTGCTACCCAGTAGCAATCTAATGTTTACTGTTGAAATAATTAATAATTAATAAAGGAAAAAATGTTCCTTCATCAAATAAAGTAACCATCGGACCTGCCTCCGTTCCCTTTTTACTATAAATTTTATTAAAAGAGACCTGATCTAAGAGCTGGGTCTTGTGGACTGTGTTCTTATCATAGTTATTCATTTATTGTGTGATGGTGCACAGCTAACTCCTTAACCCATTTTTAGTTTTGGTTTTTGTGTTTTGGTTTTGGTTGGGTCTTTTTGTTTTTTTTTTATGAGAATAAGATACTCTCTGCCTCTAAGAACTGCTGTGGCAGTGTCAGTTTTCTTCCATAAACCTCTGCCTTTGACAGCAGCCTTGGCTTAAGAAATTTCTGCTCTTTTCTGGGTAGCACCGCACCTCATCATGTAGATATGGATGACATACAGGACCACTGTATGTGAAGCAACGCTGTGAACAGCTTCACTGAATTGATTCATAGTAGAAGTAACCCTCTAAAATGGGGGAAGAGTATTTTTAACTGTGATTAGTTTGATGGCCTGGTTTACAGCACAAACTTAGAAACTATCCCATCAGCATGGCTAGATGGAGGATAAGATAAGGCAGAAAAGTAATGACCTGCACTGAAGGAATGGGTATTCAGGGTGGGGCTGGAATCCCTTGATCCAGCTGCATCACCAGGTCCAGCATGTTGTCAAAGAGCACCCTCAGGTATTGTCCTGGGTGATGTGATTCATTACTTTCAATGATCACTACAGTATGGGTTGTACAGTGACATTTTAAGGGAATGATTTGTCTGTTTAACTTTTGTGTTCAATTTTTGGCTTTTTTTTTTTTTTTTTTTTTTTTTTTTTTTTTTTTTTTTTTTTTTTTTGACAGCTCTTCTGCAACAGAAAGCCCTTGGCTTGAAAGCAACCCTAAAGCTACCCCATCTCTCCAGCTTTCAATGGGAAACAGCAGGCCACCAGGAGGTTACCTTGTACCCTCTGAATTTTCAAATGCCATGCAGGATGTCTCTCTCTTGTCTCATTTCCAAACACCAGGACTGCAAGTCATCACCCTGAGCAGCCTGGAGAATTCACCAGCAGAGCCACAGCAAGAACCTGCTGTCAGCAGCAGTACCCAGGCCTACCTGAGCTACAGCGGGGGCAACATGGGGAGTAACTCCCCCCGAGAGCAGAAACAAGCTAATTTCATAGCCAATGCTAGCATCTCTCCTAAAACTATGAGCTCACCAGTGGCAAATGAAGAGGACAATGGCTTTTTGACACAAAACTTTGTTACAGTGGCCTCTGGACATGACAGGCAGAACAGTGTGGTTCAGCAGCACCGTGGAGGGAACATACATGCTCAACCGCCTCTTCCAGAGAAAAAGAGGTCCTCTGAAGGAGACCGTTCCTTTACCTCTGTGTCACCTTCTTCAAGTGGCTTCTCTAGCCCCCACAGTGGAAGCACAATCAGCATCCCCTTCCCAAATGTCCTCCCAGATTTCTCAAAAATGTTAAGCACTTCCCCAGTGCCAGGTAGGTTTTGCATCAGAGATATGCAAAATACATTAGATTTCATGTGAGTTTATAAAAACACTTAGGTGACTTTAAAAGGGGGGTGGAGAGTAGGAAGCAATGGAGTTTAAGTGGCATAGAGGACGTAAATGTTTGCAATAAGTGGCACCAGTTCACTGGCTTTGGATGTTCTGTTCAGAACAAGGTTGCAGAATTCTTTCTGTACTTCCAGCCAAAGGCAGCCTACCTTTCGAACTGCCAACCACAAGTTTCTTTTAATAAGAGCTGGGTTCTCTTTGCGCCTTTCTAGACTTGTGCCAAGAATAGTTAAAAATGTGTGTGTTCACTGGATGCTATTGAGAAGCTTTGTATTTAATACAGCTTTATAAATGCAATAGGTTTTTTATGTGTTTCGTAAACTTCAATAATACTTTCAGAATCTTAGTGTATGGCATTATATTTGCTGTTTCTAAATCAGTTCAGAGTTTCTCTAGATTGTCCTTCTGATCATGAGTTTTTTAAATAATTAAGGTGATTGAAAATTGGAACAAATATAAAATGCTTTTGAATGTAAAAAAATTTCTTGATGTTTTTTTTCCCTTTTATTTCACAGAGAACACAACTGATAAGCATGTGACTGTAAAATTTGTCCAGGACACATCCAAGTTCTGGTACAAGCCAGATATTTCAAGAGAACAAGGTATATCAACTGATACATGTTCTGTCATATCCACTCACAGAAAGGCTAGTTGGTGATTTCTTAAATTTTTTTGATGCATACCTAATGTCTAAAAGAAATACAAGAAGAAATAAAAAACCTAGAAGGGCCACAGGCAACCTCACTGAATTTCTTTTATCCAAAAGCTGAATTTGAGCATGGAGGGCAGCCAAGTAGTCCTTAAAAATATTCAGTTAATCAGACGAATTATTAGCGTAACTGAACTAAGTACAAAGTAATTTAAATCTGCCTGTGGTATCTGCTGCAAATGTACTTTATTGTAAAGCTCTGGTTTTCGGAATGACAGATGTGCAGGATGCAATACCAAACAACTGTCTGCTCTCAGAAACTGAGTACAAGTGTGTTGCTGTAGCGTGATCTCAGCCATGTGTGTTTCACTGCACAGATAATAAGTTGAGAGATGCTAAATATCAGAGAATAATTCATTAGCTGAAAGTCATCATAAAACTCTCCTCATGTACCAGTCATTCTGTAGCTTCAATTTCATTGTCAGCTGAAAGTGACATAGATTATTTCTTAAAGGTCACGAAATAACACTCCCATGGAACATCTTAATGATGTACAATCTAGATATAGTACGTCTATGTGTAGATGTATTATTGAAGAAGATGGAGAAAGCTTTTATTATGTATGTGAAAATGTATACGTATGTACTTATATTCCTTGTCTCAGCAACAATGCGTAAATAAATCATGCTGGGTGCTTTGCAGATGCAATTGGTCTGATGGTCCTTGTGTCTGAATTGTATTTAGTGAGTTATGGCAGAATTTTAAGCTGATATACTTAAAATTCAGTTATCAAAAAGGAAAAATTACTAACTGGTTCTGCATTGGGAATGAAGTTTATGCTGAACCAAAATACCCTTCAGCTATTGGCAAACAATGAATTGCTATGTCTGTGTAGTTCATAGTTTCTCAAAGTATGAGGATGCCTCTTGTAATGTAGTGGTAAATATGAGCCATGGGGACTAAAGATCATAGAAAACAGATCATTAATTCGTTTTACTGGTCCTTTCACTCCAGTCCCTTTCCTCTTCTCTGCTCCCCACCCATAATGAGAACTGAGTCTTTAAATGTGCAAAAAAAAAAAAAAATGTCTGGACTTGATGTGAATGCAGAAAATAAAGGAAGTTTAAACCTAGCTGCTTGAACAAATGAAAAGAAAATCCTCCCAACCTTTCAGTATGTGTCTTTTCACCCTACCAATTAAAATTCCTTTTTTAAAAAGTGTTTTAAGATCCTGTTGCTGAGGAGGGGAAGCACTTGTTCTTTTTTCTTGTGCTTAATGGGCTCCTTCTGTGACAAATGATTACTGTCCTGTGGACTTAGTAGTGTTATGTGAGTATTGCTCAACTGTAGGGTTTTATATGTTCATCCTCCTCTCAACACATGGCAGGTTATTGTAAAAATAGTTGTTTTCTTCACCATCTGACAGGTGAACGGAATATGTACACGTTTGCTTTACTCACTTAAACGGGAGATACAATTATGTCTGTATTTTCACGATTTTCTATTATTACTCTTTTTTTTGTGGAAAAAAAGGTGTGTGTATGATGTAATTATTGCTCAGGCAATGGCATAAAGCCACTGCAAAATACAAGTTCATGCCCCATATGCATAATCTCCATGTTCTGTGTATACAGACATTTAAGGACTCCAGGGTCAAATCTGAGCTTTTTCTGGGGTTTCTTTGAAGACTTGGTGATCATTAGAAATTCTGGAAACAAACTCAAGTATTTCCAAAAAGTTTCATTGGGGGGGGGGGGGGGGGCGGAAAAAGATGGAAGTGTTTAAGGTCAAATGAAAAACAATCATTAGATAAACCTTTTGCCATTTTTCAAAGTGAGTTTAAGATTTTCAGCTACTGGATTTCGAAGTCTGCAGCAGACTCATGTAAAGCAAGACTAGTTTCCCTGCAAATGGTTCCTCCTGGGGAGGACTTCATAGAACACTGCCAGCAGAGATCACAGGATATAGATGTGAATTATTTCAATGCCTGGACAGTCAAAGAGCAAATATTCACTTACCTTCCTTTCTTTTTCTTTAAAATTACTAGGGAAGTGAGACTGCTTTGCAGGGACAGAAACTTGGTGGTGAACAAAAATTGATCCGGTCTACCCGTTGAAGTAGCATAGGAAAACAGTGCTGTTTAGTCGGCCTGGAAGTTACAGAGCGCTGCGCTCTCTGTCATGCTTCTAACAAGTTGACAAAATGTAGGCAGAAATCATCTTGTTCTTGTTCTTGGTTGTAGGAATCCTGGTGGGACCTGCATGTCCTTCTCAGTTTAAAAATCAGGTTTATCTTGAAATAAGTATCTGTGAGATTTGCATAAGATGTTTCCACTCAGATCGCCCAAATATGCTTGATTGTATTCTGTTGTACCGCAATGGAGACAGAGAAAAGGATCTCAGTTACTTCAGTCTCCTTTTAATTACAGATTTGCACTTCTGTGCTTTTTGGGTGTCTGCATTGCTCTGAAACTGGTTTTTTTCTCTCTTTCCTGGAATCCATCACAGCCATTGCTGTTCTCAAGGACAAGGAACCTGGATCATTCATTGTTCGAGACAGTCACTCTTTCCGGGGAGCCTATGGGCTAGCAGTGAAAGTTGCTACACCACCTCCTTCTGTGCTGCAGTTAAACAAAAAAGGTACTGTATGCCTTCTGTCTATTACTTAGCAAGCCATACAAAGTAGTCCTTCTTACTGGGTAATAATCTGGAGGAATCTCCCCTCGTCTAATAAAAGCAACTTGAATGACAAGCTCCATTTGGTACCTTGTTAAATGAGACTGGATAAGATGTTTGTTGTACTTTACGTAGTTTAACCATGGCTTAGAAATGTATGTTCATTGTGGCTGTGCATATATTGTACCTTATTAACCTATCAAAAAAGCAGAGTCTGTAATGGGTCCTCCATAGAAATCAGAAGTCTGCATCTGATCCACATACCACCATGTAAAGTTTTCATTTGGCTGGAAAGTTAAATATTTTTTACCTCAGGGTTTTGTTCTGAGACGGTTTTACATTAGATATAAATCTGAAAAGGTTACCCTAGGGAAAGTTGGCTCCATTTGTACTACTGCAGGGGTAGCGAGGTGGTTTTCCTTGCTGCTGTTTTCCTTTTACACATGTTATTATGTTTCATTAGTACATGCTGCCTGGCAAGGTAAGCAACTGAGATCACAAGAAAGCTGTGATTCTTAGTGTCATGGTTATGGAAGTGTGGTTTTGTCTGTTGGTTGGTTGGTTGGTTGGCTGACTGTTGTGGGTTGCGGGGGCGGGGGTGGTTAAGATTTCATGCTTACTCTGGGTCAAGGTTAGCAGTGCACCTCTATTACAATAACACTTTCAAATTTTATACCTTAATCTGGTATTTTGAGACTGCGATGTCTTATATAATGAAGACAACAGGGGTGCACTGCGATGGTGTGGTAGCAACAAGGAGGCAGATGGAGAGTGATTGTAGGCGTTTTTAGTAATTTTTTTTATCATCAGACCAGTGGAGTCCAGGAAGGCATGGAATTTCAAACTCTACTAGCCTTCAAGAGTCATTTTATGTTAGTTGTGCCACAGGCAAGTGATAGTAAGAGATAATTCCTGTTGAGACTGCGGCGTTCTTACACTTGACAAATTTGTTCAGTCTCCTGCAGGGTTTCTTGTTCCAGGATTCCCCTTCCCACATACCCTTGAAGTAATTTTTTTTTAATACCATGAGAGTATAATGGCAAGGAGTTAGTTGTTTGAGAAGGTGATCTTTGCAATATTTGTTTGCATAGAACTTTCTGCTATCCACATTAATGTGTTTATCTGTATCAGGCTGAAAGACAAACTTCATGTCATGTGTTTCCTGGACTGTGGCTGATAGGTCAGAGTCAGAGGGACCGTTTGTGTTTGTGGCTCTTTTAAGGTTTGAATGGTTGGTTAGCTTTGTTCTGTTGCTATGAAATAACCCTTTAATTATTTGGAGAGAAATTCAGCTTATAGCCAGGTGTGAAATACTGTGAACCAGTCTTTCAGTAAATAATTAAGTTGACTTTATTATATGTGTGCATACGTATGTATATGTTTAAAAGAATGCTAAATCTCAAGGGAGTTTTTCATATGCCTCTTGGATTTTGGATCTTCTCATTGCATCCAACTTAACAATTTTGGTTTGTCCTAGATTCCTGAGAGATAAAAACTGTCTTTAAAAATGTAGTGAAACCTGAGTGTTTCATGTAGTTGTTTGTTTTCAGGAGCAAAGGCTTAGTGTAAAACTGCAAACAGTTTAATACTTAAAAATTCACTGTGAGACTTGGCATCGTTGTTGTTTTGGGTTGTGTTTTTTTTGTGTTTTTTTTTGTTTGTTTGGGTTTTTTTGTTTGTTTGTTTGTTTTGTTTTTTGGGGTTTTTTTTGTTTGTTTTTTTTCAAAATGGCCTCTTAACTACAGATTGAAACCTGCATCAGAGCAGGTCTAATGTGTTCTTTACATACTGTGTATAAAACATTTGGTGGTAATGTGGAAATCTGCTTCATAAAGACCTGCTAATTTGTGAGACTGTCTGTTCATTGCTTCTCTTCATGAGCTTTCTGTTTCTTTTTCAACACAGTTGGAGATTTGTCTAATGAACTTGTAAGGCATTTTCTGATTGAATGTACTCACAAGGGAGTACGCTTGAAAGGATGCCCAAATGAACCATATTTTGGTAAGTACTGTGCATCACAGGGACACAGAAAATGGAGACTGTTTGCTTTTGTCAGAGGTGTTTTATAGACTTGAGTGAAAAGGGAGATAATACTTTGCTCAAGTCCTGATGGTTTCTGTAGGAACCCATGCTAAGGTTATAGGAGCCTTGTACACATTTACCTTAAGTATATGTGCAGGGCACTCTAACATAGATACACACGACCAAGCATCAAGCAGTCAGGCTTGTCTGCCACTACGAGTGCTGCTGCAGGCAGCTGAGCTAGATGACTGTGATGTGCCTTATTGATTCAGGACCTTTGCCTTATTTTGTCCTGCACTATATAGTTATACTGTATACACTAGCTGGCTAAAATGGCACCAGAGTGGGACATTCACAAGGTAACATAATGCTCCATCAGCCTACCTAATGTGCTGTGATGAATGCACGTTACCTGTTGTGGCAAACAGCAAAACACCTACCTACCTGCTCGCTCATTTGCCCTCCTCAGTAGGGCAGGAGGGGAAAATAAGATGAGAAAGCTCATGGGTTGAGATAAAGACAGGGAGGTAGCTAACCAGTTATTGCCATGGACAAAAGAGACTCAACTTGGGGAAAATTTTTGCCAATTAAAATCAATATTCAGGTAGTGAGAAACAAAGAAAAAAACCAACACTTTTCCTTCCATTTTTCCTGAGATGAACTTCACTGCTTCCCTCAGACAGGGCAGGAAGGGGTGAGGGGCATATGGTCATTACAGAACAGTTCCTCTCTGCTGCTCAGTTCCTCTCGCACTTTTTCCCTGCTGAGGTGTGGGCTTCCCACATGGGCTGCCATCCTTCCAGAAGAAAATCTGCTCTAGCATGCGCTCTCCATGGGCCACAGTTCCTTCAGGAAATGTCTGTCGGCTCCAGTGTGGGGTCCTCCACAGGCTGCAGGATAGGGCATGTCAACTTGGATGCCTGGAGCACCTCCTCCAACTCTGGTGTTCCCTCTGCTGTGTCCCACCCTTTTTGTTCCCTTCTTGTCTCTGTACTGCCTTTTCTGTCCTTTCCTGTTGTGGTGGTGTTTTGTTTTTTGTTTTTTTTCCCAGAGGCATCCCACCCGTGGCTCAGCAGTGCCCTGCATTGGGTGTGGAGCTGTCTGTGTCCCTGGCCTCTTCCCACAGAGGTCACCCTGCAGCCCTTGTACCCCTTGCTACGAGCCTTCTCACATACACTCAATACAGCCATGAATAGGTTGTCTCATTTAGCATAAAATGAAAATGAAAAGTCTTATGTAGAGGTGGATTGAATTTTGTCACTGTTTGACATGAGACCTGTTTCAAATCAGAATTTTTAGCCCTGTCCTACTTTGATCTTGAAGTACCTGTTTATGGCACATATGTAGCTCTACTAATGATTTAGTTTGAGCATCTCCTAATTTTTCAATGTCTACAGCCTCAACACTGCTTCAAAAAGTAGGTGGGCAGGCACTGTCACACAGCTCTATGGATAACACAATGAAGGACTGGTAGTGTCAGTTGGTCTTTGCATTTTTGTGAGACCATTGCAGGACTGGGTCATCTTTCCATTTCAAATCAGTTTTCGATGGGCTGTAAAAATGAGGTTGGATTTGGTTGAACTGTGATTTTTTTTAAATGCATGATTATAATGTTCCGTGTTTGTTAGTAAACAGGATCAAAGGTTGGCTTTTTATACAAACAGACCAGTGAACATTATGCCTTTCTCTCACTCCTTAGAGGATGATCTCACGTGCTAATATGAGGAATAACTAATGTTTAATTATTTTAATTAAGCTAAGTCCAAATTACAAAAGTGATTTTGAATAGAAAATAATAATTTAATAGATAATGCTTTGTACATCACTGCTGCATTGAATGGAGGTTTTATCTAGACCATCTTTTTTAGTTTTATAAGCACAAAATAGAGGTGCGTGTAGACAAAGGACTAGACAGTGGAGACTAGGTGAGTAAGGCAGAATTCCTTGCTCATTGTCTACCTCATCACATAGTAGGTGCACAAGGGCTTGATGCTATCTTGATAAGATTTTACTACATATAATGTAGCAGAAGTTAAGAGCATCGAAAGAAATTTGCTGACTTACTTTGTTTTGTCATTTTTTCCTCTTTCTCCATTTGAAGCAAAGCCATTTAGGTTAGGATTTAAGCAGTGTATTTAAGCAGGGACAGGGAGCATATGATTGTGATTAATGATTTCAAGTATATCCAACTGTGATAGTGTTGGGAAACACGAATACACTAAAGCTGACTGAAGAAGGTCTTGGCTTAGGTGCCAAGAGAATATTTTTAAATAGCGGGGTGGAGGGGAGGCCCCTTGGTCTATAGAATACTTAAAGGCCAACATAGCTGTTAAGCATTCATGTTGTTCTCCAAGTTAACCATGTGTGTCTTGTTACTCTTCTGACCACAGGAAGTTTGACAGCTCTGGTGTATCAGCATTCCATCACTCCACTGGCATTGCCCTGCAAGCTCCTTATCCCAGACAGAGGTATGCTTGTTAAAGTACAGAAGAGATGCACCCAACCAAGCTCTTCTTTAAAGTGTCAGTGTCTAAAGGCAGGTGAATGTGTCAAAAGTCAAGATCTAAGCAAGAATGCACAGAGAAGGAAGCTGTATTTTAAAGGTGGTTCTTCAGTACTGCTGACGGCCCTTACTCAAGCTGTGGTTGTGAGCAGACTCGTACTGTGATAATCCAGTCATAAACATGTGTCATGGAAATCACAGTAATCTAGCATGTAAGAAGACAAATGTACTTCTCAGACATGGAATTATGCCCATGTATGGTTAGATGTAACCACTCATTCAGGTCTGGGTAGCAAAAGGGCTTTAGGGAAGACAAGTAGATAAAGGACAGAAGGTGCCCTGGGTGTGACACTGGCAGAAAGGAAGTAGCAACTTACATAGGTCCGAATATTGTTTAAGTAAATGATCGAAAAGCCTGTGCTGCATCATGGGACTGTAATTCTAATTTTGGTTGTGGTAATTTCGTAAACCACTCTAAGACAACAGCAAAAGCTATGCTTGCCCCATAATTCAGTTGTCTGTTAATCTCCCACATGAAGTTAACACCAGATGTAGTATTGAAATGTTAAACATTCTTGTGGTTTTCTACTGAACTCTTTAAACTTTTGTTAAAGGCTGTATATCAGTGTTCAAACATAGCATTTGAATTATGCAGGTACGTTAATGAAACTGTTTAGCACAAAAACATTCTATGGTAGATGTGACCAGAGATCTTGTTATATGGCAAACCAGTGTGGTAGGTGGGCTTTTTCTCTTTATCTTTGTCACTTAAAAGGGAAAGCTCCTTCTCTTCTGGCAGAGGTACAGGACTGAAAATTTGCCTTGTCCTGAAAAAGCATGCCACAGTGAAATTTTATTTTGGATTTATTTTTGAATCATACGTTTTAAGATGATCTTCTGTGCTTACTGATACTAGACACAGTGTGTGGAGTTATTTAAAGCACATGGATAACTCTAAATGTATTAACAGTGTCGCACTACTGCTCTTTTCCTCATTTGGATGTCTTCAAAGACAACAGGAATCATGTTGAATGCAGCAGTGAGTGAGATCGTTTTACATGCATTTATATAACCAAAATAGAATCATAGAATGTCCTGAGTTGCAAGTGGCCCACAAGGATCATTGAGTACAACTCCTGCCCCTGCATGTGACAACCCCACAGTTCACACCATGTGTCTGAAGGCTTTGTCCAGTCTCTTCTTGAACACTGTCAGGCTTGGGGCCATGACACCTCCCTGGGGAGCCGGTTCCAGTGCTCCACCACCCTCTGGGGGAAGAACTTTTTCCTAGTGTACAACCTAAATCTCCCCTGGCACATCTTTCTGCCATTCCCTCAGGTTCTGTCACTGGTCACCAGAGAGAAGAGATCAGTGTCTGCCCCTCCTCCCCTTGTGAGGAAGCTGGAGCCGCCATGAGCTCTCCCCTCAGTCTCCTCCAGGCTGAACAAACAAAGTGAGTTTAGCTGCTTCTCATACTGCTTCCCCTCCAAACCCTTCAACAACTTCATGGCCCTCTTCTGGACACTCTCCAGTAGTTTTATATCCTTTTTGTCCTGTGGCGCCCAGCACAGCACACAGTGCTCCAGGTGAGGCCGCACCAGTGCAGAGCAGAGCGGGACAATCACCTCCCTCGCCCGGCTGGCAATGCTGTGCTTGGTGCACCCAGGACACGGTTGGCCCTCTTGGCTGCCAGCGCACACTGTTGGCTCATGTTCAACTTGCTGTCAACCAGAACCCCCAGATCCCTCTCCATGAAGCTGCTTTCCAGCATCTCGTTCCCCAGTTGGTATATATAGCCAGCGTTGACATGTCCCAGGTGCAAAATGTGGCACTTGCTGTTGTTAAACTTTATGCAGTTGGTGACTGGTCTTTGCTAATAGGAAGAGAATAACATACTGATGGACTGTTTTCTCACTAATTTTAACAGAAGATTGGGAGGCAAGCATTCTACTGAGGTCTTAATACTTCAGATGTTTGTTTTCTACATAAGTATGAAGAAAGAAGGATTATGTTGTCATCTTCTGAATCAAAATACAAATAATTGATTTCATCATAGTATCACAAAGTCTTTTCTGCCTAAGTTAGTGTAAATTATGCAAATTAAATGAGAATTAAAACTGCACTATTCAAAAAAAAATGAGGTTGTAATAAGGGAATATAACTACTAGTATTGTTTTATGTGACATCATGTGTGTCCCTGCAAGATATGGTATGTAAGTTATGTCTCTTACTGTCAGAAAATAAAGGTTGAGCATCCCTTCTGCAGCACTGGAGGCAAAAAAACTGATGCAGCACAGAAACCACAGGAACGATTATAGCTGCAGATACAAGATTGTTTAATGTTTTTGGCCAAGAGCTGTCCAGTAAACAAGATTGCGATTACAAAAGCTAAACTCATACTTAACCATGTGCATTGATTTGTCAATTCAAGTCCAAACAAGACAGTGCTTTCTGTTTGCAGATCCCTTGGAGGAGATAGCAGAAACATCTCCACAAACTGCAGCAAATTCAGCAGCGGAGCTTCTCAAACAGGGTGCAGGTCTGTTGAACTTTTTCCTTGCATTTGACTGCCACCAAATTTTGTGTCTCACAGACTGTGAGAAGCTGAAGCTTAGACTGGACTGAAGGATTTTTAAGGGAACAGTTAATTTAGAGTGCTATATAGAAGTGTAAAGGACACCTTGAGGATCTGTACCAAATTCTTTCTGTTTTCTGCAACTAGCTTCTAAGTTCTACAACTCTGTGTTTGCTTTCTACTTGTGTCTCCCATGAGAATATGAGGTACACACAGGTTGGTTCAAGCACAGCAATTTTTAAGTGGTGATATTGTTTTAATAACTGATTAACATAAAAAAGATATTTTCAACATGTAGTTGCAGTGGTTCATGAATTATGTCTGAGGCCTGCAAAAATCAACTAAGGAAAGTGTTCAGTAAGGCTAAGTTCTCAGCATAGGGCTCAACAGTACCACTGGAAGATGCTTACTGTCCCGTCAATCTGAAAAAAAATATATTGAAAAACATTGCCCTGTGCTTCACTTGATGCTGCATGTTATTGGGAAATGTCCAGTATCTTTTCCATTGGATGCTGTTTTATGGATTGTCATGCATACTGCAGCATACATTTTGGCAAGTGAAGTTGTCTTACTGTGACCTTATTGATGTGGCAGAAGAACCCTGACAAGATGACCTCCAAGTGATGTGGTACTGTGCATTGGTTTCAAACCAATTCTCAAACAGAGGTATTCGCAGCAGCTGTGTAGAGATGTGCTCTGCTTCTCATCTGCTTTGTTTGTGTGCAGTTGACCCAGAGGCAACTAGTGAAATAGCTTGTCTGAAAAAATGTGATAGCATCTTAACCCATGATGATTGGACACAATACTCTGAGTAGTACCCTTTCGTAATCTGAAGCCTGTCCTTAGTAGAAGTGCAGTCACTATGTCATTCCTCTGTCCAGTGGGCATGCCCATGGTATTCTATGTGCACCCTCCCATGGTCCCTGTTTTTCAGGCTGTTATGCATTCTTCCCAGGATCTGTCTGTTCACCCTATTAGTCACATTAGAGCAGGAGAATACATTTGTTGCTGTCCTTTAAGTTTAGCCTACCAGTGGAGTCACAAGCAGAAGGGTTGTGGCCAAGCATGCCCTATATAAGAACGCTGCCTCATAGCCTTCCTCCATTTTAGGGCACTTCTGAAGGAGGCAGTTGCCAAGCTGAGCAGCTTTGGAGAGTAGGAGTGTTGCTTCTTGCTTGTACAGCAGTCTACTTTGACTTAAAAATTTGAAGTATCACTTTGAGTGCAGTAATCAAGCAGGAATGTATGGCTGAGGCAATGGCAAGCCTTTGCAAGGCAGTGCCAGGACTGAGCATATGTTGGGTTTTCTGTCTGCCAGTGCTGGTAGTGTTTGTGGCTAACAGGATAAAAAACAAGGAGAAAAAATTTTTGTAGAATTTTCCCTCTTGAAAACCCAGTGAAGGGGGCATGTGTTGTCTTTTGAGAAACATTTGTTTTTCCTTGCTCACGCAATGCTTTTCAAAGAAAAAGGAATAATTCTTACTGGAGTTGAGGCAGTAGTCAGATCCTTATGGGGGCTGTCACATCATGGATTACTTGGGGATCTTGGCACACTGTTTTTTTTTGTTTGTTTGTTTGTTTTTTTTCCTGTTTTGTTGCTTTTGGTTTTAAATAAGGTTTGGGACCTGAAGAGATAAATGAGCTATGAATGATTCTTAAAGGTTGGGGTTTTTTTTGCCTTGACACATCATTTCCCACTGATTTTCTGTGTGTCATAGTGACATTTAAGTTGTGGAGTTCAACATAGAAGTGCAGACCCAAACCATGTAAATTGTTTCTTTTCCAGCTATCTGAGCTTGTGTGAGCACCTGCAGTTCAGTCAAAGCAGATGCACTTTTTCCCTATCCTGCCTTACCTCACTCTTCTACTCCACAAACAAAAACATGAAGATGTGTTTTCCTAGGATGATAATTTTTTATAGATGTCTGAGTAACCTAATGAGCATTTCCAGCCGTTGTCTAAATGCAGAAGCTGAACAGAAATCCTTTGCTTCTTAGAGTGACAAATGAAGACTAGGAACTATACAGATAAGTGGCTTTTCCCTAGAACAAACCTTGCTTTATTAACCTTCCTGTTCAGCAGCAAAATTTTCTGCCCCAAATAAAACCTGGTTCTTCCTAGATGTTTCCACTAATACAGTCAAGGGACTAAGCATTCTGAATGAAGCACATTCACAGTCTAAAAGCAGCAGGGGTTATTCAAAATGGCCGCATTTTGTAGCTATTGGTGGTACCATGAATGTGACCACAAAATGCTACCTGTGGGAGACGAGAGCAGCGACATGGCAGGGCAATTGCATTGCACAGAAGACATAGATGTAGGTGTTTTCCTTTTGTTCTAGCCTTGAGTATGATTTCAGTGGGATTGCTGCCATTCGATACCTCATCAGACCACGCATGATGTTCTTAAAGGAGAAATCTTTTCAGTCTTCCTCATTACCTTTCCTTTCCTGTAATGTCCTTTTTAAGCTGACATTTTTACACTTTGCAACACTTTTGAAGAAGGTTCCTTTTTTTTTTTTTTTGTGCTACAGAAGGGACCCACTTTATTTGGTGATAGCTTTTGAACTATCACATTGAGGGCCATCTGGACAAAATGTTTGGCTATTTGTTTAGAAACAAAACACAATTTGTTGACAGCACGGCAGAAGAGGAAGGGAGAACCTTCATCTGAGTCTCAGAAGTGGTGAGGAGCGTGACTGTGAAACAAGGCGAGCTGCCTGTGGTGGGAAAGGCTGACAGGATAATGAAGAACTTTAGATCCATACCAAACATGCACAGTAATGATGTGAGGGGAAGAGAGCTTATGGTTTGGAACGTTATTCACAATTTTGAATATGCATTGAAGAAAGCTGTTAAGCAAGGAAGGCCTCACTGAACTTGCCATTCATAGTCTTAAATCCCCCTCTGCATAAATTGTATAGTAGTTGATTCAAGCAAAGGTTATTGAAAATATCACACCGATGTGCAAATACATTTGGGAAATTTCACACAGTTCAAATCTCTGAATTGCTTCTTTCACTCAGAGACTCCAGAGCTTGAAGTTACTGGGCTGAAGTTCTTCATGCTGGAATCAAACTTAATGTTTTTGATTCCAAAACAAACTTTTATGTAATTGAGACTTAGGCAGTCTTTAACTGTTATGATTGCTTGTTTTTTTTTAAAGTGCCAATATCTAGCTGCATTTTATGTAGATAGTCACAGGAGAAAGCTTTAGTCAGATTACAGAATAGCCAAATGAAAAGAGAAGCTATTAGATTTAATTTAAACTTTGCTTTTATAGGAAGGTTGGAAAGCCAAGTTAAACTGCTAAATAAATGAAATATTAGCATGGTAATTTGCATGTGTCGGCTGCCAGAATTGTAAATTCTGTTCTGGATACATAAACGTTTTTACCAAAACACAAAGTCTGTTGCTACCAATGTTTAGCTATAGATATGTTTAATCATTCTTGCTTGTGCTGTAGAGTGAGACTAAGAAGGCTTTTCAGCTTCAAAAATGTTCTTAATCTCCTTGTAAATTTGACTTTATACCACAGTACCAAAGTAATTAAGCATGTGAATCACAGAATGGTTGGGGTTGAAAGAGACCTCTGGAGATCATCTAGTCCAGCCCATCTCCTAAAATAGGTTTAACTAGAGCAAATCACACAGGAATGCATCCAGAGAAAGAGACTCCGCAACCTCTCTGGGCAGCCTGTTCCAGTGCTCTGTCACCCTCAAAGTAAAAAAGTTTCTTCTCGTGTTCAGATGGAACCTCCTATGCTTCAGTCTGTACCCGATGCCACTCATCCTATCATTGGGCACCACTAAAAAGAGTCTAGTCTCATTCTCTTGACACGCACCCTTGCGATATTTATAAGCATAAATAAAATCCCTTCTCAGCCTTCTCCAGGATGAACAGACCCAGCTCTCTCAGTCTCTCCTCATAAGAAGGGTGCTCCAGACCCCTAATCATCTTCGTAGCCCTCCAGTAATTCCCTGTCCTTCTTAAACTGGGGAGCCCAGAACTGGATGCGGCATTCCGAGATGTGGCCTCACCAGGGCAGGATAGAGGGGGAGGATAACCTCCCTCGACCCTGCTGGTCACACTTTTCTTAATGCACCCCAGGATACCTTTGGACTTCTTGGCCACAAGGGCACATTGTTGATTCACGGTCAACCTGTTGTTGACCAGAGCTCCCAGGTCCTTCTCTGAAATGCTGCTTTCCAGCAGGTCCACTGCTAACCTATACCCATGCCCGGGGTTACTCCTCCCCAGGTGCAGGACTCTGCACTTGCCTTTGTTGAATTTCATCAGGTTCTTCTCTGCCCAGTCATCCAGCCTGTCCAGGCTCCAGCCTCACTTATTAGTAGCACAAGCCTTCTGGTGTATCAACTCTTCCACCCAGTTTGGTATGATCACAAAACTTGCTGAGGGTGCACTCAGTCTCTTCATCCACGTCATTGATGAACAGGTTGAACAGGACTGAATACAGTACTGATCCCTGGGGAACCCCACTAACTACAGGCCTCCAGCCAGACTTTGCACCATTGATCACAACCCTCTGAATTCTGCCGTCCAGCCAGTTCATGATCCATCTCACCATGCACTCATCCGGCCCGTACTTCCTGAGCTTGCCTATGACGATGTTGTGAGAGACGGTGTCAAAAGCCTTGCTGAAGTCAGGGTAGACAATGTCCACTGCCCTCTCCTTGTCTACCCAGCCAGTCATACCATCATAGAAGGCTATCAGGTGGGTCAAACATGATTTCCCCTTGTTGAATCCGTGTTGACTACTCTTGATAATCTTCTTTTCCTCCACATGCTTGGAGATGACATCCAGAGTGAGCTGTTCCATCACCTTTCCAGGGGTTGAGGTGAGGCTGACTGGCCTGTAGTTTTCCTGGGTCATCCTTCTTGCCCTTTTTAAAGACTGGAGTGATGTTGGCTTTCTTCCAGTCCTCGGGCACCTCTCCTGTTATCCAAGACATTCCAAAGTGGTTGGAGAGTGGCTTTGCAATAACATCAGCCAACTCTCTCAGTACTTGTGGGTGCATCCCATCAGGGCGCATGGATCTGTGGATGTCCAGTTTGTTTAAATGATCTCTGAACTGATTCTCCTCAACCAAAGGAAAGTCTTCCATTTTCCAGACTTTCTATCCTATCTCTAGAGTCTGAGATTCCTGAAGGCCTGTCTTAGCAGTAAAGACGGAAGCGAATAAGGCTTTCAGTAACTCTGCTTTCTCTGTGTCTTCTGTCACCAGGACACCCACCTCATTCAGCAGCGGACCCACATTTTCCCTAATCTTCCTTTTGCTGCTGATGTACTTGAAGAAACCTTTCTTGTTGTCCTTAACATCCCTGGCCAGATTTAATTCCAAGTAGAGTTTGGCCTTCCTCATGACATCTCTGCATACTCTTAACAGCCACCTTATATTCATCCCAGGTGGTCTGTCCCTTTTTCCACGTTACACGAACACCCTTCTTCTGCCTGACTTCTGATGTGAGCTCCTTACTCATCCATGCTGGCCTCCTAGTACATTTACTTGATTTCTTCCTCATAGGGATGCATTGGTCTTGATCTTGAAGGAAGTGATGTTTCAATATTACCCAGTTCTCTTGGACCCCACTACCTTCTAGAGCCCTAGCCAGTGGGATTCTTCCAAGCAGGACTTTGAGGAAACCAAAGTTTTCCCTGCTGAAGTCCATGGTTTTAGTCCTACTTTTTGCCCTGCTTCCTGCACGCAGGATCCTGAACTCCGCCATCTCGTGGTCACTGCAACCAAGTTTGCCCCCAGCCCTCACATCTCCAACCAGTTCTTCTAGGTTTGTTAGGACAGGTTCCAGTAGCACCTCGTTGGCTCCTCCACCACCTGTGTCAAGAAGTTGTCATCAATGATATATAGGAGCCTCCTAGACTGTGCGTTCTTAGCTGTGTTGCCCACCCAGCAAATGTCAGCGTGACTGAAGTCTCCCATGAGAACCAGGGCAAGCAATTGTGAGGCTACTTGCAGCTGTCTGTAGAAAGCCTCATCACCTTCCTCTTCCTTATCAGGTGACCTGTAGTAAACACCCACAGCAGTGTCCCCCTTGTTAGCTTGTCCCTTGATTTTTACCCATAATGACTCAACTCATTCCTCATACCCCCCAGGCAGAGTTCAAGACATTCAAGTTGCTCTCTCACGTGAAATGCAACTCCTCCACCTCGCCTTGCTGGCCTGTATTTCCTAAAAAGTACGTGGCCTTCCATGACCACATTCCAGTCATGTGAACTGTCCCACCACCTCTCTGTAATGAGATCATGGCCTTGTGAACATGCATAGATCTCTAATTCTTCCTGTTTATTCCCCATGCTATGGGCATTGGTGTATAGACACTTCAGAAAAGTACTCAAGCACGCAGGTTTCTCATGAGGGGTACAGAAGGATCCACTGCAGCCATGTGTACCCTTGAGGTGGTTGGCCTTCTGGGTCTCATCTTGGGAGGCAGCCATGGAATATTTGTCACTGCTCTGGTTGGCCTGGCTTATTCCCCAGTTGGATGTGATGGCATGAGCATCACCACTTTGCACCCCCACCCCCTAAGTTCATCAGTTTAAAGCCTGCCTCTCCAGTTTGGCCAACCTACTGCCAAAGATTCTGTTGCCTTTTCCAGACACGGTTATATTCGTAAAATAATGTTCCATTGTCACAAAAGGCAAAACCCTCACGATGGCACCAGCGTTGAAGCCAGGAGTTAATATCCATTAGACGTTTCTTATTAATACTTCTTATTAATCCTGCGAATGGGCTTGCCTTTGCCTGAGGCAGGAGTAACCCAGACTGCCTTTCCTAACATATTTTTCATATGTACTACAGGGACTTTAGCTCCTTCTACAGTCTGTAGAATTTCTGATTGGGCAGGCCCGGCTCGATTAGTTGATCCCCTGGTGTTGACCAACCAAGCGGCTTTTGCTAAATGTGAATCCCAGTTTTTAAAGATTCCACCACCAAGTGCCTTTAGTGTAGTTTTTAGCAAACCATTGTACCTTTCAATTTTCCCCGAGGCTGGTGCATGATATGGAATATGATATACCCACTCAATACCATGTTCTTTGGCCCAATTGTCTATAATACTGTTTTTGAAATGAGTACCGTTGTCTGATTCAATTCTTTCTGGCGTACCGTGTCACCAAAGGACTTGCTTTTCAAGGCCCAAGATAGTATTTCGGGCTGTAGCATGAGGTACGGCATATGTTTCCAACCATCCAGTGGTTGCTTCCACCATTGTAAGTACATAACGCTTACCTTGACGTGTTTGTGGAAGTGTAATATAATCAATCTGCCAAGCTTCTCCATACTTATACTTTAACTGTCGCCCCCCATACCATACAGGCTTTAACCGTTTCACTTGTTTGATTTCGGCGCAAGTTTCACATTCATGAATAACCTGTGAAATAGTGTCCATAGTTAAATCCACCCCTCGATCGCGAGCCCATTTATATGTTGCATCTCTACCTTGATGCCCTGAAGCATCATGGGCTCACCGAGCTAGGAAAAGTTCACCTTTATGTTGCCAGTCCAAGTCCACTTCAGCTACTTCAATCTTAGCAGCTTGATCTGCTTGTTGGTTGTTTAGATGTTCCTCGGTGGCTTGACTTTTGGGCATATGACCATCCATATGCCGAACTTTCACAGGCAGGCTCTCTAGCCGAGCAGCAATGTCTTGCCACAGTGTGGCAGCCCAAATGGGTTTACCTCTGTGCTGCCAGTTGCTTTTCTTCCGTTGCTGTAGCCACCTCCACAAGGCATTTGCTACCATCCATGAGTCAGTATAGAGATAAAGTATTGGCCACTTCTCTCGTTCAGCAATGTCCAAAGCCAGCTGGATGGGTTTCACTTCTGCAAATTGACTAGATTCACCTTGTCCTTCAGTGGCTTCTGTAACTTGTCGTGTGGGACTCCACACAGCAGCTTTCCACCTTCGATGTTTTCCTACAAGACGACAGGATCCATCTGTGAACAGTGCATACTGCTTATCAGTCTCTGAAAGAGTATTATACGGTGGTGCTTCTTCAGCACGTTTTACGTCCTCCTCATCTGGAGACATCCCAAAGTCTTTGCTTTCTGGCCAGTCTGTAATCACTTCTAAGATCCCTGGGCAATTGGGATTTTCAATTCGAGCTCGTTGCGTGATCCATGCAATCCATTTACTCCACGTAACATTGGTTGCATGATGTGGAGAGGGAACCGTCCCTTTGAACATCCAACTCGGCACCGGCAGTCGAGGTGCTAGGAGGAGCTGTGCTTCAGTACTGATCACCCCTGAAGCAGCTCGAACTCCTTCGTATGCTGCTAGTATCTCTTTTTCAGTTGGAGTATAGTTGGCCTCAGATCCTTTGTATCCTCGACTCCAAAACCTAATGGTTGACCTCAGGTTTCTCCTGGTGCTTTCTGCCAGAGGCTCCAGATAAGTCCATTATCTCTGGCTGTGGTGTAGAGCACATTTTTAACATCTAGTCCAGTCCGAACTGGTCCAAGGGCCACTGCATGAGTTATCTCACGCTTAATTTTTTCAAAGGCTTGTTGTTGTTCAGGGCCCCACTCAAATTGGTTCTTTTTACGAGTCACTTGATAGAGAGGGCTCACAATCTGGCTGTAGTCAGGAAGATGCATTCTCCAAAAACCTACAACGCCCAAGAAAGTCTGTGTCTCCTTTTTATTAGTAGGTGGAGACATTGCTGCAATTTTGTTGATCACATCCATCAGGATCTGATGATGGCCATCTTGCCATTTTATTCCTAAAAACTGTATCTCTCGTCCAGGTCCCTTGACCTTGCTTTGTTTTATGGCAAAACCAGCATCCAAAAGAATCTGAATTATTCTCTCACCTTTCTTGAAGACTTCTTTCGCTGTGTTGCCCCATACGATGATGTCATCAATATATTGCAAGTTACCGGAGCTTTACCTTGCTCCAGCATGGTCTGAATCAGTCCATGGCAGATGGTAGGACTGTGTTTCCACCCCTGGGGCAAGCGATTCCATGTGTACTGGATGCCTCTCCAGGTGAAAGCAAACTGTGGCCTGCACTCTGCTGCTACAGGAATAGAGAAAAAAGCATTAGCAATGTCAATTGCTGCTTTTGACTCCAGTTCAAATTGCAGTTCTAGCATATCAGGCACAGCAGCACTCAGTGGTGGTGTTACTTCATTCAGGCCATGATAGTCTACAGTTAGTCTCCACTCGTCACTAGACTTACGCACTGGCCAGATTGGGCTGTTAAAAGGTGAACGAGTCTTACTGATCATAACCTGGCTTTCCAGTTGACGGATCAACTTCTGGATGGGAATCAAAGAGTCTCGATTGGTGCAATATTGCCGGCGATGCACTGTTGTGGTAGCAGTTGGCACCTGCTGATCGTCAACCATCAGCAGTCCTAGAACAGAAGGGTCATCTGAAAGACCAGGCAAATCAGACAGCTGTTCAGTTTTCTCCGTGTCCACAGCTGCTATACCAAATGCCCACCTATACCCTTTTGGGTCCTTAAAATACCCTCTCCTGAGGTAATCTATGCCAAGGATACACAGAGCATCTGGACCAGTCACAATGGGATGCTTTTGCCATTTTTTTCCAGTTAGGCTCATTTCAGCCTCTACAACAGTCAGTTCCTGGGATCCCCCAGTCGCTCCAACAATATTGATGGATTGCGTTCCTTTATAATTAGAAGGAATTATTGTGTACTGAGCACCAGTGTCCACTAAAGCTTTGTACTCCTGGGGATGTGTTGTACCAGGCCATCGTATTTGTACAGTCCGATAAACTCTGTTATCCCTTTCCTCCACCTGGTTGGAGGCAGGGCACCTCTAATTCACACCCAGAGACTGTGCAAAACAGAATTAGAGGTTCCTTCAAGAGCATCAGAATCTCTTCTGCTCCTTTTGTAAACTGGAGCAGCCACCTTCCTAGGAGTTTTTCCTTTTATCTCACGTACTCATTCTTGAAGTTCTGAGGTAGGTCTTCCATGCCACTTATTCATGTTTTCTCCCTGCTCATGTAGGAAGAACCACAGTGAACCTCTTTTTGTGGGCTGCCTCTGTCCTCTCTCTCTCGAGATTGGAAACGCCTTCTCCTAATAGCTGAAACATAGGTTTGTGCAGGTCGTGAATGGTAGGTGTCTTCTCTGAGTTCTTTGATTTCTTGCAACAGCTTTTCAAACCAGTCATCAGATTTTTCACACAGTTTCTCCACAGCAGAGACACAAGCCCATAGAGAACCAGCAAGGCTGTCCTCAAAGTTCCGGAGCTGCTCAATCACTTCAGTAATATCTTGTACACCTCTAGCTGACCAGACCATTCCTGCCAATGACTTAGCATATGGAGGTGGTGTGCTTTGTACAAATCTGCACCACAGAGGTCGTGTACAATTGATTCTATCTGGGTCTGTCCCCTCTTGGTTGTCTGGTCCAAAATAGATGATCTCTCGCACAGCTAATTCTCTCAGGAACTGAATACCTCTCTCCATAGTATTCCATTTCCCTAACTTGGATATACAATCTTCCTTGCAGGGAAATCTTACTTTCATAGCTGCCAGGAGTCGGGTCCAGAGAGTAGTGGCATTAGACTCTCTTGAAATTGCCCTATCAATGATGGAATCTTTTGACAGAGATCCCAGCTGCCTGGCTTCACCACCTTCCAATTCAATTGTTTCTGCCCATTGTCCCAGCGTTGGAGCAGCCAGGTTAAAATATTCTCGCCTTCACGACGACTAAAGTCTTTTCGCAGATCTCTCAGCTCACCTGGAGAAAAGGACTGAGTGGTGGTCACTTCATCTCCTCCCTGTCCTGATGATGCACCTTGGGTTGATGTTGGCCCTGTGCCATCATCTGCTGCGCGGGTAGTCTTTCTAGTGACTTTCTTACAATGGGCAACTGATGCTGGTATGGGTTCACCATCATTTGATTCATTTCCAGAGTCGGAGTGACTGTCACAGTGATTACTGTGGTTACAGCAGCAACAGTGCCCAGTGTGTGAAGAAGGGGGGGCTGCCTTGTTAGCCTTTAAGGCTGGAGAAGTAATGTTATCTGCAGCGACCTTGGCAGAGGAACTCTGCGGAGGAGCTGTAGCTTCAGCCTGCAAAGCTGTGGTTGGGGGGGCAGTGGCTGCAGCGGCAGCTTTTGCTGTTTTGCTCTTTCTCGAGCGGCTCGGAGTGCTTTTTGCTAAAGCTTCTGAAGACGCACCGCAAATCTCAGGACAAAAAAGAGACGCAAACCTCCTGTTGAACGCCATTTCTCTTAACAGAAGCACAAACTGACACACATTCAGCAAACCAGATAACACCATCACAGTTCTATCAAAACTCCAAGGATATTCAAAGCTCTCTAAAACATTTGCGAACTGTCCTAGTGAAAAAACAAAAGTATTGTTAGTCAGCCTTTCTAAAGATTCGCTTGACCAATTAGCAAACACAGAGCTGCACTGCTCTTTAATCTCTCCTGGAGGCTTTTCAAGGTAAAGCAGAAGCGAGTAGAAATTCATTAGCGGCTGCAGTATAATGAAACAAACCAGTGACAAACCACACAGCATCATCATGACCATTGTCCAGTTCCTTGTTGTTATATAATGAATACTTCGATTTAAAAAGAAAGCCCAACACAGATATGGAATCAGTGAGCAAAATGTAGAAAATAACTGATACAACTTATGCCATAACATCTTTAAATCAGTGTAATTCACTTTGCCTTAATACAACTAAATAATATCCAAAGCAAACAGACGCTCGAGTATCACATCTCTGAGTTGGCACCGTGCCAAGAAAATTGAAAGGTTTGTCAGAGCAGTAGAAAAGCCAAAAATCTTCACATTTACCCCTCTCTCGTGCCCCACGTTGAGCGCCAATTATCTGTCAAGGGTTAAGATTGCGGGGTGACAATAAAACCCTGGCAGATGTATTGTTAACCTCCTCTCCCCCCTCCCCCACTTCCCACTTTTTGCCCCTCCCTCTCCCCCCTTCCCACAGGTGATCAGGAGGGAAAGAAGGACAGAGAGAAGAGAGTTGGAAAAGTTAACAATGTTTTACTAATGCTACTAATAAGAATAGAGAAAATAATACAAAATACACAAAACCAATCTTGAAAGTCTCAGCAACTGCAGAGCCGGCAACCAAAGTCCTGGACTGGACTCTGCAGCCAACCGGAGCTGGATTCAGTCTCTCACTAGGCCTCAGTTTGCAGGGATGACTAGCAAGGTCCTCTCCTAATGTTGGCCATAAGGAAAAAAAAAGGGACGAGATCCTCGTGATCTCCCACTTTTATATGAAGTATTCACGTGAATGGAATGTTATACACAGTTGGTCAGTTTCTTGGTCACTTGTTTCTCGTCGTCCCTCTCACGAGATGTCCATCCATGCTTATCAGTAAGTTTGCATTCCATTGCTAGGTTTACCAAAACATGTGTCTGGTTCTCCAGGAAAATCCAGTTAATATGAAGGCTTTAGCTGACAGGCAAATTCACTAAAAGAGAAACTTGTTTTTAGCAAAACAAGGACAGTCCTCTCCTGCTGTCTTGTATTTTTTTAAATGCTATGGGTAATATATAAATACAGTCATTGGTTAAATATAGAGGCATTAAAAACAAAGGGACATCAAAAGGCCTCTGGCGTCTGAAATTCTAGTCTTAAATTACGGAGCAACAGTGCAACAAGGTGAGGCACATGTAGAAGGTTTGGTAGTTTGCTGCCAGTCTTTCCTGTTTGGTTTACAAGAGTAGAAAATTTACATTTTGTGTGTTTGTTTTTTCAGAAGATACCCATTTGCTTGTTGTTGGGTGATGACCTCTCAAAGTCTTTCCCCTCTTTCATTACAGCATGTAATGTTTGGTACCTGAATTCGGTGGAGATGGAGTCACTCACGGGCTACCAGGCAGTACAGAAAGCCTTGAGCCTGACACTGGTGCAGGATCCCTCTCCCATCTCAACCGTGGTCCATTTCAAGGTGTCTGCACAGGGAATCACATTGACAGATAATCAAAGAAAGTAAGCAAAAGAGATTGGCTGCTGTTGATTTGATTTCCTTAGTTATGGTCTGCAGTCTCTGTCTCAGAGTATAATAAAAAGGGAAAGAAATGGCTTTGCCAGCATTTGATGTTCAACATACTCAGTGAAATAATTGATGTTCACAGTATCTTTTACCAGTGTCACTGAACAAAGTTGGCCTAAGAAGACACTGTGTATCTCCAGTATTTGTAATAGTGCTTTGGATACCCTGTAAAATACTATGACAAAAGGTTAATTTATGTTTACTTTGTACTGAACACCAGTAAGGCTACCACAGTGTCTTTAGATTTGAAAACAAAGGAGAGACAACGCGATTTCGTTATGGGCTTAAAAAAAAAAAAAAAAAAAAGTGATAGACTTCTTAATTCTGTGGGGTCTGTAAGCATGTAAGTCGGTTAACCTTAAGTTATAATGCCTAGGAGTGCTTATATTTTGAAACTTTAAATATATTCAAATTGTTCACAAGTTCGATGAACTTGTATTTCCCACTGACATAGTATCTAAATGGCCATTTTTTAGAAAAGATGTATTTCATACTTATTTATCTTAGCTTGAGGGTCAGATGTCACTAATTCTAAATATGGATTTATTTGGTTAGAGCAGTTCAGGTGGTTTTCAAAGTCACTCAGAGATAGCAAAAATAATATATCATCAGGTCTGCTTATTGGTAATTTTAAGCATCTTAACTGTTCCTTAAACTTGTTTTACTTCTTCCTATCCAGACTCTTTTTTCGGCGACATTATCCAGTCAACAGTGTTATTTTCTGTGCTTTGGATCCACAGGACAGAAAGTAAGGAAGACAAGTGGTATTTTTAATATGTTGTTTTTGTTGTCGATCTACAAAAAGAAAAAAAAAAATCTAACATAGGTTTCATTTTTCTTTCTCCATTCCTCTTTTTTTTTTTTTTTAACTGCTTTCTTAATGGACAATAAGATGGACGAAAGATGGCCTTTCTGCAAAGTAAGTGTGCACCTGTCTCAGTCTCTTTTAACTGAAAATTTTAGGAATATAATTACAGTGATCAGTTTCTTAGTGTTCTAAAATATTTTGGTCAGAGATGTAGAAGGAAAGGCAGCTGTTCAGAGACAAAAGTCTCTCTGTCCACTGTAGTTAAGAATTTACTTCATCTGCATCACTGTAAGTCAAGGCCTAATTATGTGATCGTGGGATGTTTGGAGCTAAAGCTAGCGCTGTTTATTTAGGTTGCAGATCTGTGATTTGACTAAAGTTTCAGAAATGAAAGCAGAACCATTTGCTACTTAGTTTTGTGTTCCACTTGTCCAGCAACACTAACACAAGCTTTCTTGTCTCATTTAGACTGATAGCTTTAAAAATAAAATCCTGTGCATGGCATATACATAAAAATGCTCTTAATAATACAAGTGTGTGGCATAAACATATAATTACCAGTGGATTGTAAAGTGTTTTCTATTGAATGCAAGTGTTGTTGACCCATATTTACCAAAAGAAAAATCCTAAATAGAGAGAGCTTGGGCACTGGGTTCTGGAAAGGAACAAGAGTAGATGGCTTAAGTTCTGTTTCCAGTACTCTGTCCACTGAGATGTGTGGCCCTCAAACCTCTGTTAATGTACCACACACCCGCCAAGGTGGTTAAGAGAAAGTCGTATTGAATCAGATATATTTAAATATATCCCCAGGATTAGCAGCATGTCTCTGACAGTAGTAGTATAGGATGCAATACAGACAGAGAAGGAAGAGGATCGTCTCCTTCCCTGATTCTGGTGATTCTGAGCCACTCAGGAGCTCCTGAGTTGGCTGGTGCATCTGGGCTACTGTGTTTAACAGTCACACAGGACCTTGTCCATCAGAACAAATCAGGTCTTCTCTGTGCTTTTGGTTTCTGCAGGATCTTTTTTGCTTCATGAAATGAGGCAATGCCTGTCTGTCTGTTCTCTGATACACTGTGATTGTTGCCCTTGCAGAGTGTTTGGGTTCGTTGCCAGGAAGCAAGGCAGCACTACAGACAACCTATGCCACCTATTTGCAGAGCATGATCCAGAGCAACCTGCCAGCGCCATTGTGAACTTTGTATCAAAGGTCATGATTGGTTCCCTGAAGAAGATCTGATGCCTTTCTGTCCTTGACTCAGAGCTCTTCACTGAAGGAAAGCACTGCGAGAGGGAGAAAGCATATTCAGCAACAATGTCTGAACCTTGTCGTTCGCAAGAAGGAAGGCAGAGGACAGTCTAGCTGCATTGTGTTTGCAAGAGTTCAGCATTTTCTTTGAAGATGCCTCTGACTCAACAAAGCATTATTTCTTTGTTTTTATTTCAAAAGATAAAAGATAAGAAGCTGAGTGCCACCCAGACCTATATAGCCCATACCTGAATGAAGCATAAATGAAAAACTTTTCCCCTGAAGGGTTTCTAATATATTCTCACATGCTGTTTTGCATCATTTATCGGAGCAGAAATACTCACTAGGCTGTGCTACTTTTTATGCAGAATACGTTTTGTATAACCTCCACAAAGACACTTGCCATAGTTGCATCAGTGGTAGCTGTAGGCCTTGCAGACATGCTCTTAAGAGAATGATGGTCTGAGGAAGACTATTTGCTCTTCCCTTCATCTTCATGTGATCGGTGATGGGATCTGAATGGAGAAAGGGGAAGATGCAGGTGAAGAGAAGGTTTGTGCAAGTTGATTTCTGATAAGAAAGGAGTGGCAATGTGGAATATATGGGGAGATTGCTCTGTATTTAGTGTTAAGAAGGCTGGGCTCGTTTAGTTTGAAAAATTTCAAATAGGGGAGAGGTGGCAGAACAAAAAAAAAGGTTGCATGGTAATCTATTCTGTAATGGGGTTTTTTTGTATTATTGTTTTTTATACAGAGAACTAAGCAGGGAAGATTCTGTATTTTAATAACTACAGGATAAAAATGAGGGAAAAGCAAAGAAGAAAATTTTATAACTTATATATATTACCTGTTCCAGATTATTTATAGTAGATCCCAGATCTTGATATGTCATATGGATATTCTTAAACTAGACCATTTCTGGGCTTTGCCTCTTCAGTGCTATTTTCCATAAGTGTGTATAGCCTGTGCCTTACTATAGACAATAGAGTCTCATATTTTGACTTTTGTCTTACAGTGACATACTTCCCATTTTTTGTCTCTCCAATACTGTTGTGGTAGTAACATTTGTTCCCCTATCTAATACATAATTATATCTGTGGATTCTTTTGGCCCCCTTTTCATTAGAGCTTGGAGATTTTTTGGCTTTTTTATCTGTAGATACTGGTTTTGGTTTATAATGTTTTTTAATAATTCTTTGAGTCAGGAAATCCAAAAGGGAATAAGGTTTATTTTATTACTCTGTCCCATTTCTTGATAGCATTTGTGTTATAATTTCTGCAACCATCACACTTCTACATATCTCTGTCTTCCTAAGCACGCTGATATTTTAAATGCATAACAAAGTGCTAGTTAGCTTTACAGGAAATGGATGCAGTAGATTACTGTGGAAACCTTCATGAGGAAGGTAAACTGCTGAGGTTTACTGTGTAATTCCCATTCTCTCCAAAAACAGCAGTACTAGACACCCATATCAGAACTGATGGTAATAAAGCAGGTGCAGTGTGACAGTGCTGAGAAGTTTCATTGCCTCTATCTCTTTGATGTGTAGCTGTCAACATTACATTAATAACCCGAGGAATAAAATGACACGCTGAATTCAGCATGCTGATACCTGAGGCACTGGATTAACTAGGAACTATACCCACTTGAAGAATTTAATCCTTTTATCCACTTTTACTAAATAATGGTTAAATGGAGTGGGAAATTCCAGTTGGTCTATACGGTAAGAAGGTTTCACCAATTTGAACTGTTTGTTCCGTATAAATTATCGTCTTTTTTTTTTGTTGTTGTTAACAGTTTTCTTTCTATTTCCATAAAATATTAGGACCATGGAAGCCTTATTCGGTGAACATAGCCAAAAGTGTTACCAAATTATTTGGGTAATAATGAATTTTGTAGAAATAACTTCATAGCTTTTAAAAGGAAGGGGGTGGGCAGGAGAAGGAGAAGAAAGATGTGAAGTTTAGTGTATTTGGTTCAGGAAGTGGTGTGTTAGTAGCAGTGAACATTGGATGTGTGTGAAAGGATGAAGCAATCCAAAGCATAGTAGCTACCGTTGAAGCAACGAAGGCAAGTGCCTCTGATTTGTACCAAATAATTCTGTTCTTCTTGCACAGAGTTACACTACTTAAATGGCGTTTATGTACCATCCAAAAAAGAATGCACTTCTTACTTTTAGGAGCTTTGATCCTTTTGAAACATGTGACAACACATTTCCTTTCTTTTGCTGCACCAAGAATGGAGTTGCTTAACCTAGTCAGCCATTTTGGGCATGTGAATTTCTTCAGCTGACATCTCTGTTAGACTTAAGCCTCAATTAGACTTAAATCTGATGTGTTGTGAGCATTGAAATGAGGAGATATTTTTTACTACAGTTTTTCACTTCTGTAGATGATACTTAAATTTTAGTGTATCTTGTTAGACACCAAGGGTTGGCCTTTGGGCTGAAAATAAAGTGGGGTTTTTTTCCGCATGTATTATAATTTCCATTCGCAGTCTTATTCTTTTTTCTTTGTGTTTTCCTAAGACCCACTAAATTCAAGAGCATGAGGAGCTGAATGCTGACACTCCTGGTGGTGTTTCCTGGGAGTTCAGCTCTACTTGGTAAGTGCGGAAAAAAGAAGTTGCCCTGTTTCTAAGGGAGATTTTCTACTATGCATTCCTTTGGATGGTATATTGCCGTGTGCTTTTGCTTTTTAATTAACTAAAAAATGCACAAAGCAAAATAATTCAGTGTGTACCATTGTGCAGTGTATGTAGAAAGTTATTCACAAAACTTATGTTCATGGCAAATAAAAGACTAAATAGTTAATACAGCACTTTCTTTCAAAATTTTTAGTAGATGTGTACTTGCAGTTTCATAACTAATGGCAGCAAGTTGACACGTATTTAGCCAGACTCCTATTAACCTGCTTAGTAAATGTACTACTATAATTGTACAGTGTTAAACTACTAAAATGCTAAAAGCCATGTTTTAAATTAAATGAATTCCTTATATCCAAAAGTATCATTAAAACATTAGTGTTTCCTTCTTGGATTTACCTACTGGTGAAAATTTTTGCCTTTTTCTTGAAACTGTAAAGCATCAAAAGGTCTCCAGTACATAAAAATGAATGTTCTATAAATTCTTTGTATAGTCATTTTCTCTGCTCTTTGAATATCGCTTCTATTCAGATTATAATAAAATTATGAACATGAAATTTCACATACAGTGTTACAGGGCAGTCTGTTCTGAAAGAAAAGTAATTCTGGCATTGAAAATCAGGTAATGAGTAAAACCTTGTTGGTGAAGTAAGGATAGATTGCATGCTGAAACGGGTTTAGTTTTGTTTCTTAAAAGATTCCTTTCAAGGACTTGACTTCATATGAGTTTGTTAGTGGTTCAAGTCTAGTTAAAGCATATCACTTTTCTAGTTAATTTGCGATTATAATGGTATAAAACTGTTTATCCATTGTTGCATATTTCACTGTAAGAATAACATATGGTGTCACTTTGAGTCGTCTGTAACCATTTAACTGTGCCTCCACAGTGACTACAGTGCAAAGACTTCCAGTGGTGCGTCAGGGGGGTGAGAAATCTAAGCCCTGGCTCAGGGGTCTCAAACTCATTTTCCACCCTAAAATTACATTTGGCCCTTAGAAGGCAACCATGAGGCTGATGTGTCCCCTGGTGAAAATGAGTTTGACACCCCTGCATAGCTCTCTGAGTATAAAATCTGTGCGTCAGCCACACACTGAATTTTGAATTATATACATGCTTTATCAGGATTATTTCTGAGACTGATAGGCTCTGTTACGTCATGCTGATGCCTTCTCTGTAAGGCAAAGGCTGGCAGGAGTTTTTCATTCGGTGTGCTTCATCCCTACATGCCGTCATGAGGTTTATGCACGGGCATAAACAGAGTTGTTATGCAACAGTTATTCCTGAAAAGTATTCATCTTTTATCGGAATTAATTATAATGTGGAACAGATGACAAGGATGCTACAGTAAAATGGATCTCTGTCAGAGAGCAGTCTCCTGTTAAATGCTTGTTCTTCAGCTTGTCTGCCATTGTGCACATGTGTGCTGCTGTGACTCCACTCTGAAGGCTGTTCTGGGGTCTCTTTGCTCCAGTGGATGAAAATCTGCTTTCAGTATTCATCCTAAATGTACTCACAGCTAGTTTATATGCAGTTGTTCTTATGCCAGCATTATCTCTTAGCATGAATATCTGTTTCTTCCCTGAGGGTATTTATAGCAAGAGATCTGACCCGCCTGATGTCCCTCAGTCTTCCTTTGGCAAGGCTAAACAAGACGACACTCAGCCCTTACCTTTTGGTTTTTGAAAGGGTGCAGAGGCCTGTTCTTTTCTACTCTCTGTCAGTTAAATAAATAATTTCTTTGGAGGGACCCTGCAGTGAACAGCCAGAATCTTAAAAAGGGGCACAAGCTGCTGCCTGGCGATTTTTTTAAATATTTATATGAGAAAACTCTTGGAACAAGAAAACTTGGCCCATGAGATAGGCAGAGTAAACCCCTCCTCTGCTTCTGCAGTTGACACCTAGTGCAAAGGTTACAATAGTGTAAACTACATCAGGCAGTGTGCACAAAGGAAATTTATGAAGGCAAATATCTAAAGAAGTTCTCAAAAGCATGTCAGAAACAGGAAGCTCGCAGGAGACTTAGCAAGTCTGGCAGACTATCAAGAGGGCAAAGGGGAGCTATTAGGGAATTTAAGGATCTGGCTGAATAACTGAGACAAGATTTGCATTACATGTCACTGCAATAGATATCAAAACTTCCTTTGAAAACATTTGATGTGTTTTGCAAAGTGCAAACGTTTGTACCAGCTTTAATGTTCTAACAGTTACAGAACTGCAGACTTGTTGAGGTTGGTAGCGCCCTCTGGAGGTCATCCGGTCCAACTCCCCTGCTCAAACAGGAACATGGAGCCAGTTACCCAGGACCATGTCCAGATAGCTTTTGAGTATCTCTGGAGACAGAGACTCCATGATCTGCTGGGGCAACTCATGCCAGTGCTTGGTCACCCTCACCATTAAAAAAAGCATTTCCTGATGTTCAGAGGGAGCCTCCTCTGTTTCAGTTTTTGCTCCTTGCTGCTTGTCGTGTCACTGGGCACCATGGAAAAGAGCCTGGCTCTGTATAAATACTCTTCAGGTATTTATAGACATCAGAGAGATCTCCCGAGCCTTTTCCAGGCTGAACCATCCCAGCTCTCTCAGTCGTCTGGCTCAGGGGGCTGTGTACCTGGAGCACAACTGGTCTTACTATTAAAGACTGAAGCAAAGAAGGCATTGAGTACTTCAGCCTTTTGTCCTCTGTCACTATGATCCCCCTGAATCCACTGAAGGATGGAGGCTGTTCTTAAGCCCCTCTTTTGTTGCTCGTGTATTTATAGAAACATTTTTTGTTGCCTTCTATGGCAATAGCAAAATTCAGCTCTAGTTGGGCTTTGACCCTTCCAATTTTCTCCCTGCATAACTTCACAGCATCCTTATAGTCCTTCTGAGTTGCCTGCCCCTTCTTCCAAAGTTCATAAACTCTTCTTTTATTCCTGAGTTGCACCTTTTATTCCTCAGATGCTCCAGTCCATTAATCATCTTCATGGCCTTTCACTGGACTCTTTCCGATATGTTCCTGTCTCTGTACTGGGGAGCCCAGAACTGGACACAGTACTCCAGGTGTGGCCTCACCCGCACTGGGAAGGATCACCTCCTTCGACCTGAGCAATACACGGTCGAACACAGACAAGGATATCTTTAGCAGCTTTTGCCACAGGGGTACATTGCTGGCTCATGTTCAGCTTGGTATCTGCCAGGACCCCCAGGTCCTTTTCTGCTCAGCTGCTTTCAAGCTGGTTTGGCCCCAGCATATACCAGTGCATGGGGTTGTTCCTCATCAAGTGTAGGACTTTGCACTTGTTGAACTTCTTTTCTCCCACCTGTTGAGGTCCTGCTTGATGCCAGCATGTTCCTCTGGCCTATCAGCCACTCATCCCAGTTTTGTGTCATCAGCAAGTTTGCTGAAAGTATACTCTGCCCCATCATCTAGGTCATTGATTAAGATGTTAGGGCTGGACCCAGAATGGACCCCTAGGGTACACCACTAGTTACTGGCCTCCAACAGGACCTTTTACCACTGATCCACATTCTCAGGGCCTGGCTGTTCAGCCATTTTTCAGTCCACCTCACTGTTTGCTCACCTAGCACCTACATGAACAGCTTGTCTGTGAGGCTGTTACAGGAGACAGTGTCAAAAGCCATACTGAAGTCCAGGAAGACAATGTCTACTGCTTTCACCACATCTACCAGATCAGTCATTTCATCACAGAGTGATATCAGGCTGATTAAGCGTGACTTCCCCTTGATGAAGTCATTCTGACTCCATGAAGATATTGGGGGGCTGAAGCACCTCCCCTATGAGGACAGGCTGAGAGAGTTGGGGTTGCTTAGCCTAGAGAAGGCTCCAGGGAGACCCTATAGCAGCCTTCCAGAATTTAAAGGGGGCCTACAGCTAAGACAGGGAGGGACTCTATCAGGAAGTGTAGCGATAGGATGAGGGGTAATGTTTTTAAACTGAAAGTGGGTCAATTTTTATTATATGTAAGGAAGAAATTCTTTATGATAAGGGTGGTGAGATACTGGAACAGGTTGTCCAGAGAAGTTGTGGATGTCCCATCCCTGGAAGTATTCAAGGCCAGGCTGGATGAGGTTTTGAGCAACCTGGTCGAGTGGAAGGTGTCCCTGTAGGGGCACCTGGGGAAGCAAAGCAGGCAGGGAGGGGGGCTGCCCGTGACGCCGAACTGGAATACGCTTCCACCCCTCATCGTCTTTTCGGTTCCCTACCTCTGCCTGACACTGACGGGGTAGGGGCTGTTTCGGGACTTCCCCCTCTGCCCGAGGGGGCAGGGGGTCCGTCTCCTTTTGGGGGGTACCTCCCTGGTACCTTTCTGACTGGCACGCCAGGGTGTTACTCCACCAGTCGATCTCCCTTTCGCACTCCCTGATGGTCCTCAATTTCTCGACCTCCTCCTTAAGTTTCACCACCATGGTGAGCAGATCTTGCACCTGCTCACACCTCATGCAGGTAGAATGCTGCCTCCCTCCCCCGGCAGCAGCAGCCTCTGGCACTCCCTGCAGCTGGAGACCTGAACAGACACAGTTCAGGGCAAAACCTCAGTCCATGTTGCCAGTCTTTTTGAGACAAGCTCTTTTTCTAGAGGCGACCATGGTCATCAGCAGTGTGGGATGCTGGCAAAGGTAAGAGAGTCTGACAGGCAAGATTTCTTAGCCATGCGTGGACGCTGTTTCAGGTTACAATCAACTGCTTGTGCCCTCCCAGTCATCTAAGCAGTTTTAAAAAACTGATTCACTTCAAATTCCTTTTAAAAATAAGCCTTTAAAATCATTAAAATACATTTTCACCATGGTAAAAATCTTCTAACATCTTTGGTAAAGAGTTGTTGCAAGAGTAGCTGAAAAAGCAGAACACATTTTTTACATAACTATTAATTTTTTTCTGAAATTATGTACATACTGTTCTCAAATATATATATGTATTTAATCTATGCCTATTCCTATCCCACCTAATTAAATCTGATTTTTGGGTTTTCTCCTGTTGCTACCTGTATTATATACAAGTAGTGATTTGTTTGTAAAGCAGCTGGCATGTGTGAAAGAAAATACAGGAAAACAAACTTGGATGAAATGCATTACAGATCAAAATGTGGGATGCAATTGGTCCAGTACATTTGTGTGCTTATGTTTACTACAGTAGAATAATCCAGCTGTAAAAATAAACAGGACTAGGTTGATTAATGTATTGAAGTACTACTTTCCAGCTTTTTTGTTCACAAGCTAATGTGAAACTTCCATTGCAGACGATGATAGGTGTTTATACCTGGGACATGAAAGTGGTGAGAGGAGGCCCTCAGAACTCAGCAGGAAGCTTCCCAGCACACAAACTTCTCTCTGCATATAAAAATCGTTAAAATTCATTCATATAACTGAGTGCTATAGCAAACTCTCAGCCATATTCTCACATATAAGCATGTTTTGCTCTAAGTGACCAAGAAGGACAACGTGCGCTGAAAGTGACTTGTGAGCACTCAGACAATTTCTGACCACTTTAGTTTCTTTCCATAGCAAGTACCAGGCATTTGAAATAGCACTTGGAAGTCTGTGAAGGATTTTTATGAGGAAATCTGCTTAACATGTGTCCATCTGTTTTCACAGAAGGCAGTTACCTAAAAAATTGCAAAAGTGGTATTGATCATGTAGTGACAAACCACTAGTACACTAGTGCACATGGTACACTAGTGCACTGGGACTTGTGGATATGAATTTGTTCTTATCAAATAGATATTTTATCTTGCATTGTCTAGTTAACTGTAGAACATACAGTTTTGGTATTTGATTTTATTTGTTCTGGGTTATTTCTTGGAACCTCAGAAGAAGTGGAACAAACATGGTTTGTATCTCTGCAATGGTAATACTTTGTCACATTTCATGAAAACTTAGGACTCCTATGCCTCATTTTGTTAGAATTTTGCCTCCTGTTACCTCCCGTAAATTGGTTATATTTGGGATACCTTTACGTTCATGCCTGAACCTCAGTCTGGTTCACTGACTCACATGCAATCTGTGTATACATTTTCCTGTGTGCGTAGTCACACAAAGGCCTTTTGTAAGGTCTGCATTGTCAGTAAGGTTAACTAAGTGTGAATGTACTTTCCGACTAAAGCACTATGTTGCTGAGATGTAATAGGTAAGATTTTTAGAAAGTGCTGGAGAGAGAAAAATCTTATGTGAGTTTGAAATGGCCGGAACCACTGTAAAAGAGAAACAGTGCAAAGTGTCTTACAAGAATTTGTGGTTTTTTTGTTTGGTTGGGGGTTTTTTTGTTTTTGTTTTGGTTTGTTTTTTGTTGTTGTTGTTGTTTGTTTTGTTTTTTAAGGGATATGATGATTAATCATGTATAAAACTCTAGATCCCTGCAAGGAAAATTCCAGTCTCCAGATTATGTCTATAAACTAGACATGCTACATGTTAATAAATCACTTGAGTAGTGGGCCTGTAAACATTAATACTATGGTAAACTTCTGAGTGTTTCTGAGGTGGCAGTAATTTTGTAGGGGTATGCACCTGAAAAATCAGGACCTTGACCTACCTTTACCTGTTCTTAGTGTGTTTAGTAGCAGTAGCTGAGGTTGAATTAGTTTCTCTGGAGCTGTTTTTATCTCTCTGTACATGTTGTATAGATTCCAGAGCTGTTTAAGGATGATGGGATTTAACCAGTTTTTGAGCAGTCACAGTTTTAACACTCTCCAGTTTCACTCATATAGTCCAAGCGAATACGTGTGCGTGCTACTTCGCTCAGGAATAGGAGAAATAGTTTACCAAAACTTTATTTCTGATGAATCCAGATTGCCCGATATTTCCAGATACATTTCAAGGATACAACCCAGAAAAAAGGATGCATTTTTTGCTGGACTAGCAGGATTCTCTGGTATTTGGAGCTGTGGTGTTTGGAGCTGGCTAAGAAGGGCTGTGCTGCAATAGGCAGGAACACACAGGTGCCCAGACCCAGTGCAAGATGACAGTGAAATAAAGGCTGTTACATGACAAAAAGGAAAAAGAGAAAGGAGAAATGAGGAACTTTGCCTTCCTGCTGCATTCGTGTCAGACAAGAGGAACATGGGTTCACAAAGGGAAAGCCTTCAACCAATCTGATATCCTTCTGTGATGAGGTCACCTGGATAGTGGGTGAAAGGAAGGTGGTGAATATAGTTTTTCTGGATTTTAGTAAGGCTTTGGGTGCTGTCTCTCCCAGCATCCTTCCAGACAAGTTGTCCAGCTGTGAAATAAGCAGGTAGACAGTGTGCTGACTGAAGAACGGGCTGAAGGGCAGAGCACAAAGGGTTGCAGCAAATGGGGCTGTGTATGGCTAGTGACCAATCACCAGTGGTGTTCCTCAGCGCTGAATTCTAGGGCCAGTTCTGTTCAATATATTTATCACTGATCTGGATGCAGGGCTTGAATGCACTATTAGCAAGTTTGCTGATGATACCGAAGTGGGAGGTGCTGTTAATTCTCTTGAGGGACAAGATACCTTACAGAGGGATCTAGCTAGATTGGAGCATTGGGCAATGATTAATGGGATTCCATTTAACTGGTCCAAATGCTGGATTCTGCACTTGGCATGTAGTAACAACAGACACAAGTATAAATTGAGTGAGTAATGCCTGGAGAGCAGCCCTGAAGAAATTGGTCTGGGGGTGCTGGTTGACTGTGGGCTCAACAAGAGTCAGCAGCATGTCCCTGTCAGCCAAGAGAGCAAACTGCAACCTGAAGTGCATCAAAAGTAGCATAACCAGCCGGTCAAGAGAGGTGATTATTCCACTGCATTCTGCATTGGTGCGGCCTCACCTTGAGTACTGTGTGCTGTTCTGGACTGATGTGAAGGTACTTCACATAACAGAGGAGGGCAACAAAACTGGTAAAAGGGCTGGAAGGCACATCCTATGAGGAGTGGCTGAGGACTTGGAGTTTGTCTAGTTTGGAAAGGAGGCTGAGGGGCGGCCTCACGGCTCTCCAACTTCCTGAGGAGAGGAAGTGGAGGGGGAGGTGCTGAGCTCTTCTCCCAGGTACCCAGTGCCATGACGTGTGGCAATGGCTCAAAGCTGCGTGCATCAGGGGAGATTCAACCTTGTCAGGAGGAAACATTTCTTCACTGAGAGGGAGGTCAAGCCCTGGAACAGGCTTCCTGGAGAGGTGGTGGATGCTGTATGCCTGTCAGTGTTTTAAGACGCACTTGGACAGTACCCTTAATGCCATGATTGAACTTCTGGTCAGCTCTGTAGTAGTCAGGCAGACGGACTAGATTATCATTGTAGGACCATTTCAACTGAAATCTATCCCACTCCATTCCATTCTATTCTATTCTATTTTCATATGCGCATGAAATATGCAAATAAGACACTGGAACATTATCAAATTTTGCCGTATTAAGTATTGCCTTATTGTTCCTCATAACAATTGTGGCTAGAACTCAAAGTGTTTTGATAACTTCACAGTTCATATTTGTACATATTTTAGTTGAAGAAGTAAAATTTTCTCCTTCACAGCATTTCACATGATGATAGGGACAATCTCTTGTTTCCTTCTACTTGGTTAGAACAGCATAAAAGACCTTACAATTCTCTTTGAATTTCAATGCAAGCAATGATCTCTTCCATCTGCTGGTGAACCTATAATATAACATGTAGCTGGTTATTGAGTTGTGCACTCCAGGTTACACACAGGTTACTGTGGTTTGAATGCAACAGCTATTGTGTTCATTATCCAGTAAGCTGTTTTATTTTTCATAGCGTAACTCACCAATAAAAAAATAACTCATTCCCTTTCTGCTATTTCTGCCATGCACTTCTCCAAAACCCTAAGTGCTAGTGAAACATCCAGTGCATCTTGTAAAGTACTTTGCCACCTATGAACTGACAGAATGGGCTGGATTCTGTTTATCACAGAAAAATGACATAGATGCTGTTATACCACTGAACCCTCATGTTTCTTCACAGTGAAGAAAAAATACAATTGCCTTCTCAATATTAGCATTTAATGTTTATATATCCCTAATTAAGAAGTCTGGATACACTTATGTGAGCAAAAATAAAAAAATAAAAGAGAAGTTCTTCATAAATACATGACTCAAGCAGCTGGGTTTTAAATTACAATACCAACTATTCTACAGCCTATTCAACATGGCTTCACCAAGGGGAAGTCATGTTTGACCAACCTCATGGCCTTTTATGAGAACATAACGAGGTGGATAGATGATGGCAAAGCAGTAGATTTGGTCTACCTTGACTTCAGTAAAGTATTTGACACAGTCTCCCACAGCATCCTTGCTGCTAAACTGAGGAAGTGTGGTCTGGATGGTCAGATAGTGATGTGGAAGGGAAGAAGCCAGAGAGTTGTGGTCAATGGGACAGAGTCCAGGTGTGGAGGTCTGTATCTAGTGGAGTGCCTCAGGGGTTGGTACTGGGACCAGTATTATTCAATACATTTATCAGTGATTTGGATGAGGGAATAGAGTGCACTATCAGCAAGTTTGCTGATGACACCAAGCTGGGAGGAGTGGCTGACACACCAGAAGGCTGTGCTGCCATCCAGCGGGACCTGGACAGGCTGGAGAGTTGGACGGGGAATAACCTAATGAAATTTAACAAGGGAAAGTGTAGAGTCCTGCATCTGGGCAGGAACAACCTCAGGTTCCAGTATACGTTGGGAAATTACATATTAGAGAGCAGTGTAGGGGAAAGGGACCTGGGGGTCCTGGTGGACAACAGGATGACCATGAGCCAGCACTGTGCCCTTGTGGCCAGGAAGGCCAATGGCATCCTGGGGTGTATTACAAGGGGGGTGGTTAGTAGATCGAGAGAGGTCCTCCTGTGAGATGCTGCTGCTGAGAGCCCCACTGGGATGGAGACTCCGCCTGCCTTGCCGCCACGTGTGTGAGTAAAATTTCTCCTTGCAGGATTGTGAGTGTATTTATACTTTATGTACACATATGCATGTGTACTTTCCATGCTCAATATGAGCACGTGTAAAATTAATCTTTGCATAATTGCGAGCATGCGGCGATTAGGAACGACGCATACCAGGACGCAGACAGAAATTCACACAGAGGCAGAGATCTTGTTCAGGAAGGAGCGCAGAGCCTGGCCAAGCCAAGAGCTAACCTCCAAGTAATATGTAAACTATTGGGAACTGAATTCTTTTGTGCATGTAGCTGTTCACCAACCTGTTTCCAAATTTTACTGTCAAATGTCCCCTCACTCAGAAACCAAACACAATTCTCTCTCACCCATACCAGGAGTGAAGCTACCTGCTTCTCAGAAGTACGATACCCAGAAGAACGTAATAGCTGCAGTAAAACCTGCAAATACAATTTATGTTCCTGAGAAGCAGCTTGCCCTATACTAATGCAATCCTGCAGCTCTCTCGTTCAACGAGGACTGCTTGTCCCTGTCTATACCATAGGGATTAATGTGGCCACAAATAAAATTTACTCACCCGTCGGATTGCGTGGTCGCCGCCAAACACACTGCTCAATGAAGAGCCTCCAGGGGCCACACGCTCACACGGGGCACCATTTGTGGTGATTAGGAGCGATGCATACCAGGACACAGACAGAAATTCACGCGGTGGCAGAGATCTTGCTCAGGAAGGAGCGCAGAGCCTGGCCAAGCCGAGAGCTGACCTAGGCCTAGGCTGCCTTCTTTATTCACCATTGACAATTTATAGGGATTTACAGGTACAGGCCTGGACTAATATGTTTACAAAAAAGGTGCTTTTCCACTAGTTGTTATTAAGAACACACTAAACTCATGTGATATTCGTCTCACTTGTTTTTCCACTCATTCACAGATCCGGCACAAGGACATTTACACATACCATGCGCTTGGGGGCGGTTATCCGGCCCGAGGTACCGTTCTCATGAGTCTGGGCTATAACTTTTTACAATTACAAGAAACGTACTTCAAAGTAATCTGTCCAAGGCCCTTTATATATTATTATGTTAGTATTATGTCTTCGACTGTCCAAATAGTCATGGTAGTATTGATCTTTCTTTATCATCCAGGTGGCTGGAACAGCACATCTTGCTTTCCCACATTTTACTTTCCAACACGGATGTATTTTCCTCCCATGCTTCCACGTAAGCACGTGTAACTTTCTGTGCACATTTGCACGCGTACTTTCCGTGCTTAATACAAGCACGTGTAAAATTAACCCTCGCGGGACTGCAAGTGTATTTACTTTCTGTGCACATTTGCACCTGTAACTTTCCGTGCTCAATACGAGCATGTGTATTAACCCTCGCAGGATTGCAATTGTATTATAAATTTACCCTCGCAGAATTGCAAGTGTACACTTTCCGTACTCAACATGAGTACCTATATCTCTTTAAAATAATCCCACACCATGTTCAGGCAAGTGTGTACTCTTCCCGGACTCGGGGCGGCTCTGGCATTGTTTTGGGTGAAGCCACATGTATGCACGCTGTGGACCTCCTGAATTATTAGTTGCTGCCCCTCAATAATTTTCCTCAACTGATACCCAAACCTGTATTCAAGTCACTTTTGGAGTGCTAAAACCCTGTTTCTCACTGGCTTAATAAAAGTTGTTTTGGACCCTATTGTCCCTTAAACTAACCTCGGGGTGCCTCTGTTCACAACACTATGAAGATTTTGATTCAGTGCTTTGCTGTACAGAGAAAGAATTACAGATAATATGCAAATGTAATTGCTTTGCTGAATCAGTTCCTGTATTACATAACACTGAAAGAATCGTCTGACTTTTACAATCAGTAAGAATTGCCAGTGGTAAATGCACATCTCACAGAGAGTATTTAGAAATATGCAGATAATGAGTTATACCAAATAGATTGATGCACTACAATATATCTCTGATAATCTAACACAATATCACATATATTATTGCCTGACTATATGCAAACATATTTATGGGATGTCCATGTGTTCTTTTGCAATGCGGTATCTGAGTCAGTCAGGAAGCTACGTGTATGTTTCTGAGATTGTCTAGGGGCTGTTGGCTCTGTCCTTGAAGACTTACTAGCTTGCATCCTGGCATTCATGGTGTCTCCCTTGCCATTCAGGCAAGGACCTCAACAAGCACTTGAGCTGACACCAAATGCGAGAGGAGAGATGGATGTGTATTCCTCAACAGCCAGAATCATGCATGCACTTGATCGAGTGACAGTGAAGGTGAGTTGCACTGTGTGCTGGGCAGCTTCTGAGCAGGGAGCAATCCACCTTGCATCATAAACACTCCAACGTTTGCTTGATGGCAAAACTTGTCCAGGGAGACAGGAACTTTTAGGAGAGGGATATAATCTTTACTGCAGACTCACAGAATCATTTTGGTTGGAAAAGACCCTCAAGATCACTGAGTCCAACTGTTAAACTAACTCTGTTAATAAACCGTGTCCCGAAGAACCTCATCTACACATCTTTTAAACACCTCCAGGGATGATGATTCAACTGCTTCCCTGGGCAGCCTGTTCCAATGCCTGACAACCCCTTTCCTTGAAAAAATTTTTCCTAATATCCAATCTGAACCTCCCCTGGCACAACCTAAAGCCATTTCCTCTTGTCCTGTCACTTGCTACTTGTGAGAAGGGACCAACACCCTTTATGCTATAGCCTGCTTTCAGGTAGTTGTAGAGAATAATAAGGTCTCCCCACAGGCTCCTTTTTTCCAGGCTAAACAACCCCAGTTCCCTCTGCCACTCCTCATAAGACTTGTGCTCCAGGCCCCTCAACAGCTTTGTTACCCTTCTCTGAACTCTCTCCAGTACCTCAATGTCTTTCTTGTAGTGAAAAGAACACAGTATTTGAGGTGTGAACACAGTATTCAAGGTGGTGTCCAACAGCAAGATAATTTTCCACGTGCACCATGTATTACTGAAAGCTTAGCAACTGTGAAGGACAAACGATGCAACCAGGATCCACTGTGCTGAACAAGAAAGGACCTATGTGTTCTCTGTCTTCTCACACTCACTAAGTCAGCATATGGTTCTGCGTGGAGAGGCAGTAAATTGGGTCCTGCCATTGCCTGGCGGGTGGAAGGTAACAGGTATTGCAAAGTGTGTGCTCAGCAAACAGATATTGGTAATGTGGGCATGCAGCACAGCAGTCCCAAATTCTCTGATGGTAGTGGCCAATTTCACTGTCTGTGGCACATGCAACTGTGGGATGGGTTTCTTAGCACCACGAGCGCTAGGGAAGGATTTTTGGAATTAGGGAGCTGCAAATCTGCAGGCCCTGGGTAGCTGAGTGAGGCAGAAAGACTATAAAAATGACAACTGCAAGAAGCAAGGGATACAGCAGAGGAGGACCTAGCTGAAGTGGTAACCACCTTGCCTGGTTTGGGAAGAGGGAGCTCACCTGTCTCACTCCTGCAGAAAGTTTGCCATCAAAACAGAAACAGAAGGGCTGTCAGGATGAAATGACTAGATAAAACTAGAAATTAGAGGACTAAGAGGTTGCTAATAAGTACCCAGTCTCCTACAAGAAAACAGTCTGCATTAGCTTGTTCTGGCACTTAGGGTGCTGTGTGAACTGGTGAGAAGATTGCTTTTGAGTGATATGGAGTTTGGAAAATCAGAAAACTTTTAGTACTTTGGGGGTTTTCTATGATCAGAAAAGGCTCACAAGACTGTATGATTCCTGGTTGTATCTGGCAAATGCTTGCAGCATAATATGAACCTTGCTGTGGCAGGGGATGAGATATCTATGCTTTAGGCTTTGTTAGGCTGTGGCATAGACACATGCCTATATATATTTTTTGTTTTCTTATTTTTTTCTAGGATGGGAGTAAACTGGATCAACCTTCCTATGAATGTGGGAGAGAATTTCAAGATGGATTCAACAGGGTGCTAGATAATCTCATCTAGGCTCCCTTTCCCAGAAAAGGTTAGACCACATGGTCTTCTAAGGTCCCTTCCAAGATGGGCTGTTGCATGATTTAATTTTTTTTAAAACTGTAAAGCCCACTTGCATCTTCCTTGGAATCTCCTCCACTGTAGGGTTAAATTGGCTTAGGCAAAGGTGTGAGCTTAAATGCAGTACTAGCTTTGCAGTAATCTCCTCTGTGATGCTCTTATTGTGGAGCAAGAAAGCTGACGTGTACATAAGCTAGGAAATTGATTGGTTTTATATGTTACAACCAAATCTGTTTATCTCTACTTGTCTAATTGTCAGCTGTTCGAAGTCACAATACAGGCGTCTTTGTTGCCATTCTTGGTATCTTTTATTGCCAACTTAAAGTAGAGGTTGCTTGCATGAGGGATGCACGCAACTCTATAGAAAGCATTGGTGTGGTAAGTTATAGAGATAAATTCTGTTGGCTTAACTGATAATTTGCTTGAGCATATCATGGAAAGGCATCTGAACACCTTTAATACACATGCATATACATTCACATAGTTCTTATTTATACGTACATGTGTACGTATGTGTATATATATTTTATATAAATTCCATAATGCCAAAAAGAATAAATTTTAATACATTATTTTTCAGCCAGATCAGCAATCTTATATGCACATCTATGTATGTATATGTATGTCTGTATGTTTACCTATTAAGCTTCCTAGGCTGTGCATATGGTGCTTATTTCTCCTGTGGGTGTGGATACCAATGTCTCATTCAAAACTACAGCAGCTGATTGTACTTTAGGTACTCCATCAGTGCTTAGCAACATGACACTAACAATACAGCTACTGTGCAATAGCTGGAAGTTTTCTAGAGGATTGGAGAATTTTTGTTATAACTTGGACAGTTTGGTGGTAGAAAAGGAGTTAGAATAGAGAGGAACTACTGCTTCAGGGACATGTGACATAGACTTAAAACTTTGTTTTATAGAGAAGAGGTCTTAGAGGATATGATCAACTTGTTTTCCTGAATTCTTGCAGACAACAACACATCAGGTATCTGATAGTCCAGCTCAATTAGCCATTTTTTAAAATTGTTCCTTCCTCCTTTTCATTAGAATTTATGCTATCTGAGCAGAACTTCCGTTCCTATAGAAATGATTGTGTACTAACTCACAAGAACTTGAGTTTTGGAAGCTTTCCATTTTAATGCAAGCAAAACAGAGATTTTAGAGTTAAGTGCTGAGTGCTGGTCTGTTCAGTGGAGAGTCTAGGTGGTAGGGAGCATGGTAACGTGGTTCAGGAGAATGGAAAGACAATGGGTGCTGTTATCTCCCACTAGTTTCTTGCTGACTGATGTGATGATTTCTAAAAGTGGGGAAGAGGTTGGCTGTAGTTAATTAGTTCTGTGAGGAGAGTGGAAGTCATTTTATCTAACTTGTACAAAGAGTTTGGTTTTCCTTATGTAACCAAAATGCTAACCAAAGACTTCCAGAATCAAAGTTGGACTAATTGTGTTGTATTTTTTACATATAAATAAGTGTGCACTGTATTGTATTTTGGTATATAGTGAAACACAGCAAAATGAAAGCCTGGAGGATTTAAGGATTCTGGCCATGCAAGGTGATGACAGAGCCAAAACCAAACCTTAACTTTAGAGCCCTGGACAGTCTCACTTGCCATAAAATTATTTGTATGCCCAAGTTTGTTTCAGATAATTTCCTCAGGAGCACCTGCCTTTATTGTTGCTGAGACAATGCAGGAGGAAGAGGAGGATGGTTGAGGTGGAAACTGAATGTGGACATTTTTTTGCATTTAATTTACCATTTGTGTTTGGCTGTACTTGGCATTGTACTTAGGTGTTTTAAAGCCATTGATTGTTGTTTAGGGGCCCTCTCTTAGTCTTTGGAATTAAGCAGCCGTGAAGAAAAGCTTGACAGTGGGGTGAGGCTGCTTGACTGGGTGTCACTGTCACCCTTTCATCTTCACTGCCAGCAGTGGAAGTGACACCTGATGAGCATTTTTCCTCCAATACAATTGAAAAAAAATAAAGTTTTAAAAATTCAGTTGCCAGGAGTGCAGTATGCTTTCAAAAATATTGCCCAGGTTCCTCAAGAGTTTTTGCTGATAGCTAAATTTTTTGCCCAGCAGATGGCACAATTGTACAGTGCCTGAGACCTATTTGGGAATGTAAAACTGTAATTCTGTTCAATTGGACTTTCTAGATGTTGTTCAGCTAGTTAGGATTACACTGAGTAACTGCACGGTGATATGTACACTTCTTGTTCTACAGGAAACAGGGCGCATATTGTGCCTGTTAGTATCCTTGGAGGAGATAGTAATTTTGAACAACATAGGTAATTTAGCTTTGTTGTATTCTAAAGTTGAAGCCATTGTGTTTAAACTGAATGGTGCTGCTTGGTTTCTAAGATGCAGGAAATGATGGAGGTGTTTTTGGTGGATGTGAGCAATGAAGAGTGTCTGAATGGGGTCTATAAGCCTACTAGAGAGGACCCTGAGCTCTTGGTGGTCCTCTCCTGGGATTTGTACCCTAAAACACCCACTGTGGCTCCTCTGCTAGCTGACTGCACATCCTGCCAGCTGCTCACAGTCAAACCTAGAAGTTCCCAGAGGGAATATGAAGAATTGTGAGTGAGGTAGGACAACACTCTTTCCTGCTGTATCACTAGCCTCTACCCTGGACTGTGTCTGATTCTTCGCCAGCACATCCTGAGATGCAGATGTTTCCTTAAAGACGTTAGTATAGCTCATTTCGGAATGGACTTCACAGTTATTTAATAAATAACACCTTGTAAGTAAATTTCTAGCAGAATTTGTGCACAATATAATTCTGAAATGTATATGCAGAAAAATGGTATTCTGTTGTGCAATTAAAGGCCAATTATGAAATTGTATATTTTATGCATAATTGAAATTGAAAAATCATAATTTTTTTAAAGCACTGTTTAGAGGATTGAAACTAAGGAGTCCTAAGGTTTAGATGAAATTAAGTCAAATCTGTTGTTAATGAGTGCTCCCTAGACAAGCATTTTTGCTTTGTCCCTTATGGATTTTGTAGCATCATTTTTTGTTGTTGTTGTTCTTGTTTTGTTTTTATTTTTATTTCTTTGCCATAAGAACATCCAGAAATGAGAAGACATTTGGATTATTAAGAGAAATAGGAGACCTTCTTAGTGCATTGATACCAAAATGAAGAAACTGCAATGCCTGGTCCCAATCATGCAAGCAGGCCTTTATAACCACCTCTTTGAACTCTCAGGTACTAGAGTCATCTCCTTTTACACTTCAAACTGGAAGCTTTGAATATGCTTGCATACAGCATCTTTATCATTTACTACTTCTAGTGGGTTTACAATTCTGCCTTCTAAATATGGCAGCTATAGAAATCTGTGGGAAATCTGAGAAGCACTTTCACACAAATCCCATACTTTGAATTGTCCCAGAATTAATTCTGGTAATATCTTATTGAAAATCTCATTCAAAAATATGAACTCTGCTGGAAACTGAAACAATCTTCTTAGCAGGATTTGCTCCTATCATTGCTGACAATGCTTGTGGAAGCCATTTCGTAATTCTCTGAAAATTGAAAAAGCCAAACCTGAAAAAGATGTGACCCAGATATATCTTTATTCAAAACTATCACATGTCCAGGTTTCAGGCAAATACTTAGAAGTCTTTGATTTTGCTTGTACGCATACACTGCAGACCAAAGTGTGTTAGACAGATAGTTGTGGGTTCCTGTTCACACAAAGAATGGAAGTTGCACTGGGAGAGAATTTACTCTGCTTAGTGAAAACAGAGCTGCCCAGTGCACATCAAAAAACTATCCTTAGTTGCAGCTGTCCAACAGTGCCTCATAAGCTGGATTCATTTTTATACATTTACACTACCATACACATGTTTTAGGTTAAAATGACTTCGCTTCTATTAATCTTTGTAATAGACCCTTACAGATTCACTTCACGTCTACTTCATCTTGTTCTCCTTTTCTGTTAAATCCATGGAAATGTCTTTAGAGGATGTGTTCCTAATCCTCTCCTGGATTTTAACTTCGTTTTCTTTGTATGGTACTGTGCTTCCAGTTGGAGGAGAATAACTGTTGTTTGCTTGATGAGCTACTCATCTGCCAGGAAGCTCCATGAACTGGGATCGCTCTCTCCTGTAGTTACTCAGCCATGCATAGAAGCTGAGTCCTGCCATCATGTCATCAGCTACAGGGAGTTAGAAATATTATTTTGTATAACTTTAAGAATAGTTTAATAAGTAATTTGGAAAGACTGGACAAGCCAAAGCACTTTTACTAGAAGTTTTTATGCCAATGGAACTTTAAAAAAACACCACACATGGCTCGAAGCCATAGCCAGTGATCCGGGTGTTTAGATGAGATGTTACAGCTGCTGTCCCTACTGGGAAACTTTGGCTGACTTAGATTTGTTCTAGAATAGAGGTCAGTAGAGTTTAAAAACTAGTTAGTGCAGTCATCTGGCCTGCAGCAGCTCTGCTGATGCTGGGTGCAACTTTTTTCTTGAAATGCTTTGCCTCTTTGGGAGACTCAGACCCTTTGCCAGGTGTTAGTTTTCTCCATCCATCCTTGCTTATGCTACCTGCAGTTCAGCCTTACAGACCAGAAGGGCATTTACCTACCAACGGCAAACTTTACTAATATTTGTGCTTTTTTGTATTTCCTATGAGGATCAAATGCACAATTGTAATGCTTGCTCTAGATGGTGAAACAAAAGATTCTTGTATTCAGCATAGGCCTATCCCTATGTGCCTTGCTTTTTCTTCCAGAAGCAGCATAGGAACAAGTGTTAGGATCCAAAAGGCAATTTGGCAAGCTGCCACCTTAGGGATTTTATCCCTTTTCATCTAGATCTATCTTCGGAAGTGCATCTAATTGCTGCTTGAATAGCCCTGTTATTTCTGCCACAGAAAACTTGCTTGGTGGTGATATAATCAGTGGATGTTTCTTTGACAACTAGGCTGCACAGCTTCTGCTCCCAGAACTATTCCAACTTTTCTCATTCCATGTGGCTACAGACACTTTTCTCAAACTATGCTTTCTAGTTAGGAAATAGTGGAAGTGTTCTCATCCACTTCAAAGGACAATGGATCAGATCTTAATGAATAATGAAAAGGCTACAGCAACAGATACATACCTCTGCAGAAAAATTTTGATGTAAAAGGTTTGTGATTTCTGATATTGTTGCTCAACTTCACTCTTTTCCCCTTTCAGGTGCATTAAGTAAATTCTTTGGTGTAGCTTGGTCATCTATGAAGTAGCAGTATGACACCTATCTACTGTACTACTTTTTAAGAGGTATATATTTATAGACAGTTTTGAAGATGATAGTTCTGAACTGATGATAGTTCTTTTTCTTGAGAGCTAAGGATTTTTTTTAATATATGTCTTCAAAATTATTAAATAATTGTTTTTGCAGCAGAATGGACATTTCTTCCCAAAGACTTGACATAAAAGGTAAATTACAAGCTGCACCAAGCAGCCTGAACTGGTCCTTATAAGTAATAAATTATTCTCTTCCTATTCTGCCTAAAGTTAAGATTTACTAGTCTCAAAACCAGCTATCCATTTCAGCTTAGAAGTGATATCAACATGTGAATATCATTGTTATTAAACCCTTTCCCTTAAAAGGGAATTGAAGGATTGAAGGCAAACATACTGGGAGTGTGAGCCACATGAAAATGAATGACTTTATTTGTACAAAATTTTTGGAAAATGTTAAGTGTTTAGATAAACACTATTCACTTGGTGAAATTAGTTATAATGCACCAGCAAAGAAAATCACAGACAATGATCATGTTTGCTTTCCATATTGAGTGTTCACTCATATGTGCCTAATGGAAGAACAGTGGTACAGCCATTAGCCTATAGTGTTTTCCCCAGTGATATGTTAAATTCAATGCAGAAATGAAGTTGTTACAACCTCCAGAGGAAAGTTTCAGCTGATCAGTTCTGGATAGGCTGTAAATGTTGTCTGAGTGCTTACAGCTGTGGCACACTGTAGGCAGGTTATGGAAGGAGCTGCTCAATGTAGAACAGCAATCAGAAATGGCACTTTGTAAAGTAGTGCAATGAAGGACTTACAAAACCCATATGGAATTAGGGAGTTGGCTATTTCATCTTGAATACAGAGTTGGACATCTAATTTTCAGCAGAAGCTGAAGAATTAAAAAAAAAAAAAAAAGGCAGTGAGGTGACAACAGACATTAAAATCTTACCCTTACTTTTTTTCCCAAAGAGATGATTAAGAGGTGTAAGAGAAGAAAAGCACTAAACAATAGGAAGATTGATGTCATTCAAAATCATATTTTGGTAACAAGTGGTTTTATTTTATAAAACATTGCACAAGTTATACTTTATAATTTCTTGCTTGAATATCCCCTTCTTGTATATAGAGGAAAGACCTCTGTGAGAAAGTGTCTAGAGGACTCACACAAACATTTAATGTTTCTGTGAGAAGGTTTTTCAGTTATACAATAGTGAGTAGAATGCAATGGTGAGGGACATCAGCCTTCATCTTTTAGTGTAAATTGGCTCAGAGTTGTTGTCATAGAGGCACCCCAAAGTCAGTTTTAGGTGGACAACACGTTCCAAAAACATACTTTATTCTAGCCAGAAAAGTGTAATCAGTAAACCGACTAGAAACAGGGTTTATACAACTATTTAGCACTCTGACAACATAAAATACAGGTTTGAGTATCAGGTGAGGAGATTATTTGGGTACAGCAACATAAGAATAATGAGGATCCACAACATGCACGCATACACTCACAAGAAACAAAACCAGAAACCTCTCACTCAAGGGTACCCTGAAGAAACAACCACTCACTTGAGTTAGGTGAGGGCTCACACTTGCCTGGGTTAGGCAAGCACTTATTAAAGGATATATCCAGTAGAGAAAAATAACCACTTACCACAGGAGAAGGTGAGGTGCTCTCAATCCTGGGAAGTTTCCTTAGACAGCATCCCAGTCTAAGGGGAGGGCTCCAGTTCACAGATCCGCTGCTCTGAGAAGACCACTCAAGGGGAGTCCTTGATGGGGACCCCATTTTATAGCATGGTCAGATCTGGCTGTGGGCATTACAACATAGTCAGAAGCTTCTCAGCTACTCTGTGTACCTCTTTTGTTAAGGACCCTGTCAATTGACTGAGGGTCCCACCCCTCCTGCCCCACAAGCTGGGTGGAAGTGAAGTCACCCTGCCTGCAGGTGGGAAGGATGTGACTGTCAGTACCATCCTAGGTATGTACGTGGAGACAGGCACAGTGGGGCACAAAATGTGCTAAGGAGCCATCAACTGCCCTATTGAAGGCTCCAGATCTCAGGGGGATGTGCAACTGCTACAGTTGTCTATAATGATTATTATTAATGTAAAATGTTTCTTTATTTTAAGTAACAGAGTTAGTCTTGCTGGTTACTTGTAAACAAAAAGTATAATTCCTCCCACCTTTTTGAAATTAGTTCAGTCACATCCTCTCTTTTCCCCAGAAATACTGTTTTACTAGGTAAGTGGTAGTTCCGTGCAAACGTGCTTTGCATGAGGGTAAGAACACTGAATATGGTATTAATCAGACTTTTAACTAGGTCAAATACTCAGCTGAATATAACCTGCAGAGGTTCACTGAAGATCTGCCAATATGCAGATTTGAGCCAGAACATTTGATGAAGTAATGCTGAATATATTCTTCAAATGGTGCCCTTCTGTAGGACTGCATAGTAGGTGGAATTCAGCAGAGACCAGAACAGATTATCTGCTTATAATAATAGCAAGATCCAAATGAGTAAACAAACAACACCCCCCAACCAAGTCACGTGTTTTCCTGTTACATTCCTTTTCAAAGCCAATCTCCTCTCCTGCTCTAATAATCTTGCAGCTGATTAGGGTGGCTATAATAACAAAAGTTCATTACAATGATTTCTTTAAAAGAACAACAAGTGTTTTGATTTGTTTTGTTTTGTTTTTCAAGAATAATGTGCCTCAGGTGTTGCATGTATAGTAGCATTAGGTCCTTCCAAGGCCACTTGAAAGCTGCTGTGAGAACATGAACTCTAGTGTGTAAGCACCTCATTAGAAACGAGTGCAGTGCAGGGAGGGTGGAGACCAACCCAAAACTGGGGCTCCTAGGCATTACCACAGGAAAGCCAACAAAAATATTTTAATTAAAGCTGCTCAGCTTTGCCTTTGCTTCACAAACTTTTAAAATGGATTCCTCTTCCTCCTTTCTTTTCCTGATTGCAGGATATCCACTTCAGCTTTTTGAAAGTGCTATTTTGATGATTTGTCACAGTTATTAATTCCTTCTCCCTTTTCCATCTTATTTGCACAAAGAAATAATTGAACAGTATACAGCAGCACAGATGTAGCATCATGGGATGTTTATGTCAACTTTGTAATTAAAGAACGGTAAATGTGGTATGTCAGTGTAATAAATAGAAGTGCTAGGGGAAGAAAAAGTCTGACTTTCCTTGTTTCTTCCACAGTGGACTGGGAATGATAAAATTTGTTCTTAGCTGTATGTTGAAACACTTTTTTTTTTGGCAGGATATGCATGAACATCAGTTTTAGGGATATATATATCCAAAGCAAGAAAACAATATAGCCAGCAAACAAGTTTCTGACAGCAGCATTCAAGCTGCAAAGTAAATTCAAGAAGGAGGTGAAGTAACTTATGGAGAGCTGACCTGGAAACCAGTAAAGATATCAGGACCCAAATAAACTTGGTCTCAGATACAAATTCTTCTGTTGATCCAATGTCTGACAGGCACAAGTCTGTGACATGAATCTCTTCCAAAATGTGATGATTTCAACTGAAAAATTGTCTCTGAGTCTTCAGGGTTAGCTGTAGTCATGGTGGAAATGGTGGGTTTACCGTTACATGCAAATGCTAAACAACAGCTCTCCAGGTGCTTAACTGATATGTAGTTGGGGCTGTGCTTTAGCTTTTTAGAAGAGCCTTAATTTCTGAGTTTTTGCTTCAGTTTAGCAAGAATATCTATGTATAATTTTTATGCACCAGTTTCTTAATATCTGCCTTTGTCCTCCATTCACCCCTCTAGCTTTTACCATTGTATTTACCACTCTTTGCTGATGCATTGTGGGTGAGATTTTCAATTGCACAATTACTGCTGGAGGAGAATTAAATCTTAGTGCTAGTGCACTACAGGTTTAATGGAAACTTCAGGACCAGAGAAATGATCGTGCCACTGTACTCAGCACTGGTGAGTCCCCACCATCAATACTATGTTCAGTTCATAAGAAGGACGTTGAGGTACTAGAGAGAGTGCAGAGAAGGGTGATGAGGCTGACGAGGGGCCTGGAGCACAAGTCTTATGAGGAGCTGTTGAGGGAACTGGGGCAAAGAAGGCTGAGGGAAGACCTTATCATTCTCTACAGCTACCTCAAAGCAGGCTGTAGCATGGAGGGTGTTGGTCTCTTCTCCCAAGTAGCAAGTGATCGGACAAGGGTTCTTAGGGACATGGTTTAGTGCTAGCATTAGGTTAGGTTGTGGTTGGACTCTATGATCCTGAGGGTCTCTTGCAACGAAGATGATTATATGATTCTGTGAAACATCAGCTTTCCAGCTTGAGAGACCATGTAGTCATGGACTTTTTTTCATGTAATCCTTGTTGGCCTTTTTGTGCTTTTGGCTGTACACATGAATACTGACCCACTGGTGCATCATAAGATATGTAGTGCAGCTCAAATGAAATGACATGAACTTCCTTCTACAGCTTCTCTACGTTTACGTACTCTCCATGCCTGACGTGTGCTGAAAGCTGAAACTATGTGATATGAAGAGTGAGTCTCCCTCCTGTTCAGTTGTGTTACCCCTTAATCAGAATGGCATTATTTCTTTCTTGTGATGGAGAATGCTGGCTTCATCCTTAATGAACATGCCTTCAGCCTAGTGCCACGCACCTCCCCCTTACCTACTGCTTCCTCACCTCAGGTGACTATGGCAGAACAGGTACCTGTGGTGGTTTTGTTGTTTGTTTGGGTTTTGTTTGTTTTGTTTTGTTTTTCCAGACTAATAACCAAAATCTTATGCATCTGCTTGCTTCTGCCAGCCAGGCAAAAGAAAACCCATCAAAATCCATTTCATCATGGGTGCTCTTTCTACCCCATAAAAGGCTAAAATAAACTGTACCATCGCACCTTCCCCCTCTACCCCTAAGTGTGATCAAACTGAGCTTTTGTCTTTCTGTCAGCAATGGTTTCCCTCCAGAGAAGCAAAGCCATGGCGGAGACTGGGTGCTTGTGACCTGGTCACTCGTGGGATGGTCTTGCTGCTGCTAGGCCAGTACTGCCCTGTAATGACCAAGCAGTGGAAAACCAACGATTTCTGGACTGCACCATCCATTCTTCATCATCATGTTTGCCATCCCACTGCATTACTAACATAGTATGAGTCATAAGTTCAAGTTGGAGGATGTTTACAATATTTTATCTACACTATGTTACCAGTTACGTATATAAAAAAAAAATCAGAAGGACATGAAGGCCTGTGATATTAGATCAAATTAAGCACCTTTATGTTAAATGGAATCTCCTGTGTTCCAGTTTATATTCATTGCCGCTTGTCTTATCATTGGTTGTCACTGAGAAGAGCCTGGCTCCATCCTTGTGACACTCACTTTTTATATATTTATAAACATTAATGAGATCACCACTCAGTCTCCTCTTCTACAGGCTAAAGAGACTCAGCTCCTTCAGCCTTTCCTCATAAGGGAGATGCTCCACTCCCTTAATCATCTTTTTTTGCCCTGTGCTGCACTCTCTCCAGCAGTTCCCTGTCCTTGAACTGGGAGGCCCAGAACTGGACACAATATTCCAGATGAGGTCTCACCAGGGCAGTGTACAGGGGAAAGAGAACCTTTCTTGACCTAGTAACCACCCCCTTTCTAATACAGCCCAGGATGCCATTGGCCTTCCTGGCCACAATGGCACAGTGCTGGCTCATGGTCATCCTGCTGTCCACCAGGACCCTCAGGTCATTTTCCCCTATGCTGCTCTCTAACAGGTCATTCCCCAACTTATACTGGAACCTGGGGTTGTTCCTGCCCAGATGCAAGACTCTACACTTTCCCTTGTTATATTTCGTTCAATTTCTACCCCCCCAACTCTCCAGCCTGTCCAGGTCTCGCTGGATGGCAGCACAGCCTTCTGGCGGGTCAGCCACTCCTCTCAGTGTGAGGTTCTGCAGAGGAAGGGCAAAACCTGTTGTGGGTGTGGTTAATTACTGTTGAAGTATGAACTGTACCGATTTTAGTGACAATACTTATTAACAGAACAAAATGCACTTACCCTTGATTCATTATGAATTGGAAAGTGCAGTTTTTAAGCACAGTTACTTCTGATGCCAGTTTAGAAAACTTATAGATCACCAAAGCAAAGGTTTCCTATTTCTGTGAAAAATGCTATCAATACTGTTCATCTGGCATGTTGTCCAAGTCCATGAGTTCGTTATTAAATTCTAGCTCTAGAGCTAATAGAAATAAACAATACAATATCCTTTAAAAAGTGGAGAACTAGACATGAAAGAGAGCAAATACCAGTAAGTATATTAGTGTGAGTGGGTGAAAGAAGAAATTCTTTTGTCACAAAAGTAGTTCCAAACAGTGCAAATTTTTGAATTCATGACCTATGACATTCAGCAAAATATGCTAGAGGTGAAACAGCACATTTCACTGTTTAGCTGCAGTTATTTGCAGCATGAAGAACACCAAGGGAATGAGGTTAAAGTCAGCTGACTAGATGAGCTTTTCATGTGGTGCAAATAAAAGAGTTGAAACTTTAGGACTAGACACAAAAATTTGTAAAATGCAGAAAAATCCAAGACAACTTGTAAAAGATCTATACAATTATTCTTCAGTCCCTCGTGGCTGGGGATGTCAGCACCAACTAGCTGCTGTCATTGAGTCAAACAGATAAAATATTTACAACAAAACATCATAATGAGTTCAAGCACTTGAAATTTCTAAACAGCAGGGTTCTGAGACTAATAAAATGCAATAGAGGTCCCTCAGAGCACTTTGAACTCTCTTCAGATGTTTCAGCTGTTTTATGTATTTATGCTTTGTATAACTCAGATATTCATTAGGCAGAACACAGATTTTAGATATTGTTGTTGTTCCTAGTTAAGGCTCATCAGCTGGCTGATAGTCAAAATTGCAAACTATATAAAAAGATTTGTGCATCTTGCACATACTGACAAACAATAAAAACCAAGCAGTACTTTGATACTCAATCTGTCTTTATTAAGTAGGGCTGAAACTGCTTTAATTATACAAAAAAAATTTTAGTGTGATCTCAATGAGTTCAAACCATAAAAATACTTAGTTGCCTTTCTCCCCTCTGATGTCACTGGAAAGTTAGGTTCATAAATATCTTTGTGGATATAGCCTCTGGTGCCAAGGAATTTTAGCTGTGGATCAGGAACCTGTTATCCAGGCTTAGTATTCTGCAAAACAATTGTTCAACAATAAATGAGAGCAAATACAGAGCAGTTGGCCAGGCAAAGCAGTAAACCAATGGAGCAAGGCTGTAGACAACATAATAGGTTGTGAGATCTAGACTTTGGTTGACAGTTTATGTTGAAGGTTGGCTGTAGGTTATTTTTTATGTATAATGGAAAAGGAAATATGTAAGATTGGCTTTTCGTGTTTATGTGTAGCTTCTTGTCTCAGAACAAACATGATGGTGCAAAGTAAGCTATGAAGGTTTCATTGGACTCACCATGCAGGGAATTAAACCCCTGTAATGGAATGAGAGACGATGTGGGTAGTGAAGGACAGCTTTTCTTTGATATAACAGGGAAGGATATAAGGAATGTCCAGGGAAGAACTGTGGATCAGAAAGTCAATATCTAAATGAATTTAAGCTGTGTAAGCTTGTATTCATCAAGGCTAAAGAACAGAGTGGTACAAACTAGTGGTACAAGATAAGCTCCTTCACCAGCTTTGTGGTTAGAGAAGAGTTTCCTGCAGATTCTGAAGTTTAATAATTTTTACTAAAGTTTACTAGCAGGGTCACAGTGACAGTGTACTTCTACAGGAACCTCTGTCATACAATGTGCTTAAAAATCACCTAGAAAAGCAGATAAGCAGTAAGATGATAGTTATTTGCTTATGCCAGGAAGTTACTATGGGTACCTTTATTTTAAGGGAAAATTGAGTTAGTATTCTTCATCCTGGAAAAGATATGAGGAAGGATATGATAGATGTGTAAAAAGTCATTAGTGGCTTGGAAAGGGACTTTTTTTGTTGGATGAGGCTGTAACCAAGAGTTAGGGCATAACAAGAAGCTAGAGGGTGCAGGTTCAAGGCAAACAGAAGGCAGTAATTCTTTAGACAGCATGCATTTAAGCTATGGAAATTCTTGCATTCACAGCATCCTGTGGATAACGGTTACATGGGAGATAAGATTATTATATGCTACAAAAATCCACGGAGGGCTGCTAAATGCACAGGAAATATATCCAGCTCCTTAAGTTGCAAATGGGTGAACTGATCAGAGGAAGGGTTAAAATATTCTTCTTTATTATTCTTCTTTGTTCTATTTATTTATTTGCTATCTGTGTTCAGCTGTTTAATGAACTTCTGGTATGGATTCCTTAGGGTTGTGAACTGGAAAGATGACAGATTTGAATTAATGGCATTCTCTTGAAGTCCATTTGAGAAGATGAAGGTGAATGGGAAAATCCTCCAAAGATCACATAGAAGAAATAGACAACGAGAACAGCCAAAAATCTAGGTAGGACAAGATTTTAAAGACAATGATCGTGGTTGTTATCTATGGTAAAGTTGAAGAAACAAGAATATTTTAGGGAGTCAGCAGAGATTTTAAGAGTGTTTTTAGCTAACTGTAAATGACAGGAGCTAAAACATGAGAAGTAAGCAGATGAACTTGTAAAATAATATCAGTGGATATATACCATCTGTGAATTTAGGATTGAGCAAGATGAAGTTTTGGATGAGGAAAGCCACATTAAATGTGAGTTTCTTCGGGAGAGGAGACACTATGTCATACTGTGTATGATTATACTGGCAAAGAAAAAAGATGGAAGCAAGAAAATAGAAGAGAGTGAATTTCCGGTATATCAGAGATGGAATGGGCATGATGGTGGGAACTACAGAAAGGAAATGTTGGACATGAAATAAGTATTTAGTTGAGTAAAGGAGACACTTGATGAGGAAGGAGGTCTGCTTATGATGCTCAGAAGAACTGCATTTATCGTATGAATGGCATAAACTGGGTCTAAAATACAAAAAGAAGTGGAAGGATGATCAAGGTTTTCTAGAAGGATATATTTTGGGATGATGGCCATATTTGCTCAGATGTGGCAGTAACTCTAAAAAGTTTTTCACCAATGATTACAAATCCACCATTGTCACAGAACTAAAAATATACATTTTTTTTTTTTTAATTAAAAAGTACCTAGGAATTACCGAAAGACAGAGATGTAGGTGTTTTAGGCATTAGCCAAAAGTTCGTGGTCAGATCAGGGGACACTATGGATTTTAAGGGGAGAATGAACGACCCTGATCATGTAGATAATATATGAATTAATTCCAGTAGAGATAAACTTTATGCCAAGTGTTTGATCCAATGACTTCAAATAAGACTTTAATTTTGGTTTTCTGGAATTAAAGTTAATTTAGAGACTTAGAGATATTATTTCAGTGTCTCAAATATAAGGGAATATGATTTAGTCTGCTTGTTGTATAAAAATATCACAGGTTTTGGAAGACTACAAGGGGATACATTTATAACAAACATTTTGGGTTCCATTTGCCCCAGTTATTAAATTCTGTTGAAAATTTTATGTAGGTAAAGAAAATAAGATCCTTATTCCAATTAACAAAATTTCAAATTTTTCATAATTGAAAATATATCTTAGACAAAACTGAATGCAGTTTGTATACTTCCTCTTCCAGACCAAAAAAACATATCTTGTCATTGAAATACTGATTTCACAATGTAAAACAGATGTATGACAAATCATGGGGATCACAAACTATTTGGCTAACAAGTATGAAGTATGATAACATTATTTATTTGAGATCTATCTCTGGCCAATGTCCAGTTTAAAAATTGTTTAAAAATGGTCAGTGAAACAATAATATTCTGTCCTGGAAAACATATAAGCAGGTATTTGTGAAAACAGAAATGTCAATATTCAGGTAAATGTTTCAAAATATAATTAAATTAATTTAATGTTTTGTCATTGGTTGTGTCTTTAAAGAGTTTATGATGATACAAATTGTGTCAGCAATAGCCTAAAGGTAGCTCAAAAAAAGATGACACAATTCAGATAGGGGAGACAAAGGCGGGAGAGTGCAGAGAGGGAGAAGAGAAAGAAAACAATGTGTCTGACGCTTATATACAAAAAAGTTAGGTTTTCATAGCTATATATGTAAAATAATGTAGTAAATTTTTCACTATTTAGATGGTTTTGATGAGATGTAAGACTATACGTGGAGAACTAAATGCTTTTGAAAACCTGGATCTGCTCTACACACATTCTTCTCACTGCTGATGCACTTTTTTGTCTCAAAAATTTTATGCAAATGAAAATAATCATAACCAAATGAAAATGTTTTGCAACCTAGCTAGTACTAAGATGGCTCTGAAATAGCACAGAAAATGCAAAGAATATTCTTCACAAGAACTATACATTAAGAAAGGAAATATACCTCCAACAGGCCAGCAGAAAATAAATAACTGAAAATAGCAGTATGATTTTGAACCCAATGCATGCTATTACTTTAAAAGAGATACTATTTTAAACAGCAAGGCAAAGGGGAGTTACTTGGCATAACATAATATTAAACCAAATAAAAATAATAATTCCTTTGCAATGAGGCTCTGGTGAGCAATTTGGAAATATGGACCTATTCCAAAGCCCCTTGAACTAGTCATATAATTTAATCCTCTTCAGCAAGCCATTGATCAAGCCCAACATTAATAGGAGAGGCAACACACTTGTGAAAACTCATTGAGAAAATAAGTGAGTATATAAGCTCACAGGCAAATCAGTATGGACACAAACTACTGATGAACAGAAAGAACTGGCTATATTCTATTGTACATTGTTACTTAAATACTGTTAACACTTTTGACCTGGATTACTAGCTCTAGACATGATGCCTTGCAGATTTTTCTACACAGAAGTAAATGACAAAGGAGATTAATATATTTTTTATATATCTGTTTGCACTTCCAATATCTTTCAGGTGAGACAAATTTTTTTTTTTTTTTCATACACTGTTGAACCTGCCTTCTCTTTTATTTTTTCTTCCATCTATTTTTCATTGTTTTTTCAGCTCACAGCTTTCTCTTCTAGTGCAGCATGAGGACTAGTGAACATACAAGATGCTGTAGAGTCTAGTAATTCAAATTCTTGTATACAAATAAAATATCTTTCTGTGTGTTAGAAATGAGTCCATAAGCCCTTATGTTTTTGCATGAAGCCTGGCATTTTTCAGTACTGGAGCTTAACTTCTGGCTGTGTGGTATAGCCGGTCTTAAATGGAAAACCTTAGGAAAAAGAGGTCACTGAAATCCTCTTACAGGATGAAGGTCTGTGTTTTATCCTGACCTTGCTCCAGCAAGTTTGACTGGGTCTTTCATTAGAAGTTTGCTCTTGCAGAGATTTATAGTATTCCTGGGTATTCCCTAAGGTCTGAAAAACTGTATTTCTTGAATACAGTTTTCTATTCAGAACATAGTATCTAGGAGTAAGTTTCCTAGGAGGCACTTTGATTTGTCAAGGTTACGTTATTTTTCAAAGTTAATCCACTCTACCATACAGACACAAAATATTTTATACCATGTCAGAGATGATGCCGTTATCTCATCTGTTGTATGAGGTCAGAGATGGTCATTAGGTAGAAGTGTCAAACATTAATAAGTGATGCTGTGAGCACCATAATTACTTATAGTATGTTTTAAAGAAACTATTCTGTAGATGCCCAGAAAGGTTATATTAATGACTGCAAGCATTAGACACATTGAAGAGATAGGTACTCCAGCTGATTTGATCAAGCAGAAAAACGTCCTCGAGTTATTTGCATCTATCAAGAACATTCCTTGAATCTTCTCCAAATTCTTACAAAGTGTCTTCTAAGAAATGTCAAGGATTTCATTGTGAAAACTTTATAATTTACTTTATTTGAAACAGGCAGTTTTGTTTTGTTTTTATTTTCCTTTTTTTTTCTTTTCTTTCCCAGAATTCTATACATGCAGTGTTTCAGACTAAAAGGGCCTCAGGTTTACTGTAGCTTGTTTCCTTATGCTGACTAGGAAGTTACTGTAAGAGTTTCCCAATTTTCTCGTAAGTACAGCCTGTGTTTCATGCTGCTTTTTGTCAGGTGATGAAACTAGTTTGAAATTAGAATGCAAAACATGTTATTGAGTTTTCAGATGTTTTTAATGACTGTGTAAGCATTTAGAAATAAGTTACCTGTCATATTGCCAGTTCTGGATCATAGTTGCATGCTCTTCAAAGTCAAGTAATGAATTAACTTTGCACTAGGATTATCTATCTCACCACTTAAGTTGAACTACATGACCTCCTGAGGTCCCTTCCTGATTTACTCACCAAATTCTTAATCACTTATCACAGCTTTACCCAAAGATTGGTGTAATTAAATGTTATTAAATATTAGAGTATCTCAGTAAGTTACAATATCATTATATCTTTTTAATAGAGGGGTAGCTGATGCACAAAGCAGGTGCAGTTCTGTCGTAGGTGGAACCTGGAATGGATTTTCTTTGTTGTCTACACTGGAAAGTTACTTCAGGAGGTGATACTGTGAATCAACAGCATGTTAACTGTTCCCTTGAAGTTGTTACTGCTCAGGATCTCCCACACATCCTGTCTTCCACTGCACTTTGCTGCCCCAAAGTCACAGACATCCAGCTCCTTCACAGCCTAGTTCCTGAGCTGGAGGAGTACAGCATATCAGGTTAATATTTTAGCTGCTTGTTGAGCTTAATGCTCTATGCTGAAATTTTATCTGTTTTCAGGGTTTAACAACAGGCAGGGATCTAATGGTTACCTGACATCAGCAAGAGATTTAGCCAGCTTATTTTAATTCACTGACAGCATCTGTAAAAGGCCTGTGAATATCCACATATGGCACTACAGTCAAGTAGCTAGTGTGTATACGAATGTATATGGGACTTTGTCCTCTAGACTACCTCTGCTGTTACATGTGGCTGCTACCTACGTATGTGGGTTGAAAACATCCAAAGATGTTTATTCTCATATAAATAATCTCAACTGAGCATAGATTTTTGAGGGACTAACTTCTTCATTTTGGCAAAGCTCTATTTCAGCAGAGAGAAGTTCTCTTTCCAAGACATTACAAGTGGTCAGAGAATGAAAAATAGTACTGACTGCTTTTCCAAAAATTAAGAAGTGAAATAAAATGAAAAAAAAGTTTAGTGTTTTAGTGAAAATATTTTTTCCATGGCACATATTTTTGTAAGCTGAACTCCTCCCATTCCACCCTCACTTTCTGGCAGTCAGCAGTCTGAGGCACTTAGGAAAGCAGCAGTCTTTTCTTAACAGATAACTCCCTAGCAAATTACGCTTATAAAACTATTTCTAAACCAATAAAGAATATTTTAAATGAACCCAAGCAGGCAACCCTGTCCCCACACCCCACTCTACCTTTCTTACTTCCTCCTTCCATGAGTTTGATAGCATCAGAATTTGAGATGAAAAGAAACAGCTAATCAAAGCTGAGAGACATGGGAGCTTTTGAGTCCTGCGAAGAATTGTCTTGTGTGAGCAATTGGCTGTCATGTTATTACTATGATAAACTGTCCTGGTTTTGGCTGGGATAGAATTAATTTTCTTCCTAGTAGCTGGCATAGTGCTGTATTTTGGATTTAGTATGAGAATAATGTTGACAACACACTGATGTTTTTCCTGTTGCAAAGCAGTGCTTATACTAGGTTAAGGACTTTCAGTTTCCCTTGCTCTGCCAGGGAGGAGATACATAGGAAGATGTGTAGAGACATAGCTAGGACAGCTGACCTGAAGTGGCCAAATGAAGAGTAGATTGCACAGGAATGCATTCAGGTGGGTTTTGAATGTCTCCAGAGAAGGAAAATCCACCACCTCTCTGTGCAGCCTGTTCCAGTGCTCTGTCACCCTCAAAGTAAAGAAGTTTCTCCTCATGTTTAGATGGAACCTCCTATACTTCAGTCTGTGCCCGTTGCCCCTCGTCTTATTGTTGGGCACTAGTGAAAAAAGTCTGGTCCCATCCTCTTGATGTCCACCCTTGAGATATTTATAAACATTGATAAGATCCCCTGTCAGCCTTCTCTTCTCCGGGCTGAACAGACCCAGCTCTCTCAGTTTCTCCCCATAACAAAGATGGTCTAGGTCTCTAATCATCTCTGTTGTGTGCTGCTGGACTCCCACCAGTAAATCCTTATCCTTCTTAAACTGGGGAGACCAGAACTCAACACAGTACTCCAGATGCAGACTCACCAGGGCAGAGTAGAGGTGGAGGATAACCTCCCTCGACCTGCTGGTCACACTCTTCTTAATGTACCCCAGTATACCCTTGGCCTTCCTGGCCACAAGATTGTCAACATTGTTGACTCATGGTCAACCTGTTGTCAACCAGAGCTCCCAGGTCCTTCTCTCTCTCAAGGTGCTGCTTTTCAGCAGGTCCACCCCTAACCTGTACCGGTTAACCTGTACTCCTTGCCTGGGGTTATTCCTCCCCAGGTGCAGGATCCTACACTTGCCCTTCTTGAATTTCATCAGATTCTTCTCTGTCCAGTCCTCCAGCCCGTTCAGGTCTTGCTGAATGGCAGCACAGACTTCTGATGTGTCAGCCCTTCCACCCAGTTTGATATGATCACCAAACTTGATGAGGTTTCACTCAGTTTCTTCATCCAGGTCGTTGACAAACAGGTTGAACAAGACTGGACCTAATACTGACCCCTGGGGAACACCACTAACTACAGGCCTCCGACCAGACTCTGCACCATTGATCACAACCCTCTGAACTCTGCCGTCCAGCCAGTTCATGATCCATCTCACTGTGCATTCATCCTGCCCATACTTCCTGAGCTTGCCTATGAGGATGTTGTGAGAGACAGTGTCAAAAGCCTTGCTGAAGTCAAAGTAGACAATAACCACTGCTCTCCCCTTGTCTACCCAGCCAGTCATACTATTATAGAGGGCTATAAGGTTGGTTAAACATGATTTTCATTTTTTTAATCCATTCTGACTACTCTTGATAATCTTCTTTTCCTCCACATGCTTGGAGATGACATCCAGAGTGAGCTGTTCCATCACCTTTCCAGGGGTTGAGGTGAGGCTGATTGGCCTGTAGTTTTCCTGGGTTGTCCTTCTTGCCCTTTTTGAAGACTGGAGTGATGTTGCCTTTCTTTGAGTCCTCAGGCACCTCTCCTGTTCTCCAAGACCTTCCAAAGTGGTTGGAGAGTGGCTTAGCAATAACATCAGCCAACTCTCTCAGTACTCGTGGGTGCATCCCATCAGGGCATATAGATCCGTGGATGCCCAGTTTGTTTAAATGATTTCTAACCTGATCTTCCTCAACCAAGGAAAGTCTTCCATCCTCCAGACTTTCTGTCTCTAGGGTTTGAGATTCCTGAGGGTCGGTTTTAGCAGTAAAGATGGAAGCGAAGAAGGCATTAAGTAACTCTGCTTTCTCTGCCATCTGTCACCAGGACAACCACCTCATTCAACAGTGGACCTACATTTTTCCTAACCTTCCTTTTGCTGCTGATGTACTTGAAGAAGCCCTTCTTGTTGTTTTCGACACCCCTGGCCAGACATGCTTCCAAGTAGAGCTTGGCCTTCCTCACTGCATCCCTGCATACTCTAACAGCCTCCTTATATTCCTCCCAGGTGATCTGTCCCTTTTTCCACATTACATTAAATCCTTCTTCACCTGAGTTTTGACTGGAGTTCCTTGCTCATCCATTCTGGCCTCCTACTCCTTTTACTTGATTTCTTCCTCACAGGGATGCATTGGTTTTGAGCTCAGAGGAAGTGGTATTTGTATATTAATCATCCCTCTTGGGTGCCCCTACCTTCTAGAGCCCTATCTCATGGGATTCTTCCAAGCAGGACCTTGAAGAAGCCAAAGTTTTCCCTGCTGAAGTCCATGGTTTTAGTCCTATTTACTGTCCCATTTCCTTCATGCAGGATCCTGAACTCCACCATCTCATGGTCACTACAGCTGAGGTTGCCCCCAACCACGACATGACCAACCCCTGAGGCTGACCCCAACATGACCCCCACCATGGTTTGTCTTGGCTAAAAAGTATACAGCATTCCATAACAATGTTCCAGTCACATGACCTGCCCCACCACATCTCTGTAACAGCAATGAGATTGCAGCCCTGTGAATCCACACAGATCTCTAATTCTTCCCGTTTATTCCCCATGCTATGCACATTGGTGTATAGACACTTCAGAAAAGTACTCAAGCATGCGAGTTTCTCATGAGGGGTGCAGAAGGATCCACTGCAGTCACATGTACGCTTGAGGTGGTTGGCCTTCTGGTTCTCATCTTAGGAAGCAGCTAAGGAATATTTGTTGCTCTTCTGGTTGGTCTGGCATACTCCTCAGTTGGATATGATTGCATGAGCATCACCACTTTGGGCCCTGTTCTCCAAACTCATCAGTTTAGACCCTGCTTCACCTTGCCACTCTATGCTTGGTGTCTCATCTCACAGCATGTCACAGGTAAGTCCGATTACATTTCCTTCCCCCATCACACCTAGTTTAAAGTCCTGTCAATGAGCCCTGACAGCTTGTGTGCAAAGACCCTCTTGCCCCTATGTGAAAGGTGAACTCCATCTGACACCAGCAAACTCGGTGCCATGTAGGCCATCCCATTATCAAAAAAGCCAAAACTGTGGTGGTGACACCAGCCACGGAGCCATGTGTTAATAGAATGCACCTGTCTGTTTCTTCTACTGTCACAGCCATGCCATATGATGTCATGCTCAGTATATAAACTGGGAGGAGTTGGCCAGGGAGGAGGGGCAACCACTGCTCAGGAACTGGCCAGGTATCAGTTGATGGGTGGTGAGCAATTGCGTTGTGCATCATTTGTTTTATGTGTTCTTTTGTTATTACTGTTATTTTCCCTTTCTGTCCTAATAACTGTCTTTATCTTAACCTACAAGGTTTACCATTTTTTCTGATTCTCTCCCCAGTCCCACTGTGGGGCAGGGAGTGAGTGAATGATTGTGTGTGGTATTTAACTGTCTGCCAGGTTAAACAGCAACACAGCCTTTATGTGGAATTTGATTACATGGAAAAGGTGATTTGGAAACGAGGGATTTTCCCCTATTTTCAAAAAGCTTTATCATATTCACTTTTTCCTTTCAAATTCATTCCTACAACATGGGGGCAAGCTTTCAATTTCAAAGAGGGAAATGACAGTTTCTATTCCTCAAGATGCATATTACATTTTACTTCATTCATAGGGATATTCTGAAAGTGCAAAAAAGTAGAAATCTTAGGTATTTGTCAGGGTGAGGTACTCCAAATCTACCATATGGCAATGCATAGCTTTATCTCCCAGGTGATCTTATAATTCTCTGTTCTTGGTGGCAGATTGCTACACTGTGTGTTGTGATTGCTGGAGTGCTTTGCTTTAGTTGTGTATTATAAATTCCAGTCCTGAATCACTTGTTGTTTTTGCTTTAGTAAATACTATTCCATACTTTTTTCCTATTTGGACCTCAGATAGCTGAACAGAACTGTCCTCTGCTACTTTAAAGAATGCTCTACCACAAAAATAATCTACAATCCTATGTGAATAAATGAGTAGGACAGGAAAAGAACCATGGCACATTTTTTAGAAATCTCTAATTGCACAATAAGACATTAGAGTAAATGGATATCTTATGGGAAATTCTCACCTTTTGCTCCTTCAGAACATGTGAGGGGAGGTGTTTGTATGTCAAAGCAAATTAGACTAGATGTGGTTTCACCTTTCTATATAGACTGAGTCCACTGGAGCAAGTCAGAAGCACAGCCACTTATGCTTGAGTGTTCCTGAATTGGGCTTAATCTAAGAGAAACATTTTGTCCCTGTTTGTGTGGTCATGGCAGCATAGTGGGGGAAGAACTGTGCCTGGGATCAAGCTCAACTATTATAAATGCTAAGTATGTAAATAGACTATACTTTTGACTATAAATGGGAAGCCGAAAGAATGCCTATGAGGTTCAAGCTCAGAACAGTGGCTTGGCAGAAAGTGGGGCTTAAGCTTTAAGCTCTGCAATAAACTTCCTGTGTAAAACAGTGCTCTCTTTGGGTTTCTTTTCCCTGACTGTGTATGTAAGAAATAATCACATTTTGTTTATTTTAAAAGAATATTCTGAAAATAAGGTCACTGCATTATTCAGAAAACTTTGGTTACCAGATACATTAGACAGACTTCATAGGTTTGAAATCTCAGGGAGATAAAATTAATAAAATTAACCTAAGGGAGATAATATTGATAGCATACTGTTTAGCACTTCAGAAAACACAGCTGTTTTGTACAGATGTTCCCAGAGTATATGGCATTGATAGGAGCAATAGGGAACATGGAAAAGAAAGATGAGAATTGAGGTTTCCTTATCTGTAGGATCAGATTCAGTTTAAATTAATCCACAATGCAAGTATAAATTGCACAACTCTTGACTCATGAGTTAATGAAGTGTTTTTCAGCCACTGTTTTTGTAATGCTAAGCAAGTGAATATCTGGGATTTTTTCATCTACTGTCTTTTTTGTTGTCACTGAACCACCATTCTTTTTCTCCTGTAGAAGTTTACTGAAATACCTTAAGCTTTTGTCAGTGAGTGCTAGTTGGCGTAACGGCATGTCACAGAGAGAGAACTATCTTCAGGTCTGACTGACTTCAGGCTTGAAACAAATGTGGGACAATGGCTTTTCAAGGAGTAGTTATGCCACACACAAACCACAAAACATGAGTTAGTAAGTGGGCAAATTGGCTGTACCTAATAATGTACAGCTTGTCCATGCTGTGAGCGTATATGAACAAACATAGCACCCAGTGGTCACAGCTTCAGCATAATGTACACCAGGAATATTATTCCTGGAATAAGTGATTCAAGTTCTTAGAAATCTGTGGTTCTGGGCATATTTTTCCCCTGTGCTACACATAATGTGATATCCTACATCTGGCAATAGACAGGTCACTACTTGAATTTTGTGTCCCGAAACACAAAGATCTGGGAAAGAAGAGATGATGACTGCTTCACAATCCTCTGTAGAAAAACACATTTCCAGCAAAACATAAACAAAATGAAAACAAAGTTTGCAGACATCTTAAAAGCATTTGGTACAATAAAGGAAAAACAAACAAATCTTCAGCAGCTGATAAATGAGTCAGAAGTCAGTGATCTCTTGTTACAAAAATAAGGGTGAGATTAGGCCAACAGTGGCTTGTTTTTGATACATGAGTCTGAGACTTGACCTCACATTGGCGGGTCAGTAGCTGCACATATAAAAGCTAATGTTCTCTGGGATAGAACCTGGCAACCTTTTTTATAGTGGTTAAAACATCAAGTGCCAACAGGCCCTAGTGACGTCATGACCAAATAATTTAGAGTGATCAGAAGAACTAACTGTGAAGAAGTTTATGCTGTTTTGGAAAAGATGAGGAAAACTGATTAGACTATACAGAGAATAATGTATTTTTCTTTTTTTAATATGTGGTACCTCCAGAAAAATAGTAAGCCAAGCGAATAGATGTATAAGTAGCGGACACCATTTCCACTCTAAAAAAGTGAAAATATGCAATCAAGTTAATATAAATTGCTATGTGACTTCCTATCTAACCTGTTGCCAGTGAAAGATAAATCACATTTCTTTTTCAATAGTGCATGAAGTGTCTTGCTATAAATCTCAACCAAGGGGATGTTTATTGTTTCCTTCTGAAATGCTAAGAAATTAAAACATTTTAGCTATTGAGTTTTACTCTTCCTTTCCTTTTGCTAGACAAATTACAAATTACAAAATACAGTGAGACTCTCTGCTGAGACTCTCTCTGCTCTGTGACTTAGAGTAGAGCAGGCATCCCCCAAATTGATAATTTCTTTATTGCTGGTACTTCACATCTCCTCTACTAAAAACATCTAATAGAGGCATAACTGCTTTTATGCTGAAATCTTGTTTTATTGCTAGCTTGTTTTCCCAACTCACATTTCTTTGTTCAAGCCCATCTGCCTGCACGGCTGGGATTGGTGTGTCTTTACTGTTCTGCATGGTGCCTAGGACTTGTAATTTGTCATTTTTTATCAGAGACTTAAGAAAAGCTCTTCACATAATTCAGCTCTGTGTGTGGTTGTTGGTTTTTGTGTGTGTGTTCCTCCCTGTCACTTTCCACATTTCTTCTTCACAATTCAAACTGTGTCATTTTGCCTTCCCAGAAGAAGTAACTTATGTTTCCATATAATTGAACTATTTTGTGTCCATACTACAGGTATTTTCTTCATTCTGGCTTTGCAGTGTTTGCCTGTCTGCACAGCACCTTCATTTAAGAATATAATAGTTAACTCATCCTCTTGGTTATTATACAACAAGCACAATAGGATTGGCTAAAAACAAAGTGTATACTGTACTTCATTCTACAAATCGAGAGCTTTCTTGCTTTGCTTCAGTTAGTTTGCAATGTATTTGGTAGTTAGTATTTATATCCAAGACAATCTGAATTAGTTTTACAAGTTACACAGTGTGATCTTGCCTCATATATTTAATTTTAAAAGAAACCCAGATATTTTTTGTTACACCACCTTCTTTCTCTACAGTCTTATATACATATTCTTGCTGATCATAGTTCTTGAAACATGGATCTAACAATTGTGTTGCCAGAAACCTGTAAGACATTAGTGTCACATGAGGCATTTTTCTTTTAATCTGGATATAATTGCACATGTGTCTCTATGGAGCATGGGTATAAAAGAATTACTTTCCTTTCCAATATGGGCTCCCCAGTTAGACTTATTATTTGGTAATTGTTGGCATCAGTCCTTCTCTTATTCTGAAGACTGATGAGTGCTTCCCTTTCCTGCCACTTCAATAATTTCTGCCTTTGGCTACTTTTCGAGTACTGATTTTTTAATTTATTTTAAAACCCATCATTTAAAAAGCAAATAGTTCTTTTAGCAACCCTGGCATCATATTATCTATACCAGTTGATCTCTTTCTATTTGTACAGGTATTCTAGCACTGGCTTTTTGATAAATAATCAGTTTATTAGATGCTCAATTATTCCAATGCATATATGCGGTGAGCTGACATCAGCTAGCTGCCAAACCCCCACCCAACTGCTCTTTTGCTCATCCTTCTCAACAGGACAGGGGGAAAAAATAAGATAAAAAAAGCTTGCGTGTCAAGGCAAAGACAGGGAGATCACATATCAAGTACCATCATGGGCAAAACAGACTTGACCCATGAAAAAAAACCAATTAAGGGCTGATTCTCACACTTTTCCCCTCAGCCCTCCTCACCGGGCAGCGTTTTGCCCTTTTTCAGCGGCACTTTCCCCGAGGTGCCTGCCCGTGTCTGAGGGGCTCGGCTGTGCCCTGCGCTGGGGCTGCTGGAGCTGCCTGTGCCCCGACCGGGGCGGCCTGGCACATCCTCACTGAGACCACACCTTGGCACTTGCACCTGGTAAAATATTACAAACAGATTTGTGTGCATATTTTCTCTTAACCAGTACAAATCAAAACCAAGTATATTTTTAAAAGTAAATGACAGCTTAGGATGGACATTTCTGACTTGGCTCACTTAAAGCTAACTATTAAAGAAGACTGACTGTGGCAAATAAACTTCTAGGTAAAGTGAATCAGCATTGGTACCTATACTGACTTGTTTAAAGTTACATCAGATAATTCATATTATACTTTGGTCTTCAGTACAGACATATTTTTGACTTAGTGAGATGAAATAACTGTGTTGTGTCTGATCACTTTCTTTTTTATTATGAAATATTGGCAGGATACAGAAGTAAAAAAACACGTGAGGTTATTGCAAAGATGTGAACTGAAGCTGAGACATAGAGCTTGATCTCAGTTTGAAGAGGAGCTAGGCATCAAGCTGTATTTGAAGGCCAGGCCATTTGAAGCAAGGTTAAGTAGTTTACAGTATCACAGTATCACAGTATGTTTGGGATTGGAAGGGACCTCAAAAGATCATCTAGTCCAATCCCCCTGCTGGAGCAGGAATGCCTAGGTGAGGTCGCACAGGAACATGTCCAGGCGGGTTTTGAATGGCTCCAGGGAAGGAGACTCCACAGTCTCCCTGGGCAGCCTGTTCCAGTGCTCTGTCACCCTCACTGAGAAGAAGTTTTTTCTCAAATTTAAGTGGAACCTCTTGTGTTCCAGCTTGATCCCATTACCCCTTGTCCTATCATTGTTTGCCACCGAGAAGAGCCTGGTTCCATCCTCATGGCACTCACCCTTTATGTATTTACAAACATTAATAAGGTCACCCCTCAGTCTCCTCTTCTCCGAACTAAAGAGACCCAGCTCCCTCAGTCTTTCTTCATAAGGGAGGTACTCCACTTCCTTAATCAACTTTGTTGCCCTTAGTTTGTTGCCTTAGTTTGAAGCAGATTTTCCTTCTTGAAGCCACAGACTAATGAAGTACATATTTCTTGCTTGCATTACAGTATTTTTAATTTCCTTTCACCCATGGGGAAATATTATCTGTTTTATGATGAACAGACTCCCTAGGACATGGCTTCAGTGATGCCAAAGCACTGTTTAACTTCCTACTTATATCAGATTGATATCTAATTTCTTTCCCCAGGGTGTGCTGATGACTCTGAGTGCCAAAAACTATGCATGCCTAGAGAGAAAACAATATTTCTTCCTGATGACAGCTTTGTAGACATAGCAATGCCACATATTTAAAACTTGTTCTGCAGCAACACACTCCCCCCTGCAAGATTTAAAAATCCTGGCTTTACCTGAGAGATGAAAGTAACATGTTCACTACTAGGCTTTGAGAGGCAGCAAAAATATTGAACTGTAGATTAGTGTCAGTGTTACATGTAAAAAAGCTACTAGAGTCTATCTATCTATCTTATGTATGTATGTATGTATGTATTTATTTATTTATTTAGCCTAATTTCATTGGATTGAGTCTGCAATTATTTTAGAGAGTCAGTAATGAGAGTCTTTGTCCAGAAGTCTCTGTCCACTGTTGTCGGATTTCAAGTACATCAACAGGCATCAAAATAACGTGGAGCAGAAGCAGTTATTATACCCGAATATGCATGATCTGATAAGCAGCAGGGAGTGGGGACTTTGCAAAGCAAGGTAACTATAGCTGAAGAAATAACCATTTTGCTCACATCACATAAGAGACAGTATGTAAATGACTTGGATGCAGAATTTGATGGAATACTAAGTTTGCCAATGACACAAAATTGGGAGGAGCTGTTGACACTCCCGAGGGCAGATATGCCCTGCAGAGGGATCTGAACAAACTGGAGAACTGGGCAATCATCAACTGCATAAAGTTTAACAGGCGCAAGTGTCAGATTTTGCACCTGGAACAAGGCAACCTTGACTGCACATACAGACTGGGGAATAAAAGGCTGGAAAGCAGATCCATGGAGAGGGATCTGGGGGTTCTTGTCAATGACAAGTTGAAAATGAGCCAACAGTGTGCCATGGCAGCCAAGAGGGCCAACCATGTCCTGGGTGCATCAACCACAGCATTGTCAGCTGGGCGAGGGAGGTGATTGTCCCGTTCTGCTCTGCACTGGTGCGGCCTCACCTGGAGCACTGTGTGCAGTTCTGGGCACCACACTGTGAAAAGGATATAAAGCTACTGGAGAATGTCCAGAAGAGGGCTACAAAGTTGTTGAAGGGTTTGGAGGGGAAGCTGTATGAGTAGGAGCTAAAGTCACAAAGTCACAGAATGTAAGGGATTGGAAGGGACCTCATCTGGTCCATCTGGTCTGGAAGATCATCTGGTCCAATCCCCCTGCTGGAGCAGGAACACCTCGGTGAGGCTACACAGGAACGTGTGCAGGCGGGTTTTGAATGTCTCCAGAGCAGGAGAATCCACAACCCCCCTGGGCAGCCTGTTCCAGTGTTCTGTCACCCTCACTGAGAAGAAGTTTCTTCTCAAATTTAAGTGGAACCTCTTGTGTTCCAGTTTGAACCCCTTACCCTGTGTCATACCACTGGTTGTCACTGAGAAGAGCCTGGCTCCATCCTCATGATACTCACCTGGAGGTGACACACAGCCTGGAGGAGACTGAGGGGAGACCTTATGTCAGCTACAGCTTCCTCACAAGGGGAGGAGGCTGAACTCTTATTTCTGACAGGCCCTGATCTCTTCTTCCTGGTGACCAATGACAGGACCCAAGTAAATGATAGGAAGACGTGTCAAGGGAGATTTAGTTTGGACATTAGGAGAAGGTTCTTCACCCAGAGGGTGGTAGAGCACTGGAACAGGCTCCCAAGAGGGGCAGTCACAGTCTGACAGTGTTCAAGAAGAGACGGGACAATGGTCTCAGACATGTGCTGTGAATTTTGGGCTTGTCCTATGCAGGCACAGGAGTTGGACTCAATGATCCTGTGGGTCCCTTCCAACTGGGGACATTCTATGATTCTACATTGTAAAATGCTGTTAAGTTGGAATTTGTTTTCTCTGCCTTGTTTGTAACTCTTACCATTTGTATTAGCTTTGGCCTCACACTAGACTTATATTATTGATGTAGCTTTATTTCATTTACATTTAGGCAAATTTAACTGAGGTAAATGTAAATGAAAGGAGATTCTTGATTCTGAGGTCAGTGGGTTGCTTGAGAAAGAAGGGAGCATGTGTTGCTCTTGCAGCTGGTTGCAGCATGCTCCTGTGAGGTCTAGCTTGCAGAAGGGCTGAACACAATTCTTGGGCTCTCACAGTGAAATTTCTTCATCTAAGTGAAGTGATGGAGTACAAAAGGTTACTATATTTACTCTGGGTAGAGCTAAACTCCCTGGACCAGATACAATGGATCCCTTAAGGTTCATAAAAATACTTAGGAGCATTTCTGTTTTTTTTCCCTTTGGAATGACCTTGCACAAACTGGCAAGCATTAAAAAAATATCCTGTGGGAAGACATCCCAGGTATCCTCATGAAATCTTAACTTCTTGTCTATCCAACATATTGTGCTTGTAAAGAGTACTGTGCTAACTTTAGACACAGTTGTGTTTTTCAGAAGTGTAATATCTAAAATAATTGCCAAAAGATGCTGCCTCCTTTCACTTGTTCACAGATGAATTTTTGAAGGAATTGACCTTGAAGAAATGAGCCTTTACTGAATGATGTCCAATTGGTGATAGAAGACTCTGAAACAGAGGAGTTGTTATTCCTTAAAAAGATAAACAAACTTGGTTGTTTTTTTTTTTTTTTTAACCCAAGGAAAATGCAGAAGTAGCTGCTTACTTGCTTATTATTCCTACTAAGAGAGAACCTGTAATTCAAGCACTTACCTTAGGATAACCATTGTTAAAGCCCAGGAATCAGAGACTTTTATGTAAGTGAGGAGAGGAAAAGCCTTAGACAGGAAATATCTCTAGTTTTGCACTTCAAATTGCCCCTCTGGACAATAGATTTCTGGTCTCAATAAAGACAGTGCAACCTTTTGTGATGATTCTAACTTAGTCATATAATTTCAATTATATAAATGTTCCCTGTAGATTGTAATGATTGTAATTATAACAAATATGATGATATTTTGGTGTGGATTTCTTCATTAGAAAACTTAGTTCAAACTTTTTTAGCAAACTTTCCTTTTGAAATACATGACATGATAATTTTTTTATTATGAGATACTAGATTAATCTTTCAACAAATCCAACCTTGTACTGCAATTCACATGGTTTTTAAAGGATTAAGTGCAGGTTGCATTGTGGACAGGAGTCTGTTTTTTAGTCCTCCCAACACTGCTGATATTTTTTATATCTCAATTATTTGACTTCTCACTCTTTGCTGACCTTATATATTTGAATAATAAACTCACTGAATCTTCTATGATTTTCCATTGTGCCTATCCTAAAGGCATCTCCATAATCAGCTAGAGGATTCTGGGTATTCATATACTTAATAATAGCCATCCTCCTAGAAAAATATTCAGGATTTGTTTTCCCGTTTTTGCTGAGACTTTTATTTTAGTTATTTCTGCAGTTGAATGTTCTGGAAGCCTGTTTAGGCAAAGAGAAGCATGGAGGTATCAATGACAGTATTAGTTGGAATAGAGACGGGCTAGGTAAATGCTTCCCAGCTGTCAGTTTATTATACTCACACAGTCAGACTGACATTAAGTTTCAACATGATTGAGCAATCCAAGTGTGTTGAAGAAATGAAGAGCTGCATTTTATACTCAATAATTATTACAAAAAATAGCTATGAGAAGATATTTCATACATTACATGATTGTTAAAAAATAAAATGAAGTATTTGGTAAGAAACGGGAACGTTAGTGCACAGTAAGCCCAGATAATATGATTAAATTCTTGATGTGGGGGTAGAGAAAAAAGGTACGTAAAAAAAGACTTTAAAAGATCTTTACTAGCTCTAAGGCCTAAATTGGGAACAAAAACTTGCGAGAAAGCTACGCCAGGGCCCTTGTGTTGGCATTTCTACTTGGCAACATGATAGCTAAGATGAAGCAGCTCCGAATTCACTGCATGTTGGCAACAATTTACTCATGATCATTGATTGATTTATAGGTTTCTAACTTTCCTGTTTTCAAGCATGTTTATATAATTCCACTGGTTTATTCTGTTTGCAGGCTGTACTGCAAGAATTAATAATACTAGACCAGGTGATTTATGATAGCAATCTTCCCACATGTTAAAATATGAAGTGTAGAATTAGAACGTTTTTGTGCTCCACAAGTACTAAAGATGGTGCTGGATTAGCAAAGAGTACTTAGATAAAACAGACTTTTAGGGAGCCATGTAAATAGTAAAACACAGGAAAGTGTTTTTCTCCTCAATAAACACTTTTCTTTTCCCTGATGGTTTTGCTGAGGGGACTAATCTGGTTAAATTTGGAGATAAAGACTTGTAACAAAAATCTATTACTCAGGGCTACCACAAGTAATCATAAAAAATATTTATCCCAAAACAAAATACTCAGAAAATCTCATTATAATTAGGGCATCATTCCTGTCTCTCTGTTTCCGTTTGTTTTGCTTTGAGCTGCCATATTTCAAGAAAGATGCAGCTCTTAAGCTGTTGGTAATAGTTCTGAGAAGGGTAACAAGGATGACCCCAGATTTACTGAAACATTCACAGAAGAAGTGAAAAATTGTCTTAATGCATACAAAGACCATGTGCAAAGAGAGAGGAATTTCAAGACTATGGTGAATTGGACTACTTCTAGTATAACAGAATGAAATCGCAGTAAGGAAGAATGAGGTTTGGTATCTAGGAAAACTTGAAAATGGAAATGACAGCAAAGCAGTAAACTGGACCAAGGAATTTATAATCTGACATAAAATTCCATTACACTTTTCTCCAAATCTGTGAGAGAACTTCAAGTTCAAAAATCTACTCTTAATATATCACTTTTCACTGCTGCTGAGGTGCAGCTGCTGGCTACTCTGTCTTCTAAACAGGGGCAACTGACAGTCTTTATTGTCCTATGGATTCCTTTCTATTTTTAGTTTTCTATTTATTTCCCAAGAAATAAAGGGAAAGGTGCCTTCAAAGGAAGACATCTCTGCTTTTCTCTGTGTTATGTCCTCCCCACCTCATGTCTGTTCCTCTCTGGTAATGTCTGCAATTTTTAAAAACTAGTGAAAATAATTTCTGACCTGGTCAAATCCCATCCACCACACTAGAATGTTCTTCTAATACATGGGCAGCTAAATTTACAATGTTACAGAACAGGGAATAACATATATATATATATATATATATATATGTAATTGCTTTAGGCAATTTTCCCTTGCAAGCACTGCCTATTCAGAGTCTCTTGCACTTTTTGTCAGCCAAGAAGACAGTAGCACTTTTTCCTGAATATTTCCCCCTCCCCAGCTCCTGAGACCTGTATAATTTCTTTGTCTCCAGACCCAAAAGAATTACATCTCCATCTTTCCTCCTCACCGAATTCCCTCCAATCTTTTTCCTCTATCTGTGCTTCTGCTGCAGCAGGAGCACATCTGGAAGGAAGAACCTGCTTCTGGGCCCAATGGCAGAGCCAGTCTGTCGATTTTAGCTTAGATATGTGCAATAGGAACTGCCTAGTTTTGGAAAAGGTTGAAATAAAGGCATTTCACATCTTTGCAAGAGCTTATTCTGCCTATGTCCATGGTATCTGCAGTTTTCTCTTTCCTTCCACTGCCTCAGGAAATCTTTCCCATCTTTGCTTTGTATCACTTTAGTCTTCAGCTATGTGTTGCTGTACTGTGACAGAGATGTTGAAGAAAGTGCCAAAAAACCTGATATGTCTGTGAAGCACAGTGCTGTACAAGGCAGAAATGCCAGCTTGTATTTTAGTAGCTCAATAAACACATCAACATAGTATACTAGGGCTCATTAGCCCTGTTTTAGATGGCTAACTTGACTGGCATTAACTTGGAAATCCCTGTATCACATCATATTCTGTGATGCAGATATGTTTTTTTAAGGCACTTAACAGCTTTGCAGCTGCTTTGCTGCAGAGAAGAGGGGTTACACAACAACAGGCAATGAGGAAATTTTGTTTTACTTAAAAATACTTTCTCACAACAGATATTAGTTGGCAGATCATTTTATATGATAAAGAGGCTATTGTGAATGTCAAGCATTGTGACAGGCTGCACAGTGAGTCACCATTCCTGGAGGTATTTAAAATACGTGTAGACAAGGTGCTTAAGGACATGGTTTAGTGATGGACTTGGTAGTGTTAGGTTTATGGTTGTATCTAGTGATGTTAAGCATCCTTTCCAAACTAAATCATTCTCCGCCTGCACAATTGTTAAGTAGAATCACGCTTTATAGTGTTAAATTCATGCCATTTTCTGCAGAGAAAGGACTGGCTGAGATTTGTTTTAACCTTGAGCAATATATTTTTGCTAGTTTCTGAGGGCAAATATATCTACATGATTTAGTGGTATCCGCAAAAGAGAATAAACTCCTGTTGAAGGCAAAATTGAATAATGTTTTTCCCAAATCTCCTCTGGCTCATCAGTTAGTTGATGGGAGTGTTAACAGAAGTCTCAGCATCCAATTGTAGTAACACAAATGGGGCTCAATGCTTGGGCCAAGTCCAAGGGCATGGGATGGGATTGTCTACATCCATTGTTCATGTGTACAATTGAATGATTTCACAAGTATTTGTAAAGTCACTATCTCACTGAAGTGTGAGTAAACCAATTTTTTTTAGCAAAACTATAAATGTTGATATTATTGTGCAAAACTGCACACCAGCAGTGACAATGTTACAGCACTGTGGAAATACAGTCACAATTCCTCCATCAGGAAATTATAACTACCATAATTAGAGATCTATTTGTGTACTACAGACTGGAGATTTTTTATACCTATGAGAGAAGGAGAGGAGGAAAATGAGAGAAGGAAAAAAATAATTACTTTAGCTTTTCTTTGTTAATAACAAGTCATAATATTCCTTTTTAAATAGACTTCTTACATACTATTTGATGACATAATTGTTCCTGCTGAAATCTGTGAATTATTGACTTCACAGGAACAATGCTTAACTAAACACATAAATATATTTTATAGTTGCCTCACACAAATTATCTGTGTTATTAATACCATAACACAGCTTACATAAATCTTCGTAAATAATGTCTGCAAACATCCTGAAGAATATTCAAATCCTACAGAACCTTGATGGTAATAAAAGCAACAATCCAGGTGAATTTTCACCCTTCAAGGTTAGACCCTGAATCCTTACAATGTGTGTCTTAATAGCTAATTTTCACTCCCAGAAAGATTCTTCAAGTGATTTGGCCAGAACCAGTTCTGGAGCTAGAGCTAAGCAGTTACCACATTTAAAACTCTGCCCATTTCTTTCTTCCAGCACCATGTAATACCTACTGACTTTTGAAGTAAATATTTTCTTTTCTAATTAAAATTTAGGTTGCCTTGTAACATTTCAGTTGCCAACAGCTGACTTTGTTGAACGTCTTCACTTACTCAAAAAGCCTCTGCACATGCAGCTGCATCAAGTCAATAATTCCGCTGTTGCTAGTTGTTTTCTCATGTATGCTGTGTATAGAACTACAAGTGATTTCCTCTTGGATATTTTGTTCTGTTGATACAACCTTTTTTGGACTTCTTTTAATTTTCCTCAGTATAGGTAGGATATGTCAGTATTTTTCTATCTTTTTAATTGACCATAAGACTGTCTACACATCTCAAAAAGAGTCAAGATAGATGAAAGACCTTTTGCTTTTTTAAATGGTTAATGTTTTCCTTAAATAATTTCTGTATGAATATTTGCTCTTCACAAATGAATCTATTTCTTTTCAGTTCAAATATAGCTGTTATCATTTGACAGATGGAGCAGAATTCAAGTTGCCTATGAATTTGAGGATATTACTCTTTTTTTATTTTTTTTAAAGACAACAAAGGATTCACTGGCATGAAGAGCAGGATTTCCTTAGTGTGGTTGTGTTAGGTTTGGAATACTATTGTATACAATTTCTTAGAGCACAAATGGTCTGAGAGAAAGGTGGAAACCACAATTACTGCCTCAATCATTTTACTGTGAAACAAATATGCCTTGGGAATCTCTGAAATGGATTTTACCCAGAACCTAAATGGAGACTGAAAACCTCTGTTTACTACATTACAATGACTACAGAATGTTCTTTCCTATGAAATAAGGCCCAGAAGGCCTGCAATGACATTCTGACACTTCAGTTGTGTAGCCACTTGGACCACTAGGAGTGGTAAATTATAGTTCAATGAGCTGTACATTTGCTTTGCTTGGTTCTCCACTTGGACTGTATTTCTGTGGAAGAAGAAGGTTAGACAGACCTTGCTGCAGGGAAAGGGAGCTCATTTTTCCATCTTGGGAGGCTATGCTGTGTGAGAGGAGGTTCGCAAGCGTCATGTGTGAGTTGGTTCCAGCAAGGGTGACCAGAGTAGTCAGGAAACCAAGGACTTGGGAGGGCTGTGGTGAACTGGGAGTGGCCAAAGTAACCAGGCCTTGCTGGAAGGGAAGATCTTCATCCTAGAGACCAAGGGAAGGCAGCATAGGGTTTGCTGGGATTCTAAAAGTTGCCATGTTGTTATATGGAGTGTGTATCCTGGCTTGTATTGAATGTGTTCCCCTTTGAGAGGTAAGCAGAGGAGATAGCAAAACTTTCTGATTCTTGTGGTCCCTGTATCCTTTTTTTGGTCAGACGTTTACAAAGCTACTTAACATATAGAAGGAAAATTCAAGATTCTTCCCAAAAGGTAAAATGTACAATGTCTTATACTTTTGTCCATAAATCTAGCTTATTTTAAAAATTTCTATTGAACTTCTATCATTTATTTCTCTGACTACTACATTCAATTCCCCCTACCCTCCCATCAGTACTGGGGAGGAGAGAAGTACAATGGAGGTGGGACAAAATCCATCTCCCCTGTCCTGTTTCCGACCTCCTTTGCTTGCCATCTTGTCTAGACCATGCTTTTGCCATGAAATTTTGGACCAGATGATCCTTGTGGTCCCTTCCAACCTGGTATTCTATGATTCTATGGTTCAAACTATGAGACATTAGTAGTCTCAGAGATCCAGCCATAGCATCTGTCAGCTTGGTGGTTTAAATCAATTAGACATGCTTATACATGTGCTCATTTTAATAACTCTCTTGCCTTTTTTTCCAGAAGACTCAAAGACCATTAGTAACAGTCAAAATGTAGCTCAAGAAACATATTCCATATTCATTCAGGCCAGACAGCTGGTAAATTGATAACCAAGACGCCCTTTCCCTTCCTTGAAGAAATTAGTTAAGCAATCCAAATGTAAATGATAAAGAGTTTAAGAATGAGTGCTTATGTCTCATTAAGATATTTTTATTTTCTGCATAAATTCACCTACAGAGATGCTGCTTGGCCAAACAGATGACTCGTTGCCATATAAAACAGTTGGTCTCAGTTTCCTAAAAGGTGAAATTTGTAATAAATCATATTTTTCCATTCCACAGTGTCCAACTGAAACTATTAAAATGATCCATTGTTTCTAAACCCCACACATTTTTATGATGATCCTTTTAAACTAACTCAGAAGATGAGCTACAGTTGGTCAGACAAGTATTAAGTGGATCCTTTCTATCAGATGTAGCACACAGCTGAGTCCACGTATGTTATTGGAACTAGATGATAATGGGCAATCTAGGTACAGTTCTCAGTTCTTATCTGAAGGCAAGACTTTGTTTTACTTTCATCACCTCTCCTGTACTACCCATTGCCCTTCTCAGATGATTTGACCATAAAGCATAATTCTAGAACTGTTATCCAGCAGATTTTGGGCCAGTTTGCTTTAGTAAAAATACTTGAAAACACATGAAGCAGTAAAATTTATCTCTGTCTTCAATGCTATTTATTTATAAACAATAGAAACTATCATTTCACATTCTTTGGGAATTCTTTTACATAAAATGAATAATATATTAGTTCATTCTCTGACATGAAACCCTTGAAACAGAAATAATCGATTACTTGAATCTTGGAGGTGTAGACATAATCAGGATGTAGCGATTAAGATCCTACTGTAAGGATAACACATTTCTGATTAATCACTTCAGTGATTAATTTTCATCAATCATTGACCATTTTTGGTCACAAATATCTCTCTAATTTTTTGTGCTTGCAAATGTCATGACTTTCTTCAATTTCCATTTTATTGCCAGTGGCAGGGAGCTAGAGCCTACTACTGAAGCAGAGGATTGCTTTTGTGAAGATTTCAATATACGGATATTAGGCCTTACGTCTCCTCATCGCCCCAGCATCTGACATCTCTCTTCTACACCTCCCTCAAAAAAAATCTCTGTATTTTATGAAAGAACTTATTTTAATTCTGACCAGTTGACAGGGAAAGCAGTACACAGTTTTTGGTCTGGACACTTGTCCGACTGGTGGCATAGGAACTATATTTTCACTGCTTAGACATCTACCCTCTCCTACCTAGTCTGTGGGTAAAACAAACATCCCTATTGCCTTTTTACTATTTTGTAGATTCCGAAAAGTGTGCATTGTGTCTTAGCAGCTAACAGAATGGGTAGTCTTGTGTTGTCTTTTGCTGATCTTGAGTTACAGCTATTTCTTAAGATTGTTCATCATTAAACATAGGCCATGAATAAAATTCATTATCTCAGAGTGGTTTTTTTTTTTCAGTTATGAGATTTTCTTGTATAGATCATATCATTGGGTTAGGATCTTTACCACTTGGCTTCTTGTCATGAATTAATTCCACTGAAAAATGGATACAAAATGTGATGTCACTTCCTTTTAGGAGAGACCTGTATTTTAGGTATGATTCGGTATGCTTGTTGTGTGTCATCACTGTCATCTCTATCAACTTACAAAAGCTGAAGCTACTTTACGTCTGAAAATCCTTGAAGCCATCTGGTGTTAGCTTTGGTCTTTGGAAAACCTAGTGGTATGTGGTTTAATAGTGGCACATTCATCTTCTGGAAAGAACTAGAGGAAGTTTTACTTTTTCCCTTTATGACTGTATCAGCTGCTCCTGCTCTTGAAGAAAGTCAATGCAGAACTGAAATTTGGGAGATGATCTCTCCTATATTTGGGGAAGAAGGAGTTCACACTTTCTTTTAGGTACTTTTGCAAAAAAAAACCCTAGAGTTGATCACCTTTTCTGCTTTTTAAGCTCTGGGATGAATAAGAGAACCAACATGAGACAGGACATGAAAAGTCCAACCTGTTTGATATATTTACTGTTCTCGCTGCATCACTGAGCCTTTGAAGGCTGTAGTCAGCAGTGTCATGTAGGCTGTTGATATCTGAGACATCTCTAAAGCCAGGATCTTCAACTCTGCTGTGTTTAAAGCAATGTTACTGTATCAGCTTTGATATCCACAATGAGTAGGGTGGGATTGTTCCTAAGAAGTCTTGGATTTGCTGAGCGGACAGAACTCCTTGGTTGACTCCAAGACCACCATGCATTTATTAGGAATTACACATAGGTCTTGAAAAACAAGGATCTGTTGCAATGAAATTCCATTATTTCAGCTTTACTAAAATACCTGGACGGAGGAAAACTTCTACCCCCCAAAAAAAAATCTCGCTGGCTCAGAAAAAATGTCTGTATAGCCCAGAATTCCGCGTCTGTCTGTGACTAGCAGTAGGTGCTTAGGAAAAGCTTAACTTTTAAGGTGAGTAGAATAATACTCCCTAGTATGGCCTGTCAGCTCTTTCACATTGTAGTTGAAGACATCCCAATGCCAGAAGTTACATTTCTACCTTTATGTTCAATGTCTTTGATGAGCTTAAAGGTGAAATTATTTTTAATACTTTTTTTTGAACCATCTCTAAATGCCTGTTACTATCAATATCTAGAAGTAGTAAATTCAGCAGTTTCATTGTTCATTTAAAAAATGGAAAATGGGCTTTCGATTCTGTGTAAATGGTATCTGATAGTTTTACTCAAGAACCCTTAGATGTGAAGGAAGGAGCAAACAACTGTGTAAACATCTCTACTGTTCATACTTTTATAGATTTATTTTACTCCTTCTGTCACCTCTTTTTAAAGTCAGAGTTTAGTGTCTAAGGGGGAAGGTTTTGGACATACCACCTTTCTAGCTGTACTATACCCTTCTAGAGATGAGAGAGGTAACTATGGCAAGTTACATGAAAAACAGCTATTGCATAATATTTTTTTTCTGTTAGTATGTTTTGTTTCTGCAAGACACTAGAATATTACTTACCTGCTTTGGACATGGACTCTGATTAACTGGCATCATGACATTTTTTTGATAGTCAATGAAGATTTGGAATGTTCTATATGAATAATTTGTGCATTAAAAATGTACTTAATAGTCTGTGGACAGAGAGAATAACTTCTGTAAACATCTCCCAGACAGCACTGAGCAGATAGTAATTCCCACTAAAAACAGCTGTATGCCTAAATTTGGACTTAAAATTTTAGTGCTTAATACTTTTTTCTGAAAAGCTTCACCAGAGAACTTTTTTATCTGTTTGTCTTAGAACTTGTGTTGTGAAGGGCTTTGTTTCAAAAAAAATACAAAAAGTTTAATTTTAGTAAATATCTGCAAACAAAATAAATAAGCACTAATTTAGCAAGACTAATTAAAGGTCTGCAAGTTTAAAATAGGTGAAAGAAATAATACTTAGTCTTAAAAATAGGTGTCTTTGGATATTCTGAATCAAATTACTTAATAGTAATTTGTAGTGAGTGAATTTGAGAAAATCTTTGTTATTAACTACTGTTTTATTAATGCCTGATCAGGGATTATTACTCCTGTATCTCCCTAAAAGTCTGACATGGTTTGTATGAGTTTTCAAATGTTTTTTATACAATGTCAGCTCTGCAAGTCACTGTACATACTGCAAAGTGTATGAAAATAGGATTTTTCTTTAAATGTTCTGTAATATATTCTTGCTTTAATACCCATACAGCTGGAGTTAGAAAGTACTTAGATAACGAAAAATTAGTAACTAAAAGGATGGATCCATTCTAGTGGATTCACTTGATTTGACTTAGGACTTTGAAGGCAGACACGCTTTGCTCTCTTTTTGTTTGTTTGTTTTTAAATGAAACTGTGGTTTCATGTAAAAGTTCAGTTTTCACTTAAAAGTTCAGTTTTCTAGAGTATGGATTATGGAACTTCAGGGAGATGTTTTTTAAAAGCCTATTTTGTCCAGCAGGTGTCACTCATTCATAAAGAATCTTACAAGTATTTCTCCAATGCCAATCCATAGATAAGTGAGGACAAAGTCTTCAGAAACAATTATCTGCCTTGTCACTTAAAACCCTCAGTTTAGAGAAGGTGTAAATTACTATACCATATATTACTGAACTTTGAAACGAAGGAGACTTCACTAGAAGTAGCTCCTGTTTTGACTCTAATTCAGTCTGAATAACACCAATGGAAATGATTGTAGCCAGAAGAGCATGATTTTCAGCAGAATATGTAACAGTTATGGAGTCTCTCGCTGCCCCCCTCCCTCCCCGCCTCCTTTTGGGAACTGTAGTTTTAAAAAAGTACTGAAGTGACCCACTCAGTTCCTACTCCGATCCCTGCATTGGGGAAGTAAGGATCATGTGGCTGAAGAGAGTAATAGTGGTAAACTTCCATAGGCTGAGCCATTAATCTGTTCTAAAGCAAAAAGTGAAAAGGAAGACTTTTTGCTCAGACCTGAAATCTGTGCCAGGTACACCTCCCTCTCCCATTCAGAAATAACCAGGAAATGGGGAAAAGTGTCTGTACTTCATATATTGACAAGCCACAGTGCAACAGCTAGGAGAAGGGAGCACAACAGAAAAAAACAATGAATAAGTTGAAGGAAAATTGTCTTTCCCTCATCTAGATTATGTTGTCTTTGAGAGGTGCTGTTTCTTGTAGTCTTACTGAACACTTGATTGCAAAGGCCCCACAAAACCATTGTGAAAACAATCTATTCTCCTTTTAGCTATTTCCACAGTAGAGCAATGCAAACCTATGGCTTATTGCTTTGTGAAGGTAAAATAAGTGGAATAAGAGCAAATACCTGAAATTCTTTATACAGCATTGAAAAAACAAGTGTCTTTAGACAAAACAATGCTACTCTGAATGGCAGATCATGGCTGGGTACTATATGTTTCAAATCTTGGTCTTCTATCAGCCTTTTATTGAAGAAGAAGCTGACAATATTTTAGTTGTACTGACTTCATCTATTGAGCATCGTAATCTCATTCAAGCTTTTGGAAGTTGTAGCTGTCAGAGACTGGTTGACCCCTAATTTAATTGGTAGGTTATGAAGCTATGCAACCACATCTTGTGGGAAAAATAGTGTATGCCACATTCTTATGCTACTGTGGCATGTAGAAACATCTCTGTTCCTTCCTTTAAACCTCTGTCTTTTCCAACTCATCCAGAAGAAAGGCTGTAATATGTAGAAAACAATTCCTTCAAAATACTTGCATGCTAGGCTAGACTGAGCAGCACAAACATATATATGCAAGGTTTTCTGTTAGTGAATCCTAACTAAAATCTCTTAAGTTTCACATGTAGTGTATGAGCCTCATTTCTCTGGCACCCCCCCACCCCGTAATGGCATCATCTCCAACTTCCATATTTTCTCCAGTCCAAGTATCTGTGCTGCAACTTTCTGGTTTTCTGGAGAAAAGCACAGAAATTAGTTGTGGGAAGCAGTGACCTCCTACTTGCAGATGTCTTGTCTTGCTTTTCCATCTCAAGTAACTTAACCCAGGGAGAGTGCTTGCCTTTGCTTTTGTGAGACTCAGTGCATACTGCTTCACAGAAGACAAAGACTGAAAAGTCTCAATGAATTTTGTTTCCCTATCTAGCATTTACATTCTGGAGGAATGTTCTGGCTAGTGTTACAATGTAGATTCTGACGGAAAACTTCAGCTGATCAATCTATAAATGATAATGTTTTGATTCACTTCCAATTCTGTACATTTGAAAAGTTCAGTGGAATAAGTTAATGCTACATTCTCTATAATACACACATGGATTACTCCTTGAAAATTTAGGTGTGCAAGAGAAAATTTATTTGCAAAGTCTTCTCAAGAGAGTGCAAAGACTGAGTTTCTATGACCTTCTCTAAACTTGGGCTCCAGGTGCAAAGTAGAAACAAGAACTCAAAGATAAAAATAGTCTAAACTTCCTTGGATTATTCTAGCCCAAAGTTTTTTAGACGTACACACATTTTATCAAAACTCTGTAGGTTGTTCTGTGTCAAGAGCCAGCCCTACCATTTTCATCTGAGAACTCAAACCCTTTCTGCCTGCTATCAGCCAGGAGAATCTTATGTTTTGAAGTAGATAAAGTTGGACTTTTTGTAAGTGGCCCTGGTGTGTTAGTGTTTCAAATTGGTTTCAAAATGCAACCACTTGTCATAAAACTAATCTGAGCCATAGTCTTAATTTAAAATTACTAGAAATGAGCGAACTAATAAAAAGTGACAGGTTGTCCTCATCATTCTAGGAAGGTATCCTGAATCATGGCCTAAATGCTGTTTAGGTTTTTTTGCTCTGCCATTTATTCATACTTTTAGTAAGTTTAAGAGGTTTAAATGTTGTTTTCTGGCTTCATAATTCTAATTCCACAAGCAATTTAGGCAGCATAACCCCCTGATTCTTTAGTGATCTTCATATTCTGTCATAAGTAATAGTGCAAGGGTCCTCAGAGAGATGTGTGTGCATGGCTGCCACCCTTCGTTGACCTGCTGGAAACTGGGTTTTCTGGAGCAAAACAGCAATGTAACTTGTTGTTCATGTGGTCCAGTCACACATTCGTATCTCTTATTTAGAGGACAAAATGTAGGTGTGTTATCATTATCCTCTTACTGAATTTGTAGTTGACACCTCATTGCTCTCAAAGACCAGAAGAGGAAAAAAAAAAAAAAGAAAGGAAAATAGTTCCTCTGCACTCATCTTTCATCTTTCCGAAGAAGGTGTGTTAGAATATTTTTCTTAGAGCTTCTTAGAGTTTTCCCAACATTATGCTATTTTTATCTTCTTGTACTTATCTCTTAGAGTTGCCTAGTTAGCTGAACCAGGAGCACGTGTCTGGTCTATTCCTTGGACAGATCACACTGCCACCTCTGCCAGACAGGAAGTGGGGAATGCATATAAGGATTAGGGTAGGACCGCTAGTAAACATTAGTAGCATATTTGTTAATCAACGGGAAATTGCCAGTATGATATATAGCTGGAATGAAATATGGCCTCTCTGGATTTTGAGCTCTAAGAGGTTAAGAAAGCAGAGCAAGTAATATGAAAAGGACATTGATTTGCTGCCATGAGTTCGAACAGAGAACTACCTAATCATAGCAAAAAAAGAGTCCATGGACAGCAAATCCCAGGAATGTAGCCTGAAGCCTCAGACTCTGGAGAGGGGCCAACCATAAAGCTCCCCTCCTTAACTTGAGTCCATTCAGTAGGACACAGAGGCTATTTACAGATGCTAAATTTTACTTAGGGGCTATGTTGCAAAATCCAAAAATAAATCGATTTGTTATTTAAACTCCACAAATGTAGTTCACATTTGTTTAAAGTTATGGTTCCCAGGCCAGCCAGTGACTACAAGGTAGAATGTTTTTCAAAATAGACTAATTATCTTTGCAGGCTTTTGTGTAATACATCTGTTGACACATGCAAATTATCAATACTATAGTATATTTTGGTGTATAATGGCTATACTAATCTTCTGTAAGCACTGAAGTGATAAATTTTTATGAAAAAAGAAACAGCTGTTCTTCCAAGCGTTCCCTTTACTTTGAGTACAGGATGTCCATTATTTCAGCTTGCTGCATAATATAGGTATTTATTTTTTCTTTGCCTGAATGACTGTGGTTGGAAAATATTTGGTGAAATCAGTAATGCCAGGTTATAGGAAGAATAAGCCACCCAGAAAAAAATCCAAAGACAAATGCCATATATCTATTAGAATATATCATAATTAGTTAAATAATAGACCTATTTAAAAAATTTCCTTAATTTTCTATTGTAAAAAATAGTCATTTTCAGACATCTTGTCACTCAAATAGTTACCTGTTTTAATGGGAAGTTTGGATATGCCAGGAAATAGAAGGGGCTTTGTGATTTAAGCATCAAGTATGATATAGTATATCTGGTACAGAATGAAAGAGAAAGGATTTGTTAATATGTACCTTATATTTTTCATAAATTTAACTTTGGTGGAATTGCATATGAAGAAATAGACAAGCATTGCTATTTTGCTGCAGATAGCTTTTTTCCCTTGGCATTCCTTTTTACTTTCTTTGAATAACTAACATCCGTATTAGTGTTGAAAGCTGCATCAAGAATGCACTTTATCTCCCAGTTGCTACTACTATAAATATTTTGATTCATATCCTGAAACATTCTTGGAACGTATGAACTTATTCTCTCTCTCTCCTTCCCCTTCCCTTTCTCCCCCGCCTCACCAGGTAAATCTGTATTAGAAAATGTGCTCCAAAAGTACACCTAATGCGCTCTAACCACTGACGGGTGCTCAGTCTAGGTGGCCTGACTAAAGCTGCTTCAAAGTAAACCCCTCAAATGCATGTGTTATGGACATGGAGTCCTCAGCACTAACTTCTGTGCTGTACAAACCTTCCCTTATTGGGCTATATTACTTGCTAATGCAGACAAAGACTGTGATTCCATGAAAAAGAATGAAAAAAAAAAAAAAAAAAGAAAGAATAGAATTGCAAAATATTGGGCTAAAAGAACTTTATAACTTTTGCACATTTAGTAGGGATGGTCCTGGATTTTAAGCTGATGTACTGAGGGGGGAAAGAATCTTTCTGTTGTTTCAGCTAACAGTTTCTGGGTTTCAGATTGTGACCTGTTGTATCAAAAAGTGCATGCAAAGGAGCCTCATATTCAGACTGGGCAGACCATTCTTGTTGTGGCATTCATTTACTTATCTATTTATATTTCAGAGGTGTGACTCTAATGGTGATTAAAGATGGAAGTCTTGGTGTAAAGATTATCCCAGCGTGGTTCCCTGTTATTAGTAGCAGAAGAAAATGGTTTGGAAACAGCAGTCAAGCTAAACATGCTTATGACATGTCGCATTTTACCCTCAGCTAAAAGCCAAACTCCCACCCAGTTGCTTGCTCCTCTCTCCCCCTGAGATGGGGGAAGAAAAGAGGAAGACCAGGAGTGAGAAAGCTTGTGGGTTGAGATAAAGATAGTGAGATTGCTTACCAGTCACTATCGTGGGCAAAACAAGACTCATCCCAGGGAAAATTAACTTAATTGATTGCCAATTAAAGTAAAAACATAATTATTAATTTGAGTAGTGGGAGGCAAAGGCAAAGATTAAAATAACACTTTTCCTTCCCCCTTTTCCAGACACAATTTCACTCCTTCACTGTAGTCTGCCACTATCCCCCACCTCAAGTGGTGCAGGGGCATGGGGAATGGGAGCCTGCAGCTCATCTCTGCTGCTCTCTCCTTCTCACACTTTTTGCCTGCTCAAGCATGGGTCTTCTCCACAGGCTGCAATTCCTGTCAAGAAAATCTGCTGTGGTGTGGGCTCTACACAGGCTGTGGTTCCTTGAAGAATAGCATGTGCTCCAGCATGGGGTAATCCAGTGACTATCTGCACTGGTGCAGGTCTTCCACGGGCTGCAGGGAATCTCTGCTCTGGCACTGAAGCACCTCCTTGTCCCTCTCCTCTTTCTCTTACCTTGGTGTTCCCTCTGTTGTTGCTCACTCTTTGTTCATTCTTCCTTTCCCTTTGTGGTGTTTCCTGTATTTTCTTACATGTATTATTTCAGGTGTGCCAAAACCACATGGCTGGTGGACTCTGCTTTGGCCTCTGATGGGTCTGGCTAGAACTGGCTGTGAGTGGTCCAGGGCAGCCCCTAGCCTGTTACTGCAGAAGCCATCCCTGCAGCCCTCTTGCCACCTACACCAAATACATGTCTGTATATTTGAAAGCCTGTAGGGCAACTGGCAGGATAAAATTGATAAATCTTGACTGACTTGTTTATTCTGATACACAGAGTAGGCGCACGCTAGCTATCAGACAGCAAGCAAGAAGGAAGCAAAAAGAGATATGTATTACTGTAAAAAGGTTTATCTGACAATTACATAAGATACCCACAGAATAAGAGAAAATTTATACAGTATCTTTACCAGCCTCTGTTTCTACTTTGCCTGTCTTTGGACAATTCACTTGTTAGGGTTAGGTGAGCATTGAAGATAGGTTAATGGCATGTGACTGGTAGAAACTTTGACTGTATGAGATTTCTTAGAAAGAGAGCAGGAATTTTTGATCAGAAAACAAGAATGCTGCTTTAGGCTGAACCACTAGTAGAATCTAAATTGCAGACTACGACACCCACTATAGGCAAACACATTAAATTAAGATCCATGTATAGCACAAAATGCAATGCACAAAAATGATGCCTTAGGCTGTACATGGAAAGCCTCATTCTGTGTTGGAATTTCACTGAATGTCATTGCTGCCAATGGACCTTTCACTCAGACCACGTGCACTGTATATTTGGGAAGTGAATAATTTACTGTGAGAATATATAAATTTGCAATATTTGGTAGGAAATAGGACTTTGCAATCCTGCAGAATAACTAACAGAAAGGGAGGAAGGACTTTATGCATTATTTTTTTAAACTAAAATTATTCTCTCTGGTAGTTAGTCATTAATATTTATCTGCTGATTCCACATGGACCTTAATGCTTTGAATATTTGAGAGGAATAGAATCAAAGAAATATCGTCTATTGTCAGGTGCACGCTAAGAATGCTTTTTTTTCATGGTAAGTGATCATGAAAGCTGATACAGCAAAATAAATAGTGCAAATTTTATATTTCCAGCATACCTCAGTTGAGTCAGTTTTGTCATTATTGATAGCTCATGATGCTCTAGACCCTGCTCTACAAAAGCTTTGTAACTCCCATTGAGAGTTAGGTACAACAATTAAGCATCAAAATGTGTTAGACATGAGAGACTTAGAAAATCTGCAGGTTTGTGTTGTTGTTTCAACTCTTTAAGCACAGTTATGCAAGGTAATGTAATCCTGGAACATCCAAACTAGACACATTGTAATTGTTTCAGGACTGTATATAATATGCTTATTACAATATGTGTCTGAGACAAACATACATTATCTTAGTGGTGGCACCACATTGCTAGCCCAGCTGTAATGGGTTAACTCCATTAGGAAGTTAAGCCTCCCACAGTCATGAAGTGAGATGGGGGAGGGAATCAGAAGTGTGAAAGTGAGAAAACTCATGGCTTGAGATAAAGACATTTTAATAGGTAAAGCAAAAGCTGCATATGCAAGCAGAAGAAAGTAAGGAATTAATTCAATATTTCCCATTGACATGCAGATATTTAGCCATTGCCTGGAAAGCAGGGCATCATCACACATATGTGCTGGGTTGGCTGGGCTAGGGTTATTTTTCACAGGAATCTGATAATGTCCTGGGATCGGCAGGGACAGAGTTAAGTTTCACAGGAAGCTGGAAGGGGACACAGCCAGGACAGCTGACCCAAACTAGCCAAAGGGCTATTTGATAACATATAAAGTCATGCTGAGCATAAAACTGAGGGGATGGGGCTGACTGCTTGGGGATTGTGGTCCAGGCCAGGCTTTGGTTTGCCAGGCCAGGCTGGGTAGTGTGATTGTGTTTTGAGTGTGAGATGCTGGATCTCTCTTGCTCTGGAATGGGGAGTTTGGCACAAGCTGCATTCCAGTGTTCACAATCACTGCTTGGGGTATTGCAGCTCAGGAATGGTCTGGACATCATGTTCCTGGGTTGGTGAGTGATTGCATTGTGTATCCCTAGTTTTGTATATTCTTTCATTGTTATTATTGTTATTGTTTATCTTCTCCCTTTTGCTGTTTTGTTAACTGTCTTTATCACAACCCATGAGTTTTGCCTTTTTTTTCTGACTCTCTTCTCCATCCCACTGTGGATGGGGAGGGGTGAGTGAGTGTCACGTGGTTGTAGTTGTTGACTGAGTTTAAACCACGGCAGCGTAACAATTACTTGGGAAGACAGAGTCCATAACTCCAAATATAGCCCGCTTCCTTCTTTCTTCCAGCTTTTATTGCTGAGCATGACACCATATGGTATGGGAAATCGCCTTTGGTCAGTTGAGGTAAGCTGTCCCAACTGTGTCCGCTCCCAACGTTTTGTGAATTCCCAGTCTATTCCCTGCCAGGTCACTGTGAGAAACAGAGAAGTCCTTGATGCTGTGTCAGCACTGCTCGGTAATAACTAAAATAAGGCTGTGTTATCAAAACTGTTTGGGTGACTAGTCCAGAACATAGCACCATATGAGCTACTATGAACAAAATTAATTCCAGCACAACCAAAACTAGTACACCAGCTTTAGTGCTTGAGTTTCCTTCACTGGCCTGTGCAGATGTTCTAAGCTGGAGCTGCTGGGACATTTTATACTACGTTGTCATATGTGATTTTTAAACACCAGAGAATATCTACTAAGTTGTTGCCATGGTATATAGTTAGGTGTATAGAAAACAGACTAGAAAGAACCTGTTAAAAGAACAAAAGTCTGCATCATCAATTAGTGCTGTAAAAGTGTTTCTAAACGATACTCTTGTATTTTCTAAATTAAATATTGCTTTTTAACAGAATATATGTTTATTTATTGTGTTCCTAACAAAGAAAGAATTTTCATTAGTTGGTAGGTTTTTTTCTTTTGATGACTAAAACTTAGAGGAGAAAAAGATGGAAAAAATAATCAGGTTTTTGTGCTTAAAAAAAAAGTTGAGGGAACTTGGCTTGCTTCTTAGAATAACATACTTTAACTGGCAAAAATGGCAGAGGAAAAATGTTGCTTTCACTTTGTGTGCCCTGAAATATGTAGAGAGAACTTTCGTTATGCTTTACAAAACGGGTTTGATTTAGGAATGTCCCAAATTATGCATAAATAGTTAATTTAAAATGCTTTTCATTAAATGTGCTGACTGGTAATGGAGAAGGTATTCTGACTTCCTCTTGAAGGATGAGTTCTTGTAACTGCACATCTCCACCCAAAATGGCAGCATCCAGCTTTTGCCATGATACAAGTTACTCCTGACACAAGATAATACCAGTGCAGTGATACTCATACTTATTTGACTCCCATAATTTTGAGAGTGATGATACATTTCTCTATGAAGTAAACTTTATACTTCAAAACCAGTGCCACAATATATTGTCACATACCTGATGCAGAAGCTAAAAAATCCTTATGAAGACATTGTTGCCAAATTCACCATTGCAAGATCTCTTGGCCTCCCTCATACCAGGTGAATGTTCTCAATTGATGTTTTGCTATTTCTGCTTTGCTGCCACATAGCTTGCAGTACATGCGGGTTTTCTCCTAGTTGTCCACCTGCTAATTCAAAGGTGTGGCTGAGATGTGAAAGACATAGCCACTGGACATAATATAATGAAGTAACAGATAGATTCAGATTTAAGAGGTTCAGGAAAAAGCATGTAATCGTGGTCCTCATTTGGTTTTTCATCTGCTTATTCGGCCAAACTGGAAACTGTGTCTGGCAGATTGACATTGTCTAGCTGTAGGACAGAAGTTCTGTTTTTCAACCAGTGATGGATGGATCTTTGTAGAACTTCCAAGTAATTCTGAAGACTGTATGATAGACAACACAGAAACAAAGTTGCTTGTTAGTCAGCTTATGCTTATTATAAAAGGGTCTGCATTTCCATTAGAAAGTTATGAAGTGTTTATAAATTGTAAATGTTTAAAAATAATAATGCTTTATGTGTTGAGACACACTTAAACCAATGTGTATAAAACATACGGAGGCTTATACATTAAAAAAAAAAAAGAGAGAGAGAAATAATTGGCTGCAGTGCAGTATCACTGGCAGATCCTGGTAACATTGAGCAATAACTGCAAGGGTATTTACAACAAAGTTAATTCATTGCATTCCATGCAACTAACAATTTCCAGAAATCTTGTACATGTAGTACCTGTGTGAACTGGAGTTCAGGAAATCCCCAGAGTCAGGCCAGAAATGCGGTCAAACTAAGTCACTTTGTTATGTAATCACTAGCATGCATGCTAGTTGGCTAAAAATCATTAGCTATCCTGGACAATATACTCCAGTCTGAAGTTGTAATAAGATATAAGGCCAGTAGATGGAACTAAAGATATAGTATCCATCATGATGTACACATATGATTTCCACAAAAGTTCTCAGTACACTGACCATATTTTTTTTATTTCATTGTAGTGAAGGGTTGTTTCCTACTTGTTTGCATTGCTTTGCTTCTACACAGCATTTGATAGATTTCCTTTCTGATTTTGTGCTTACATTTTTGTTAGATTTTTGAAAGTATTTCTTTATTCCATGAACAAAACAAATTATAATTTGAGGGTTTAGACAATAAGATGTCTCAGAATAAGAGCTTGGAGGTGTTGGGAAAATCACTAAACAAAATAAAATATGAACTGTTAGTAAATATAAAGAAGCATAGCAGTATTTATGCAAAGGAAGCTAAATGCATTGCACATATAATTAGATGCTATAGGAATTACGGGAATCTCATCCTGAATAGAGGAGAAAATTGATACAACTTCAAAGCAAGTTTTTATTTTTTCTTTTCTCTTGAACTCGAATGGTGGCAGAACAGAGTAGATGCCCCTGTTAGTACATAACTTTTGAAAAGCTTCTTATTTTTCCATTTTTAGACTGCCAATGAAATATCTAGTTACTTTTCCAATCAGTCGTCATGTTGCCTTCTTAGACAATTGGGTGACAGGTTTATTAGTGACTGAAAAGCTCATGGAAGTGATATATAATATAAGGAAATACAGTTGGGCTAATATGGCTTGCAGTATCGATCTCAAAATGATGTGCTAAATGCTATAAACTGCCAACACTATAAGCCCTATTAAGTAAATCAATTTGAAACTGCTACAGGATACTTCTATACTTGGAATAAACGTGTATACGCACACATTTTGACCTCATTGTTCAATCCAGCCAATGTAATTTGCTGAGTTCTTTCTGCAGGGCTTTTCAAGGTCCTGTTAATCTACTTCAGATTTAGTATTGCAATTTTTTATTCTTAACCCTGCCCATATGTATGCTGTACTTACAGGAATGTAAAATATTGAAACAACACTGTTCAGAACGTTTGGCCACTGGAACAGTTGGAGAATCCCTGGTTAAACTTTTAAACAAAGAGCACATTACTTGGAAGATCCCAAAAAGAGTTAAAAGGAAATAGGACAGAATGCTAACTTCAAAATCTTTCTATACAAAAAGTATCTCTTTCTGATGGCAGCATCCAACAGATATATGGGAAGTTGTTAAATAGCTGGTAATGAGAATATAAGTTTTCCCTTTAAGGTTGGGCTTACTTTGAATTGGCTGGAGGTTTGGAGATTTAGGCAGGTAGGGTTATTAATTCTAAATTAAAGTGAACTCATTAGAACTTTGATATGGAAAGCAGGTAGGAAATTTATCGAGAACAAGATTTGTCCCGAGGTTTTCAGTATTCTGTAGATTTGACTGAGTTGGAAACTTATACATGAATAGCCTTTCTTGTGGTATTCAGACATTCCATTCTGGCTGAAATGGAAAATCTAAAATATACTATTGAACATAAAGGTGGGGAAAAAAGAAGCGCTGAACCTCTGAACCTTAAAAGTTTTCTACTACTGTTAAACAATAAGGGAAAGCTTTAAGGTAGTTCCAATTTCATTATCTCCCTCCCTCTCTCTCCCTTCCTCCCTCTCTCTCCCTCCCTTCCTCCTTTTCTCTCTCTCTCCCTTCCTTTTCTTTCCCTCTCCTTTAAGTGGTATGGGAGAAAATGAAGGATTAATGGATTTTAAAACATGTTTAATTTTATCTGAAAGAAACTTTTAAGAGTGATCATGTGAACTTCCCAATATTTCATGTGAAGTCTGTGACAGAAGCCTGGAATTCCTGAGGTCTAAGTCAATGCTTTAACAACATAGCTATTTTTTACATCTTATAGCCCTCTGTTGGCTCCTCAAGTAAAAAAGCTATGTGGTTCTGAGTCAAATTCAACCTCGTGCAATGTTTGCTCTCACTCAGCTGAGTATCGACATAAACTACAATGTAAATTATCAGTTAGGTATATCTGGATTAGAAAATTGGCCAAGTTCTGTGGTCATCAACGTCTACACTCAGTAACATTATTGTATATTTGAAATAAATAATTTAAAATAATAAGAAAGGAAAAACTAACATTTTTTAACCCTGAGTGAATGGGAAGTTTTAAAAGACTGATAGACTTAGCCTGCATTTACATTGCTACTGGAGAGGAATGACCTTTAAAAATCTTTCCGTTTTAACTTGCTGAAAATTGCATCAAGTGACCCGAAAATTATGATGCCAGTTCCCATAGTGTCCCAAAGTCTTTGCTTTCTGGCCAGTCTGTAATCAATTCTAAGATCCCTGGGCGGCTGGGTCTTCCAATTCGAGCTCGTTGTGTGATCAACGCAATCCATTTACTTCACGTAACTTCGGTTGCATGATGTGGAGAGGGAACCGTCCCTTTGAACATCCAACTCAGCACCGGCAGTCGAGGTGCTAGGAGGAGCTGTGCTTCAGTACTGATCACCCCTGAAGCAGCTCGAACTCCTTCATATGCTGCTAGTATCTCTTTTTCAGTTGGAGTATAGTTGGCCTCAGATCTTTCGTATCCTTGACTCCAAAAACCTAATGGTTGACCTCGGGTTTCTCCTGGTGCTTTCTGCCAGAGGCTCAGAAAAGTCCATTATCTCTGGCTGTGGTGTAGAGCACATTTTCAACATCTAGTCCAGTCCGAACTGGTCCAAGGGCCACTGCATGAGTTATCTCATGCTTAATTTGTTCAAAGGTTTGGTGTTGTTACGGGCCCCACTCAAATTGGTTCTTTTTACAAGTCACTCGACAGAGAGGGCTCACAATCTGGCTGTAGTCAGGAAGATGCATTCTCCAAAAACCTACAACGCCCAAGAAAGTCTGTGTCTCCTTTTTATTAGTAGGTGGAGACATTACTGCAATTTTGTTGATCACATCCATTGGGATCTGACGACGGCCATCTTGCCATTTTATGCCTAAAAACTTAATCTCTCATGCAGGTCCCTTGACCTTGCTTTGTTTTATGGCAAAACCAGCATCTAAAAGAATCTGAATTATTCTCTCACCTTTCTTGAAGACTTCTTTCGCTGTGTCACCCCATACGATGATGTCATCAATATATTGCAAGTGTTCTGGAGCTTTACCTTGCTCCAGCGTGGTCTGGATCAGTTCATGACAGATGGTAGGACTGTGTTTCCACCCCTGGGGCGAGCGATTCCCTGTGTACTGGATGCCCCTCCAGGTAAAAGCAAACTGCGGCCTGCACTCTGCTGCTAACAGAATAGAGAAAAATGCATTAGCAATGTCAATTGTAGCATACAACTTAGCTGCCTTTGTCTCCAGTTCAAATTGCAGTTCTAGCATATCAGGCACAGCAGCACTCAATGGTGGTGTAACTTCATTCAGGCCATGATAGTCTACAGCTAGTCTCCACTCATCACTAGACTTACGCACTGGCCAGATTGGTCTGTTAAAAGGTGAGTGAGTCTTACTGATCACACCCTGGCTTTCCAATTGACGGATCAACTTCTGAATAGGAATCAAAGAGTCTCGATTGGTGCGATATTGCCGGCGATGCACCATCGTGGTAGTAACTGGTACCTGCTGATCGTCAACCATCAGCAGTCCTACAACAGAAGGGTCATCTGAAAGACCAGGCAAATCAGACGGCTGTTCAATTTTCTCCGTGTCCACAGCTGCTATACCAAATGCCCACCTATACCCTTTTGGGTCCTTAAAATACCCTCTCCTGAGGTAATCTATGCCAAGGATGCACAGAGCATCTGGACCAGTCACAATGGGATGCTTTTGCCATTTTTTTCCAGTTAGGCTCATTTCAGCCTCTACAACAGTCAGTTCCTGGGATCCCCCAGTTACTCCAACAATACCGATGGATTGCGTTCCTTTATAATTAGAAGGAATTATTGTGCACTGAGCACCTGTGTCCACTAAAGCTTTGTACTCCTGGGGGTGTGTTGTACCAGGCCATCGTATTTGTACAGTCCAAAAAACTCTGTTATTCCTTTCCTCCACCGGGTTGGAGGCAGGGCATCCCTAATTTCTGTTTTGCACAGTCTCTGGGTGTGAATTAGAGGTTCCTTCCAGAGCATCAGAATCTCTTCTGCTCCTTTTGTAAACTGGAGCAGCCACCTTCCTAGGAGTTCTTCCTTTTAACTCACGTACTCATTCTTGAAGTTCTGAGGTAGGTCTTCCATGCCACTTATTCATGTTTTCTCCCTGCTCATGTAGGAAGAACCACAGTGAACCTCTTTTTGTGGGCTGACTCTGTTCTCTCTCTCGAGATTGGAAACGCCTTCTCCTAATAGCTGAAACATAGGTATGTGCAGGTTGTGAATGGTACGTGTCTTCTCTGAGTTCTTTGATTTCTTGCAACAGTTTTTCAAACCGGTCATCAGATTTTTCACACAGTTTCACACAGCAGAGACACAAGCCCGTAGAGAACCAGCAAGGCTGTCCTCAAAGCTCCGGAGCTGCTCAATCACTTCAGTAATATTTTGTACACCTCCAGCTGACCAGACCATTCCTGCCAATGACTTAGCATATGCACGTGGTGCACTTTGTACAAATCGGCACCACAGAGGTCGTGTACAATTGATTCTATCTGGGTCTGTCCCCTCTTGGCTGTTTGGTCCAAAATAGATGATCTCTTGCACAGCTAATTCTCTCAGGAACTGGATACCTCTCTTCATAGTATTCCATTTCCCTAACTTGGATATACAATCTTCCTTGCAGGGAAATCTTACTTTCATAGCTGCCAGGAGTCAGGTTCAGAGGGTAGTGGCATTAGGCTCTTGAAATTGCCCTATCAACGGTGGAATCTTTTGACAGAGATTCCAGCTGCCTGGCTTCACCACCTTCCAATTCAATTGTTTCTGCCCCATTGTCCCAGCATTGGAGCAGCCAGGTTAAAATATTCTTGCCTTCATGACGACTAAAGTCTTTTCGCAGATCTCTCAACACACCTGGAGAAAAGGACTGAGTGGTGGTCACTTCATCTCCTCCCTGTGCTGATAATGCCCCTTGGGTTGATGTTGGCCTGTGCCATCACCTACTGCATGGGTGGTCTTTCTAGTGACTTACTTTCTTACGATGGGCAACTGATGCTGATATGGGTTCACCATCATTTGATTCATTTCCAGAGTCTGAATGACTGTCACAGTGATTGCTATATTTATAGCAGCAACAGTGACCAGTTTGTGTGTTTTTTTGTGTGTGTGTTGTGTGTGGGGTTTTTTGTGTGTTGTGTGGGGTTTTTTTGTGTTGTGTTTTTTGTGTGTGTGTGTGTTTTGTTGTTGTTGTTGTTGTTGTTGTTGTTGTTGTTGTGTTTATGTGTGTGTGATTTCTCTGGATGCTATGGGTTTTCCTGTCCAGTATTCACTGTGAAATCTGAAATATATGTGGCCTTCTTCAACATTTCAATGTACAGACTCATCAGATATATGCAGATAGTCTGACTGTGAAGTTTTTGAGCAAACATACTTACAAGCTAATCAGGCTAGATTTAGAACAGTTCAAATGGAAAAAACGTATCCCTTGTCTGCTTGCATTTTTCTGGTTTTATCACTTACCAGTTTTGATTGAAAAGCTAGCTTCATTTTTTTTAATGTGTTTGGACTACAAATCAACTGAATTGATAAAAATTTATAGGAATTAGATCTATAAAAAATTTTGTAGAAAATTTTCACACAAATATTTTCAAAGATCTGTGGTGTGCTTAGCAGATTCAGGTTGCAAGTGTGTTTTGTTTTGTTTTGTTTTTTTCTTCCCAGCTTCAGAAGCTTCCTGGTGTATAGGACCCACTTTTGATGCTAGACCAGCCTGATAATCTGTGATATTTTTTTAATTGGAAAAAAATATTAAACATATTAAATATGCTAAGAAGTATTTCTAAACAATATTAAAGAATACTAATCAAAACTCTCTTAACAGTTTGGACCTTCTAGTACACCTCCCTCCATGTGCATCCATGCAGGACTAACCACAGTACAGTACAGTACAGTCTGGACAATCTGGACAAATCAGTGCTCAAACACTCTACTTCAGAATATTTTGTTTATTTTTTCACTCCAGCAGGCCTGTAGACATTTTCCCATCTAAAATTCTTCCCCATATATTTCATGCCAATATTTGCATTAAGGCAGATTATGTTTTTCAGGGGCTGTCCCACAGCAGCTGAATTCTGGGAGGTGACTCCCTAAAGAATACTACTGTGGAATTCTGCAATTTTTCTTTAAAAAGAAATGTGGTGTTTTTTGGGTGTGTTTTTTTATTTTTTTTTTGTTTGTTTTGTTTTGTTTTGTTTTGTTTTGTTTTTTCCTAATGACCTTTCCTGCCTTGGAATCTAGGCAGCAGTCTTTCTGGCTTGTGCTTCATCACATAGTGTGCCAATTCTACAACCAAAGTGTAGTGTGGAATTCTGTCAGTCATTGGTGAGGCAGAATAACAACATGTGTACATCCCGAGGAGGAAAAGAAAAATCTTTTTCTTGCCTATATGAGAACATTTCACTTATGCTGTGCCTGAAATGCTAAGACCCAAAAGGTATTTGTACATATTGATTTAGGCCAATGGGTCTGAGACTGTTGTAAAGCATTTTGATTTTGGCAGGCTAGCCTGTCCCCTGGATTATTACCAAACAGGCATGCACTATATTCAGGAGTACTTTTTCAAATTTAGGGACCATATTTGCAAGCATGCTCCCACTACGAAAGTTTGACAGAGAGCTGTGTGGAAGCCAACAGTGCTTTATGCACAAAGTTCAGCTTTTGCAAAGCACAAGAACCAAAACGGGCAGAAAGTGACCTCCTTGTGCAGTGTATATCATACTTTATACTGTTTTTAATCTTGCAAATTGAAATAATCTAGGTAACTTGTTTGGAGGTTACAGTGAATAGCTGAGGCAGAACAGGGAATTTACCAGTTTTCAATGTTATCCTAAGTACTTATTACCTGATTCACTCATTAATTTTCCATCCGTGTTCAAAGGGGTCAAATACATGTCCTCTGTCTCTATGCACAATTGACAAGTGTGCATGTATTTATTTTTTGCTACAGAAATTAAAAAATATGCTTTCATATATAGGGCAAACAGCTCCATTTACTTGCCAAGAAAGTGCTATTGTTTAGTAACCCCTTCTTAACGCAGAACTGCTTTGCAAGTTGTGGGTTTTCTGTGGCTCCAGTTAGCTTTGACTTTTAGTCAAAGCTTTACTGTGCTGTGTTTCTCTCATACTGTGAATGAAAACACTGCACGTACAATATTCAAAGATTTAATTGAACATATTTTCAGCTTCATTGCTTCATTGGACCTCCCCATTGAGAGTGTTATGTCATGTGACTGCTTGTATTGCTGTATGAAGTATGACGAGTTAAGGCAAAAGCCTCAACAGCATGGAGCTTTTGTATATTGGGACAGTGGTCAGGGAATAGAGGTCACATAGTTTGTAAATTTTCCAGGTATTTGGTTTTCTGTCTAATTAATTTTATAACTGAAACACAGGTTTCTGTTTGCAGCAGTTGCAATTCATGAAAAAAGCAGTTTTACTAAAATATATTATTCCAAGTGGACAAAACTAAGCTATTTGGACAGCATATTTAAACAAGCAAAGAACCAATTGAAAAGATTTTTCTTGTTTACTTTGCCATACATGAGTAGTATGTTGATTCTGGCTTAACCCAGGCATTAATGAAGAAATAATTCAAACCATATTTATTGTTATTATTTTTTTTTAAAAAAAGCATTAAAACATGTTTGAGGTCTTGACTTCCAGAGAAGCCTAAAAGAATATGCTCCTAAATTCCATTAAGTGATTGTCCCTTTAAAGTAATTTTAGACTATGGTGAAAATCCAAACCTTGATTGTTAGATTACTTAATTTTAAGAGCCAGAATCTTACATTCTTTTCTTGAGTTGTCCCAAGACTAGCCACGTAAGGCTAGGCTTGAGTAAGTATTACACAGATTGAATACAGGTACTAGGATTTGACCTTACACTTTTTATAAGAAGATACAGAGTATAATTATTTTGAAGCCTGTTTCAGAAACAAGGCTATCAAGACATAGATTTATGGAATTATGTACACAAGGTCTAATTCTAGATGGTTGTTGCAAACATGATTAACAGCAGTCTTCCACTATGTGTGTTTTAACAACAATATTTTTTCCAATCTTTTTATCAGACATATTTGTTTAAAAACTGAACAAGGAAGGGTGTTTGACTGTATAAGCTATGGCATGCCTTGGTAGTTACAAGAACAGAAGTTGAGGAAGCTATGGAATGACTGAGGAAAGACAGAGTTTTTTCACAGAAAAATACCAGAGTATGTGGGAACACAGATCCTTGGTCCTGCAACTGTGTTATCAGTCTTTCTGTAGAATGGCCAAGAATTGGCCACAGCTGAATTGGATTGTCCCAAATTCAAACGTGCTACCATGCAACATTTGACAAGGATGTAAGCATTGTAACTGGTTACAGTACACCAAACTCCCACAAATACTATGTACATGTTTACTAGTGGACTTCATAGTTGTGCAAACACTAATTGCAGATTTGAATACAGAAAAAAATTGAATTTACTCTCTGTTTGGTGCTTTAATGAATCATATTCCATCACAGCAGTAGCCATATTCATCACAGAAGTAGCCATATCCATCACAGAAGTAACTGATTCTAATTATTGTTTTTAAAATAGTATCACACTGCATATGTAGATGGCTTCTTTCATTTCTTCTGTTAGAGCATTCTAATTTTAACATGCCGACTCTCCTGTAGTTACTAGGCCTAACTGAAATCTTCCTACTGTTTCAGAGAAAGTGAAAGACAAGGAGACAAAATTTTTAACCAAGTTAAACTTCCTTTATTTTTATAGAACCACTATAACTTTTAATCATAGGAAAACTCTATTGATCTACACCTTAAACGTGCTAAATTAGGAAAACTGAAAATCAGAAAACACACTCATTTTACATTCTTCTGTGAAGCCTGTGGGTAATTATAGCTTGTATGTTTTACAAAAGCAATGACTCAAAAGCTGGATTAAATACCATTCAAACCCTCTCCTCCACTCAGAAAATGATCTGATTCCTTTTTATCCTTTAGCCCCAATAAAAAGGCAAACTAGAATACAGAACATTTAAAGTCTACTCTACCATTTTCTTGATTCAGTTACTGTTTTTGAGAAGTTTTCTGTCTGGCTATAAGGTATTTTTAGTCGATTTGTTCTTTCCTCCCAATGACTGAGTGGCCTGAACACAAAGCTATTGAGCACTTGTGACTGTTCATTCAAGTCCTGCTTAGATTTTGGCTAAGCCAGCTCATACTAAGTCATGATGTATGGTGGGAGCAGCATCACTAGGTCAAAGTCAAAGCACCATATGGACAGAAGAGATGACCAGAAAGGGTTAAAGGGTCCTGATGTATTTTCTGCTTGCTAACAGATAAACAATGCATGTCCCACCATAAAAGTACAATGCCTCATGCTGTCTGACTACAAATGATAAAATTATGTCCTGGTATTTCATCCACATAGGAAGGATGGGTATTTAGTTTATAAGGAGACATGTGCTGTTATTATTTGAGCTCTTAGATAGCTTTTGGGGAAAAACTACAGTTCAGTCAGGAAACTGTTGTGAATAAATTGCATAGCCTTGTTAATTTTCAGCAGGAAGACTTCTTTTTTTTTTTTTTTTTTTTTTTGCAATTAGACTAATACAAAATAACTTCACAAAGAATACAAGATAGTAGTTAATTTTTCCTTATTCTAATGTAAATGTTATTATGTTCTAAAAAAAAAATAAATTCCTAAATAATTTGGTAGTTCGCATACAACTTTTCCTTCTGTGGAATGATCCCTTTGTCTTTCCTTAGACGTAAATGGAAATAGAGAAAGAATGCCATTATTAGGGAGGCTGCCAGTGCATCTAATTTTTCACAAAGCTGAGTAAACTTAGTTATATAATAACGTACCAGGCTTGACGCTGTTTATTTTCAGTTGAAATGACATTTTTTTTTACAAAGTACTATCATATCACTGAATATATCTTTTGACATGATGTGTGCACATGCAATCTAATCATTAGGACTGATGAGTTCTTATTCTTTGTTTTTAAGTGAAGGCATGCTTTGCAAATAGGATAATTTCACACATTGAGGTTAAATCAGTGTATATTCCAACATCAAAAGAAAGAAAGTCTTGGCGAGGTAGCTGCAAATTCAACTGACATTTTTAACCTATTTAATAACCTAAATTCACATAATGATTCACTTTTTTGAGAAAGGCCTATTAGTGGGTGACTGCGAGATGTATTAAGGCCTTACAAATGCAAAAATTTTGGACATAAATGATGTGATGATAATGTTTTCATTTGCATAACATATAACCAAAGTTTTGCATATATGGAATTAAACTGATTCTGTACTTCCTCTATTAGTTATATTTCGCAGAAGAAGCCTTGAGGGGTAGATTTTGTGAGTCAGAGAATGACAGCTTCTGCCCCACTCCTTGCTTGTTCCTGAAGAAAAATATTTTATGTACTTACTTTCTCTTAGTGCCAATACCAACACATATCAAGCCAAAAGAACCATTTTTGGCAAAATGTGCTTCCATCAAAGAATGCTATTTTGTCACAACAATAAATATTTGATGCTTTTTTTTTTTTTTTTGTGAAAACATTTAAAGTTTCTTTTTTTCCTGCCTCAGTGGAGAGCACAATTCAGCACTCCAAGTTTGTTGCAAAATAGAAGAGCCAGCCCTTCTCAGCAGCTTCTGCTGTTGTGCTTTTTTGTTTGTCATTTTTCCCAGCCCATTTACTGTTTGCCCATTTTGGATTGTGCAAGGATGGAGAGAAAGTGGAGCTTTTTCTACCCATACAGAAAAGTTGTCTGGTGCTTTCCTCTTGCTTCATCCTGTGGCAGTGAGAGCTCAATGCAGAAGTGTTGCTTCCAGAGAAAGAGAAACATTTTTTTCCACTTTTTAATATTGATTTAGAAAAATCAGAAGCAGAAATAAGTTGCCTTAAGTGCAGGAAGATGAAAAGCTAGTCTTACACTTTTGACATTCCTCCAGGACTTAAAAAACCTGTTTGATGAAAACTGGCTAGGGCATAGTGGGGTCCATTTTTGTTGCTGGAAGAAAAGTTTGAGAGAAGTTATGTGGAAGTCTTGCTAGTTAGGCTGTTGGAAATTATATAGTCTGTAGTATGGATACTGCCTGTAGTGGAATTTCAGAATGATACGTTGAACCAGAAAAGACATAGTAGAACAAAAACTTCTGTATAGAGTTTACTTCCAAGACTTAACTTTTATGTAGAAAATAATTTCTCTGTATTTTGAGCGTTAAATCCAAACATTAGGTCTTGCTGAATCTCTTAAAAACTCTGTCAGCTAACTTTCCTATTTCTTTCAGCCTTTCTGAACTTTTCTCTGGCCCTCGAGGCTGCTTGGAAGAATTTCCAAATCCAAAGATTTTTTTGGCTCTTAGTGGCTGAAAATCATCTGGAGTTGCTGTGGAAATGATTTTTTTTGTTTGTTTGCTTGTTTTGTTTTATTATCCTGAAAAGTGGCTTCATATTAAGGCACAGTCTTCTGATTATAGATAGTCTCAAATCCCTGGATGCAAAGTAGAAGATTTGAAATTTGGGTGCAATTTGTATGATTTGCACCAATATTTTTGCTGTATATACATTGCATGCCTGACCCAGCTAAAAGCTAAGTTTATAACAGCATATGAAGAAAGGTGTGGGCTATCAACAGGAAAATATCTGAGTCCTGCACTTGGGTTGGGGAAGAGTGGCTGGAAAGCTGTCCGGCAGAAAAGGATCTGAGGGTGTTGGTTGACAGCCGGCTGAACAGGAGCCAGCAGTGTGCCCAGGTGACCAAGAAGGCCAACAGCATCCTGGCTTGTATTAGGAACAGTGTGGCCAGCAGGACTGGGGAAGTGATCGTTCCACTGCACTTGGCACTGGTGAGGCCGTACCTTGAATGCTGTGTTCAGTTTTGGGCCTCTCACTACAAGAAAGACTTTCAGGTGCTACAGTGCATCCAAAAAGGAGCAATGAAGCTGATGAAGGGTCTGGAGCACAAGTCTTCTGAGGAGTGGCTGAGGGAACTGGGGCTGTTGAGCCTGGAGAAAAGGAGGCTCATGGGAGACCTTATTGCTCTCTAGAACTACCTGAAAGGAGGTTGTAGTGAGGTGGGTGTCAGTCTCTTTTCCCAAGTAACAAGCAGTAGGATGAGGAAATGGCCTCAAGTTGCAACAGGGGAGGTTTAGATTGGATATTAGGAAAAATTTCTTCACCAAAGTGATTATCTAAGCATTGGAACAGGCTGCCCGGGGAAGTGGAGCGGTCATCGTCCCTTGAAGTGTTTAAAAGATGTGTAGATGTGTCACTTCAAGACAGTGCTTAGTGTTGGAGTTGGCAGTGTTACGTTAATTGTTGGACTCAATGATCTTAAAGGCCTTTTCTAACCTAAATGATTCTGTGATTCTATATAACCTCCTGAGGACACTGTTAGTTCCTTCTTTCAGGTATGCTCACTGTTCCTCTTCTAGAAGATCTTTTAAATGAAGAGCAAACAAGTTGTACTGTAGTCCATGGCTAAGCAGACTTAATACAGCAAGACTGTTCACCAAGTTCTTATTACTTTTATTCTGTATTAGTACGACCATGGAGATTAGCATTTGCTGCAGAGAAGACTAAGATGTGTGCTGTGTATCTGACAAAAATGAAATGGCCCTTGATTCGAGGTTAGGTTGTTCAGCTAACAAATTTTTAGAAATATCCTGGGGACTTCATATTTAGTTGCAGAACCTGGTTATGGGCTCAGTAAACCTATGGGACATTTATATTTTCCAGTCCAAATTTCATCATATTATTTTTTTTGAAAGGGGTGGAGTGTGAAAGAGAAGTTGGTATTTATATTGATGCTTAAGCTGGAGAAGATTCCTGTGAGTGGGGAAGAATTTTCAGCCTATTACATGAATTCCCAGGCAGTTATGCTATGCTCATTTGACACGCAACTGTTTTTGCAATACTTAGAAGGTACTGTTTTGCCCTGTTGTAGAATATTTTGGCATAGATGAAGCAAATAATCCAATAGATGAACTCCACAGCAAATACCTGTCAAGGAGAAACACTCTGTAGTAACATGTGGGAGTGTGCTGCCACTAGTATAACAGAATGTAATATGCAGGCTCTGAAAGGTTCTACCAAATATAACTGCTGTGGTGGGATGAAAGGCAATGGAGAAAGTGAGCAAGATTTTGGGTCACAGCTATTATTCACTGAATGGCACAGAACTGATGTTGCTTGCCCAGTGAGAGGCAGCATTGAGCTTATTGTTCCTTTTCAACATCAGTCTAAGAGACAAAATTGTACCAGTTTGAATTCATATAAGTTCAGTTTTATAGATTTTTAAGAGAGAAAAGATTTTAATTTAATTACTCAGCACCTCTTTAACTGAGCCGAACACAAACGCTTTTTCCATTTTCTCCCACGTTTCTGCTCTCTTTTCTTCCAGATAGCAGGTTACACTGCAGTTTGTTCTTTAGCCTTCTGATTTTAATTTATTTTGTTAATTAAAATGGTGCTGCACATGACTGAGAAACCTCATCAACTCAGAAGTTAATCATTTTTATGTTACTAGAGTGTATTCTCAAATTTTGAATTTTTTTCTAGAAAGTGTCAGAAACTTGTTACAACTTAAAGCTGTTTTCTGCACCCTGGCATACAGTACAATAAAAGCAGTCAAGTTTAATTAATTTCTGCTAGTCAGCTGTGGCAACAGTACAGACTAGAAGCTCCATCTTTTTATTTCAGACATGATGTCTGTCTTGTCTGAGTCTCCTGAAATTCTGTTGTTACTATGTCTTTTTTTGGGGAGTGGGTGAGGTTTGCACTTTTGACAGCTGAAACAAGGAACGGAGTTGGTTTCATATTCGCAGAGCAGAGGAGAAGGGATCTCTTCCTTTAAGTGGGACAATGTCTTTGCTGTTAAGGTTAAATTCAGGAACGCTTATTGGGGAATCTGCTGGATAGTCTTCATGCAGAGAATGAGGCTTCAGGACTGTATTTGTTTCCAGTTCTGTTCCCAGGAGCCCTGACTTCTCCAGTTACAACTGTGTGCAGAAGGGACACAGTATTTGCATGACAATGTAACTTTAATGGAAAATTCCACACAAACAGGAAAGGAAGCATACCACTAGACACATGGCAGGGAACCAGAAATTTTGGGATTAATCATGGCTCTGACAGTGATTAAACAGTGTGTTGCAGCTGTGGACTATATGGTGTCTTTTTTTTTTTTTTTTTTTTTTTTTTTTTTTTGTTAAGCACAGATAAGATTAATGCACATGGACTTGGCCAGAGGACAAGTTCTATTTTCCATTTTGGTGAATCCAGAAATCTCCTCACCTCTGTTAGTAACACACTTCAAATGCACACACTGGCTTCATAGCAGAAGGTGGGCAACTGTACTAATTTGTTAGGTCTCTTCCAATGTCTGGCTACTATTTGACAGGCTTACTACTGTGAATATTTCTTTTGACTTCTTGCTACTTGAGTTGATGTTGCAGAGTTCATGTGCTGATGAAAGGAAATAGTACTGATTACTGTCCCCTAGATACCTGTTGCACAGACAAATGAGTCAACAGGTCAGAAAAAGTTAGACAACAACACAAAGCACAGCTAGAAGATTTCCCTCCCTGCCCCCCATGTTCTGGATCTAGGAGCAGGGTTATATGATAAAGCTGTTTTGCTTTATAGTAAATGCCAGCCCTTCATGACTAACCAGCTGGCTTCTTGGTGCAATGTGTTATTGTTCTGACCTAAACGAAAACATGCTTGATGGAATTAGGAATGTGGGGCTAAGTGCCAAGGAAAACATTTCTCTGGCCTAAAAACCTGCCACCACTCAGCACCTGTCTGGGCATGAATTGAACATTGTAGCAGTTGCTCCGGTGCAGTCTGACTGATAGATGTGTGAAATTTTTAGCTGTGTGTTCTCAGTACTTGAGCACCCTCCTGGGAAAAAGCATATGAAGCACATTAGCTTAACCCGTTTTGTGGAATGCAGCCAGTCTAGAGTGAAGGCTTGCTCACTTTCATTTCCTACTTGTTTGGGAAAATAGGGAGAAGTAAACCACTTGCATATCAATGAAAATTCCTGTTATGTTAGAGACACTGGAGGATGGTGGCAACTGGGTAAACAGGAAAAGAATGGGAGAGACAGAGATGGGTCCAACCTAGAAGTGCCCAGTATATCCACTTGAGGAAGAGGTATTGGTTAGCATTTACTTCTCAAAGGTAACTCCTTAGCAGTGGTAATTTGTGACCAAGGAATGATCTGTCATGGAGGGCAAAGATGCTCAAATGCAAGAAGGGGTTAAACTGGCTGGAAGCAGGAGTGACAGACACAGAACAGACTCCTTGCAAGACAGTGAAGTTTCTCTTGGTAAAGAGATAAGAAACATCCTCAGCTGTTGTCTTGTAGACCATCCTGGGCCTCACAGGTCACCTTTGAGCAGCGGAGCTGGGCTGGGTCATGGATCCAGGGCTGGGCTGACTTGACCCATGCAACTGCTCTTGGGATTGGTGCTTATGCAAGTGTATATAATAAATCTGCTTGTGATGCATCTTTGCAGACTCCATGTAGAACTGCATGTTGTGGTAGGACTCTGCCCCATGCATTGCTCATTACATTTTTCTTTTCTATTTAAACACAAATGTGTTTAATTTGCCTCAAGCGGTATCATACAAATTCCCCAACAGTTTCCTTCTCTATTTGATTCTTTCTGATACAGCTGCTCAGCACTAAACATGGAACAGTTAATAAATAGTATGGAGGAAAATTCTGGAGTTGCAGACAGTGTAATTTCACCTGCCTGAGCCTACTTTAGCATTTGTAATGGACCTGAAATGATCTATGGGTGACAGCCATTCCCTATAGAAGTCTATGTGAGAACTGCTTTAAAGAAAACAGTTAAGCAGAAAACAAGTTAAGTAAGGGCAAAGACTTCATGATGGGCAGACTGCTTGCATTGCACAAGAACTCCCATCCTTGCTGTCTCGCCCCAAACATGATCTGAACTATGAAACTTTAAAACTCAGTTTTACTAACTGATATACATACACATTCCCTTATATTTTTTTATTTTCTCTTCCTGAAGTACTCTGAAATAAAACCACAAGAAATACAGAACAAGATATTTTTCTATTTCTTAGCCAGCCTGAGGCAGGATATAAAATAAATATGTGCAAAACCTCATAAGCCACGAGATGAAATGGCACCTACACAAAAGATCTCTGGTCGTTTGTGCCACTTCAAAATTCAGACTTCATATATTTGGGTCATATGCAAGTCTGACTTTTGAAAACTAGACTTTTCTAGAGTTTTCACTGAACTTCGTGAGTTCGTATTTGTGGCTGAAGCTTGGCAAAGCAACAGGGCTTTCTAGCTGTCTCAAGTCAGATATGAGCTCTCGCCCTCTGGAGGAGTCTCTGTTATTTAACTGACCATAGACTTAGCACAGCCTCCACAGGATAAAATTAGACTCTATGAAACCATCTTGCCCTGCCTTATTTTTGTGTGGTTTCTTTTGTTTGGAAGAGACTTTGATGTTATCTACCTGGGTGGTTTTATGTTTACTGAAGAAAAATTACAAGATGGGCATATCAGAGAAGTGGAAAAACTTAAGTTCTCCATATGTATTACATTTGCCTTATTTGCCAATGTTAGGAACATGCTGCTGTCACAGCTGGTATGTAGGGTGCAGTTGTTGCTGTATTCTGTGCTCTTATTGATCCTTTAAGCAAGGACTGATGAGACAAATAGCAGTGGATAAGTTTCAGAAGTTCAGTCTGGATAAGCTCTCACAAGTTTTAGATGCTACCCCAGGCTTATCTTGGGTCTCAAAATCTGTGCTGGGAAGAGCACAAACATAAACTCTTAAGATTCATGAGGCTTTGTGCATCTGCTCTTAGTGGAAATATTATGAGAACAGCTTTTCTCAGAATCCAGAAGATTAACCGATATTTTAAAATGGGTAGGAGATATTAGATCATTCTCAGACAAGCTTTTTGAGTTTTCTGGCTTCCCATATAGTTAAGTTTGTCAGCACAGTTATTCTTTCTTTGCTCATCCATACTAATGTTGGTTTCTGATAAGAAAATATTGGTTTTTGTTAAAAGGATAAAATCTTAGTATCCTGTAATGTGGTACACGCATTACAGGTAATTGGCACCTAGAGCGTAGTATGTTATGTTCACAGCACTTATCCAGGAAACATTTTTCTTAAAAAACGAAACAAAACAAGGAAATAAGTTGTTCTGAAAAATACAAATAAGTTCTCTACAGCTGAGTTGGAAACTTGATTGTTTTGAAGAGCAGCTGAAGAGGCTGTGAGGAAGAAAAGGTAAGCAGGAGAATTTACATGGGGATATTCCCACAATTTTCGAAATTTTTCGCATATGATATATTTCAGTTCTCACATCATCAGTGTGATCCCTTGGCTGAGTAGTCATAACATATGGTGATGTAAGAAGCTTGATAGGCTGGGTTCGCTTTCTCAGTGGAACAGAGCTGGTGGGTACTGACTGGAGTTTATTAAGTAGAATTTACATGGCAAGTATCACTCTGAATATCTGTTCTGAAGAACCATTCCTGATATTCCTACAGCTCCCTGTGAGAGCCATATCCACTAGCACAGAACCTTGTTGTGTTGCTTAAAGAAACTGTGTCAAGCTAACTAAAGGAAGCATGGCATACCTTCTTAGTGCCAAATAGTATTTTGTACAGTCATTGCATGATACTTATAATCCTGTCTGTGGTACTCAAGACACCAAATTCTCTAATGATCTGCATGTCAGCATAATATCAAACACAGAGAGACTTCCTCATTCTGTTATTTGCAGACATATGTTAAGAGGATAAGTTATTTTCATATTGAGAACTGGAGAAGAATAGGAAGGATGCGATTTTTATAAAGTGAAAAATATAGATGAGTCAACACAGTGCAAGCTATAGTTTCAGGAAAAATGCTTTTTAATCAAGCTATTTCACTGATGTGGCCTTCTTCCTTTTTGCCTTCTGAAACTAAAATAATGTGATTTTGGGACCTTAGTTTGTCTACCTCTTCTTCTGAAGTGTATTTTGCCACTGGGCATTGTGCTGTCCAGTGTGATAGACATCGTATACACCTTATGATGCCTTAAACAGCTGTTTTTTGCAACTTCTGGCAGAGAGGAAGTGATAAGTGCTGTGGAGGCAGAACAGTATCTCTTCCTTGAGGCCTGCCTCGTCTGTGCAAGAAGAACGCTATTAATGGTTTCTCTTCCGTGTGGCTTGCAGAAAAGCAGGGTAACAGAGCAATCACTGACCAGCTAGTGGGAAGTCACGGATCACCAGGTTCCCCTAGAGGGCCAAAAGACTCGCTTCTGAGACCACTGACTCATTTCTGGAACAATCTCCTGAATTAGCATGAGAAGTAAATAGAGGGAGGAGACAGGCCGACCTCTCCTGTCTCACGTGCAAATGACTTAGAGTATAAAAAACTCCTCACTCGGGACACTGTGTGTGTGGAGTTATGTTTTCACCCACCCCTCCCTGAGAACTACAGAAATTGTTGCTGAATCAACTGACTCTTCTGATATCTGTATCTCTCTTTTTTTCTCTTTCTAGCTTTATTCTGTGGACATAAGGGTCTTGTTAAGTTTTATGATATAGTTACAAACTTCTGCCAAGCCACTATTAATTGTAATACCACAGAATTTTAAGAAATTCATGATTTAGTTGAACTTCTCAAGTAATTGTCGTTACCCCTGGTAACAGCACAGAGTATTTAAAAGCTAACTCTGCCCTCACCCCACTGAGTGGGACAGGACATCCAGCTGCAGGGATCTTATTTGGCCAAAAAGGGGGTTAGGTTGTACTCTAAACCTGCCCAGGAAGAAAATGGATGGAGATATTTTCCTATATATATAGTCCATTCCTCTAATTTCTTAACTTTTAGGAAAGAGCTTACCTTTCTATGAGAGACAGTATGAAAAACAGATAGGTTAACAGAGCCTTTGTTCGCCTGTGGTAATTCTGCATAAGAGGAGAAAGGATGACATAATTTGCTTGGAAAAAGTAGGTTATTGTCTGCTTGAATTTCCAGTCACTGGCATGTTTTCTGTTAATGCACCATAATGTACTTTCGATACAGGCAGCATATGCTATGCAATGTATATTCTGTGGTATACAGAGGTAGATAAATGGTGTGGCAGTAATAAATCTTTATTTTTAGTTAACACTACTGAATTATATTGTTTGACCGCTTACTTTTTTTTTTTTTTTTTTTCAAATTAAAAGATTCTGAATGCTGTAGTCTTCAGATATAATTTGTTACTTGTTGGTGAAACACAAGTGGCATTGGTACAATGTCTTTATGCTGGAGTATTTTTAGGACATGTATGTTGGCACACACAAGGAATATGCCTATGAAAGAAACTCAGTGACACTTGCTCTAGGGCTTTCCATAATTTGAAAATTTTAGAAATCAAGTCACATGGGAGTCCAAACCAACTAAAGAAGGTTGTGTAGTAGGAAACACTGATGCTTTATATCACTAATTTAATGTAGAATGAATAATAAAAAGTCTAGGACGCTATTTCTTCTTGGAATAACTACATTGTAACTTGTCTTCTGATGCTTATGGTAAAGCCAGTATAAAGCATTCAGGAGTCCTGTAATGTACAATCTCAGGGTCAGCTCTGGTAGAAGTCAGTAGACTGCAGCAAACAAAATACTGATTATTACTAAAAGATTATTTTTGGATCAATCTTGTCTGTGTTTCAAAATTTGTTTTAAACACTCAAGTCCAACATAGACTTCCAGCTGTTTTTATTAATTACTCTGTTGATGGGCTTGTTGGCTTCCAAGGGAAAATATAACCTGTTTATACTGAGGTGTGTTGGATTTCAAAGTATTTGGCAGCACCTAAGAAAGGCATTGTGAAAATAATTCAATTAAAATTAGGAGAGATAATCAGTGTTGAAATAAGCCTCTACCTTGAGGTATAACTGCTCTAGTACCATATTCTAGAAGCTGTCTTCTAAAAGATTCTTCAGAGACTCCTGGAATTATTCAGAGGAAATAATCTTCCCAGTGTAAGGATTGGCATTAGGTTCTAGACTGTAATACCAACACTTTAAAATTACAAAATCTGTTAAAGGACTCTGGTTTAAAGAGAGTGTTTTTGTGCTTCTGGGTTCCAGTTTATTATTACACATAAACCCAAGGTTTTCCAAGTGATCACTCATGACTTTGCAAAGTTGCATTTCAGGAGCATTCAGTCACCTTTTGTAGACTGGTTATCTGATCTTTGTACCAAGAATTGCATTACTGTAATATTTGCCAGTAATATGACAAAAAAATACCCATGATATATCTATTAAATAACTGAACGTAGCTCTCATTCCTAGGAGAGAATGCTCTTCCTAATGCTGTTGGCCTTCTTTGCTGTGAGGTTGCGTTGCTGGCTCACGGTTAGCTTGATGTCACCAGGACCTCGGGGTCTTTTTCTGCAGAGCTGCTTTCCAGTGTTCAGCACCTAGCCTGTGCCAGTGTCTGGGGTTGTTCCTCCTCAGGTGCAGGATTTTGCATTTTTCTTTGCTGAACTTGATGACATTCCTCTCCAGCCTGTCCAGATCGCTTTGGATGGCAGCACAGCCATCTGGTATGTCAGACACTCTTCCCAGTTTTGTGTCATCTGCAAAATTGCTGAGGGTGTGATCTATCTCATTGTCTAGATTATTAATAAAAATGTTAAAGATTATTGGCTCCAGTATTAGATCACTATGGTACATCACTAGTTAGTTGCTTCCTAGTAGACTTTGTGCCACTGATCATGACACCTTGGGCCTGTCTGTTCAGCCATTTAATGAGATAGCATGCTAGATCTTATTAGAAATAAGGTAGTAAATTTCTTAAACACATTTCAGTGTCTCATGATTGAAGTACTATGCTTATGGTCCTATTTATTTTTTTTTGTTTACAGCACAAATTCTAACTTTTTAGGAGGTCATCACTACCTGTACTTGCTGGCAAGAGAAGTTGAGTAGCTAGGTATGAGATAATAAAACTTAGCTCTCCAGTCTAAGAAAAGCAGGAGGTAATTTTCAGTTGTCTGAAATGCCACACTTGCTTCCCCTGTAATTTGAAAAAGCTTGTTTCAGATCTTCAGGAAATGTGTTCAGGCATATAGTTCCCATCTGCTTTCTGAACTAGACTGTCTAGAATTCCCTTTAGGGAATGTTCAACTCATATTTTCTTGACTCAGTGAAAAAAAGCAATTAGTTTATTTCATGGTCTATGATAAATTAGAACCATCTTATATGAAAGTAAAATAAAGCAGACAGAATGTACTGAAGCACATCTTCATCATCTGAAAATCCATGACTGTGACCCTAAATTTGATGTATAACTTAAGCAGCTTAAAGAAAACATTAATACCCATGTTTTTAAAGGTAGAATTTTTGGTATATAATGTCTCGTTATTTCAGATCACTAGAATTTTTTACTGTTTTCTGTACCTGTATTTTCTGTGAAATAAATCAACCAAGAAACTTACTGAAAGTATTGATTTAGACCATGCAGGGAATCTAACTTCTGGTGTCTGAATAATATTGCTACATCTTTGCAAAGTGTGATATCTAAGTATGTTTACAACTCTGGACTTAAGTTTTAGTAACGCCTTCATAAGAGTCTTGTCCAAAAAACTAGAGATGAGGAAGTCTTACTCTGTTTCTGCTGTTTTCATTTTTACAGACTAAAAGTGAGACACTGTATTATATTGAAATTTTATTTATCTTATTGGCCTGGGATGTGTGGGGTGTTTGAGACAAATATCATATCCAAGAATCAGAAACTGTGAAACAGAAAGTCACTGTAATCTATGTATAATGTTTTCATGTGAGGTGGTAGTTTGCAATAATAGTGACAAATAACAAAATGAAGCAGTAGCCAAAGCACTTAGTTACCTGTCCTGGTTTTGTTAAAAACAAGACCAATTTCTCTTCTAGTGAATTTTCCTCTCAGCTAAGTGCCTTCTAAGTGCCTGAATATTTTTCTCAGACACTGTACTTGGTGCTAATAAGAGGACCAATGGAATGCTGAAGAAGCTCATGTTTAGATTTATTGCTATGACAGCCAAGAACTGATAAAATTCCACCATGAGAGGGGTGTGTTTGAGGAGGGGCGTACAGAACAGGTGACTAAAACTGAAAATTGAGTATTCCATCCCATAATTGTCATTCCCCCTAAATAAGAAGGAATCATGAGGGTCTGTCTCTATTTGACCATGGCCGGCATCCAGAGAGGACCTTGTCTGTTTGCCTGCGTTCTATAGGCCTCAGGTCCTGCATCCTGGAAACCCAGTTTCCAGTTTGCTGTGAAGTCCTACCCATGACTTTTGGGTGCCTGCCCTGCAGCTGCTGGAGCCACGCCAGCTCCGCACACCCAGCTCCACTGCCGCTGGAGTGACGCCAGCCCCATATCAGACATTCAAGATGGGTTTTGTATATTTTGTGTATGTTCTCTATTTATTAGTAGCATTAGTAAAGCCTTTAAAACCCTTCTAACTTGAAGTCTAAGTCTCCTTTCTTATCTTCCTTATCATCTTTCCAATCTAAGGAAGGGGTTGGGGGAGGGCAAGGGGGTAACAGGGAGCATCTGCCATGGTTTATTGCCACCTTGCTTTAAACCCTGACATTGCCAAAACAAATTTCAGAATGCAATGCTCTATTTATTTGCAGAGATGGTTATTGAATTTTAGAGCTTGCTGAAAACTACAATTGGTTAGCTTTTGAAACACTCTGCTGAGAAGTTGATCAAAATGCAAAGTGTCTACAACACCATGTGCTTAAATCATCCTCTGGAAAGACTATATAATTCTTTTGCTACAGTTAATACAGAAGCTAATTTTAAGGACTAATGACCAGTCATGTGAAAACTGCCCAGGACTGGAGTGAAATTAACTAAAGTTGAACATTACATTTTGGAATACTTGGTAGAAAGGGAAGCATGAATAACGTGCAAGAGTAGTCACAAATTCTGTAGAAAGTGTGATCTTATTTCTGGCTAGGATTATAGAAAGGTGGAGACAGAAACTCTGACTCTGCAGAGTATGGGAATAAATCCAGATAAATCATTGAACTTCAGCTTGTGATCCCATCACATCCAAATGATGCACATTAATATATCACTGTAATCAAAGACACATCTGGATGGTTTTTTGACAGATCTCACAGAAGCAGCTAAGGTTGGGGCTGGGTATTTATTCAGTGGCCTCTGGGAGCTGCAGATATTCTGTCTTCTGTAATGAGGCATTTTTTATATGGTTAAAGTACAACCTTAGAAATGTTCTGCATTGAAGTCTGCAGCCTTTAGAAAAACTCACACTTTGTCATGGTAGAGTATACTTAAAGGTATTTCTTAGCAGGTTTGTCACTGATGGCCAATCCTGCAATATCAAAGTGCTATAAAATTGGCAAGTACAGGGCTCAGATACTTGGCTGGTTAAAAGAAAAGGACCATTGACTACAATGAACTACCTGCTTTCATTTCAGCTTGGAATGGGACCTTTAGTTTTCCCGAGAGATTCCTCAAGCTGTTTCATTAGTCATTACATGAAGCTGTCTGCAGTGGAGGATGCTGGCCTCTCTCCTATATAGCCTTCCTATCTTGAACTGCTTCAGATTTTTTTCTCCCCCTGCTGCTTTGCTTCTTCTGTTTTGTGTTTCAAAGATTTTGTATCTCCTTGCTTTGTTTATAATTCTGTAAGATGAATTTCACAATGTGTAAAGTAGCATGGGTTCAGAAATGGGAGATGGATGTGATGTTTCCACAAATCAATACAGCACTTTGCCCTTCCCTGCTCTTTTTGTGTTGTACTGTCTTAGGACATAGTCTTCTGTTCTATTGTGTGGTCAACTGAAAAGTTTTTTTAGGAATTTGGGCTGATTTGTGAGGCTTCTAGAGTACAAAATTTTACTGAAACACAAATGGTCAACAAACAATCCCAAATGCACCTTTCAAATTACATAAACAGGTGAACATACTTTTAAGTCTGTACATTTTTTTTTTAGCAACTATGTGAGAATTATTTTTAGATTTGAAAGTTCTGAAGAAAAAAATGTTTTAAATTAAGGCATATTTTCCTTGTAAATATTTTTTCTTCTTCACTTCCCCCCAGCTTTGTGGTCTCCCTCCCCTTTTTCATTTCCTCTCTCCCTGCCCCCCCCCCCCCCCCTTTTTTTTTGTTTTCATTTTGTTTCTGTGATTGTTTATTTAATACATCTTTCATATTTCTGGATTTTTAAGTGTATTTTAGACTTTGAAAGGAAAAATCTAATTTAACTGTACAGAACCAAATCCTGTAATTATTCCAGTTATTCCAGTTTGGAACAGAGGTGAAGAGGTACATAATTTTCTCTGAAAGTGGGAGACACTTGCCTCTACATAGGAAATAGGTATTGATGACAAATCACTACTGAAGTGTCATTGCTGATATATTTCTGAAGCCATTAATTCAACAATGCAGACTTGCATAATTTACTATTTTATATTCTGCAAACATCTTAGAAAATAATTCAGGAGGTTCTAGTCTACCTTTCTTCTCAAAGAAAAACTCAAGGATGGAGACCGCATAGCTTTTCTGGGCAACCTACTCACTGTGCAACACTCTTTATGGTGCAAATTATTGCTTGTGTCACATTGGAAACTTCCATTTCAGTTTCTGGTCACCACTATCTCAACCTCCCATCATACATTTCCAGAAAGGGCCTGGACCTGTCTCTTCCATGACCTACATATGGGTATTGGGGGACTGCCATCAAGTTCCCTTGAAGCTGACCCTTCTCTAGGCTGAACAAGCTCTGGACCCTCAGCCTCTCCTCACAGGGAAAGTGCTCCAGCCCCAACGGTTCTGGTGGTTCTTCACTGAACTCGGCCTAATTGATGAACATCTTTTCATTGCAGGGGGATGTCAAAACTAGATAGAGTATTCTAAGTGCTAAGTAAAGGGAAACAATTTCTTCCTTCAGGCTACTGGCCATATTCCTCTCAGTACAGCCCAGTGCGCTGTTGGTCTTCCATGTTACCAGGCTATACTGACAGTAAAAGTACCCTTAGGTCTACAATAAATAGTAATAGCCTTTTTTTTTTTTTTTTTTTTTTTCAGATCAGAGTAGAAAACTGAAGTTAATATTATTAAAAATAATCCTATCTCTGCTCCCAGAAACCTAGCTTCCAGAGTCATAAACAAAGAAACAGTACCATTTTTATTACTGATTCGTCTTTGCTGTACTGTGCATTTCTTTGTATCACCCTTTTATGAAGATATCTATGTATTTTACTTGATAATCAAGAAATATGGTAGAACTTCTTCAGTGCTTAAGCACCTGTATTTGGATGACCAGGATTGCAGCTTTTTGATTGTCAAGTAGGCCATGATGTGTGGGATATTTGAGGGATTTTCTTGAGGTTGTTGTGTGGGTGGGTTTCTATTAGATAGAGATTTATTTCTGAACTAGCCAAAGGAATCTCAAGGCCAGCCTGAAGGCTGAAAAACAGCAGTGAGACTCGGGCGCGTGAACAGCTTGTTAACATGGACAATATCCAATCAGCTAATGCATGCTTGGAGTGTGGACGCATGATCAGGAAATAACTGCATATATAAGGAGGCATGTTTCTGTAATAAATGGCTTTGCTTGAATTCATATTTGATTGTGTGGAGTCCATGATTTTTCACCCTCGCAATGATGGTTTTAGTGTAGGTTAAGAATCCACTCCTTTTTATTCTGTGATGTGTATTTTCTGTGTACACCAAAGAAAAAAAAACAACAACAAACAAACAGACAAACAAAACCAAAAACAAAAAAAGCACCACCTATGTTGTCTCTAATTTCATATTTTAGCTGCAAAATCAATGTATTTACTCTCAAAGACCAATTCATTAGTTACTTTATCATTTATAAATACATTTTAAAAAACAGTAAATACTTGCTTATGATACATATTAGAATTTTAATTGTGAGCATATTATTACCAGATATTTATGATTAATACCATGTGTTCTATGAAGTTATAAAACTGTATCTTTTGTTAATGTGTTGAAAAATGTCCTTGCATATAGATAACCAATATGCAGAACTTTCAGGATTGCATTTACAGCATATCACAAGAGAGTGCAGAATACTTCAGAGTATAAAGCACTGCTCCTGCAAGCACTTACATAAGTACTTCCCCACAAGCTTGAGAGTAGTCCAAGTGATTTGGATGAGACTATTTAGAAACTTATGTGTTTGAAGTTAATTATGTGTCTATACATTTGCAGAAGTAGGGCTTGAATTTGACTTGTTGTGTTCAAACCCTACTTTTGTAAAAAGACAACTGGAAGAAGAACTGCATATGCACAAATTCCATGAAGTACTAAAAGTAACTGAAAACAGTGATGAATCTAGATGAGTGTTTAGAGAGAAGAAAACAACAACAGTGACAAAACCCCAAAAGAACAAACCCAACAAACCTCAGGCCTTCACAATTCTATATATAAATTGCTGTGTTTTTTAAAAAAGACTGCTGGCATATCACCTTGTCCGCAGTGACCTTTTGTTTTTCCGGTCTTCCTTTCAGAAATAAATTGGAATAAAAGGAGTACTTTGCAACATACTCTGAAGTATTGGGGAAAAACACTTTAAAAACAAGTATAGAAAGCTTTTTTATGCATCAGATAGTAAAGGAAGTGCTGATTTAACACAACTTAATAGTTTATTTACCTCCTAAGTTTAACAGCCTTGTCCTGATCTAGCTATATGATAACTAAACACTTCAGCTTCTGCAACATCTTACAACTCTGTTAAAAAGATGTAATTCCTGGCATAACTTAGTTCTCACCAGCACTTTTTATTACGTTCCACTAAGACCAAACAGGAAATACATTTCCTTCAGTCTAAGAGTTCAGGAAGAAAACGAGCCTCTCTTTGTAGCACAGTACACAAGGAGACCTTCTTTGCTTCATACCATCAATTAACAGGTAAATGGGCTGTACACTTAGTGTGTCAAAGATGTAAGTAAATTAATTGATGTTGATTCATTTTAATTTGCATATTTAATATTTTTTCCTCTCACAAGTTTTAGGCATGTGATTATTAGAATACTTTCTCTAGTGCCCTTATTGTTTTTTGTTCAGTATATATTCACGGTCAATATCTCGAATGTACATTTTGTAAGCAATGTAAGTTTGGGTTTTAATATTATTTTAATTGGTTTTGAGTGTGAAAAAATGCAGAAAGATGCCTAGAGGATTTTTTAAGACCACTTTGTCATTTAATGTTCAGTCAACATCAAATGGCTGTGGAAAAACCCTTCACAGATCTTAGCCACAGGTCTTGGGCATGGTGCGTGTTATTTCAGGGAGACATAAGAAAATTAGCACTGAAGATTCAGAAGGAACTTGTACCTTCATATAAACCTGAAATTGAACTTTCTTATTGTTTAATAAGTTCATTTGTTTTTTATTTGTTTACAGTATTTACTTTCTTCTTGTGACTCTGCCCTTTCTTGTTTGAACTACACTTGGAAACGGAAGTACTGAAATATTTGCAGAAATGTTATTCTTTAGCCTATTTTTGTCTTGGGGAAATCACAAAGAACTGGAAATCCTAGAAGAAAATCAGCTCTTGTGAAATGTTGTCAGCCATATTTCCATTTGTAGAGGTTAAAAAAAAATAATCAGAATTCATCCAAATTTATGAACCCACTGTGTATTAGCTATTAATTGGAGTGTTGGTGAATATTTCTTTTGGTTTATACAGGTCCTGAACCCTCTGGATTTGAGGGCATTTCCAAGGTGGATGACCTTGAAAACATGTCCAAACACATTTATTGCAATATCTTGAGTGGTGCTTCTAATGCATTTTCCAAACACCTTTTCAAAGCAAGATGGCTTTCTAAACAGGATAAAGATCATAACCTCTGACATCTGCACTACATATCACAGGGATACTTTGAAAACGTGAAAGCCGACTGCTGCCCAGGGCTCTGTAATAAATCAAGTACAATGATTCACAATGCATTATGAAAACCTTTAAAAGCACACATTTCACCTTCTAGAATCACAGGAGCAGACAATCCCATTGTGTCATAAGTCAAGCAAGCAGGGCAGACGACCTGATGGGCTGAACACGGAATTCCTCATGGAACTCAGGGAGGAAAAATTGTATGATCTCTGGAAGTGAGGTCAGGCTTCACAGGAAGCTTACAGAACCATGGTTTGCATGTGCAGGGACAAGACATAAAAAGCCAAAGCACAGTTAAGAGTTGAAACCGGCCAGTGTTGTGTCAGTCAACAAGAAAGCCTTTTTAAGTATGTTAACAGCAAGAGGAAGTCTCGGGAAAACATTGGACTGATACTTGATGAAGATGGTCACCTGGCAAATAGGGATGAAGAAAGTGGAGGTTTTCAATTCTAGGGCCAGTTCTATTAAATATATTTATCAACAATCTCGATGCAGGATTTGAGTGCACCATTATCAAGTTTTCTGATGATAAGCTGAGAGGTGCTGTTGACTTTCTCAAGGGACAAGATGCCTTGCAGAGAGATCTAGTTAGATTGGAGCTTTGGGCAGTCGTTAGTGGGATGACATTTAATTGGTTCAAATGCTGGATTCTGCACTTGGGATGAAGTAGCTCCAGGCAGAATATAAATTGGGAGAGGAGTGGCTCTCCTAATGTGACAGGAGGGAGTGGAATGATCTGAACACAACGAGTGAGTTACTGTCTTTTTTCATTCGTACAAAACCTGTTGAACATATGAAAGATACTTGACAGACATTTAACTCACTGAGCTTTAGCAGGCCCCATCTAATACACAGGTTATACTGTCTCCATTTTAAGGCAGAGTAAATTTCAGGGACAGTCTGTCCTGAATGCTGTGTAATTTCTGGTGCATTCCTTAGCTTCCTTTTTTTTTGGTTTATTTTGCTTTCCATAGTTCTTTTTCCTGTCCCTTTCCCTCTCTTTCTCCTCCTTCTCACCTCTCGCTTCCCCTTCTCTGTTTTCTTCCCTCCTCTCTCTTTCTCCTCCCCTTCTTTTGCCCTTTTTGTTTTTCCTTCCGCCTGAATTTAAGGCCTATGAATGGTTCTGGATAATGTTCCCCAACAAGCCATGTTTACAGTTAGTGGGCCCTTAATAAAATAGAGGAATGGCTACAAACTTCATTGCTGCAGAAAGAAACTAAAATTTCTCTTCTATTTGATGAGGCTTTTTATATGATGAGTATGCAATACTGGGCTTTCAAATGGCATTTAGTTGTTTGAAAACACTCGACCAATTTAACAATAGCAACAAAAAAAGATAAATTCTAGGGCAGTTTCCACTGAAATTAGTAGAACTAATGAATACATTTGAAATTCAGACTTCTTAGGAAGGCACAAAAGATTTTTCAACCCATTTAGTTACAAAAACCTGCGGGCGTTATAGAGATTATACATATGAAAAATCACTTAGTGGGGAATATCCAATAGAAACACCTTTCTTCCCCTATAAAAATTTCAGAGATTATTTTAAAGATTATATCTGTGATATATTTTTAATTTGAGCTAGTGTTCAGGAACTTTTATACAATATATGTTTAAAATTTTCTAAAAACTCACAATCTGTTGAGTAGGGAGCCCCAAAGCAGAACAGCTCTGTATGCATAGTGATGTAGCAAATGTAATTCTCTGTTCACTACTTTGCCTAGGAATTAAATATTAGCCATTTGCATTTGATAGGGATGTTAAAAATCAGTAATGTTTCTTTTACGGTATTCTGATTGCTCCCTTTCTGTATAGAAATAATCTCCATTGTAATATTCATACCAATGCTTCATATGGGTTTGTCTTTTGATTCATTTGTTGAATTTACAATTATGCGTGACTTTTTTGAGGGCCGTGGTTTGGTGTTCTTTTTAATATTTTCTTAACAAAATGTGTAGTGAGTTATTTTCAAAAGCAGATTTGATTCCTAAAGAAAAAAATGATCTGAGAAAAATTAATTGAAATGTATTAACATTGAAAGTCTACATTTTATTTAGGTGGTTATATTATTTTCTTATAAAGAGCTGGCACCACATATATTTATCTCCATTTTGAACACAACTTCATCAACAGAATATTAGAAGCAGATTTTGTCTTCTCACTCACAATGGTCTTAGCCAGGATTATTAGCATGTGTCTAAATGATATCATGTGTTTTGCAACAACCTTGCAAAGGAATGCATTACATTGCTGTGTTGCAGCTAGGTAATCCTATAGCCCCAATGTCTGAAACAGTGACATGAAGATTCCACAGCATATTCAGTCTGTTCATCAGTGAGCTACCTTGTGTCTGCTGTAAGGATGTTGAAAGGCCTGCAACTAGTCCATCAAAAGCAGACTGGAGCTTAATTTTTTAGTATTCCACATAATAGGATGCAGATGTGTTTTACAAAACAGCTGATTTAGGTTATAGAAGTAGAGCTTTATGAAAGGTAGAGCATGAAGCATGGAGCATCCCATAGCAATGAATTCTGTTTCTTCAGCATTCACGTTATACATATGTGGAATGTACAATGGAATACAAGAATGAACCTTTGTAACATCTGAATTTATATGGTATCAAAAGAAGTATTTATAAGTCTTTAAAGCAAATGCATTGTGCGTCTAGGTGTGTCAGTATAACTGCATTGACTTTAGTTATTTAAGAATTCAGGAAGATGAAAATCTCTCTTTACCTTCACCTATCTTCTCTCATCATCAGATGTGAGACTGGCACTTGGCGAGGTGCTATTAAGGGCACAGCTCAGAGCTGCACTTCGAAAAACCTAAATATTACTTTCCTTCTGGTATAAAAGCCAGGTTGTACCTTCTAGGAATGGGATTGAATCCTTGGTGGCACACTGTTCCGACAAACAGTAGTTGCTGATGTAATACTACATATGGTTAAAGAAATCACAGGAAGAGACGTGTAAGCTATTTTTGCTTTGATGTGCTTGATTTCGATTCTTGCTCTGATGAATAGCAGTGTAACCGCCTAAGTTCAACACTATAAACTTGCTATCACCCGAAATAGCAACAATTGTTTTCCACAGCTCAGGGCTCTTTTTTTTTTTTTTTCACAAACTCCTGCCTGTAGACCACTTTATACTTGCTGACTACTGGCAGAGTCTAGTTGGAGGCCTGTATCTAGTGGAGTGCCTCAGGGGTCAGTACTGGGGCCAGTATTATTCAATATATTCATCAATGACTTGGATGAGGGAATAGAGTGCACTATCAAAAAGTTTGCTGGGAGGAGTGGCTGACACGCCAGAAGGCTGTGCTGCCATCCAGTGAGACGTGGACAGGCTGGAGAGTTGGGTGGGGAGGAATTTAATTAAATATAACAGGGGCAAGTGTAGAGTCTTGCATCTGAGTAGGAAAAACCCCAGGTTCCAGTTGGGGAATGACCTATTAGAGAACAGTGTAGGGGAAAGGGACCTGGGGGTCCTGGTGGACAGCAGGATGACCATGAGCCAGCACTGTGCCCTTGTGGCCAGGAAGGCCAGTGGCATCCTAGGGTGTATTACAAGGCGGGTGGTTAGTAGATCGAGAGAGGTTCTCCTCCCCCTCTACTCTGCTCTGGTGAGACCCCATCTGGAATATTGTGTCCAGTTCTGGGCCCCTCAGTTCAAGAAGGACAGGGAACTGCTGGAGAGGGTCCAACGCAGGGCAACAAAGATGATTAAGGGAGTGGAACATCTCCCTTATGAGGAAAGGCTGAGGGAGCTGGGTCTCTACCTTGGAGGAGACTGAGGGCTGATCTTATTAATGTTTACAAATATATAAAGGGTGAATGTCACAAGGATGAAGCCAGGCTCTTCTCGGTGACAACCAATGGTAGGACAAGGGGCAGTGGGTACAAACTGGAACACAAGAGGTTCCACTTAAGTTTGAGAAGAAAATTCTTCTCAATGAGGATGACAGAACACTGGAACAGTCTCCCCAGGGAGGTTGTGGAGTCTCCTTCTCTGGAGACATTAAAAACCCACCTGGACACATTCCTGTGTAGCCTCATCTAAGTGTTCCTGCTCCAACAGCGGGATTGGACTAGATGATCTTTTGAGATCCCTTCCAATCCCTAACATTCTGTGATTCTGTGATACCTCAAAGAAAAATGACTATAGTTCAGCATAAACTTGATACTTCCTCTCAGATCCTTTATGCTAGTTTCCAGCCTTCTTGCATTCAAAATCTTTTAAAAGGAATGGAGTAAGCTGAAGGTTTTTGTGTCAAAAATCAATATAGATATAGTAATATAAATAACAAACTTTTTCAAATATATTATCAATATCCAATATTATTGTGCTGTTATCATTAGTATGAAATATATGCTATGAACAGCTATTATTATATATCTATTATTAAAATAAATTCCCAGAAACGTTAACAGTGGTGAAACGGGATTTTGCAGCATTTCTTGTAATTCATACTTTCTTGTGTAACAGGATGGTATCAGGAGTACTAAATATAACTTTTCTACAGTTTGATCTGTGGAATACATATAAGTAGAAATACTTTGGTGCAGATTAGGTGGAACAGAATGGAAAAATAGTTTGATTTAATTGTAAATGCATTTTGTTGTTGTTTTGAAGTTTATGCTCAATTAATGAGAGTCTTTTACTTTTTAGGAATCTAGTACTTTGGGGGAGAAGAGTCTCAGTCCTGTGAGGCTGTACTTGAAAAATCTTCTGTTTCAGTTTGCAGGTGTACTCATATGCATGCCTTAATTATGGAATTTTCATGTGTGTTGTAAGTGGAAGTTTTCTTACTTGGTACCTTTATGGAGGAAATAGGTCCATGAAGCATTCTGGAATATTCTCCTGCCCACTCCCCCCCCCTTTTTTTTTCCCCCCTTTTCTCTTTTTCAATCGAATTTTTATGGAATTACCTTTTGTTTTTTTTTACAACATTGATATTGATAGAAAAAACTATATTAAATACTAATTATTTTTCCAAAACTGATTTAAACTTCATGTTTTGAAACATAATCCTTACAACAGCAGCAATTGTATTGTACTGTGAGCCACTAGAGAGAGAAGAATTAGCTTTCTGTTTTTATTGATAGGCCACTAATTGCTCTGTTTACATTCTACATTTGGCAAGTCTAGTTCCCTTCTATGATGCCTTTAGGTTTTGTTACTATGAGAGAAATCTAGCAGCACAATATTTGGAATGTTTTTTGTGTGAGGAAAAATGTTGCATTAGTAATCCCATTCCTTGTTTGTCAGGAAAATAATTAATATTAATAATTGAATATGCGTCATGAAAAATAGCGGCAAAACAGTGTCCTGAAGTTTAAATCAGTAGGACTTCAGAAATTTGTTCTTTGCTTCTGTGCTAACAAAGTTTTTATTTGTATTACTGTGCTTTTCTGAAGAAAACCAAGATGACTGATGAAAGGGTTAGTACTATACTCCTTTATATGTTTGTTTGTTTGTTTGTTTGTTTGTTTCGAGGTATAGTGAAGTTAAAATTAACCTAATAAAGCATAGGGTGATTGAAGGTAGTCTTTGCCTTGTCAGGTCCTCTAGTGTAAGACCATCACAATGGTTCTAATTTTGGAATGTATCTGGCAGAGCAATAATGAAAGGAAAACGGTGCCACCACAGCCTAGACCCTAAAACCTTACAATCTGTGATGACTCCTCAACACTACACTCATGTAAATACAATTTAAATCAACCACTAGAATCTGGACATTTGTCAAGAAGTTAGACCGTCCTTTGCCTGTTAAAGAAGTGAGTCCCCTTTGCTATTCTCAAAGCTGAAATAGAAGGGAGCTCTTTATCCCACCAAGAGGTAACATGAAGTTTTGGCATTTGCTGTTTAAGTTCTTCAAAGTAAATTTCAGCTTATCCCTTTGAATCCACTGGAACAAAGATTTGCGTAGAACTTTTGTAGTCAAGACAATGTTCTTTCATTTCAACTTGAAGTCCTTTATTGGTAGGCAGTTCTGAAATGGCTTTTTCATAGGTGAATTGTGAACTGATGTCAACTGATTTCATAGAACTTTTGATTTATCCACGGGTACTTTCTTACCTTTAGAGGAAAAAAAATCCTGAGGAACTGAAACTGAATCTATGTAGCAGGACATAATTTCTGAAGCAAGGTCACTACAGAGCTAGTTCTGGGCAAAATTTACAACTTCTCTGTAAATGTGAAGAATCCACATAAACCTCCTATAGATATGTTTGTTTTAACAACAATAACCTGAACATCTTAAATTTTATTTTTTATTGGAAGGAATGCTAAAGAAATTAAACAAATATAGTTCCTGCCTGCCAAATTAAATGGTGCTTTTCAGACAGAAACAGGGAGGGCATAACCTTTATTTTCCTTCAAAATTTCCTCAGCCATGTGGTCAAAATAAAACAGGACTAGCGTAATAATAAAGCAAGGGCTTTTTGTAGCTTTTAGTGGTGCGGCTTGATGATTCATGAAGATTTACGTTTCAGTACCTGAAAGTGGGCTGATGGCTCTACAGAGAATAGAGGAATACATATTTTCTCCAGACCTGCTGTGGCTGACACAATTATGACACACTAAAGGAAGGTGATATGCTATTCAGTATCACCTTTAGTCCTCCTGCTAGGGCCTGTAAACTGTGGTTAGTCAGCAACTTTCTCAGCAAAAGTCTTCAAAAAGAATGGGAATGGAGGGGAACAGGAGGCTTCCTGGACAAGCTGATGTTACCATGTTGACCAGCGAAAACAAGGATGGTGAATGATTGACCCAACTATTAACAAGCTTGCATGAGCTTGAGGAGGCCACGGTCAGTAGATATTTGCTTTTGATAAAATATTTAAGGATTTTGGCTTGTTTCTATATAGAGATTAGGAAAAAGGAAAAGTAAAGAAAAGGGAAAAAAAAAAAAGAAAAAGATCTGTGACCTAGCACGAGTGTTTTCTCTCTTAGTCTTTCTTTTCAATGACAGTGATGTCAGAGCAAACATGTTCTTCCCATACACGGACTAGTTATTTTTTAGTAAGACTGATTTGGAGCAGCATGCAAATTCCACCAAGTGATGGAAAACATTATGTTTTTTTTATCCATAATCATGTTTCAGAAGCATTTAAAGGCCTCCAATGAAATCAAGATTGTCCTATATGTAAACACTCTAAAACCACATTATTGTGAGTCAAACCTTGCCCTCAAGAAGTGCTGGCAGAGCCTCAGGTCTCATGTGTCCCAGTGCAGTGTCCTAGCAAGGCTGCATCTAATTACAATGTACACAAGCAGTATTACTCTCAATTAAACTTAATTAGAGTTAGCATAATTCACAGAATTCAAAAGAGGTTGGATTCTCACTTTATAAAAGCAGGCAAGACAATGGGCATTTTTTTTTTTTTTAAACTTTACCAGGAATAGAATGACCTTAATTCTCAGCCAAGAACATTCCAAGTGAGCTAACAGCAGGAAACACATCCACTGTTGAGATCATCTCTGCAATCAGATAACAATTTGTTTCCATTTGTGAAAGTCATCCATCCTCATTTAAAGACAATATTAGTGTACAGTATGTTCACAGCATCTTTTAATATCCCAGTGTGAAGGACAAGAAAAGAATTTCAAGAACCAGGACATACCTGCTTTAAAAAATGTTATAAAATGATGCAATACTGTTTTTGCAAAATAATGACATCATGAAATGTCACAGAATTTGTAGATGTTATTCTAACTTTAAAATCTAACTTTGAGTTTCTTCCGCTTTTCCCCACAACTTAACTCCATATTTTTGCCAACTATAGGGCTGCATGCAGTTCAACCCCGTTATGCATTTGGAATCAGAAATCATTGTTCAGGAAATCAATCAAGACATTATCAAACTGCCCAGAATTGTCATGTGTAATTAATTGGAAATCAGAGAAACTGCATTCAAAAACAATTCAGGATACCTGTGCAAAAGAAGCAGTACTGCTCTTCTGGTAAATTTTAATTTTGATACATTCCATCACGCAGTCTCTTCAGATTATGTAGACTGGGGTCAAGCATATAATGAGTGCTAAGGGAGGCAACATTTTCTGCACAGCACCACCTTAAAGCATGTATGAAAGTGTGCCTTTAGCTTAAACTGCTCAAGGAGGTGGCTGTGCTATGGTAGCTGGCTGTGAACTGGAGTGACAGAAGTGTAAGTGTATTCCTCTCTGTCTTTGCATGGCCAAGTGAGGCAATTTCTTTAACTGCTTCTCCTACATATGCCCATGGATGCTTCTCAGATCATGTGGATAGATGGAAATAAGAAAAAAACTGTTACGGTCTCACTAATTTGTATGAAATGCTTTTCAAGATAATTACTTGTAATTTTTTGAAGATCAGTCACAGAAAGTCTGGAGAAAAATGAGAAGAGGTAACAGAAGATATAACAAATCAGAGGTTGTGCTACAGATGGTTTTCCTGTTTTCCAGGATTCTGAACAGAACAGGAAGGCTCTACTGTTAGTAACTCTGAGCTCTTTCAAATAATGGATATATCAGAAGACTGAAAGAAAGAGAAATTAGGCAAAAAAATACAATTTCAGACTTAACAGGTCATCATGATAACAGTGACTTGACACAAAGAAGGCTCTTTTTCCCATTCTTTTAAATCTCTTTGACTTGCTGAATATAAAGATATTTCTTAAAGGGAGGAAGCAACAGCCTTTTTTTGGTTGATACTGCTGAAGAAGAGGTGAGCTGCTAGGTCCCAAAAGACTTAACAGATCAAAGACGATTTCAGTGCCAGTTGTGGAAAAAGGATTTGGAGGATGCTGGCCAGTCTGTTCTTAATGTGAATTGAGGGAGAAACATGCTTGGCTTTTAAGGGACTTAAAGCTAGACAGGCCATATGCCTTTTTGAGTAGTTTTTATTTTCTTAAAAATCAACCTTTCTTAATCTCCTAATTGAATAATTAGACTTTTATTATTTTTTTCTAACTTTATTGTTGTAGGTCTAATTCTGAGTTTACAATGACAGCAATTTTGGAGTAATTCTACCACGGTAAAAGCAACTGTACCAGTGCAGAAACACTTGCAGAGAGTTGATAATCATTATGTTTAATTGCCTATTCATTTTCTTTCTGCGGCTCTATGCCTGTCTCTACCACTCTGTTTTTTTTGAGAGAACATCTTTGCCTCACGTTAATGTGGATATTGATTAGCTTTTAGGTACCACCGAGTGTGTTTTAGGGCTCAAGTAACTATTCTGTCAAAGTGTGCCAGGTAGAAGTTGCTACATGGCCACAAATTGTTTGTAGTATTTATCAAAGGAACCTCAGTAAAACTCATTTTACATTAATAATATTGTACAATAATGAAATGACTGACCATATTCCCATGAGCTTTTCTGTGATGAACTTTGTTCTACATATGGAAATCTCTTTTAGTGAAGTTCCAACTTTTGTCCTATCATGACTTTTGTGCTTTCAAAGTCTTGTATTTGCAGGTACTGAACTTATTTCTACAAGGCAGTGTACAGGCCTGATGATTAATTAGAGAATTAGTGACTGAATGTTAACAAAGGCTACCACTCCTGCTATCTCAACTTTCTTAATTTTAAAAGTTACAGAAAGAAATATGTGTGTCCAGGCTATAAAGTGTATACATGTAGTCAAACTGCACATGATCCATTTTCAGTTGTTTTCACACTCTATTTTTGCCTCTGGCTGCTCACTGCAATATCCTTCTTTTCTCTGCATTCCTTTAGACATTCAGTTCTGATGTTTCAAGCTTGAAGTTTCTCATTGTGTGAGTAAAACTGACTAGGCACATGAGTATTTCTAGTCTTGGGGCATTCTTATGTTTATCCTCATGGGTCCCTTTGCTGTTTGCTGTTGTGTGACTAAATACACAATTCTGGCTTTGAAAGTTTCTTCTAGGCCTCTGTAAGTACTGAATGAACTGACACTACCATGAACCATGTGTGGAATCAGTATTATTAGCTTGGTGCAAAAATCATTGCAGTTTTGGACTGTGAATTTTAAATCATTATATGCATCATACGTAAATCATTATAAATAATATATGCATCATATATAATTATAAACCCATTATAAATCACATATACATCATATATAAATAATTATAAACACATCTTTACTGCTCAAAGCAGGAACCGTTACAATCAATACATTTTTGCCAATGAGAATTAAGTTTGTTTATTCTGTAGTGTAAAAATCTGTGCTTTGGGATTTGATGAACTCTTGGAAAGCATTTTCTGCATCCTGCTGGTTGTGGAAGTGTTTTCCCTGCAAGAAGTTGTCAAGGTCCTTGAAGAAGTGGTAGTTGGTTGGCAAGAGGTCAGGTCAATATGGTGGATGAGGCAAAACGTCATAGCCCGATTTGTTCAAGTTTTGAGGTGCTAGTTGTGTGGTCGGGCATTGTCTTGTAGAAGAATTGGGTCCTTTCTGTTGACCAATACCAACTTCAGGCATTGCAGTTTTTGGTGCATCTCATTGATTTGCTGAGCAGACTTCTCAGATGTAATGGTTTTGCTGCGATTCAGAAAGCTGCAGTGGATCAGACTGTCAATACAGCACCTAACAGTGACCATGACCTGTTTTTGGTGCAAGTTCAGCTTTGGGAAGTACTTGGGAGGTGCTTCTTGGTCCAACCACCAAGTTGGTCATCACCAGTATAAAATCCACTTTTTGTCGCATGGCACAATCCACTCGAGAAGTGGTTCATTGTTCTTGCATAGAATAAGAGAAGATGATGCTTCTAAACAGCTTTTTTTTTTTTTTAATTTTTGGTCAGCTCATGAGGCACCCACTTATCGAGATTTTTTCACCTTTCCAATTTGCTTCAAGTGACAAACAACCATAGAATGGTCAACGTTGAGTTCATTGGCAACTTCTCATGTATTTTTAAGAGAATCAACTTTGATGATTGCTCTGCATTGGTCATTGTCAACTTGGCCAACCACTACACTCCTCATCTTCGAGGCTCTCATCTCCTTTGTGTAACTTCTTGAACCACCACTGCACTTTATGTTCATTAGCAGTTCCTGGGCCAAATGCATTGTTGAAGTTGTGAATTGTCACCGCTGCTTCATAACCCATTTTGAACTCAAATAAGAAAATCGAACAGCAAATTTCAACAATGCAAAAACCACAATTCCTTTTACACCAATCTAAAACATTAAAACTTCTGGCTAACTTTGATACCCTGTCTGTTTGATAAATTATGTACTGTGACTATTTTATAACCTTACTGAAATGTGTACACTGGCAGGATAATCTAAATAGTTATTTAGAACTTGCACAACCAGGAATTTGACCATTTCTATGATACATTTTCTTTCTCAGAAAAACAAACGAACAACTTTCAATCCGTTTGGACTAGGTGATTCTCCACAGGAAATGTTAGCCAATTTAAATCTCCAATGTTCTTACCACTTAAGCAGATAAAGATCCACCATTGAGTGCAGAACATCAGGAGTACATTCGAAGTTGAACACTGGACCACAACTTCATTTTAAAATTCATATGTTGTTTTCACCGCTTTGGATGCCTGCCTGCTACCATGATCTGTAAAACTAAGATCCACAGAAACTTATAGCTAGAACCAAAAAGTGCCGTTCAGAAGACATTGTTCAGAATACTAGTCCTGAAAACACTAACTAAATTACTATGTGGTTCTACAGGAATGAAAATTCTGTCATTACTGAATAACAAGTTTTTTTCGGGTGCCTGAAACTTAGAATCAGAATCATATCATAGAATGTCCTGAGTTGGAAAGGACCCACAAGGATCATTGAGTCCAATTCCTGTCCCTGCTTATGACAACCCCAAAATTCACACCATGTGTCTGAGGGCATTGTTCAATTGCTTTTTGAATACTGTCAGGCTTGGGGCTGTGCCTACCTCCCTGGGGAGCCTTTTCCAGTGTTCCACCACCCTCTGAGTGAAGAATGTTTTCTTAATGTCCAACCTAAACCTCCCCTGGCACATCTTCCTGCCAGTCTCTCGGGTTCTAAGATTGGTCACCAGACAGGCATGCCCTGAGCCGTGACATATATTGTTGCTTTGTAGTCTAGGATTCCTGTTGCTTTTATGACCAGCAAACTCCCTAGTCATGAGACTTTATACTCCCCTGATACTTTTTAGCAGCTTGACTCCAGCTCTTTTTCCAATGAACTGATAGCCAAGCCCTGTGCCTTTTTCAGACTACCAGCTCAAGGGCGATAAATCTGGAAGCCCTGGTTATTACTAGAAGTGTCTTATTTACCTGTATGGCAGACTTTGGCTAGCAGTGCCTTGACAGTAATATTCTGTGATGGTGATGCAGGAAGCACAAGGGACTCTAGATGTCCAAGCAGGCTTCTAAGAGTCAGCTGTTCTAAGATTTGCTGGCAAGTTGCCAAATATATATATTTGTGTTGAAAAGGTTCAGTTGGTTTGCTTGCCTTTTTTTTTTTTAATCTGATTTTTATTCTTAAGGATTTTTTTAAGGATGACTGCTTCTGAATGTGTGTCCTATTTGTTACACATACCCTAGTGAAAAATCTAAAAATATCTTAGTTGCAAGAGTCTGGAAACCCATGATTTGCCTTACAAGTACTCCTGTTTCTTAGAGAGAATTTATTTGCAACATTAAAAAAAGCGTTGGAAAATCCACCCCCTTTTGTACTCTTTTTAGTATTAAGAAGGTCAGAATAAGGCTACTCAGGGACCTGCAGAATTTTCATGGGCCCATTTTCCATTACTGAGAGGTATTAAGAAACATCTTTTTGTTGTTTGCAGAGCATCAGAACAGACTCTGACAAATGCAAAAGGTAATATAAAATTTTGTAACTTCATTGTGGATCTTTTAAATGCATTTATAATGAGCAGATCATTCTGTACTGGAAGAACGTCAAAGCTTGAAAGATGATAAATTTGGAAACAACTTCATTCAGCCCTCCTAGTAAATTGGGTAACTGGGCAAAGTTTCTTACATGAATGACCTAAGCTAGCAAAGGGTTGCACTCTAAATTCTTAGGGGAATTTACTTCCTTAAATTATCTTTTAGTGTCATTTGAATAATCAACAATAACAAAAAGACACTATGAAACTTGAGTGGTTTTCAGCCATAAAATAGTTCTGGTATTTTAGAAGTTTAAACCAATTTATATTTATTAGTGTATTCCATTAAGAGTGCCACAAATAAGATGGACTTGTAAAGGTGTCCGCACATGATAAAACAGTACCTTCTACAGGTTTTGTAAGGTATGACTTTACTCAATTTCGCCTTGCAGGAATAGTGCTGGGAAATATTTATTTTTCAGGAGCACTTGTGTTACTCCTCTCTTTGTAGAGATGCCAACCTGATTGATAAGAAGAAAATAAAAGAGAAAATGAAGGTCTGAAAGGAGAAATAAATGAAGCACCAATTTATAGGCATTTCTGCTGCTGCTGAATGGTCCCAGTTGTCAGTACAGCTAGTGCTGATCAGGTAAGCATTTGAAAGAAAAAAAAAAATTTTTTTAGATCTACAAATAAGCAAATATAGTGTCTTATTGTTTCAATTAGATAAATACAGTATGTCCCACATGTAATCCAATAAATCAGACTTTTGAATCTCTAGTATTTTTTTTGCAGTGATTTTGTCTGTGATTTCTCTCTTTGAAAGTTCTTGTCAGTCTGAGTAAAATCCCTTCAATTTTAAGGAAGATCCAGGTTTTTCGTAATTGTGCAAAGAAAATGAATAAAACCCTAAACATCTAAAAATCCTACGTGCAAGATGTCTATAAAAGGGAAGGTCATATTTCATCTTTAGATTTGAGGTAACTGTTGGAACTGGTTGCTACTTTTGATCTCCACATGCATGTCCTATGTTTTCCACACAAGCATTTATCATGTCGTATTCCTTAAGCTCTGCACTGACAGTAGTGCAAGTGAAAAGGTGATAATAGGAATATTATCCTGCTACTCAGTTTTAAGCCAAACTTAGATGGGATCAGGATTCAGATAGCTTAAATTGCATAGAATATGATGTTGCTTAGGAGTGTAATACTCACTGCATGCAAATAGCATGAAGGTGAAGGTTAGCCCATGGTCATTTTTATGTAACTGTCTCAGCTATGCCACAGTATATGCATTAAGAGCTTTGGAAATCTCAACCCTTGAAGTCACCTGGTTAATTATGTGATCTGTTTCATTTGTGGATATTTATTTTAAGAAAAACAAAAGTAACATTACAATATATGCATCAAAAAAATATTTGGAACTTTAGACATGGTATCCATTTTATACCTTGAAATTGTTCCCCAAGAACATGAGGGGAAAAAAAAATATATACAAATTAGACAGTCCCAGCTTTTAAATCCAGGAAATATTAATGCCTCTCTAATAACACTAAAGGAAAGAACAAAACAGGAATCTGAAAAAATTGGAATAGATAAATGTGCAGACTGATGTGGACCATTACATCTGAGTTCTTAGATCTGACCTTTACTGACTATATTACAGGCAGCCCTGAGTTTTGAATGTGAAACACAGATGAGCTTGAGAATTAGTGTAAGCAATTTGATGTGACACTAGCTTAGGCTTTGATATTCTAAACATTTCTTTCTGTGAAAGATTTAAGGGAAGTTACATGATTTTTTTTTCAAGATTGTAGATGTGTGATAACAATTCTTATGAGATATATTTAACAAGACATGCTTACACTTTGTTATATTGTCCTATGTGTGGATTTATTACCATGCTTAGCATATAGCTGGCATCTATGTATACCTTTTTCAATATACAGTATGTCAAAACTTGCGGGTACACTATGATTTTAGAAAAGCTTTTTAATGCATTTGAGGATGGTGATGTATGCAAACTGTATTTGCTGTCTAATGCACTAATTAATGGTAGAAATGGTAGGAAAAAGAAATATTTCAAGTTAATGCAGTTTGTTTACACAATCTTGACCTTCAAAGCTCTTTTTAAAACAATAATCTGTCAGTATTTTGAATTTTGTGAATTAGGAAACATCACTGAGAACTTCTTCAGATAATGTAAAAGTTAATATAGGGGAGCTTTCCCATTGGTCAATATATTACAATAATGTTGCAGGATCTAAGAAAAATGTAAGGCTTTTGTGGTATAGAAAGAATAGTAACATTCTCAGTGCCAGTAACATATATGCATGTTGTCTAGATTTCCTAGGATTTTATTTTGCAGTGGAAACATGAAGAAGTCTGAGCTTGATTCTGTGAACTTTATTCATACAATCACATCTTCAGAGTGAAACGATCTACTTGACTGGAGAAATTTTTTTTTTTTTAAATTAAAATTGAAAGTCTGAAAAATCTGCGTTCTGTCTTTCACTGTAATAACTCAGTAGAACAGCCTTAAATTGGTTCTGCCCTGTCATAAAATGACATCAGGAAGCTGAGCTTGACATAAATTCCAAGGGCAGACCACATTCAATTAATTTTTATTTTTAATTGCTTCTGTAAACACACAAAGATTAAATTAGAAAAGCTGCTGTAGGTTTTTTGGTTGCATGTACTTTAACTAAATACTGAGGGATAAAAACGGAAACAAGGAATACTCAGGAAGTCCATGGATTTTAATTCATGTGGTTGGCATCAAAGAAAGTTGGATCTTTGAGATGTTTCTTTACGGATAACAATTTAGCCCTAAATTGCTTGCTAAAAGAGGAACATCATCAAATGACAAAACCTAGCTAAACAGTCAGTACTGGAAAAAGTATTTTTATTGATGTTTGAATGATTTTTTAAAGTGCTTTAATAGAAAATAATTCATCTGAATTAAAAACAAGTTAAAAGTAAGGTGAAATAGATTCTGAATATTGTGTAGAAAGTCATACTTCAGGTGTCACCTTTTAGAGTGGACGACAATAAACAGAGTGAGAAATTCTCTCTATCAACCCCCACCCTCCCCACCAGCGAAAAGGAGGAAAAGGGAGAGAGAAGCTGGAAAATTAAAACCGCTTTGCTAATAATGCTAATAAGAGAAATTATGCAAAATATGCAAACCCAATATTGAGTCTCCCAGATGATCACAGAACTGCAGATGATCACAGAATTCCATGCCACAAGGGCTAGTGTTGTGCCAGTGGCAGCCACAACTGGTCTGGACTCAGCAGTAGACAGGAATTGGATTCAGGAATGCAGACATTGAAACCAGGATCAGGATCACAGGCGGGACAGTGGGCAGGGTCCTCCTCAGAATCTGTCCGTAAACAGAGACAGAGAGGCCCTCATGATCTCTCAGCTTTAAATTGTAGAAGATGTGTATGGCATGGAATACCTTGTTGGTCTGTTTGGCTCACCAGTTCTGTCCACCGCTCCCTGCAAGCACGATCCTTTTACAACTTGTGGAACATAAGAGGTCTATCAGTGACCTTGGATGCTATAGAAAGAAGGATAAACATGGGCCTTTTCTGCATTCCATTACTTCCATTAGCTCAGTCAAACTGTAAACATCAGGTGTTATCAGCTCTAAAGCGACACTGTCTGAAAAACATGCAGCCAATTTCAGAAAAATGCAGTTACTTAGAAGAACTTAGCTGAAAGGAAAATTCACTAGAAGAGAATTCATTTTGTTTTAACCGAAACCAGGAGAAGGCCACACAAATAAATGCTACAAAACAGACTGGTACTTAACATGCTGACTGTTGCAAAAAGGAAATAACTAGGAATTAAAAAGGAATTTTTGTGTTGGTCTCTGCACTGAGTGCCAGGACTGCTTTTCTGTATAGTACTTAAGAGATCCATAGTGTTATTTTCACTATGATGATCACTGTGATGGCTATGACTTTATGCATGACACATACAAGAGAGGCAACAAGAGTTATTATCAATAATACTTAGCTTTTTTTTTTCTTTTAAGTCTGTCTACAGAAAGGAAGATTTTGCCCTTTTTTATGATGTAGTAAGGAAAAATATAATCATAATAAAGTTGACAGGAGATCGGTAGATTTGGGATTTCTATGATAACCATTTAATAGTTACTTAAATATGAGAGACATAAGCTTAATACAAAACTCAGTTGCTGAAGTAGTTCTTAAAATTATGGAAATGGTAACCTCAGTAGTGTTTGCAGTTGGCCTAGAGGTAACCTAGACAACAGCAGTTATTAAAATTAGACAATATAAATTCTTAGGTTTCAGCCTACAGCTGCAGTCTTTCTACTTTTTTGAGACTCTTACGGATAGCACCTGAGCTATGCTAGGCTGTATCAAAGAGCAAGAGAAGCTGTGATACTCTTCACTGGATAATGAAAATTACTATCCTTATATGTGTGTATATATATATATATATATATATGTATATATGTGTGTGTATATATATATATATAAAATATTGGGCTATAGTAGTACATTATAGGGACAGGAAATGTTTAGACTTAGAGCAAAATGAAAGCCTTTTTGTCAGGAAAAGCAGGTATATCCAGAGATTGCAGTTAAGTAAGAGGTTGATTTTTGAAAGGATTTTTATTTTGACTGCATAGTGTTTCATTGAATGTAAAGGGTATTTTTTAAAAAATGGAAGATTTATGATGTTACTAATGATCAGAAGAATAAATCCTTTTAAATGGTAAGCAAAAATGGTGTGAGGGCAAGGGAGAAATTCAGACATCCTCTTCATAGAAAGCAGTGGAATTTATTCTATACTTGCTGTTACTCCAAACATTTATCATGAATTTCAGTGACTTCAGGAGGACTTACAGAAGTCTGGCACTGTATCAAATGAAATTACATTTTTGAACTTCTTACAAGATATTTTAGTTATGTAAAGCCAGAAGTCAACTTGGCATTTGAAAATAGTGGTTTCGTTGCAAAGGATAAAATAAAGGAAATTATCTCTGTCCTAATCAACATGCATAATATCCGCACACTTCCAGATATGAATACCACCTAGTGAGAAAAGCAATCATACTACTTCCTGGAAAAAGATCCAGTGAATCTCACTAGATTTCTGAAATGAGATTTGAGCTGATGGTGGAAACCAACTTTTCTTCTGTGAATACACCAAATAATAGTTTTACTAGCAGAGATCCTAAGATTAATGACAGAATAGTGAATTCAGGCTTTGTGTTGTTGTTGTTTGTGTGTGTGTGTGTTTGTTTGTTTGTTTTAGCAAGGCAAAACAAATAAACAAATCACTAGGGTTACTAAACACAGAGTTATAGTTCTTTTTGTGAAGTCAAGCAATCCCAAAGCAAGCAACTTTTCTTTGAGAGGAAGAAATTTCTTTCAAAAATACATTTCCTTCTGTTTTCAAGCATAGATGTGAAGTGAGAACTGCTTCTTTAATGAATGTAGGTGTTAGAGACTTCAACCCATGCATTTTACAGTTTTTGTTAGTTTTCCCACGGTGCTGATTGTCAAGCACTGACAAGGTTTTCACAAGCTGTGACACAGCTATTGACTCATTTAAGAAATCAGAGAAGCAATTAATAGACAAAATAAGTTGTTCATCCTCTCTGTGACACCAATCAAGTTTATGGAGAGAGAAATAGGGAACAACAACAGACAGAAACCATGGGTTGAGATGGATTTCTGACAGCCTTTATCAGGACAAGGCTGTTTCTCTATGCCAGTGTAACTGGTGCATGAGGCATGTACCCTTCCTTTTCTAAAAATTGAATAATGAATGTGGAAAACATACATGATCAGTAATAGCTATTCCCAGTTCTCTTCTGCTAAGGAAACAGATGTTGCAAAGAAGAAGAAACCCAAATTAAAATGGGATTGGAGAAAATAGAAAACAACTTCTGTGTTGGAGACCTGGAATTTTGTCTGCTAAAGAAGTGGCTCATGAGCTCAGAAACAGATGTAAAAGTTGCAGTAGAAAGTTGTAGGTAAAGGAGAATATACTGAAATTTACAAGGGTTTTGAAGTATATAGTATTAATAGGAAACATAACATAAATTGGCATACATAAAGCCAATATTGTTAAATTTGAGCTGATCAAGGGAAAGAGTCTCATGTTTTCACTATTAAAGCTCAACATAACTTTTTCTTCCAAATTTTTGTTCACATTATCAGTGAATTTTCTTCAACAACATTCAGCGTTCATACTCTCTGTAAACGTTCTTCAAGTATTGTAATAAGTGTCTTTTTAATTTAATGGCAGAAATATGCAGTTTAAAAGCATGTCTTCTGTAAAAATGTCAGTATTTCAAATCGTAAGTGCTGTAAGAATGAATTTTGATTTGTGTATAAAACTTTGAATATCAAGTTTATAAGAACCTCATCTTAAAAATTTGTAAAAGGTTATAAATGTAGGGGTTTTGTTCTTTGTTTCTTTTACTTTGCTCCTAACTGTTACACTCTCAGTTATTAGGAAATCTTAATTAGCTTGTAGCGTGAGCATTAAATATTCAGCATAAAACGCTGATATTCTGTTAAATTATTTTCTAAGTATTTTTTCCATTTGTTTTTCATTAGAATGTTAAATGTCTTATGTATCTCCTTTTTTAACACATCTTAAATGAACAAGGACTGGCTACATCAGTCTGATCTGTAACAGATAGTCCTTCTTTGGAAAGCAAAACAACTTGAGCATTTTTTAGAGATTAATGTGCCATTTACGTATTTATTTATTTA